>NC_139534.1:30663657-31913023 GCF_965153285.1 Podarcis tiliguerta
AACCACAGTGGGAACAATCATTATGCAGCATCTTCAGATTAACAACCCTGCCTTTTACTGATTGATGATGTTCATAAAAACATCACACAATATTCCTTGTCATTCGGAAGTAATCCTTTCCGCATTTAATTGTGTATGCTTAATTCTATTCACAGCAAAGTGCTGATGAGGAAATCCCAAAAGCCTATTTTTTATATATATATAAAAAAATCACCATAGTGGATGCCAAATACGGGCTTAATGCACATCTCTACAAGTGCACAGGCAAGTCAGGATTCAATTGGATTCTTGATTTATTTTGATTTTAGTATGACTATTGCCCAGTCATGTTGCAAACTTGGGCATGGATTTCTCACACGGACTGACACTTGTGCCACAGGACTTCTCCCCTACAGTCCCCACAGAGTTCTGCGGTGGGTCAGGAAAACCCTCAGGACAGCACACAATGGGAGGGTGGGGATCATTCCACCTGGCAAGCTGAAACAGAACAGTCACCATAGCACCATGTTGAATTCCACCATAAGTCACAAAATGGTGCATATTTTACTTTTACTCTCCTCACCTTTAAAACGGGTGCAGTGTGCTCTTTAAAAAAACAACAGTGGAGCAGGTGTAGCTAGGCCAGTCTTTCCCACCCATGCTCCTCCCAGATGTTTTGAACTCGAAGCTTCCAAGGCCTTGCTGGCTGGGGCTGATGGGAATTGTAGTCCAAAACATATGGAAGGCACCAGATTGGGGATTGCCGAGCTAGATTCTGCATGATCCAAAGGCTTGCAAGAAGTGTAGGGAAGGTGTTGAGAAACCCTTCATGTTGCACTAGATTTGGAAAGGGAGGCTATCTGTGTGAGGAGAGGAGGGGGAAGCCCTGCTGAACAAGTGTCAGTCCCTGTGAACAGGGAAATCCCGCCCCCAGGGGTCTTGCAAATATTGCCGCATTTCATACATTCAGCAGCCACAAGCAACATTGAAGTACTGGGCTGGAAGGTCAGCAACATCTGCATAAAAATGCAACTGCACAGAAGTCCAGTCTGTATAATTCTTACCATCTTAATAATTTTAAATCTTGTGAACTGAGCCTCTGCTCTGTATTGTACAGCGATTGTACTGTACTGGGCTATTGCAGCAGCACTCCAGTGGAACATGTGGACTGGGGAAGGGTTTATCAACTCACAAACGGATCGAGGTTGTCAGCTCCAGGTTTTGGACTGCTCTTTGGCCATATACACCCTCCACCAGCTCCTACTGCCTCCGTAACGTGACCCCCACCCTTCACTGCAGCAGGTACAGGAGGGTCTTGTCAGAGGACCCCTCGCTGGAATGTATGGACATTTGACACCAGTCCTGATTGATCATCTTGTTTATGCTGCTCAGGGAGAGGAAGAACACTGCAAAAGCAACATGCCATTTTGGGGTGACAAAACGCCAGGAGTCAAACAGAGATTCTTTGTTTCAGTTAATTTGCTGGAGTTCAATAACTATGGCTAAAGCTGGCATATGTTACGAGTGCATCTGATATCTCCAGGAGATTGCTAGGGTTCTGAAGTTTGCCTGAATTACAGTGTTTAGAAAAACGAATGCATTTGTGGCATCCGATCTCAGAAGAACAGATAGGCATGTTTTCCAAGTGGCCTTCGAAACGTGCATTCCGTACCCTTCTAGTAAATTTTGTCTCCCCAAAATTTACACACAGTAAGTTAGAGAGGTTACCGAAAGACACCATTTAGTAGTGGGGGAAGGAATCAAGGCAGAGGTTCAGGGGCAGGGTCTTACCTTTGGGGAATCAGCTTCAAGAGAGATTAGGTAGGGGAGCTTATAGTAGAAATGTGATAATGGAACAATTAAGTAGAAAATCATGTTAATTCAAAAGGAATGGCAATTGGGGAAATAGTGGTTAAACACAGTTGCATGTATACTCAGTTAAACGTATCAAATAGAGATGTCACCATAAAAATGGCCATCTGCTTTTACAGTTTCACAATTAATTTAAGATATAAGCTAGCCAATACTTGAATGCAACTGACACAGGGGCTTAACAGTGTCCTGCTCTCCCCTCTGCTCAGTGCGCAATATATGTCTACACACACACACCTCAGGAATCCCCAGCCAGACTTCCCTTTTGACCTGGGCTCAAACTACCAGGAAACAGCCACAGCTCAGTGGCTGCCAGCCATTGCAGACAATTCTGAATTTGATGGACCAATAATCTGGCTTGATATAAAGTGGCATCCTCTGTCCCAGATTGTGATGAAAAGAGGAGAGCAAGGCTCTGTCCAGCCCTAAGCAAACCTCTGGTTCTGCAGGTAACTGCACCTGCACAGGAATTAATTACACCTTCAATAATCATTCAGTTCTTCTAAACAGTACTACTCTGAGCAGCCAGACTTTTAGCAAGCCTCCATTTGGAAAGGGGTGTATGTGTGGCAGGAATGCAATTGTTATTTATTTATTTATTTACTGTAGCTAATGTGAGCTGAATATGTTGATTCATATTCTTACCCACAGAGTTGGAACAGAACAGCTACAGATGATCCTCAGTTTGTTATGGTTGGTATACATGATGTAAGCTATCTGAACCTCTCTAGTTTACAATAGCCTAGTTCGCCCTGAAAAGAGCGTGAAGACAAGCATGATCCAATAGGGACCTGTGTTGTCTCAG
This sequence comes from Podarcis tiliguerta, assembly GCF_965153285.1. Classification (NCBI taxonomy): domain Eukaryota; kingdom Metazoa; phylum Chordata; class Lepidosauria; order Squamata; family Lacertidae; genus Podarcis; species Podarcis tiliguerta. The sequence goes on from NC_139534.1 coordinate 30,666,314, forward strand.
AAACTCACTTGTAGGCTAAGAACCACACCTACAGTCCCAATGCTGCAAATACAGTATAGTACAAAGCTAGGATTACAAATCATGTACAAGGCGCCTCCAACATGAACTGCTGTACAATAATTAAGTTAAAAAGAGACAAGCTCTCTTATGGATCCAGAAAGACCAGAGCATTAGGAAAGGAACAGAACAGAGAATGCACTTGACAAGGATGTCAAAACGTCTTCTCTCTTTTTTTTACCAGGAGTGGAAAGATTTATTTACAACCCACCACTAGTAAAGTTTAGTTTAGTTAGTTAGCTATTAAATTTATATCCTACCCTTTCCCCCAAAGCTGCTTCCATATGGAGGAGGCATCTTTAAGTGATGGACATGAATATCTACCCAGGGACTGAGCTGACCCCTTTGGCCATTCCTGCTAGTCCATATTCCCATGGTGATTCCTGCTGGCCTAAGGAGAAAAGAAAGGCCATTTTGGATGACGGGTTGGCTCTGAAAGCATCTTCAGAGATCTGGGGATTCTAGAGGCTCTGCTGGTGCAGCAGCTGAGAGCATGAACTTGTGTAACGTGTGAATCCATACCCTCTCCGTTCTGCTGTGATATTATGCTATTGACTTTCACCTACAATCCCTGCAGCAGGATGGACTGAATGTGTTCATAAAGTTCTCATTATCTGCCTTCAAAAATAAGTAGCTCAGCATTTTCATTTATTTTCTGCATCATCATCATAAATATTCTGCAGGCAACTAATTATCACTGAACTATTATGGTATAAATATAGGATAATTTTTTAAATAATAATAAAAAAAACCTTTTAGAAGGAAAGCTGGACTCCTTATCCTTGGTATTGTCTGACGATATCAACAGTGTCTTCCACACAGCTGTTTTTGACATTTCATCAGAAATATTTATTACAGATGGGTCATCTCTAGAACAGAATGAGCACACAGAGAGAGGCAACTGGAATTTATTTTCTGAAGTACTGTGCAAACAAGTAACTAAAATAAACTCACTGATCCACTTTAAAGTAGCCATAACACAATATTTAGCCAATAATTTAGGCAATTCAGTCAATGGAGCATCAGGCTTCAAGGGAAAGGTCCGTAACTCCATGAAAGAGCATGTGGTTTGCACAGGAAGAGGTACCAGGATCAATCCCTAGAATCATACGGCTTGCCCTGTTGCCCTGGTTGTTTTTTTTGCTGTTCTGTAAAATTCTCAGGGAGCGGAGCTTTCAGTTGAATAGAGGCAAAAATGCTTTAAACAAATAATGTGCAACAAAATTGGTTGTGAGATAGGTGGGTGCTATTGCCAACGGCCAAAAAGGATCTTTTAAAGATACAGTGCAAACTAAGAGCCAAAACGGATGTGATGTAGAAGATCTGTGATCGGTCTCTCAATGTATTTATTTTTTAATTTTAAAGCAACTGCAGACACCTTCCAAATTAGAAAAGGAGCAACAATGCTGTGGGTGTCCGTCCCCTCTAATTAATATAACACTACCACCAGAAGATGCTTTTAAACCTGCTGCGACAAAAAGGGAAGTATCTGCAGTGCTATTTTTCCAGAAAGAGAATTTTGATCAGGGGCAATTTTGTATCCCAGTGGTTTACCTGTAATGCGCATCTAGTGGTAACTGAACTGTGCCTTCCTCTTCCATCGCTAACATGCTTTGCTCTTCCTAGAGTGGGGGAAAACACAATAATTTAGACAGGAACAAACACCACTCAGCTGTAATAGTTTCCACACACTTATAGATTCAGTCATGAGAAAGGAAAACAAGGCAATATCTTCTCTCTCTTTCGCCCGCCTCCCAAATTGTTTTACTCAAATTTTCCATAGGATGGCATCTTTCCTGTTAACTATTTTGTGAGTAAAAAAGCAGGTGCTAAAAATCAGGGCACTCTGTTTAAAGGGCAGTACCAAAGAGGAAGCTAATTTTCATGGTGGAAAATTGTATTCTCTAGGAAGGAAGCAAGTTAGCTAGTTCCTCACGGTGTGAGTTCACCTGTGCACCTGAGTTACAAAGGCCTAAATGGCTTGGGATCCAAGTAATAATTTTAATAATAATAATTTTATTATTTGTACCCCGCCCAGCTGACCCTATGGCCAACTGGGTAGCAAAGACCCACACAGATGTGATAGTTGCACATATACTACAACTGTGTACACACACCCCCCCCCAAGCTGAAAAGGGTTTCTTTACTCCTTCTCTAGAGGCTCTTAGTACAGAAGCTACATCTTCACTCTATGTTCCAACTGCCCATTGGCAGGCAAGGGCAGTACGATGAAACTGGCCTCAGAATATTTAGAATTAAAAGATTAAACTAGCCTACCCCACAGGTTGTTGTGAGGATGAAATGGGGAGGAAGAGAACAATGTCACCTCACACACCCCTTGAAGAAAATATGGGATACAAATGCAATCAATCAACAGACTGTGAATAAATATAATTTCTTGTCTTGACGCTGACTGCTCATCACAGATGGGATTTTCCTCTCTTATGTTGAAAAGCAAGTTGCAAAATTAAAATCTTGATCCAATCCAACCAGCACCTTTAAAATATCCTGTCAGCTTCATTTCTATTTGTACAAAGAGCCCATTTCTATTTTTAAAGCCAGCATAAACGGTGACTTTCCAATTACATTCCAGAGGCGCCGCTTCATATATTTATTTATTTTTATTCCTAGTTAATTTTGTCGTTTCCAGGCTTCACAGCTTCCCAGGATTTTGACAGCTGAACAGGTTTAATAATAGCCTCAAATATTTAGCAATGCCATATTATGTAAACAATAATAATAATAACCCCTCAAAAAAGACAGCGAAAGTAGATTTTATTTATATATATATATATTTTAAAAGGTGTACATTCCTAGTTTTGTTTTTCTGTCACCATTCAGGTCTAAAAAGAAAAAAAAGGGATGCATAAGAAGAAATATCAGACTGAAAAGCAAAGGACTCCTGCGACGATTGCGAAAAACACACCTGTCTCCCTTGAGTCACTTCTGCATTATGAGAGACAGAACACATCACTTGGGAGAAAGCCCTATCTGGCTGTGCCGTGGGGGAAAGGATGCACAACCAAATCAATTTCCAGAAGGAAAAGGTGGATGGAGAGTAGAAAGAGGGCAAGTCATTACATGCTGCAAAGCCCTTATTCCCCTATTCTTGATGTCCAGGCCTGCCCTCCACTACACACAGGTTATTGGGGTCACTAATGACATAACGCTCCTAGAAAGCGATTAACTATGGGTGGTGGGTTCAATAGTGTAGTGGAGCAGGAATGAAAGCTGGGGTGAGTTTGCTGGCTGCCTCTCCAGTACCTTTCTCCTCTCTGAGTAGCGATGATTATCATCTGGTATCTGCTAGTGTTGTAAGCCTGGGCAAGGAGGTTGGAAGATGGGTGTGGCCTGGCATATGTTCCCATTTATTTGGCAGGGTAGGCTTGGTAGGCAGAATCCAATGTCGTGTGAGCGGACTTCTGCTTGCACACTGGGATATCACCTTCTTTTCCCTTACTCCTGCAACCCCACATGAGCAGATTTTGAGGGCATGCAGGGCAAGGAGAGCAAGGCGAAGTCCTATTGAGCAATCAGAAGTCTGCTCCGCTCGTGCAATGATAGCGCAGGATACAACTCAGTCGTTTCAAAGATGTCTGCATGCGCATCTGAGCATGGGTTAAAACTTTGCTTCTGTGGGCAAAGTTCCCACAGACACTTAGATTTGCTGCATGAAAGCATTCTCATATTCCACAGAGATAATAATAAAATAAAATAATAATAATAATAATAATAATAATAATAATAATAATAATAATAATAGTTTATTTATACCCCGCCCATTTGGCTGGGATTCCAACAAAATATTAAAATACAGTAATCATCAAACATTAAAAGCTTCCCTAAACAGGGCTGCCTTCAGATGTCTTCTAAAAGTCTGGTAGTTGTTCTTTTTGACATCTGATAAGCATAGGCTGTAAATTTCATGCTTTATTCATTTGATCAAGTGTGAACAGAAAGAAAGAAAGAAAGAAAGAAAGAAAGAAAGAAAGAAAGAAAGAAAGAAAGAAAGAAAGAAAACTTACCTCTTTTTCAGCATCCTCCAACTTCTTTTTCTTGCTCTCTGGCATCAAATCATCCAACCAGCTGAGCTCCCGTTTCGTGAAAAATAAGTCCATGAGTTTTCTAACAAACACCAGGGCCAAGACCTGTTCAAAGATATTTATAATATGGTAAGATATCATGGACAGCTGTAAAAGGTATGCTTCTTAAAAGACAAAGTCCAAAAGAAACACGCCAATCCTAAAATGGCAAAATTTGTGGGTACGAGACTAAAGTAACACCGCTAGGGTTGTCATATGTCTGGAATTTCCCAGGCATATCTGGAATACTGCAGTCGGCAGCAGTGTCAGGGCAGAAATCGGGAAAAAGTCAGGGAAAATCCGGAGATATAGCAACCCATGTCAGCAGTGTCATTTTTGACGATTTGCCATAAAAATAGCTCAAAAACGTCAATTTCCTTTTTGCCAACTTTGCAAAAAAAAAAAGAAAAGGCTTAACAACTTTTCTCTCCAGATTTTTACTGTTTGAAATATTGCAATTCTTAACCCCACTGAGTTCAAAAGCAGTTTTATATTAGTATTGTTTTATTTTCAATTCATGTAAAATTATGTCTTGAATTAAATTTGCAGATTTTTATTTTTAATGGTCCTGACTTCTTATATTTTGCCTCATATTCAGTGACTCATCAGGCTAAAGATGGCCTGAATGAGAGTTGATAGGAATGAAACAATGGTTTTTAGCAGGGGAGCCTAAGTATGGGAATATAACAACCAGCACACCAGACAATATGACCGTCTTCTTTTTTTCCTGGTCCATTCTGCCTTTTTTCCAGCCCCATGCTCACAGAAGCAAAGCAGGAAACAAAAATCATGTCCATGGCTGATAGGTCTTTAAAAAAAAGTCTTGATAGTTTCTGGGCAGACTTGAGCCATTTATTTTTATGAGGTGAAAATAAAACACCACTGTCTAGTAGGTACAGTGCAAAGATTCCTATCTGAGCAATGGCCAAATTGTTTTTTCCTTTACATAGACAAGCCTATTTTAATCTGGTAAAGGCACTGATTCAATTTGGAGGTGAACAGTAATGCTAATGTGCTTTTATCTAGATTAACCTATTTTGAACTAGCAATTATTTAAGAGAAACTTGGCATTTGCAGTTTTTTAAAAAGCAAAAAATCCTCTTAGTTGAAGATAAGCAGGTCTGGGTCTGATCAGTGCATAGCACCGCGTTCTTATTTATCCTACAAAAATAAAGCGGGATAATTAAGAACCTATTGATAAATAGCTTCCAACCATCTCCATGGACTTTCTCCCCTGAAGGGCACCTTTTGACTCTCTGTAAGCTTAGTTAATATCAGTTATTCAATTTTGCTTTTATGGATTGCCTGGACCATCTAGGCCTCAGAAAACGGATCCATACCATCATAGGAAAGACAATGGCAGCTCTTGAAGCCTTGATAACCCACAGCAGCACAAGACAGCTCAGCTGGATGACGGTGAAGAGATGGACTTTTCGGAGAGGGACATGCCTCAGGTAGATGAAGTCAGGCTGGTGTTTGGCAGGCATCCAGAATAACTTGATTCTGTCAAAAAGCTGAGAAAGGAAACGAAATTCGGGAGGCAGGGAAATGCAAGAGTCATTCCTCTACAGACCCTCTACAGATGAAATACCTTTTTTTGCTCTATAGGACGCACTTTTCCCCCTCCAAAAATTAAGGGGAAATGTGTGTGCGTCCTATGGAGCAAATGCAGGCTCCTTGGCTTCAGCAATAGCAACGCGAAGCCTCCGAAGTGCAGAGGGAGCACTCCCTCCACACTTTGCGTTGCTTTCGCTGAAGCCTGGAGAGCGAGAGGGGTCGGTGCGCACCAACCCCACTCGCTCTCCAGGTTTCAGGGATAGCTGCCTGAAGCCTCCAGAGTGCAGCAGGAGGTCCCGCTGCGCTCCGGAGGCTTCGGATTCCTTTTGCTGAAGCCAGGAGAGCAAGACTCTCCTGGCTTCAGCAGAGAGGGAGAGCTGTGCAGCGCCCCTTCAGCCAAGCGGGAGGAGAAATGGAAGGGGCTCTGTTTCTCCTGCCGCTTCGCTGAAGGGGCGCTGAGCAGAGAGAGGGGGAGACATTTTTTTTCTTGTTCTCCCCCTCTAAAACAAGGTGCGTCCTATGGTCCGGTGCGTCCTATAGAGCGTACGGTATTTAAAAGAGCAAGGATAAACGGCTGTCACAAAGGGAATGCAAGCAGTGCAACTATTGCCGTCTTCAGGACACCACATTAATTCTCTGTGTTAAGTCGCCCCATCCTCTTCTCATCACATACACCGAATATCCCCAAGGACACAAGCACAACATGAGCATCTGCAGAGGAAGCCTTTGCACATACAACTGTAGCATGAGGGCTACTGTGTGACCTATGGGTGTTTCAGGGGCCCAGAAGCCTCCGCACAGACATCTGTATGCAGGAAGGCCCCATCTCTGCAGACGGCCGTGCTAGAAACACAAATGTCATGGGCAGCACTACTCAGCCCTACTCCTGGCTCCTGTGTTGCCGTACATGGAAGCAACAACACCTGAATTGAATAACACAAAACAAACACTGGCAAGAGGATGTGTGCAAGTGAACCAGCTACACAAGTGTTGTACAACCATGATTCAGTTCCGCATTAGGCTGCTTAAGGATAGACTGCAGTTTTAAATAGTGAACATGATGTGTTAGTGTTTATATTGTATTTGCACTATAAATGTATTTCACACAAAATAAATGGTATTGGGGCAGTTGGAAGTTGCTTGGTGGTTCTGTTACTTCTGTCTTTGTGAATGTGAGAGGTGTGGGGACTTCATGCAGATGGTCTCTGGAGGATGAAGTGAGGACAGGCAAGCTATGGGTTACAAGTTATGCACTGCCACAAATGAGTTTTGAAAGAAAAAAAGACTAAGCCCTCTCTTGGGCTCAATGGAGAGAAACGCATTGTATTCATTAACGTATATGTAAATAATACTTGTTCAACTGTTGCCAAACTGAGAAGTTAAATATTTGTCTTCAACTATTTGTGTAAGGCATATATGTTTATCACAAATAGCTAACATGATGCACATAGGTGTAAAACAGCGGCAAGCAGTCATGTAGGCAAGTGTGCACCATGGCAAGTCCAAAGTATTGTGCCACTGAAGTAGACACTACGGTAAGTGGGCATGGCTTCATTGACCAATGCAGTGGCTTGGCCTGTAGTTTGCTGAACAGCATGTGGTGATCAGTATCGAAAAGGCAGCCCAGCAAGTAGGACTGTAAGCCTAGCTCTGTACCAGATACAGATGATGGCTGCCTCCTCTTTCCTCTGCTGAGGGGCACGTCACAAATTCCTGCTGCCAGAGACACTGAAAGTTGCAGGGCTCCATTTCGTATTGGTTGCACCTTTCCAATATCTCTGTGAAACTCAGCAATGCGTATAATGTAAGCAAGGGGCAAATGAAAGGCGTAACAAGAGCCACACAAAAAATATTTCACTAACCTGAATTCCTTTAAGAGAAGAGGCACCCATGTAAAGAAATACACCATAAAGCACTGGCATAGGGATAAACTGGAAAGAGGAGAAAGGAGGACAAAATCAAAAACTGGGTCTCACTTCACTGGCAGATAAGACAGGCAGAAAAGGCTTTTGACGAAGGCGATTGACTACCAGGGGCTCATACGGGAAGGAGTGTTTGATAGTGAATTTTCTCTGCTTCATCTGCACCCAGCAGGAATTGCACACATCCTGGGGCTGTTTTTTTTTTTTTGGGGGGGGGTGTCTTCAGACTTTCTGAACTTCAGTCCCTGTTCTTTTCCTAAATTCTTCTGTCCAAACCAACCCAGCACCAATTGCATGTTCCACATCAGTATAGTAGCAGGCATGCAACCTACTACTAAAAGCACGGATCTGCGGATTTGGACATTAATCCAACACTAGCATTACCTGTGGAATATAAAAAGCTCTCCTTGACATTCCCCTTAAAAGTTGGCCTGTCCTTACCTTCAAATCAATGTAGAAGCCAGCTCACCCTGGCTTCTACCTTGACAACATCAAAACAAAGTATTTGTTTGTCTCTGCATTAGATTTCCCTCAACCAGCCCCTACCTTCCTGCCATATGGTGTTCAGGGCTTGTAACAGCAATAAAAGACAAAGTAAAATGCATAATAACAAAATCAAAAACATTAAAATGCCTGCTTATTACTTGACCATTAAAAAGCTGGCAGATCCCATCTGCAGGTAGACCGTTTCTGTTGTTGTTCATGTGGAGCACTAACTCATCAGTCTATGAAAATGCCTTCCACTGAGTCAGACTATTAGCCTATCCAGTCCAGTATGCCCCACTCCAAAGAACAACAGCTCCCCAAAATCTCATGCAGAGCTCCTTCCCATCACCTGCAGTCTGAGATACAATTTTTCAGTTTGTTTGTTTGTTTTCGTAAACTGGGGAAGCCAAGCATTGAACCTGGGCTCCTTGGTGTGTGATCTGTGGTGTGGATTGGATAGCTCAGTTTGTTTGAGGCTTTCTTGTATTAGGCAATAAGAACCTTACCCAGTACCGCATCAAGACACATACACCCAAGCATTTAAAAAAAAGAACATTTGTGCTATAATTAAAATCCTTAGTAGTGCTATTTACTTTTCCCTTGGTTTCCCCCCAAAGCATGAGCCTACCTTAAGAACTCGGGTCAGAAAAACGGACGAGCCCATCAGGATGAATATCATGAGTCCCGTGACCCGCTGCTCACGGATGCCAAGGAATTTGGGCTGCTCTCCTGGAGCAGAGCACTCCGACTCCAGCTTCAAGCTGTTCACGTGAGAGATGGAGAGAACTGTGGCGGCAACAAACCACGGCAGGCCCATGAGGGAGCACACGCCCAGCATGAGAGCCACCATCAGCAGGTCCAGGTGATAGCCGCAGCCCTTCTGTTGAAGGCAATAAACCAAAGAAGAAGAAGAAGTAGAAGAGTTTGAATTTGATATCCCGCTTTATCACTACCCAAAGGAGTCTCAAAGCGGCTAACTTTCTCCTTTCCCTTCCTCCCCCACAACAAACACTCTGTGAGGTGAGTGGGGTTGAGAGACTTCAGAGAAGTGTGACTAGCCCAAGGTCACCAGCAGCTGCATGTGGAGGAGCGGGGAAGAGAACCCGGTTCACCAGATTACAAGTCTACTGCTCTTAACCACTAGACCACACTGGCAATAAGCAACATTGCTAGGGCAGAAGCCGGCACCCTGCATGACCCTTCTGAACAGCCCCAATTAGCAGCTAGTCTAATGATGCATGCAAAAAGTACGTGAACTGTTAGGCAACGGCTGTGCTGCTGCAGGTTACCTTTGTTCTTCAGCCTTGCTTACCTGAGAGGCTGTCCTATTCATTTCAATGGAGCTGTTTATATTCCTGCCAAACGCACCCAAACAAGTTCCATGCATCAAAAGGCGCTTGCTGGATTACTGGCCTATGAACTCATTCTTAAGTCGCTTTCATCCTGGCCCTACGATGGCTTACAAAATTTTGAAATGCAGCAGAAGAAATTCAAAACAGAGTGCAAGTTCCGGTTAGGGACAACACACTCAGATCTGTCCTCTATGGATGGATTGTGTAGAGCTGGGAAATAGCATCTTAAAAGCCTTTTTGCCATAGCTTGGTCATCGGCACCATAGCAGCAGAAAGAGGGGTAATTTTTTTTTTATTACTATTAGTAATAATAGTAGTATAATACCACCCTGAATCCAAAGTTCCCAGGGCAATTCAAAACAGATTACACAGCCAGCACAGGACAAAAGCACCCAAGATGTATAAACGCAGGGACAAGCCATGTCCTCATAGCCACTTCAAGGAGCTGGTGCCTCGCAGAATGTGCAATCTGTACTTCTTTTAAACATCTGGCCTTATGCCTGCTGACTTTTCCAAAAGTCAAAAGGGGTGAAATTGCTGTTAAGTGCAAGTACGCTGCTTCCAACAGTGTCTGGGTTTAAGCTTTCCTCACATTCGCGTAGAAGCCCGAGGAGAGTGACATATGGGAGAGGAAGGAGGCATGGCAACAGGTGATGATGCTACATCAGACCCGAGCAAGGGGAAAAAAATATGAATATGCAGCAAAGCAAGAGGGCAGCCAGGGAGACCATCTGACTCCCACATGCCACTGCTGAAATGAAAGGGGGGGGCACATTCTAAAGCTTGGCAGGAACTCCCTGCATCTGTCAAGTTAACCGCACAAAACACTGCGGATTGACACAAGGAGCCTGACTGACAAAGAGGGCAGGGGAGGGAGGGAGGGAAGCAACCCACAAAGGGGGGGGGGGTGAACCATTCACAGCAACCAAGAAGTTGCAGTGTGAAAAAGAGGCTGAAAATGCATTTGTAATGACTGTGTTGCCGTTTCCCAAAGAGTCAAAGAAGCTGAAAAATCTGGGCACACATGAGGACAAGCTGGTTCCTGAAACTTCTTCCAACCTTTTTTTTTTTTTTTGGTCCGAAAAGTGATGAACCTTGTTTCATTTTTTCCCCCATCTGTTGGAAGGGTTCCACTGCAAATGTGTCTTTTTGGAATCCAGCAATCCTAAGCGCTCAATTGCTGCAGTTTTCCACAAAGGGAGTAAAAAGGATGGAAAAGACAGTTGTGTGGAAAGTTGGAAGACGCTAGAAAACTTTCAGCTTTGGCAAGACAGGAGGCAGGTAGGAAAACATCGAGGAAAGACTAGCACATTTATTGTGGCGTGAGCCTACAACACCAGGTGCCTTTATCGCAATTACATTGTGTTTATGAATTAGCTGCTTGTCTTGTGGCTAGTGGCTAGTTTCCAGGCAACCAGTTAGGAAAGTTTTTATAAAGCGGGGAAAAGATGGGGATCTCGCTTCCATTATTATTTATTTATTTAGTGCAGGTCATCAGAACCAATCTCAGGGCAGGGCACAAAAAAAATTAAAACTCAGTCCACCATATATGAGAAAACCACTTAACAAGAAGGAAGCAGATACAATTAAGCTGTAAAGGACAACCCTTAAAGCCTAGGGTCAAAGCTATGACTTTCAGCCAGTAAGCTAATGAAAATTAATACCCTAAAACAAATTACAAATGAAGAAGGCTGGAGACCAGCATTCTTTTCTGAGGAGAGCTGTTTAAAAGAGAGAATTGCTTGTGTTTCAACTGCTAATTACACTGTTAGCGTTCATGAACAGGTCTTGCGGGTTTAGCATTGCAAAAAATTACAAAACCTGTATGACAATAGTGGAACAGTATATCTGCACCCCATGGAAAACAAAGCCTTCTTTAAACTTCCTTTGCATCTTTTCAAAACCCTCATTTGCATCCAGCCTATCGCAGAAATGTGCAAGCTCGTATCTACTGTGGATATTCACAAGGCTGAATTACATCCCCCAGAATGATATGGCAATACTGTCATATTTTTTAAATATATCCGCAGTTTCTTACGCCCTGGATTTTCAGTTGCCTGCATCATATGCCTGGGACTTCTGCAAGTTCTCTCCTATACATTCAAGTTGTGTGGCAAGTCCTCTCCCCCATGTGAAATGAAGACACAGTACACATTATTTAAAGTTAATGGGCATAAAAAGGCCACAACCTTATTGATTACAGGAATAGGAAGGTATTGGCCTTAGGCATTGGCTTCTACCGACTACCCGGCATGGAGACTGGGAAGGGTTATCCACAAGCCGTGGGGCTCCTGTTGAAGTACGCCAACTAGGATCCCACGGGTGTCACCGCTCGGGAGCGTGCCAGAGGCCCTTACCTCCCTAGGTTTCGGACAAGGCAACACCCCCCGGAGTCCTCTACTGGACTACCCTTTTCATTGGGGGAAGGTGATGGTGCTTCCTTCCCCCTTCATTTGCATAACAATTACCCCTGCCAATGCCTAACCGCCAATACCGAGGAAGTTGTGACATTTGCTATGAGGTAGGCGAAAAAACCAAAAGGCTGGAAGTGCGCCAAGTTGGAAAAATTCCTACCAGGCCCCTTGCGGCGACCAACCGAAGTCCATAGCAAGGTCATAGCTAGCTAAGCCTAAAGGGTGGGTGGGATGGGAAAACCGGTCAGCTGGAACGGGGCAAAGAGGGCGGTCCCCGGTCGTGCCTGGCCTTAAATGGGCCAGGCCACGCCCCCCTAGCCCGCCGATTGGCGGGCAGGGTTGCAGGCACGCCCGGGGATTCCCTTGTTCTCGCGGGGGCAAAAAGGCCAGCCCCCGCGTGTGTGGGAGGGGGTATCCCACAACCCCCTCTCCTCTCCAGTTCGGAAATGGCTTTAACGAAGGTTCGGCATTTCCTGACATACATCAAACTGCTTTCACAGAAACACACACATTTCACATTGGGCAGGGAAGTGTGAAAATATCTGTATTCTAAATGCCTTTCTAAAACAAAAACAAAAAACTTCATGTTTGAAGGGGGGGGGGGACTTGCATTGAAGAAAATGCTGGAATGCTAACCAGAAAGATCAAAACAGCTTTTGCACTTTACCTTTAGTTTATGTTCTTTTCTGTTTATAATAACAGCTGTAATCTGCTGGTCCATAAATATCAGAATAGTACAAAGCAGAGCCGGGATTAGCGCAGCCAGCACTGTCCACCAAGGATTGGTCCCCAAAGGCGAAATGAACCAGCCGCGATCATCTCTGGTGGGCTAAAAGAACGAGAGCAAATTTCAGGATGGGAGGCGGGGCAGGGTTATTTCATCACTGTGGAGGCCTGCAGGATAATATCACCTACTGTAAACATTCAAAATCCAAGGCAAGATGCTGCTTTAGGAAGGACACATAAAATATCAAATATGATAAATGGAAGTGACAACCCTAAAATTCCTTACAAGACAGAGGATCACACTTGTTAATGTTGCAAGAGCCCTGGAGGCCTAATGAGGGAACACCTGGGAATTGAGGAGGGGTAAAACACACTTATTAAACTAACCCAGGGTTTCCCAAACTTGGGTCTCCAGAGGATTTTGGATCACAATTCCGATCATCCCTAACCATTGGTCCTGCTAAATAGGGTTGCCACATGTCTTCAAAGCAATCCATAGTTAAAAAACAGAAGTCGGCAAATGTGTCCTCTTTTTTGCTCTTCAAAATATGGCAACCCTAGATGGGAGTTGGGTCTCCAGCTGCTTTTGGACTACAAGTTTGGGTAAAACTTGAACTAACCTATTCTTATTAGACCAGTCTCAAGCACTTTACAGCAACATCTTATTATTATTTTTTTAAATCCTTTTGAATTTAACTTTTCTGATTTATTAGTTTTCTCAGACAATACGTACCTCCACTTTTGTGTCATTATTTTGATCCATTCAGAAAGAAACAACAGCTGGTGTGAAAACATATTTGTTGTGGCAAATTTCGCTTTTCACACCAAGCCAGGTACGACTGGTGTCAGGAATTACCTTGAAAGCATTGGGAACCTGGAGCTTTGGTGATGGGATCCCAAGGGCGTAGTCGACTAAAACCATGGACAGGATGGTGAGAAAGACGGCAAAGTCACTCACTACAGACCGCACCTGGAAACATTGAGCCAATGGTCAGTGACAGCAGAGAGACATTTTTAATACAGACACACACATATACACTGGGGGCAGAAGATTTTCACGCACATCCCTTTCTGAGCACAATAAGATTTGGTGCACAGGCCAAATCTGTGCGCCCAGTTTCTTGCAGCCGAGTCATTTCATCTGGTCGAACTCCATCACTCTATGGTGTTGCCCAGCTGCTATGCTAAAATTAAGCAAAGGCCTGTATTCTTTAGGACAATGCTAACTGTTCTTTCTGGAGAGAAACCCTGGCTGAGAAATCAGTAACAAAGCTTAGCCAGGTGCTGCTGATCGATAACAGCACACCAAATAATTTACAGAGACTGTCTTCTAAGGAAGGAACAGGAAGCTTTCTCATGTCTCTGTCTGCCATTTTTTAAAAAATCAGCGCAGGCCCACAGAAGGGCCTGACATTTTGACATTTGGCTCCGGGGGCCAAAAAACGCCTAAAGCCAACCTGTTAATTTGGAGTAGATTTCTCCTCTGACAATCACGGTCTGTCATACACATTTACATTTCTAACCGAACTGAGTCTATTGTGCTTGATGTATTCTGCTGCAAACTGCTCCCTGTTTCAATCTAAAAGTGGCAAGAATAAAACCTGCATATCCTCCCTCCTATATTGCAAGTATTAAAGTTCTTTTTTTGAAAAAAAATGCTACGACACAGTATATCAGTGCAATCTCGGTGCTGCTGGCGAGTTCAGTTTTTTTATTTCTTTTGAGGTAGACACAAATCCTGCATTTGCAAAACAATTAAAAAATAATAATATTCAAGTTACCTTGGTCGGGAAGTATCGACTGGTTTTGAACTGCTTAAGCGTGGATGACAGTGTCACTGTAGAAAAGAATAAGATGACTGACCAGAAGAGAACATCTGGGACGTAAGGACCATGGTGTCCACAGGCGTGTCCTACAAATTCCCCTTGCCAGTCCTTACATTCCTAACATGGAAAGCAAAAGCACATTTTTATATCCTTGCAACTGATCCTATTCACAGAGAAACAAAAGACTGGTCTGCACATTCCATTGTTGCTACTGACCTGAAAGGCTTTCAATTTATCTGTCCAAAATCCTGACACCTAAGGCAACTTCATACGTTACATTTTTAAGGAAGGAATAGGCAAACGTGGTACCGTCCAAATATTGTTGGACTACAACTCCCATCAGCCCTGGCCATTGGCCACGCTAGCTGGGCTGATGGGAGCTGCAGTCAACAACATCTGGTGGGCAACACATTGGTCACCCTGCAAGGAATATGAGCACGATGTTTAGCCTAAGAACCCAAGAACTGCGGAACACAGCATAATCTACAGAGCTAGCTTTACCACGAAGCAATGTGGTTTCCATCTTTGTATGCCTTTTAAAAAATGGTCCACAGTAGGGAATAGCATTTGCACTATTGCTGTCAGCTGCAAAAATGTCTAAGCTCAATGGGTTAATTTGTGCATGTTTGAAAATGTATGCATCATGCTAGATAACACTCCCCATATATCCAGGAATGGTTAAACCGTTCTGCTGAGCAAATATCTGACAGAATACCAAAGTTTGCTGTTACATAGTGTCCCAACATTTCACAGGAAGCACTGTGCCTTTCCATTCTTCGTGTCTGGAAGTGCTGAAAAACGGATAAAGCTAGCATCTACATTAAAATTAAAAGCACCTCTGATTCACAGAAGCTAAGCCAAAGGCAATCAAAAACAGTAATAACAGGACCTGTCTATATTAGTAAATTCGGAAGAACTTCCTGACAGTAAGAGCTGTTCGACAGTGGAATTTGCTGCCAAGGAGTGTGGTGGAGTCTCCTTCTTTGGAGGTCTTTAAGCAGAGGCTTGACAACCATATGTCAGGAGTGGTCTGATGGTGGTTCCTGCTTGGCAGGGGGTTGGACTCGATGGCCCCGGTGGTCTCTTCCAACTCTATGATTCTATGATTCTTTGACATGAAATACACAGCTACTTATAGAGGCTGGAACATGCACGAAATGTGCACTCAAAACTTTCACCATAATCTCAAACCATCACAATCATTGGCCTGCTTCAGATGCTCAAGATGCATGGAGTCTTTCTTGGCTACTAAGCTATGGTTTAGCATATGTAGATATCAGAAACCTCAAAGCTTCAGCAAGTGTTCACTAAAGACAACCTCGAATACAGATATCAATAGTTCTGTGATGTTTTCCATATCACACAGGGCCCCCAATCACAACTGTTATGGCTGCCATACATCTGGACATTTCCCATAAATATATTTTGGGACTTTTTTGTACACAAAACACACACCTCACTTTTATTGCCCCCGCCCCAACCCCCAATGCTTACAATACCACTCCCTTTTTGACTGGCTCTGTTCTTTCTCTCATTACGTTGGTGAATTACATTTCAATATAGTGGTCCCCCCCCTCCCCCGTTCAGCTGTAACTAATTGAGGATTTTAGAGGAAATTAGTTAAAAATGAAGGTTTATATGAATAACGTGCCTACTTCAAGCAGGAATAATTGGGTGTAATTCATAGCTAAAAGCCTGAAACCACTTTATCTAAATTAGTGCTGAGTAAATAAGAGTTTGGAGATCATTGCCCAAATCTGATGTTATGTAAAACATCAGCTCAGAGGATTCAAACTATTCCTTCTATGTGAAGAAACAGTTTCCTTTTGCCACAAGGTGGCAATAGACTCCACAAAATTGTTTTTCAGGCTGAAACAACATTGATTGCCGAGGGAGCTGTTTATGATCAAATTTGGCACCCAGAAGAAGCAAAATTTGGGGGCATGGGTCCAAAGAACTATGACTTGTGCTTCGGGCTTTTTCCCCCCAGACAGAACTTGCTGGAACTGAATTCTGGCACCTCTCAGGTGGGCACCCTTGCCGTTATTAGAGAACAAGGGAGGCGTTCAGGCTGAGTTCCAGCACCTCTTTTTCTAGGAAAATAGAACTGATTGCAGAAAACATAGCCTTGGAAGTCTGCTCCGAAGGGGTGAAAGAATTTTCCATTCCTTGCCTGGGTGTCTCTGCACTGAGGTTCTCCTTCTCTTCCTCTGGCTGAACTGATGATTGGCAGGGAGGTGAAGACATTTCCCCTCTTTAGCGGGCTCCATGAGCACCTCTAATTTGGGTCCCATTCCACACATGCAAGTGGAATGCATGGGATTCCCTGCCACAGACCGTTCATGTAAGGATTTTCATTCCATGCTGAGGGCACACAGATAAATGAATACATACTAGATTGGGCCAGTGCGAGTGAATAAATGTGAACCTTAACACCAAGCGGTTGACTAGTCAATGACAAACAAACCATCTGGAGGGCTTTGTTTTTGTATGTTTCAACCTCAACATTTTCTGTCAGTCTTGGGCTTTAAAGGCTAGAGCACGCCAAATCTGTTATGATTACAAAAGCTTTTCAGGAGCTTCTCTTGTAAGCCTGTTGTTTTTCCAATGAGAGGAAAACAACAAGCCCATACTTAAAACTGCGACTGCAAGTTTTAATCAATATAATAGGTATACTGACCAACGAAAGCTTGGGGACAATTTTTTATCCATTGGTCTGAGGCTGAGGGACACAATTTGACACAAGGTCTGCAGGGAAGGCCCTTTTCATTGTTCCCCTGCTAAATAAAGCCTGGGTTCCTGGAAATTCTTGGTGGTAGCACCAGTTGTGGAATAATCCAGGGCGGCCTTTTGTTGAGGGAAGATATATACACAAAGCTAGAACTTGAATTTTAGATGTTTTGATGTTTTTTATGACAGCTTTATACAATTCTACATGTGACTTGCCCTGCGATCCTTTTTTGAGGAGGTGAGATATGATTTTTTTTACATATAAAACAAGAACGGTAATTATTATTATTATTTTTTAACATTTCTTTAGGAAGCTGTTTTGGCTCCAGCATTGCTCCAAATAATGAGTGAAGAAGAAAGTAGTAAAGACAAAATTTTCTTTTTATAACCAACAGTCAGTTTCATTTAACAGACTGCAAATTCCCACGTTATAAAAAAAAAAAGAAATTCATATTAAAATTTGATAGCATAGCAATGCATTTAAATGCCATTGATACCTCATTTGATGGTTAGCTAACAGTGCAATCCTATACAGGTTTACTCAGAAGCAAGACTCATTGCATTTAGTGTGACTTAATCCCAGGTTAGAACTGGGGCCTAAAGGTATTAGGGAAAAGGCCATAGTTCAGTGGTAGTGTGCATGCTATGCATTTAAAAGGTCTCTGCTTCAACCTCCACCATGCTGAGAAAGGGCTGGGCAAGACTTCCATCCAAAAACACAGAGAACTGCACTTGGCCTAGGCCATAATGAATTAGATCGACAAATGCAAAAGGGAACATTTTAAACAAAAATGATAAAACATCTCTAATTAGTGTTGATTTTTAAAGCTTTGTTTTAGCAAGAAAAAATACATATTTCCCAGGTTCTATAATCAGTCTTAAAAGGTAAAGGTAAAGGCCCGTACGGGCCAGTCTTGACAGACTCTAGGGTTGTGCGCCCATCTCACTCAAGAGGCCGGGGGCCAGCGCTGTCCAGGGACACTTCCGGGTGACGTGGCCAGCGTGACATCGCTGATCTGGCAAGCCAGAGCCGCACACGGAATGCTGTTTACCTTCTCGCGAGTAAGCGGTCCCTATTTATCTACTTGCCCCCGGGGGTGCTTTCGAACTGCTAGGTTGGCAGGCGCTGGGACCGAGCAACGGGAGCGCATCCCACCGCGGGGATTCGAACTGCCGACCTTTCGATCGGCAAGTCCTAGGCGCTGAGGCTTTTACCCACAGCGCCACCCGCGTCCCAATCAGCCTTAAATAGCCTTAAATAAATTAGAAAAAGCTAACAGGGCTTTATAAACTCTAAAAAAAAAACCCATCAACTTCCATAAAAGGAACAGCATTGTCCTAATGCGAACAATATGTATTTGTGAGATATTTTACAACATGGGTGACAGCTTGGGTTTTAAAGTTGTTTCCATGTTGCAGCTTTCTGTTCTGGACTGGAATGTTTTGATGCTGCTATATTAGTTCAATGTATGTATATTTTACATTATCATTATTATTATTATTATTAATAGAAGAAAACAAAGGAAAACATGTTATCTTCAATGAAAGATACGTTCTATTTTCTTCTAACAGTATGGTGATTATGTTTCCTTTGTATATCATGTTACAAGATTCCCATTTTTTAAGCATCCCTAACACAAAATAGGCTATTTATATCCTAGCTAGATTTGCTACTGAATTTTGCGTAATGTGAAATTCTAAGGTGTTGGGTGTTTGTTTTTTGGTGTTTTGGGGTTTTTTTTTTTTTTTTTTTTTTTTTTGTTTGTTTTGCTAAGGTGACATTTCTGGAGAACCTCAAGGGAAATCAACAGAAAATTTCTCAGCAGAACCCTCCCTTTCTTCGCTGTCATTCATCTGAAGTTACATTAATGTAGGATAAGTCACGTCAATATGTGCAGTAGGTGTGGGGAATCTGGGAGCTAAAGAATGAACTCTCCAAACAGTCAAAAAAACTGATAAGAGTGGAACCTTCGTGGACACTGAATTTTGCCTAGAATGAAGTTTCAAGGCAAGTGTGGAGAGCATAAGGAATTTCAATGAGGCAAGCAAGAATTCCCCATGGGGATTCTAAACATCCCTAATCCTGACATCACAGATTATCTATAGTATCGCAAGGATTATTCATTTATTATTTTGCATTTAAACTTCAGATATGTGAAGAGGCAGCCAGATAATAACATAGCAAAGTTGGGAATCCAACCCCGATACTGGGGGGGGGGGGAAATAGAAAGATATGTTACCCACTTGCAAATGAGAACAATAATAATTGCATATTAACACTGGGACTTTTTCATGCTCACAAGAGCCACCCATTTCTGCGAAGAAGACAGAGTGTGAGACGGCACTTCATGGATCTCAGCTACAGCCGCTTTTGTGGTCTCTGAGGTACTTTTGGAAGTGTGGCAAGTTGCCGCAGCTCGGATCCATCTGCTACTGACTTGCAAGTTACAGTCCTCATGGGAACTTCCATGGGCAGAAAAAAGTGTTCCAAACATATGAACGTAAGTGTCTCTGGATATGCAATTCCTAAGCAGAAAATAAACCCCATTATGAGCAACCCAATCCCAAAGCGCTGCAGTGGTGTAGAAGTGGCACTTGTCATTGTCTGCTTGACAAGTGCAACGCCACCACCGCCAGCCACCACTGTTGGGAACTCATGGGGCAGGAAGCAGCCAAACAGAGCTGGATGTATCCTGTGGCCATGGAAGAAGAAGAAGAAGAGTTTGGATTTGATATCCCGCTTTATCACTACCCGAAGGAGTCTCAAAGTGGCTAACATTCTCTTTTCCCTTCCTCCTCCACAACAAACACTCTGTGAGGTGAGTGGGGCTGAGAGACTTCTTAGAAGTGTGACTAGCCCAAGGTCACCCAGCAGCTGCATGTGGAGGAGCGGAGACGCGAACCCGGTTCACCAGATTATGAGTCCACTGCTCTTAACCACTGCACCACACTGGCTCCTGCCTCCACAACCGGTCCATGCTTTCATCTGTATCTGTGTTGCAGTTATAGATCAGTGTTTCCCAAACTTGGGTCTCCAGCTGTTTTGGACTACAACTCCCATCATCCCTAAGCTAGTGGGACCAGTGGGCAGGGATGAGGGGGATTGTCCTCCAAATATAGCTTGAGACCCAAGATTGGGAAACCCTGTTATAGGTAGTTGTCACCACAAAGGGATCCCGAGCATTGAGCAGGATGAGTGATGCCAGTGAGGGATTCTTTAAATATAATAGCCTCTATCCCTTCAGCCACAGATTCATTATTTGCAGTGGGACCACGAGAAACAGTGAATTGGCAGGAAAGCTGACATGCCCTAAGACAGGGGTCAGCAAACTTTTTCAGCAGGGGGCCAGTCCACTGTCCCTCAGACCTTGTGGGGGGGCAGACTATATTTTTTTGGGGGGATGAACAAATTCCTATGCCCCACAAATAACCAAAGATGAGCAGAAGGTAGTCCCTAACCCACCAGTGGACTAAAGGCCAATATTCTGTGAATGTCCCAGCGCCTGCTGGTTGATGAGATTCTTGCTTTGTGTGCTAGCTTAGGTAAACTTTGGTGTTATCCAGCAAAACGAATAATGGAATCTGTTGTATGCCAAGTTAACAATGAAATGACAGGCTGGGATCAAACCTAAAATTCTATTGCATGCCACCAAGCATCTGTTAAGTATAATTTTAAATAGCAAATTATATAGTAGCAAATAATAAACATATAATTAGTAAACTCGATAAAATAATAAACCCAGTGTCTGCAACGTGTAAAAAGTGGACTGCATGTCAAACGGGAGCTTAAACAATTAAAAACTGCACTGGGCATCAAACTACAGTACCCACTAGGTTTTCAGGTGGAAGTCTTCACCAGGTGCTTTTGTATGTGCTCCATTACTGAGCAGACGGGACGGTACTGAGTTCAGGAGAAGGCAGCTTCCTATGCCTACTCAGGATCATTTAACAGAAAATGCCTTAACTGTTATGCAGTCCTGGGCATGTTCCCTTGCTATCATAGAACTGCAGAATTGTAAGGGAGGCTGAGGATCATCTGGTCCAACCCCCTGCAATGCAGGAATATGTATCTTCCCCATCCAGGGATTGAACCTGCAACCTTGGCATTATCAGCACCACACTTTAACCAACTGAGCTATCCATATTCATATACAACTTAATTGCAGGCCATGGAGATTCTCCGGGAGCTAGGGAATAAGTAGACCATGCTTCCTGTTACCCAGGTCACAATCTACACATCTGACAATAAAGGAACGTACAGAGAGGATGTTTGCAAACCTTCCATTTTAACTCTTTTGCTATAGATGAACATCTGGAGTGGTATTTGGGGAGAAATATAGAGCTTACATGTCCCTTTTTTCACATCGCAGCTTCAGATTTACCATCTGGTAGAATTTAGGTCAAATCTGCTGCTATTTGATGAATGCAGGCTTAATCTTAGTAATGCTCCCTGCCGCTACACAAAGTTTCTCAGAATAGTGCACACTGGCATTGGTGCTTTTTTAAAAACAAAAAAACTTAACAATGACAATAGGGAACAGTCACCACTGAAAAGTTTAATTAAATGGAAAGGTTTATGACTTTTAGCCTCTAAGATATTCCTTAAATATTCCATATTTGTAATTGCAATTCAGGGACAGAGAAGTTGCTACACATTTTCATTAACTGTTAAGACCTTTGCAGGTGACACTGCAAACACACGCGTGGGCAGGCAGGGTTTGTGTACGCTACCCCTGCACGGATGGCCCATACAGCATGCAGACTTTCCAACCACATGGATGGCCCCCTACATCGTAAGAGGAGCCCTGCTGGATTAGACCAAAAGCTCACGCAGTCTAGAATTCTATCTCCACAGTGGTTAGCCAGATGTCTGGGGAAGTCTACATGCAGAGCATGTCCCATACATGATCCTCAGCAACTGGTATTCAGAAGCATGCTGCCTCGATACAAGAGCTAATAGCTATATAAAGCCATTGACTGTTCTTTGCATATAATCTTCAGTTATTACAAAAGGGGCAAGACTGGGGTACAACACCTGATCCCCCCCCCCATCTCTGACACCCTGCCAACCTACATTCGACAGGCCACACCTTTACGGTCAGAGTAAAGTTCATCTGTGATGTGTTTCAGTGGTACACTTACTGACACAGTTAGGTTTCCCCAAGGTATGTCTGACGAAGACATGTTTTTGGACTGCCAGTATCGCAAAGTATTATTGCTGGGGTTGTCTGGTTCCATACAGCTGCATCTGAAAGTGGGGGGGAAGGAAAAAGCCTGATCATTTATAATCTTAAAACTGGCAAGTTGCATCATTGGAATTCCCTAGGAAGTCTGTGACAACAATATACAGTGGTACCTCGGGTTAAGTACTTAATTCGTTCCGGAGGTTCATACTTAACCTGAAACTGTTCTTAACCTGAAGCACCACTTTAGCTAATGGGGCCTCCTGCTGCCACCACGCCGCCGGAGCACGATTTCTGTTCTTATCCTGAAGCAAACTTCTTAACCTGAAGCACTATTTCTGGGTTAGCAGAGTCTGTAACCTGAAGTGTATGTAACCCGAGGTACCACTGTACAAGATAAATGTGGAGGAAGCCCAGTCCTTGGGAATATCTCTGTACTTTCAGAGTTGAACACTGAATTACACCATTTCAGCTCTCCACATCACCATGATGCCAGAGCAGGTGGATCTCCTTTCCATGAAATACCATGGATCGTATAAGGAGCTGTCTCCCTGAGTTTTGACCTGGCAACCCTAGACTGATGCATGCTTTTAGATTGCAAAGTGTCCTGAGTCTGGGCAACGTTAAGCTGATGGGCCTTCCCTGACTACTGCCACACTCTGAAGGAGGACATTCAATCTATGGGGTTTGGTCTTCCACAGCCTCTGAAAGTGAAGAAAGCCCTCTCAAATACGGTAAATCCAAAATGCACTTTTGGGGCATGGGCTTCAAGATTTGCTCTCTAGTCCAGTCTATTTTGTCTCTCAAGCCTCTTCTCTGACTGGCAGTAGCCCTCCAAGGTGTTAGCCAGAAAAGGCTCTTTCCCAGAATAATAATCTCTGATCCTTTTAACTGTAGATAAAAAGTGTGCATTATCAACATCTGAGGGACATGTGACAAATGCTAGAAGGAAAGTATGGGGCTTAAAAGAAAAATGAATACCACAGAAATTGGATCTATAAATGGGAAATATGGAAATTGTACAAGCAGGGTGAGCCCAATAAAGAAATCTTTCACCAAAGACAGAAAAACCAAATGTTCCGCCTCCAACAATATCTGACAATTGCCACCACTCAGCAGTATTCTAATTCCTCCACCAGAGGCAGCCATGCCATTCTATGTATAAGGAACATAGTATAGTAAATATTAAAAACTAAACTAAACTTCAAAAATACCCACTGAATATTGCAATATTCATTTGTGAGAATTGACCATTTTTCTACAATTTGGGGTGGAGGGTGGCTTACCATTCCATAAAAGGTGGCCGAGGTTTTCTCTACTTTTTGTTAAATCCTTTTTTAAAAAAAAAAAAAAAGTTTTGTTGCCACTTGATGTGGAGGTAGAATTGCCTAAGCAACCTAGTGGTTTCCCTTTCTACATTAATTATTTATTATTGTTGTTGTTGTTGTTGTTGTTGTTGTTGTTGTTGTTGTTGTGATGCATGTTGCTTGTAGACCTTTGGGTAGCAAGTGATTAACATTTCAAATAAGAAGAACCATAATAGTAATAATCAGTGCTTTTTTCCTAAAAAAAAATGTTTGGGGTACTCTCATTTTCCTACTCATATTGAAATACTGCCCCTCAATGAGGCCAAACTTAGATTCACAAAATGTTTAGGGGTATGCGCACCCCTGCGTCCCCCCCGAAAAAAGGACTGGTAATAATAAAATTACTTTTATTATCATTATTATTTATTCTATTTGTTAATCACTTGTTACTCTAAGGTCTCCAAGCCACATGCAACGTATTTATAACCATACACATAAATGCACTTACCATTTAAAAATATCATACGAAACATATACAATGGGATGCCCCAGTGGGAACAATACAATAGCGTAATATCATTCCCAGGGATGCACTTTGGGGAATGGAAATATGGCTACTACCAATTCCCAATGGAATGATCAATTCTCCTCAAACATTTCTGTATATCTCCCACCCTTTTCTTCAGGAAGAATTGGTCCCATGGAGGAAGATATTCAGCTCAGCTTTATTTTTAAAAAAATCCCACTTATTTAGGCCAAGTTGCACAGCATTACAATTATTTTATTATTTTCCTGCTCCACGGTGGCTTTGAAAGCTTTTGAACTGTTAGCTAAACGTAGGAATGGCAGAAAAGGCTCTGTGTGGGTGTCCAAATGTTCCAAACACCAATTTAAATTAAAGCCTAAAAAGTAACGGTGGGAGGTTTGTTATTTTTCAAGGATCTGAGGAGGGAGCCTATTCTTTTGTACACCGGTCAAAAAAGATGGAGGGAGCTGAAGTACCTCTTTGAGAGCTACAGTGTCACAAGACATAAGAGCCATAGTATTACAAACCCATAGGCACACAAAGACACACATCCACACACAAGCTCAAGCTGTACGTGGAGATCTTTCAGGTTAAATCTGAGGGTAGGATACATCTTCATTTTTCTAATTAACCACTGTTGCATTTCTCATAACTGTTAATTTGGTGTTCTGCCTCACACACACACACACACGTGTACACACACACACACACAAAGAATGTGGAATATGGCTCTGCCCGTGCTCCTTCCAGATGGATGTGTTTGGCTGGCCACACTACCCAGGGGCTGTGTGTTTGGTATTCATAGAACTGTAGGCATTCCGGGCTTCTCTACCTTTGCACAACGCTGACTGGCAAGGGTTCCTACCTGGGAAGAGGAGCTATATGTGCATTGCAGCCCCTTTCCTCATCAATACTGAATCCTGACTGACGGAGGAGACACAGACAACTAGTGTCTTCTTGCTAGCCCCTCATACATCCAATGAATTCATAAACGGGCTTGTGTGGACCCTACGCTTAGGGTATTTGCATATGACCGCAATTGGTCCATAGGCCAAACTAAGGAGGACTGTGATGTACTCTTAAAAACGGAGCATCAAAGACATTGCTAGGCAACAGTACGACGGTGCACAGATTTCTGGGTAATTTCAAACTTCTGGGTAATATCTTGCCACAAGCTTACTCGGTGCATATGTCCTGATTGGTCCCAGAAAGGCCCAGTAGTGGGCTGACCTTGGACAACATCCAACCAGTGTGATATAAGGGTGATAGAAAATGTAGAGAGAAGTTTGAACTTAGGTTGTACATGAATGTACAATGAATGCAAGGCTGAGGTCAATGCCAAGCTTGGAATTTTCAAGAAAGGCAGGTGAGAGCACCAGTGGACGCTATCCACTGAACACAGCATACTTTCCATTCATTTCAATGGTCCTAGCTGCCACAAAAACCTGGTGGAAATATTGGATGAGCAACAGCAGCAGCATTGTTTGGCTGGCTGAATCCACTGACGTCATTCAGGCTGAACACATGTCAGAATGACATGAACTTGGCACCTTAAATACCTCTGAGAGTGGGATGTTATGCTCCCAGTTCTTAAATACATGTCATGGACAGATTGTAATATGCATATCACTATGCCAGAAGTGCTTAAAATTATTCAGCATAATCTGTTAATAATTGAGAGGCTTCTGGTAAAGAATTCTTCTTTGTTGTTGTTAGAAAACACAGATTCACCATTCACAAAGTACAAAAAAAGGTTAGGCAGAAGGGGGGGGGGAGTGTTTGTTTGTTTTTAAAGTGGGCAGGTCATGAGCTAATACCTGAACTTGAAATATTGAGCAAAGACCATTTACTTTCACCACAAAAAAAGCTGGCAGCATTTAAAATGATTTCACAATCCTGCTTTCCATGGAGTAAAGAGCCAGCACATTTAACTTTCATTTGCTGCTTTAGATCTCATCAGCATTTATACCTCAAATGACAGAGGATGCAGTTTCAGCAAGGAAATATATCCCATGGTTCAAGGCCTATAAGGAAACTAAATATTTTAGCCTAGTATGTTTCCTGCTTTGCTATTAACCCTATTAATAGGGTTTCAGTGTCTCCTCCAAACTAATAGCCTGGACTGAACGTCACGTTAAACCATAGTTAGAATAAGCTATGATTTAATGTGAACAAGCAGCATGCTGCTGCACACTGATGAACTTCTGGGTGTTTTGCTCCTCACCCACTTCCGCTGTTGCCTCATTGCAGGCAACAAGCCATGGTCTGGTTTGTTGTGTCACCCAAACGCAGGCCCCTCAAAAGCCACAGAGGCCACGCAAGAACAAACCTTGTTTTCTACTTACATTTTGTTAGGAGAGAAACAAACCATGAATCCAGGTTCAGATGACATGGCAAATAAGACCATGGTTTGTTTCCTGGGACTGCAGCAGGAAAGCACCTACCATTTCAGCAGCGTGCACCAGGACACTGCATGTTCTCATGAAACCAAAGTTGATTTCAACTATGGTTTAATGTGATGTGTGAACTACGTCACAGTAACAAATGAAGCAAAGAATTGGGGAGGCAAAAAGGGGGTTGCCACAAGAACCTTGTGCATATAAGCAAACCAAACTCAAGTTTCAGCTTGTCTCCCTTGCCTTTCCCTGCCCACTCATTCCCTTGTCTCCAAAAATTACCAAAGCACGCTACATCCAGGTATCTGAAAACAAGAGGACACTTTGCTGCTTTCAGGTGGGACAAGTTGTTGGCTCTTCCCATCTGGAAGCCTAAGCAACTGAGGAGGGAAAAGATTGATGGGCCTGAACCAGCGTTTGATTTGCTGGTATCCTTGTCTGGCACTTCTGTTTTGAAGGCCAGTTCACAGCATGGCTAAATAACATGCTGAGAGCCTTCACTTCACATCACATCTGCCTTCTTATTTATAGTTCACCATTAACCTTTTTTTATTATTCCAATGACAACCAGGCACACTAAGCAGAAATAAGCATTATTGTGGGCATATGTTTGTTCTTATTCCCCACACGTCCTTGGATAACTGGAGGGATGAAAAGTACAAATTCATTTTTTCCTAACGCAGAACAAGAGATCTTGGGAAACAGAACAGAAAAGAATCTTGCAATCAATTCGAATGTTTCCTCCCCTAATCAGAAGCCCAGAATGCCACCATTTCAAATTCTATTCAACTTTTGGGGCAAAGTTTCCAAAGAGGACATTAATTGGCTTTGCATATTAACCACAATTTATCTTCAGGTAATGTAATGATCTAGTAATGTATGGAAGTGAGAGCTGGACCATAAAGAAGGCTGATCACCGAAGAAGTGATGCTTTTGAATTATGGTGCTGGAGAAGACTCTTGAGAGTCACATGGACTGCAAGAAGATCAAACCTATCCATTCTTAAGGAAATCAGCCCTGAGTGCTGTTCTGGAAGGACAGATCCTCAAGCTGAGGCTCCAGTACTTTGGACACCTCATGAGAAGAGAAGACTCCCTGGTAGAGACCCTGATGTTGGGAAAGATGGAGGGCACAAGGAGAAGGGGACGACAGAGGACGAGATGGTTGGACAGTGTTCTCGAAGTTACCAGCATGAGTTTGACCAAACTGCGGGAGGCAGTGGAAGACAGGAGTGCCTGGTGTGCTCTGGTCCATGGGGTCACGAAGAGTCGGACATGACTAAACAACAACAACAACAACAATGTAATGATCAAGCTCTTCTGTGTGGTCCACTTTGGGTAGATGCAGAGCACATAAAGGTCATAAAGGGCACACTAGGATGGAATCAGATGGCCAGCTACTGCTCCAAAACTTCCCCTACGGATAGCTGGCAGGATCCAGTCACACCATGAGGAGGGCATTACCTTACTTCATACTTTACCAGATTTCCAAATCATCGTGAGATTGTGCAAAGGCATTGGTAGCTCCTTGCCTAGAGCCTCTCTGTAGAGTATTCAACAGGGAAGCAGCACAGGAAGAGAATACAGGAAGGCCACATTCTTAGTCACACAGGACAGGGAATACTCTACACCTCTCGGGTACTCGTGCTCTACAAAATAGCCTGCAAAAGGGGAGCAGGGACCAGAGAGATTTGCTCCATTTTGTGCACAAGCCCAATACAGGAAGAAGTTACATAATCTAAGGCAATTATAACTGCAAGTTGTCAGGTGGTGTTACAACATATGGGGAAAGTATCTGAAAGGCATTTGCCCCCTAGGGGGGTGTGATGAAGTTCTGACATTAATTAGCTAATATGACAGTCCTGCTTTAGGAGAGCTTTGACCTAAAGGAATATCTGGAGGGGTAAGGACAATGTGAAGGGGGCTCTTCAGATCACTGTTGCAGATTGTCTGTTTCATGTAAGTCAATGAGGAGAAAGGGCAATTTTTTTATCAGGGTGACACTGAAGAACAACAGGGGTCATATAAAACTCAGAAAGAATCATATATATATATATATATATGCTTTCGTAGATTTTCACGGGTACAGGAATGCAGGTTTTGGTGTCCTCGGGTGTCTTCCCGTGTAAAAGTTGGGGTGTCTAGGCGACGTTTCGACGAGGTCTCACTCGTCATCTTCAGGCTGGTGCTTTCGGCTTCTTGTTACTGGAACAGAGCAGGATCTCAGTGTTTGAGTTCCTATAAATACTGTTGAGGAGGTGTGGTGTATAGCCTCCAATGTTCTGGGCAGAGAGGAGGTTCCCAGGCTAGTGTGCCTTTTCTTCTTTTGTTCCTTAATTACTTGAGGGATATCTTGAGTGATTTCTTGAGTGATTTCCTGAATCCCACTTAGGTGGGTCATTAGGTGTGGATTAGTTGCTAAAGCCTTCGTGTCTTGAACTCTTGAACTTTGTGAAGAGTTTTTCTGAGAAGATGGCTGTACTGCACTTGGTTGTGCTCTGGCTTGGCTTCGTGTATAGGGGCGAGCTGTGGTTTTGTGGCCTGTGCCAGCCAGATCTGTGTAGGGATTGCAGGGGGGTGCAGCATCCGGAGGTGCCACCCTGGTTTGGCTACTGGATGGTGTCTGTAATTTATCTGTGGAGAGGGTCTGGGTTTGGGTCTGGTGTGGTTGATTGGTGATGGCGTTCTGTGTGTCTCTGGATCTGGTGTCAGATTTTGTGGGGAGGGCTAATTTCCAGATGTCTGGCAAGCGGGATGTGTCGTCACGCTTGTTCATGTTGTGAGGGTGTTTCTCTATCTCGATGGCTTCCATGATTATTCTCTTGTGGTGATGTTCCATGTTAAAGAGCAATTTGGAATCTGCAAAATTAATTTCGTGTCCTGTTTCTTTCATGTGTTGGAAAAGAGAGGAAGTTTTTTCTTCTTTTTTGACGGCATTCTTGTGTTCTGCGATACGTGCATTTATTCGTCTGTTTGTTTGTCCAATGTACGTGGCTGGGCAGACTTTGCAGGGTATTTCATAGACCCCTTGGTTTTCCAACTGAATTTTATCCTTGGGGTTTCTGAGGATATTGGCTATTTTTTGGTTGGTGCAAAAGGCTGTTTTGATATTGTGTTTATGGAGGATTTTGCTAATTTTATCTGTAGTGCCCTTGATATAAGGAAGGAGGGCTATGCCATCGCAGAACACAAGAATGCCGTCAAAAAAGAAGAAAAAACTTCCTCTCTTTTCCAACACATGAAAGAAACAGGACACGAAATTAATTTTGCAGATTCCAAATTGCTCTTTAACATGGAACATCACCACAAGAGAATAATCATGGAAGCCATCGAGATAGAGAAACACCCTCACAACATGAACAAGCGTGACGACACATCCCGCTTGCCAGACATCTGGAAATTAGCCCTCCCCACAAAATCTGACACCAGATCCAGAGACACACAGAACGCCATCACCAATCAACCACACCAGACCCAAACCCAGACCCTCTCCACAGATAAATTACAGACACCATCCAGTAGCCAAACCAGGGTGGCACCTCCGGATGCTGCACCCCCCTGCAATCCCTACACAGATCTGGCTGGCACAGGCCACAAAACCACAGCTCGCCCCTATACACGAAGCCAAGCCAGAGCACAACCAAGTGCAGTACAGCCATCTTCTCAGAAAAACTCTTCACAAAGTTCAAGAGTTCAAGACACGAAGGCTTTAGCAACTAATCCACACCTAATGACCCACCTAAGTGGGATTCAGGAAATCACTCAAGAAATCACTCAAGATATCCCTCAAGTAATTAAGGAACAAAAGAAGAAAAGGCACACTAGCCTGGGAACCTCCTCTCTGCCCAGAACATTGGAGGCTATACACCACACCTCCTCAACAGTATTTATAGGAACTCAAACACTGAGATCCTGCTCTGTTCCAGTAACAAGAAGCCGAAAGCACCAGCCTGAAGATGACGAGTGAGACCTCGTCGAAACGTCGCCTAGACACCCCAACTTTTACACGGGAAGACACCCGAGGACACCAAAACCTGCATATATATATATATATATATATATATATATATATATAGTAATACGGTGATTCCTAATGTAGAATTAGCTTCTAAAAGGGCCTCCCATTGCCAAATATTCTAAAAGCCTGATGAACAAAGCAGCAACACAAAGTCTAGAAGCAAAAGTATAGGGGAACAATCAACAGAGATTATTAAAAATGTTAGGGTTTCATAGGACAATCAGTGTCATGGAATGGAATGGGGTGAGTACCAGTATGAGAAAGAAAGAAAGAAAGAGAGAGAGAGAGAGAGAGAGAGAGAGAGAGAGAGCAGTAGACAAGTCTTAGGGCCCCGATAATGGAAAGAATTGACTGAATTTCTCATTTGGGTGTTTATATAAACTCTATGCCTGACTGAAAAGCTAATGAACCCAAAGGAAGAGAAGGCATGATAAATAAGAATAGCTACAAAGAAACTTAATTATAATATCTGGGAAACTGTGAGGTTAATTGTGCAATCCTACACACGTTGACTCACTGTATATCTCACTGTGTTCAGTGGTACTGAGACCCTAGTGTGTTTAGCCAAAATCAATTTAAGAAGTAGAAGTGTGTATATAGGGCTTTGTGTTTGTCACCCCCCCCATCATTATAACTCTGAATGTTTAACAGTCTTGTATAAAGAGACAGTCACATTCAAGAAAACAAATGCTAAGACTGATAGCATCAACAATAAATTTAGCTCTCAGGTCATTGTGATCTCTCATCTGATAATCTATTTAAGAGGCTAGGTATTTCAGACTAAAACTCCCATCAGCCCCAGCCAGAATGGCCAATGGTCAGGGATGATGGGAGTTTTAGTCCGCAACATTTGGAAGACATGTACCCCAATCTACATGTAGATGTTAAGACACTGCAACTTCACAGTCTATGCTTTGTCTTCAATAATTTGCAGGTACTTGTTCAGAACTTCTTATGCAGGCAGTTTGTTGGGCTTGTTATTCATTCAGGGAGCAGGTGGAGGCAGGACGGGGTAGTGGCCTTGTCTTTCTGTTGCTATTTCCGTATTTGACTCTCCCTAAGCCAAGAGTTCATGTGAGTTGAACACAGCCATATTAAAAACCGTATCTGGAGGGGCTTTCTAGCCTGAAAATGCTTCTCTGGCTGCTGTCTCTATTGCTGAGAAGATGCATCATGTGCCTCAGGCAGACTGAATCTTGACATTGCCCATGAGAATACTTAGGTTTTCACATAACATAATGTACAAAAACTTATTTTTGATAGCTCAGCTCGCTTCATCCAGCAGCAGCCTCGTGAACTGAACGGTAAAACACAACCCCTCTGAGCAGTCATGTTTTTTGTCAGTTTCACATCTCAGGCAGCATTTTTTTTTTAATATAATAAAAGTTGCCTCATATGACAACCGCAATTATCCCTAGATATCTTTGGTACGTGAAACTGCTCCCATGTATCTCCTGTTATAGATCTCACTGTCGTACCTTGCTACTGCTCAGGAATGGGAGACAAGAAAGGGTTTGGGAACTCAAGGCAATCTATCTTAGCAGTTTTACACACTGAAGCCAAAATGGCATCATAGTGTCAATTACAATGCAGCTCAGGGCAAACAGATTTAGCACTATGGTTTAGCATTTTAGCACTATGGTCAGGGTGGTCCGATGCAAAAGTGAGCAAGGGTCCTGCACTTTTAATTTCAGCAGGCATGGCTTGTGTTTTCTTTTTGACGCAATTATTAAGAGATGCAGGACTCCTCACCACCTTTTGAATCTGGCCACCCTGGCTATGGACTGGATCCAGACTAACTTAGTTGAACTTAGGTTATATGGAAATCAATGGACAAATTGTTTGAGTCTCTCAATGATTTCAGTGGCAATTAAGGCTTTTGATGAAGTTCCTCATGGTATGCTTGTGAAGAAGCTGCTAAAATGTGAGGTGGATCAGGCAAGTCTAGGTGAATCTGTACCTGGCCGGCTGACCAAACATAAACAGTGCTCACTAAATGTTCCTTGTCATTCTGGAAAAAAAAGGAATGAAGGGGGTGCCACAAGGTTCTGTCCTGGGCCAGTTGTTGTTCAACGTCTTTATAAATGACTTGGGTGAAAGAATTGAGGGGATGCTCATCAAATATGCAGATGACACCAAACTCGGAGGGGTAGCCAATGCCACCAAAGGCAAACTCAGGATTCAAAATGACCTTCCTAAGTCCCAGAGAAAGTGAGCTGGGACTGATGGGACTTTTAGTTCAAAAAACCCCCTGGAGGGCAACAAATTGATGAAGGTTAGCTCACACTCTATCACCAATGGCCAATGTGGGCCTCACCTCTAGATAACAGTGTTTGAAAATGGGATTGGAATTTTGGCTTGCCAGGATTAATTAAAAAAAATATTATGGGAGGAATTCAATGTTGAGTTAAATCAATTATTCTGCCAGGGCCAAGTATTCTGGCTTCCCAGATGGAACAATACCACCCTCCTCCTCCACCTTCCATGCCTTTCCAGAGGTTCTCCCAACCCTTCCAGGCACATTTTGGGGTGGGGTATAATGGAGGGGGGAAGCCCCATTGTGCAAGAAGAAGCATATGGCTTCTGCTGATAGGGCTCATTAATTGAATCCCACCCTATTACTGCCTGGAGGCAGGGAGTAACAAATATTCTAACTGCTCAGATTATTTTTTCAAACCCAACATGTGTGAGCCACTGCCATGGTGCTCATGCTGTTGCTGGTGCTCATGCTGTTGAAATGAAGCTTTCGTTTGGAAAATGTGGGGTTCTTCCTGTCAGAACTTCACGGAAGGATGCAAGCCCTAGTGAAATTATGTAAACATGAATGTCCTCTTTCTATTGGGAAGCCCCTTGGCTTCCTCACAACGGGAACAGCACCCCGCAACAAAGGAAATCCCTTCAGGACAACGGATGAAATCATACTTACGAGTAATGTGTCAGTTGTTCCAAACTGTTATGCATGTTGATTGGATATGTCTCGCTGAGATGAAAGAGCTTCTCTAAGGCCTCGTAAATGAAAATGATGCAGATAAGGGACGCAAAAGCTTCTTCCGTAAACCGAGTGATGTAGCACACAAGCGAACTGGCATCGGTCGCAACAAGGATGATACACAGAGTTGCAGTCCACAAGCCAATGCTTGCTCTCAAAGAAAGGTACGACAGCCCATATTCCCTGGAAGCACACGGAGACAGGATTGCAAATGCACAGACCCAGACCTATTAAGTTTGTTGCTGCCGCAGGGAAAACATACTAATCCTCCAAATGCCTTTGCTGGAAAGCACAGCAAAGACAATGGCTGTTTATGATCATTTATCAACGTGATAAGTTAAAGCATATTTCATTAGTAAAGCAGAGAAAAGCCTTGTGAGAGGTTCTGTTGTTTAGGAAATGCAAGTTTCTACTTTATGCCTGCTTTGCTGCTCATTATCCTTCTTTAAAAACTACTCAAACTTGCCTTAAAGTTCAGTTGACCTGGAACTGCTTGCAGAGAAATTTTTGTATAAAAATTTAATAAATAACAATCATCATCATCCTAACTCTTTAAGAGTTAGAGTTGTCCTTCAGCTTCAGTAACCCCTCACAAGGCAAACACAACAGAGTATGGAAACAGAGAGACTCTCAAAAGAAGAAAAACGGATCACTTACTTGCAAAATTTGAACAGTATCTTTTCAAACACCAGAACTGGACCCGTACTCCCTAGTATGGTCAGAGGCTGTCCACCAAAGAGCGAATAGGCTATGCCGGTCATCGATGCACCAAACAAAGATTCTATTGCACTCTGCAGGTGGGCGGGAAGGGAGAAATGGAAAAGTTAGACCTATTATTTCAGCATCAAGGCGATGCATTGCAATAGTTGCCGTTTTTACCAGATAGAACGTTCCAAGCATGCGCGCGCACACACAAAATTCAGTCATGGGATGCTTTAAAAGTGCCAATCGTAAATAATAGGGAAGATTCAGATCAAAATATGACACATACTATGCGGCCATCCGTTGCTTCTCCCAGCAAACCACCAAACGTGATAACAGGAGACATACAAGCACAGTAGAGAAAGAGAAACGAAGCTAAGCACTGCAGG
This sequence comes from Podarcis tiliguerta, assembly GCF_965153285.1. Lineage (NCBI taxonomy): Eukaryota > Metazoa > Chordata > Lepidosauria > Squamata > Lacertidae > Podarcis > Podarcis tiliguerta. The sequence continues at coordinate 30,700,975 of NC_139534.1, forward strand.
CTGAACGCATCAGTGAAGTCGCTCAGAAAGAATGGCGCTTTCCTCTTGACATCTAAAACCAAGCCCCCAAAAATCCTGCAGAAATGGGGGGGGGGCGGAGAGAGAGAAGAAGAAGAAAAAGCAGAGTAAGGCATTAAACCCAAACTTCCTCATGAATTTTTGAACTGAAAAACACCCATCACTGTTATCAAATCTAATATGAAAATATGTTCTTTGCATTCACCTTTAAAAGTCAAATACGAAGCAGACGAGACCTCTCTAAAGTATCTTAATGCCCTGAAACATTATACAGGAGAGCCAGTGTGGTATAGTGGTTAGAGCGTTTGACTAGCATGCAGGAGACCAGGGTTCAAATCCCCACTCGGTCTTGAAGGTCACTGAGTGACCTGAGGCCAGTCACTTACTCTCAACCTAACCTACCTCCCTGGGTTGTTGTATGGAGAACTATGCATTTCCACTTTGAGCTCCCTGAAGACAAAGGTGGGGTATAAATGCAATAAGTAAGTCAAAACACATGCAAAGTGTTTAACTGAGGTAGGAAACTGACTGCACTTTAAGTAGTTCTACAGGGATTCCTTTAATTGTGTAAAAATACAGCCTTTTATTAAAGGCCTCAAGGTGTAGTCTTACTACTTTTGGGTAAGAGGCTTGGTGAATTTTCTTCACAGATGTTCTGATCAAGCAGGAGAAGCTCAACTGCTAGGAAGCAAAGTGACCTTGGGTTTTTTAAATAAAAAAATATTAAAAATATTTATAGCCCACTTATTAGTTAAGAAAATGCAGCGTAAACATGATAAAACTTTAAAATAAACTTCAAAACCTTTTTTTAAAAAAAAAATTAAGCCAACCATGTCTTATTAAAAAAACAAAAAAACCCCCACAAATATATTACAATATTTGGTTTGTTGTTGCTGGTTTTTTAAAAAAATTAATTGAATTATTACTAACCTTCCAGTACGTTGCAGTTCTGGTCCTGAGTGACCTCCAACTGGTGCTATGTCTCCATGAGCAGCATTTCCATTTGGCACACCTGGAATCTTACGCTTCTCCTACATGAGAGAAAGAGAGGTGACTTGTGTGTATGTGTGTATGTTTTTACATTTTTCAAATCATAGACTAGGAAAGGAAACTACTCAAGGTCAGCTAGCACACTGTGACACTCCTGGTATTGCCTTTGAATCATTCCCTCCACAAGCGTTGGAAATCACACAGCGGTGCTAATCTGTAAGGACTGTTAGCACCTGGGTATGACCCGGCAGCAATCTGACAGACGCAACTTGAACCTGCTAATCAATTAAGAAAATTCCTCCTGGCTTCAGCATGAGCCCTGCCACATGGAAATCACCAGTTAGTATTGGCGCCTGCTCCTTAGAAAAACCGGCAGGAGGATTCTAGATGGCAATCTTCCCTCCCATGAATTCTGAAACCATATCACCTCCTCTGCTCCGGAGAGAACCATAGTTTGGGGAGTTGGTAAAGCACAATGAGGCCCAAGTATGGGAATGGCGTGAGCATGACAGAGCATATCCCTTAACTACTCGCCTACTAAGGGCCCAATGACATATTACCACCATAGATGCAATTGCTGTCACCACCCACATTTTCTCCCAAGTCTGTCCCCGAAGCATTTGGTTAAAGAAGATGCCTGAGGTGATATCACTATGCTCAATGTTTCACTCGCACCCCACAAGACGAGGGATCTGTAAACAAGGGGTGGAAGCATATGTGCTATGCCAAAATGTGTGCTGGGGTGGGATTGGATTCAAAGCATTTGCCTCTGTATGGTCAAAAGGATAACACCAGTAAAAATAAATATAATGGACGCCCTGTTCTGTAAAAGCAGAAATGATTAGTAAAACACAGGTGGGTAACCTCAAGTCCGAACGCTGAATGGAGCTCCAAGGTCTCTCTTATCAGACCTCAGGACTCTCCCCAGATACTACCTTTCACCAGGCCTACTCTGTGCCCACCTCAAGTGTTCTTTACTGCTCCAAATGTGTCCTTGAACTGTGATAACTCATTTGCCTGAACAGGAGGGATAGAGAAAGTGTGTGTGTGTGTGTGTGTGTGTGGCGAGAGAGAAACCTGTGAGTTGTGCATGGGTGAAATGTATCCTACTGCACAGAGTTAAGTCACAGCCATTGTTCCACTCATTTTTTTTATTATTATTTTTTTTTTTGCCAATAGGCAATACCCTACATTGGTGCATGGCCCCCGGAAGTCTATCCATGACAGAATGTGGCCCCTGAGCTAACAGTGTGCTCCGTTGATTTTATATCAGCTATATAATCCAAAATCCTAATCACCTGTTTGCACAGGATAGGGTTTTTCCTTTGAATATCTTGAGGAATATTTCAAGAATGTTAAGATAGTGGCGGTGTGTGCAGAAGCGACAATGGAGATATACTGTTTTCCGTTCTTGTTTCAAAAATGGAATGGTTTCATTGCGTTAGTCCCTGTAATATACTCGGAGTCGAGAGTGGATTTCATGCTCTTTATTCAGCTCATAGTAGTGATGAGGAATGAATGTTCCCCCAAAATATCTGCTTTATATACATTTACACAATGGGCTGCACGTGATTGGCTAATTCCAGGATTCTTCTGTGCGCCAATCAGGTTGTGGATTCACTTCCACCTGGAGCTGGATTGGGTGGCTCCTGCAGACCAATCATACTGTTGCATTGTTCTAGGACCAATCAGACTGCTGCATTTTGGATCCTATCTTTCTAGGACCAATCAGACTGCTGCATTTTGGATCCTATACAACTCAGTACATAACAGTCCCTTCACATTAAAAAAACACCAACAACAATAAAAACATGAAATGTACACAAACCTGAGAGGGAACATTTTTGGGGGGCTCTATACGAATCGTTGGGTCCCATTCTCCAGGAGGGAGAACTGTCACCTGGTCGAGAAACTCATCAATCCCAGCAACCAAATCATTACGATCTTTAGCTTTGTAGGCAACATCATGAAACACCTGTCAGAGACACAAGAAAATACATGAGACTTTTCTTATAAGGAGGGCATATAAAATCCCACACATTCACACAACTGCTTACATAAAGCATGCAACTTCCCTGAAAGTCTTCTATGTACAAAAAATACACTTTAGCACAGTGAACTCTTTGCTTATTGTAGAAGTTTGATTTAAGCAGAATGTGAAAGCTGCTACCTACAATTCAAGCGAAGTGTTTTAGGTATACTTGGGAGACAAAAAACATCTCAACACAGGTTTACTTTTAGGTTTAAACAGGTTGTTTCTAAGTAAGCTTTAACTGCTGTTAATAGATAAATACCTCATCTGTCATTAAGGTTCCAATTGACCTGCCAATCTCATGGAACTGTTGGCCTTTTCCTAGAGGTCCCAGAAGAATAAATAAAAATCTACGAACAAATGGAAAGCAAAAATATTCAAAGGACATCCAGTTATGTAGCCCTAACACGATTAAACTAAAAGTAAGCAAAAAGAAACAACCCCTATAGTGTTTCTAGCTAGACTGAATGGATTGCGGCATTTTTAAAAAATAGTGACCTCAAATGGAAGGATTTCTTTTAAAAACGGATGCACAAAACAAAAGCTTGATCCAAGTGTGTTTTTAGTGAGACAATTAGGCCTGTCCTAAAGTCAAAGGCAGCTCCTATGGGCAGCAAGTTCGGGAGAAGGCCTTAGACTCATCTACCACAGGGGTTAGGGGATATTTTCCAGGGGAAGGAATGCATTCCCTCATGGGTAGCCTTCCAGACATCACATGTCACTGGTGGATGGAGTCGGAGGCAAAAAAAAGAAGGGAAGGAAACAACAAATGGGGCTCCTAACTTTCTGCTTCAGGCTACATTTCACCCATGTGTAAGTTAGGTTTCTAGACAGCTGTCCTCTGTCAAGCCCCTCTCTCCATCCAGGCAAGAAGAAGAGTTTGGATTTGATATCCCGCTTTTACACTACCCGAAGGAGTCTCAAAGCGGCTAACATTCTCCTTTCCCTTCCTCCCCCACAACAAACACTCTGTGAGGTGAGTGGGGCTGAGAGACTTCAGAGAAGTGTGACTGGCCCAAGGTCACCCAGCAGCTGCATGTGGAGGAGTGGAGAAGCGAACCCAGTTCACCAGATTATGAGACTACCGCTCTTAACCAACTACACAGAGTTCGGCACTTTGTTACTGCACACATATGGAAATGTGTGACATATAAAATGATTCAAAGAGGCTTTCATGCATCATTTACAATGCCTATCTAGGTCCTGGTCCTTTGTTTGTTAACTGGGAAATGTGCCTTTCTTTCTCGGCTCTGGTTATAAAATCACCTCGTTGGGATCGGAACTTCTGCTAGTCCCGAAAGCAGCATGGCGGGAGACAACCTAACAAAAGCCACTACAGCACGGTCCAAGAATTCCAGCTCGCCAACCAGAATGTTTGACGCTTCGGCTCCAGGAGGGATCTTTTTCATGAAATGCAGGTCAACCTGATCAAGTGTAGAAAAAGGAAGACATCACACAGAAGGGAGTGGAAACTTGTGGGAAGTAACAAGAGACCACAGATAAATGCAAAAACTTGTTTTCTTTCACTTCACTGACACAGTAAGTTTATGACATCGTTGATCACCAACCACAGAACGACTTAGCAACTGTTGATTAGTATTTATTTATTAGCAATCTTAAATATGTTAACTGCCGTGATCAATCAGTGAAAACTTTGCAGATTCAAAGAGCATTATCAGTTAATCAAGCAAGTCTTTAGCCCTATGAAACAGACTCCTTTTTGTATTCTAAGCAGAATTTTTGCTTAATCCAGGGGCAACCCTCCAGATATTGTTGAACTTCAACTTCCATTGGCACCATCCAGCATGGCATGGCATGGCAAGGGATGCTGCAAGTTGTAGTTCAACATCTGGAGGGACGCAAGGCCTCCACCCCTTCTTTACAAAGTTGGTGATTATTTCTTGTTGCTAAAGCATAGCAAATGCTGGACTTGACTTTTCAATATTAAGTTACCTCTTCAAGAAACCTGCTGTCATCATTCCGAAGCCCCAGCAATCACCTAACTACATTTAATGTTAACGAACTGAAGACTTGGTTAATCAGCTGAATATTTTTTCATGTCAAACTCGTGTCTTAGCATTTGCCTAATGGTGCAACAGGAAGTTGGTTAGTAGTCCTTTTGTACTGAGCATATGCAATGTGTCTTAATGTACCCTGTCCTATGGCACAAAGAGCAATGTTATCAGGGAAGCCCTGGGCATAGTTCAGCACAGAGTTAGGCATGTTAAGATTGTTGATTCAATATGTTTAATTCTATGCTGGATTGTGGTCATTGGCTGCAAGTCCCACGGAAATTTATGAGAATAATTTACAAGTAAATGGGCTTGGGATTTGAGCTGACGCAATACATGCCAAAGCTACAATGCAATGCACTATCAACTGTTAAATGCACTGTAAAACATCCTGCAAAATGGGACAAGCCTTAGTTTTCCAGGGGCATATTTCAGGAGTGGGGAACCTGCAATCCAACAACACTTAGAAGCTCACAAGTAGCACAGGGGCCCATGCCAGGGCCTTTTTAGTGGTGGCTCCATGTCCACAGAATGTCCTCCCCACAGAGATGTGCCTAGCCACATCATTGTTTTCTTAGGAAACTGGTGTAGATGCAGGTTTCTGGATGAAGGGAATTGAATCGTTTGATGCTGCAGTTACTTCTTATGAGTTGTAAGCCAATATTTATTTTTAATCTTTTGTGTTACTGTCACTGTGAAGATGGCACTACCGAATCGGTGGCACATGCCCTTCTGGCTTGCACTCTTTATAAAGACTTGAGGAATGAGATTATCACCTCTCTTTTATTATCCATTCTGGGTCGCCCAACCACTGCCACAGTGTCCTTTCTCTTGGCAGCTCAAGATGAGCAGGTGACAGCAAAGGTTGCAAGGTTTTTAGCTGGGGCAATCAGAATAAGATCCACTATCTGACTATTGATTCAAAACCTTAAAATGCATTTTATATAATTGACTTTTTATTTCTATTCTTTGTACAGTGGTACCTCGGGTTACATACGCTTCAGGTTACAGACTCCGCTAACCCAGAAATAGTGCTTCAGGTTAAGAACTTTGCTTCAGGATAAGAACAGAAATCATGCTCCGGCGGCATGGCAGCAGCAGGAGGCCCCACTAGCTAAAGAGGTGCTTCAGGTTAAGAACAGTTTCAGGTTAAGAACGGACCTCCAGAACGAATTAAGATACCCGAGGTACCACTGTATATCGTATTGTTGTTTTACTGCTATGGCCGATGGCTGACGCAAATAAAGATTCATTCATTCATTTGTATTGTGTGGCTACAATCTTGTTCTATGTTACAAGCCACTCTGAGGCCTTTAGGCAAAAAGGGGTGTACATGTTTTTTTTAAAAAAAACTCCCTGTGCACTAGCTAAGGCTGATGGGAACTAAGGTACAGCTACATCTGGAATGCCACAGGTTCTCCACCCCAGGTATATTGGTGGGAGTTTTTGCCCAGATTACACTCACTAAAAGAAAACTGTTTTCTTTGGCTTGAATGGTTTTTCTGAAGGTTTCCCCACCCAAAGGCAGAGGAAGTTGCAGGGGAATGTGAGTAAATATGCAGGGAGGGAAGAGGCATGGCTAATGTTCCTGGATCTTCTTCCTCCTAAAATCTTCCACAAACTAGCCAGTATAAATTTAATAGAAATAATCAATGGGCAATGGAAATCAGCCAGTGGCATTTCCCTTCCCTGAATGTTTGACTGTCGTCTATAATTTCCCTTGTCTGTCAGCCTTCGGATTTCTTAACGAGTGCCACCAGCATAGTGGATTATATTGGCCACAAGTCTTTGCAATTTTGGGAAGCTGCCAGCTGGCAGTCTTTGGTTATCTCTCACCACAAAACACGAGCTTAGAATCGAGTCTGAAGGAGGATTTTCCACCTATGCAACCTAAGAAGGTAAACTGTAAACAGAGCTCCCTAATTAGCGCCTTCTGAAGGGTAATCAGACTGAGAAATGGAAGAGCTTGGGAGAACCTCTTGATCCCTGAACAGTAACTAGGGAAGTGGTTCTGTAACTATGCAGGGATTGACAGTGGTGCATTAGCATTTTTTTTTTAGAAAATAGGGAAGGAGTGGGGAGGAGAGCAGTCGTACTGCACAGCAATTCAGTATTATCAGCACTCCAAAGGTCCAAAATGGTATCTAATCTTTCTACTGAGAAAAAAGTGAATGAAGGAAAGAACTCCCATTGATAGGAACTTCTGTGCTGATGCTCTGGCAAATACAAATGGAAGGAATGTAGGTACCATATCACAGCAATGGCTCTATTATGTCCTAGATTCCTCCTCCGTGTAGCCATACCAACAGCAAAATATAGGTAGTTATACATAATAGTTGGCAGTTAGGTAAAGGGACCCCTGACCGTCAGGTCCAGTCATGGATGACTCTGGGGTTGTGGTGCTCATCTCGCTTTACTGGCCGAGGGAGCCGGCGTTCAGCTTCCGGGTCATGTGGCCAGCAAACCAGAGCAGCGAACGGAAACGCCGTTTACCTTCCCGCCGGAGCTGTACCTATTTATCTACTTGCGCTTTGACGTGCTTTCAAACTGCTAGGTTGGCAGGAGCAGGGACTGAGTAACGGGAGCTCACCCCGTCGCGGGGATTCGAACCGCCAACCTTCTGAGCCTAGGCAAGTCCTAGGCTCTGTGGTTTAGACCACAGCGCCACCTGAATAGTTATGCCTTAATGGCATATGGCATATGTTCTGGTCATGGTATAGCCCTGTTAACTAGTAATTAAAAATATCAATACTTTCTGGCCAAAGTGGGGGTTTTGTTTGGTTTTTTAAATTTTATTTATACTTTTCAGATACATACATTTCACTGATTTTACAATTATTTTGACATTTTAAAATTTGACTTCCTTTCCCCTCTTTCTGTGGTTCCTTAAATTTATTTTTAATATCTTCTGCATATCCAGATTTACTTAACTTATTTATTTATCTTCTTTATATATACTTTATATATACTCTTATGTAGCTGCAGGCTATTACAATAATCCTGCCAGTGTTTTTATTTGTTTACAATTTATCTGTAAATATTCAATAAACCATTTCCATTCTTTTATAAAAAGTTTGTTCTCTTGATTTCTTATTCTTCCAGTAAGTTCCGCCATTTCTGGCCAAAGTGTTAACGATACGATTCGCAAATTACAATTTTGCATTTGCCTATACAGTATTCTAGAATACCTACCTTTCCTTCTCACTCTGATTACAACAGAATTGAAATCAAATCTGACTTTTCAACCAGAATCAATTGGTTTAATAAAAGCTAAAAGTGTAGGCAAACTGTGCATCAATTCGCTATTGCCATTAAAATTCCTGGTTGCTAGAAGGATTAGTTCCTAGTTAGCAAAACTGGTCAAATTATGTAAAGGCTTTAAATATTTCCCCCCCTCTTGGTTCCTTTCATTGATTTCACAGTGGCAACTGTCTGGCGTTTGTAAGCATATTCTATTTGCATTCTCCCTATAGTACCTTTCTAAATGTTATGAAGAGGAAAATACAGTGATTCACAAAACAACATGTTCAAATTGATATCACAGCTTCATATTTTGAGAATTTCAAATTGCAATACTTTTCCCCATTTGCTTTCCCATTACCAATCTAAACACAAAAACAGTGACCAAATCCAATATAAACTGTTAAAGTGACCATTTTAATGTCTATCTCACTGCCATCTGTCAGCGCCAGTGTGCAGTGTCTTCAATACTGTTTACAAAGTTGCTTTCTTGCAAATGGCTCTGGCACATAGACAGAATTTAAGCGTAATGGAGTTGTCTGTGTCATGAAATCTCTCTCAAAACTTGAACATCTCCACCACCCCAAAAAATAAGGCCAAACAAAGCCTCTTTTCACTGTTGTGTTGTTGTTGTTTTGCCATCTTATATACATATCCCTTATGGGGAAATAATTTTAAGTTTATATATCGATCCAGTACCAAGGAATTATCATCAAGGATCACTTAAAATTGTGGCTACTTTTCAGAAAGGGGTTTGCCACAGATGGAGGAAAGCATATGTACACGCTTGGAAGGGATTTCGAGTGACTTTTGATTGAAAGGCTCTAATTGAGGACTCGTATACAGTGGGAGTGCTTTTCTGTGGAGGAATTGTGTTCATAGGAACCAACTCCTAGGGAGCGAGGGCCCTTTGCCTTCCCCATAAAATATCTGAGGCCCCCTCAAAAGTTGATGGGCATTGCCATTCAAATGACGTGTTTGTGCTGTGTTATGTAATTGATTATGTGGAGCGGGGCTTACCTGGGGACACCGCCCCCCCAATATTTTATTCAAGCTGGCACCCGTGACTATGTGCATGTGTATACGATGCATTTCTTCATAGACACACACAGCATGCACACATGCTCCCCAATTTCCACTGATTGAAATTTCACCAGTCCAAAAAACACAGGGCCTTAAGGAAGCATGTAGAAGCAGGCAAATGCATTCTTTATTTTGTGCTTTTGTGCATAACTGCTTCTGGGGAGGTAGTCAGCTGCTACTGCCCGAGGTGTGCACCACGGGGGAAAGCAGGAAGGACAGCGCGGAGAGAGAATGTGGGTGCATGCAGACTGGAAGGACATTTTTCCTGCCAATTTTTCATGTCCTTTGCCATGTCCGCTGGCAACTCTCCATAAAGGAGAATATGGCGCATGCACACACACAAGAATTGAATCTGCAGCACCTCCGCCAACTGCAAAAATAATTGGCCAGCAAACGAGGCAATCCCTTGAGAACCCACCCCTGATTACCACATTAATGTTTCCTCAAACATCAATGGAGGCTTATGGTAAGTTATGAGGTATTTCATTTACAGAGGGGAGGGGGTTTCCATAAAGCATAATGAATCAACAGTGGCCATTAGGCTTTATGACCAGCAAGTGTATTATTATTATTATTATTATTATTATTATTATTATTATTATTACTATTATTACTATTGCTACTACTACTGCATTTATTGTTTGCTTTCTACAAAAAAATGTCTCATAGATAGATAGAACGGCTTCTGTACGGCTTCACATGAAATATATGGGAGGCTTGCAGAAGTGCAATTGGGGAAATAAGATGGTGCCGTGAGGAAGAGCTTCTAGCAGGTAAACCTTTGACAGCTAAGATCCTCTGCTAAATGAAAGAGACACAAGGCAGCAAGTACCATCCGTGTCTTGTCTGATGCTTGCTGCAAATACAAGCTCCCAGAAAGGTGATGGCGGTCACTTTGCTTCTCCTACAACCCTGCTGCTGCAGTGAGGCAAGTCATGATTTGGCTCAGCGCATCATCTGTGTCGGTCACCTTCAGGTGAACCCAAGAACAAAGCTTGGTTACAGCCCATGGTTTGCCTAAGGGCGAGTCAAACCATGATCCCTGGTTTGGACACACTAAGGCAAACAATGGCTTAGCTCGTGGCAGCGCAGCAGCAGGGGGATGGAGCACAGGAACAATCTCCTTTCTAGGAGTATAAATGCTCACATGTTTGAGCTAACCCACGGCTCATCTTAGCGTGACATTTGAAGCGGGTCAGAGTGTGACTAACCCCATATCCTCCATGGCCGAATGGAGATTTGAGCCTAGATCCAACATTCTTCTCACTGCACAATATTGGCTCGTGAAATGAATGTTCATGAAACTTGAAATTTAAATAAAGGACTGTTTGCCATCCTCAATGCCCCACGTTTTGTAGTCCCCTCATGCATAGTTATGGTATGCCTACATGCTGAAAGTCTGAGTTTTGTCAATACTCTTGAGGAGAAAGGAAGGCAATACCTTTTTTGCATGTCTGTCCAGTGGCCAGTATGTTTGATAGAGGCTCCCCGGAGCCTAAATATCTTCCAGAGCTTCTATGACTTTCCTTTTTTTAAATTCACTTTTAATTAGGGTCTCTCATACCTCAAACCTATACACTCTTACCTGTGAGTAAGCCCCACTGTACTCAATGGTACTTACTTCTGAGCAGGCATGTATAGGCTTGAACTGGAAGGTAATATTTAGTGAGGTTCTCTTTGGGAATTTTACAGAATTTTTTACGTTTGTCTGGATTTATTTGTTCGTTTTGCTCCCTGCCCCACAACCGCATTTGAATGTTCTATACATGTGGGAGCTTATCCTCAGCCTTCAGAGCAGTTGAAGGGTTGTGGGGTATTTGCTTTTTTAAAAAATGTGAATGTCGTGTACAGAATCTGTGCTTTTGCCAACTGCACTGACATAGCATGGTTTTGAACCCAGTACGGACATTTAGAAATAGACTCTGCTCGCAATCACCGTAGAAAGATAGCCAGAGTAGGTCCTCACCTCTCTCTCTCTCTCTTCCTGATGCAGGTGTCCTTTTTCATGTCTTTGTTTCATCCCAAATAGACTACTGTTATGCCCTTTTTGTTGGTCTCCTAGTCCCTGCACGCACAATTAACAGACTTCAGCTGGTACAAAAAGCTGCTTCTCATATTCTGTCTGGCACCAGATGGAGCAAGCACATAACTAGTTTCTGGCTCGGTTACACTGACTGGATGTCACATTCAACAACGGATTCAAAGCACTGCTCGCATCAATTCCCTTAGAAGAGAATCATGGTTGGGGAAAAAATATCCTGCTACCAGTCTGCGTTCACCCCAAGCTATGGTCAGCTGAGGCCAACCAGTGTGGCTGTAGCTGTCAAACCTATATCTCATGCAAATGTGCTTTCAGGGCACCTTTGTAGTGAAAACTGTTCACTCCAAAAAGACATGGCAAGGGTTCTCATTCAGGCAAGCACTAGGTCTCCACTCTCCCCCCCCCCCCGGTGCTCTTTCAACAGCCAATGCTGTAAGCAACGAAATATCACGGCATGGCGCAGGAGCTAGGATTTAGCGTGCGGTCTAAAACCTGGCTGTGATTTTGCAGTCACCTGGCTTGTAGGCAAGCAGGCTAAGAAATCAGCCAGAAAATGTGGCTCTCTAAACCAGGAATGGGCAACTGGATCCAGCTGATGGGCCAGATCCTTACCTCTCCTGCCACTTGGTGGACAATCCCCTGCCAATCACCCAATGTCACAGTGATGTCAGGTGACCCACTTTTACATGACGGTGTGCACAGAAGTCCCTGTGCAGCCCTATGCAAGCCCCAAAGATCAGCTGAGAGGTAAAATGCTAAGATCTGCAGGGGCTGCCGACTGATGGCACCTGCACACTCCTTTTCACCCAACGGTGTCTTTTACCTGCCCCACATTTGGCAGCAGGGTGTGGGGCAGGTGGGTGAGCCAAATGGCAAGACCTGGTGGACCGTTTTAGACCTGTATACTGGAGTTTCTAAACAAAGAATCCCATTGTGATGGATTCCACTTTCTTTCATTGGCTAGCTAGTCCCAGACACACTAAGGAGTGGGCTTCATCCCAAGAAAGAACTGGCAGAAGCCACTTTTGAAGGTAAGGAACATAGGAATCTGCCTTATACCATTAGGCCATTAGTCCACCTAGATTGTTATTGTCTATGCTGACTTGCAATGGCTGTGCAGGATTTGAGACAGAGGTCTTTCCCAGCCCTCCATGGAGATGCCCAAGGTTGAACCTGAGACCTTCTATGTGGAAAGCTACATGTTCTACCAGAGCTACAGGCCACTCAATAACAACAGGGCAGCCAATGAGAAGAAAGTGGAAGTCTAGTGCAAGAACCTTGACCAAAGAGCCCCCAGGATTCCACTGCCACAAGACTAGTTGGATCTTTAGCTCTTGGAAATGTAGGGCTGCTTTCATTGTCTATTACTTCTGGGGTTGCAGGTATTCATGGGAAGGGTAAATGCATGCATCTGGACGATGCTGCAGAAAGATGTTCCAAGTCTCTCTCTTGGAGCAAGAGATAAGCATTGATCTTTTCTCCTGTTCCATTGTCAGAGATGCGACTGGCCTGAGAGCATTCCCTTGTTGCTGATTTCTCACGGGCCCTCAAAAAATCTTCAAACTCAGACACTAAACAGTCTCTTCTAAAGTTTCATGATGTCTTCACAGTGGTATGGAATGAAATGACCCAACATTTTCAAGGGGGGAAAATAGTTTACTTTAAATTATTAAACATCCCCCCCTTTTATTCTAAATAAAATATGTGTGGTATGAAACAATGAGCGGCAACAACTCATAACACTGAGATGAGACATGCTTTATTGAACACACCTAAACTACATCCTTACCATCCAAAAATTCAAGACGGTAAAAGTCTTACCTTGCTGAAATCAACACTGCTGTTTTCTCTGCTCACATCATTTTTTGTTTCAATGCTGGCTGGTGCAGACTGTGGGGAAACAAGCTGACCTGCTGGAAAAAATTGTTATTACAGAATACTAACAATTATCTGTATTATTATAATAAAAATGAAAGAGGTGTTTAAGGGTATCACGTACGCTTCATATTCTAGGCATGTGAAACATGGACTCAAAAGGCGAATGCCTTTTTCCCATACCATGTTCTCAACCCAAATTGCTTGTAGGAGCAGAGCAATACATATTTTCCTCACTATCCCAAACGTTTTTAAAACAGTGTGGACAAACTGAGATAATCCAGCTGTACATTGTTATCAGGGCATCTAGCTGGCCACTGTCAGAGGGCATACTTTGAGCCTTCTGAAATTATTTACGGATCCTGCAGACCAATGCTATGCACGTTTCGTTGGAAAAGAAGGCTCCACTGTGATTGATGGAGTTTACACCCTAATAAGTGAGTTTGGGATTGCAGCCTTAAACTGTTTAATAGCCATGCTTTCTCTCTCCCCCCCCCCCAAGGACTCTGGGAACTGTGAGGGTATGTGCAGGGCTGTCTTCAACAACTTGGTGGCCTCCCATATAATATGAACTAAAAGCCAGCATAACTGCAGGGTTGCAAACAGGTGGAAACTGCACCCCAAAACATCCAGAGGGCACCAGATTGCCAAAGCCTGGAGTAAGCCCTAACCAAACTATAATGCCCAGGAACCTTTGGAAGAAAGCATGATAATTCAATTGATATAAAACGGATGCAAGTTTATACAGTGTTAAGATACAAGATTTATTGGACGAACCACCCTGCATTTTTATTTAACCTAAATGTGTGTGGTTTTTTTTTTAAAAAAATGAAGAACATAAAAATAAATCATACCAACACAACAGTGATTTCTACCATCTGAACAGAAATGTGTTAAGACTCTGTATGTCTCTCTCGTTTGTGTATATAAAAAAAGAGTCCAACTAAGCTGGAATAGCTATTAATAACATTCTGGCAGAAACCCTGAAGATCAAGTGATTGACTAGATTAACAATGAAAAACATCATGCTAGAAGAAACGGATGTGAAAACATGAATGAACATTTGAATTGGCCTAAAGCTCATGCAAGATAGTTTTGTAGTACACTACCTCTGAACCTTCAAGGAGCTTAGAGAACCCAAAGGTTAGAAGATGAGGGAGGTAGAGAGATGAGATGAGCCTGTTAGAAGACAGATACAACAAAGACAGACCAAAATAAAGAAATGTGAAGATGACTGACACAACAGCAGAGTTTAGATAACATACAGTTAGTTATTCATGGGCACAAACAAGAACATAGGGAGAAGAAAGGGTTCACTATGAGGTGAAGGTGATCAAGAGATACGTGACCTTTATTTCAAGATACTGAACTGCAAGTATTTTTTTTAAAAAAAGAACAAAAGCAGTAAAATAGAAAAGGATGAATGTACAAGGTGGGAAATAGGCAGCTAAAGACTCACTACACTGAGAGGAGAGATGCCAGACTTGATCAGATGTTGCAAACATGAAATGGCCTTAAACATTGAAGGAATGCAGGACAGCAATCTTAAACAGAGATTCTAGATAGATAACATGTGACTGTTGAGTTCTAAGAAGAGATCTGCCGGAGCTGGGGCCACACAAGATGTCCTGAAAACCCTAAATGTGTGGATAGGGTGGACCATGGTTACTCGGTACCACTCTGCACATGCTCAATGGCACATTATTACTTCAGCTATTCATCAACTATTGAACACAGTTTCTGGGAATGAATTCTCATAAGCCTTTGGCCTATTTAAAGTCAGTGTCCTAGCACAAATCCCATTTCTTTCACTGGTATATGTTCTAGCTCAGCACTTTGTGGAGACTGGACTGCAAGTCTACTATTTGTGGTGGCTGATACAAAATTGAAAATATGAATCCCAAAGAAAGAAAGACTAAATGGCTAAAACATTACAAATAAATAAAATAAACAAAAGATGACCAATATAAGAAATTTAGATCCTCAAAACGAGCAAGACTTGAGACCATGAAACATCACCTCCTAAACCTGAGTTATATACTGCTTACTATATATATTGGCTGTGGCCATTTATTTGAGGATGCCTCGTGGTCTCAAACATTAGCAAGGCTTTTAGGCTTCTTTGAAAACAAAACTACACTAGTTTTTTTTAATGATTGCTTCCTAAAATGGAATAAATCTAACTAATTCTCACGGAGGCTGTCAAACTGTATCAAACTTGCAGCACTTCATATTGCAGGGAGCGGCTCACAAGATTCCCCCAATATAATAATAATAAAAATAATCAAGCACGTCAAGAAAAAAATCTACACTAGAACACTAGAACGTTTCTCCTTTATATCTAAGTTTTCTGTGTGCAGGAAATTTTTTATATGGAAGAGCACTGAATCATGTAAGTCCCATACCAGCAGTCCAAAATAGTATAGTTCAGACAAAGGCATAGCACTTCAGTATCAGTAAGTTTTTAAGCAATCAGCAGTTGATAATATGTAAGCATGGCACAATGGCAAGCTTCAGCATTTTGGAAAAAGCATCAACTGAAGGCCAGAGT
Organism: Podarcis tiliguerta; assembly: GCF_965153285.1. Lineage (NCBI taxonomy): Eukaryota > Metazoa > Chordata > Lepidosauria > Squamata > Lacertidae > Podarcis > Podarcis tiliguerta. The sequence continues at coordinate 30,716,817 of NC_139534.1, forward strand.
CCTTTCACTTTAAAGAAGGGTCATACTTGCTTCTATTTCCAAATGCAATCTAAGAATCGGTGCTTTACATTGCTGGAAGCTTTGAAAATACTACCAGGAAAATGCCCTCGCAGATCCAGGCTTTTGCTGTCTGAATTCATTCATATAGTGCCCTAGCAAGTCTGCCCTGTCCATTACTTGCAACACTTCCTACATGTGCTTAATTTTTCAGAGAATATATTTTTTTTTTTTAAAAAAATGTTGTATCATTGGAAATAATTACCCTTAATGAGTAGGAATTTGAAACATCAATGGAATCATCTCTTGACTTGTGTTATAATTTGCAATTGCATTGAAGCCTAATCACATACTTTATGAAGGCTTGTTGTATCCTTATGGAACACAGAATATGAATATACAGTACCTGTTTTGATCTTACTCACACACCATTGCCACTGTCAAAAAGAATCTTAGGTATAACTATATCAGCTTTAAGTAGTCTGCAGACTATACCTTCAGGCATTTCAGCTGCAATCCTGAAACAGCTTACCTGGAGTTGACTGATATCAGCTTGACTGAGGGCTTTGTCTTATGGCACAAGGACAGGCCTACTTACTTACAAAGTCTCTTAACTGAAGAGTCTCTTGAAGACAATATAATTAGGTTTTCCCTAGCCTGAAAATGCCACCCTTTCTGATCTCAGAGGCTTGATGCGCCAACTTTTTATCGCTTGGGAAATGGCGTAACTGCAGCCACGCCTGCATAACACCACGAAACCTTTGTTTGACTTCCTACTGCAAATACCTTCTCCGCTGCACATTACAAAACATGAAATGGCTTACAATGGAAATCAATAAAGATACTGTATGATCCATTTGCAAGCTATCAAGTATGTGTGGCTATAGTATATATACCAAAACAAGAGGGGGGAAAGGGAAAAAAACCTAGTGTAAAAAACAGAATCTAATTCAACTGAAAATTGAGAAACTAATTAAACTAGAGCACATCCCTGAACACCTGGCATAAACAGAAGGACTGTACAAGCTACCCTGTTGGCCTTTCAGTCTGCTTACCAGGTTGGCAAACTCTATCAGGAAACTCTTCTGTAATTCCTGGGACACTGCCAAGAAAGTCCTATTCCCATATCTTGTAGTGTTAGCTTTCCAAAGTGAATGGACCACAGCCTGCTCTCACTATGATCAGAAAGGAAAAAACTAAAGAGAACAATGCTCTCTAATGTGATAGGTTATACAGGTGTTGCAGTGATGTTGTGCCAGTGACACAGGAAGAGTCAGTAGTTTAAGGCCAAGCGGTTTCAGGTTTGAAGGTGTGCAATACATGTGTTTCATTTGACAAATATCTTGCAAGAGCTGCCAGTAATTTTTACTGAAATAACATGACACTTTACCATTTTTGTCCATGGAATGAGGTTCAGACTGTTTCTTGCCAATATCAGCAAAGGACCTGACTATTGGGATCCTATTGCTTAGCTTCTTCTGATTCTGATGGTGGTGCTGTTTGAGCAGAGCTTCGTGCACCCTGTGGCGAACATCTTCACTGAGCTGTCCTGAGCCTACTTGTTGATCAAGAATCATGTCTGAAAATATAAAAGGCAAATGATCGAATGACACCAGGAGCTAGGATCACAAGGAGTCAAATAGCAGCAACAACAACAACAACAAAAGGAGAACTAGCAAACATCACTGAGGAATTCCTGGTTCAGAAATCCAACAAAATATTTGGGTCATTGCATGTTGCCCCATAATAGCACAATATTTTCTGGGTGAGATAGACTAACTCCCAAATCTGTCGTTCTTGACGAACCCAGCAAAGTTTGTTGTATATGTAGATTAACAGGTAACCAAATATGAACATGCCTTCGGCTTTCTCATAGAATAAAAAGTCTTCGCACGCCTCTGGAAACTGCTCATGCTTGGATGAGAGCAGCTGGCTTCCAGGAAGCTGGTCTTCATAGTTATGCAACACTCACTTGCTGTCAACATTTTGTTCACTGATGAAATGCCACAAAGTGGCTTTTCTGATGGTGGAGCTATGTATCCAGTGGACAGTATGGGTCTTAGAATTTTGCTCTCCAAACAGCTGCAAAGCAGTGGGATTAAGGGAATGATCTGAAGCAGAGAAGTGATGAGAGGAAATAGGGCACACCACATCAATCATCACTTCCTCCCCAGCTGGTGGGATTCTGGATGCGCTTTTCTTCCATCATAGCCAAGGGCAGGAAGGAGGTTCAAGGGGGAAATTGGTCTGGGGCATAGCTGTCAAGCGTCCCTTATTTGGCGGGACAGTCCCTTATCCCAGCGCCATGTCCTGCTGCTGTCCCTTATTGATGAGGCTTCATTTGGCTGCTGGCTGGGCTTTCTGCCTTTGGCTCGGAGGGGCTCTGAAGTTGAACATACCTGTGCCCCGAAAATCCCTTATTTTGGCTGCTGATCCCTTATTTTCGAGGCTGCTGGCCCCTTATTTTAAAATCTGTAAGTTGACAGCTATGGTCTGGGGCAGGATAAAGTACCCCCCTCTCATCTCCTCATTTTAAACCATGCCCACCTCCTCTGCTTTGCAGCTGGGTCCTTGTTCAAATATTCAGATGAGCTACAGAAGAAGCAGCTTTCAACATCTCTTGCTCAACAGAGTTTTCTTTGAAATCCGAATGTACATTGGCCAGGGGTGAACTTTGCTGGTCCACAATATCAGTGGCCATATAAATATTGCAAGAGAAACACGGTGGCAATTTCAGTGCCACTTAGGGAAATGGTCTTTTGGGTTTTGAAAGGACTAGGAACTCAAGACCACGGCGGGTATTTCTCAATTGTACGTCAACGTCATGGTCAGACGCGTACCCACTGCAGTGTTTAAAATCTGCTCTCTCTCTTTTTAAAACCAGAAGCTTTTAAAACAGGAATTCTCAGATTACTAACAAGAGCTCATCTGAGCTCAACGAAACACATTAGGGGGCTGTGAGCACCCTGCTGGCTGTGTATCATCAATCTCAGACTTAGTGCGCATGTAAAATTCAGGGATAGATAGATAATCGGCTTGGAACCCAAATACTTGAAGGAACCTCTTCCCCTCATCAGCCTGCCCATGCCCTCAGAACCTCAGAGGAGCATCTTCTCTGCATTGGGAGAAGTTTGCTCTGCGGTGAGTGACACAGGATAGAACCTTATCCCAAGTGCTCCCCCCCCCCCTTTGCAAGGTATGATTGGTGCTGATGCTGCTATCATTTAAGCACCACTTTCAGACTTGATTTATTTGCCCAAGCTTTTTAAGCTGTGTGAGCTGATTACTTGTTTAATCTGCTCTGTTTGTTTTAGCTGCATTGCATGCATTGTGTTTTATTATTGGGCGGGTTGTTTTTATTTTGCGTTCCCTAACCCTCCCTGGCATCCGCAGCGATGGCATAAAGGTTGTTAATATTTGTAAGTAATGAATAAGTAAAAGGCATAACGTGTACAGAGGAAGTTCTGTAATAATAAAGTTAATATACTAGAATCGAGGTGGGGCAGCAGGGAGGAGAGACTGAGGATGGAGGCTACTCAGAGACAGTACAGTGGTACCTCGGGTTACATATGCTTCAGGTTACAGACTCCGCTAACCCAGAAATAGTGCTTCAGGTTAAGAACTTTGCTTCAGGATGAGAACAGAAATCGTGCTCCAGCAGTGCAGCGGCAGGAGGAGGCCCCATTAGCTAAAGTGGTGCTTCAGGTTAAGAACAGTTTCAGGTTAAGAACGGACCTCCGGAACAAATTAAGTACTTAACCCAAGGTACCACTGTATTAAGATGCAGTCCTGTTGAGCTTTTAGAGATCTGGGAGGGGGAAGGCAGCCTTTCCACTGGCAATTAAGGCTTAAAAGTCAAAAGCAAGTTTCTCACTAAAGCAAGCTAACTGAGCAGCAAGTGTTTTAGAATATTCATTAGGAGAAGCCATGCCACTCAAAACTTCTGACACAATGAATGTTGAGTCATGAACTCTTTTGCTCGTGAGTTTTTCTTTCTCTCTGCAACCCCACATCTCCCAGGAAGCTCTCATCATGAACCAAGAAGAGCGCACAGATACACGATTAAGGTGTCAAAAACAGGCAGGATTAGTCAAGCTTTTGATCATCTTCAAGATTAAGGTGTGGATTTCTGCAGACGGAAAGTCTTGCACAGGGTTCCAACTCCTACAGAGGCACTGGCTTTCCCCATGCAGATACCCACGCTCAATGCACAATCGAACTGGGCACTATTGCAGATGCCACCCATTCCGCATTGATAGGAACTGAACTGTTTAGTGTGGCAGCACCTGCACTTTGGAACTCCCTGCCACTGGACTCTTTTCGGTGCCTGCTAGAAACATTCCTGTATAGACAAAGCCTACCCAGATGCTTCAAAAGTTGAGGTAATTTTTCATCTGTTTTAGCATTTTAACTTCTGTACTTTTTAAAGCAGGGTTGTATTCTTCTCTCTCTTGATCTTACTAGTCTATTTGTAGAAACTGCTTTGGGTTGTGTTGCTATTGACAATCAAGTAGTGTATAAATTTTATGAAATAAACAAATAACAATGCATGGACACAGTGCTGAGCTGGGACATTTTGTTGTTGTGGATGCAGCTTTTAAGGGGCAGGGGAGATCAGCATCGACAGCAAGGTGTAGATGGAACATAATGCGTACTTCTTGGTAAAAAAATAATACTCTTTGCTACTAAAAGCAAAATGCGGTGGGACTCAAGTAATGCTCAGCAAGGTAACAAACGAAAGTGTAGACATTTCTTATGGCCAAACAACAAGTGGAATGTCTCCATGCCAATATTAAGAAAAGGTTGCTAAGAGACGCAGAATTAACCTAAGAAGCTGTATAAAGGTTTGGATTTCAGGGCGTTCCCAGCACAGCAGCCTGGGAGCTGTTTAGCAAAAAATGAAAAATGGGTTAATGAGTGGGAAAGAGCATGGGAGGAAGGGTCAAAGGATTTGGGGGACCAGGGGACGGGGGAAAGAAAGCGCTCACTGGAAATAATATTCTCCCAGTCGTATTATGCAAACACACACACACACACACACACACACAATTTATATCAGACTGCCATGAAAAGTCATTTATTTATTTATTTATTTATTTAAGGAAGCACATACATTATTTTGTATGAAAAATCGAAAACAGGACTCTTACAAACTGAAAATGCAAGACTTTTTAAAATTTGTGATCCGTTCTACTTTATAGAATGTTATTACTGTTTTCTTACTGTTTTATGTGCAATGCTTAAGGGTGAGGAGGGTTTTATTAACAGGTTATTATTATTATTAAAAAACATTTTATTTGATAATAGCTTGTGGTGTCCTTGTAAGCCGTGTGATCTTAAAATGGTCATGAAGTCATTTCCAAACATAATGTAATGGAAATCCTAGTGTCTGTGTGTCATACCGACAAGAATGTAGGATGGGGTCTTTCGCCAATGAAGAAAACAAAAGTAAAAATGCACCACACTGCATCTTACATTGGTCCTCGATTCACATAAAGGGGAGGACCATTTCCGCAATCTCCCCCCTCCATCTGCAGCCCCTGTAGCCTATCCAGCACCATTGCCAAATGACCAAATTTGGGAGTAGCACAGTCGGTTGCAGAGGAAAAGGGGGAGATGGGAAGTCCCTTATCAATGAATGTGAGCATTGTTTCATTCCCAGAAGGGTGAATGAATGAGTGGCTCCTGTGAGAACAGGATGCTGAAATATTTGGACCAGTGGGCTTGGGATTCAGCTATACAGCTCCAAATACAGTGGTACCTCCGGTAGCAGATGAGATCCATTCTGGCCGGATCCCAAGGTTTTTGCAACCAACCAGAGTACCGCTTCTGCGCATGGCAAAACCTGGTAAAATACTTCCGGGTTTGCCGCTTTCACATCCCAAAGTTTACGTAACTAGAGGGTTACGTAACTGGAGGTACTACTGCATGGGTAGGCAAACTAAAGCACAGGGGCCGGATCCTGCCCAATCGCCTTCTAAATCCGGCCCGCGGACGGTCTGGGAATCAGTGTGTTTTTACATGAGTAGAATGTGTGCTTTTATTTAAAATGCATCTCTGGGTTATTTGTGGGGCAAAGGAATTCATTTATTCCCCCCCCCAAAAAAAATACAGTCCAGCCCCCCACAAGGTCTGAGGGACAGTGGACCGGCCCCCTGCTGAAAAAGTTTGCTGACCCCTGTACTACTGTATAATGCTTTAAGTGCATTACACAAATGTGACACTAGATGGCACTGGTGAGCTAACGGCAAATTCCACAATTGTTTAAAAACTTATTTTTAAAAAGCATTTTCCCAGGATCTAAGCAGCTCAGCTAAACTAAATATAGGGTGACATCTAATTGTGATATCCCATTTGTGCAACTGACTTCTGCTTGTGGAAATGGGACTTACCTTTCGTACCCTTCCCCTGCAGCCTGCTTTCCCTAAAATAACTCTAGAGCAGTGGCCTTAAAAACAGCACACATAATCAAAATATAGATAAGATCAACACTTGTAAAAGCAAACATACATAACACAGTTACATGACCAGGCTTGCGTAAACAAAAAAGTTTTTAGCAAGCATCGGAAACAATATAGCAAAGCTGCCTGCTTTATATTAGTAGGCAGGGAGTTCTAGAATACTGTATTGTTCGCCCTATAGGACACACTTTTTCCCCTCCAAAAATGAAGGGTCAATGTGTGTGCGTCCTATGGGGCAAATGCAGGCTTTCGCTGTGACCGACTCTGGGGTTGTGGTGCTCATCTCGCTTTATTGGCCAAGGGAGCCGGCGTACAGCTTCCGGGTCATGTGGCCAGCATGACTAAGCCGCTTCTGGTGAACCAGAGCAGTGCACAGAAACGCCGTTTACCTTCACGCCGGAGTGGTATCTATTTATCTACTTGTACTTTAACGTGCTTTCGAACTGCTAGGTTGACAGGAGCAGGGACCGAGCAACGGGAGCTCACCCCGTCGCAGGGATTCGAACCGCCGGCCTTCTGATCGGCAAGTCCTAGGCTCTGTGGTTTAACCCACAGCGCCACCTGTATCCACAGAAGTAAATCTGCTGAATTCAGTAGGGCTTGCTCCCAAGTTAATGTGCACAGAATTACAACTTGATAGCACAATTCTCCACATGTCTACACAGAAATAAGTCCCACTGAGATCTATGGGCCTTACTCCCAGATAAGTGGGTTTAGGGTTGCGGCTTAGCATCAGTGTAAACTGAGTCAGAACAAACATCTTTAATAAAAAAAAAAAGATGTTTGGAACTTGAATGACTGCTCAATAGCACAAATAATCACAAAGGACACTCTGAACATTAGAAATGTCAGGCAGATAGGACCTACCGAAAACCAACACACAATGCAGAATGTAACCTCAGCTATTTATGAAGCACTATGATGAGTGTATGTTCCTGACACAAATGACTGCTTCTTAATTTTTATTTGTATTTTGGAAATTTGCATACTACTGTTCAGACAACAGACATTTAAAATACAAAGGAACCAAGAACATTTATCAAAGTGACAGGAAAATGAATGAAGAAAACAGTAGCAAGGAATTTTTTACAAAATAAAAAAAATAAAAGCAGGATTGAAATATGAGCTCAAATAACCCTCCCTTACGTACTCAAAAGCAAGATCCACCGAGCTCTATTGGATTTAATTCCAGGTAAGTATGTATAAGCCTAAGGCTGCAAAAATCAAATGCATGTTATATATTATATATAGGAATATGTTTGTTACTGCATTTTTATTGTGGTCTACACACCTTTAAAATGATGATTCTGGAATGTAGAAGGTTTAGCCAAGTTAAGGGAAACAGCAGCATTGTTATTTGACTGATACTGAGTGACAGTTGCCCAGCAGCCATCTAGAGAGGCCAGGACCCTGATATAGTCTGACTCACTCCTGCTGCTGGAAGATCTCTGAACTCAGCGCTAGCAATCGTAACACTGAATCCTGAGTTGCATGCAGCAGCTTCCTGTATGCTTAAGCAATTACAGCACAGGCTACAAATGATCAGGAGAAACACCTAGGCCAGCAGCATCTTTGGAACTAGCAAGGAACCAATGTCTCTGCATCCCCTTCAATCTCACCCCGTCAAACACTAATTATTGAGTTGAATTGCTAAAATATCAAATCGCAGTGAGCAAGAGACAAAAGAACAGAATCCGCAATGCCAAAGCACAGTCCGTACAGAAGAGAGCAGGGAAATGTTTGGGAGGAATTCACTGTTACGCCAAGGGGATCGTTCCACCAGAGAAAGCAGTTCCTCCAGCCCACCCCACCCCCCACTGTTTTTTGTGTTCTCCTGACCACCACCCCCAAATCAATTTCCGGGGAGTGAGGGGGTGCAGTGGGGGAGGAGCAGAAGCTTTTCATTGACTCCCGCTCCTTCATTGGCACCCTTTTGAGTTCCAGGGCCACATTCACTCATGAGTAACCCTCCAGGGGCCACATAACCATGTTACAATTCCTGCTCCATGACTGCAGTCATGGGATTGTTGTCTTTCACATGACGGTATATGTTTTGACTCCACAGAGTGGGAAGTGACGGAGACAGGATCTTTGTGTTATTGTGTTGTGTGAAGTGGGACTATTGTACTTTGTTCTTTTTCTCTTTGCTGTCTGATGCTAGAGAGAGAGGGAGCCATATTGCAGTGCTCCGTGTGTGTTTATATGTAAATAAAGTAGATTAGCCAAAATGCTGAGTTGCTGAGGTCTGTTGTGCTTGATGCACAAACTGTGCGGATCCCTAAGTGTGCCGGTGTCGGTTGGCATTGGTCGCTGTGATGTTCGGGCTGAAGAAAGCTTTTGAAGCTCCCGAATGATTGACCAGGAGGGAGAGAACATGCCAGTCGGGCATATGTCTCTGCCAGGGTCCTACTCAAGGGTAGGCTGAGTTCCTGACAAACCACTGGTGAGCGGGAACAGAGGCGACAGTGGGCAGAGTCACAGATGTGATGTTTACCTTTGCACAGCAGGCTGTATTCCAGCCACACACACAAAAGCCAGAGGTTCCTACACAAACCCCTATTTATATCTCTGTCCAGGCAAGCAAGAGGCATTCTAACAGTTCTAAACAGGCATGCAGCTGGGGGGAGGGGGGCTTTGTAGCAGGACTGGTGATGGGAGTTTTCTGGGGAGAAGGATGGACGCAGACTGAGAACATGCCAGGAACACTGGTGCAATGAAGGGACAACTCACTCAGTTGGTTTTCAGCTGGGACTTGGCAGATCATTAACCTCCTCTGACTAAGCAGCCACAAATCAGATTAGGTCACTGATCACCTATGCTACATTTTCTTCATCATATCATCATCATCATCAGACTTGCCTAAGGCACTAATAGTGCAATCCTTACTATGTCTACTCTGAAGGAAATCCTACTGGGGCTTACTGTAATGTTAATGGGATTTGGGTTGCAGACTAACTCTTCACTATTTTCCCCCTTCACCCATTTTCTCACATTCACACATAAGAACATAATCTATGAGCTACTTGTTTTGAACATTTTGATTTCCTTCCATTATCCCCCAAAAATATTCCTACCAAGTCTTTAGAAATATCTTTACAACATACACACTTGCATTTAACATGATTAACTTTTGGGTCCTACTGAAACTTATACATGAGAGGTAGTATTCAGCTACTCTTCTGAATTATAACCTCCACTCTATTCTTCAATAAAATGGTATCTTCCGTTCAACAACAGCTACAGCCCTTCACCTTCCCTTTCCACAGCTTGTACATCTCTGTGTCTCAGTGATGATACTGGAAAGACCAACATTAATGGGACGCTAAGTAGAAAACATCAGGGGGAAGGGAAATGCATGTTAGAATTTGGAATTTTATTTATTTGGAGTTTGAAATATATTACCACCCCATAGAAAAACATTGCATCTTATGCAGGACAGTGTGATGGTGTTGTTTTATTTTGGGATGTAGAGAGTATTATACGATCTTTATATTGTTGTGTTAACTGCACACTTACCTGCAATTTCTTCTAAAGAATTTGCTCTCATGTCTAGCAACACGGTGCCATTGAGGATACAACTTCTCAGTTCAAACAAGCTGTGAAGCGATAACGTGGCAACGTATGGTTTACTCCACCTCTCTCCTCCATCTTCAACATCTTCTTCAAATTTCAACCACCTAAGCAAGCAAAAGAGCTCAGTCAGCTTCTTCTGTTTGAGAACTGAAATGTCAGTCATGCAGAAGCAATAGAGAAGAAACACAAATAGTGAGATGATTGATGATAAATAGATAGATGATAGATAGATAGCAAGCAATTTCACAGCTCCGCCCTTTGGGTTGCATCCAACTACGTCCTGTTGTTTCATGGGAACCTCTTTGATTGAAAAGGAGGCTTCCACCAATGGAAGCAGGAGGCAATTTTTGCTACTTCCCCCTTCAGCCTCCTACACAAACAAACCCCCGAAACTGCTCCAAGAGGGTTGGAAGACCTTCCATAACAGCATGCAAAGTGGAGACGAAAACGAGGGAGGCGGAAGCGGGGATTTTGTGATGATCACTTCCTTCTCAAAAACCTCTGCTTGATCCAAGAGCTATTTTCTGAATGGATACAGCCCCACAGCATGGTGTGTGAATAATGCTATGCCATGGTTTCTAAAATTTGATCACTTAAACTCAGCCCCCGTGACTTAACTATTGTCTGTTAACCACAAACAAGCCACACTGTTGTTGCTCCATACACCTTGGTTAATATTAACCATGACCCAGCTTAATGTGCAAACCTGGCCTTTTATCTCACTTCTTGGCCCAATCTGATCTATGAGTTTAATAATACTGGATACCTACCATGTGGGAAGTTGGTTATGAGAATGACCAAGATGTTTGAAACGCTTATGGGTGGGGGAAAGCGTATATAATTGCTAGGCATAGTTTCTTAACGTGGTTTCATTTTTCATTCTGCTTAGGATAAACACATACAATACCAAATTCTGAACATGTATATTAATAGATGAATGCCATCTTGCCCTGTGAAGGGATAAAAACATTTGGGTAGCCATCAAGTCATCTACCCGGTCCTTCTATCCTCACCCCCACACATACAGACATTTCTGGAGTGTCCACAGGACAAAACAATGGAAAAGCGGTTCCTACTAAGATGAGTTAAGTTGGGATCAAGTCAAACCCCCCACCCCCGCAGCTTGAACCCTGGAGATAATGGTTAGCTTCCCTCACTTCAATGCTATCCCTGTGTTTCTATGAAACTAGTGAAAAGGATCCTCTGCTTAAGATCTCCACAATAAAAGGGAAATGGATGGATTCAGAATGAATCTTTGGGTATCCATTTTGGCTGTCAGGAGTGTGAATTCAAAGCACCTTCCTGCCTGCTTTATAGGACTGAGAAATCAAAGGGTTGGATATATTTTGGGGGGGGGGGGCAAGCACCTGTTAATTATGACAGAGCAACTTGTTTCTATATTAGGGCAAGTCAAGCATTAAAAAAATTCTGCTTTCTCTTTGATAATAACATGTTGGAAATGTGGGAAGTAGATCAAAGAGGACATCCATGAAAAGTCAAGCATTCCCCAACAATCTTTGCAGCTTTATAAAACCTCCTCCTTTAATTTAAATCTTTGTTTATAGAACGGATCGATATCTTCCAGCAGTTAATCATCCCTGGAGACCAAGCTCCTCATCCTGTTTTATTTAGAAAGCTCTTGAAGTTATTAAGCGCTGTTCAAAAGTAATTAAGAAAAACACACAGGGAGCTGTCAGGAGGCTTAGCACCTAAAAATTGCAGACATAGAAGAGAGAGAGAAAAGAAGGAATTTAGGAAAGAGGGCGAGGAGCCATGAAATATGACACTTGAAGCAAAGACTGAGTGTAGGAACCCAAGTCTTCTTCAAGTTGTCTCTCCCCACTCCGCCATGTCATCATTATGAAACAACATATTCTCAGGGTGTTGTTCCATCACCAAGAGGATTCCTCCTTGTACAGCAGAACATTTCCCCCCTTTCCTTGCCTTGCTCACCCACTAAATCTGTTCTAGGGGATCACCCAACCCTTTGGAAAAGTTCTGAGGGCAGCATAAGGGTGCATGGAGCGAGAAGGGGAAATTCCTATTGTACTAGCGGCAATCCTTGCATGCATGCAACTATTTAATATAGTCTTCCATGTTCTTGTAAATTTGAAATGCTTGATGACTGATAACGTGCACTAGATGAATACCAGACTGGGTGGCCGAGCTTCAAATCTCTTTATTGGCTATGAAGCCCAAAAGGTAATCCCAAACAAGTTAGTATGTATCAACATTTGTTTCCCAACTAAAATAAGCATACTGTCCTTCCCAGGGCCAACATATTAAGAATATGCTGAGCTTTGCAAATAACCAGAAGGGTATTTTTTAAAAATGTATAATTTCCTAATACTCAGCGGTATCACTTTTGCAGAGAACTAAATCATTATATTCAGCAAAGCAACTGAGTCTTGGACACCTTGATCCACTTGTGGAGTAACACGCTCAATATCGTCTGTGTTTACTTTCATTATATCTGTTGACTTCCCAGAGGAACTGAACTCCCAGCAGTTCACCCACACTCTCCATCATCCTTCTGAGTAACAGAATAGCCAAGATCTTGGCAAATTGTACACACGCCACTAAAAAGCTACAAAAGCAAGAACTTGGCTAGAACATTTGGTTGGATCGTTAGTCTTCATTTGATGGGTCGGGGCCCACACCCTGACCTAAGTTGAGTCACACAAGTGGCCTGCATTTTGCTTAGGATTTTCCCCCTTTTTTAAGAACAAACACAAAGACATTTAGAAAGGAAGCAGATGGGTGGAAATGACAGGGTTCCTGTGGCCTTTAAAGGCCACCCAGTAGAGAAAACGGCACAAATGAAAACTGCAACAGAGAGAAAAGAGGGGCACATAGGATTTAACAAACAAAAAACACCCTGAAAGGTGAACTATGTTGCAGGCCAAGGTCAAAGGTCAGGTAAGGTCAAAGTCTACTGCGTTAGACTGCATCAGGCAATATTTATTTACTGACATTGGTGACATCTACGCTCTGCCATTTCTGCAAAGAACTGAGAGGTCGTCTAGGCTGGGCAGTGCTGGATTTACATATAAGCTAAACAAGCTATAGCTTACGGCCCCAATCTCTTGGGGGCCCCTAAAAAAATTAAAGGGGAAAAAACCTGGATGTACATTTCCAAAATATAAGGCAAGTTCAACAATTACTTTGATAAAATACATATTTTGTTATGTGCAAATGGCTTTAGATACCTATTAGGTCCATAAATTACCATATAGCATATATTCAACACAAAAAACAGCAACAAATTTGTTGTTGGCTTGGCAAAGGACAGCTGGACATATAAAGGGCCCCAGTACCTTCAGTAGCTTAGGGCCTCATCAAACCTAAATCCAGCCCTGAGGCTGGGAGATTGCAACTTGCCTAAAAGGAGCTTGCAAGCTCCATGGCTGAGCCAAGGCTTTCCACATATAAGTTCTGCATTGTCCTGGCACTCTGCTATGCAAAATACATTTACTATCATATGAAATGGTGACCAATTTTCATTTGGAGGAACACGGCATTCCCTAGTAGGGATGAGCCTTCCGAAAACATATCTGCAATGCCACGCTCGTTAAGCACTACTTGAAATTGTGGCACTGGTTGGATTTGTCTCTGGTCTTCCAAAAACAAAACAAAACATCCATTTCATTGGCAGAGAATGTGGCTGTACATTTTATTTTGGAACTTTAATTAAATATTTGTCTACCTCCTACGAGTGAAGTCCAGGGCAAATCTAACATGAAGTCTGACAGAAATAAAGTTTATTTGAGGTTTTCTTGTCCCTAATAGCTGCATAACTTTCTCCTGAAACATTTATTTATTGCTGTATATTTGTTTCTCCAGTCATCTACAAGGAACCCAGAGCAAGAATTTGGATGCACAACAACCCTTTGAGGTAGGTTAGGCTGAAAAATATGTAAGCAGAACAACATAGTGAGAATGCCTTCATTAAGCTGGGGTAAGGAATGTCTCAGTACCCATTCCCCAGAGTTATCGGTAGATCAATGCCTGCTTTACTAGAACTGTGTTAGATTTAGGATTTACCCCCAAAAGCCTATTATTTCAGGATTAGTGCTGTATAAAGCATTATGCAACGCCTCCTCATTACAGTAAACAGTAACCATTCACTATGTTACATTATCTAATCGGGGAAAAGTAAGTTCAGCAAAAAGACACACAGGCAACATATCTACATCTTGAACTTTGCTGTTATGCTGAATCTCAATTTAAACCCACTTTGCAATCAAATTGACTGCATTCTGCTTTACTCTGGAGAGGACTCTGAAATAGCTATAACATTTTCAGCAGAGAAATAAAGATCCTAGCTAACTGCATTTATCTTATTTATTTTTGCCCGTGACATTATCTCTCCCCCCCCCCTAAAAACCCCCCAAAACAAACCATGATCTGACCTAAAAAAAATGTCAACATCTGGCTCTGAGGAAAGGCATGTGAAGTAGCAATACTCAGTATATATTCAACATGTCTGGCTTAAACCTAATTAATAGGCATTTTGGCCTTCTCTGTGTCCTTGTACATCAAATGCTAAACAAAAAGAGGATTCACCTGGCTGTCTCCCTCCACTCAGCATCTTCTCCTTCACGCCAGCAAAGTTCATCGAGCTCTGTGAATAGGTCGTGAGGGATGTGTTCCTCATCGTCATCTTCTGTTCCGAGAATAAACTGTACCCGCTGGGAAGGGGTGTCTAGAGAAAAAAAACGAGGGTGGGGATAGGAAGAGACCAGGGAAGTCAAACTGAAGCAAGAAGTATTTCCATAAAGCCAAAGCCACACTACAGTGATTCCATGGAGCATTACTTACACAAATACCTTTTAAGCAATTAAGCACCAGGGTTATTGGTTACAGCTGCATCCTTTTGTGTTGAACAAGTGAATGAGCAGGGTGTAGTAAGGCTATGCAGCTGTCTGTCATCCATATAATTAACTTCTACAGGCAGGTATTACAGCCTGTAATAAAATAATCACAACTTGGCAACTCAGTCATGCTTTAAATGTGTGTTCTGAAACCAACACGGACCATGTTGTCACCAGTTAAGCTTTCCAGTTTAGCAAACTCCTTCTTAACAACAAATAAACATGTATAAAATTGATCAGACACACACTCCCCTCTGCTTGGTTATATGTCCTAGAGATGTAGTTACTGCTTAAGTTTATTCTCTTGCCCTGCTAAAATGAAGACAAAATATCTGCAACTGAACTGAACGCATTTTTATTCTCGCCTCCATCTACCTCCTTTCTTGGGTTGCCTTTCCTTTTCGATTTTAAACTCCTATGGCGCAGAAGCCTCCTGCGAATCTGAAAAATACCCTGCATACTTGGTGACATTAGAAAAATAAACACGTGAAAACTAGGCTGATAAATACTTTCTCAATACGACAAGCAGTCATTGGTCTGAATCAGTTTCATTGGTGTAAAATGGTTTGTCTATTTGACTCTGTTAATTTCATCCATTTTCACTGGATGAATGGAAATTCAAAGAAATGACTTCCAGAGGATAATCCAATCATGAACTTCAGCAAGTCTGCTCTTTGAAAGGGCAATAGGACACCTGAAAATTTCAGGCACATTGGACTAACGAGGTCTCCCAATGAAAACAGTCAGAAGCTTGTGGATTTATATATTTGATAAACTGCCTCTACAACACAGACCCCTTTCCCTGATCTGTCTGAAATTTGGCAGGTCTGGTGCCTGGAAGAAGTGGCAGGCCCTCTTAAAATGTAATGACAAGGGGATAAAAATCAGACAGCAGTGGACTGAATGGATTTCCCATGCAAGGGAGTCAAAGAAATAAGCTATTCTAAATCAGTATTGAACAGAATGTAATTATAATGAACAAAAAAACAAATGAAACTTTTAAAAAGACAAAGGAATGGGGTAACTAAATGATTTCCCCCCCTCCCTTGCATATACCCTGATGAATATATTTCGCAGAAGACAATGATTAAATAAACCCCTTTTAGTGCTGGTATTTTAAGACATATTTGAAATGTTGCGTTGTATTAGGGACATCATGGCTGCATTGTGCATTGGCTATATTTTAAAAAAACACAATACATTCAAGCAATCATTATAGTGCTTCCGACTTTCACTTATTCAGCTAATGCGAGGGTTTTAAAAATATTGTCGTTTAAAAATATTCTCATTTAAACAAAATATTGTTTAAAAATATGGTCATCATACTTTGCATCAAAAAGACAAATCTATGGCTGATGTTTCTGACACTCTGCCCAAAGGTGAGAGAATAACTAGGAATATTTCTTGAGTGCACACAGAAGCCATGTAGTCATTCAAAGGCGGGCAAAAAGTATGAGCGAGCAGGCAGGAGTATTTGTGCTAATGTAATGATTTAGCACTGGATTCAGGGAACGCTAACTCCTCAGCTAACCATGAGATGCCTCACTCAGTTCACAGAGTTTGGTGTGCCTACAGGCCGTGTCGAGTTTTCCACATACATTAGGGCAGGACAGGGAGCAAATGGCTAGTCAAGGACATAGAAAACTCATGACAATAATGATAAATTGCTTGATGGACACATTTCCTCTGGGGGGCATGACTGTAAATTCAACTGCAAACAAATAAACCTCATCTGCAGTTAGTGTTGTTCATGAGTAGACAGAAGTCACTGTTTTATTCCATAAATAGAATTCCACGGTACTTCACAAAACTGGACTAAGCATTGGAAATGAATGACTTAAAGAGACTGGGCATGTAAAATGGAGGTCTGAGGCCTTTTAATTTTTTTATCCGTCTCCATAGTGTCTACTTCCCATTTTTTCACTGATACTCCCACAAAATAAGCAGGCCCCCTGCATCAGTTTAAATAAACTTCCAGATAGGTAGCAGTGTTAGTCTTCAGCAAGAACTAAAAACAAAGGCAATGTTGTAGTAAGTGATGGTGGCAATTACAGTGGTACCTCAGGTGACAGACGCTTCAGGTTACAAACACTTCAGGTTACAAACTCCACTAACCCAGAAGTAGTACCTCGGGTTAAGAACTTTACCTCAGGATGAGAACAGAAATCACGCACTGGCGGCAGCGGGAGGCCCCATGAGTGAAAGTGTGCCTCAAGTTAAGAACAGTTTCGGGTTAAGAACGGACCTCCAGAACGAATTAAGTTCGTAACCTGAGGTACCACTGTTTGTTAATGTTTAACTGTATGCAGTGCTTTTTTTTCTAAAAAAAATGTTTAGTGGTACTCTCATTTTGACTCAAGAAAATCACCATTTTATAGTTCAAATTCGGAAAAATAAATACAGTAAATGGACAAAAGGACAAAGATTCACAAAATGTTTAGGGGTATGCATACCCCTGTGTACCCACCAGAAAAAAGCACTGACTATATGAAAAACACCCACTGTGACCATCCACAAAGCCGTGTGGGTGTCACAAACTTCCTAGCACAGGGATACCAACTAACTTCTGTAGTGGAGATAAAAAGAGGCCAGAAATGACAGAACCCCTTGAATCATGTTTGAATCAAGAGGCCAGTCAAAATTAATGATGAAGACTCACCCCTGATGACCGCCCACATTGAATTGTGCACATTACTCCAAAGGGAGAATGGCAGGAAAGTAAACAAGGAACTGCTTAATATCATGGCCCTTAGCCATGAAGCTTACTGGATTTGGGCCAGTCACTTTCTCTCAGCCTAAGCTACCTCACAGGGTTGTTGTGAGGACAAAATGGAGGGGGGGGGAGAAACACCACCTTGGGCTTCTTGGAGAAAAGGTGGGATATAAATATAATAGCTTTTTTAATATATTTTTTTCAAAAAATGTTTTAAATCGTCTTGAGAAGGCACAAAATTCAGTAGGCAGAGCATGCAAACCCTTATGAATTATTTCCTAGGAAATGTGCTTTCTGAATAGAAGAAATTCCATCCTCTCAGAGACACCATGAGATAGCACATCAAACACAGGATATGTAAGTGTCCCACAGTTTTACCTTGAACAGTCATGTCTGTGGTTAAAAAACTTGCAGAATATTTTTGACCAAAGTTTCAATAAAATATGAATATATGATCATGTAATTAAATGACAGTAATATGATAGCATTTGATGTTGTTCTCTCCCTTCATAGAAAAGTAGGGTGCTTGCTATTAAGTTTAGGAAGTCTATTTTTCTCTCCACTCCCTCAAACATGCAGTTTAATAACTTTTCTGTGCCTGGCATTTATATGAGGAAGAGGCCAGCAGCCAAACAGGTTTTCAGGTTGTCTTCTCAATGCATAACCACCAGTTCTAAAAATCTCAAAAGCTGTAATCCACAGGTCTAAATAATTCATACTTTCTCTCTGCCCTCATAGCATTTGGGGCAATGCCACAATTTCTCAACTGACATCAAAATATGCATTTACCCATAGTGTGCGGCACAATGCATATTTACCTAAATGCATCAGTACGTGCTCAAATCCATCAACAAATCAATGCATTAGGTAAACATCGCAATCCAGATCTGGTTGCAATGGAAAAAAGCAACGACTGTGTGTTTGTTTATTCTCCTAGATGGTGTCTCATCCAATTTGGCCTTGAATCCCACTTGAGTTTGCAAGGGATGATAATGTGACTATGGAAACAGACTATTTGAAACAGCCTTCCCCCTCCTCCGCCCAGAAGGTACAAGGACAGGTGGATCATTCCAGAACACAGAATGCAGATGACCACAAAGGCCTCTTCACACAAAAACAGCATTACATAAACCTGGCTCATGGTTGCTCCAGCCCTGCCCCACATCCATCTATCCTTCCCCTCTAACTGCAGCCCTCCTACGAATGAATATCTTTATTTGTGAGAGAGCTGCATAGGATTAATGGTGCACACAGGGAAGGACCTAGAACAGGGTCTTGTTATCTGGTAGTGTATTTATTTAAACTATTTACAATCACCCTTTCTGGACCCACCCACCCAAGGTGGTAGACCACCATATAGCAGTGCAATGCCATATGATATAACATGACGCAACATTCTTAATAAATGCTTTTTAAAATACAAAAACAAAACCCCAGTACGTTAAAATATAAAGCAGCATAAAACCACAAATCTTCTTTGCCACCAATGCACTCTCAACTACATCACAGTCTGAAAAGCTTGAAGTTTTAACCATCACAGACTCAGTCAGCTAAGGTTCTGGGAAAAGCAGAGATGTTTGAGGGCAATTTTGCAGTGTTTGAAAAATGGTGGCTGAGAGCCTACCTTTAAAACCCAGCCAACCGCTGCATTCTGCAGGAGAAAGCATCTTGCAGATTTCACCCTATTCTGGAGGTCCATTCCATACCATACAGGGGTCAAACCTTGAGTGTGGTGCCAGCCAAATCTTTGCAATGCCCTCCCCATTACTCATCAGACCAATGTCTCATCTCTATCGAAGACTTTCCTCCTTCAACAAGCCTTTTAAGTTGGGACCTTTATCCCAATCTGCATCTGCACTGGAGATAAATAAATTGTTTTTACATATTAAATTGTTTTTTATATATGGAATTGAGATATTTTATGAGAAGTAATTCATAAATAGAATCCAAATTTTTAAAAAATGCTAGCTTTCGATTGTTGCTTTTATCCGATAGCAGTTTTGTGTGTGATTATCGTTCTCCTTGCTTTGAGTTTTGTAAGCCACCTTGAAATAACTGATAGAAAGTGGTATATAAATGTTTTGAATAAATAAAATGTGCAGTCATCACAAGGCAGCAGGGAGATCAGCAACTACTCAAAGATCATCTATAGTTTGTTTAAAAATAGGTTGTTCCAAATAATAACATAGTAGCTCTGAGAAAAGTTTGTAAGCCCCTTGTTGACACTGATTTTCCATATTTTTCTAAAGTCCATGACTGTTTTTAAACAGTGCAAGTGTTTATCCTCAGAATACAAATGGCCTTTTCTAGCTCCCTGATTGGATGAGGGGCATGCGGGGAGCATGCCATGAGCTCATGCCAGGGGCTCATCCATGCCCATGGAACCCAAATCAGGCAAATTATACTTAGTGCTAACCAGCTATTTACTGTCTTTAAGTGGGTTTTGCAAGCCATGCTTTGAAGACAAGGCCCTGCACAGTGCTCTCAGACTGCTTCATTCAGAAGTCATAGCAAAATATGGGTATTGCAAAACAAATCAAGAGAGGAATCAATCCCAGAGAAAAAGAAGGAAGGGGTGAAGGGTGGTAGGATGATGGAGCGTAGAAGTCCATGAGACATTCCTAATCCTCAAAATCATGCTATGGAGGATTGGAATAGGATGCTCGAAGTTAGCTAATCTGTGCAAACTAAGCTAATACACACCACCTTTCAGAAAAGAATCATAATATGTTGACAGGTAAATTTATCTGTCATAGATAAATGTACTACACTATTGCTAACATCCATGATTCATCTCTAGCCCCGATAGCTCATCGGCAACACTGATGAGTAACACAACAATCACAACAGATGCTGACAAAGCCTTTCTGGTCTCCATGACCACAAGTTGTCTGTGCGCATGTTGCAATGCGTGCGTGCACATACCAAATTTAACCTAAAATACAACTGATGTGCTTAGAAACATGATTCAAGCCCAAATCCACCAAGGCATGCATGCTCCTCATAAGTAGCGGTAGACAAGTGCAATTAAAACATTAAAAATAATACTCAGTAGCCAAGCTCCCAAGTGACGTGGATTCGATTATGAAAGGGAAGCTTAACATTAAGTGGCATGAAAGAGGATTAAGCCAAGTTGGGAGTACTAACTAAAGAGCACAGTGTGCTTGATTGTGCCAAAATATCCACATCCCTCTGCTTCCATTAACAAGTGTACCAGAAAACCCAGTGCTTCTTTTATAGAATCTGTGAAAGTACTAACATAGCAAGTACTCCTAGGACATTGGGAGAAAGCTCTGCAAGCTGAGGTGTAAAGGAGCAGAAATCTTCAAGGATTTTGTCTTTACAAAATCAAAATGCCGAGGAACAGTCATGTGCTTTGTGATGTCACCAATCAAATCAACCAGGCCTCTGGCTGATTTGACTGACACCGTATGCCCTTTCAAAATGTGGTTTTTTTTGGGGGGGCGCTATTGGGTTGGTTTTGTTTTTATTAGATATTTTGTGGTTTTATATTTTGATTTTATTCTGTGAACTGCCCTGAGACCCCCAGGTATAGAGCGGTATATAAATTTCATTAATAATATTAATAAATTAATAATAATTTATTATGCTTACCAGGAGGTTGAAGGGGGGAGAGGCAAAGTGACAGTGAGATTGGGGTTTCTCGAAGGAGAAAGTTGATGGGGAAATGGTGTCCTTGTGATAGGAAGTTTTAAAGCACTGTGATGCCTAATGACAATTTCTTTTTGCTGAAAACATGGTAATGGAACATGTTTACCTATTACACAGATTAGGTTTGGTTATTTGTTTTTTTAATTGTCTTTTAAAAACACAGATAAGATACTTTAGAATAACAAAGCAAACAATGGATTATCAGCATCTGCTTCTCAGTGATCTGAAACGTGTTTCTCTTCCTACTTTAGCATCTTGGAATAAGCACAATTTGTCCAAAATAAATGCAGCTAAGTCATTTGGTTTCACATGCGTATTCATTCTGCGCGACCCAATCTTAATCCTCTTAATACCGACTGAACTTCTATTTCTGAAGACATTTCTATAATTTCATCCACCTTACATTTTTCTGCAAGAGCTTTTAAGGATTTAAAGCATTTTTCTAAAGCCTCAGCCTTCATAGCACCTTCCTTCCACACTTTCAGTGCATATAATTAAAATCCAATCTAAAGGCATTACAATGACTACTCCACAACCTAAAATTATACTGGCATTTACATTTTTAAAAGAATCTAAAATATTCTTTTCTACTGCAGCATGGTGCGATAAGGCATCCTGCCTGTGTTTTCATTATAGTCTCTCTGCTTATTATAACTTTGAAGTATTTTCATCTTAGATGCACCTTTTTACATCAGCGCAGTAAGTTATATTATTACTCCAGAAGGAAATAACTTCCCATCAGTGAAGTCCACAAGTCTAATGCTCTTATTTTAATGCCATCTCGTGCTGGGTTTTTTTATTGTTGTTCTTGTTTTTTGACAGTTTTAATTGCTTGCAACATTATATTGTTTTATTGATTGCTTTCAAAACTTTGGAAGGTGAAAATCCTAAATAGCCAACATAGCATTCTCCATATGGTCTACAAGGCCCAGCCTGCAGGGCCAGTGACCATGGATAATGAGAATTGCAGTCCACAACTTTCAGAGAGCACCACACTTGGCTACCTTTCCCTAAAAGCCGGGGATAGGAATAATGAGACCGTTCTAGAAGCATTCCTTCCAATGCTCAACTCAGTTCCAGCTCGTCAGCAGTTCTGTAGCCAAAACTGGACCACAACACACAAGAGGAAGGTACCTCCACTGTAATGTTCTACTGTGTGGAAAAGAATTTGGAAATTACAGCAGGGCAAGAATGGGGCAGGACATGTCCACTGCGTGCACCATTTACACAAATTGTCTAATGGTGCCTGTTAAATTTTAAAAAGCCAAACAAAGCTTACCAAATGAAGGAGACTCTCTGCCATCTTCTAAACCCGAATCCCGTTCTCTGTCTCTCTTTCTGTGTTTGTGCCCTCGGTGTCGATGGCGTCGATGGCTTTTCCTTCCTCCCAGCGGCACATGAACTCCAATAAACAAGGTTCTGTGACCTAGAGAGCAGAAAACAGGTTGGGTAAGTAGATTTGAAAAAAGCAACACAACACATATTTAACGCTGAATCATTGGCCCAATGCCCTATTCTTATGTGGAGGCAGCTCCTTAAAAAATAAGAAGAAAGTGGAGGGAAAGACATGGAAGGGGAAATCTCTGGTGCCCACATAGCCTGTGTGGTTACAGCAAAGCTTTCCAAACTTTTCATGCTGGTGACAAACTTTTCAGACATGCATCATTTCACGACACTGTGATTCAGTTTTACAAGCAAACTGGAGATTAAACTAACCCCTTTCCAGCCCCGGGAGGAGCCTGGGGAGTACCCCTACACATCACAGCCAACACACTAATGTGTCACGACACACAATTTGGAAAGCTCTGGGTTAAAGTGCCGGTCTAAGACCAGGGTTCAAATCCCTACTCAGCCATGAAGCTTACTGGGTGACCTTGGGCCAATCACTGCCTCTCAGCCTAACTCAATTTTCAGGATTGTTGTGAGGATTAAATGAGGAGGGGAACCTTGAGCTCATGGAGGGGGGAGGGGGGATATAAATGCAATAAATAAATAAAATGAACAATAATAAAATGTGGATACTATGCTGTAAGCATAAACTGAAGGGTTGAAAATGTTTCAGCATAAATAAAATACCTAATGGACTGATGAAGCCACTGAAATAAATGTGATAAAATGCTAACCCAACTTGCATAGCAGAGCACTATCTTTATTAGGCCCAAGTCTAATTCCAATTTGGTCATATTTTCTTACCAACTCTTTACTGGTTGTGGCATAAGATATGACTGCCTGGATGGACTAACATCAAAATGGAGGCAGAATTCCATTCTGACACCCATGAGAAGGTCAGGGTTTGAGTGTGAAGAGGAGTAACTGGGTTACATTAGAGCTTCTTGGGCACAATTGGGCAAGACTGTTACGATAATTGGCATCATGGTTTAAAAGTGTTATTAAAAGGTAGCTTCCGTGTAACGATTAGGTAGCACAAAGACTTGTCCAACTGCAGTCACCAGTTGCATTATCTTCTGGCTACTGGAACAGCCGCAACATAACAAATAAACATTTGCAGATTCTCTGGAGTCGGATGTGTCAATCCCGGCACCCCACCCCTTCAAAATATTCAGTTATATGAAGCTGAAACCCCATGTGACCTCTAATCTCATGCAGGCTCCAGCAAGGGCAAAACGCAGAGCAGAGAATCATTTGTCATAAAACGTCAAAGAAATTTGGGACTGACAATAATTCTCTGCAGAAGCAGATAGAAACAAGCTCCTAGCACGCCAGTAAAAAAAAACAAACCATGCCGGTCTTGTTCTGTCATCCCTGCCTTCCCACCCTATCCTGCTTTACAGCGGCGAGCAAAATGGATTTGGATTATACTGCTGTGGTTTTTACATCATTTATATACATTTTACATCTTTTCAAATTATGTACTTGGTAGTGAGAGGAAGATACTTAGCTATCCCAGAATCAGAGCGTCTCTGCAGATGCGGAAAGCAGGAACCTGACACTCTGGAGCATATATTTTTTTCCTGTGATTTTGGCAGTTATGCCAGAGGACAATTATTCGAGGCCCTAAAATTTAATAGGCAGATTTTTACACAACCAAATGTTCAGAACCTGCTGGCGGATAGCGATGATCGAGTCACTTCAATAGTGGCTGAATTTTTAAATGCTGTCCATGAAGAAAGAGTGGCCCATGATAAAGAGACTTAGTGGTTTTTAATGGTAGGTGTTGTTGTTGTGTTGTGTTATACTATCAATGTACATTGATTTATTTTTTGGAGTTAAGATTAGGACTGGGATAAATTGTGTTCACTGAGCCCGTATTTTATACAGTCTATATATGATGTTTGTATGTTAATTTGTGGTGTGCTATGCCTAATAAAGGATTTTGAATTGAAATTATGTACTTGGGTCCTCATGAGGTTCTTAAGCAAACTGGAGGAATCAAGATGCACACAACTTCTTTCTTCCATTTCAGCTACTTATTTTTACAATTTGCAACGGAGAATGGACAAACCAACCGCCCCATCCTCCTTTCTGGTTCCACTACACATAAGACTCAGAATTATAGAGTTGGAAGGGACCACAAGGGTCATCTAGTCCAACTCCGTAAAATTCAGGTATTTTTTTTGCCCAATGTGGGGCTCAAACCCACAACCCTGAGATGAAGAGTCTCATGCTCTACAAACTCACACCATTCCACTTGCTCATGGAGCGCTTCTTAAGGCCAGTTGCTAAATAGGCTGCAACGCTCGCAAAATAGGTTAAGAAATGGCATGTTAAACAGTTAAAGCATCTCAAGCACAGAGAGTGCACAAGAAAAACAAACTGTCCCAAGCCAACCATACCATTAGGCAGAGTAAGGCAGCTGCCTCAGGCATCTGATTTTCAGTGTCGCAAATGAGCAGCCAATTGTTAAAAGTTATTTAATTTATTATTGCTGAATGTTTACTCCCAGAAAGAAGCGGTTCTGGGATTTTCTCCCTCAGTCTTGGGTAGCTTGCACCTTGGCTTGCAGGTGGAGGAAGGTCACAAGCTGCTCTTCCTCCTCAGGTGACAAAATGTATTGGGCGGATGCTGCCCAAAGCGCATTTTTAAAATTAAGGCGCAGAAATACTAATTTACATATACTGAATTTACATATATTTGTAAATTGAATAATTTACAAATATTTTAATTATTATTATTATTATTATTATTATTATTATTATTATTATTTCTACCACGCCCACCCATCTGGCTGGGTTTTCCCAGCCACTCTGGGTGGCTTCCAACAAAATATTACAATACAGTAGTCCGTCAAACATTAAAATGAAAAAATGGGAGCTGTTTCATTACGTTTTCCAAGTACCACCAGAAGCAGAAAAGCAATTGTTTTTTATTAAATAAGTTAAATCAATCCCTTCTACTTTGTGCAAGAAGTGGGGAAATGATTTCAGAGCTGCTCACAGAAGCGGACTTAGGGGAGCGTGACTCCTTTGCCTGCCCTGGGTGCCGGGCCAAAAAGGCGCCACAACAATGAAGAACAATGGAAGGCGAGAGGTGGAGGAGCACTGAATGTTGAGAGCCAAAGTCTACCACTGCTGCTCATCAGATTATTCAGCGTGAGGCAGTGCAATTCTTGACTGGAGCTTGCACATGGCTAAGAAAGTGGGAAGGATCGGAAATCTACTGCTATGGATTGAACAGCTTTGTTATATTGTGGATACTGCAGTGCTATTTATTCTCTTAGTTCCTGACTTGAATATCATTTTTGGTATTCGTATTGAACATCAAGCCAGAGAACTGGTGCAGATGGAAGAGGATTGGTGTCATATGATCCACAAAGCAGACACCAGAAAGAAATCCAGTCATGGCATTTTGCACCCAAACACAGTGACTGAATACAGTCATACCTGGGATCTCGAATGGCTTAGATGCCAAACATTTCAGCTCCTGAAAAATTGAAAACCGGAAGTTGGTGGTTTTTTTGGAAGCTGAACATCCGACTGGGCTTCCGCAGCTTCTGACTGGCTACAGGACCTTCCTGCAGCCAATCAGAAGCTGCGCTTTGGTTTCCAAACGTTTGGTGTCCGTTTGACTTCCAAGGTATGTCTGTACTCTTCAAGGGCAGCCAACAATCACCCTGTGAGCTACATGGGATTCAAACCTGCATCCTGCCAGTCCTTGCCCATACCTCTAATCGCTACATCACACAAACCTTTGAGAGAGTTGACCACCTTTTGTTTTGATTCAGCCCTCCAGGTAAAGAGGAGAAAAGAAGCCTCATCAGGAAAACATGGATTGAAACTAATTAACGTTCAGTACAAGCGTAGGTTTCTACAAGATCACACTGGGTTACGCTATATGCTTGGCAGAATAAAAAATAAAGGATCAGAAAACTCCTAAAGGATGTTTGCAGATATAGGGCAAAGAAGACTCTTCTTATAGAAGAGGGAAGAAAGGAAGGGGTGGAGGAAAGCAGAACATCTGTGAAGAATGGATTCAAACTCTGGGTTCCTGAATGATAAATTACAGCACAGAAACCAATAATTTAGGACAAAACAGGGAAATTAGAGGATTCTAATGGGCCATCGACTACTCAAGAGAAGACAGAACAGGAGCAAAGGAGTAAACAGGAAGAATGAGGGCTAATGTGCACTGAGGTGATAAATCTTGTCTGGGGATGTACCATTTCAGATTGGAAGTGTGGGGGTGTATCTTTCATTGATTGTGTTTACTGTAATTGGTTTTAGTATTTTTGTTGTGTTTGTAAATAGCTTTGAGCAATTTCAGTTACCAAAGCAACTAATAAATATAAATAATAATAAAAACAATCAATGCTCCTAATAACTACTGATATATTAGTTAGTTAATTAATTAATCACTTGCAGAGAGCAGCTGCAACTACTCTTTTCTATTATTACAACCCTGAAGCTGTGGGATGGGTTTCCTGAGAAGGAAATTTTGCTATCATATAAAGTGTGACTATATAATTATATATCATATGATTATGAAATAATCGATACTATTTATTTAATCCATATACTAATATTGATCAGTCTTCCTGTGGCTGTGCTTATGTAGCCCTGTCAGACTTTGCAAGCCAACGCAAGCACACAATTGCATGTGGAAGTCTCAGGCTTCACTGACTTGCATGCAGATTGGCTACAAATTTAAATGTTCAAAACCCTCTTTTTTTAAAAAAACAAAACTCCACATGAAATAAGGCCCAGGTTAGAGCAGGAACCCCAGTCTACCTTATATTTTCAATCCCCCTCCGTCACAGACTGTAGCATACACGTACACACCAGGGCTATATTGCTGCAACATTTTGTTACAGGGCATCACTTTTCTTTTATATCAAGAGTTGGTAATGTTTTGCTGTGGTGGTGGCAATCTATCCGACGCCATGAAAAAAGCTCTTCAAACTGACCCAAAGCGAACTAAAGCAGTGTGGCGAGAAAGTGGTGTTTCTCTCATATCTCTGCCAAGTGACCTAACGTGGGTTGCCAGCACCCAGGGCCATGCGGAGGGGTGGGTGGGAGGGAAGGAAATGGATGGAGTATGCATGCGCATTCAACTCCCTAAGGCGTCCTCATCACCCAGGAGATCTCAGCCACAGAGATAAGAAAAGAGAAAGATTTTTATCCGAGACCAGGGAGAAGAGTCGATGGAAGAAGATTGGAAAAAAAATAAAGTATATTTACAGAAATATTGCAAAATTAATGAATGTTAGAAGAATATTGGAATGAAGTTATATGGTTTTAGCAGAAGTGTTACTGAGAATTATACAAAAATTAATTGTTAATGCGCTAAAGTGGAAAATTTAAAGTTAAACTGTGTTAGGATAAATTATAGAACAAAAATTGAGAAAGAGGGAAAGGATTTGTTGAACGAGCTAATTTGAACTAGAATACAAAAAAGGGAGGCGCGAGGAAGTCGAGGAAACAAGCATATGAAAGATAAAGAAATGAAATTTGGATGTGTTTTTAAATGTTTTAGTTTTTTCTTGTTGTTCTGTGGTATTGTTTTTTCTTTTTCTTTTTGATGTATTGTCTGTTAATTTTTTTATTGTTTCTTCTTTTCTTTTTTATTCTTTTTCTTTTTGTAACTATTAAACATTTAATAAATATTATTTAAAAAAAAGAGAAAAGAGAAAGATTTTTAAACAGTTTGTTTGTTTGTTTGTTTAAGCCTTTTAGGGCCACATTTCCTTCAAAAGGATCACTTTCACGAGAACTATAAATGGGTGAATAATTTTTTAAGTTGTTATATTAATGTATTATGAATGTACAGCTAGACAGGCTAGTCATAAAGTATGTTAGCTGAAAAATTAGGGTGATAACATCTGCTTTGGGGCTAAGGAAGCTTTTCTCATTTCCATATATTATCAAGTGTTGCAAGTCTCACACAGGTATGGCCTTCCATTGATGCTGTAACATCAGTTGATGGAGGACTGGCCATTAATGAACGAGATTGGGAATGCATATCTGCTATTTCTCCTCCTTTATCAAAAGGCAATGAAGAAGATGACGCTATCGGCTGCAATTCATATGTGAATAATAAGGCGAATACAATTTTCCCATCCCACAGGCAATTAGCTGGAAATTGTATTCACAGGTCTCAATCCAGAGATGTCTGAATACAGCAGAAGGCCACGCTTCTGCTCCCACGCTCATGCACTCCACTTTCCTCTGCTAAACAGACGATGAGCACTGTCAGCTCGGAATGAATAGCAATGGAGTCAAGGGCATTTGCAAATATGCCAGACTGAGACCAAACCAGTCGCTAATGGACCTTGTCTTTTTGAACAGCATTCTCCCCTAATTCCTTTGCTTCCTTTCCCCATGAAATCTCATCATCTGGGAGACTGCAGGTAACGAAAAGGGTGTTAACACTGAACTGAATTGATCAGTGCTTCACCAGTACTAGATACGGTTTTATGTTGTTCCCCAAGTCATAAGAAGTCCGGGGACTTTCTTTTGAATGAGGAGAAGAGGGTACACTTAATGATGCTCCTGTGATATCCTTTTACAGTGGTACCTTGGGTTACATATGCTTCAGGTTACAGACGCTTCAGGTTACAGACTAACCCAGAAATATTATCTCGGGTTAAGAACTTTGCTACAGGATGAGAACAGGAGGCACGGCGGCAGCAGGAGGCCCAATTAGCTAAAGTGGTGCTTCAGGTTATGAACAGTTTTAGGTTAAGAATGGACCTCCGGAACGAATTAAGTACTTAACCTGAGGTACCACTGTATTTACAGACAGAAGCATAGAATGGGGGGCATGCCCCCCACCCAAACCCCCTCACTCCCTGCCAACGGCAGGGACTGGAGAGCACAGAGGGTGAAGACCACCCTCTGTATGTCCTGCCCCCGCTTGGCACACCCAGCTCTCCCTTCCCAGGGTCAATCCTGACTCAGGGGCAGAGAGAGGCTGCAATGCCTGGTGCACCTAGCCACAACTCTGCAGAACGGCTGTGGGATGTCCGGCTGAGGCTCCTCCTTCCCTGGATCATAGCTGACCAGGGGGGTGGAGAGCGGCTGCGACGCCCCGGCGGCAACTCCTCCACCCCAAGGTCAAGCCCAACTCAGAGGCAGACTGCAGCTGCGGTGCCTTGCATGCCTGGCCAAAGCTCCTCCTGACACAAGGAAGGAGAGTAGCTGTGGCACACAGCTACAACTTTCCCTTCAGAAGGAGAGCTGCTGTGGCAGGCCCACCCAAGCTTCCTATTTCCCTGAGTCAATCGTAATCCAAGGGACAGAGAAAGGCTGTGGCTCCTGCTTCCTCGCAGCCAGCCAGCCGCTCCGGCAGAGATAAGAGAGTGGGCAGCAACTCTCCTGGATTGGGGTGTGCAATCCAGGGGCACCCCTGCGTCAGTGCCACAGCAGGTTCCCTCCATGCCCTGTCCCCTTTGGGGGCGCAACCCAGGCACAATTTAGATCCGCTCCGCCACTGTTTACAGATACATGAGCCAGGCATTGAAAACCAGTCCAGCACCCAGAGACACGAGAGTACTAGTGTCTAAAGCAGAATCAGTTCTGCCTTCTGCCTGCCCCATGGAAAGAAAACAGCACCCTCCTAGAACCTGGCATTGTACACCAGTTGCAAAACTCCCTTGCTATTTTGGAACTCTCTAAATGGTTTTCTCTCCTCCACATGCTGAGCACGTGGGGTGAATTTCAGCTCTTTCAAAACCATCTTTCATCCAGTTAGACAATATCAACTGATTATCATCACCAAATTCTAACAAGCAATGCCTCTTTCCTTGCTATATCATGTATGTTATAATATCTTCCTAGATCTTGGCCATTTCATTTGACATTTAATTATTGTATTGTCAATGAGATTGTATCCAAGTGGCCAGATCCCTATATTGTGGTCTGTTTGCAGATAATAAACTGAGAATTATTATGAAGAATATGTCCAATAGGGCACAAATAGGTGTATAGGTGCTATTGGCCAATTCCCATCAGCCCTAGCCAGCATGGACGATGGTCAGGGATGATGGGGGTTGGAGTCTAACAACATCTGGAGTGCCATAGTTTCCCCATTCCTGCAAAAGAAAATTTGGGGTTCAACTGTAATTGGGAAAACATATTTCTTCCTCTATTAAAGAGACACATTGCTGCAAAGTCAGAGTTCTCCTTCAGGTCCACAGTTACCTGCTAGCATTAGTTCTGAAGGCAAAGTCAAAAACAAAAAAAGCCCATGCCCCATTCCCCACCCACCACAGATTTAAGCACCTATGCAAGCAATTGCTGAACATTTTGCTTGTTGATCTGAGCAACCATCTGTTCTGCCTGGATGATAGATCTGGATGTTGCTACCAGATCTATCTGCCAAAATGGTGACTACACAAGAAGACCAAATAAAAGCACAAAGGCCTCAATCTGCAATGAAAGAGCTCGCCCAGTTTGGTGCACTGTTAATTTTCCAGCGTAATGTCAATAAGTAGTCATGCTTTCTTCAATTAAATAAACCCATTTCTTTAACAGCCAGCTATCCGTCATGCATCCTATTCCATACAAAGGGTAGGAAAGAATAAATTTGAATTTATTTTTCAAATGTTGACGGCTTCAGGTTTGAGGACACCTTGAAACAGGGGTAGCTAAAGTTGCGGCTCTGCGAGTGCTGCTGGACTGGAGTCAAGCCCAATCAGCAAATGCACAATGGTCAAAGGGATAAAAAGAGTCCAGCAATAACTGGAGGAACAGAGCCGTCCCACCCCTGCCTCACGTTGAGGTTTCGTAAGTCAACAAATCCCACTCAATATAATTTGACAAAGAACTATTCAACTCACAAGATTAATCAAGACATCTCAGACAATGAAGAAAGCTGTAAACACATATGGTAGGTGCAGTAAAGGCTTCGTGATTTTACAACTATTGAAGGAAGTCACAAGGTCGTTCAGATTTGCAGATAATACTTTCACATTAATCATTATGCTTTGCATTGTAAATGCTGCACAGGAGGGGTAAATCTGATACACAGGCAGCCGAGATTTGTGGTTCTCCTGGGCTAGAGCCAGAAGGGCCTAGGAAGCTAACAACTATGACATGTGCTAGTCTTTGCTCTTTTCAGACCTGAGATCCATTTTTTCTGCCAACGTCCATCACTGGGCTCACTTACAATTTTTTTACCACAGGTTTCTCTCTTTTTCTCCTTCCTATCTTCCTGCCCTCTAGCTCTCTCACACTATCTCTCTCTCTCTCTCTTTTCTTGTCTCTTTGCTTTTAAAAAAGTAAATATGAATCTAAAAGGAGGTCACTGCTGGTGCAACCCACTATGTTCCTGCAACTGAAAACCAGCATCACAAACAAGAATAGGGAACCTTCAGAAGTTGTGGGACTCCATCAGCCCCAGCCAAATATCAGAAATGATGGAAGCTGTAGTCTAATAGCATCTGAAGGTTTCCTAGCCCTGGCATAGACTGACAGTGACACTATGGCCTGCTTCTCCCATTGCCTCCTCTCTAACACAACAGGAAGGAAAGGCAAAATCTCACCAAAGCAAAGCAGCTTACACTGGAGGTGCCCAGTGCAACAGAACGGCACTATTAACTACTTGAATTTTGAACGTCTGGCACACTAACCAGCAAATTTTGCCACCCCAGAAATAATACCTTTAGGAATAAGAAGGTTTAGCTGAACTGGCAAGACTGAAATAAATATAAAATGCAGTTTTTTACAGGATAGTTCATGTGTATGTGTATTATACAATTGCTTAACAGAAACAGTTCATCGTGGGGGGAAATATGTTTTCTCCATGTGCACACAGACTTTGTGAGCCATATCTGTACTTCAGAAAAGCTGAAGGGCCTGCTGTTACAAAAATTGGGGGAAATTAACACCAACTGAAAATGACAAGCTTCAAATTCAATGTAAAACAAAAGCTCATGAAAACCAAAGGGTGATATCCAACGATGGTCATACTCAAGAGCTGTAGAATCATAGAATTGTAGAGTTTGAAGGGACTCTGAGGATCATCTAGTCCAAACCCCTGCAATGCGAGAGCAGGCAGCTGTCTCATACAGGGATCGAACTTGCAACCTTGGCATTATCAGCACAATGCTCGATCCAACTGAGTCACTGGAGGCTGGTTTGTTAGGACAAGTGGGGCAGTGCCCCACCAACTTCAATCTGCCCATACCAAGTCACCTGCCTGCCTTTTCACTTACAACCAGTCCAGGGCATTGTGACACTCCTTTTCAGCTTCCCTTCCCTCAGTCTCAGCATTGCACCTTCTACAACTCAGCAGAGAGGGTGGTAGGAACAACACCAGAATAAGTTAGTTCCACATGTCTTTGGTTCTGGCTCCGCTTACTGTTTGAGCTTCCTGCTTTCTGCCCCATGAGTCTTGAAAGGTGCCAGTTACCACTGCTCAGAGTAGACCCATTCAAATCAATGAACTACAAAGTCCACTGATTTCAATGGCTCTTCCCTGAGCATGAGTAGCAGTGGACATCACACAAAGTGAGCTTATTCCTGCCCTGACCTACCTGGAAAAAAACAAATTCATTAACGAGGATTTCAAGTGTGTGGCCCAAAGCCAGAATTAATTTATCTTCTTCTTTTAAACTCATGATTCTTCGGAAGAAGCCCCACAAGTTTCAGAAAGCCTCGTGTGCCACGGACAGCAATATCTCACTCTTCAGGAGAAAAATTGTCCATGGAGCTCTGAGTGCACAAAGTTGCCACAAGGAAATACTGGTGCAAGGAAGAGACAAATAATTTATGTTTTTCAGTTGGAACCTGGCAGATCATTGGTCTCCTCTGGCTTAAAATAACAACAGCCACAAGTCAAATTCTAGATGTAACGATTGGAGAGAAAAAATTGGATTCTCTATTGCACTAAAATCGGCACACTCTGGTAGAATGTTGTGCAGCCCCTGCTTTTTCCAACTAAGAATCTATACACTTGCATCTACTTTTATTCAATCATTTTTTTTTAAAGTCTGCAGGTTTAAGAACAGAAAGCTCTCTAATTGTTGGCTCAAAGTGGAAAGTGGAAGTTAAGGCTGAAACCTTAACAGGCATGCCCCATGATCAGTTGTCCAATGTCTTACAACTTACCCTCTTTGAACCCATACTTTTCCTTGGTCTTTCAGGCCCAAATCCAGATGAGGAAGATGCTCACTGAATTTCCCTGGTTTTTGAAAAGGAAATCTATTTAAATATTAGGTTCTATTAAACATGTGTGTATGTGGTTATGTGTGTGGGTGTTGCAGTCTAAGTCAGAGTGGGGTTGCAGTGTGAAGACCAAAATGTAGGGTTCAGTGTAGGGTAGGTGGGTTCAGTGTGTGCTCAGGGTACATGGTGAAGTGGGGTGTGTGAAAGCAGCTTGTAGGGTTCGGTGTGGGGCAGCTTCAGTCTCCAGCGGGATATGTGGAGGCATTTCAGTGTGAGGCAGAATGTTCAGGAGCTGGCAGTGGGAAATGTAGGTGCGATTCTGAGGTGTTGTCTACCCTGACAATTTTTCAGGTTTCCAAGTGTGCCCACAGGCAGCCCCAAAATGTTAGTGGGCCCTCATCCTGCCACTAGTCAAAACCTCACCACGCCAGTAAAGGATTACCTTCCTCAGGAAGCCTGAATAAAGTACATCAGTACTTTAAAAACTGGAGCAAAAAGAATCTCATGTCCATTTTCAGCACTTACTGTATTACGGTATTATCTTCTGATGTTATCTGACAATATATTATCTGGTGATAAATCCCTCCAAATCTAGCTTCACTCATATCCAACGCACTTTTGTCAGCCTCCAGTTTCCAAAAAAAGGAAGAAGCTCAAAAGGCAAGAGGAAGTAGAATAAGGATTCTGCTATTCCATTGTGCCTCCCCTGCTCATTTTACTATATCAAATTACCCACACTCAGCATTGTCACAAGAAGAGGATAAAGGTCACAAACAAGGAAGGGCAGTGATTCCTTCCCATGAACAGTACAGCTTTAATCAGATCAAGCCTAAGACTTCTCACAAGTTGGGAAGCAGTGAGAACCCCACCCTCTGCAGCCTCCTCCAGTTGGGGAGCGGTCAACAAAGCCCTGGAGGAAGCAGACTCACTTCACATAGTGCACCTGAAGAGTAAGGAGACTGCCCTTCTTCCCTCCCCCCTGCCCCCGACGCCTTCCAAGAAGCCCTGTGTGACATCAAGTTATCTTGATCACAGCTAGGGATGGATGAAAAATTCAACTAAGTACTTGTTGGAGGCTAATCTATCAAATTCACACTATGCAAACTAAAATGCAGTCATCCTTCAAAATCCACACTTATCTGAGTTTTGCAATGCAGTTCTCCAACCAAATGCATATATTAGGGGAAAGTGTACCTCAAGATGAAGGTGTTTGTGAGAATCATTATATTGGGGAAAACTTCTTGCAAAAATGTGTGCATTAGTCCAACCTACATATATAAAAATGTGTTAAGAGAAATTTGCACTAAAAACAATGCTGATGAATTTTTGTTAGGATTCCTTAAAAAAAAAAGCACAAATGTGGAGAACTGAATTTCAGATTGGAAAAATGAGAAACCAAGAGAACCAAAACTGACAGATACTTTCCTCCTTAATCATATCCCTTCTACTACCATCCAACTTGCCCACAGGGGGTAAAGGTGGGGGCATCACAGATCTTGTTACTTCCTACAAGGCTTCCAGAATGTAATAAAGCAGGACAGCAATCAGTCTTCATTCATAGGTTTATTTGGAGACCCTGCTAATGGGGTTTCAGTTTCCACTTGAAACAAGAATAAATGCCTTCAAACAAACAAGGAAACAAAGCAATGAATGGAACCCTGCTTGGTATTAACCCTGGTTAACACAAGTATGGACTATACCATAGTTGAGACTGATCAGATAAAGGGAGGAGTTCTCACCAGGGAGGGGAGGAGGAGGAGGAAGAGTGAAAAGGCTACAAGTGAAGAATATGGTGAAGTAAGGTTGCCATATTTCAAAAATCCAGGCACAAAAAGTTGTTGAACCCGGACAGTTTGACAATTTCCCAAAATTCTCCCCAGATACGAATTCCGTCATTGGAATCACGTCCAGGAAAATCTAGACATATGGCAACCCTAGGTGAAGAGATCAGCAGAATCTTCGCTGGGTCTACATTATGACATTTCTTAAACAATTTATTATTCTTTTCCTTTAAATGAAATAGAATGTTGCAAACTCATAGCCACAAAGTTCAGGCATCCATTGTTCCAGGTAATATAGACTGGAGTTCTTATTCTGTATACTTTTTACCACTCAGTAAAAGGGTACACATTTAAGCACCCATCC
This sequence comes from Podarcis tiliguerta, assembly GCF_965153285.1. Classification (NCBI taxonomy): domain Eukaryota; kingdom Metazoa; phylum Chordata; class Lepidosauria; order Squamata; family Lacertidae; genus Podarcis; species Podarcis tiliguerta. The sequence continues at coordinate 30,752,815 of NC_139534.1, forward strand.
AGTGAGAACTATCAGTGCATAATTCATCAAGGATATACAAACATGCAAGAACAGAGCTTGAGGTTTTGATAACGGGAAAATTATTTTCACCAACAGACCCACCACACATGTGACATCATAGACTTTTTGAACATGAATTAGGTTGATGCTTTTGAAAGACATGAGCCTGTGAATCAGAAAGCACAAGTTCTCACCTTCTAAGTCTTCCTTTTCAAAATGTGTTTTGAGAAGGGAGCGTGTTCCACCCGTGTCCACCACTGCCTCCTCATCATTCCTCTGCAAAATAAAATAAAATAATACATCAGCTTTTCACTGTGCTGTCAGACTTGAGCAATACAAGGTGACAAGCATTTTAACAAGATACCTTTTTCCATCAGCAAAAGAAATGCAAAGAATTTTTAAATTTGGCATTTACAGATGTAAAATCTAGCTCCATTTCAGCAAATCTGAAATAGATGATAGATCCATGATAGAAATAATAAACTGAGGTGTGTGTTGCCTTCAGAAGAGCATTCTATTGATTGGGGGCCAGCCCTGGAAAGCCCATGTGACCATCCTCTGCACTTCCTTCAGGACAGAGAATAGTCTCCGGTGAAGGTTGTAAAGTCCAAGCTGGTTTATATGGGGCGGTCTTGAGCCATATAGGACTCTAAAGATCAAAACCAGTGCTTTGAATTCAGCTAGGAAACCAGTCAGTAACCAATGCAGTCAGGCCAGAATTAGTATAATACATTCAGACATTCTGTTCCCCAATATCCCCCAACCTGGTTGCTGACTTCTGCACTAGCGGAGGTATCTGAACTATCTTCAAAGGCAGTCCCACGTATAACATATGGCAGTAATCTAACCTAGGCGTTACCAGAGAATAAACAACGGCACACGTCTGGCACCAAGCATGGAGTGAGATTACTAGGTGTGCCTGTGGCAGTGCATGGGAGCATACACTATGCACACAGGCCTCCATCCCAGATAATGACTGTAGCATTTCACTGTACTTAGCCGTATGCATGACTGAACAAATCCAGTATGAGGAGGGAACAAAGATGGGTTCCATTGAGCCCTATGGGGAAATATTCCCATGCTGACAGAGGCACCTATAGAAGGAGATGCACTGCACACTTTATATAGGAAAATGTGCATGTGCAAAAAGCTTTTGTGAGTGTCAACCATATTTATTGTCTTTAAGAAATGTATGCTTACAAAACAGCTTTTGACTTGCAAGAAGAATATAGCCATGGAGGTAATAACTCTAGGATACTGCCCACATTTTTGTCAGATACCCAAAACATTGTCGGGGGGGTTAGGATGGATACTTACTGAAATGATCTAAAGCAGTGATTCTCAACCTGTGGGTCCCCAGATGTTGTTGGACTACAACTCCCATCATCCCTGAGCTCTGGCCTTGCTAGCTAGGGGTGATGGGAGTTGTAGTTCAACAACATCTGGGGACCCACAGGTTGAGAAAGGCTGCTCTAAAGAATTAGGGAGCAGGTAGGATAAATTACTGTTCCACATTTTCTATACTGAGATACCAGACCTTCCCTTCAGTGTACTGTATTTTTAAATACCAACATGTAAAAGCCCACACCTCTGTTTCATTGCAGATTTGACACTTTCAGGATTGTCAGAATGCAGCATCAAGTACCATCAAGTACTAGCCACGCGTAGTATGCTCTATACTCCTGCTAATGTTCACCTTGACATTTGCAAGAATGGTTGTACTGAAGCAAAAGACAAGCCTACTCTCTGAACATAAGGGCTAAGAATACAGAAACACATCATTTCAAAGGTTGTTAGAAGTGTTCTCCGCTGCTGAGACAAAGAGAACTCTGATTATTGCCTTGCTCAGCTCCTCTCATTGAAGGCAGTGGCGCAGCGTGGGGGGTGCAGGGGGGGCCGGCCGCACCGGGCGCAACATCTGGGGGTTAGGATTAGGGGGCGCAAATCCACGGGTTAGGGGGCGCAAATTACTTGCCTTGCCCCGGGTGCTGACAACCCACGCTACGCCACTGATTGAAGGGTCCTTACGATGACACAGTCATCCAAAATTGGTTTACTGCTCCCAACGTTTATCTACACATTTGATGCCACTGTCACCCTTCTTCCCTGAATCGTCTGCTTGAAGGTCTTGCTGCATTCAAAACAGGGCAACTGAGGAAAGCGCTCTGAGTTTCATCTGCATAAAATAAACCCTTCCCTCTTCGATGAGCAGTCGAGGATTTGTTTATTTTTAGGGGGCAAAGGCAATTAAGTCCAGATTCTCCAAAATATTATTTTAAAACCACCTCTATTATTATTATTATTATTATTATTATTATTATTATTATTAGAATCTGACTGCATTAAGGTTAATGGATAGATGTTCTCCTTTTGGCCAGCCCTGTACCACACAGTACAGGATGTGCAACAAAGTAGAAAGCAATTAGTTTTCATTCCAGATTTATATCTTCCCCAGGGCAGCGTGTCATATGCATGAGGACAGCTCTGCCCTCCCTCCCTCTTGGTAGAAAATAACTAAGAGAACGCTCAAATGCACGCCTGCGATGATGCTAAGATTTGCACCAATCAGCTTTAGCTTGGGCAGACAGATGTGCCAGTCAGTTCCAGACACACAAATATTTAATGCAGCAAGCGTGCAACTTTTGAAAAGGGACACCATTCTTGGCATTAAATCAAAAGCAACAAACAACATGGCACTAAATGTGCCTTGGAAAGGGAGAAAGCAGGATAAATACTGGAAATGAATATGGGCTTATAACATTCTAGTGCCCTGTTCAGCTATATATTGTTGACTTAAGCCGTGGCTTCACTCCAGTGTATACCTTTGGCACTGCCTGAACTGAGGCATATTAAATGTACAATCGATTGAGCTGGATCGATTCTGCATCAAGCTAGTGGATCATTGCATTAAGCTGACACTGGTTTTATTCGCTAAACAGTCAGTGAGTTATTTTTAAAACCACCCATGCATTGAGTGATGCAAAACAGAAGTACTTTTTTAAAATATTGCTCTCCCCACACCCCACACTTCTGCAATTCTGAGAGTTGTATAATTCCACCTGCATTAGAAATTTAAAACAGTAATCATACCGCTTTAAACAGTCGAGGTTTTCCCCCAAAGGATTCTGGGAGCTGTAGTTTGTTAGGAAAGCTGAGTGTTGTTAGGATGCCCCTATTCCCTACAATTCTCAGAGTTCCCAAAGAGAAGCAAAAGATGCACTTTTGTTTAGTGGACTGGCACTGCACCCCACTGATGGCTTCTGGATGGCAAGTATACCTTCCTTCTACCAGGGCTGGATTTAGGTTTGATGAGGCCCTAAGCTACTGAAGGTAATGGGGCCCTTTATATGTCCAGCTATCCTTTGTCAACAACAAATTGTCACTGTTTTTTGTGTTGAATATATGCTATATGTAATTTATGGACCTAATAGGTATCTAAAACCATTTGCACATAACAAAATATGTAATTTATCAAAGTAATTGTTGAACTGAAATACAATTAAGAAGAAGTATATTAATAGTGAAATACAATTAATAAGAAGTATATTGTGGGGGGGCTCCAAGAGAGTGAGGCCCTAAGCTACCCATCTTCTAGTACACATGCCTACATACATACCTGTGCATATTATTGATTTGCCAAATTACAATGGGGGGATGGGAATAAGAACCATAAACACAGGAAACATATAACCGTACTAGGATGATGGCTGTCACTGGAAACAGCAAAGGAAGTTTCAAGGGACATTGTGGTAGAATGGGGGAGAGGGGAGAGGCTGCTTTGCCCCATCTCTTAAGGATCAAGTTTTCCATGGTTTGAAATATGAGCTCACTGAAGCCTCACAGATCGTAGTACTTCAGAGATCATTTCCCTCCTCTATCCCAAAATGATACTGCTACCTGATATAAGGCATATATGCTCACATGTTATGTAAGGACCAAGATATGCCCTGAGACCTGCGGGTATAGGGCAATATATAAATTTAATAAATAACAAATAAATAATCCTCACCAAACTTAGCAAAAAGTGAGTGCAACAATGAGCTAAGCTACACATTACACTTGCCATGTGATCATCAGTCCAGCGAAGTCTATTCAAAACTTTGAAAGCTCGCTGCCCACAGGCAAAGGAAGCTAAAGGGGTTTAGAATTATGCTCACAGGGGAGGAGAAGGCATTGGCCAGCCTTCTCCATCTGTTGTTTATTTTTCATTTCTCTCTTTTTATCATGAATAATCTCCCATAGACATTGCGAGGAGAAGATTACTTGGGGAACAGGGAAGCCTCCAGCAGCTTCTCCTTCGAAGTGACTCAGGTTTCCTTGTCTGTATGGAAGGAACCTTAAAAGTTCCAGAACTCAGCCACTTTTCAAGTGCAACAGGTAGCCCAGGAACAGGGAATGTGTGGCCGTCAGATGTTGCTAGACTGCAACATCCATCTCTTCAGTCCGTTGGCCATGCTGGCTGAAGCAGATGGGAGAAAGAGGCCAACAACATCTTGAGAGAAACAGGTTCCCCAGCCCAGATGTAGCCTGTCCCTCATTTCAGCATTAACCTGTTGATAACTATGAAGATAATTTCTTCTAAATATTAGCAAAAATTAATTGAGAAGATCCAGTCCTCTTTTTCAGGTTCTCGTGTTAGCACTTTTTTTCCACAACTGAAGATCAACCCTGGCCATGCTCAAGAGTCTGATACAATTTATGTATGGCAACTTGGTGAGGCCATCATTTAACCATGTCATTTTTCACCCGCACAATGAAATGAGTAATTACTCAGACTGTAATATGCATTCAACATGCAACACAATTGGGATAATTTTTCAGTCACATAACTCAACCTTGCACAGAGAACAGCGGTGGTGTGTTGCAGCTAAGCCCCATTAAAACCAATGGCATTTCCATATAAATGTTTTGTGGAGATAAGGTTGAGTCATATATTTCCAATTTATACAGCTGCCATTTTACATACCCATTTTAAACTTACGTGTTAGCAAAGCTGCTCTAGAATGCTGGATCACTGAAATACTGGTGGAATGCCATATTGAATTTACGTACATGAAACACCATTCTAAGTACCAGTGAATCAAAGTTTGAAATAAGGACCTTATGCATTATATCTTGCACTGCCCCTTATATAATGAAGCAAGAGAACAATTTTTAGCACCTATAATGACAAGTTCCCCTGGTCAGAACCCCTCTGACATGATTTTATATCTCCTCGCAGACACAGATAAGTATGTGACCTGGCGTGTAGCACTCTTTGCAACTGCCTCTAGGAAAATCAGGGCAAATTATACAGCCAAGGTAGCCACCAACTGTAAAGCAGATGAATTTATTTGACCCTATCTACATCAAGCTATATTCTATCTTTATTACCAAACTCCGAAAATAATTGCACATTGTATTAATTAACATTACTTTTTAATATATTAGTGGCCATGTGATAATTTTAGCCTATAAATGTTATCGTTTAATGTCTTAACCTGTATATTAAGGTACTTTTATAGCTCTGTTTAGAGTAGGTAATGTCTTGATAATATAAATGTTTTAAGTTTTTTGTATCAATCCAGTATATTTTCTTTTAATTGTTGAATGATTCTGTGTACATTGCGGCAGCCTTTGGCTATGTTCAAAAAAACTGACTGACTGACTGACTGACTCTTGCTGAGGCTGCTAATGAAGCCAGAGACCATCTTGGCTGTAAGTCCTGGAAGACCTGATCCCTGCCTTGCAGGCTATTTCCACTGGTGGGAGGGCAGGGCCCTGACTGACTCCAGCTATAAAAGCCGAGGCTGCTGAATAGACTTTTGGTTTGGGGTGTTGTTTGAGAGGTTTTGTTGCCGGAGAGCGCGGGGGTTTGTTGCTTTTATTTTTGTATCTTTATTGGAGGAAAGGGGCACTAGGGGACGAGGAAAAGGGAAAGTTATATTGAATATGCAGAAGTCCGCTCTCATAACATTGGATACAACCCTTTATGTGCAACTGTGGGCCATACAAATTATCTGCCAATTAATATAACAAGCTCAGAGAATCCCAAGGTCTCTGATGGCTTCAACTAATTCAACTGGTCAAAAACAAACAAATACCTGCCTTAGACGCAAATAAGAACATAAAGCAGCTTTAGGTAAAATAACTGATTTTTAAAATCATGTAATATCATAAACTTTTTTTCGCCTTTGGTGGCATGCAGCGCCATATCCTGAATTTAAATTCCTTCCAAGTTGTAGAACTGCAAATGCCTACATTATTGTCTCATTACAATTATCTCCATCCTTTAATTATCATGTCTCAGGCTTCATTAAACCATCATGTGCTGTCTAAAGCCTTATCCATGCCTATGTACTCAACATGCATAGGGTTTCCTACCAAACTATTTCACAGTTCCAAAGTTTAGCATTGCAGGGAATGGATGTATGGAGCTGCCATTTTCCGTTTCACTCAGTTTCTCATTTTTCCAGTCTTAAATTTAGTTCCCCACCCCCATTTCTGCATGCATTTGCAATTAAAATAAAAAGTCAAGCTAAAAACATGTATGTGTTTTCATGTATTTCCTAATGTGCACATTTCCATAATCCATTTTGCCTAGCATATGCATTTTTACAAGCAACTTTATCCCAACAAAACATTATTTTGTACATTACTTTCACTCTTATACACATTTTGGCTTTCAATTTTTACTAAACAAAAACCCCTCCCACACTTTCAGTACACATTCATTGGCTGGAGATCTGCGCTGAAAAATTCAGAGAAGTGTGAATTCCAAGGGCTTGTTGCTTTGGTTTGCCTATTATTTCAGAAAATGCAATTTGGTAGCTCCATATTAAAAGGTGAACCAAATGAAATTTCTCCCTCGTCCCCGTGGTTAGGTAACAATCACAGCTTACAGGCTACACTGAAGCGCAAGTGCATATGTACCTGGTACACTTACAGAGTATGTAGACAAGAAAAATTGGGTGACGCCTGTACAGTCATGACGCGGTTTAGACCACCGTACATATGGGTCATTAAAAAACTGCAGTAATGACCTATGTAGTTAATCTAAAATCTGAGAAATGCTCTCTAAATTATTCTCTCATTGAACTCGAGATTCACAGAGAGAATGCCAAAAAGCTTGAAAGGCAGCTGAGTCCATCCTTTTAGTGAACCAAAAAGTCCAAGCCCTTGCCCCCATCGTTTCTCATTTATCAGCCTACAGATCATCCATCCCAGGGTTGGTTCCAGGCATGGAGAGGCCCTCAGGAAAGTGCCCTCTAGTGGTTCCCTTCTTATGTCAATGCACCATAGCTGTGGGCTTACCTGGCAGTGGATGTAGGAAACTACAAGCAATTCTTAAATAGCCATGACACGTATTCATTATTCATTATCACTCTAGGACACTGTGAGAAATGAAAAAAGCAGCTCCCACTGGGTGGTCATAATTTATATTTCTCACAATGCCCTGAAGCAAAGGCTGGCAACTTGCTAGCCGCCGCCCCCCCCCCCCTTCTCTCTCTCTCTCTCTCTCTCTCTCACACACACACACACACACACACACAATTACCTCTTACAAGCAATGCCAGTACTTGGCCCCTTTCAATCAACCCACCAATACACTGGGGTTTCTTCCTTTCTTCTAGCATCATTAGCAGAGTTGCAGCAAGGTACTGGACAGACTCGGGGCACAGGGCCTTGACACAAATTTGGAGAAAAGTCTATTTTTAGGCATCAGGCAAAGACTTTTCTCTTTACATGAGCTTTTGCCCTTTGTTTGAAGGCTGGCATTTTGGCCTCTTCCAGCGGGGTAGGATCTTCAAGTCTTGCCCTTTTATCTGTTTTTAGATTTTTATTCAATGTTCTTAATTGATTTTGTGGTAAGCAGCTTGAGGTCACTCTGAGAAAACAACTAATGCATATGCATCATCATCATCATCATTAATGTACTGAGTAGTTATGGGCAGGCCAAGATGGCAGGCTGCTGGGGTCTCAATGGCAGTGGGCTTTGCAGCATGGCTAGCTACCCATTTTTAACTTGTTTCTTAAAAGGGGAAATGGGCCTGGCACAAAGGATTGAGAGAATAACACCCCTGGGTCATCAAGCTTCTGCACTCAAACATACATCCAGTCCATGCTCACTCCAAGTATATCCATTCCTAGCTTTCATATTAATCTTTCCCTTCTACGGCATTCCTCCTACATTGATTTATTAGCATGTCTCTGCCCAAAATTAAGTATAAATGGGAGTTTTAACAATCCTACAGGATTTCAGATTGTGAGTGTACCAACATGTTCGGGAAGGTTGGAACATTTCCAACCAAATATATCTAAATTGACAGGCAGACTTCTCTGTAAAAAAAGGCAACTGTAATTTGGCCAAGAACCACAGGTTTACGCTGATACCTACAGGGATCTGTGTAGGTTTCCACATTTTATTTCAAACTCCAACTAGATGGTTGCTGTTGCGTCTCCCCACACACCCATAATACATATATATATCTATGTGTTTGCATGCACAGAGACAAAATGAAACTAACATCATTGCCAAAAGAGAAATCTTTTCCATTTGTTTTTCTAACTATGCTGTAGAAAAGCTTACCTAATCTTAGACAACTCATTTAGCTATTTGTCCATTACAATGGGTAATTAACATGTGTGCTGCAGAATCCTATACAGCATTACTCAGAAGTAAGGCCCAATGTGTTTAATGTGGCTTCTTTCCACAATAGGTTTAGGTTTGCAGCCTTAGAACATGAACACACACACACACACACACACACACGGGGGAAATTGTATTGGATAACAGTTCTTCTGGCTTTTCCATGCACAAGTGCATATACTGGAGAGAAAAAACCCTCAGCGCCGGTAAAAAAGAAGCTAAGGTTTAAAAATAAACTGGTATGAGTCATGCACTCCAGGCTATCTTAATTCCAAATTAAAATGCTCTGACTGCATAAGGAGAATGCAACTTGGTGCAGCTTATGTTTGCTCAGAAAACAGTGATTTGCTGCTGTACCACAGTCTTCAAAATTGAAGAATTTTCTAGCACTGCTTACTTTATACAATTTATCCATTTGTAGAAATTATTCATTTAATATCATAACATTCTTGGGAAGAGTATATTATTCCCTTTACAAATGAGTAACCGATGAGAACTAGGAAGTTGTCCAAAGCTCTTATGGGTGATTCGAACCACATTCCTCCAGATATAAACCAAGCAATAAGTCTGGTTTATATTTACATGCACACCAGGAACTTCACTGAGAAGTATGTTGATATAGATTTCACCGTTTGCATGTACCCTTTTATAACATTTGTTAAGTTGTAGACCACCAATACGATTATGAATCTGTCTTCATAAATTTGTGAGACTATCCACATCATCTCTGCTACATGGTCTTTTTGATGGCGCATGCTGGGAATCAAATCTGGGACACACACACACACACACACACACACACACACGAAAAGTATTAGCACTGCCACCAAGCTAATCTCATTTACCACCCCCTACCTTCCTTCTGGCTAGGTCAGTTTAATCTTGGAATGCTACAAAATATTACAGGCAGATAAAATAAGCTCTGAAAAGCTACGCTGCTAAAAACGCAAGAAATTCTCACAACAGCACCATGCTTTCGCAGGTCAATGGAGCACAAGACAAATTTCCTTTAGAAAGTCCTTTCCATGTAGAAATGTCTACAAACCCTACATGCATCAAGTACATGTAGCATTTGTGTCTGTTCTGTTATGGGTAAATGTGGCAAGAGTATAGGTAAGTACCCAGAGTATTGGATTACACAGCAGAATATATACCTGTGCCATTGAGAACTATGCATGGAATTTATGCAACAGGCCACAAATCAGCATGCAGCTTCTGAGTAACAGGTTTAGTGACTGAAAGAATCTGGGATCCCAAAATGTTTCATGAGCGTGACTGGCCATACATCTTCCTCCTTTGCATTTTCAATTTTGGAACATGCAAGCAACATGGCTCCCTGCAGGACAGAGCAACATGTTTAAGACGGCCCCGAAGTAACCCATTGAAATCATTGGGCATGGCTAACTTCAGTCTATTTGTTCCAAGGGGTCTACTCTTGAGTTTCATTTCATTCATTCGTTTTATTTGTATGCCGCTTTTCCACACACGTGAAATTGTGCTCAAGGCAGCTTACGACAAAGAAGCAAGGATGCATTTCAAACAAACACTGCAAAAACCTCTTCATAATAGCGTGGCAAAACAATAACATAGCAATGATTTTGTAGCACAGCAAAACAACATCAATTTTGTAACAGCATAGCAAAGCAACAGCAAATATAATAGCTTACAGGAAAAACACCACATTCCAATTCTAAAAATATAACATTATTATGTAAACAACATGCAGCCTCCAATAGCAAAAATAATAAGGGAGGTTCATAGCTACACCTTGGTCCTAGAAACATCCCTCCCACGATATTGCTTACGGTCATCTCCTTGTCTTAAGTTTGTCTTAACTGGATCCTACCCTCAATTTTTTGATATACTGTAGAAAAGAAATAAGGTCATAAACTGCAGTTTTCTCTTTCTATACGTATAGGCAAAAAGTGCACTGTCATTCATATTAGTTTACTATTATTATTATTATTATTATTACATTTCTACCCTGCCCTTCCTCGCTCAAAGGAACCCAGAGCAGCATGTCAAGCTTCATTAAGTGATACAACTTCCAATGTTCCTTTATTGAATCTTCATTATGTCTGAATTGTTCTTGTTTCTTAATCCTGCCACGGTGAATGACAATAGCCTTTTATTGTATCTGCATTCAAGACTTTGAACTGGAGGCATGCCAGATACATCTTCAGTGACTGGGTAACTCTGATTTACAAGATGTGGGACCCAATGCTGACGACGGACTGGAGACATGGGGAGACCACATTTGAAGAGTGTGTCTCAGCTGGGGCTTTGGAAGAAAACTGCTGTCCGGGGATTCTGCACAGAGCTGACACTGCAGACAGAGGAGAAATGCCAAACACTAACGAAGACTGAAGTAGCCTCAGCAAATAGCTAACAGTAAGTGATGCAACTGTGAAGATGAGGACCAAGAAAGGCATGGATCCAAGCAACAGACTGAGAGCCTTTACACTACCTAAGGTCTGTTCCAAACTTTGTAGTCTGTGCCTAAGAGTTCCATGCCTTGCGCATGATACGTGACCCTTTGGCTCTGGTTGGTTATGTTGTTTTATTGCTGTTTATGTTCACAATATAGACAGGCATAAAATTTCTTTTGACGCAGTGCCTGAACTCAGATGCACATTGTGTATGCATCATTTATTGGACTGATCTAGCAAGTAATTCAGGAGGCTGTTTCTATGGAACTGTGTAGTTCAATCACGGCAAGAAAGTGTGGGGCAAGGCCCAATTTTCATTGTATTTATTTACCAGTTTACATAAAATTAGCACAACAGTAAGCATCAATGAAGTCTCTATATATTTGAGCCCTGGCATCAGAAGCAGCTCACCGAATGGGAGTGGAAGCACTCTGCTAGGTTTCCAGCTGGTGCTTTTGGGGAGGGGTGAAGAGGTCAGCACAAAGTCTCAATGTACCAGCAAAAACAAACTGTCCTTCCTGCCAGTGCAGTTGCACCTTGCTGGCCTCCCCACCACCTCACCCTTCCCAGTAAGGCAGGAAGCTGGCGTAATGGCTCCACCCCACTCAGCAAGCCACTTCTGTCTGGCATTGCAAATTAATTCCGGGCTGAGCTTTAGAATGGAAACTTAGGCTTGCCTATTCAAAAGTAAGTGTCAACATGGCTTAGTCCAAGAGAAGTGTGCTGTCAGTCACCTCTACCTCCAGCAAAGGTAGGACCCAGGTGTTAAAAAGGTAAAGGTACCCCTGCCCATACGGGCCAGTCTTGACAGACTCTAGGGTTGTGCGCCCATCTCACTCAAAGAGGCCGGGGGCCAGCGCTGTCTGAAGACACTTCCGGGTCACGTGGCCAGCGTGACATCGCTGCTCTGGTGAGCCAGAGCCGCACACAGAAATGCTGTTTACCTTCCCACTAGTAAGCGGTCCCTATTTATCTACTTGCACCCAAGAGTGCTTTCGAACTGCTAGGTTGGCAGGCGCTGGGACCGAACAACGGGAGCGCACCCCACCGCGGGGATTCGAACCGCCGACCTTTTGATCGGCAAGCCCTAGGCGCTGAGGCTTTAACCCACAGCGCCACCCGCGTCCCAGGACCCAGGTGTTACAGGAGGTTTAAAAGAGGGGATCCAAGTTCAACAGGTTTGAGAGACACAGCCACACACGAAAAAAAGAATGTGCCAATCATGGCAGAAAGCCATCTTGCTCTAGTGAATTAGATTCATTTTCCCCAGATGTGCCAGAATGATTTCTGCAAAGTAGCTGGGGAAATATTTATGGCTCGCAGAAGTGTCTCAAGGTTCATTAATGCTTAATAACATTCATGCATGGTTTGCTGTTACAGCAGAGTGCCTATAGGAAGACATATTGATGAGCTGCCCATAGAACAGCAACCTTCCATTACAGATTACTAGATGGAGCAATAAGCACATGACTGATATAACAGACTGAAGACCTACAGTCAAAGATTTGTCTTGTTAGTGCAAATCAATATGTGAAATTCACAATTTCGCCATTTCCTCTGACATCTACCGCTTCAACCTCCACAGCTTCCTTGCCACACTATTTTCATCCTGTCCAAAGCAGAAAGGCCCAATTACTCCCAAATCCCGTCTGAGGTTTTCCTCCATGTCCTACCCTTGTCTTCCACCCATTTCCCTCATAACTCTTATCTTTTGACCATTGTGCTTTTCACATTTCTGCTAGCTATCCTCTTCCCTTCTCCCTTCATTCCCTATGCATCTGGGTCATGCTGGGTCCCAGCTGTACTTCCAAACCAAAGCTTCCTTGCTTCTCCAGCATCCCATCTCCAAACAACCGCATGCCTTGTCTGCTTTCCAGATGACAGCAGACAGTCCCTCGTATCTCTGCCCTTTACCCTTCTCTCACAGGAAGTGTATTGCGTATCCACATTCCTTCTGGACCATTAGAACATTTATTAACATCCCATGGCATCATAGCAGCTGAACTGGTTGCTAGAGAGGGGGTTCAAAGCAAGGCAGATGTTAATCCTTGTAGGTAAGATTGTTCAGATGTTCAAAAGTATGTATGTGGGCTTAAAATGTGAAAGGGGTACACACACAACGTCTGCCCCACCATCCCTGTGCATGTCAGCTCTTTGAACCTATGAAGGTGACTCAAACTACATTCAGTTAAGGTCATTTAGCATCCTCCCTATGAACCAGAACTCTGTACAATTAGCTTCTCAATAGACGTGAAGAGTCTAAGCACATTCAGATGAATGAAGGTTGAATCTTCCTGCATGTTCAGTATGGAAAGGTTGGGAGAGGAAGGTGCAGAACACTTAAGCTATTTTGGAAATGGTGTGCTCACTATCTAATAGGAGTGCTCATGCATTCATCTGACTATCTATTTACAAAAGCATTTATTCACTGGCATTTCATGAACTTATGACAATACTCAGGAAATGAAATCATAAAACGCTATTTTTAAAAAAACAGCGCATAACAATCATTCAGAGGACCGGCTAATCAAGAACGTTTTAAACAACTGCACAGACCTGCCGCCATAAAAAGGTCTTCAAGGAAGTCAAAAGTGAGGATGCCTGTGAAATCTCTGCTGGAGCTTAGCCCTCTTCTTCCAGTGTACAGGACACTGATTTTTTTTCTCAAAACACTCAGTTCTGACACTCAGTTTGCATTTTCAAATCACTTCATAGAGATCCCACAACAAATTTAATTGCTTGTAAATGATTTGTTTGTTTGAAAAACTAGCCAGCCAAATGCAATATGCTTGGAAAATACAGAATCACTGGCCAATGGTTTCCACTGGAAGCCCATTCCCCAGTTCTACGAATCCTCTGAACCCCCTGGCCCTGCTCCCCTTCACTGTTGCTGCCTGTTCACTTGCCTTGTGCAAGCTGAAACAAGAGCGAGGAAGAGGGGCCTCCACACAGAAGCAGCTCCCCTGGTGGGATGGAGCTGCAACTGTCCCTTCCTGGGACAGAGAGTGAGAAACGGAGGAGAAGATCAGCACCGTGTGGGAACATTGTTAGAAGCACTGGTTGGGTTGGAGACTGAAACTCGGAGCCACAGAGAGCGAGAGTGAGTAATGGATTGCTTTGAAGTCATTTCTGCACCGGGTAAAGTAATTTTTAGCCCCACAGCATGTCGTGTATTTTGCCCAACCTGTCCTTTGTTTTGCCTGATCAAAGGTGACAACCATAGAGTTCTATTAAGACATATGGTAGACAAAACAAAACAATGGGAGACACAGAAGAAACCAAGTTCTGATGGAAAGACACAGTCTTCAAGTTTTATCAAATAAGATACTGACATAGCAGAACTTGAGGTTTCCTCCAAGATTCAAAGCTAGGTAAAGCAAGAAATGGTTTATAATTAATAATTGTTCACGCTGCCCATGCTTAAGTTCTACTAAGCATTCAATCAATTTATATTATTTCCATTCTACTCTGAACACATTTGATTCTTTTAAGAGCCTTCTCAAAGTGTGGGTACTGTATGTGCTAACAGTTGTTTTATTGCTGCTTCCAACAAGCAAACAAACCATTACTCTCTCAATGTACATAATATCCTTTTAATAAACTATCTTAGTTAATGGCTCATTCTGTCTCCAGTGGTGCTATCAATCTTACTTAAGCCTATTATACAAAGCTACTTGGAGGTTTCACAAGCATTTGTGCTTATTATTGCCGGTATTATTGTATTTTATTACTGCATAAATAAAAACATATCAGCATTCACAATAAGCCATGGTTTCACTTAATGTGACTTGCAAACCAGGCCAGTGGATCATCAAGTCCTTTCTGGAGGCCTGAAATGGAATAGCCTTACAGGGGAAAGCTGGTAGAGAATTCTAAAATCGAGGGGCCACCACAGAGAAAGCCCTGCTCCTTGTGCTCACCAATCTCATAATGGGCAATTGAGAAGAGCCTACATCATTGATTTTAACATGCATGTAGCTCTGAGTACAGACAGTTAATACCACTGGCCATTCATAGGCAGATTAATGGCAGATACAGCTAATCCTATTTGAAAGCCATCTAGGTTGGTGGGCATCAACACATCTTGAATTAGCAAAATGTATACTTGTCTGCTGTGTAAAGAACTACTTCCTCTTGTCTATCCTGAATCTTCTACCACTTGGCTTCACTGGATGACCCTGGGTTCTATTAATATGCAAAATGGGGATTTATTTATTTTTTGCATAACTTTCTCTGCCCCGTGCACAGTGTCCCTCCTATTTGTCTTTTTTCCTAAAGAAAAAAAAAATCCAAACCTTTCCTCATAGAGGAGTTGCTCAAAACCACTTATCCTCCTGGCTGCCATTTTCTGAACCTTTTCCAGCTCTACCATATTCATTTTGAGATGATCTGGTCCTCATGAAAAAAAATAAAATCAAAACTAGCCTGAAAGATCACCAGAATACCCACAGGAATTTCAGGCAGCTGCCAAGAAACAGAATGTACTCCTTGCATTAAAATTCTCCAAAACTCAATTCTGAAAGATGATTAAACATGGTTTGTAGCAACTGTAAAAGTAACATTAAACCCATTCCAAAACTAATCAAGCTTAAGAATGTGTTCATCTCCCCTACTGTTAATCAAAACGTAAGCTGGATAAGTACACCAGGAAACATATCAATTATAGTTACAAGCCACAAAACAAATATTGTTTTAATATATGTTTTTAATTAAAAATGATTGACCAGATTCCTGCGTGAGCCATAGCTTTAGACCTCTGCCAGGGTCTCCAACATGCATTTCTAAGAAAGTAAGCAACCAGAGAAACAAATTAATACATGTCAATTTTTAAAAATAACCAAACCACTGAACTTTTTATATATCTGCCTTCTGAATTATAAACATATTCACCCTTTAAAAATCCATGAGCCCTCAAGGGTCAGAAAACACCCACCTCCTGGACCAATCTGAGCATCACTTGCAGAAACTGAACATCAACTGTACATGAAATGCTACAGGAATATAACCAATGTTTCCCTTTATATTATTGTCACTAAAACAGGGGTCCCCAAAGTGTGGTGGATGGACCACCAGTGGTCAGGTGATCTGCAGTCAGGTGATCTGCATATGTCAGGTCATCTGCGGTTTAGTGACTGAAGACAGGAGACGGCACATCCACCCCATTAAATAGTCACCCAGATTTTAATTGGTTTTTTAAATTGCTTCTTTTATTTCTTACCATAGTGTAGTCCAAATTCCACGGAATTCAACAAAACAAATGAAAGCAGCAATGAAAACTCAGTTAAAAAATGAAAAACATCTAGCATGACACCTTATAATTGCTATAACAGGAAGAAAAATCATGAAATGGCCCCAATTCCTCAGCAATGGTCTGGCGGGTGAGGGGGTGGGAAGTTTAATAACCACTGCTTTATGACACATCCTAACAGGTTACCATGGAAATGTCCAGCAAACAAGTCGGAAGCAGTTAAGTTGATATTCAAAGCCATTGCCAGAAAGAGAGAGAGAGAAAGGAATCACATTTGTGTCTACTTTTAGACATAATCTCCTTACACACTATGAGCGACGCACAAGCAAGAGCCCCTACCTTTGGCTATTCAGCGCCATTTGCAATGAACATGGTTAAGCTGATTATACTGTTTTCAATTTCGTTGCCCGCCCCCCACCACCCAACCCAGCGCATCAAAATAGGCTGCTGGAGACACTATGGTGGTTGAAAGGTTACATAAAATACAGACCCAGCCGCTTCCCATTCCTGTAACTTTGCTTCAGGTTTCATAAAACCTGTGATAGCAATGGGATTGGTGAGGGCTGAGTGCAGAAAAAAAATAAGGAATGCTACAGTATAAATATATAAATATTTGTAGGGCTTGAAATATTTTAAATATTCAATATTTTAAAATCAAGCCCCACCTCAGCTTCTCAAGCCATTTATGCGTGCTTTTCTCAACAAAAGTTGTTAGGGGGAAAAGATCCTTGCACTCTTCAGAGGAGCAAGGCAGCTGCTTGAAATGTAAACGTCAAGCCTTGAAAAAATAATCAAACCTACATCTACTATTTTTTAAAAAAATATGCCTTATGCAGAATGGCTTATCCCCAGCCTTGATTGTGATAGGCTGTTTTCAGCCCACTTTTCATAAAACAGGATGGTTCGCAATGTGCTTTCATGAAAAGGATGTGCAATCCTAATTAACATGCCACTGTGCGAATGACCTTTGTATCGTCAGCCCAACAAGCAGTACAAACCTCCAAATTCATGCTGTGAGCTATTCCTCGGTTCTGATGTTTTATTCCATGGAACTGGTGCATATATGTTTCAGCAGACATGAGCAGAACAACATCTACACACTGAATATTTGCTGTCTCTTTTAAAATACCCTTATGACTTTTTATTTCTAATACATACACACACACACACACAGCCAAAAAAACCACCCATATACCTTCTTGCATTTTAAGACAAGCTGCCCATAGTCTAAATCCCGCATGGAATCTAGCATTTAAAAAACATGACGACTTGATCCCATTTTAAAATGAACCAGAAAAGAAATGCAAAAGGCAGTGTTTGAAATAATAATGTAAGCCACAAATAGGAATATAAACCACAAGGCCATACCTGGTGACTGGTTAGAGACTGGAATGGCTCCCCGATCCCAAGATGCATGACCTTTCTATTCCCAGAAAGCATTCCCTGCCTTATAACAATGCATCACTCTCTCTCTCTCTCTCTATCTCTCAGGCATCTTCTGGGCCAGCAAGGAAAACATCAGGTTTCTCCATTTAGCAAATGATGAGCGAGCTCCTTTCGAAAGATCGGATCTCAAAGATAGTTCCCTTGCCCCCACCCCACCCCCCTGTGAGCAGTTCCAGTCATCTAGTAGCGAAAGAGGCTGGCACAGCTACATCAGCGATGCTGCTAATGTTTTCAGAAAACACTAAGCTTGCTGCTTAGAGCAATCCCGCATCATCGAAACAGAGCAAGCCACATCCTTCAGCTCTCCACTCACGTTACTATAAATCCTCGGGTTGCCATTATAGAGAACGATGATTTGGTTGTTGCTTAATCTCGAGGCAATTAAAGGTGAAAACAGCCATTATGCAACACACATTGCTTTGAAACAGAGCGACAGAGAGAGAGAGAGAGAGAGAGAAAGCCAGGCAAAATGACATATCCAGGTTATCTCAATTTGCTTGCATGACCACTTCTTAACATGCAACGCTGCCGTTCTGAGTGGAAAGCTCCACAGTATGAGGTGACGGGGAAATTACCAGAAAGAAATCATATGCAATTCAGAAGCAGGAGGACACTTAAGATCCTCTGGAATCATATCAAATGAACTGAAAACACCATTGAGATTAAAATATGCATCATATATCTCTCTCTGTGTGTGTGTGTGTGTGTGTGTGTGTGTGTGTGGCTGTGCTCGTTTTCACAAAGCTGCATCCTCCTTGCATTTTGTGCACTGCTCCCTGGCAGCAACCCAGACATCAACATACCTTGAAAAGATGCCAGTATTATGACAGGGCAAATGTATTTGGGTACCAAACAGAGTGATCACATGCCTATATTTCTGTTCTTGTAGCCCATTTCACTCCATCAGAAATTGTATTGCTCTCTTCTGAAGAGCTGTGAACAATCCATTAACAAGACACAAGAGTAGCACGGTTATCTCTCACAATATTTTAGCAGAAATCACTCTGTGCCATTTTAAATTGTGATCCCAGTGAATCAAATGCTCTGTTTGTTTGTTTTTAAAAGCTGATCCTCAAGACCAATGCTATTGTTTTCAGTGAGTTTGCTCCCAATGGTTTTAAGAGGATCACAGTAACCTGTTTTTGTTTTTTGTTTTTCAGATTTGCAGGTGATCATATTATTTTCAGCAAATAATAATATTTTTAAGTGTAGTAGTATTAGAGCCATACTCCAATTCTGAAAAAGGCTCAGCTGTAGCTCAGCATGTGGCATTGGCCATACAGACAAAAATAAGGACACTCTTGTGCATGAGAGGGTGGGACTGATGGTGTAATCTGGCAGCCCAACAGTGGTGAGGCCAACAAAATCCCGGCTCAAATGTGCCACAAGAAGAAAATGGATGCATGCATGCAGTTGGTTCCTAGTGGCAAAAGAATCAAGGTAAACCACAAACTGCATAGCATATAAAATACATGGAATGCATGTACATGCACTATACTACATTTATATCATTTAGAGACCATTCTGGTCCCATTTTACAGCTGGCAAACACTGAGGCACAGAAAAAGTGGCTAGCCCAAGATCAGCCAATGAATGAGTGATTCCCCCCCCCCAACCTTTACTGTATTTGGAGGACAGAGATGGGTTACAGGAACACTCATCGTCTGAACAAGCCACATACTTCATTTATCCAACATGGAAGAGCATTTGCCTTTGCTTAAATCCAAAGAGGCTCTTTGTGGGTGATATGAAATGATGAACATTGACAGGTACATTTGCTATTACACCTAATTAGAATGTCAGTTTTACATCCCACCACAAAAAAAGGAATGGCCATAAAGCATTTATATTTTTCAAGTAAAACAAGAGAGATCCTATCTAGAGAATATGTCATCTATTCAAACAGGAGCTGAGAAGGGAACATTTTATTAGGGTCCAGACATAGAGGCGGGGGACATACCAGGCTCTAACCCCATTCTACTGAGGCTACATTGCAAATCTTGCTGGAGACATGATGGAAGCTGTATTAATTCATCGATAATAGTTGTTACTTTGCAGCTGTTTTGCACTCACACTATTACTACTTACACAAACCAATACTGGCTCCAAGTTTGTTTTTGTGAGGAATTAAAACAAATGAATCCCTGTGGACCCACATTTGTGGGTGAACAACAAAATAATTGGCTGGGTACCAGGATTCAAAACAAATCCTTTACTTACAGATACAATGTCTCAGTTCATGCATTGTTCCATGCAGCAGCAAGGACAAGACAGGCAAAATAATATTGGGTAGAAAATATAGCTTATAATTCCAAACACTTACTGCAAGCCTGGGAGCAAGATCACGCACATAAGAGACTGCTTAGAATGGGTCAGACCATCGGTCCATCTAGTATAGTGCTGTCTTCAGCAGCACTCCAAGGTTTCAGAATGGGGCCATTCCTAGCCCTGTCTGGAAATGCCAGGGATTGAACCAGGGACCTTTCAGGTGCAAGGCGAATTGTCTACCAGTGAGCCAGGAGGCAGTCATAGAGCTCATCTTTTGCATGCAGAAGATCTCAAGTTCCATACCTGGTATCTCCGGGCAAAACTTGGGAAAGACTCTAGTCTGGAGAGCTACTGCCAATTGGTTTCAACAACACTAAGTTAGATGGACCCATGAGCAAAGCAGGGAAATAGGCGGCAGCCTTACACCATGTGTCAGTACAATCACGGCACCAGACTTAAAGCAGCTGCTTTAATACTAGAGAGCAGTGACTAAGAACCTGCTTGAACATATGCTTTGCCCCTCTAGAGAATGAGAAGTCAGTTGGCCTGGTTTTAAATTTAGTTGATATTTCACCTAACCTACTTCAACACAAAATGTTCTTATGAAATATGCCGCATTTTTTAAAGAAGAAGAAGAAGAAGAAGAAGAAGAAGAAGAAGAAGAAGAAGAAGAAGAAATGGAAATTATGATACGGGGATCAAGAATACCACACATCTATTGATCAGCTACAAAAAAAAAAAAAAACCACTGAGTAGAGAGAAAACAGCATTACAGTGGTACCTCGGGTTACATACGCTTCAGGTTACATACGCTTCAGGTTACAGACTTCGCCAACCCAGAAATAGTGCTTCAGGTTAAGAACTTTGCTTCAGGATGAGAACAGAAATCGTGCTCCGGCGGCGCGGCAGCAGCAGGCCCCATTAGCTAAAGTGGTGCTTCAGGCTAAGAACAGTTTCAGGTTAAGAATAGGCCTCCGGAACGAATTAAATACTTAACCCGAGGTACCACTGTATATAACAGCTTGCACAGGGAGAGAACTATGTATGCCATCTTGAAGGAAAGGTGGCATATAAAAATAAAATAATAATAACATTCCTCAACATGCCAAACATTCATCTGTTGTTCTGGCCTTTCACATTATCTGCTACAATAGTTTTAGAAATGATTTAGATGCTTTCACCTTCCCTTGATTTACAGTCCATCATGAGGCAGAGCATAGAAAAGGCACCCAGCCATGAAGCTTGTGAAACTCTGAGCCAGTTTTAATGAATCCCACATCCAAAATGTGCAATTAGTAAATAAAACACCACTGTGTGCCAGTTTGCGAGCTTTTTTTTATATAAAAAAAATATGTTTATGATGTTGGTGTTTGCAAGGGAGTTATTTAACATTTTCATAATTACACGATGGCATAATTCAGCATTCAGTGATATCAGTATATAGCCCATGAATGAAAACTGTCAAAGCCTGTTTTCTTCAACAAGATCAATGACAGGATCAAAAGGGGAATGGCACACAGGAAAGGGAACAGCACCAGGAATGCTTCCACCAGACAAGCTCTGGCCTGTGGATGTAGCGTTGCTGCCTTGGATTTGGAAGACTACATCACAAGAGATCCCAGTGGGCCAGAATCTTTCCGCTAGAGTAGAAGACTACTGGACCAAGCTGGGCCCCTCTAACCTCAGTGTGGGTGAATTGGAATATAGCTGCTGCAACTATATAGGGTTCAGTATCTGTCTGGTTGTTGTTGAAGCAACATTGTTCTTTCCCCATAACAACCACTGCCCCTGCCCAGTAACCCAAGGATAGGAAAGGCTAACCATAGAGGTTAGCAGCCTTTCTCAACCTTGGGTGCATAGCTGTCAACGTTTCCCCTTTTTTTAAGGGAAATTCCCTTATTCCGAATAAGATTCCTCGCAAGAAAAGGGAAAAGTTGACAGCTATGCTTGGGTGCCCAGGTGTTGTTAGACTCCAACTCCTATCATTCCTAGCTAGCAGGGTCAGGGATGTTCAAGAACATCTGGGGACCCAAGATTGAGAAAGGCTGTGTATGGAGTGTTAGACTGGGAAAGCCTAGGTCCACATCTCCATTCAGCCACAAGCTCACTGGCTGACATCAGGTCAATTTGTTTCTTTCTGTCTGTCTCTGTTCCTCTTTCCGCTGAAGCTATCTCACAGGGTTCTTGCAAGTATAAAGAACCATGCATATTGCCCAGATCTCCTTGGAAGGAGGGAGAGACAAAAATGTACTAGATAAAATAAATGCTCAAAACATAGCATGGTCTGCTGTATCAAAGTAAACATGATGTCAACTTAAGGAAACAAGCAGCATATTTGTTACTTGGAAACTGCCACAGTTTTAGAATCTGTGCCCCAAATATCTTGGGGGCTGCCAGTAAATCAGGGCATGCAATCATTACAGTTGCTAAGCCACTGCAAAAATATAAAGTGAATGCTTTGTCCCCTTAAGATGATTTTGCATGGGATATAACCATGCAAAATCTTCTTAACTTTTATCAGAAAGAATATTCTGTCGAGTTACCATCTAAGGCCACATCCTCACTGTACATTTAAAGCACTATCATGGTACTTTAACTGTCATGGCTTCCTTTAAGGTATCCTGGAAATGGAGTTTGGTAAGGGGGGAGTGAGAATTGTTAGGAGACCCCTGTATCTCTCACTTAGCTAGTATGTTCAGAGTGGTTTAACAGTCAAGCCCTCCTCCCAAGGAACTCTGGAATCATAGCTCTGTGAGGGGAATAAGGGTCTTCACAACCACACAGCCATCCATTTATGAAGAAGAGCTGCAAAGTAAACCATGAATCAGAGAGCCACAAAAGGCAGACCTCCAAAGAGATTTGCTGATGAGTTTGCTAAGACAGCAGTAGCAGCTGTTAAAAGCTCCAAGTTCAAATACCTTCAAGTTTCCAAGAAATCCAGGATTTGGATTCAAAGGATGCTGAGCCATGGTTAAATGCCATGAAGGCTGAGCTTGAGTCCTTAGAGAGGAACAAAACATGGGAGCTAGTGCCAGTAGTTCCAGGAATGAAACTGCTTGGAAGCAAATGGGTCTTCAAAGCGAAGACTGATCAAAATGGCAAGATAGTCAGACACAAAGCCAGATTGGTAGCCAGAGGTTTTTCACAGGTACCAGGAGAAGACTATCATGAGACCTACTCACCCACCATGAGATATGAGAGCATTAGGCTTATGCTCAAGCTTGCTGCAGAGGAGAATCTACACGTTAGTCACCATGACGTGAATACAGCTTTTCTGTACGGATCTCTAGGTGAATCTCTTTATATGCTTCCACCTGATGGCGTACAGGTAAAACAGGGATTTGTTTGTGCTCTGAAGAAATCCCTTTATGGTCTCAAACAAAATGCACGGTGCTGGCACACTAAACTCACTGAAGTATTGTTTTCTCTAGATTTTCAGCAAGGGAAAGCTGATCCATGTGTGTTTGTCAAAGAGGAAGGGCAAAAGAAGCTGTATTGCTTGTTTTATGTTGATGATATTTTGTTCTTTTGGAAAGATATCACAATGTACAATAACGCCCTAGCTCAACTGAAAGAGCATTTTGACATGAAAGATCTTGGTGAGGTAAACAACTACCTATCTCTGGAAATAGAGAGAGATCAAGATGGTAACATTCTAGTACACCAGTCACGGAAAATTGCTGATGTGTTAAGCAAACTAAACCTGATGGATGCTAACCCTGTAGACACACTGATGACAACAGGTTATCAGGTAGATGACACTGAAGAAGCATTTTCTGACACTACACTGTACAGAAGTGTGCTAGGTAAACTGAACTTCATTGCCAGATGTTCAAGACCTGACATTGCTGTTAGCTGTAATTTGCTAAGCAGACAAGTCAACAATCCTACTGTTAAGGATTGGAAAGCTCTGAAACGCATAGCTCGCTATTTGAAAGGCACTATGCATTACAGACTGAGATTTAATAATCAGAAGTCTGGTGGTCTTGAGATATTTGCAGATGCAAGTTTTGGAAGTGACACTACAGACAGGAAAAGTACGTCTGGAGTTTGCTACATGTACAATCAGGGTCTATTTGATTGGTCATGCAAGAAGCAAACAACAGTTAGCTTAAGTACTTGTGAAGCTGAGCTGAATGCACTGTCTTATTCACTTAAGGATTGTGAATGGTTGTTACAATTGTGCAAAGACATGAAAATTCCTGTCAAATGTCCAATCCAGGTTTACCAGGACAACAAAGCATGTTTGGCTTTGCTGAATTCTGAAGGTTGTAAGCAAAGCACGAAGCATTTGCAATTGAAACTGCAACATGCTAGGGAATGTGTTCAGAAGGGACTCGTAACAGTGTCCTATATGCCAGGTAATGAAATTCCTGCTGATGTATTGTCCAAGGTTGTATCAAGGGATCAACACTGTACCTATGTGCAGAAGTTGGGTTTGTACTGATACTGTACAAACATGCTGCCCAGTGATGTTCACAGAAAGGGGGAGGATGTTGGTTTCTGTTTCCCTCACTGTACAGCAAAATGCATGTCACAAGACAATTGTTTATATTCCACAGTCAAAGTTACTGTTGGGTTCCCACGGGAATAGGAGACTGGATGTGACGTACACTGGTTTCCTGTTTTTCAGTGTTTCTCTCCGTTTCTTTGTTAGAGAGACCGTTGCTTCTCTGCTCTCACAGAGGCAGGATGCATAGAGTGTAAATAAAGTTAAAGAATGTAGCACATACTGCTTATCCTTCTGCTGTGTGGACTGCTCTGCTTGGGCTCAAGATAAGACGAGCCTGTATCAGCTTCAGATGGGCCGAAGCTGGTCAAAATCTCACAGTTATCCCCCATGATAACTATGAAACATGATGCAAAAATACAGTTACGCATAAAAAGAGTTTTCTGAGCAGGCAATGGGGGTGGGTTCTCTCTTTTCTTTTCAACACAAGGGGAACTTATCTGCCAATTACTCCTGCGCTGGCAAGAAGGTGTCATGTCAATGCAGGCTAATAATATAGATCAGTGTCTACTCAAGGAAGTGACTCACCTGGCTTTAAAGCCATGTCCACAGCCAATAGTTGAGTAGGAGCAGAGTTTTATCTCCCAGTAAAAGCATCCCTTCAGTGTTCAGATGACTTCCTGAGGTTCAACACAATGGCTAATGGGGAAACTGTAGGTGACTCACTAAACCTGAGTCACACAGATACAAAAAAAGGACCAAAGTGGGCAAAGGTGAATTGTTTTGGTTTTTTTACAAGCGAGTCATCAGATGAGACATCCATGGCACAAAATAGCGAGGAAGGCTGCAAAGACTTATTTCACTACAAATTGCAAAAATCATGTGAGACCACTCACACGTAGAATTATCACAACAGCAGCATGCCTGCTAACTCTACATGCAAACACATTGTTAGTGTGTTTAGTGCATGGAACACTAATGTGAGCAAAGGCTTTGCTGCTCTAAGTTTGATTTTTCAAAATAAATAAATAAACGACACAACAATGTTTCAGCATCTAAAAAGACACCACAGACCAGGACTATCCATTGTGTTCTTAAAATTGCAAGTTTGTATTTATTTATTTAAGAGGTGTACAGCCTGCTTACTAAGAGACATTCTTCACAAAGTGGCACAGGGTTGTGCCCAACTCAGAGTAGTCCCATTTAAATGAATGAATCAATCTAAGTTAGTCATGTCTAGTAACTTCAGTGGGGCTGCTCTGAGTAGGTCTAGCACTGGATACCACTCTTACAAAATAAACATTAAAAAATGTAACCAGTGCAATGTACAGTCGTACCTTGGTTGCCTAACACCTTGGATCTCGTACGTTTTGGCTCCCGAGCAATCAAAAACCAGAAGTGAGTTTTCCGGTTTGCAAACAATTTTTGGAAGCCAAACATTCAGGGCGGCTTCCGCGACTTCCGATTGGCTGCAGGACGCTGATGCAGCCAATCAGAAGCCGTGTCTTAGTTTTCGAACGGACTCCCGGAATGCATTCTGTTCAAGAACCAAGGTACGACTGTAATTTAATACCATTTAAAACATCCACTGCTAAAAGCTAGCAAAGGAGCTACACATTGTCCAGCATAACATAAGCATACCAAAAAAAAAGACAACAATTTCTACAGCTTAATTTACAACTAGCCAAACACCATGACAACAAGATGGGTCTTCAAGGCCCAATCTCATGTCGCTGAAATCCACTGTGAAATTTGTTCCTTGTATCTGACAGTCTACTTGTCTTTACAGGTGTGCACCTAAGTAGGCCCTCTGGAGTGAATCTTAAGGCACAGGTAAGTTGATACAGGTGTCACCCAGTTCTTTTAAGTAATCCAGTCCCAAAAGATTCATTGTTTTAAAAGTCATCACCAGCACCTTAAATTAAGCTGGCAATGCACTGGATATGTACCAAAACCACCTGAAGTATAGGTTATATAAATCTAAAAACCAACACACCAAGACAACATATCTTCATCTCATTGACAAAACTTACCTAAGCTTTTCAGCAGGCACTCCACATAAATTCATAGCCTAAAATGGTCTAGTGAGATCATTCAGAATCTATCAGAAGTGTTCAATGATGCCTCTCAGAACTGACCATGTAATAGCCAGAATGAGAGGATGGTGCCCATGTTAGTCATTTCACTCTTAGCTGGGAATACAAACACATCAAGACTACTGCACTCCCACAATCCTATATAAAATAGCGTGTGCCAGGAATACGGATGAAGCACCATAGAAAATGCTTTAAAATATTATTGGGGCTAGGGGTATTATCAGCCAGTAGGCACATCAACCTCTACATCTTGATATATAGCATAATCAGGAGTTACTTGTGTATAAATATTGCAGTGCCATTTCCAGCTTTTCCCTTCAGCTAAAAATACTGTATTTTTTGCTCTATAAGACTCACTTTTTTCCTCCTAAAAAGTAAGGGGGAATGTGTGTGCGCCCTATGGAGCGAATGCAGGCTGCGCAGCTATCCCAGAAGCCAGAACAGCAAGAGGGATCGCTGTGCAGTGATCCCTCTTGTTGTTCTGGCTTCTGAGATTCAGAATATTTTTTTTCTTGTTTCCCTCCTCCAAAAACTAGGTGCATCTTATGGTCTGGTGCGTCTTATAGAGCGAAAAATACGGTACACCCTTGTGGCCAAGAGTGTTTATACTCTGCTGCTGCAGCCCCTCATAAAGGCTGGCATCTGTCTGAATTGTAACTTTTTTTTTCATGAGCAGAAAGAGGAACAACAGTTCAGTCACCACACATGATTATTCCCAAGGTTGGTCTGGTTGGTCTTACCATGAAGTGACATGAAGACGTGGAATTTTGGCAGTAGATTCCAGAGGGGGCACCATTTTCCTGCCTCCAATCTTCATCTCTGTGCTCGATTAAAAACTGCATGGGAGGAGGGGTGTCATTTTAACATTTTTGCCTTATTTGCTCAAAATAAATCAGAGGGAAGCATTGTCAAGTCCACAGATGATGGTGCATTGTATGAATTCAACAAAGAACAAGACTAGAGGTAAACAAATGGTGGATTTTGCTTTAGTGATTATTCTGGCTTTGACAAAACAATTGACAAAATGACTCCAATTCATAGTTATCAGCTCCAATATCATAGTTATCATTAACAAGACACAAAACCTGTATTCATACATAACACTAAGTCGTAATCTAGTGTTACAAAGATGATGATGATAATGATAATAATAATAATAATAATAATAATAATAATAATAATTATACTCCACCCATCCCAGCCACTCTGGGCAGCTTCCAACAAAATATTAAAAATATGCTAAAACATTAAAAACTTCCCTAAACAGGGCTGCCTTCAGATATCTTCTAAAAGTCAGATAGCTGTTTATTTCCTTGACATCTGATGGGAGGGCGTTCCACAGGGCGGGTGCCACTACCGAGAAGGCCCTCTGCCTGGTTCCCTGTAACCTCACTTCTCGCAGTGAGGGAGCCACCAGAAGGCCCTTGGAGCTGGACCTCAGTGTCCGGGCTGAGCGACTCCTTCAGGTATACTGTGCCGAGGCCGTTTAGGGCTTTAAAGGTCAGGTTATGTGTCCCCCTTCCCCTCTCTTCTTCCAGCTATGGCTACGAAGAAAAGATTGTAAGCTTCTGCTTCCATGTTAGATTAACCACAATTTACTGTTATGCCTAAACCTTAAACTATGGTTATGAATTGTTGAAACAAGATAGCATCACAAATTGTGGTTTGAACTACTGTTTGAACAAATCACTACAAGGATTAGCCAAAGTCTGCCCAGACATGAAAGTCACAACAACGCATGATCAATCTAAAACAAAAGAAAAACACTCCAAACGCCTCCTTGAAGGTGTACCAAAGGGGAAAGAAGAAGCATGAGAACCTGCAGCTCTCTGCAGTTTGTAACACTAAAACATGGTTTAATGTAGCCCTGCAGCCCTTCAAGTATTGCTGGACTACAGCTCTCATTCTCCATGACCTCTGGTTATGCTAGCTGCGGTTGATGGGAGCTGGAGTCCAATGACATATGAAGGGCCACAGGTTCCCTACCTGAGTTAATGTTATGTATGAATGCAGCCATTATGTGGTACTGAACACTGAATGAAAATCTCAGCTTTAATATGAAAAATAGTCGAAGTTTCTAGTCCTTATGGCAGCAAATGTATGCTTGAAAATACATGGTCAATGCCTATGGACTATGAGGCTTCAATGTCTATGACCAGGGCAGAACCAGTAAGTAAATAATATATATATATTTATAGATATATATATATTATATATAATATATATATAAATATGCCAAAATTATATATATATATATATATATATGCAGGTTTTGGTGTCCTCGGGTGTCTTCCCGTGTAAAAGTTGGGGTGTCTAGGCGACGTTTCGACGAGGTCTCACTCGTCATCTTCAGGCTGGTGCTTTCGGCTTCTTGTTACTGGAACAGAGCAGGATCTCAGTGTTTGAGTTCCTATAAATACTGTTGAGGAGGTGTGGTGTATAGCCTCCAATGTTCTGGGCAGAGAGGAGGTTCCCAGGCTAGTGTGCCTTTTCTTCTTTTGTTCCTTAATTACTTGAGGGATATCTTGAGTGATTTCTTGAGTGATTTCCTGAATCCTACTTAGGTGGGTCATTAGGTGTGGATTAGTTGCTAAAGCCTTCGTGTCTTGAACTCTTGAACTTTGTGAAGAGTTTTTCTGAGAAGATGGCTGTACTGCACTTGGTTGTGCTCTGGCTTGGCTTCGTGTATAGGGGCGAGCTGTGGTTTTGTGGCCTGTGCCAGCCAGATCTGTGTAGGGATTGCAGGGGAGTGCAGCATCCGGAGGTGCCACCCTGGTTTGGCTACTGGATGGTGTCTGTAGTTTATCTGTGGAGAGGGTCTGGGTTTGGGTCTGGTGTGGTTGATTGGTGATGGCGTTCTGTGTGCCTCTGGATCTGGTGTCAGATTTTGTGGGGAGGGCTAATTTCCAGATGTCTGGCAAGCGGGATGTGTCGTCACGCTTGTTCATGTTGTGAGGGTGTTTCTCTATCTCGATGGCTTCCATGATTATTCTCTTGTGGTGATGTTCCATGTTAAAGAGCAATTTGGAATCTGCAAAATTAATTTCGTGTCCTGTTTCTTTCATGTGTTGGAAAAGAGAGGAAGTTTTTTCTTCTTTTTTGACGGCATTCTTGTGTTCTGCGATACGTGCATTTATTCGTCTGTTTGTTTGTCCAATGTACGTGGCTGGGCAGACTTTGCAGGGTATTTCATAGACCCCTTGGTTTTCCAACTGAATTTTATCCTTGGGGTTTCTGAGGATATTGGCTATTTTTTGGTTGGTGCAAAAGGCTGTTTTGATATTGTGTTTATGGAGGATTTTGCTAATTTTATCTGTAGTGCCCTTGATATAAGGAAGGAGGGCTATGCCATTGTTTTCTTCTGTGTCTTGGTTTTTGGGGGGTGTTTCTTTTTGGATTAGCTTCGTAACCCTGTTTTGCTGGTATCCATTGGCAATTAACACATTTGAGAGATTCTGTAACTCAGTTGTCAAGTGGTCTTCGTCAGCCAGGCGTTTGGTTCTGGAGATGAGAGTCTTGGCTACGGAGTTTATTTGTGCAGGGTGGTGGTGTGATTGTGCATGTAAGTAGCGGTTGGTGTGTGTTTTTTTCCGGTAGATAGTGTGTCCTAGGGAGCCATCAGGTTTTTTGTAGATTAGGACGTCAAGGAAGGGAAGTTGGTTGTTGGCTTCTATTTCCATAGTGAATTGTATTTTGGGGTGTAGGCTGTTGAGATGTGTGAGGAAGCTATCCAGTTTTTCCTTACCGTGTGGCCAAATTACAAAGGTGTCGTCAACATATCTGAGCCAAAGTTTGGGTTTGTGTTCTGACTTGTCTAAAGCATTGGTTTCAAAGTGTTCCATGTACAGGTTAGCGATGACCGGTGAGAGGGGTGATCCCATAGGTGCTCCTTCTATCTGTTTGTATCTTTGTCCATTGTGGATGAAGTACGTGTTGGTTAGGCAGTGGTTGGTCAGGTCCAAGATGTATTCGGGGGGATTGTATTTGTTTTGAATGGCTGTCAAGGCTTCATTAATGGGCACTTGTGTGAAGAGAGATACAACATCGAAGCTCACAAGTAGGTCATTGGGTTGTAGGTTTTGCTTCTTTATTGTTTCTATGAACTGGAAGGAGTTTGGAACGTGTGAAGAGATGGATTCTGCATAGGGCTGAAGTTGCTTGGCGAGAAATTTAGCGAGATTTTGTAGAGGTGAGCCTATGGAGCTGACTATTGGTCTGAGTGGTGTTCCTTCTTTGTGTATCTTGGGGAGGCCGTAGAGTTTGGGGCATCTGGATGATTTTTCTCTGGGGATGATTCTTAGCTGGATTTCTTCACTGATAGGAGAGGCTTTTATTTTGGATTTGGTGGTTTTTTCCAGATAGGTGGTGGGATCTGTTTTTATAGGTTGGTAGGTAGGGTCTTGGAGTAGATTTGATAGTTTTGCTTGGTAGTCCGATGTGTTCATCACAACAGTGGCATTACCTTTGTCTGCTGGGAGAATGATTATGTTGTTGTCTTTCCTCAGGTTGGTGAGTGCTTTCTGTTCTTCTTTGTGTAAATTGCTTCTGGGTGGTTTGCTGGAGCAGAGGATGTTGGTGACTTCAAGTCTGATTTTATTGGCTTCATCTGGATTGATTTTGGTTAGGCTAGCTTCGACTCCGCATATGATGTTTTCCGTGGGGATGCGTCTCGGGGCGACTGCAAAGTTGAAACCTTTGGAGAGTACTTTGGTTTCAGTTGAGGTGAGGATCCTGTCTGATATGTTATGTACTGTTTGTTTCATGGGTTGTTGTGGAGGGTGGCTGGGCTTCTGGCGTTTCTCTAGTTTGTGGAGTTTGTTGGTGTGTGTGTCTGTCTTGTGTGAGGTCTCCGTTTCAGCTCTCCAGACGGCTAGTTGTTTGCATTTGTCCCAGAGTGCAGGGTGGATTTTGTTACAGAGTTTGAGGTGAAGAGTGAGTAGATCTTTGTTGGTTTGGTTTAGTAGGTATCTTTTCTTGTGTAGTTCGTTTCTGATTAGAGATAGTTCAGTTCGTTTCAGGATCCTTTCGGTAGCTGGGGTTTTAGAGTGGAATTTAAGTTGGAAGCATGTGGGAATTAAGTTGTTGTCTCGGCAGTTGCGTAGGAACAAGAGATCACATAAGATGGTGGCTCTTCGGATTTCTAGTTTCTCGTAGGTTCTTGTCAGCTGGAAGGTTTCCTCCCCGTAGAGGTGAGATATTTGCTTTCGTAGATTTTCACGGGTACAGGAATGCAGGTTTTGGTGTCCTCGGGTGTCTTCCCGTGTAAAAGTAAACTCCGTAGCCAAGACTCTCATCTCCAGAACCAAACGCCTGGCTGACGAAGACCACTTGACAACTGAGTTACAGAATCTCTCAAATGTGTTAATTGCCAATGGATACCAGCAAAACAGGGTTACGAAGCTAATCCAAAAAGAAACACCCCCCAAAAACCAAGACACAGAAGAAAACAATGGCATAGCCCTCCTTCCTTATATCAAGGGCACTACAGATAAAATTAGCAAAATCCTCCATAAACACAATATCAAAACAGCCTTTTGCACCAACCAAAAAATAGCCAATATCCTCAGAAACCCCAAGGATAAAATTCAGTTGGAAAACCAAGGGGTCTATGAAATACCCTGCAAAGTCTGCCCAGCCACGTACATTGGACAAACAAACAGACGAATAAATGCACGTATCGCAGAACACAAGAATGCCGTCAAAAAAGAAGAAAAAACTTCCTCTCTTTTCCAACACATGAAAGAAACAGGACACGAAATTAATTTTGCAGATTCCAAATTGCTCTTTAACATGGAACATCACCACAAGAGAATAATCATGGAAGCCATCGAGATAGAGAAACACCCTCACAACATGAACAAGCGTGACGACACATCCCGCTTGCCAGACATCTGGAAATTAGCCCTCCCCACAAAATCTGACACCAGATCCAGAGGCACACAGAACGCCATCACCAATCAACCACACCAGACCCAAACCCAGACCCTCTCCACAGATAAACTACAGACACCATCCAGTAGCCAAACCAGGGTGGCACCTCCGGATGCTGCACTCCCCTGCAATCCCTACACAGATCTGGCTGGCACAGGCCACAAAACCACAGCTCGCCCCTATACACGAAGCCAAGCCAGAGCACAACCAAGTGCAGTACAGCCATCTTCTCAGAAAAACTCTTCACAAAGTTCAAGAGTTCAAGACACGAAGGCTTTAGCAACTAATCCACACCTAATGACCCACCTAAGTAGGATTCAGGAAATCACTCAAGAAATCACTCAAGATATCCCTCAAGTAATTAAGGAACAAAAGAAGAAAAGGCACACTAGCCTGGGAACCTCCTCTCTGCCCAGAACATTGGAGGCTATACACCACACCTCCTCAACAGTATTTATAGGAACTCAAACACTGAGATCCTGCTCTGTTCCAGTAACAAGAAGCCGAAAGCACCAGCCTGAAGATGACGAGTGAGACCTCGTCGAAACGTCGCCTAGACACCCCAACTTTTACACGGGAAGACACCCGAGGACACCAAAACCTGCATATATATATATATATATATAGCCAAAATTATATATATATACATCTGCCAGAAGAAAGACTGCAAAATAAAATTGTGCAAACTGAGCTCAGCTTGCATAATGTACACAGGTTGTAGAATTCATCTTCTCTTCTCTTAGCCTCAATGCAATCCATTATTTCACCAATGAGTACACAAATCCCTGACAATGCACCATCATCTTGTTGGGTTGGTCTTGTGCTTCTTTCCATATCGTGGTAATACAACAAACTCTACACTTTACTCTACAAAATTATACTGATATTTCCACAGCAAACACATAAAAGGAGGGTGTCTGTTATGTACTGAGTTGAATAGGATCCAAACTGCAGCAGTCTGATTGGTCCTAGAACAATAGGATCCAAAAGGCAGCAGTCTGATTGGTCCTAGAACAATAGGATTCAGAATGCAGCAGTCTGATTGGTCCTAGAACAATGCAGCAGTATGATTGGTTGGCAGGAACCACCCAATCATGCTCCAGATAGAAGTGAATCCACAACCTGATTGGCTTACAGTAGAATTCCGGAATTAGCCAATCATGTGCAGCCCATTGTGTAAATAATGTATATAAGGCAGATACTTTGAGGGGACTTTCATTCATTCCTCCTCACCACTATGAGCTGAATAAAGAGCATGAAATCACTTTGCGACTCTGAGTATATTTCAGTGTCCCATCAGCATCCTTATGTACACATCTGCAAGCATCAGTGAGCCCAGGCCCAATCAGGGTTTTGAAGCTCATGGGGTTATATATTTTTGCACAGTACCCCAGCGCTGAGAAATTCCAGGGGTTCGAGACACTTACCTAGGATTTGTACTTCCTTTTGGAATGAGGCACAGTGGAGACTGCAGTGTCTTTATAATATATAGTTTATTTACCCATATATACAATCTGAGCCTGTGATGGGGGGGGGGGTTCACAGCATTAACACCCCAATAAAGTATTGTTTCATCCCCCCCCCCCATAGCCACAGCCTTGGATTCAAACAGAAATAAATCACTGCTCAGACTCTCTCTCTCCAGCTTTTCTTTTGGCCCACACCACAGCAACTCAACTCTAAACTCTGGCTTAACTAACCATGAGCTGGGGGAGGGCCACCACCCATTTGCCATCTCGCACAGAGCCCCTTTCCTTTGTTTCCCTTAATGGCCCATCACCCAGGCTATCACCTCAGTGAAGGACTTTCACTACTAGCTTGTTAGCTAGTAGTGAAATAAACAGCCCCCAGAATTTTCAGCCAGAGTTATTGACAAATCTTTTAGTGAGCCAGAAGGCAACTTTGCAGTTCTCAAAAGAACAACCTGGGCTGGCCATCCATTGCAGTGCCAATGTATAGGGTACAGTGGATGGGTGGGTAGGTGGGTGTGTATTATGATCACGTGAAATGGACACAGATAAGAAGTGTCTCCCACTAGGCAGAAGCATTGCTGCGACTGCACTTATTTGAAAACATGGGTCTCTCGAGAGACCTTGCAGCATCTTCTGTGACCCATTAGGCAGCCAACTATACGGCTATTGAGCTGAAGGTATTTCTCTCAGGAGGATTTCATGCAGACAAAAACACACACACGTCACAGCAACTGAGAAAATTTCTAGAACTGAGACACTAAGAATTGTAACTGTGGCCTTCTGCACACAAGCAAATGCTCTACTGCTGAGTTATGGCTCTTCCCCTAGACTATGACCATATTATATTATATTATATTATATTATATTATATTATATTATATTATATTATAATTGATTATGGTCGGAGACCAGCTTATAAAACACACTTGGGGGTACAATCCCAGAAGGAAGGCAAACATTTATAACAATGTACACCAATAAATTTAAAATTTATAAATGTGATAAGCGTATAGACACTTAAAACTTTAAGATAAGCTACCACAGAGAGATGTTATTTTATTTTATTATATTATATTATATTATATTATATTATATTATATTATATTATATTATTATTATAAATTGTTGCTGTTGTTATTTCATTTATGAATCTCTTCCCATTAGGCATCTCAAAGAAATTTGCAACATAACAACATATATAGAACAGTTACATGTATAAAAACTGTTCAATTTAACAGTTTTCATATATGTAACTTTTACATATTTATATATGATACCTGCTGTTCGTATAACAATCTCTGTAAGTCTGCTTCCTGTCTAAACAACATATGGGTACAAAATTATAAATATAAAAAAGAGTTTAAAACAACAGCCTATACATAAAATCTATTCAAATTAATTTCAAATACTATTTTAATGTGTTTTAAAAATAAAGAATAAAAAGATTACTTCCAATGACTTCTTTTTTGAATTCTGATAAACCATAATTGAATATCCAATATTGAATACATTTATACCAGAAAGCTAACCAGTAGTATGTGCAGGCACACACACACACACACACACAGAGAGAGAGAGAGAGAGAGAGAGAGAGAGAGAGACAGTTTTATCTTTCCAGAACTTCATATTTTATAGTCTCTGACCAGGCAAATATTGAAGGTTGGGCTCCTAGTATCTATTTAGCAGTGTCTGACCAATCCTGAGGCATCACCTTGCACCTCTCTATACTCTTCTGGACCTGAAGAGTTCAGAGGCCTGAGTACATGTACTCTATGATTTTTCACTACCGCAAGTCCCACTCTCCTCCAGCACCATAATTCAAAAGCATCAATTCGGCGATCAGCCTTCTTTATGGTCCAACTCTCACTTCCATACATCACTACTGGGAAAACCATGGGTTTAACTTGATACTTTTGAATTATGGTGCTGGAGGAGACTCTTGAGAGTCCCACGGACTGCAAGAAGATCAAACCTATCCATTCTGAAGGAAATCAGCCCTGAGTGCTCACTGGAAGGACAGATCCTGGAGCTGAGGCTCCAATACTTTGGCCACCTCATGAGAAGAGAAGACTCCCTGGAAAAGACCCTGGTGTTGGGAAAGATGGAGGGCACAAGGAGAAGGGGACGACAGAGGACGAGATGGTTGGACAGTGTTCTTGAAGCTACCAGCATGAGTTTAACCAAACTGCGGGAGGCAATGGAAGACAGCAGTGCCTGGCGTGCTCTGGTCCATGGGGTCACGAAGAGTCGGACACGACTAAACGACTAAACAACAACAACAAAGTCCCACTCTCAGTCCCTGAAAGATCCCTCTATCTTCCCAAAGTTGGGACACCAGAGCAAGGCACCACGTTTGCACAGCCTCTGTCACCCATGTGTAGAACCTTCACTTCACACAGTCTTAAAAGCGCTGCTGGATCAGAGCAGTGGCTTATCTATCTAGCCCACCATCCTGTTCTCACAGTGACCAACCGGGGAAACCTACAAGCGAAACCTGAGCACAACAGCTACTGCTGCAGTTCCCAACAAGTTGGCATTCATCCTGCCTCCGGTCTTCCAATCCACTGGTGCCAATCTTCTCCGATAGCTTTTCTCCACACCACTGAACCTTGCAGTTCAGTGTTGCAAAGCTCTGCACTCTCTCTCTCTCCCTTTGTCAAGCCCTCCTCCAGATCTGAGGCAGCGAAGTCAGCTTCTTGGCGTTGCTAAGCTGCTGCCTTCACCTGCTATTTCTCCTCAGAAAGGCAGTTTCCTTGCTCTTCAGCTGAACTTCTGTGAGCCTGAGCTGGGGACATTTTTCTCCCTTGTGCCACTTTAGGAGTTTGAGCTGCTTCAGCAAAGGAAGGCAAACATGGCCTTGCACTGCACTGTTGAAGCTTGGAGGCAGGGGAGAAATCTGCCTTTAGCTGCAGCCTCTGCATAAATTTCAGTGTTGCACAGGCTCCAAATGCAGATTTCTAAAGCCACTCTTGCCTGCCTGTTGTGAAGATTCTCTAAGCTGGGAAGATCTGAGAATTCTTTGCTGAGTGGATCTTGAACTTGGGTTCATGTGATAATGCAACAACAATAATGCATCTTAGAAAGGGCAGAAGAGCAGTTAGAAAGTAAAAGGCCTTGTCTCCGAGTCCAAAGATGCCAGATAAAAAACTGCAAACCGCCACTTCATTCATATTTAATTTCTATATTTATATACCACTTAATTTCAGAGCAGTCTCTAAGTGATTTACAATAGATAGCAGGGCCGGCCCACACATGAGGCAAGGTGAGACGACTGCCTCAGGCGGAACAATCCACAGTGGCAGTGGATCCCATTTTAGATTTTTATTCCCCTTTTGTTCCTGCTGACAATCTTTGCTCCCCGCTTCTTCACTGGCGGGGGGGGGGTGCCATTTTGTGCTTTGCCTCAAGTGCCAAAATGGCTTTGGTAGACCTAGATAGATAGATGTTTGTGTTTGTGTGTGCGCGCGCAGAAAGCACAGACATGCATGCAACTCATTCTGGCTACAATCCTAAATACACTTTCTAGGGAGGGAGTAAGCCCCATTGAACACAGTGGGACTTGCTTCTGAGTACGTGTATGCAAGAAAACACTGTTGATGTTGTAAGCATGCAGTCTTGTGCTACTGGGGAAGCTGTGTGAATCATCTTGGAAGACTGCATGGCAGGTGGCAAATGCCAGTCAAAATGAGAGCTCGATTAAAGAGGCAGAGAGAGGTTTTGTCCCAGCAGCGTGCGTCAGATGTATGCAGGGCAGACAAAGTGGCTGCAAAGAAGTCGAAAAGGTTGGGGACAGCAAAAAAAACAAAAACAAATGGGTGCCCAATGCAGCGCAAAAATCTCTTAACAGCACAATTTCCTACTTGGAAGTCCTACTGAGCTCAATAGGAAGATGAACAGTGTGTGGATTATCTCGGAAATGAACACACAAAACAACGGATTTTAAAAAATGGAACAGGGACAAAAGGCAATTCATTATCTTTAAAAGCATGACAAACAATTCACAGCGAACAGCTTCAAAATTCAAATATTGTATAAATAATGTTCCTGAGGAAAAACTACACTGGAATCTGAACTGCAGAAATAAAGCCAGTTGCTCAGCTGGAATCAAAGGCTTGATACACTTGAGAGACAGTGTGGTGCAGTGGTTGGAGTGTTGGACTAGGAGCTGGGAGGCCAGGGCTCAAATCCCCACAAAACCACTAAGTTCACCGGGGGACCTGGAACCAGTCATGGCCTCTCAACCTAGCCTACCCCACAAAGTTGCTGTGGGGGGTGGGGGATTAAAATGAGGAGAGAGTTAAAACATGTAGGCCACCTTAAGCTCCTTGGAGAAAAAATAGATTTTTTTTTTTTTAATTGTGAAGTTAATGTGATCAAAATCAAACCCAATTAGCATTTTTCAAAGTGGGATGTGGAGACCTATAAAGCACAGGGAGGCTACAATCCTTAGAACGCTTAACTAGGTAAAGGTACCCCCCCTGCCCGTACGGGCCAGTCTTGACAGACTCTAGGGTTGTGCGCTCATCTCACTCAAAGAGGCTGGGAGCCAGCGCTGTCCGCAGACACTTCCGGGTCACGTGGCCAGTGTGACAAAGCTGCATCTGGCGAGCCAGCACAGCACACGGAACGCCATTTACCTTCCCGCTGGTAAGCGGTCCCTATTTATCTACTTGCACCCGGGGGTGCTTTCAAACTGCTAGGTTGGCAGGCGCTGGGACCGAACGACGGGAGCGCACCCCGCCGTGGGGATTCGAACCGCCGATGCGATCAGCAAGTCCTAGGCGCTGAGGTTTTACCCACAGCGCCATCCGCGTCCCGAACACTTCACTTAACCGTGTTAAGAACACTTAACTAGGTAAAGGTAAAAAGGGAAAGGACCCCTGGACAGTTAAGTCCAGTCAACAGCAACTATGGGGTGCAGCGCTCATCTCGTTTTCAGGCCGAGGGAGCTGGCGTTTGTCCACAGACAGTTTTCAGGGTCATGTGGCCAGCATGACTAAACCACTTCTGGTGCACAGAGGACCGTGATGGAAACCAGAGCACATGGAAACGGCATTTACCTTCCCACCACAGTGGTACCTATTTACCTACTTGCACTGGCGTGCTTTCGAACTGATAGGCTGGCCAGTTGCTGGGTTGACTGGGGCTGATGAGGGTTGCACTCCAGCAACACCTGGAGATGAAAGCCCACAGGTGTCTTGTACAGTGGTACTTCGGGTTAAGAACTTAATTCGTTCTGGAGGTCCGTTCTTAACCTGAAACTGTTCTTAACTTGAGGTACCACTTTAGCTAATGGGGCCTCCCGCTGCCGCTGTGCCGCTGCCGTGCAATTTCTGTTCTCATTCTGAAGCAAAGTTCTTAAACTGAGATACTATTTCTGGGTTAGCAAAGTCTGTAACCTGAAGCATCTGTAACCTGACGTGTCTGTAACCTGAGGTGGTACCTCGGGTTACATACGCTTCAGGTTACAGACTCTGCTAACCCAGAAATATTGCTTCAGGTTAAGAACTTTGCTTCAGGATGAGAGCAGAAATCGTGCTCCGGCGGCGCAGCAGCAGCAGGAGGCCCCATTAGCTAAAGTGGTGCTTCAGGTTAAGTAAGGACCTCCAGAACGAATTAAGTACTTAACCTGAGGTACCACTGTACTTGGTGTCCACACAAAAAAGGGGTGCTTGAGTTGCTCAACCAATTCGTCAACTAACCCAGGGGTTGTAGATCTGTTCTGCAGCCCACCAATGGACCGTCCGCAAGATTCATTCAGGTGTGCCAGTGTTCTCACGTACAACTTCAGTTTGAAGGAGTTCTATCACATTCAATTTGCAATAGAGTAAGATACAAGGTAAGAAAGATGCATTTTTTAAAAAAGATTAAAAATCATGCAGCATCTAGCACGCTGCATTGCAATTGCTGCAACAGGCAAAAAAATCATGATGTGGGCTGCCAGGAACCTCAAAAATCCACCCCCCTTCTTTCTTTTTTTTGAAATATATATATATTTTTATTTTACAAGCGAAAGGTTATAAGAGTACCAGATACATAACCATATATAGAGATTTCTCTGAATCTCCCAACTTCCCACACTCCCCTCCATGGGTCCTATTGTCAGCATCTTCAACTGCATATTAAACAACATGTGGAGGAACCTCAGAAATCTATGGCGGGGTGGAGTTTCGGAACTACTGAACTAAAACTTTACAGTGCAACCCTAACAATATCCACTCAGAAGTAAGTCTTATTGAATTCCATGGAGCTTACTCCCAGCTAAGTGGAGTTAGGACTCCAGCCTTCCTGTTAATTAACTCGGCAATTTTATATACAATATGTGAAATTCCCTCATACGGATGAAAAAAAAACCATGAAAACAGGAAGAGAGAGGAAGTATACTGTCGAGCGGAACAACCTGAGCTCCAAAAGTGTTCCTAACATCGTACAGTCTAGTACTACCATATGGCACTTTTGTTCACATTGAAATGTACTTGAGGCAGAACTAATGAATCCATCGTTTTATTGGCAGAGGCACCAAGCCTATTAATAAAGGCCTCCATCAGAATAGGTTTGCAGAGCAATTCCCAAAAGATGGTTAAGGCTTGACAGACGGCTGTGGGAGGCTTGTCGGTGAATTGTCAGGGACTGCCAGCAGTGCGTCTGGGGAACAGCGCTGAAAAAGAAACTTTGGAACAGTCTCTTCCAGGTCATAAGGGGCAGTTAACAAGTGATGCTTGCTAAACAAAGGCAACAATTCCCCGTGTGTGAGCGTGATTCTTCAGAAAGGTTTCAGACAATATCTGATCTAAAATGTCTACATGAGAAGCCACTGCCATCATCACAATGAAAGGGGGGAGGAAGTCAGGGGTACAATTAGCGCAGCATCGTGGACTGACACAAAATATATTTAAATTAGTGTTTCTGAAGTAGATTATGTCTTAGCTGGTTGAAGGTTTCTAATCTTCTTTACTTTTATGGAAACATATGTATAGAATCCCTTGGTAAATAACAAATTCATGTTGGCAAGAAAGGTAAATGTGTGTTAATGAGATATGTTTGGTTATGTTGGGTAAGAGTCAACCAGTGTTAGAAACTCAGGTATATAAGCCAGGTGCCAACCAGCTCCTTAAACCAGGGTTATAGTCGCCAAAACAGAATTCCTGGTTGCCATTTTTCAGCCAGGCAGCTCCAAAGCCAGATTTTTCAATATGACTTTTTGGTTCCTGAAATTCTTTCTGATTGTACAGATAAAATGTAACAGAATTCTACAGGATATTTTGCTAGTGTGTGAAAACAGTCAAGATCCAAGGATCCCCAGGCATGCACCTCCAGATGGTGGAGATATCAGGCTCCATCCTGGTGTCCAGGTATCTTCACTTGGTCACAACTGGCCAATGGCCAGGCGCAAAATGCGACTGGTGAATTTTGAATGCTGAACCTGCAAAAGGACTTCTGCTTGAGCAGCAGAGTTCCCCATGCCCCCACCCAATTTGCTCAGTGGGGGTGAGGAGAACCCCTGAGAGAGTGGAGGGTGAGAAAGAGGGGGTGGTTATGTCTGGGAAGCTAAAACGCTTGCCCCAAAGGAATAAACACCTTAGCATGACACTGAATTCCTCCCTTCATTATTACTAGCATTATTTATTCAATTTGTGAGTTGCATGACATGTGGAAAGTCTTCAAAATTTAAAAATGTAAGGAATGGCATGGAATTAGAAGAGAGAACAATGCATGACATCATTCTAAGCTTATTTACTTGGAAATAAGTACCATGGTAATGAGGAACAGTTGAGGAAGTTAGCTATGTCTAGGAAGACTGAGAGGTGATATGACAGTCATCTTCAAATATCTGGAGGACTATCACATGAGAAGATGGAGCAAGCTTGTTTTCTGCTGCTCCAGAGAGCAGGACCCAAACCAATGGATTCAAATGGCAAGAAGAAAGTTTCCAGCTAAACATTAGGAAGAACTTTCAGAAGGTAACAGCTGCTTGATAGGAGAACGGACCACCTGGGAAAGTGTAGGGCTCACCATTGTTGGAGGTTTTTAAGCAGAGGTTGGATGGCCATCTGTCAGGGATTTGCTAGCTATGATTCCTGTATTGGGGCAATGGGGGGGCTGAACCTATGAGTACTTTTTACTTCATCGTAAATGTGTATTTGGATTAGAATGTTATGAACATGAACTAGCATCTCTCCAAAGTGCCTCCCCCTCTCCAGCTTTCTGTTTTGCTCTGCAGCAGGTTAATCCTGTTACTCATTGTGAGAAACATATTTTTCATTATAGAGAGTGGTACATTATGTGAGAAAGGTCACTCCAGCTATATTTTCAAGTAATGCAATGGCATCCAAAAGCCATCTAAGAAGCAAGCTGTGGGGGGAAATAAATGTATTCTGTTCTTACTGTGTTGCTCTTTCGGAAATCACTTTGCATGACATGTGGGAAAGCTTCATCATCGTGATCCTTATATTTGCTCTGCTCCATGGAAGAGGGGAGGTAAACCTTGTTCAAATCCACCATCTCTCTGCTATATATAAATTGGGAACAGGCAGCTTCTCAACCCAAGACTTGCCAACGACCACTTAAATAATGAGTAGCTAGCCACAAGGAGTTGCAGAAGGAAAGATGGATGGATACGGGTTCCTAATCACTTGGTGACAACACTCTGAGCATATCATCATGACAGATTTAAACAATAATTCCTTCTCCCCAAGAAAATCTGGATGCTGCTTTTTCTTAAGCAGAGGGGATGGGGACTTCATACGCAGAGTGCTTGGCACCTTCACCAGTTCCCATTATTCTTTGGGAGAAGCCATGGCAGTTAAATTGGTATGCAACCATTATAAATTTGGATGTGCCCACACATAAAAAGAAAGGTGGGTGTGTTGACATAAGAACATGTTCCCCCACTGCCACCAGAAGGCCAATCACTGAGAAGGGTTCACGTGTCCTGGCTCCAACACAAGGAGACCCACTCTCTTACTTATATAAGGAAGAGATGTTTATTCAGGCAAGTAACACTGCAGCAGATGCAGGGCTCAGGAATCACAGTTCCGGAGTTTGAGAGCAGGGCAAGAACTTCAGAACTGGATGGACACGGCAAAGATGTCCCAACAAGTATCCCTGCCCTTCCCATCAGCGCAAGGTGTGGTCACTTGCAAGACGCTCTTCCCGTATGGCAGGTGTAGGCAACCTAAGGCCCATAGGCCAGATGCGGCCCAATCGCCTTCTAAATCCAGCCCGCGGACGGTCCGGGAATCAGTGTGTTTTTACATGAGTAGAATGTGTGCTTTCATTTAAAATGCCTCTCTGGGTTATTTGTGGGGCATAGGAATTCGTTCATTTCATATATATATATATATATCCGGCCCACATGGTCTGAGGGACGGTGGACTGACCCACGGCTGAAAGAGGTTGCTGACCCCTGCCTTATGAGAACGTCTAGATTGCAGACACCAGTGGCGTAGCGTGGAGGGTGCAGGGGGGGCCAGCCGCACCGGGCGCAACATCTGGGGGTTAGGGTTAGGGGGCGCAAATCCACGGGTTAGGGGGCGCAAATTACTTGCCTTGCCCCGGGTGCTGACAACCCACGCTACGCCACTGGCAGACACATACTCCATAGGGGCAGATCCAAAAGTTGCATCTAGTTTGAGTATACCTGCCAGTTGAGGCACACCCCTCAGATGATCAAAGCCCTCTCCAGCCTCCACTGAGGCTCTCTGCTCCACAGGAAGGCTGAAGCGGAGAGCTGGCACCCCTGCTCCCCCTTCCGCAATAGCTGAAGTCAGGGTGTGAAGGTGAGGTTCTCCCCTCCTCCTATGCTCCCACCGTTCAGCCCCCTCCTCTGCTTCTTCCTTCACCTCCTGAGTCAGAGCTTGCCAACCCAAGACTGATCCTGACCACGCTGCGGAACTCATGATTTCATGCTCCAGGCCAGGCTTGCAACTGCTGCATTGCACAAGAGGCAGGGGGAAAGAGCCGCAGCTGTGGGGGAGCTTCAAGATGACATATGAGTCAATTCTACCCAGCTTTAACAGGAGCCAAATTAGAAAACCGTTGTGGGAATGAGCGCTTTGGGAAGAACATCTTCATGGGTGACAGAATTGCTGCCTACTATGCATTTCCAAATTCTTAATTTAGCTACCAAACATTTTCCAGAGTGATGCAGCAGTCAGTGAATGTCTTGAAACTGAAATTATAGGCCACGGAGTGTGCATACCAATTATAGTGCCAAATGGGTTAGCAAGGCTGGGAAGACGGTGATAAAGGAAGTTCCCCATTTGCATCTACTCAACAAATGCCTGATTATTCAATAAGTGGCAACAAGTACAAAATATGGTAATACTTTACAAGCAGGCATGTAAATAGCTAGCTGGACAATCACCTGTGATGAATGAGAATCTCTTCTGGGCAGGCAAGCATTGGTCTTTAGGTTCTTAAGATGCTACAAACAGAAGCAGTGTGGTGTAATCATAGAATCATAGAGTTGGAAGAGACCACAAGGGCCATCGAGTCCAACCCCCTGCCAAGCAGGAAACACCATCAGAGCACTCCTGACATATGGTTGTCAAGCCTCTGCTTAAAGACCTCCAAAGAAGGAGACTCCACCACACTCCTTGGCAGCAAATTCCACTGTCGAACGGCTCTTACTGTCAGGAAGTTCTTCCTAAT
This sequence comes from Podarcis tiliguerta, assembly GCF_965153285.1. Taxonomy (NCBI): domain Eukaryota; kingdom Metazoa; phylum Chordata; class Lepidosauria; order Squamata; family Lacertidae; genus Podarcis; species Podarcis tiliguerta. The sequence continues at coordinate 30,797,437 of NC_139534.1, forward strand.
GTTTAGGTGGAATCTTCTTTCTTGTAGTTTGGATCCATTGCTCCATGTCTGCTTCTCTGGAGCAGCAGAAAACAACCTTTCTCCCTCCTCTATGTGACATCCTTTTATATATTTGAACATGGCTATCATATCACCCCTTAACCTCCTCTTCTCCAGGCTAAACATGCCCAGCTCCCTTAGCCGTTCCTCATAAGGCATTGTTTCCAGGCCTTTGACCATTTTGGTTGCCCTCCTCTGGACACGTTCCAGTTTGTCAGTGTCCTTCTTGAACTGTGGTGCCCAGAACTGGACACAGTACTCCAGGTGAGGTCTGACCAGAGCAGTAATGATCAGTATTTGACCATGGCCTAGGAGACCTGAGTTCAAAATCCTTGCTCAGACATTAATAATAAATAATAATAATAATAATAATAATAATAATAATAATAATAATTTATTATTTGTACCCCGCCCATCTGGCTGGGTTTCCCCAGCCACTCTGGGCGGCTTCCACAAAGACCAAAAATACACTAATATGTCATACATTAAAAACTTCCCTGAACAGGGCTGCCTTAAGATGTCTTCTGAATGTCAGGTAGTTGTTTTTCTTTTTGACATCTGGTGGGAGGGCGTTCCACAGGGCAGGTGCCACTACCGAGAAGGCTCTCTGCCTGGTTCCCTGTAACTTGGCTTCTCGCCAGAAGGCCCTCGGCGCTGGACCTCAGTGTCCGGGCAGAACGATGGAGGTGGAGACGCTCCTTCAGGTATACTGGACCGAGTTCCCTGCATGGCCTTGAGCCAGTCACTTTCTTTCAGCCTCACCAACTTCACAGGGCTGCTGTGAGAATCAAATGAGGAGGGATAGAAGCATGTATGCTACCCTGAGCTCCTCGCAGGAAAGGTGAGATATAAATGTAACAACTAATAAGCAAATAAATAATTAACATCAGCATTTGTGGACTAGTAAAAAAAAAATGCACTGACCATTTTGAGGACTGACTTGCACAGCTGTCTTGAAGAGAGGCTCATAAAATTATGTAGCATTTATGAATGCACTGAGAAATGTATTTCTTATTGCACAGCAACCACAGCAACATTTCTAGGAGTAGAGGAACATCCCCTTCAAAGACCTCAACACACTGAAAGATTCAGAAGAAGAGTGTTGCAGTAGCAGCCTTGGACCAAGGCTAACCAGAGCTCCTGGCCAATATTGAGCATCCTTCATTGTTGGCTTGACTATATTGTATATGCCAATATTATGCATACCAATAGCAAACTGAGTTATTACCGCTACATAGCCAAACCACTGAGAAATAGCATGGCAGTTACAACATATTGGGGAAACTTCAGGGTCAGATTCTTCTTTAATGAAAACACAAGACACAAAACAAAGGGGTAGAGGAGCTCAAACCAAATCAGAATCACCCATGGTTGGTTGGTTGGCATCCAACTGTTGGAAGGTTACAATGCCTGATATGGCTGATGGGAGAGACATGTTTCATTGCAGCAGGGGCAGATGAAGGTGTCTGGTTGTGCTGCTGCAGATGCACCATGGCATCTCTTTTCTCTGTGCTCCTCCCAGCATAAAATGCTACTCCTCCTCCCTTCCTGTTTGGTCTATTCCTTTTGAACAGGTTATACCCCTCAGTTCCTACATTCCAGTCATGAGTCTCATCCCACCAGGTTTCAGCAATGCCTACCAGGTCATATTTGCCATCCTGTATTAAAAGCTCCAATTCGTCTTGCTTGTTTCCAATACTATGTGCATTTGTATAGAGACAAGTGAAACCTTGATTTATTCTCTCCAGCTGCTTCCTTCTTGTAGTTTCTTGCTCTTTAGCAGGTTTCTGGAGTACCACCTCAGTTTCCTGTGAATCAATGAAGCTATTATCCCCAGTACTAGGTGTTCTTTTGTTGTCTGTAACATTCTCATCTAGCTTAAAGTTCTCCTGATCAGGTTTGTGGAACTCTTCGCAAACAGATTCTTGCCAACCACTGTACAATCCATCTCTTGCCAGAAGTCCTTCCTCAAGGAAGCAGGGGGCATGATCCAAAGAAGTGAAGCCCTTCATGATGACATCACCTGTGTATGTTTTTCTTTCTTCCTGGGTCATGACCTTAAACAGGAAGGGGTGATGAAAAGACCACCTGTGCCCCAAGGCTCTTCAGCTCCCTGCCCAGAGTCTCACAGTCCTATGCTATACATTGAAGGTTGTGTGTGGCAGTATTATTTGTACCCACATGAATCAGAAGAAAGCGGTAGCAGTCAATGGGTTTTATAAGACTTGGCAACTTCTCTGTCGCATTGTGAATCTTTGCACTTGGAAGGTGGCACACCTCCCTGGACATCCTGTTTCCTCCACAATTGGGAAGGAGGGGGAAATAGCTTTATTACAAAGCACAGCAGGATCATGTCTGCTCATTCAAACACACACGCACAAAAAGAGAAGATACAATAAAAACAAGACAAAAACAACCTATCAATTTACAAATTCTATCAAATTGCATGTAACCTTTTATAAAAAGCCAAAGTTCTAACACAAGCATTAGCCAAAAACAATTGCAGTTTAGTTCCCGGTAAAGTTTTGAACTCTTTAAAACAAAAAACAGAAAGAAATAAATTATAGCTCACAATTATTTAACTAAAGTGTCTCAAGAAAAACATGAGAGGTTAAGTAACAAAAAGCTTTTGACAGTATTTGTATTACAACTTAGATTTGAACTTTTTTCAGTGTCTTGCTTATAACTTGATATCATTTGTGAATTGATGAGTTTTTTTAACATATTGAATTCAATAGGACTATTCCAGAGTAAACAGCATCAGCTGGGGAACAGCTGAACTGAATGTTCAGAACAATTTGCAAATTTCACATAGTTACACAAACCTACATGACGAGAATTTGGATCTAAAGTGCTGTTTAAAAATGCAAACTTTGCACTGAAGAGTACAGAACGTGTCATCTGGTATTTATGAATTTAGCTAATTATACACAGTCAGCTATTAAATTTGAATTTGCATTCAGTATTTAGCACCTGATACATGTAAATCACAAGCAAGTTGGCACTGCCATCCAAAGAGCAGCGCGGTTTTCTAAAGTTTATAGATCAAATTAAACATTTATGAAAAAAACATTATGTTCCAATAGAAATCATACAAGTTGGCAGAATTTGCAGTTGGACTCAAAGCTAACTGGATTCTCTCAGGTCAGTATAGAGAGGAAGAAAAAATATGCAGCAAAGCAACCAAAACATATTTCAGGTTTGTTTCAAAACACCTTACTCACAGCACTCACTCTACCACCTTGCTGAAAAACTGTACATAAGATATAGCATGATAAGAGCAACTACAGTGGTACCTCAGGTTAAGTACTTAATTCATTCCGGAGGTCCGTTCTTAACCTGAAGCACCACTTTAGCTAATGGGGCCTCCTGCTGCCGCTGTGCTGCCGGAGCACGATTTCTGTTCTCATCCTGAAGCAAAGTTCTTAACCCGAGGTACTATTTCTGGGTTAGTGGAGTCTGTAAACTGAAGCATATGTAACCTGAAGCGTATGTAACCTGAGGTACCACTGTATTGCATTATAATTCTCTAACCCATCAATGGGGATTCTATGACTCTCCAGATCTTGTTTGGGTGCTGCTTCCATAAGCCCCAGCCAGCATGGTCAATAGTCAATGATCAGTGATGATGGGAGTTGTAATCCAAAAATATTTATTTCATTTTATTTTTGAGTTTTTTAATTTCTATACCGCTTTATATTTTTTAATAAAAACCTCAAAGCAGTGTACAGCATATTAAATCAATAAAACAATAGCCGGGCAATGTTTCTCTGGCCTCATGAGGAGCCTCTTCTGTAGGGCTGGGTGAGTGTGGGCCTCGCCCCCTAGGCCAGGTGGAAAGGGCCTTGCGGGGAGCGGCCTTCACACCTCACAACAAGATCTGGAGGGTTACAGGTTCCCCATCCCTGCTCAGGTAACTACCCTCTTTTGGTACAGGTGGACTCCCCACTCTCCTCCAGATATGCTCTGGTTCCCTCCAGCTGGTTCCCTCAGTTAAATTTTACAAGAATCACGGCACATGCGTCTCTCCAGGCTCCTTGTAAGACAGCACTCTTTGGCTTTGACCCTGGCCTGTGATAAATTCTGCCTTCCAGATTGACCCTCTACTACATTTGCATGTTTCTTGCTTCCTTAGCTCTGTGTAAATCAGGGATGGGAGGCTGTGGTCCTCCCGATGTTGCTGGATTACAACTCCCATCATCCCTATTGGCCATGCTGGCTGGGCCTGATGGGAGATGGAGTCCAGGAGCATATACAAGCCCTCCCGTGGGATCTGCCCCAACAGTCCTGAGTCTAGAACCTATCCTAGGACATACATTCATAGCTCCATGTCTGACTGCATACGGCTCACAGTATTGACAATGGGTGCAGCAGACTGCAAACACTCAACCATGTTTAAAAGATGCATTTACTGTGCAATCCTATGCGTGTTTACTCATAAGTGAATTCTACTGAACAAATAAGCACGCAGAAGATTACAATGATCAGTCTTGTCAGCGAGGCTGCTACTGTACAGCTGATATGAAGGAAACACCTAAAAACTCCTCACCAGATAGAAGCAATAGACACACGTGGGAAGAGTATGTCTATCACACTTCTTATTACTTAACCATTATTGCATGTCACACTAGATATAAAAAAAAGCAGACACCTTTCGACTTCTCCTTCTCCAAAGAATTGGCAGTGCAATGTGTGTGAGGTAGCCAAGAGGATTTGTGATAATGCTTTCCAATTAACAGATGCTGTGGAGTCTGGAATGAATGACAACTGTGGTTGGATGCATTTTCGAGGGAACTGTAATGGAACAGTCTGGTTCCCCCCCCCCCATACTTTCCTGGTGTGGTTTAGTCCCACGGGGTGTTGCTCTCAATTGTTCCATCTCAGTGTGTATGTTGGAGCAAGTGGAAGGTGGCCTGAGCTGTTCAGCTTAACTACAGGAAAGGAAGGTTGCTATGTGAGTTTGTAATCAGGATAAGCGGTTTATAAACCTACCTGCCTCTTGTGTGAGCAGGACCAGTTAGGACATGGAAGCCCGAGTAAGGACTCTAGTTCTGAGACCCACACAGAAAGAAGGAATGTTATAGCAGCTCGATGAATGCAACATAAGAATGGGGATCTACACACCCCAGCAGGGTTGTTTTTTTTTCAGTCTGTGAGAAACTGGACATAGGAGGAAATGTTGGAAGAAAATAGTCTTGCTCAACCATTTGCCCCTGGTTTGCATGACCATTCCACAAACTTTTGCAAATACCCATCAGGTCAGCACTTCCTTAGCCTAAAAGCTATGGAAATCACATTGATTAATTCCCTACTCTGAGGTGGCATCTCAGCATTCTGGTGGTATCGTGAAATCATAATCTTGCTTAAACTCCCCTACATGCACATACTTGTGTGTGCTCACATACACAAACTGAAGCTAATTTTCTCTTCCTTTTTCTATTCTGTTTCTTCAAGAAAAGGATCACAAACTGAGAAGACGAAGACGCGTGCGTGCGCACGCACACTCAAATGCATACTATCCAACTTTTGCAGATCAAAAAAATGGGACGTGCATCTTCCGGGACCCAGACCACAATCTTGCCCTGAAAAATGTGTTTCTTTCAAGGCAAGAATGCAGCACTCAAAATGGCTTCTGCAATCTCACATGAAAAAACAGGGCGTTCCTTTTTTTCCGCATTGGCGGGTATGCAAATGACCATTCTCCATCACCATGAATGCATCAGTGTCACATTTTACTTGAGTCAACCTTCAGTGTTTCCCAAATTTCTGAGACTTGCGCTATAAACCCCCCACAAAAAATTACATTGCAGGCCAAAAAAGCTCAGTAATCTAAGCCTGCAGGAAGAGAACAATGACTCATACAGAGATGCACTAAGCAGCCTCCTACCAGAGGCTCCTTTGGGTGCTTTTCATCATTTAATGGTCATGATCCCCCTCTCATAGCCTATTGTCATTTCTCTTGTAGCATACTCTCTTCTTAAAAATAAATCCTTATGCGTTGCCTATCTCTTGCTCCTAGCATTGTTTTCTGAAAGTTTTGCTGGCTATGCAAGGAAACTACTGCAATTAAGTCTCTCTGTGCATAGATTAGTGTGCTAGAGACTTCTGAAAATCCTTCCCAAACTGCAATTGCTGGCAGCATTTCTTCCAGTGCTTCATGAACAACTATTTGCACAATGCTGACTATATTGAGACAGTTGTTGTACTCAGACATAAAGCTAAATTGCAAACATGAAGCTGCATTGTCCTGAATTAGACCATTGGTCCATTGATCTCAGTGATGTCTACTCCAGGAATAAGGAATCTGTAGCACTTCAGATGCTGTTGTGTCTCATCATCTCTAACTGGTGCGGATAGGAACTGAGAGTCCAACAATGTCAGAAGGATTACAGGTTTACCCATCCCCAAACTGTTCTTGGCTGGAAGTAGCTGTCCAGGGCCTATTCCCAGTCTTACCTAGAGAAGTCATGAATTGAACCTGAGACACTTATACATTCACAGCATGTACTCTGCCATCACTGAGCTATGGTCTTTCCTTAACCATCATTTGGCGTCATGTCTGTAGCTATGCCAATTTACAAGCCATGGTTTGCAAAACAGGATATTGAACCACACAGTTTGAATTTGCAAACACAAATTCTGCAAGCTGTGGTTTGTGTTCATGCTGGAATTCACAAACCACCAGAAAGCTAGCTAGGGCCACTGCTCCACCTACAAAGACTGCTGCGCCATGGAGAAAGAAGCAGATTTATGAAGCTGTGTGCTGATCGGATGGAAGCAGACAAGCACCTCTAAACTACAGATTACTTGCCGTACGTCTGGAACTTCAAACCATGGTGTGGGTTCTTAACTGTGCTTGGCATAAGAAAACCATAGTTTAGGGTGGTGCCTGAAATAAGAGTGTACATTTTTCACATGGAGAAGAGAATACAAGAGAAGAAAGCCTTCCACAGAGAATAATCTCTTAAGATTCTGAATATATGCTGTGCAGTACAGGATCATGACCACAATGCCCAGCACCAGTGCAAGGGAATTATTTTGCCTTTGCTGGGAGCTGGTCTCCAATCACTTTCCAGCTTTGCTCTATTTTTCCTCTCTCACATGATGCAAAGGTTGCTTCTGCTTGTGCTATGTCAAAGACAGGAAGAGGCAGGATCAGCCTGCAAAGATTTGGGCAAAAACAAATCTAAAGTTATTCTTTCCCTTGCTATTTTATTATTATTATTATTCTGAATGGGTTGATGAAAGCTAAGCCCCAAACTATTTCTTTGGTCAAGAACTAAAGCCCTCAGGCTTAAACAGTCGTGGACAGCAGTGGAGTGGAGGCACTTAACTGACCTCCTGGCAAATGAGTCATTGCCGCTCACTGGAATGGCGAGACAGAGAACAGGAGTGGTGGTGCTGTCAGTGCAGTGCAAACACACTGGCAGAGCCAATCTGGCACTTCTACAATTATTATTCTGCTCTTCATGAATACAAATAAGAAGAAGGAAAATATCACATTAATATTCCAATTCTTCCACATTATAAATGGATCTTGCCAGAACAAAGTTGACTATATTTAATCACATTATCCTATACTGCATCTTCTATGTGTCTCCAACTGAAGAGTATAATTTAATTCGATCTTGTACCTTATTATTCCAACAAGGTAGACCATGATTATATTTGAGAATTATCAATATTATTACATGCTCAAAACCCTTTTCCAAACAGACAAATTTCAGCCAAAAATAATGGTTACTTATTTAATATCATATGACTAGGATGCCTTCCCCACTGAACATAAATCACTCTGAGGTCATTTCCTGGTCTTAAGAACTGAAATGATTAAAAAGACAAAAGCCACTTTGAAATACGACTTCTTTCTCCCTCTCCTTCCCTCTATCCCACCTCCCCCCAGCTGTTTCTAATTTTTTATTTCATTAGTCTAACTGAACAAAACAGGTATTCAAGAAAACTAAGCAGGAAGGTGGGGAAGGAGAATCAGATAACTGCAAAAAGAATCTGTAATTTATACCCAGATATACTGGATAAGTATTCAAATCAAAATGAAAATATGATCAAATTTGACTTGCATCGTGAAATTTCATACAGGGCATTCGTTCCTGTTATTTCTCTTGGTGAAGACTTGCGACGCTGCAGGTTCTTTTTACAGGAATTAATTCCAAATATTGTAAGCTCAGCAGCACCCTACTGTTGGCACATCACCAGCATATGAAGAGACTGAGGGCCTAGAGAAGCTTGTCTCTTTTTCTAATAAGCCTAAATCTGGGGATATTTAATTAAACTGATGGGCAGGAGAAGATTGAAAACAGACAAAGGAAGGTGCTGCTTCACCCAGTGCATAATAAATCGATGGAGGCTGCATGACGTTGTGACAGCAACTGCACCTACATCTTAGATGGCTTTCAAAGGTATTAGTGGCTAAAGTCATGATGGAAGACTCCCATGTTCAGAGGCTGGATGCCACTTACTAGCAACTGCAGGGGAACAACAGTAGCCATTGTGGCAAACTGGGTGCTGGACTGGGTGAGGCATTGATCTGATTCATATTATTATTAATGGTCAGAGAATATGGGAGTTGGAGTCCACCAACATCTGGAGGACACCACATTGGCCACCCTGCCTTATAAAACTACAAAACTGATCTGCCAGGGAGCTGCAACCTCTCCCAGAATAGGTCACACACCTAATTCCCAGACATGGGAACCACCCACCCACAGCATTTCCATCTTATCAGGATTCAGCTTCAGGTTATTGGCCCCCATCCAGTCCATCATTGCCTTCAGACACCTATCTTCACAGCTTCTCCTGATTCTGCATATCATTAGCATACTGATGAAATGATGCTCCAAATCCCTGGATGAAAGTTCCCAGCAGTTTCAGACAGGTGTTAAATAGCACAGAAGACAGAAGAGACCTTTGGAGCCTAGGGCGTGCTGATCAGAAGGTCGGTGGTTCAAATCCCCGCAACGGGGTGAGCTCCCGTTGCTCGGTCCCTGCTCATGTCAACCTAGCAGTTCGAAAGCACATCAAGTGCAAGTAGGTAGATAGGTACCACTCCGGCGGGAAGGTAAATGGCGTTTCCATGTGCTGCTCTGGTTCGCTAGAAGCGGCTTAGTCATGCTGGTTACATGACCTGGAAGTTGTACGCCGGCTCTCTTGGCCAATAAAGTGAGATGAGCGCTGCAACCCCAGAGTCAGCCACGACTGGACCTAATGGTCAGGGGTCCCTGTCCCTTTACCTTTACAGCACAAAAGCAATGCAGCAGAGCTACAATCTCCTAGTCCTATGTTCTGGCAGAGACCCTATGAGTCAGGGGTTAGCAAACTTTTTCAGTAGGGGGATGTGCCACTGTCCCTAAGACCATGTGGGGGGACGGACTATATTTTTGGGAGGGGGGAATGAACAAATTCCTATGCCCCACAAATAACCCAGAGATTTAAATAAAAGCACACATTCTACTCATGTAGAAACACCAGGCAGGCCCCACAAATAACCCAGAGATGCATTTTAAATAAAAGGGCACATTCTACTCATGTAAAAACATGCTGATTCCTGGACCGTCTGCAGACCGGATTTAGAAGGTGATTGGGACAGATCCGGCCCCCGGGCCTTAGGTTGCCTACCCATGCTATAAGTAGCACCCTCGACTCCCAACTCCTTGAGACACTCCAGAACAACACCACATTTGAACGCCAAGAGCCAGATGTTCTTGCCACATCTGTTAACTGCACAGCAAGAGATACTGGAGCATGATCCATATGTATCAAAGTATCAATATGACATGCTGATACGTATTGAAGTAGGGAAGAAGAAACCAAAAGTAATTGTAACAGAAAACAACCTTCATGTACTGATAAAAGAAAAGCCACATTCTGTTGGGTGTAACATATGCCAAACAACCGTCAATCCAAATTCAGACATATATGCCTTTAGCATTGACCTTACTGAAGACTGGATTTTATGGAAAGGAGTATCCCTGTTTAAAACTGGGTCAAGAATATCGTTATAATCTCTCTCAATTACCAGATGCTCATAAGTCATATCACACAATTATCTCAATCACTCTTGAAACAGAGTCCAAATTCGGACCATTAACATTCACTATAGCAGTTATCATATCCAAGGTCTTTGCCAACAAAATAAGGCATCACTCACCTGGAACAATTGCTGCTTGTAACACTACAAGAGGCGCATTTTATGCGTAACTATAGCCACACCTTTACACAGAAGCCAACTTGTAGAAGCCAAGGTTCCTTTGCCCACCCCAATAAATTATTTGAGGGGGACAGGCCTCCTCTAAGTTGATGGGCATTGCCATTCAAATAGTGAGTGCACCACGTCTTGTGGTCAATTATCTGGGGTGGGGTTTACTTGCCCCACCTCCAATATTTTATTCAGGTTGGCACTCTTGCACCCTTAGAATCATCAGCATAGACTACCTCTACTCAGTCTTCACAACGTGTATATTTTATCATCCATAAACAGATGTGCCTCTTGCCACATCAGCTTTGATATTTTTAAGTTTAGAAAGCACCTGTTTTCTTTAGTTACAAGAGCCCAAGCCCTTACAATTCCATGTACAGTGGTACCTCGGGTTAAGTACTTAATTCGTTCCGGAGGTCCCTTCTTAACCTGAAACTGTTCTTAACCTGAAGCACCACTTTAGCTAATGGGGCCTCCTGCTGCCGCCGCGCCAGCAGAGCACGATTTCTGTTCTCATCCTGAAGCAAAGTTCTTAACCTGAAGCACTATTTCTGGGTTAGCGGAGTCTGTAACCTGAAGCGTATGTAACCTGAAGCGTATGTAACCCGAGGTACCACTGTAATAAAATTTAACGCCATCGTATGTATGCATGTGGGGGGGGCAGTATCCTTAAATTTCCTTAAACCCAAGCATAAAACCCAGCTAACAAAAATCCACATAAATCATAACTTTAAAAAAAACTACCACCCAACCTATTTGTGGGTATGCTCAAAGGACACTTTTCCAGGCCTCCATATTGCAGTGCTGAAAACCACAACATCTTTGTAATACAAACATCTGGAGCAAAAACTCCATGCTGAACAAACAAGTACAACAAGTATGTTGTATATACTGATGGAACTTGATAAGGCTCTAAGAACCTGAAAGGCAAAAAGGAAAGCGGAGCGAAAACAAAATGGCTAAGAAAACAACAACCACTAAAACTTACAGCTCTAGATGATAGTACAACCCAACGGTCCCCCTCAGTGCTCTCCTCCCATTAGCCACCTGATTATACTTGCTAAAATGGTAGGAACACACCTGAACCCACATATAAGGCAATAAGCAACTATCTTACTTTTAAAAGACATCTGAAGCAGCCCCATTTAGGGAAGATTTTAATGTTTAATGCTGTATTGTGCTTTAATAGTCAGTTGGGAGCCGCCCAGAGTGGCTGGGGAAACCCAGCCAGATGGACAGGGTATAAATAATAAATTATTATCTATATTATTATTATACAGTGGTACCTCTGGATGCAAACGGGACCCGTTCCGGAACCCCATTCGCATCCTGAAGCGAACGCAGCCCGTGTCTGCACGTGTCGCAATTTGCCGCTTCCGCGCATGCGCATGATATCATTTTCAGTGTCTGCGCATGCGGCGATACCTGGAAGTAACACACTCCATTACTTCCAGGTCGCCGCGGAGCGTAAGCTGAAAACGCTCAACCTGAAGCACATTTAACTCGAAATATGACTGTATATATATATGTGTGTGTGTGTATATATATATGAAGGAGTGCCAAAACTTTTTTCAAAAAGGGCCAGCTTTGATGAAGTGAACATGTGCGAGGACCAACCGAAGTTGCTGAGCTTTTTTTAGGACTGAAGTTGTTGAGGTTTTTTCAGGGTTTTACCCCAGGGTTAAACCGGATTAGGCCCCAAAATGGACTTTGGGCATGCCTGATTTCCACAATAGCATTCCAGGATGAACACCAAAATAGAGACGTGTCTTTTTCTCAAGTACAAAAAGCAGGTAAGAATGTAAGGAAACAGCAATGAAAAAGTTTTGAGTTAAGGATGAGCTCTCAGTCAAAATTTCACTCCAGCTACACCATAGCAACAAAGGTAAGCTGTAGACACTTCAGATGTCTAAAATCCAGCAGAGACAGAGCAGAAGAAATTACTTGGGAACACTCAAATGTCTCACTGTGCACTTGTTGAGGCCAGCACTGGATTTATTCCAGGAAGATGTTTGTCAGGGTCTCCTGCCTTGTAAGATGAATGCTGTTGATTACCCACACAAAATGCAAGAAATTTTACAAAATAAATAATATTTTTCTCTCTCGGAAGTAGGTGTGTTCTGTGGAAGGTTTTCTGCTGGTGGGACATCTGTTTTGTGTAAGATATGGTGCTGTTGTCTTCCCTCGTTGAAGTTTCCCCTTCTCTCCAGAATGCTCTAGCAGAAACCCTGTAACCTCAAAATTTTCCCAATGAAGTGGGTCCCAGAGAAGGAGCTTACACACAATGAGCTCTCACACAATGAGAGCCAGTGTGGTGTAGTGGTTAAGAGCGGTAGTCACGTAATCTGGGTAACCGGGTTCGCGTCTCCGCTCCTCCACATGCAGCTGCTGGGTGACCTTGGGCCAGTCACACTTCTCTGAAGTCTCTCAGCCCCACTCACCTCACAGAGTGTTTGTTGTGGGGGAGGAAGGGAAAGGAGAATGTTAGCCGCTTTGAGACTCCTTAAAAGGGAGTGAAAGGCAGGATATCAAATCCAAACTCTTCTTCTTCTTCTTCTCTCTATATCCAGCTAGTAATCTTCCGGTAATGTTAGCGCCTCTCATAAAATATCCTCAACAAAGTGAACAGGCTGACTTTGCTCACTAATATTATCAGGGATGCCAGGGATTCTGAGATTGGATCTAAGGGGACGGCTTTCAAGTTCTCTTATTCTAACCCAGGGGTAGGCAACCTAAGGCCCAGGGGCCAGATGCAGCCCATTCGCCTTCTCAATCTGGCCCACGGACGGTCCGGGAATCAGCATATTTTTACATGAGTAGAATGTGTCCTTTTATTTAAAATGCATCTCTGGGTTATTTGTGGGGCATAGGAATTCATTCATATATATTTTTTCAAAATATAGTCCGGCCCACCACATGGTCTGAGGGACGGTGGACCGGCCCACAGCTGAAAAAGGTTGCTGACCCCTGTTCTAACCATCAGTGGCGTAGCGTGGGGGGTGCAGGGGGGGCCGGCCGCACCGGGCGCAACATCTGGGGGTTAGGGTTAGGGGGCGCAAATCCATGGGTTAGGGGGCGCAAATCCACGGGTTAGGGGGCGTAAATTACTTGCCTTGCCCCGGGTCCTGACAACCCACGCTACGCCACTGCTAACCATTATTTAGCCTAACAAAAATGTTAGGCTTTTGTAGTGCTGCCTTATGAGCTGCAGCGGTGTCCTCAAGTTAGATCTTCTGAGTTGAAGAGCAATTTTTTCAACAGAGTCTTGAAGCTGATCAACAGAGTCTTCAATAGACTCCTGTGGCTTTAATTGCTTTAAGAATCAACATAGCATTAGTATCTTTGTCAGCCTCCACTGCACCAGCTAGGGGAAGAGGCTGGTTCTGCAAATTCTTGGCAGATGCACTTCAAATTACAGGAGCTTCAGTCTTCCTGTTATTTCCCTTAGATGCCATAATATCACTAAGGGGGAATATGCTCTTCATAATTAGCGAGCGAAGGGGGAAACTGCTTGCAGCCCACTGGCTCACCTTGTGTAGTTTTTTTCTTTCCGCTGCAAGAGCATTTGATCCTCTAACAAGAAGCAATGCCCTGCCATTTTCTAGATGTTGTGTTCCTTCAAAAGAAATAGTTCTTCAAAGAGCTTTAAGATCTGTGTGACCAGACTCTCTAGTGCTGGAGTGCACATCTTGAGGACCTTGACTGCAGTTAACTATTTTATTTTATCCAAACAAGCCAGGCACAGAAATCACAGTTTGATCTTGGTTTATTTGGACAAATAATAGTTTAGAGCCAGCGTTCGAAACTCCCATTGTTCTAGGCGCGTTCTGCAACAAGGAATTTCATTAGCACGAGCAGTTTCTGAGCTCTGGATTGTTTGAAAAGGGGATTAAACAAATGAATGGACTATAAGAGAGCCAGTGTGGTGTAGTGGTTAAGAGCGGTAGTCTCGTAATCTGGGGAACCGGGTTCGCTTCTCCGCTCCTCCACATGCAGCTGCTGGGTGACCTTGGGCTAGTCACACTTCTCTGAAGTCTCTCAGCCCCACTCACCTCACAGAGTGTTTGTTGTGGGGGAGGAAGGGAAAGGAGAATGTTAGCCGCTTGGAGACTCCTTCGGGTAGTGATAAAGCTGGATATAAAATCCAAACTCTCTTCTTCATTGGGTCGCAATAAACTTTCACTTCCGCTGTCGATTTTATTTGTGATTATTAATTTTTTGATGCGATTTGGTTTGTTTAAAAGTTTTGTTATTAAATGTGATCAATTTGACTCCCTGGGACTCTTGAATGAAGGGACTCTTGAATGAATGATATATAAATATATCTCTGGAATCAAGAGAAAAAATTATCCTGAGTACCAGTTGCTGGGGGTTACAAGAAGGAGACGGCTACTGTCCTTATGTCCTGCTTGTGGTTTTTCCATAGGCCTCTGGTTGGTCACTGTGGGAACCTTCATTTGGGACTATATAGGTCTTTGAACTAATCCAGTATGGATCTTCTTAAGTCCCTAAGATGAAAGCAGGCAGGTACACAGGACAAGACATTTTCTTTCTTTTTTTACTTAGCCTCTGCAACTCTCTCTCTCTTGAAAAACTCCTTTTCGTCCCCTCTGCTCCTTGCCTTTCATCATCTCATGATCAGGGGGAAATTGATTCAAAATGGAATATGATATGACATTGCTTTGTAGGTAAGAGGGAAGAAAGAATCATGTGCCAGATTGTCTCTGTTTTGTTATGATGTGATACTTTGCTGATTTTGGATTTTTATGTATTTTGTTAGCTGCTTTGGATATTTATGTAACAAAAAAAGCAGAATACATGTTCATTAACATATTATTGAGTCCATATGTGTGTAAATTGGTGCAACCACAACTGCAAAAATATCTCATACACTGGGAACAAAAAATACCACAGATACATAAAATATGTAAGAAAATTTATAGGTATGTATGTACCTATCTGCTACCCGGTCAGCAATTTTATGTTTTCGAAAATTGTCTGGTCTGATTTAGATGTCATGTTAAACCATAGTTAAGACTATGGTTTAGCATAAACCAGCCACTCAAAAGTCCCAAAGTTTGTTCTTAATTGACAATGCATTACTTGGGGGGGGGGGGACAAACAAACCATAAGCCCGGATTTAAACTTAATGACTAATCAGCCTCTGCTTAGCTTCCTTTCTGATGCAGCAACAAGAGGAGTGTGGAAGGAGTGAAAGTGTGGACTTTTGAGCATCATCAGAAGAGCCACCTCACTGTTCACTCCAAACTCATCTTGTTTATGAAAGTGTTAAAAAGCACAGGTCCCAAAAACAACCCTCTGTAGAATGGTCCATTTATTCTTACTCTTTGTTTCCTGCAACTTAGCCCATTCAAGATTCACAAGAGGACCTTTCCTTGACTGCTAAGCTTACTCATGATCTCCAGAGGCTCTTAAAGGTAAAGGGACACCTGACCATTAGGTCCAGTCGTGGCCGACTCTGGGGTTGCTGCGCTCATCTCGCTTTATCAGCCGAGGGGGCTGGCGTACAGATTCCGGGTCATTCTGGCGAACCAGAGCAGCACACAGAAACGCCGTTTACCTTCCCGCTGGAGTGGTACCTATTTATCTACTTGCACTTTGATGTACTTTTGAACTGCTAGGTTGGCAGGAGCAGGGACCGAGCAACGGGAGCTCACCCCGTCGCGGGGATTCGAACCGCCGACCTTCTGATCGGCAAGTCCTAGGCTCTGTGGTTTAACCCACAGCGCCACCCGTGTCCCCCAGAGGTTCGTACGGCTTTGTAAAATTTAATTTGGACATATTTGCAATGAGATCATAGGCCCCAGCAGTCTTATTATATATTTATTTAGTATGTTGTACGTCCCGCCTCCCCTCCCCCCACTACAGGAGCGCAAGGCTGTGTATATGGTTCTCCCTCTCCTCAATTAATCCCCACTACCTGTGAGGTAGGTTAGGCTGAGAGGCAGTGACTGGCCCAAGGTCACCCAGTGAGTTTCATGACCCAGTAGGGTTTTAACCCTGGCTTTCCAGGTCCTAGTCTAGGGGTCAGCAAGCTTTTTCAGCCGTGGGCCGGTCCACCATCCCTCAGACCATGTGGTGGGCCAGACTATATTTGGGGGGGGGAATAATGAACAAATTCCTATGCCCCACAAATAACCCAGATATGAATTTTAAATAAAAGGGCACATTCTACTTATGTAAAAACACCAGGCAGGCCCCACTAACAACCTAGAGATGCCTTTTAAATAAAAGGGCACATTCTACTCATGTAAAACATGCTGATTCCCAGACCGTCCGCGGGCAAGATTGAGAAGGCGATTGGGCCGCATCCGGCCCCTGGGCCTTAGTTTGCCTACCCCTGTCCTAGTCTGACACTCTAACCACTGCACCACACTGGCTGTTAAAAGAAAGAAAGAAAGAAAGAAAGAAAGAAAGAAAGAAAGAAAGAAAGAAAACATCTTGCATTAAGGATTCTCCAAGCAAGCTACCTGCATGAGAGCACAATACTGACCATAGCGCAGCAACGGGTATTTTGAAACCTCCTTCCAGATATGCACAGCAAGCAAGTAAAACCTTATTCACTTGAAAGGGTTGCTATGGAGCTTTTGCCTGACAGGAAAAAGCCACAAAATGTTAATGGGTCATTTCAAGTAAAAATGTAAGGTGCGGGGATTAATACAGATCACCTCCAGCCAACTTGAGATAGTGGTGTGTCTATATCTGCTGGCTTGCCATTGTGGCGGGCAGGATATATTTTAAATTGAACAATGAAAGGCAAAACTTGTTTTTGTTGCCAACTGTCTGCATTCCATGAGGCAGCCAGAGGCAAAGGACTCCAACGCCTTCTTCTCCAGCGTGAACAGTAAAAGAGGCTTTAGCAGAGTTCTTGTCTTACGATGCAGCACACTCACTAAAGACACTAACTTCACTCCTTATGTACAAAGTGCAAGGCACTTTCACTTTAAGGGCCTTAAATCACTTAAAAGTTTGCACTGTTCACACTGAGGGGACGAGCAGCTTACAGACTCCTTTGCTTGTGGTCTTGGCTCACCTTGCTGAAAATGACTAACAACAAAGGGGATGTTCTGGGGATATGTTGGGAACCCGATGAAAACATCTCTGTGACCATCCTTAGTTCCCAGTTGTCTACCTCTAGCTGAGAATCATCATCCTAACCACTGCTTTTCATGAATTCTGGAGTGGATGTGAAAGGCCCAGGGATGCCAGCGTTCCCTTGTCATAGTTACTCCATTCTAGGATCAAAAAACCAATGTTTAGGAATTTACAAACTCATTCATGCCCTGAAAGCATGGAAACGTTAAGGCAACCCCCTTAACATTTGCACCATGTCCCAATGCCTATCCTATGACTGCTTGTGTTGTGCTTTTTTAGCCTCCCTGTACCCACAGGGAATACAGCGGGTGGCGCTGTGGGTAAAACCTCAGTGCCTAGGACTTGCCGATCACATGGTCGGTGGTTCGGGGTGCGCTCCCGTCGTTCGGTCCCAGCTCCTGCCCACCTAGCAGTTCGAAAGCACCCCTAAGTGCAAGTAGATAAATAGGTACCGCTTTATAGCGGGAAGGTAAACGGCGTTCTGTGTGCTGCGCTGGTGCTGGCTCGCCAGAGCAGCTTCGTCACGCTGGCCACGTGACCCGGAAGTGTCTCCGGACAGCGCTGGCCCCCGGCCTCTTAAGTGAGATGGGCGCACAACCCTAGAGTTGGACACGACTGGCCCGTACGGGCAGGGGTACCTTTACCTTTACCCACACATGTCATTGGTTTGTCAACTCCCAGGTTGGGAAATCTTTGCAAATCCTAGATATTTCTTTCATTCATTTAGAGGAGGGTCAATCTGTTGCTGAGGGTCAATCTGTTGCATGTTTACTCACAAATGGATGGCTTGCTTGCCTCCTCCTTTCTCTTGCTGACTTCATGGCCTCATGATGATGCCGGGACTTGCTCCAATCGCTTTTTAAGCCACCCACCCCCACCTCCACTGCCACCTCAGTCAAAGGGGGGAGTGTGGGCTCTAGAAGCTAACTTGTAAGGGAGCACAATATATAACTTCTGCATCCTGTGAATCAAGGATGGGGAAGCTGTGACCCTCCAGATGTTGGTTAGTTGCATGATGGGAGCTGCAGTACAACCACATCTGGAGAGCCACAGGTTCCCCGTCCCTGAAATAAGCAGCAAACACAGATGCTTTAACTTACAACTTTCATGTTTCACGGCATATGAACTCCTTTGTAAATGCCTCGATTTTTCTGTTACACTGGGGGGCTTTGATCCCTTGGCTGTCTAATTTTTTTAAAAGGAAATTCACTGAATTGCATCACCTCCTTGGGTGATGTTACTGTGCTGCCACTCTATAACTGTCAACATTCAGGCTGCACTTGAAAGTTTTAAAAGCACTTTGCATGCATTTATCTCGGTCCTGTACGGCAGGCCATTTTTACTACCATCCCCATGTTGTCTCTGGTTTTATCTCCTGGTTTGCCCGCTGGTTCAAACAGTGAGCACAGCAAACCATGTAATCTGTCACTGTTCTTCCCATATTGCCCCAAGGAAAAGTTAAGAGAAAGCTGCGATGGTGTGGCTTGGTGACAACTGTTGAATGTAGCCATCTGTTATCATCAAAGGCTGCAAATCAAGTTAATACAGCAGAGATCTCAAAACAGAGAGCGGGTCACTTGCGGAAGTAAGTCATTTGACTACAGTTGAAGTCTACATCATATGAAGTACATGGTCAAAGAATTAAACCTGTAGAAAACATCTGCACATCCTACAGATAGGGATATACAATAATTAATGTGAATTCTCTCTCCCTCTCTCTCACACACACTGACTCATCCACAGATGCAGTCACCCCCTTCCCTCTTCCACCTACTATCTTCCACAAGCCTTAGCAGCATGGCAGCAACCATTTTTCTTTAGGGAAGAGGGTCCATGCAGGAAACAACATCTTGCAGTGAGCATGTGTGAAATAACTTGCCCTTAAATAAATGTATGTAAGTAGTCTTTCACGTGAGAACTTTACCATCTGATATCTTTATTCAATATATAGCCCTTTCCCCCTATCAAATCATGAAGAGTAAGAAAGTGTAATACCCTTGCGTTTTCTAAAGAGAGAATTTAAACTGGGGGAAAGGAGAACTGAATGTGTTATGGGTGTGCAAAAGGAGTCAGAAAGATGGGTCTGCACTTTTAATGTTGTTGGATACCTTATAATCCTTACTCGTCTATGCCATTTTTCCATACTGTGGGGGTTAAATCATATTGATTTGATAATGTTCAGGTGTTATTACAGGAGACTTCCTCTCTAATTATACAGATACGCCTATGCCTATAGAAAAGGGACATAGCTCAATTTAAAGTTCTACAGAACTTATAAGAACGAAACCTTCACCCACAAGGGATGAGAGAGAGAAAGAGGCATCTTGTATGTATACAACAGAGGCAAGCAACCATCCCAACAGCTGCTCTGCTTGTGTGTCTGTATGTGTGACTGAGGGGAGCAGAAACTCATGAGCTAATCCATGTGTGGTGTGTGTGTGTGTGAGAGAGAGAGAGAGAGAGAGAGAGGAAAAGAGATGGAACCCCACTCCATGCAGGTGTGCAGGAGAGAGCCCCTCAACAGATGGCCTGTGCCTGAAAGAATCAAAACCCCAGCAGCAAACTCAACCTAAGATGTACACCTATGTGAAAGCAAGGGAACCCAGTCTTGGTGAGTGAGGGAACACCACACTGGCAATCTGTGTGGTGTGTGTGTGTGTGAGAGAGAGAGAGAGAGACTGAGAGAAGAAACCCAAGAGAAAGAGAGGAGAGGGAGAACACGCACACAGAAATTCTCTGAAGACTGCCTGTGTGCGCCCCTGCGCGTGCCTTGCAGGACTCTCATGAGGCAACCAGTGTGCCAGAGGCAGAGAATGAGAGACTCCTCATCACCACCGCTGTCTCCAACCTGTGCGCGAGAGCGAGAGCAGGGGGAACTGCCCACATCACAGGTGTGGGAGAGAGACAGCAGTCGTGGACTCGCCGCTTCCTTACAGGATGCAACCAACTCCTCGCCTTACCCGGCCAAAGGATGCCTCCCCCCCTCTCCGACCCTCTAGGCCTCCCTCTCCCCCTTCCCCTCTCTCCTCTTGGAAGGCA
Source organism: Podarcis tiliguerta (assembly GCF_965153285.1). Classification (NCBI taxonomy): domain Eukaryota; kingdom Metazoa; phylum Chordata; class Lepidosauria; order Squamata; family Lacertidae; genus Podarcis; species Podarcis tiliguerta. The sequence goes on from NC_139534.1 coordinate 30,817,844, forward strand.
GCAAAGAGCATTGCGGGCGCAGCCTGGGCCCAGCGCGGGGTGTCCCCCCCCCTCCCCAGCCGTGGCGAGTAGAGGGCTCTCCAACTCCGCGTCGCCGGCCTGTAGAGCATCATCCACGCGCAGTTGCGACGACTGGCCTTTGCGGCACCGCCGTCCCCGCAACCCTCCCTCCATCGCCTTCCGCAATCCGCAGCTCCTTACCGTGGGCAGCAGCGGCTCCATTTGCGCCCCTTGGTCTTTAATCTCCATCTTCTGCGCTCTTGGGAACCGGCACCCCTCTCTCGCGCGCGCGCCCTCGCCGCCTCGCTCTCTCGCTCGCTCTCTGCAGTGGCGGCCGCGGCGGCGGCTGCTGCTGCTGCTGCTGCTGCTCTTTCCTTCGGCGTGTCTCTGGCACAACCAGAGGCAGCGCCGCTCGCTCGCCTCTCTCTGCTTAGTATTCGGATCAGGTAGCTCTGAAGCAGGAGGCAACCGCACGCCCCGACTCACCGGCGAGTCACATGGCTCCCACTCACACCCCGAGAGGCGGCGGCTGCCTCCAGGGCTGCCGGTGGGAACCCAGATTGCAGGGCGGAGAAAGGTAAAAAGTGGAGAGACCGCCTTCCGGGATCGTGGAGGTGGAGGAGTAGAGGAGGAGGAATTTCTCTTCCCCCACCCCGCCCAATTCAGCCCAAATCGATGACTATTATAGCAGCAGTTTTACACACACAATATTTGATGGGCATTGCCACTCACATGGTGTGGGGCACCCCATCATGTGATCAAATGGTGTGGGTGTTCCCTGTCATGGGAAGGGGGGATTACCTGCCACCCAAATATTTTATTCAAGTTGGCACCCCTGAAATTATTTATGGATTTGTGCATTTATAACCCACCTTGCTCTCAAGGGCAGACTTTGGCAATCTTTGGTAATATGGTGCACTGAGCGAGGCCAAACTTTGATGCCCTAAATGGACCTTCTCAATTTTAGATCTTTTCAGTTTTGCACCCCCCTAGCTTGGTGTCCTAAGTCCAGCACTGCTTCTCTCCATTTTGCTCAAGGGGGCGTACATGGTTCTCCCCCCCCCCCATCCCATTTAATTCCCCATAACAACCCTGTGAGGTAGGATGTGCTGAGAAGCAGTGACTGGCCCAAGGTCCTAGTCTGACACTCTAACCACTACACTGCACGACACATTGCATCCAGAAGGTTTGAAACACAGTTCTAACCCACGTCAAAGAAACAATCTTCCATAGCCCAAAAGTGCCCAAATTTATCCTGATGTTAAAACAGGAACATTGAAGGATGCTGCCAGATTTGATCCATAGCAGTCTTCAGGTTTTGCCACTTTAGGCCCATGGAGGAAGGAAAGTGTATCCATCCACATTTGGAGAGGGGGTAGCCAAGTGGTCTAAGACAGTGTTTCCCAACATGTGGTTCATGATGGCTGTGAAAGTGGGTCCTAGGCTTTACAATTGTGCTTGGATGGTGCTAAGTCATGGTTTGTCTAAAATAGACAAACCTGCCATTACAATGCATGAAACCAAAGGGTGCCAAAAAGCTAAGGTGCAAAATTCATGAGGAAATGAATGGTTGTAAAAGGTAAAGGGACTCCTGACCATTAGGTCCAGTTGTGGCCGACTCTGGGGTTGCGGTGCTCATCTTGCTTTATTGGCTGAGGGAGCCGGCGTACAGCTTCCAGGTCATTTGGCCAGCATGACTAAGCCGCTTATGGCGAACCAGAGCAGCACACGGAAACACCGTTCCCACCGGAGTGGTACCTATTTATCTACTTGCACTTTGACATGCTTTCGAACTGCTAGGTTGGCAGGAGCAGGGACCGAGCAACGGGAGCTCACCCCGTCGCCGGGATTCTAACCGTGACCTTCAGTCACAAGTAAATTTAAAGTTGTAGGTCAGCATACCAAGAAGGTTGGGAACCACTGGTTTAGGAAAGTCAAAACCCAGCAAGATTCCTCTCCTATCTCTGTTCTCAAATTTCCCCATCTGTCACTCATTTTGTGACGCAATTATATTTCAAGTCACAACACATGCTATTGTTGCCAAAACTGCAAGATTCCAGATTTAGACCCAGAAAATGTACCATAACAAAGAAGAGCACACACTTTGCACCAAATCAAGTGACTCCAACATTTTTGGGGATATGGGTTAGGATAAGTCTACTCCATCTTTAATTTTTCTCACTTGAATTTCCTTTGTAACAGCAAGTGTTTGGAAGCTTGAAAGGCCAGTCAGCCTGTAAAGTGGGGATGTGGAACTTGTAGCCCTCCACATATTATTGTACTGCTCTGAGGGCCAGGCCAAGACATTTTGACACCTGAGGCAAACCATAAAATGGTGCCATGAGGCTCTGACAGGGTCCTGGAGTCCTCCCTATTTCTTCCCAAAACCTAGTTAGCGTTTTCAATATTCTTTTACTATTTTGCTTACTTATTTACTTGTTTTTATCCTGTATTTTATTCTGTGAACTGCCCTGAGATCTTATGATGAAGGCTGATATATAAATCTAATGAAGAAGAAGAGGAAGAAAAAGAGGAAGAAGTTGTTATGTATTTATTAGCAGTTCGAAAGAACATCAAAGTGCAAGTAGATAAATAGGTACTGCTCTGACGGGAAGGTAAACGGCATTTCAGTGTGCTGCTCTGGTTCGCCAGAAGCAGCTTTGTCATGCTGGCCACATGACCTGGAAGCTCCCTTGGCCAATAAAGCGAGATGAGCGCCGCAACCCCAGAGTTGGTCACTACTGGACCTAATGGTCAGGGGTCCTTCTATTACCCATCTTTCACCACAAGATCCCAGGGCGAGTTTCAGCAATGTAAGAATGCAATGTTAAAATCAGTTAAAACAATTTACAAAAAGAACAGGGTGGGTCCTAAAATCTCTCTCTGTCTCTCAGCTGTCAATGGCCAGGGTAAAGAGATAGGTCTTCAGCATAGAACAGGAGCTACACAGCGATGATTCTGGACACACCTATGTGGGGGGGGGGGGCTGACACCATTTTGGGAGAATGCCATCCTCTGGTCAGTAGCAGTTGGCAGGATGGGGCAGTGGCTTGGCAAGGCAGCCAACATCTTCAACCATTTCCAAGGCATGGCTTGTTAAATATTTTAAAGAAAACACTCTTTCCCATAGCTGAATATACACCCATGAAACGGATCTTTTAAAACAATGCCTCTTTTCCTAATGGTTTACATGTGCGATTGAAATAATGTGTGTGCTTTACATTGTGCTACTAAACAATCAGAAAGTAAATATAGAAGTGCAAAATTCAAGTTGATATACCTCATAAAGACCCAATGATAATTACATCAAATGGGACACTTAGAACTAGGAAAATAATATTAAGGCTGTAATCCTAAACATAAACTTAATAGCATGCTTGTCTATTTCTAGTTAAAGGCATATGTTGTAATATTTAGGAATGATTAGAATGTGATGAATGTGACAGGTTGTTATTGCAGGGATCATTATGGCTTACCTCTGAATTCTTATGGATTATTATTACAACTACATCAGAAAATTCTCCTGTAATTTTGGAAATGAAAATAAATAAATAAATGGGGCGAGGGAATGAAAAACAGCCTGTTGAATTCCATGAGACTTGCTTCTGATTGCATAGGATCATGCTGCATGAATTGATTAACAACAACAACAACAACAACAACAACAACAACAACAACAATTTATACCCCACCCATCTGGCTGGGTTTCCCCAGCCACTCTGGGCGGCTTCCAACAGGAGATTAAAAATACATTAAAACATCAGTCATTTAAACACTTCCCTAAACAGGGCTGCCTGTTCTTCATATCTGCAAATCCAGGATTTCAGTGCTCAGTTTCAGTCTTTCCCTGCTTTTCCTGGTACCATGAAGCCTCCGTCTGTGGTGTTCGATCAGCTCCAGTCATCAGGCAATGAACATAACATGATGTACAGACAGGAACTAAGCAATCCAGTGGTTATGCTCAGATTGCATCCCTCACATTGCTCTTCTATTTTCACTCCCACTGTGTTCTGCTGGAAGCATCCTTAATCAGTTCTGATACAAAAAAAGAAATTTAAACAGGCAACCATAGCTATATTCCATTTTCCAGAGTCCCTATCACCACCAGTTTTCCTATTCATAAGAAATGTTGGTGTTTCCTCTTTTTCAAAAGCAAGGCAATTTGTGATTCAGTCCTATAACCATTTACCTAGAAGTAAGTCCCATTGAACTCAATGAAAATGCTTTCTGAGTAAGCTTAGAATTACGCTGTTAAAGCCTCTCCTCCTTCCAGAGGGGAGGAGTTGTGAGCGGGAGCTGTTTCCCGCGTTTGACAGGGGGTGTTCCGGCCCCTGCTCAGCTGTCCCTGCTGCCGCGCCGCGCCCCCTGGCAGCCAACCAATCGGGGGGAGGCTGGGGGGGGTTAGCCGCTCAAATGCGGTCGTGGCAGTGCTTCCCCCTCATTGCGCTGCTGGGTTTCGATGGCTCACCCACCTACCCTCCCTTTAGTTCATTGCTTCGTTCTTGACCTTGCTATGGACCTGTGGTTGGTCTCCTTGGTTGTCCAAGGGGCCTGGTAGGGCTTTTTATCCAACTGGCAAATTGGCGCCAGCCACTTGGTTTTTTGCCTACCTCGTAGCAAATCATCACAACTTTTAGGTATTGGCGGTTAGGCATTGGAATATGTTTGTGTATTGGAGGGCAGGGTGTGGCCATCGCCTACCCCTCCACTTTATGGGTATTCCGTTAAAGGAATCCAGCAATCGTGGATCCTGTCCGATGCCCTTGCTGGTGGCTAGGGCCATGGCATGACCCCAGTGACATCAGAGGGAGCTTTCAGTTGTATTTGCATCAACAGGCTTCTCCTACTGGTGGTTAACCCTTGTTAGACTCACCCCTTACTGAGGGGATGGAGTCAAGCTCTGTTGTTTTATCCAATGCCTAAGCCAATACCTCTCACATGCTGTAATCAATAAAGTTGTGGCCTTTCTTAGCCCATTAACCTAATATACTGTGTCCAAGTGTCTTTCTTATCCTCAAGCGGGTGGCGGGTCCTCAAATCACAAACACTTTTATTGCCTATAGCCTCTAGGAATTATCCAACCAGAGTTTAGTGTGCACCCTCTTTGTTTCCTGTTCTTTCTTTGTGGCTTTTGTAGGATTCAAATTGTATGCCACCTTATTTTTAAAATAAAATTGTTTGAAGTGGTAAATATGAACATCATGCTGAACATATGCAACCTATGTAAGTCTGAAACTATTACCATAACATAATGTGAAAACCATGTTCGTTTTCTGTCATAAATGCATTTGACGGCACCTTGAGACTAATTTTTAATAAGATTTTTATTACAAAATGAGCTTTTCTAGGCAACAGCCTGCTTCTTCAGATCTGAGCTGGAACTTTTAGTGGGAAAGCAAAATAAAAGCTGAGTGGTGGAAAACATTCTATAGTTCTTAAAGGAGTAGTAACAGTACAGGTTATAAATTAAAAGTGCAAGAAAATTATAATCTCTGAAATCCTAAATTAATATGGTCCAATTACTGTATGAATTTCATACATGTTCCATGCAGCCATGTGTTTTGACCTTACTAAGAGTAACTGTGACATTTGCAACACTGTCCACAGAGACTGACATTATTAGCCACTGGGGTGGTGTGTGTGTGTGTGTGTGTGTGTGTGTGTGTTCTTTATAGCTGACTTGAATCTTTGTTATAGAGGCTTAAAGATAGGCCCATTTGCCCGATGTCTGTTGCAAACGGACATTTCCACTTGGAATTAAATGCACCACATCAATAGGCATGTGGGAATCAGTGAAATGGATGTGATTTATGGTACCATTTGGTTCATACACATTTTTCTTTATGCTGATTACAGGACATTTTTGACATTTAGGTCAGTGATTTCTTAGTGAATAATAGCTTTTACTACTGTACCCCAAAGGGACGCAGGTGGCGCTGTGGGTTAAACCACAGAGCCTAGGACCTGCCGACCAGAATCCCCGCGACGGGGTGAGCTCCCATTGCTCGGTCCCTGCTCCTGCCAACCTAGCAGTTCGAAAGCACGTCAAAGTGCAAGTAGAAGTCCAGCGGGAAGGTAAACGGTGTTTCCGTGCGCTGCTCTGGTTCGCCAGAAGCAGCTTAGTCATGCTGGCCACATGACCTGGAAGCTGTATGCCGGCTCCTTCGACCAATAAAGCGAGATGAGCACCGCAACCCCAGAGTCAGTCATGACTGGACCTAATGGTCATGGGCCCTTTACCTTTACCATGCAGTTTAGCATGACTTGCAAAGGTGTTCTCCATGCATGCCACAAGCTAAATATGCAAGCATGCTTTAGAACACGTACCCTCTGGTGAAAATAGGAACGTCCTATTCCATAACTACTGTTGTTGTTGTTGTTGTTACTACTATAACTATTTATATCCCGCCCATCTGACTGGGTTGCCCCAGCCACTCTGGGCAGCTTCCAACATATATAAAAACGTAATTAAACATTAAATATAAAAAAACTTCCCTATATAAGGCTGCCTTCAAATGGTTTGGGGATCAGATAACTCCATACCTTCTGACATTTCTCCAGTGAAAATAGGGATGTCCTATGGAAAAGCGGGACATTTTGGGATCAAATCAGAAACCAGGACGGCTTCTGTAAGTCCAGGACTGTTCCTGGAAAATAGGGACACTTGGAGGGTCTGAGAACACAGGTACACATGACAACGATGACTTCAAAAAACTAAATTCCAAATGTGTACATATGTGGAAATAATGAGACAAAACTTTTTATATGCTAGTAACATAAAGAACTCTTGAAATATTGCTTGTGCACAAACAACCAGAACTAGCTTTCCTAACAGCTAAGTCAGGGGTGGCTAATGTGGTGCCTTGCAGATATTGCAGAACTATATCTCCCAACAGTGACCATATGGGGTGGAGCTGATTGGCACTGGAGTTCAGCAGCATCTAGTGTGTGTCTCATTGGCTACCCCTGAGCTAACAAAACACAATGTATGTACAAGCAAAATTAAAAAATTCTTTCCAGTAGCACCTTAGAGACCAACTAAGTTTGTTATTGGTATGAGCTTTCGTGTGCATGCGGTATCTGAAGAGGTGTGCATGCACACGAAAGCTCATACCAATAACAAACTTAGTTGGTCTCTAAGGTGCTACTGGAAGGAATTTTTTTATTTTGTTTCGACTACGGCAGACCAACAAAGCTACTTACCTGTAACTAGAACTAATGTATGTACAATTTGTGTACTGCCCCTAATCTGAAAATAGATGTATAAAACCCTGGATGTGGAAAAGAAAATTGGCTAGCTTTCATCCCCATACTCTAATTTTCTTTAGCTGCACTTTCCTTCCTAGACTTCACCGTGACCATTCTTTTTACATCTTCTGCATCCCTTTTTCTCCCGAGAAAGGGATTGAGTGATATAAAATTGTACTTTAATGCTACCAAATTTGCAGCTCTGTTTTCTGATGTCTTTTAATGTGAATGCTGAGGTAAGTAGCTAAGGTGCTCAGGCCTATTTTGTCACTTACAATGTATGGTGGCCATTGGACTCCCTCTCAGATTATTGTGATACTAAGCGCTATTTTGTTTTTTAGCTAAAGCAGAAAGTTGGATCACAAAGTGGGTTTTCGTTTACTTGGAGCATAGCTTATTTGGATGCTAAGTCCTCAATTCTTTTACTCAGTAAGGAAGATTGAAACTACAAGTAGGTAATCCTTTCACAATTTAATTAGAGTAAGTCCGCCTTTATTCCAGCCAAATGTGTGTTGGGGTGGGGGTGGGGGAGAGAGAAAACGAAAACCAATGAAAACAAGAATGTTCAAGAGCTTGATCACACAAACTCTCGTCATGTGATATTTTAACAAGACTCCTAGAAAAGCAAGAGATTTTTTCTATGAACAGGAGTTCCGCAGCCAAAGATCTGGTATTTAAAATCAATATGGAAACTCCAACGTTCCTCACTTCTGCAGCTCCTAACGATTTACACCTCCCATTACTGTTTATTTTCTCACTAGGTTTTGCCTCTTCTCTTCATCCTTCTGCAGCACCCTTTGCATTCTCCTTTCCTAGCTCCTTCATGTTCCATTGCCCTGAATTGTGTTATGTTTAGCAGATGTATGCAAAACATCAGGATAAAACCCCAACCAAGGACCAAAGTGGAGCATTTGATGCCTGAAAGATACTGGCCATGGCAACCTGTAAATTTGTAACTGTGATGGCATGTGGCTACTTTTTAATTGCTTTTAATTATTTTTTATTTTACTTTAAATTGTTTCGTTTCGACATTTTGGTGTTTCCTGGCCTGGTCTCCTTAGGAGAGAAATGCAATAATAAATACAATAATTAAAATCCAGACTCACAACAGCTTGATGTATTGGCATCTGTGTGTGTTGGATTACGGCTTTAGTCATATTCACAGTAAACCCAATGAAAGCAATGAATTTGTAAGGAACTCTGCTCTTAGTCAAATACAATCCATTGTTTTTTCCTGGTCACAGCTTTGTAAAGTATTGCATTAAATTCTCCAGAAACAAGTTTAAAGCCACCATTAACAAATGCTTTTTCTGAGCAGATTTTTTGGGAAATGTAGCCTTTGCTTTGAAACATGCAGTAAACTAACCATGGAAGGAGAACCTACTCCGAAAAGACACATCTCCAGAAAGCTGTAATCATTATGTGATACCTTCTGACGTTGTATTTCTATTCACAGCTATACCATTAGCAGCTGCCTGATACAGTGACAAAGGTGAGTGTAAACTAACAAAGAGATCCTGATAATTTATTTATAGAAGGAACGGAGCAATTACCTACCATATGACTAACACAATTTTGCCTAGGTGTGTCTACTGTGAATCAACTGAAGAAGTTGCTAGGAATTTAAAACCGCACTGGAGTCTCTCAGATTCTCGTAGCAATGAGTTGCGTGTCAAGGCCCCCAAGCCACCCCCAGGAGAATAAAGACACAAGGACACCAAATTTTAGGTTAAATGTTAATGGGCAAAATTTAGGCCACAACTTTATTGATTACAGAATGTGAGTGGTATTGGCTTAGGCATTGGCATCAACAGACTATAACTGACTTCTGCCTACCTTGCAAGGCTGAAAGAGGAAGCATCAGAGTTGTGCTGAGGATTAAATTGTCCCCAGCCACGCCTTCAAGCGTCTGGATTGGCCGCCTGGCATCCTGATGTGGCCGGTGTCTCCCCCAGCCCAGCGTGACACAGGTGCTGTCCTGCCCTGACGCTGAGGAGCAGTGGCTAGGGGGACCGGACCGCAACCCGGCCCCACCAGGAAGTGGACCTGACTAAGCAAGACGCTCCAGAAAGCCAACCACATGAATGGACTGGTAGAGGACACACTAATGGGCTGTTCACCCAACTAGTCTACTGAAGCTGCAATTGTATGTTGCTCTCCTAACTCTTCAATGGAGCCCCCAGCAAGCTTCTAAGAAACCCCTCATTAGCAACCTAAGTTTGTAAATCACTCCCCTAAGTCATAACTTTAAGGTGGAAAGCTTATTTATTAGACAGTACCTGCCCTTGAAGTCAAAAGGACTCATGGCTAAGCCAGGGATAGTCAGCCTCATGCTCTGCAGCTGTAGTTGGACTACAATCCTTATCATTGTCCATGCCGAAGCTGATGGGAGCTGTAGTCTACAAACATCTGTCTCCATTCCAAATACAAATTGGTAGAACCTTATAATAAATAATTGTTGGCATCTGTCTCAAAAGACAAACAAACAAACATGGCATTGGAGGGGATCTTGGATGACATCTAATCTACGCCCTGCCCTGCTCACTGCAAGACCCACAGCATCCCTAATGGATAACAGTCCAGCCTTTGCTTAAGCACTGTCAATGTAGGAGAATCCACCACCTCCCAAGATGGTCTGTTCCTCTACCAAATACAGTCGAACCTCCATTTACGTAACCCTCTGGTTTACTGGGTTTTGCCCCTCGTGCATGTGCAGGAAGTGGTCCTCAGGTTGCAGAAACCTCAGGATCCAACTGGACCTCAGGAACGGATCCCGTCCGCAACCGGAGGTATCACTGTAGTTCTTGCTGATAGGAAGTGTCCCCTAACATTTCACCCAGTTTCCTTGAAATTCCCATCGAGTAGGTTCCAGACCTGCTCTTTTGAACAGCAGAGAACAGGTTTGCCCATCTTCTGCATGACAGCAGATATTTGGAGACCACTATCTTGTGTCCCCTTGATTTTCTCTTCTTTGGATTATACAAACCCAGTTTTTTCAACCACAATTCACAGAGGACCAGGTTTCCAGACCTCTCACCATTCTGGTCAGCCTCCTCTGGACATAGTCCATTATTATGGCCAGACTGTGATTATAATGTTGATGCTTAAAACACTTGGAGGTGTATGACCCCTAGATTCCAATGTCATAAAGACAAGCCTGCCCTGGCACAGGAGAAACTGACCAAGAGTTATATTGGGACAACTACAGAGACAGCCAGATAGAAGGATGAATATAGATACAGAACCTGCCTCTTCCATTACCCACTCTTGAAAACATTCCCTCAATGCATGCCCAATGTGAAGGATCAGAAACATGCCCTTGGTGACCCCTGTTCTTCTTCTTTTTCCTTCTGTTACCTCCTTCATAGCCCACCCAAGGCAGCAAAATATATTGGCTAGGAGCTGCCACACCCTCCACAATTTCACTTGCTTGCCATCTCCTCTAGGCAGCATAGCACCAAGCCAGACCATTGGTCCATTTAGCTAAGTGATGTCTACAATGACTAGCAGCAGGTCTCCATGGTTTCATGCATGGTCCTCTTTCAGCCCTACCTGGAGATGCCAGGAATTGGACCTGGGACTGTACCACTGAGCTCTGGCCCTTCTCTGAGTGGGAACTGAGTGGCTCCAGATCCCAGGTTTCACCACTGATGGTTGTGGCTGCTGTTGCTTTTTAGATGCAGCTGGTAAGGAATCAGCGCAGGTAAAGCTGTCCAAAATGCTGGGGCCAAATGCAAATGCCTTGATGTGTTCTAAATGGAGGCATGTCATTATTATGCTGTAAGCATTCCTTTAAAGTGCTGCATTTTAATCTTTACAAACCCAGCATGGAGACCACAGACAGAAGCTTATATTTGAGCAGCATCTGTATGGTGTCTCTTCAGGCCTGCATACCTTATTTGATGGTCAGATTCTGCACTCAGGAGGAAACATTTCCTTTGATTTCCATGAGTGGGCGGAATCAGTCCCAAATGCTTCCAGCCGCCACTGTACTGTGTGTCAAGCCACTTAATGACTTCTCTCGGCCGGTGGCTTAGAAGGAAGAAGAGTAATCTAACAAGCACAGCATGGACACTCTGGTTCTGTCCTTTTATAGGAAATTAATAACCAATAACAATGAATATACCAGCTTTGTGACAAATTCAGACTGGTCTGAATCTAGGACACTCAGGATGTGCTTGGGTATGGTAATTGGCCAGGCTATTAATATCTTTTGGCCTGCTACAGGAACAAAGTTTTAGTTAGAAATGAAAGAAATAATATCCCATAGGAGAAATCCGGCCACAGATGCTTCTTGTTTCGTTACCCTGCTTTTGGAAGAGCAAGGTATGGGCCAGTTCAAGCACAACAGGGAGGCAATTTTGCACCACCCGCATGAGACTGCATGAGCTTCAGGCTCCCATGCTCCCCTCATGTGACTGTGAGGGGGAGATTGGAAGTTTCTGGGGTTTATCTATCCACAGTTTCCTGTGACAGCCCAAGTCAGGGAGGTGTGGTATCTTTAAACTGGAGAAGGGCTCTGTGCACCTCCCGGCAGTGGTGCCTAGATGGAGGAGGAATTCATTCAGTCTGCTTATCATCACAACTGGCTTGGTTCAACGTTCGCAAGCTTCCTTGTGCCCCAGATGTCACCATCACAAGCATAGGAGGACCCCTGTGCTCACCCGTCCTCTGGTTGATTGTGGTGCTTCTGCTCACTGGGAGGGAGAAGGTGAAGAGTGAGGTGGCAGCAAGTGTTGGTGCAGTGCAAAAGCAGCAGTGGAACCAATCCAGTGCTCCTGCCAGTGCAGTTCCACTACACTAATTTCACTGCCCCCCTGATGCAACTGACTAGAGGTCAGGTGAGTGTCACCACCTCACTACACTATCTGCTGCCGAGCATTACTTCTGATTTGTTCCCAGGGAGGTTATATGAGAGTTGCATCAAGCAGTCATTATTCCACCACTTTCCAGTGCAAAGGTGGAGGGGGGAGTTGGTTTGTTGCTGCAGAGCTCCAAATCCACCTTATTGCACAGTCTAAGTATGCCACTGTGAATCCCACCCACAAAACAGCCACCATCAGGAAGCACCCAAAGAGATCTTCTCCCTCAATGCTTATTTATCACTGATCATTTATTACATTACATTCAGGGTGTGGCCTTCGACAACCTCATGGTATCAGCTGCCTATCTGCAAAATGCAAGTCATAGTAAAGGTAAAGTTAAAGGGACCCATGACCATTAGGTACAGTTGTGGCCGACTCTGGGGTTGCGGCGCTCATCTCGCTCTATTGGCCGAGGGAGCCGTTGTACAGCTTTCGGGTCATGTGGCCAGCATGACTAAGCCGCTTCTGGCAAACCAGAGAAGTGCACGGAAACGCCGTTTACCTTCCCGCCGGAGTGGTACCTATTTATCTACTTGCACTGAGGTGCTTTCGAATTGCTAGGTTGGCAGGAGCTGGGACCGAGCAATAGGAGCTCACCCCGTCATGGGGATTCGAACCGCCAACCTGATCGGCAAGTCCTAGGCTCTTTGGTTTAACTCACAGCACCACCCACGTCATAGTACTGTCCTGCTATTGTAAGTAAGACTATGTTTCGTGTATGTGAAGCACAGCTGTATATAAAAGCTAAGTACTGTTATTGTGTTATTTCATTTCTCATACAGCTGAGCCTACATGAAAGGGATATGGAAGCAGCATTTCTATCAGGCTGCATTCTCTGCCTCAGATAATATTTGTTTCTTGACCCACTACTTAACGCTATCAAAGAGACGCCTTCAGAAAACTTCATCCTACTTTGGAACAAGTCTTAACGTTTTGGTTGCCAGGGCTGCAGTGCCACTTGGTGGACACTAGACACAACTGCACAACTGATTTATGCTAAGATTGCACAAGTGGGACTTGTTCAGAGTTGCAGCCAATCTGCTTTGCCATTTTTCAGGATCTTGCATTCCACTGCCTCCCCACCCCCAGCTCAAGAGTCTATGGTTGCTGAGCATTCTCCATCTTAATCCAGACTGCTTTGGGAGATTCCCCCACCGCCTTGATTTCCTCCCTATTTTTATTTTCCTACTTCTGCAAACCTTGGCATTCTCCCAAGCCTGTTGATGGCTCTCTCTTGTCTGCGGATGGTGCTATTTTGGCTGCATAAAGACTGGCACTCAAATAACTGTGTTCGCTGCTAGGACTTGTGATCCTCTCCTCCTGCAGAGTGTTTTTGTGTTTAATTTACTTGAGTAACAGGGTTTGGGAGCACGCCCTAATACTGGGTGCAGCACCTGGTTGAGAAGGTATCTCACAAAGGGCAGAGCGTGAAAGGGCCATTTTGGGGGCATATGGTGTGATTTTATTTCTTGTATCAATATTGAGGCGCATGGTCACTGTGTGCCACCAGTATATGCAAATGTCTGGCTCTTTTAAGACTATTAATGATTGAACTCACAGGTTGAGAATACTTTTATTTTTATATATCTTTCTTATTGGTAAACGGGACCTTTGCATGAGTTATTACTTTATTGTCCTTTTGGAAGCTTGTACTTTTTTTCTTCTAGGCTCTGATGTTTTATGGATTACATAGTTGGTTCTTTGTTTTAACAAATAAATAAATGCCTCTTCTAGTTACCCCCCCCCCAACTTTGCATGCACCATTCTCAATAAAGATATTTTAATTGGGAAATAGTCATAATACCAATCATCTGTTTTCCCCACCCCCAAATGAATGAAGCTCTCACCACTGCCTAGGTCACAACCAAATTCTGCTGTCCCATCTCTCTGTCTTCAGCTGTGCTACTTCCTGGGCCTGGAGCAACCGCCTTCCTGCTTCCTATTTGAAAAGTGTCTCTCCTCCTGTCAGGCTGCTAAAAACAACGGTACTTATTTCTGAGTTGACATGTACAGCATTGCATTGTTGGCCTTTTAAGTGATCCATAGTCATAGCCACCCCTTCCACTTAAGGTAAAGGTAAAGGTACCCCTGCCCATACGGGCCAGTCTTGACAGACTCTAGGGTTGTGCGCCCATCTCACTCAAGAGGCCGGGGGCCAGCGCTGTCCGCAGACACTTCCGGGTCACGTGGCCAGCGTGACATCGCTGCTCTGGCGAGCCAGAGCCGCACACGGAAACTCCGTTTACCTTCCCGCTAGTAAGCGGTCCCTATTTATCTACTTGCACCCGGGAGTGCTTTCAAACTGCTAGGTTGGAAGGCGCTGGGACCGAACGACGGGAGCGCACCCCGCCGCGGGGATTCGAACCGCCGACCTTTCGATTGGCAAGCCCTAGGTGCTGAGGCTTTTACCCACAGCGCCACCCGCGTCCCTCCCTTCCACTTAAAGCCCATTTAAATCACACGGCTTCCCCCTCACCCAAAAATCCTGGGAACTGTAAGGTGTTAAAGCTGCTAGGAAATGCAGTTCCATGGGGGGTGTTAAACTATAGTTCCTATGATTATTTGGGAGAGGCCGTGTGATTTAAAGGTATAGCATGGCTTTAGATTCAATGAATCATAGTGTTGGAGTAGGGTGTGTAAGTGAACCAGCACAGGAAATCTTAACCAGGAATTCTTCGTGAAGGGCAATCTACTAGTCTATGAATTGACTGATTAATAAGAGCATCCTGCACAGATTGCTTCCTAGCCTTGACTTGAAGACCTCTAGTGGGAGCCAACCACCACTCAAGCTGCTCTTTGAAGTGAAGGACATGAGGCAGGAGTTGATAATGCAGTTGAGCTGTGCACAGGTGAGCTGCAAGCAAGCTGCAGGCCAGCTCTATGGAGCCTCCTTTTATTGACACAAATATGCAAACCCAGGCAGATACATTTTGGGCTGTGACCTTTACACATCTTCCAGTCCCAAGTTCGTAGGGGGGGAAAGCTATTTTGGCACCTGTTTCCACCGCGTCATTTTCCTCTTGCACAGTGTATGACGAATTAGACAAAAAGTCTCAGAGACAAAGGTTGCAGACAGGGCACCGCAGACTACTGAGACCGCAAAAGGTTAGACAGAGGGCACGATGTTCAGACAGCTGTGGCTTTGTCTGTGAGGGGGAGTGTGCCCCACACCCCAAGGTCACGCGTGTAGGCAGGCCGAGGCTGCCTGCGGGTGGGGAGTGTGCTCCAGACCCAGCGATCATCCCTACAGCTCTTAATGTCAAAAGTTCCTCCAATGCTCAACCAAAATATACCCTCCTGGTATTCAATTCCATTAGATCAATTCCTCCTTTCTGGGGCAGCAGAGAATAAGTCTTTGCCCTCTTCTGTGTCATAGTTCTTTGTGCCCCCCCCCCCGTTTTTCCCCCCTGATAGAAAGGACTCCAAAATTCCCTTACAGTGGTTCTCAACCTGTGGGTCCCCAGCTGTTGTTGGACTACAACTCCCATCATACCTGAGCTCTGGCCTTGCTAGCTAGGGGTGATGGGAGTTGTAGTTCAACAACATCTGGGGACCCACAGGTTGAGAAAGGCTGTGGAGAAAAGAGTGACTATTAAGCCCAGAGTCAGCTGTCAAGGTGGGAGTCAGGAGCAGGCCAGCAATAACTCACAGGGTATCAGTGAAGTTAACTATTTGTTCAACAAACAAAAACAGCTCACACCTAGGGAACACAGCAACTCTTCGTAGCAGGTCTTCCCCAATGAGACAGTTGCAAGGACTGGAGATTTTTGCCTTCCCACAGCTCCCTAAGTCTCTTCTTCCCCAATCCCTTCCTACAATCTGAGGCTTTGTTTTCTTGCCTGTCTTTGCCCTCTTCATACCTCTTTGGGTTCTGGGAGACCAGGGGAAAGGGGAGCTGCCCATCACAGAAGGGGGAGACACCTTGGCTTCCTTGCCAGCCTCTTGGCCCCTCTCCTCTCCAGCCTCTGATTCTGCCTCTGATTCTGGACTGCTCTCTGCCACCACCTCTTCTCACTCACTAAACCCTGTTAGCTCTTCAGCTTCCAACACCTCCAGTCTGCTCCGTCTTTCCACTCATTGTCATCCGACGAGCAATCTCCAGGCTCTGTGGGGTCAAGAGCAGGTGGAGCCAGATCCAATGACAGGTGGCACCAACTCATTTTAGTTTTATCCCCACCCTCCTCCCTACAAGGCTAACACTGAGATGAAGAAAGAGGAAACTGGCAGGTAGTGCCACCATCCCAGGCTGGTTGTAAGAAGCCAAGCAGGTGGGGGCTGGTTGAGGCAGGCTGAAGTTGGTAGGACAGAGCTGCATTTGTCCTAATGGACCCACCTATACTGGATTTAAGCCTGTGGCAATGTTAGTCCCAATGAGAAAAGAAAGGGGATGCCACAGGTAAGAAGTGCTCAATGGAAGAACCTGTGCAGACTTGACCTAGGAGCAGGGAGGGGTGAATCTGTCTATTTTGTTTCCTCTATGTCTCATTTTTCCAGTCATAAGCTCGCTTCCTCACATTTCCACACCAGCATGCAATTTTTAAAAATTTGCACATAAAAAATTACCAGCATTTCAGTGAGAATTTAATATAAACATCTGCATGTGATTTTGCATAATGTATTTATTTTACACACACACACACACACACACACACACACACACAAATTCATTCACTCATTCCCCGCCCATGTGGCTGGGTTTCCCCAGCCGCTCTGGGTGGCTCCCAACAGAATATTAATAATAAAAATAAATAAATAATAAAACTTCCCTAAACAGGGCTGCCTTCAGATGTCTTCTAAAAGTCATATATATGTATGTCGGGTTACAACATTAAAACACAGTCTTAAAAACAGTTTTAAACCACTTGCAATCACAAATATGAGAAGGGACGCGGGTGGCGCTGTGGGTTAAACCACAGAGCCTAGGACTTGCTGATCAGAAGGTCGGCGGTTCAAATCCCCATGATGGAGTGAGCTCCCGTTGCTCAGTCCCAGCTCCTGCCAACCTAGCAGTTCAAAAGCATGTCAAAGGGCAAGTAGATAAATAGGTACCACTCTGGCGAGAAGGTAAACGGCGTTTCCGTGCGCTGCTCTGGTTCGCCATAAGCGGCTTAGTCATGCTGGCCACATGACCCGGAAGCTGTACGCCGGCTCCCTTGGACAATAAAGCAAGATGAGCGCCGCAACCCCAGAGTCGGCCACGACTGGAACTAATGGTCAGGGGTCCCTTTACCTTTAATCACAAATATAAGGTAGGTCTAAAAATACACACCTCAACTATTCAAAGCCAGGGTAAATATTCTTGTACATTATTTGCAGCATTATGTGCATTTTAACACACATTTTACCCTAGTAAATTCATTTTTGTACACATGACTTGGCTGGAGAACAGCACTGTAAAATCCAGAGAAGTGCAAATTTCAAAAGATGATGACAGCTAAAGCCGGTCCCTTCACGCTGTTGCTGGAGAAGAGTCCCTGATGTCACATTAGAACACACCAACCCCATGGTAGGAAAGAGCCATAGTTCAATAATAGAGCCTTGTGTGTAGAAGGTCCCAGTTTGCATCCTTCACATCTTTAGGTAGGGCTGGGAGACACCCCTGCCTGAACCCCTGGAGAGCCACTGCCAAACGCTGCAGACATCATTGAGCTGGATGGACCAATGATCTGACTCAGTGCAAGGCAGCATCCTATCTTTCTGTGTTGTTCCTATGATATGTGGCTGTCTGTTTTCACATGATACAACTTTTTTATAATGCACACTGCAGTTTTGGATAGGAATATAGTTGTCTCACATACTGTTGTTCTATTTACAACAGATTTGTTTCTTCCAATACTCCTATGACACCAGATTTTAGAAAACCAAGGGGGCATATAGCCTTGGAATACTTTCTGACATGAAAGAAATGAAAACCCTCCAATAGGCAATTAGAGTAGCTTGCTTAAGCAAAGACGGGCTTCAACTTGTATTTCTCCTTGAGCACATTTGTGTAAACCCCCCTTCCTAATTAATACGAGTTAATTAGTTATATTTTAGGGTAGTATGCAACTGCAGCCAAAGGGAATAAACAGGTTCACCAGCTGCTATATTCCACATAGGAAGTCATATTTCTGCACGCTCAAATGCAGAATTCTTGCATTAAAAAAAAAGAAAGAAAGAAAGAAAGGAAAGGAAAGGAAAATGCCTCCCAATAAATAGCACAAATGTCCTATTTATTTCAGTGAGATTTCGCAAAATTTAAATGCTATGTAGTAAAAACAATATGTGTGAGCCACCTGCTTAGTATCGGATGGAGCGGATTGGCACAGAATGACAGCTGCGGCGGAGCCAACAACATTTCAGATCCTAGCTTACCTTGCCAACTGGACTTAAAATTCACGCATGAGGTTCTTTTACTAGCACTGAATGAATTTGACTGCTATTAATATGCACTGGCAACTGTTTCAGCTCACTCAGGTCACCGAGGGTCAGCGTGCACTCAAACAAAGAGAAATCTGTATCCAGTTGGAAAGGGTTGACAGAAGAAGTCGCTTTTGGGTGGAGAGGAGGAGGTAGCAGAAAAGCAAAAGATGGAGCCAGCTGGGCTCCCGATGGGGATCCACTGCCACCCTGGGTTCTTTCCTAGGCCTCCAGGTGATGGAGAAGAGGGCCAAGGGTCTAGAAGGAACTTCTTGAAAACCTTCCCAAGAAAAAGGACACAGCAGATGAGTTGCTTCAGTTTTTATGCGTAATACACACCTGATCTTTTCTTTCTTTTTTTGCCTGTCCTTTCAACTCTGGTTTTAGACTCAAAACTACAGAGCTGGCCAATGTGGTAGCCTTCCCAAATTGTTGTACTACAAGTCCCATCAGTCCCTGCCAGGATGGCTGATGGCCAGGGACCATAGGAACAGTAGTCCAGCAACATCTGCAGGCAGTGGTGTAGAGTGGGTTGTCAGCACCCGGGGCAAGGCAAGTAATTTGCGCCCCCTAGACTGAGTGAGCCAGGTAGGGGCAGAGAGCTGCGAGTGCGAGCGCCCCCCCCCAGATGTTGCGCCCGGTGCGGCCGCCCCCCCTGCACCCCCACGCTACGCCACTGTCTGCAGGCCACTACATTGGCATAGAGTATGAGAATCGCTTCACTGATCATTATTTTCAGGCATTGGAATTTCCTTGCAATGCACTCACATCATTTAATTCTCAGTGGAGAAAGAGTTTCAGATACGTCTCTCTATAGATGTGCATACCTTGAAGCCCTTCTGAGATGATACTTATTTTAAGATGATTCCCACCTTCCCTCCATAGAACTCAGGGTTGTCTACATGGTTATCCTACTCCCAACTTTTCCCAGTTGGGCTGAGAGAAGGTTATTGGCCCAAGGTCACAGAGTGAGCTTCATGAACCTGTGGGGATCTGAATCATAGTCTTCCAGATCCTAGCCTAACCACTGTACCACTCTGGCTGACCCTGCCACACAGCATGGAGGCGTGCTCATCGCTGGGGGACAGATGAAGGCCAAAAAAAGGGGGATCTGAATGGTACAATGTGATTTTTAGCAGAGTTGAAGGTGCTGTTTAGGCTTCCCCTTCAAGCATCTAGATGTCTTGGACTGGTACTGCTTTGGTGGCATGGGATTGTGTTCGCTGCACAGTTTTAAGAATGTCTGGAGTACAATATCACCTGCAAGGAACCAGGGGTGCAAGTTGATCCCATTCAGGGGTTGCTTCTCCCAGAAACCAGAGCAGCACTGGCACTGGAAGGAGCTGCATTGTGGTGTCCTTAATCTCTGATAATGCCTCTTGTCTGGATGCAGAATAGAGAGAGGTGTGTGTAAGAGAGAGTTTGGGGAATCCAAATAAAGGTATTGCTCCAATATGGATTTTGGTATCTTTCTTATGGGCCAATTTGGTTACCTTTACTTATGTACTTCCTAGAACAGACTTGCTTGATGCAGTCATAATATCTGGTACTGGTACCAGGGGGGGCGGGGGGCAGGAATGTACCGCGTCAGAGGAAACTTTCTGCCCATGGACTGGAAGACTGATGCATACATTTGCAGGATTCAGTATATACTAGGGAACCTTTAATAAACATTAAAACATGCTAAACTGTCAACTTTTGTTTTATACAGCTTCGGTTAGATTGCCTTGATCCCGAAATAAAAAAATATTAAAGATAACTTGGTCCACCAGAGGGCAGGCTGCTGTGCTACGAGAGATTTGCATTGAATAACAACAGTGAACACAGAACTGTAATATGATAAGAAAAAAGCAGTGATTTATTCTTCATAGGTTGACATTGGCCATGGATGCCGAGGCTTCCACGATTCCTGGTTCTCTACTTTGACATCACAAAGAGAGTGGGGAGGAAGATTGCTGGTGACACACCCCAGTAAGAATATTTTATCTGCCCTAATATGGGATCGAAAATTGAATTCCTAATTAGCAACGCTCAGGAAACAACGAGATTGGCAGTCATTGTCTTACATGCTCATGAGCTGGGATAGATTACGTACAGAAAAGGTTTCCAAATGGCTCCCTTTCTGCACAGCACCCTGGGTTGCAAGGCTCCCCATACAGTGGCCCCCATAATGGTGTGATGCAGAACCCCCACTCCAAGAGGAACAGTAGGGCCAAGGTGAGTCTCCCAGAATCCAGAATGCAGAATGATGCTAAGGGCTGCATCAAATTAGGCCCATGTAACTCTCTGCTTAGCGGCAGTTTGAATCCCCGCAACGGGTTGAGCTCCCGTCGCTCGGTCCCTGCTCCTGCCAACCTAGCAGTTCGAAAGCACGTCAAAGTGCAAGTAGATAAATAGGTACCACTCCGGCGGGAAGGTAAACAGCGTTTCTGTGCGCTGCTCTGGTTCGCCAGAAGCAGATTAGTCATGCTGGCCACATGACCCGGAAGCTGTACGCCGACTCCCTCGGCCAATAAAGTGAGATGAGCGCCACAACCCCGGAGTCGGTCATGACTGGACCTAATGGTTAGGGGTCCCTTTACCTTTACCTTTAACTCTCTGCTTGCAGATCCCCCACCCCAGGTTTAAAAGCAGGTGCTGGTAATGGAAGTCAAATGGGATCCAGCTGCTGGTGAAGAGATTTAACTCTCTTCACCTGTGCTCCACCCCCCATTAGAATTGCACGCACCTGCCCTCCAAAGCCATTGCCAGCCGCAAAGTGGAGGAAAGATGGGAAAGATACAGGAACCTTTGTTTTTATGCCTCTGATGTTAATAGCCACTTTGAGGAAAATATTTCTAACTGGGGACACTGCACACAGGAAATAGTTACAGTCCCCCTCCCACAGGGCTGTGACCCTGACCAATCCTCCTCACTTGTTAAAAAGAGGTCGTTTTAAACATTTTTCATATGTTTACTTCGGGATACACAATCACAGATCTCCCCTGTCTCAACAGGTCTGGCCCCGATGCTGCCATGTTTTCAAAGAAACCCGATAAACAGCACCCAACTCCCATAGATTCTCAGTAGGATTTGGGGGAGCAACAGACACTGACTCAGCTTTAAAATTATTATTATTTAGCTCTGGGTCGGTTATCCCAAGATGACCATTCTTTGTTTACAAGAGACACGTGTCGCAAAGAAAGACAGGAAAATCTTGATTAACAAAAGATTAGGAAACAAATTTATATCATCAGATAAAGAGAAAAAAAGAGGGGTAGTTTTATACATCCAAAGTAAAATTGAAGCACAACAAATCTTCAAAGATGAAGAAGGAAGAATTATAGCAGTACAGATCAAATGGCAGGGCGAAAGTTTGATAATTGTCGGGATCTATGCACCTAATGGAAATAAGACTGATTTTTACAAAATGCTAGAAGAAAAACTATTTGAATATATGGATCAGAAAATTATAGTAATGGGAGATATGAATGTGGTGGTTTCATTGGAGATGCATAGACTAAGAGACGGAACAAGCAAAGAAGGAAAACTACCTAAGACTTTTTTTTCAATGGTTAAAATCCATAATTTGATAGATATTTGGAGAGTCAGACACCCATTGGACAAACAGTTCACTTACTTCTCTGAACCTAATCAGTCAATGTCAAGAATAGATCAAATATGGGTTTCGAACGAATTGACCCCAAGAATTCTACAAATTGAGATTCAACCAAGAATAATCTCGGACCACAATCCAATAAAAATGGAACTGAAAGGATTTGAGGAAATAACTTTTAGATGGAGAATTAATGATTGCCTCTTAGATGATCAAAAAAATATAGAAAAAGCACGAAAGAAATTAGCTGAGTATTTTGTGGAGAACAGTAACAAAGGTACGAAGATGAGTGTAGTATGGGACGCAAGCAAGGCAGTGTTGAGAGGTTTTTTTATTCAACAGAATTCACTGAAGAATAAGAATAGAGAAAAAGGGGGAAAAGAAATTTTAAAGCAGATAATGGATAATGAACAAAAACTTATCAAAAAACCAAATAATTCAAAAATAAAACAGGAGATCAAGACTTTGCAAACACAATTTGCAATGATTATAAATAAAGAAATAGAACTGAACATCAAAAGACTAAGACAAAAAAAAATTGAATTTGCGAACAAAGCTGGCAAATGGCTTGCGTGGCAAATTAAAAAGAGAAAGGAGCAAAATACGATCAATAAAATCACTGCAAACGGAGAGGAGATTGATAACCTGAAGGGAATTAGAAAAGGATTTTTGGATTTTTATAGACATTTATATAGAAACAGAGAAAGAAACAACATGAGGAAAATAGAACGATTTTTGAAAGAAAAAAAGGTGCAAAAGATCCCGACAGAAAAGAAAGACCAAGTGAATGCCCCAATAGGAAATGAGGAGATAAAAGAAGCTATAAAGGAACTGAAAAGAGGGAAAGTCCCAGGACCAGATGGATTTACAGCAGGCTACTATAAAGAAATGAGAGGGGTTTTAATGCTACCATTGAAAGAAGTTATGAACAATATTTTAAAGGAAAGAGACATCCCAGAAACATGGAAAGAAGCATTTATTACATTGATCCCTAAACAAGACTCAGATTTAACACAAGTGAAAAATTATAGGCCTATTTCACTGCTCAATACAGACTATAAAATATTTGCAGGGATTTTAACGAATAGATTGAAAAAAATATTGAAAGAAATTATTCATGAAGATCAAGCAGGTTTCCTTCCAGGCAGGCAGATGAAAGATAATATAAGAAATGTAATTAATATTTTGGAATATCTGACTGCTAGGAATGAGAAACAAGCCATATTAATGTTTGTTGATGCAGAAAAGGCCTTTGACAATATTGCCTGGGACTTTATGTTGAAGAATTTAGAGTTTATGGATGTGGGTACTGAAATCTTTAATGGGATAAAGGCAATTTATACAGAGCAGAAAGCAAAATTAATTGTAAATAATGTGACTACAGAAGACATAAAAATAACAAAAGGAACTAGACAGTGATGTCCACTCTCGCCATTACTATTTATAATGGTCCTAGAGGTTTTCCTGAGGTCAATGAGACAAAATGAACTAATAAAAGGGGTAACAGTTGGCCAGAATGAATATAAAGTAAAAGCCTTTGCAGATGATCTGGTAATTACGATCGAAGAACCATTAGAAAGTGTAAAAGAAGTCTTGGATGAGATTGAGAAATTCGGAAGTGTGGCAGGGTTCAGATTAAACAAGAAGAAAACCAAAATAATTACAAAAATATGGATCAAAGTACAATAGAAATAATGCAACAAAGAACAGAGATAGAGGTGGTGAAAAAGGTTAAATATCTAGGAATCTGGTTAACTCTCAAAAATATTGACTTGTTTCAGAACAACTATATGGAATGGAATAAAGAAAGATCTAGAGGTGTGGGGAAGAATGAAATTATCTTTTTGGGGTAGAATATCTACGATAAAAATGGGTGTCCTTCCAAAGATGTTATTTTTATTTCAAACTATCCCCATATTAAAGGGGGTACCAATATTCAGAGAGTGGCAAAGAGTGCTTTCAAGGTATATCTGGCAGGGCAAGAAGCCGAGAATTAAATTTAAGTTATTAACGGATGTAAAGGAAAGAGGAGGCTTTGCCCTGCCAGACTTGAAACTGTACTACGAAGCAGCATGTCTTTGCTGGTTGAGAGAATGGATAAAATTAGAGAATAAAGAGTTATTAGATTTAGAAGGATTTGATAACAGATTTGGATGGCACGCGTATCTATGGTGTGAAAAGAAGAAAATCCATAAAGGCTTTGGGAACCACATATTCCGGAGTTCATTAATTGAAATATGGGATAGGTATAAAAATCTATTAGAACCAAAAATTCCACACTGGTTGTCTCCACTAGAGGTTATGAGTGTAAAGAAAATAAATATGAGAAGTAATTGGATTACATATGGTGAATTGATAACCAAAGAAGGAGGAAAATGGAAATTAAAGCCATATGAACAAGTCAAAGAATATGTATATGATTGGTTGCACTATTTTCAGGGTAATGAAATGTTTAAAAAAGACATTAAAGAAAGTGGTTATGCAGAAAAAGATTCAAAGTTCCAGACAGATGTGATAAATAATAATTGTAAAATTTTGTCAAAAATGTATAAAATATTGTTGGAATGGAATACCAAAGATGATGAAGTTAAATTGGTAATGATTCAATGGGCCAGAGATTTCAGTTATAATATTCAGTTTGAGGATTGGGAAAGACTGTGGAAAGAGAATTTAAGATTTACTGCTTGTACGGTACTTAAAGAAAATGTTATGAAAATGTTTTACAGATGGTATATTACACCGGTAAAGTTAGCAAAAATGTATAAGACGTGTAATAAGTGTTGGAAATGTAAAGAAAAAGAAGGTACATTTTATCACATGTGGTGGGAGTGTAAGAAAGTGAAGGGCTTCTGGGAGATGATCTATAATGAAATGAAAAAGATGTTAAAATATACATTTGTAAAGAAACCAGAGACCTTTCTTTTGGGAATTACAGGGAATGAAATAAGAAGAAAAGACAGTAAACTTTTTCAATATGCAGTCACAGCAGCAAGAATTCTACTGGCCCAGAAATGGAAACAAGAAGAAATACCGACGATAGAAGAATGGAGACTGAAGCTGACAGACTATTCAGAACTGGACAGACTAACCGGAAAAATTAGATATCTTCGAGACCAAAAGTTCATCAAGGACTGGGGGAAATTTGTTGAATATCTGAAAGGAATATGTGATGTGCAAACAACACTGGGGGGTTTCAAGAAGCACTGTGAAAGTTTAGATATATTGTTAAAAAGAAACAGGAGTGGGAGGGAAGTTTAATGGCAATATAAACAGAGAAATGCGTAATTGAGAGGCAAATATGGATGATTGCCAGAGAAGCTGAAGGAAGTCCAAAAAGAACCAAATTTGTGGAAATTTTGATAAAATTGTATATTTGTGTTGGAAAACTAATAAAAATTATTTATATATATATAAAAAAAGAACTACGGATCAGGTGAACAGCTCCCACTGTGGTTTCCAAAATGCCTTTAGAATGCATCACAGGTGCTCCACACACCTTTCTGCCTCATCTAGTGGCGTTAGTGCCTAAAGCTCTTGCACAGAGCAGACCTACTCTGTTGCACCAGCATGACGTTGCTCAGATGCAGTAGCTTTTGTTGGAATATGTACCCCTATTTGACAGTGCCCTGTCCCTGGCAGAACTTAGCCGCGTCAGGAACTACAGCTGTGGGTCACAAAAGTTAACAAATGGGGTTAGGATGCTTCTTAAGAATTCAGCCATTGCAGCCTGATCCAGCACAACTTGAGTTGCCCATCCCCTGGCACGTCCCATAGCTACAAGGAGTGGAAGAACATGGGGCACGGGGAGAGAATTCTTTAATGCTGTTTTGTGGTGACCCATTTCCCCAAACAAAATTCTACTCCTGCAGTGAAACAATGCTCATCTTAATGTTTGAAAATGCATAATTAAGGAGGAAATCAGCCATCGCTGTTGCTTTTTTTTCCGTCTTCAGGAAATGAATTTGTTCTCGTTTATTTTAAGAGCCTCTTTTCCAGAAGGTCACATCACTTTACCATCTGCCCTCAGCTGCTAGCTTCCCACTCTGCCGTGTCATTCTTACACCTAGTGCTCTCTGTAACCCTTATGCCTCCTACACTAATTAGCCTACTTCCATCCCCAGAGACTGTGCACTTGCAGTTTTGCCTGGGCTCCTGCCATTGCATGGGGCTGCCTCCCTTTCAGCTTGCATGCAGCAAAGGGATCTTTCCATCTATTCAGCATCACTCTGTGCAGATTCCCTTCTTGTCATGAGGCCTCAGGTTCCGTCTTCCAGCTCGATCCTTTTTGGTACCTCCTGCATGCATTTGGATGCTGCTGCACTGTGTTTTTTGGTTCTGCCTTGTTTATTTGGATTTTAATCATTGAAAACATCGATACCACACCATTCAGTCTTTGGAAGACATGAAGAAGCATTTGAGATGGCTAACAATCCATAAACACATAAAGATACAGAAACAAATCCAAAGATTGTGAAACCTGCAAGAAAGGGTAAAGGAGAAGAACCCTGCGTTGGATCTGCTGTTCCATAAACATAAGAGCTCCTTCCATTAGTGGAAGTGAGTCAGATCACTCCACAAGGAGGACCTCCTGGGGGTGAAAGGGGATTAGGTCATTCTCTCCAAGTTTCCCTTCAGCACCACCTCTCATGCTATTCTAGAAGGTCCCACAAGTCTCTGGGCCAGATCTTCCAGGCCTGGTGGCAGGGCAGATTATGGTCTTTCAAATTTCAGTGGTGCCCTGTGCAAGGCCAAAATTTAGCATCCAACCCCAGCCTCCTTCCTTCCATTCTGCTCAATTCCTTACACCATAGTTGTGATGCCTTGCAGGGCCCCCTAGGCTTAATGTCCAGTGTGGCGGAACCAGTCACGCTGCCCTAAATCTGCCACTGCAGGTAGGGCTGCAGAGGGGAGAGGAATCTACAAAACTTGCCTCATCCTGCCACCTGTAGGAGCATCTGGTTCATGGAGTTCCATGCAAACCCACATCCAACCCCCTGTATGGCTTCTTGATCCACTTAGTAAGAATGTGTGATATAAATTTTATGGATGGACACACACACACACACACACACACACACACACACACACCATCATCACCATAAGAGGCACAGGCCTCACCCATACTGTTGCTTAATGTGGATTGCAAGCTTCCTGTATCTCCATTCATTCTGCATTGTCCATATGACATTCTCCTCCACATCATTGCCTGCCCACACTTCTGCCTCCCTCAGTCCTGATTTTCTCATACTCTCTCCTTTTTGACATATCTCTGGTATGAGAAAATCTGGTTTGAGGGAGGGACATTTGTGGGAAGACAGTGATGTGGAAGAAAGCACCAGAATGACAACAGAGAATGAATGGAGGTAAAGGAAGCTTCCCATCCTCATTAAATGGCACTGTGGATGAGCCCAAACACATTACCAAGAAAGGCATGGTACCGAGATCTTGCCAAGATTCAGCCACCTTGCTGAAGCTAGGGAGCTCTGAGTCTTGTCAGTGCTCAGTTGGGAGGTTGCCTAGGAACCCTACATAAACTGCTTTGAGTTCTAGGGAAAAACTGCATGACATTAAGTAAATAAATAAAGACATGTACCCCACAACAGCACAACAATCTGCAAATCCTATCCCCTTCAAAAGAACCGTGGAAAACGATTTTTTATTATTATTGTTTCTTGAAGGAGTGGAGAGTGGGTGCCTGATAGATCTTCCTGGAATAGGGTCTGGCAGAGTCATGGAAAAGATCTGTTCTTCCAGGCCATTCACCTACCCTCTAAAGAAAGCAGAACGCACAGTAGAGCCTAAGATGGTAGCATCGGTAATCAGATTCATGTGAGAACATGTGACCTTTTAGAAACCCTGATCCTAGACTGTTTAAAACAGGAGAAGTCATGGCCATCCAGATGTTGTTGGACACTGACTCCCATCAGCTCCAGCCAACAACATCCTGAAGGCAGAGGGAGAGTTAGCTGCTCCAGCACCAAGAGTGGCACACATGCTGTGCACCCGGGGGCGAGGATAGCATCCCAGGCGGGTGCTGCCCATGGCGAGCGTCCCAGGGGGGCAGTGTGATGATGTCAA
The DNA here is from genome assembly GCF_965153285.1 of Podarcis tiliguerta. Classification (NCBI taxonomy): domain Eukaryota; kingdom Metazoa; phylum Chordata; class Lepidosauria; order Squamata; family Lacertidae; genus Podarcis; species Podarcis tiliguerta. The sequence continues at coordinate 30,846,029 of NC_139534.1, forward strand.
ACCACCACCACCCCGGTATGACACCTGGGGCAGACCGCACCCCCGCACCCCTTCCTTTGGCAGTGCCTGAGGGTACCACATTGGCAGCCCCTCATCTAGTCCGTAAGCTACTTAAGCAGGAACCTGTGTTGCCATTTACCTTTTATGAAATGTGAATCAAATGAAGCTCTATATAACTTTGGCATAAAACAATGTCTTTCGAGTCCCAGACCATCCACCGTACCCACCATACCAAGTGAAAGTTCCCTCCATTCAAAGTTTATTAATACAGAATCAAACCAACCAAAGCTTATCATTTCTTGATTATATGGTTCTTAAGACAGGAAGTAAAAAAATGGTTTCTTGGCCTGCATGAGCTGCTGACAGTTGAAGGTTGCTATGCAATATTTGATTGTTTGCTCATTGTATATAGAATATGGATTGTTTTCTTATTGCATACAGATTATGGATTGTTTACAAACATGCAGACACGCCAAGTATGCATGCTTTTTCGTGTTGTCCACGTGATGCTGTGGATTTTTCTGATCCACATGATGTGATAGGATTTTCCTAATCCATGGATAATACTATAAGGGGTGGAAAATCCATCTTACATGCAGCAGTATTGTGTCCTTTGACAGTTCCTGGGGTGTTACATGTGCACACCAGTCTGGACTAAGGGCTGGGTGTGAAGAGTAAACAAAACCTGCCCGAAAACCCACTCGCCACCTACAGACAGACACGGGGCATGGAGAATTCATGCAGCCATGTTGTGGTTCGCTGCCTACCCACCCCACCCATGCAGTTGGGGGCCCATCTGGCTGACATGTCCCTTAGCAGGCGCATCTCCCCAACACTGGCCAGGGAGGAGGCCAGAGGCACGGTGGCAAGGCCAGGCTGGGTTCTGGGGCCTAGAGACCCCCAGCAGCAGGCAGGACAGAGATCTCTGTGTGAAGCCACCTGGCTCACACCCCCTCAAAATCATGCACCCGAGGCTGTAGCCCTCCCCCACCTTCCCCATGCTACGCCCCTGAGCATATGTTACCAATCTGTGAACATACTGAAGTGCATTGTGTGAGATGGGGGATTTTCCCCCAATATATTAATGGTCTTTTTCTGGGTGCCATCTATCTGCACATACCTTACTTCAATTGGTGGAATGTTGGTGGAGCTGGGTAGAACATACATATATTTTTTTCTTTTATAACCGGCTGTTTGGGCAAGTCTGGTATATCAGAACTTGTATCTAAAAAATAAAAATGCTGCATGCACAGGCATACTGCATGGAATATAATATCAGTATTTCCTCAAAGAAAGAATCTGATGATCTACTGAAAGGTTAATGGAAGGACCTGAGTGGTCACTGCATCTCATCCCACCAGTAGCTCAAAGGCAAAGTTAAAAGGCTTCCTGATTAGACCAGAGAAGATAGGCAAGAAGAATTGCTGAGTGTTGCCAACAAAAATTACAACCGAACAAACTGAATGAAAAGGAATGAGGGGGGCGGGGAATGGAAATGCTTTAATTAAAATGTCTTAGAGCTCAGAATGAATGGGGGAAGTGACAGATAACTGGAAGATGGATAGCTAAATGGAAGGGCCTGTTCTCTCATGTGTGTGTGTGTGTGTGTGTGTGTGTAGGGCCATCTTACCCATAGACGCTAGTGGTGCGGGGCACCGGGGTGCCAAGTTCTGGAGGGCACCAGGCGAGAGTTCGGGGGAAACCGAACAAGCGCGCTAAGTGAGTGAGGGTGCGTGCGCCACTCCCGCCAAGCGTCGGCTTGGTTTTTTCCCTTTTAGCCTGCAGGCACCAAATTCTGTGGGCGACGCCTGGCGGGAGTGGTGCACGTGCCCTCGCTCACTCGGCGCAGGCCTGCTTGCTCGGTGTGCTCGCTCGCCCAACGGGTTGAGGCGCAGGTGTGCGCAGCGCCCCTCCTGCTAGCCATCTTCATCTTCGAATCCAGCACCAGGCGGTGCAGATCTCCATGGGGCCGGCTCCCCCGGCCCACTTGCTGCCCTCGCCCGCCTCCACCATGCCACACCGAGGCCGCACCGCGCCCAGAGCCTCTACCTGCCATGGCCACCGTGCTACGAAGCAGCCAGCTGAGCCAGGAGGCGCCGTGTCCAGACTTCACCTCTTCCCTGCCAGAGGAGCCGCCCTCCAGCCGATGCCCACCCTCCTCCAGCCCCGCAAAGCTGGGCGCGTCACTGGCAGCACCGTCCCATCCAAAGAGGATTCCTCCACCTCTGCTGGTGTTCCCTCCTTTAAAAAAGGTTGACAACTCTGGGAAACAGGCGGGAGGCACTCAGTGGCATAGCGTGGGTTGTCAGCACCCGGGGCAAGGCAAGTAATTTGCGCCCCCTAACCCGTGGATTTGCGCCCCCTAACCCTAGCCCCCAGATGTTGCGCCCGGTGCAGCCGGCCCCCCATGAACCCCCCATGCTACGCCACTGGGGGCACTGGAGGGATCTTTGCACCATGGCGCCAGATATGCTTAAGACGGCCGTGTGTGTGTGTGTGTGTGTGTTTATGCATATGTGTGTGAGAGAGGGGTGGAGGAGATAGTGTTACTTCTATTGCTACTTATTAGATTTACAGTGAATGTATGATTCAAGAAAGAATGGGTGGGTGGGAATAGATCCAAGAGGTGGCACTGGTTTGTCTACCAGCAACTCAGTGACTATATCAAGTGGTGATTTTTATGATGCAAAATGTATGAAACACTGGGCCCAAACCAGACTAATTCCAAGATATCTGATTAGTTTTCCAGAACTTGTAAGACTGAATTGTTCAATGATCTGTGCAATTAGTATATATACAAATCAAGTAATTTGTATTTACCTTTGTATCCAGAAACAAGGTGAAATTCTTCTATTAAGAACTCACTACAAAGAGCCTGCTGGATCAGGCCAATGACCCATCCCGTCCAACTTCCCATTCTCACGGTGGCTAAACAGATGCATGGGAGGAACTCACATGCAGGACCAGAGCACAGGAGCACTCTCCCCTCCTGTGGCCTCCAGCAACTGGTATTCAGAAGAATTGCTGCCTCCAGGCATAACTAAAACAAACAGATTTCTCAAGTTGGTTCGAAGAGTAACATAACATCAACTGCATACATAGAAATATTTACTTGGCTGTCTCCTGTCTCAACACCCTTAATTTGAGAAGTAGATCCGAATGCAGTACCATGGCTGAAGAAAAAAAACAAAGCAATTAGAGACCAAACTAGCCTTCTGCCAGGAATTAGCACCAAAGGATCCATTCATTTTGAACTGGCAAGTGTTTGTGTGTGTATATCATCTGTCTGTCTATCCACCTATTGACACTATCTATCTATATCTATCTATCTATCTATCTATCTACCTATCATCTATCTATCTAGTGTATAAAACTGTTGTGAAAATGAAGTACCTCTATAGTTTTGAACTCAGTGTGAGGAACCTATGTTCCTTCAGATGTTCTTTGGCTCTAATTTCCATCAGCCTTAGCCACTATGGCCAATTAACATGGATTATGAGGTTTTTCATTCAACAGCATCTGGAAGGCCACAGGTTTCCTCACCACTACTTTAAAAAGAAAAATTCTTCCAAAGATCCGCTTGGAGGGTTTAGGAACTTCTAACACAATTAAGATGTGGATGAAGATTTATGATTTAATTACCAAATTCATGGAATGCTTGACCGTAAGGTGCCCTTCAGATATTTTAGACAGCAGCTCACATCAGCCTCAGCCACTACACTCTTAAGTAAATGTGTCATAAACTGCCCTGTCACTACAGTGGTACCTCGGGTTACAGGTTACATATGCTTCAGGTTACAGGCTCTGCTAACCCAGAAATATTATCTCGGGTTAAGAACTTTGCTTCAGGATGAGAACAGAAATCGTGCTTTTGTGGCGCGGCGGCAGCAGGAGGCCCCATTAGTTAAAGTGGTTAAGAACCGTTTCAGGTTAAGAACGGACCTCCGGAACGAATTAAGTACTTAACCCAAGGTACCACTGTATTATATAAAATAAAATGTTGAACACAAATAGATTCAAATTCTAGAAGGGTTATAGTGATCTGAAAATTATGGTATGAGCTTCACTGCTCTGAAACCTATTGGGCTTAAATTCTGGTAGTTATTTTACAAATAATGAGTTGTAAGTTTGAAGCACAATCCATTGATTATGTTGTTGGATTATCTGATTATCAAGGAGCTTGCAGGCTGCTTTTGATAAACCATTGCTTCATCCAAGTAATTATTGGTTCACTTGAGATTTTTCTTCATTCTCCTTATGAGTCTCAATTCAGATTCTCTCCTTTTTTCCTCACAACAACCCTGTGGGGTAGGTTAGGCTGAGATACAGTAACAGGCTCAAAATCACCCAGTTGGCTTCATGGCTCAGTGGGGATTTGAACCCTAGTCTCCCCGGTGCTAGTCCAGCACTCTTAACCACTACCCCACCCTAGCTCTCCCATAATTTCCAGTACATGCAGCTCACACTTTCTGGTGCATTTTCCCCATCACTTTCATTACTGCATAATATTTTAATATTTTGGTGGAGCAGGTTTGCTGTGCAAGACCCCTCAATGAACAGTAATTGCACATCCTGGATTTTCTAGCGTGTGATTGAATCACATCCAAAAAGAGTGGCAGTCTGGAAGCTCCTTGAGATGCTACACTACACCATCACCGTGCAAATGGGATGTCCTTTGTTAACCAGGACTTCCAGGCTTGAAAGAAAAGCATCACGGCTGCCTGCATACAGCAGGTTAGGAAGGGCTGGTATAATGTAAAGCTGCATTAGTTTAAAGCCTACATTGGAAATGTGTTCCCAAACTTAATTTGCAAATCAGCCAGATGGCAATTACTGTGGAGGTGTACTCTGCGCAGCTTTCCTTAGAGGACAGGTTGCATTTTACCAAAGGAGATTGTTGCCAGTTAGGAAAGGGTAAATAAGGTTTGGGTTTGGGTTGTTGTTTTTTTAAGTCAGACCCCTCCTTTGTAACAATCATGAAAACTGCTTGTGATCTACTCTCGTGAGACCAGTAAACTGGAATGGAAGAGCAGAGTGTGGGGGTGGAAGGGAGTCAGACAGATAAAGGGTCAAAATGCTGTTGAAGTACATAATGCAAGGAAATCCGCTTGAGGTTTGCTGTAACACATCCAATAATGAGCCTCCCATATTTAGACACATTGGACGGCAAATTCAAACCCCTTGGAAAGAATGTGATAGAGCTGCAGAACATCACACATGACGCTGCCTGCTGCTTTCTGGTACCTAGAAGTCCCCCCTTGGTGTCCATAGGAAACTTGATATGATCATCTCTGAACCATGACACACAGAAATGCTCTAAGACAGGCAAACTGATTGAATGGTTAGAATACTTGCAACACCACAGAAATTCCATCCATTTTGAATGAGGCTTAACCACACACTAAAAAAACAACAACAGATAAATTAATCTTTCCATATCAGTCTTCCCTGCACCCCCCCATCTCCTACTGAGTTCATGTTTCTAGATAGATATTTTTTCCCCTTATGTATAACCCCCCTAAAAAAAAATAATCTACCAGTCGATACATAAGATAGGATACATATTGTCGAGGAGAAGTTGTTAAAGTGAATTTGAAATGTGCTTCCCAAAATATCATTTACACATTTACCAGATGGTAAAATAAACATGTAAATTGTTATCAAGTATACACCAACTTTATCCTGCAATTTTTAGGCACTAGAGGGATGGTGCAAAAATTGTTGCATATTGTGTTACTTGTTCATTTAATAGTTTATTAGCATTTTAAAGTAAATATGAAGAATGATTTCCTTAATTTAAAAAAAGGGGGGAGTTGAAGCTTTAAAAATAATTCTTAGCAACTTAACACTTTTCTGCTTATATTGCAGTTCCAAGCCTCACCGTGTAAAAACTAAGGGACGCAACTAGATTTGTGGATTGGATCGATATTATTGGGGCTGTTGGGTTATGAAAGAAGGAGCTTCCATTATGTTCAGCAAGGAATCCGTTTTGTGGAATAAGGACCACACATTCAGACTGTGATAATGCACATCTTGCAACATCAGAGGAAGGTGAAAAATGTGAGATGGCTTGTGTATCATTTGCCAGTTCAGGAAGGTAGATGGACAATATTAGCCCAAAATGCTTTAGTACCTGAGAATGAGAAATTCAGATGCAGTTGTATTTACAGTATGTTTATGTTTTTAAATGTAAGTCACTTAGAGAGCCTGGTAAGAAATAACTAATAAATTTAATCAGTAGTAATAATAGCTCTCTGTTCATTCAGCAAATCAAAACCTTCACTCTTCAACCCTTACAGTCTTGCTTTATGTGTTTATTACACTTATTTATATCTCACCTTTCAAGATAGAAATATTTCCAAGGTAACTGAGAAGAAGCAATAAACTGACTTCAAACAAACAAATAAACACGACAATATATAATATAAAAATATAAAAAGTCACAAGCTTCCTTCCCACAATCCCCGGAGCAGGGAAGTTGGGTGGTTAGTCCAGCTGGAGTAGACTCTGAAGTAGTTTTTGCTTGCCCTTCGCTCCATATGGAGAAAAACAAGACCATGCCTCATTTGATTGTAACGAAGCTGCCAATTGCCCTGTCCCCTTCCTTAACTGTGTAATGTAACATCAGGACCACAGCAGTCATCCCTCACCACTGCAGCTATGATGATAGGGATGTTCACACACTATGTTCAGGATATAAATGTTTGTTGTTGTTGTTGTTGTTCCAAAGAATGTACAGTCTATGGATCTGTGTACACAAACCTCTGGGCTGCACCTTCATACAGTTACTCAAATGTAAGATTCAAAGAGCGTACAGCCTGAAAATTCTGACACATGTAGACTCTTCCATGCAGACACTTGTACCTGTGCAGAGACAGTTCATGCCAACCTTCAGTCTAATGTATAAACAAGGTAAACAAGCTTAATGACTGTCGTGGACTGGAGTTGAGTTGCAGCATAAATGCCAGTTGTATTTGTCCTTGAGCCTTGGGAAGATGCAGCTGTTAAGGCAGCAGAAGGCTTCCTAAGACTATGCAAGATGAGGCATGGGATATATCATCAAAATCAGAGCAGAGACAAACCAAGAAGCATCCAGGTAAGGCAAACCAAGGATTGGGAATCTTGACCCTGCAGGTGTTACTGGACAACAACTCCTATTACCCTTGACTGGCTGGGTCTGATGGAAGCTGGAGTCCTCTCCAGAGCCATGGGTTCTGCAAGCCTGAGGGAGACAGCTGTGGAAAGTAGGCTTTCTTAGGAGACCTTCCCAAGCATGTGGTGCCCTTAGCCTTTTGGCACAAAGACTCCCACCACTGATGCTGAGCTGTCTTAGGCAGCTTCCTCCTGCGCACTGAGTCACTGGAATGAGGCTCTGAAACTTTCTATTAAAATTACCCGGGCATATGTGTAGCCATCCACACCACTATTCTGGTCACTGTGCTCATAGAAATCACTGAATTCTAAGCAACAGGACTGTATGCTTGTTTCATAGAGAGTTAGGGTGGTCACTCATCACAACTTTGCCCAACCTCTTGTCGTCATGATGGCAAAGATACAACAAACTGATGATAATGATGCCAGGTAAAGTCCTTCCCATTTCAGATCTTGGTGGACCAGGGCACTTTTAAATGGCATGTGTATCACAAGGGGACCCTCAGCTGTGTTCTCACTTTTTCACAAGGTGCCTCCTTGTCTAGAGCCCCAGACAGTTTTCCATACTTCTGGGTCAGGCTGTGTGCCCCACTGGAAGGAAAAGTCTAGCCAAGTTTCAAGGGGCTGTCAGGAATGCAGATTCATCCTCAGGTCAGTAAGAGGACTCAAGACATGAAGTACAATCAGCTTTATTCACAATAGTAAATAAAACACAACAGAGTTCATCTAGGCTAATCTGCCCTAGTTGAAGATGTTGCTGGGACTGATGTCTGGCTCCTCCTTCCCTCTCTGGCCCTCTCTCTCTGGACTCCTCCCAAGAAGCCGTGAATTCTGACGTGCAAGGCTCTTCGTGACCTTGGTGTTAGTGGAGGAGGAGAGCTAGCTGAAGAGAGGCTGTCCTGCTGCTGGGCAAATGAAGTAACACCTGTGGGATTGCAGTCAAATACAACATTCCTACAATGCACATGCTGGGGAATGCTTTGTATCACTCAGGAGAAAACTTGCTAGTTCCTCCTGAGCTAGTACAAACTTCCTTTGCATGTGACTTAATGTGGGTGTGGCCTGTTCTTGGACAGAGGAGCACATGGCCTCCGTGTTCTGCTCTTCTTGTTCTCCATTTTGCGTTCCTGTGTGTTAGGAGACGTGACTGCTCAGTTGCAATCACTTGGGACTAATTCCCTTATGGGACAGTTCATGTAGATATATAGTTATGTAACCTAAGCCTGCCTTCAGGGATCTTATTGTGAACTGGATGTTTGTAAGTAAACTAGTTTTATGTTAACTTTAATCAAATAGTCGTGTCTATTCTTTTAGATTAAAATACAACATTAAAACATTAAAACAATTAAAATGCAGCCTCACAGGAGGAGAAAGGAAAAAGAAAGGGGGGGGAATCAAATTGACTCCAAGCCAAAGGCCAGGCAGAACAACTCTGTCTTACAGGCCCTGCAGAAAGAAATCAGAACCTGCAGGGCCCTGGTCTCATGAGACAGAGCGTTCCACCAGGCCGGAGCCAGAGTTGAAAAGGCCCTGGCTCTGGTTGAAGCCAATCTAACTTCCTTAGGGCCTGGGACCACTAGGGTGTTGTTATTTATGGACCTTGAGGCTCTCCGTGGGGCATACCAGGAGAGGCGGTCTCGTAGGTACGAGGGTCCTAGGCCGCGAAGGGCTTTAAAGGTCAAAAGCAGCACCTTAAATCTGACCCTGTACTCCACCGGGAGCCAGTGCAGCTGGAAAAGCACTGGGTGAATATGCTCCCATGGCAGAGACCCCGTGAGGAACCTCGCTGCAGCATTCTGCACCCGCTGGAGTTTCTGGGACAGCTTCAAGTGCAGCCCAGCATAGAGCAAATTACAGTAGTCAAGCCTGGAGGTGATATGGGATATGGGCCGCATCAGCATGACGGGAGACCGGAGTGATGAATCCCGGGGGACGCTGCGGAGTGATGAATCCCGGGGGACACCCCAACAAAGGGGTGGTCCTGGGGAACAACTGTCTTGCACTGAAGCAAATAGTGTGTGTGCAGCAATGTGCATACATTATCTAAGTCATTCTTATGGAAACTCGGTACTGTCATCCCCACATTGTAGAAGCAGGGGGCCAAATATAAGGTTTGTCTAAGGACACCCACGCAAATTTTAAAGCACTGCAGTCCCACCCAACCTGAATGAGCAGTACTGTATTAAACTGAGAGCTACCATTTGTCATTACATTCTGAGCTCCTGTCTCTATATCTCTATGGCTGAAAGTCCTATATGCCTTGCATGTGTTATTAGAGTAGCAAATAGTTCGATTTCATAGGATTTCAAGCAAATACCAGAAGTGCCAGTAAGGGTTGTATTGGGACTGTACCTGCTTGAGGTCTCTTAGTCCTAGTTAGGTCTCAGTTGAAGAATCTATGGCAGAATTCAGGGCTTCCTGCCCCATAGCTCACACTGCTGATCACAGACCTTAAAGATGTGTGACTTACTTTAATGTCTGTTCCACCTTATTCTTCAGATGCAGAGTACCATAAGACACGGGACAGAGGAAGACCTGACAAAACAGCTATTTGTCTTTATTAATTAGCTTTTTTAAAAGAAAAAAGAAAAATGCATTGAAATCTCATGTGATTAACATGAAAAAGGATAGCTAAGATCTGCTTTAATTGTTACCATACAGCCTCCTTATCATCACTGCATCGAAAGTACTGTAAATGGCAAGAACCATTTAAGGCTGAAATGCAGATTGCAGTTACTCATGCATAAATCCAAGTGAATTCAATGTTACTTACACACATGTAATTAATAGCAAATTGCTCCCAAGAAATTAAATTAAAACATTAACGTTAAGAACACAGCACCTTCCGCCATGAGTGTTAATGAGAAGAGAAAACTGAAGCCCAAAGTTGGTGAAGTGTATTTGTTAATATAAGCTATGAGATGGAATATAACAGTTCAAATCTCACCTCAGCCATGAACTCATTAGATGGCCTTAGGCAAGCCCAAATTCTCTTGGGCTCAGCCTACCCATCTGCAAAATGGGTATAATAACAATATAGGTCCAGATTACATAACCATTGGATAATATGTCTGCAATGTATTGGACATTGTGTGTGTGTGTGGTGTGATTACTTGGATGCAAAACAATGTAAATTCAGCACACCCATACAGTATTTTCCACAGGGCTGGGATCCACCTGACTTTGATAGAAAGCACTCCTCCTGTCAGTTTTCTCAAAGATTTCTGGAAATGCATCACACACACTAAAATAGCCCTGTCTCCCACATCCTGTGTGTTTTGCTAATATGGGGGTTGTCTTCATCTAGAGTACAGTGGTACCTCGGGTTAAGTACTTAATTCATTCTGGAGGTCCGTACTTAACCTGAAACTGTTCTTAACCTGAAGCACCACTTTAGCTAATAGGGCCTCCTGCTGCTGCCACGCCGCCGGAGCCTGATTTCTGTTCTTATCCGGAAGCAAAGTTCTTAACCTGAAGCACTATTTCTAGGTTAGCGGAGTGTGTAACCTGAAGCGTATGTAACCTGAAGCATATGTAACCCGAGATATCACTATATCTGAAATTAACCTTTTGACTATGCTGGATATTCAGCAAAGTTTGAACCCTGTTTCTCACCCCAAATACATACATTTCGCTTTAGCCCCCAGGGGTACCAACTTTAATAAAATATTGGGGGAGCAAGTAAGCCCTGCCCACATAATCAGTCACAAAATGTGGCACGCACACACACCATTTGAATGACAATGCCTGTCAACTGGGGGGGGGCTCAAATATTTTATTGGGGGTGCAAAGGGACATCAGCTCCTAAGAGTTGTCTCCTATATTAGCTCGTATCCTGTAACCTAGAGGTGGAGAACTGCACCTGGGAGCCTCTCTACTTAGTGATCTCTATCTGGCCCTTGGGATTCTCCCCAGACCACACTGCTCACTGATTCTGTTTTACACCAGAAATGCTTTTGCCTGGCTGGAATGTGTCCTTGAAGTATGATTGTGCCTCTTGCTTGACTGATGCGAGGATAGAGAGTGTGTGAGTCTGTGTAGAAACTAGCCTACTGAACAAAGGCAAAATTCTACCTTTGTTGCTCCGCCCATTTTTGCCTCTGGGACCGCCCACCACTGACAGGTGGCCCCCAGAAGGGAATGTGGGCCTCTAGTTGGAAGAGCTTCTCCTCCCCTTCTGTAATGGTATCTCTTTCTTTCTCCTTATCAAACAGTGAGGGGCCCCACAGCCAAGTTGACTTGGTCATTGCAGAATCTGAAGTATATTTCTTCGTGGCAGCCTGTGGAGTGATGGTCAGAGCCATTTGTGTCCCTGCCACATTTGTAGGTCAACAAACAAAAGGAGGCAGTCATCAGTTGAGTGCTACCAAACCAATCTTCTGGGCTGGCTTGGGCTCCCAGGAGATGGAGTTCAAGTTAGTCTCTAATATCTTTGTTATTCATATTTTAAACTTTCCTGGTTAAGAGATTGAAAAACATACACTAAGAATATATATATTTTTAACCACTTCCTATAACTGAAGTAGCGTGTATATGGGTCACTGGAGACTGGGGTCTGTGGCTGCAATACTGTACTCGTTTACCTGGGAGTAAAGGCCCTAGAACTCAGTGGACTTGCTTCTGAGTAAGTACGTATATAATTGCATTTTATAGCATGCTAATTATTAGAACCAGGCTATTCAGCACTTGATCGGTGGACAGCGGAATGGAGACCTGCCTTTACTAGGATTGTGTTAGGAGTGAGGAAATATAAAAATTGAATTTGCAGCAGTTTAATCAGTGATGGCGCGTTCACACGTGCAAGTCGTAATTTGATGCTCCCGTCTCGGAGCGACGCACGTGCGAACCTGCTCTTAGACTCCTCCAGGCACTGAAGAGTTTTGCTGCTCCGAGAAATGCTCGTTCTGCGATCAGCCTAAAATTTTGCACAGCGTGAAACTAAGAAGCGTGGCGTATGCTTTCAGAAATGCCAATCAGCGACTCGCGGGACAGACTCGCCAGACAGACAAGCCTAACATTTCGTCCAGCGCGCTGATTATGCGGAAGGGGCGACTGGCAGAAGTCCTGTCCATTTGCTCAACGATTCCTACCGTGTACTTTACGTTCTTCTTTAATCCAGGCCATGTGCTGCTGTAGCTGTGGCCAGCTCCTGAGCCTATTTACGGAGTCCCCCCCCCACCCTAAGTTTAATGGGACTTATTCCTAAGCATAGCATTGCCCCACTAGCCCTATTTTGAGGGTGCGAATTATTCCGTGACAATTTTACCCTGAGAGGTGGGAATATCCCGGTGAATATCCCGGTGATCCCACAATGTGCTCCTCTAAATCCCCTTTTCCTGGAAATTAAGGCTGCAAGCATAGCCGCAATCACTTGCGGGTAGGCCCTACGAAATGCAACTGGCCTTACTTTCGAGGAAACCTACCTGGGCTCGAGCTACAAATCTCCTTCATGTCAATAATTCTGCACCAGGAGTTGAGTGGAGATGTGATAAGGAGGACCCTGAAAAAGGGTGGATAGGGGTGTTCAAAGGCCTTACACCGCGGGGCCTACTCCCGAGCAAATGTCCATAGGACTGGGGTGCAGGTAATTGTTAATTAATTATTATTAATTAATTAATAGAAATGAGAATTATTAGGAACGAGAGAAGACCTATTTCCGACGCCAAGCTAGAAAAGCATCTATTCAACTTCCTCCAGAGCTAAGACTCTCCTAATTTCAGAGAGCTGGAGGTGTCATGATAATATCTGAATTTCTTCTAACTTAACTGGGGCTTGAGCTTTCTTGCCTCCTCCTCCTCTCTCCCGAACCTTTTCCCTTCTGTGTTATGTTGCTTTAGATTGTGGGCCTTAAGGTCTGTAAATCTCTGCGAGCCTTCTTTGGGTAAGGGGTGGGAAGCAAATTCTTTAAGTAAGTGTATGAGCAAACATACTAGGCATCGTTGCCTGTGGTACGGACCCTGCTCGCTGCAGCTCAGGCTGTGTCATTTGAGTAGCCCAGTGGACCACAAACCAATAGAGTAATGCCAAACGGTATACCTTCAACCTTCCCTTCCTTCCTTCCTTCCTTCCTTCCTTCCTTCCTTCCTTCCTTCTCTCTCTTAACTACATCACTCTCCCACACACACCCCAAAAAATACGGCCAATGTCTTTTGTCTATATGCTTTGCTGTTAAAGGCGCAGGAAATGAGCCTCTCGGGGCTCCCATTTTAAATGCAAAGAAAGAGGCCCGTATCGATAACAGGAGCACGACTCAAAGGTCACCCTCGTTCTTCTTCCCTAGATAACTTCGCATCTGATTTACAGATTCTGTGAGGAATCGCATCAGAAGGATCGAGAGAACAGGGCTGGGTAGGAAGCGCATAATCCGTGGCAAGGCTGAAGGAAGGGGCGGCAGGGGCAGGGGACAAAAAGGGCTGCTTTAAACAGTGCCAAATATATCTTTCTCTCCCCCACACCAGGCTCTTTGCTACCAGCAGTCACCGCCCCTTCACCGGTAGATGTCAATGATCTGTCAAACGTAGCCTCCTGGCCCTATTCCTCTCCCACCCAAGACGCCGACATTCAAGAGCATCACTTCGCCTCTTTCATCGGTGATTCAAAAAGCCTTCCAAAAATATGCGGGTTCTTCTCCAAGACGCACAAAGGCCGGTGTGTGTGTGTGAGCCTTAGACTTGTAAGAGCATTATTCACGTGAAATGAGATCTCCAGGCAGCCCGTCACTACTTGCAGCTGTTTGTTTTGCGAGGGGGCCTTGTCAGTTTCAGGCGGTGTCTCTGCTTTAGTTTATTTTAGTCCTGTTGGGGGGGGGGATTGAACATCACCCCACCCACGCACCCCCTACCCCGGAACAGTTGGACAATAAATCAAACTGAGCCCGGATTGAGTTCTGTTCAGGCAGTTTTAGGCAAAATCCAAGGGATCGGTTTCTTGGCTCGGAAATCCCGGACACATCACCGGCTTTGCATTCACCAAGCAGGCATAGCCACGTCTATATATTTTAATACTCATTGGGGCTGAGCATTCGGGATATGAATGGACTAAGTGCAGGAATAAGTAAATTTGAAAACTGCTCATACTCGAGTTGCAAGCCCCTGCACATTTACTAGGGAGGAAGTGCCATTAAAATCTATTTGGGGTTGGATGCTTTCAGGTTAATGTGCATAGGATCGCCGCCCCGCACTACAATCCTCTAAGCCACTACCGAGAAATAAGTCCGACTGAGTTCATTTGGACTCATTCCGAGGTGTGTATAGTATTGCAGACGCAGTTGTTATCAGGAAATAACAGATGTGCATAAAAAGTAGTGGAAAATAAAAAATAATCCAAACACTTGACAATTGCCAATGTACAGTTTTGTACACCTGTACAATTAAGGTCACACACAAATCGACAATCTAAACAGAAGTCTATAAACTCTCCTGGCCCAGCAGCTGCTGCCAACTCATTAGGCGTAATTTACTTACCCAGCAATTCTTTCTAGTATGCTGGTGTCTCTTTCAGCCATTCCCCGTAAACAGTCTTGCTCTTTTGCTGAAAGCGGAAACGCTGCTTGAACTCGGGGTGAGTTTTTGTTTTGAAAAGGCAGAAACCCCGATTTAGGTTCTGTTTAACAAGAGATTGGATATGAGAGGGCTATACGCCAGTGGACTGATTACATATTCAAAATAATTCTTTTCTGACATAGGGATGTTCCACAGATTTACAAAGCTTATTATTGTAACCATTGGATTTTTTTATATACTGTATAAAAAAGTTGGTAGGACCTTTATTGCTGGGAAGATCGCCACCACCACCACCCCCTGCGTTTGTGTTGTCTAATTCTTGCCCATGCCAGTTCCACCTACCTACAGTATCTCCAACCTTCAAGCGCATATGGGAGCTTTACATTGTCCTAGGGCGGAAAAGAGGGAAAGTAAGAAAACCTACAAAGTTGAGGACCGCATCAGGGGCAAGGTAAGCTCGCCCATGCAGTGGGCCCTGGAGTTATTATGCTGACCACGTGCCCAGTGAGGCCCTGGATATCCCGTGACCCAACACTTCAGCCCTTTCTATCCGCCTAGTAACAGACCAGAAAGTTAAGAATCGTCCCTTCCCAGATAGAAATTGCCGTGAAGCCTCCAGGATCTGCGGGAACTTGGCAGGATACTTCTTTGGCTTCGAAAAGAAAAGGAAGGGGTGGAATTGCTTCTAAAACACAGTGAAACGGGTTACTGGTCTAAAGAGACTGGCGGAGCGGTGCACTAATTTCGCTAAGCTGTATTGCGTATTGCTGGCACTGCGTCTGGCACTGCGCTGTCCCAGGTCCTGAAATTCTTCTTAAGGCAAAGAATAGACCCTTTCTGTCCTGTGCAAAGTCGGCAATGCACAAGGGCACAAATTCTGTCCTTGAGAGAGCAGCTGGATGTCTAAGGTTAATATATAGTTTGGCGCAATGCTTACTCGAAATGCTGGTCTGCGGATCAGTACCGGTTTATGAACTTTCACCCGCTGGCATTGGCGATTCCACCACAGCTCCGGGTGGCTGGGACGCTTCAGGGACCAAATACAGTAGCGGCCCTGGCACACAGGGCTGTGGGAAATTGCCACCACGTCTGATAGTTGGAGAAGCACTGGTTTAACCGATGTTAGGTGTATAGGGAATCTGGGGTACCTTCTAATTCAAAGGTTCCTGTGATATACAACCCAGCTGAGCAACAACAACAACAAAAATCCAACTACCTCCAGCTGAACTGGGGTGAGGAAAGGACATTTGCCCGGGGAAAAGGACAAGCCAGGTGGATCAGCACAACACCCTCTAGGCCTGTGTGTAGCAGGAGGCCAAGGACCCTTTCCAATTGTTGCCCTACAGCTTGCACTGTGATGCATATTTCGCAAGACAGCTGCCATCCTCCCCCGGAAGTTTAGGAGAGCAACATTTCAAGACGAGGGAAATATCAGGTCTGCGTCTCTTTATCTTGCCGCAGCGAAAAGACATCTCCCTCAACCCCATATTATTTGCCTTGGGAAGATTCCGCCTAGCCAGACATTTTGGAGCACTCGCAAAAAGCGGGCAACTCTTTCTTTGCCCTCCTCTCCCCGTTCTTATTTGCTGGTCCTTCCTGATCTGAATCCGCCCAACTCCTTGAAATAAACGGCCACCACCGCCCCCCCCCCGTTTATTTATTTTTAAGCACTCTTCTCTGCCCAGAGCACAGAGCTCTTATTCGGAGAAAAGCCAGTTAAGGGCAATTTGCTTTGGATTCAGGTCTATAGCTAAGAAAAAGGAGGAGCAGGAAAACTGACTGCGCCCGCCTTCGAAGTCGCACTCCTTTCATTTTAGAAACAGTAACAAGAAAACAACGAAAAACACCAAGTCTCAGACAAAAATGGATTTCACGATGCTGTGCAACCATTCATTGTAGCAATTGTTTTACTCATTAACAAAGATAAACATTTGTTATATAACAATCATGTACTCATTCTTAAAGGTGAACCTGTTCTCTCTTGAAACAAAATAAAAAATAAAAATAAAATCCTTCCAGTAGCACTTTAGAGACTAACTAAGTTTGTTATTGGTATGAGCTTTCGTGTGCATGTACACAAAAGCTCATACCAATAACAAACTTAGTTGGTCTCTAAGGTGCTACTGGAAGGATTTGTTTTTATTTTTTATTTTGTTTCGATTACGGCAGACCAACACGGCTACCTACCTGTAACTAGAACTATTCTCAAGGTATGAATTTCATTTGGGTATTACTGTCCAAACAGCAAATGGCAACAGGTTAGGCACATTTGCTGCAACAGGCTACCATATACTACCACAAACACTTATGATTTGAGTCTGAACATCTGTTGAACTAAATAAGTGCATCTTGTTGGTTTGGATTTTTGTTAACAACAACAAATCAGAACCCCAAAGGCTCCTGCTTTTCCTCTTTAATGCTACCCGCCATGCCAGCGTCACTAACAAAGCAGGCAGCCACCTCACCACCACCTCCTCTTCCAGCGTGTGGCCTGCAATTTGGAGAGCCGGAGTGTTTGAGCAAGAGTGAAGCTGGATTCCGACAAGCGCTTCAGACCTGGAAGCAGGAGGCGCATTTTATAAAAGCCGCTTCCTCTGGGCTTATTGACAAAGTGGAACAAAGGTCGCTTACTTCATCGTAAGGGCATACAAGATAAGCAAGCCTCGTAGTGCTTTTGCGCACCATGAGTCACCTGCTGCAATAGGATTTATTAAGTTCAAGCGATGTGCAATTTAAGAATGCTGTGTGAGAGAGATCCTATCACAAACTGTCCTTGGCCCTTGAGAGATGGCTAGACGACCACAGAATAAGTATCAATAATAGCAGTTAAGCGAATTGCTGAATATAATTATTGTTAATAATGTGACAACTGCAACGGTATAATTCTAAACAGCTGTGGCGCTCCCTGTTTTCTGTCGCTTCTGGACTGCAGAAAATACTTTCCTGAAATATCTGTGACGGTTTAGAATACCTGGTCTCTGGGAAATAATATAACACATTTTTAAGCAGGGTGTGGGGAGAGTGTTCCACTGTTCCTCTATTTAAATATGGCCTTTCATTAACAGTAATAACATCCTGCGCTTCGTGACAAAACTAGCTATATTAACCATGCAGAGCCGCCTAGTGGCCAGTCGTAGCATCGCTGGAAACTTCCCAGCAGCCGGAGTCTGACTCGCTCGAGGTTCTGTTTACATCTTTGATTATATATATTTCCTCAAATGTTAGAGTTTTCTGGTTTATATAAGACAAATAATTCCTGGGAGTATTCAGGTGGCCTGAAATCTAGGAAACCAGGTAGGTTTGCTAATCGGTGAAGCAGCATGATAGCCTCAAGTTGTTGAGGATATTTATAACTCTCGGAAGGGGATGCGCAATGGATGGAAGGAGACGGGTCCGGGCCTTTTCAGATGCTTTCTGAGTGTGGTTCAAAAATCTGCATAGATATAAATAGACACACCTTTTGCCTTCTTAGAGCCTTGGGCGGAGAGACTTTTGAGCCAGAGGAGTCGGCCGTGTCTCTAGCATAGGAAAAGGGTGTAAGAAGACGACTCTAGTCTAAACGAACGAAACTGCTTCCAACCAGTGGGATATAGAAGGGAAAACCGAGACAGATTGCTCACTAACAACCTTTGCACCACGCTCTCTTATCCAAGCAGCGTCACCCCACCAACAAAATCTGCATCCTGCTGGATGGAGCCAATGGCAACTGAGTTCAATGGCTCCTGGCATTCTATTTAAAGACAAGCAAATAAAACATCCGGCAGCAACATCAGAATCATACTTTCCCCTAAAAGTCACTGACTTCCTGATTCATATCAAACCCCACCACTCTTTTCCTAACTGCAGGAAAAATTACTTGCGCGGCGGGGCAGCACGTAAAACTGAGACTGTAGAAGTGAGAAGGACAAAAACAAGTTAATTTTCGATGTCGAAAAAGAGGCCGGAGGTGGGATAGGAAACAACTTGAGGGAAGCAGAGATCGGACGCCTCTACTACACCTTTCCTTGCTCGACTTGCCAATATTTCCTAAAAGGGCAGCGTGTTGTGTTCAAAGACCGTCTTAACGTTTTGCCAGGTTTTATTATGCTTGTTGTATACACAGACAATACAAACGGGCGAAAAACCAAAACATTTTTTTTCCAGTGGAGTTCGCAACTTGTAGAAATAAGTATTCAAGTGCACAGACATAACAGGAACAAATATTGTTTTTGTTTTCTTTCCTTTTTTTGTTTGCTTGTTTTTTTAAAAAAAACAACCACAACAATCATTTACAGAAGAGCAAAAAAATATACACACGGTTAAAACCCTGAATTTCTATTTGGGAACTTTTCCCGCCCCTCTGTCGATTGAAACCTAAAGTACATAATTTTGCCTGATGCATATTTCAAGGTTCTTTCCCTTCCCACCCCCATATTTAAAAAAAAAAGGTATAGATTTCCTACACAAAATTCGAAGACTGGCTACTCTACATCAACAAGGGTCTTAGGTGGGTGGGTGGGACTCGGTCAGGTATTAAATGCTCGAATTAACAGGATTTTTTCTTTTAAAATAAAAGAAAACCACTCTTAACTGGCACCACCTAGTCTATTGTTCCCCAGGAAGGCTGTTTTCAGGTACTTACTTTTCCATTAAAAATATAAATTAAATTAAAATTTTAAAAAAATCCAAACTAAATGCAATTTTAAAATGTACAGCTCACGAAGTCATCTTCACTGGACTACACTATGGGTACCAACAAGTCAGTCGTCTATTATCGGTTGTAGCTTGTTCATTACAAAGATTTACAGCAATAGAAATCAACTGGAGCGGGGTGAGGGGACGACGAGAATGGAGAGAGAGGGAGAGAGAGAAATTGAATGGCCTCTCTAGGCGAACCAGCAATGGACTAGGGAGGGAGAGCAGGCAGAGGAAGCAGACGGAGAAAAGAATAGTGGTGCATGTAAATATGGATTAAAATCAAGAGGATCAGTGGGATAAGTTTGCAACGAATCCCCCCCTTCATTCACTGATTGTCTGCTTGAAAAGTGGGCATTTAGATCGGTCTTAATCTGAGCTAACTTTTCTTGAAGGAGTGCTCACACTTATAAAGCGCTGCCTAAACAAACTAAAATCTTAATAAGGCTTATGCCCAGGCGTTGGATTACGCCGTAGATCCCAAAGATTTCACTGACAGAGTTAAGCACATGCTTAGCCAGTAATCACATGCTTAACTCGCCCCTCCCCGCGCATTAGAATCAACTGGATGTTAAACAGTTGATTTAATTTACAGCACACTCATATCCATCGCTACAAGACAGAAATCCCACCGATTTCAAATAAACATTTGCTCCCGTGTAAGGGTGCGCAAAACAATAGCCTTGAGCTGAATCGTGTTCTCAATCTTTATTTCCAGTACCCTAGTCCTAAACATGCCCAGCGAAGGAAATTCGGGGAGAAGCGCGCTCAAGATTGAAATCCGGGGCTGTTTATAAATGCTGCAATCCTAAACATGCTTATTACGGAGTTAGAATGCTTTGGACTGAAGAGGAATTTGCCGGCTATAATCCTATACATACACACTTGCCTGGAAGTAGGTTTCATTGACCTCCTTGGGACTTATTTCTGGATAGGCACCGTATAACACTGCACTGTTGCTTTCTAAGGAATAGAGTATAGGCTCTGGCTGTTGTTAGACCCATTGATTTATTAAACGAGGCTTGAAAGCACGTAACAACTGTTTCGAGACTGCACTCACTAAGTGAAAGGAAGCCCCACTGATACTTTTTATAATTAGTATTATACATTTGGTAGTGGTTGGTATTGTTGTGATTTGGCCACCTGTGTACATAACGCTTTGCAAACAGCGATCCTAGTGACACAGAATCGGAGAAAACTCTTTGGAAATCGGTGGGATTTACTAGTCAACCTGTTCATGATCCGAGTGCATCTTCTGCAACAGAGAATAGATGGGTTGTAGGCACACTTTAGATCCATCTATCCACATCCTATGCGTAGTTACACGAAAGGAAATATCGCTAAATTCAATGGGTCTTACTTCCAAGTAAGTGCACATAGGATCGCGAACTAAAGAGCCCCCTTGATTTCAATTAGAGGGATTTAAGCGAATTATTCTTTGCAGCCTATGCACCTCCACAAGGGGGGGGGGGGTTGAAATTTACACCCGAGTAAGTATAACTAGGATTGCGCTGTAAACGTGACTAGATCGCTCCCAAAGAAGTTATTATGCATCTCCCACCAATATTGCAGTCCTATAAATTCGATAGGGTCCCACTACAAATTCACAGTAGGCTCTGCTTCTAAATAAGCATACGGTCGATCGTCACATAACTTCTCAGCTGCGAAATTGTAGCAATTAGCCACGTATACTTGAATTCAAATTCCCCTAAAATGGTAGTGCATGCAAAATTACACACTACACTCCCCCCTTCATTTCACTGCGAATGTGCGAAATATTCGCTTAACGATCTCATACAGGGCCTTAAAAGTGTTTAACTTTAGTATGGATCATGCGCAAAGGTCAACAAATGCGCAAAGGACTCAATTTCTTAACCCCTTTGAGACTAAGGTGCCAATTAAACCACCAATCCACAATCCAGAAAACCGGAGGTAAGTGGAATTCACACACCATTCTTATGCAAGTGTAATAGGCGACGAGTCCTTTACTTTTCTGCGAAACTTACTTCCACAGAAGTGTTAACTGAATTTCTGGATCCATTCATATTAACTTTAATTAATGCCTAGTTGTATTCATTTCATTGTTGTAGTTTAATTCCCTTAACACTGTTTTGTGAATCCGCTTCCAGCTCACATTAAAAAACAGGAAAATGCCTTTTTAATATTTAAAAATCAATTTGTCAGGATATTAAATACAGGCAAGTATGCGCCTATTTATGTCTCAACTAAGGACAAGAAGTTTCCCACTAAATCCACTAACATCCTTCTAGAAAGTTTTGAGTCCCTTTTCTTTTTCTTTTACAGTGAGAGAGCGTGAAATAACGTTACGAAATAGGCTAAACTTAGTCTGCAGACTCAAAACCATCGGCAAGTCTCTCTTTTCAGCCGCGTTTGCCGTTTACCAGGACACTTAGTAAGGACGCTTAGGATTGCAGCCTTAACAGAATTAAATTTGGATAAGCAACTGGAGGGCGCTGTGCGAACCCTAACAGAAGTTAGCTTTCATGGCGCTGAAAAGGTCCCATTGTGCTCCGCAGAATAACTGTTACCTGGGCGGGTTGATAGCCAAACCTCTGCCAGTGCGATCCTAACTCAGGATGCAGACCAGTTCGCAGCCACTTGGGAGTAAGCCAAATGAGAACAGTGTACTGACTTCCGAACAAAATAGTCCTAGGCTCGAGCGGCGAGGAAGGGGTTTCCTCCCAAACAAAGCTGTATGCATAGGACTGCAGTTTTAGGATGAAGGTTAGGATCCGCACTCTCAGCCTTTAACCATCTTCACTGCAAGCACCAGTTGAGATGGCTAAACGGGATCACGATTCTCGTTGCCTTGATCCGAATGGGTTACCCCTTAAGTGGAGTGACTTAATACGGATCAAGGAAACCTCTGACCTCTCCCTGCAGGAGTTTGGGGACCTGGGTACAAACAACATGGGGGGTGGGAGCTGGGGAGCGTTCCCTATGTTCCCTTTGCCTTTGCCAGGGGCGAAGCGATTAAAATCACCACTTCAGATGGGAAAGAGAGATGGAGAGAGAGAAACAACGATTTCTCGTCGGGGGTGCCGATCCCACCCCCCCACCCCGACTGCGAAGCTAAAGTGGGTTCCGTGCGCCGATGTGCCGCTCGCGCCCTAACGCGCGTGCGTGAGTGAGAAAAAGCGGAAGGGCAGCGAAAGAGAGGGTGCTTTGACTGCGCGTGCGCAGGTTTCCGGAGAAAGAGAGGCGCTCGAGTGACGCGCCTAACTAAGCGCCCAGCCTCTCGCGCAGGCGCCGAAGCTTGGCGGGAAGGAATTGGCGGGAAAGGAGAACCATTGAGGGGAGGGGGAGGGGTATGTATGCGTGGTGAGGGGTGGAGGGGGTAAAGGGCCGCCTCTCTAGCTGTGCGAGTAGAAGCCGTAGTAGCCGATGTCCTTGGCGCAGGTCTTGTCGCAGTCCCTGGGCGCCAGGGCGGGCTCGCTCTTGAGCGGCGAGGAGCTCTCGGAAGCCGGCGTGCCTGCCGGGGAGAGCCGCCGGCGTTTGGCCTGCTCGTAAATCCCAGAGTCGGTCGAGTCGATGGACTTGATGGACGACGGCGTCTCGATCCAGCTCGAGTCGGACAAGTCCTTCGGGGGCTTCGAGTCCTCGGGGGGCTGCCCGGCCGAGGGGGGAGGCGGCGGAGGCGCCACCAAGGGGGAGCGCTCGGGGGGAGCCAGGCTGTCAGGCTCCTCGCCGCCGCCGCCGGCCCCTGTGGGCAAATAGGGGTTGCCCCCCGCGCGGGAGCTGCTCCCTCCGCCTCCTCCGCCGTTGGGCCAGCACGACAAGGCCTTGGCGCAATACTGAGGCGGGCTGCGCGCTCCCCAGCCCGACGGGTCCGGGTAGTAGCTGAGGGGCCGCGCGGTGCAGCCGGCGGCCTGCAGCGGAAGCGCCTTGACTCCGGCCGCCGCGTAGGACAACAGGGTGGCGGCGTTTCCCGCCAAATCGCCCGCCGGGTCGTAGGCCGAGGCTGCCGCTGCGGCGGCGAAGTCCAGCCTGTTGTTGGCGGGCGTGACGAACCAACGCTGAGGGGAGGGAGCGCCGGGCTCCTCGGCTTGCTGAGGGGACAGCAGCCCGTTGGGGTGAGGCACCCCCCGCTCCGGAACCGGCCCTCCGGGGCCCACGCCGGCTCCCGCGCCGGCCCCCGGGTGGTGATGGTGGTGGTGGTGGAAGCCGCGGGACTTGGCGTAGTTGCTGACGAACTGGTCCTGCAGGAAAGAGCCGGCCGCCGCGGCCGCCATGGCGTAGCGGGCGCCCGGCACGATCTGCGAGCGAGGGGAGTCGTTGGGCGACGGGGTCAGGCGGTCCATGTCGCAGCCCGTGTAGATCCTGAGGGGAAGGGGAGAGCGGGAAGGAGGAAGGGAGACGTGTGGGTGACTGGTCAGTCGGCGGGAGAGAGGACGCAGAGCAACGTGGCCGCCCTTTAACCGCCGCCCACCCCCAAAAAACAACGTCAAGAGAGCCGCTTCGGGACTCAAATCCTTGCTCAACTCACTGGGCGTTACTGTCGTCAGGGGTACCAACTTGAATAAAATATTGAGGGCCCTGCATAATCGATCATGTGAACATGGTGCATGCACAGCATATAAATGGGAATGTCCATCAATTTTGGGGAAGTGGCCCCCTCAAATATTTTTTTTGGGGGGGTGAAGACCCCTCAGCTCCTAGGAGTTGACTCCTATTCCTGTCCTGGCACCTCAGGCCTACCTCACGGGATTGTGGTGGTTAAAGGGGGGGGGGGTCGTGTGCACGCCTCTCTGAAGTCTTAAATGATCGGCATCGTATGCATGAGTAGTGTTCAACCTATGGGATTCTAGTGTCCCTCCTGTAGTTAGGGAGGTAGCAGCCCTTCAGGTGCTCCAAGACTCCCAGTTCCTATCAGTCCCAGCCAGCGTGGCCATTGGTCAGCACTGATGAAAATTGGGAGGGGGGGGTCACAGGTTTCCAATCCCTGGATTAACCCTGGTTAATCTCGTAAATCAAGTCGTCAAGGCATCTGAGCATGCGTCAAATTTCTCTGCAGCTACACCCCCACCACGCACATAAAGGAGAAGAGCAGCTAGGTGACAACATGACTTCCTAGGCGGGCTTTGTGCTAGGGTTGCCACTCTCCTCCCTTTTAACAAGGGGAGGACAATCAACCTCTGTCCCACAGCAGTAAATGGCGGGTAACGCTCATTTCTTCCCATCTGGCTTAAAAAGGAGAGAGAGAAATATGTGGGGCTGCAGCTCAGGAGCCTTCTTAAGTTATAAAAGTCAAACACTAGACTCTGCTCTAAAATGAAGAATTCGGGCCAGTTAAGAACCGTTAGGTTCCAAAAAGAAATAAATAAAATGGACAGATCTTGGAATGATTGGGTCCCCACTCCCCAAATTTCCTGTAAATGATGGTTGGGCTGCAGATAATAGGAGGGTCTTGGGAAGGATGGGGGAGTTCACCGCTATAATTCCTAGGGCAGCCTTGCTCAACCTAAGGCTGATGAGAGTTGTAGTCCAAAGCATCTGGAAGTGGCTGTCCTACGCAAATAAGGACCACAAATAAGGGAGAGTAAGACTGCAATATCTTCAGGACCTTGGATAAGGCCCTCTTGTCTCTAGACCCTTGACAAGTCTAAGGCTCTGAGCGAGGTATCGGCAGAACAAAATATGTGTCCTTGGGAATCAAGGAGACGAGAGATTAAACCTCAGGAGGTATCCAGGGGCAATAGTTCTATAACCATTCGCCTGTGGTAGAGCTAGATTATTGGGAGGTCCAGGAGGTTAAGGAGGAATCGACTACACGAGCTCTAAGAAAGCACCTGCTTTTCTATTCTATTATAGTCAGAATACAGAGGATTCATGAAATGAACAATCCAAAAACATTTGATTCGAGAGCCTGAAGCTCAACGGGACTTAGTTCTGAGGACTGCAGTAAGCAACAGCTGGACAGACGAGCCCAGGAAGAGTCAGTGCTGAAAACTGCAGGGTCAGAAGGGACTAGATAAGTGACGTGACCAGATTACTCTTAAGGGGGGGGGGGCTGCTTACTCTAGATAATCACAATTCTCATTCTAAAGAGCTACAAGCTTCAAATCACGGTGGGCATTTTTTTTTTTTACTGCAAAACACCACAATTTTATACAGTGCAAGGAATCTCCCTTTCCAGAAAACGGTGTTCCAGGACATCCCTGCAACTTCACTGGATCCAGGAACTTCACTGGACAGTCAAATGCTTGGGAGAGGGGATCCAGTGGGGTTATTTCGCGGAGAGAAACTAGCACAAGGGAAGTTTACATTTCTGCCCCTTGGATCCAAGAAACTAAACAAAACCCAAGGGACCCAGAACCCTTAAAATAACCTGGAACCACCCACCGAAAAGGCAGCATTCCTAACCCCTTAAATCAACGGAGCCCCGTGGATAAGGAGAAGCCTAGAGCTTCAGACAAGGCAGCGCACCTGGAGATCCAGAGAGGAAGAGGATCGCTGCCTGGCTTGGAGCCCAGAATCCAATCAACTGAGTCCTCGTCTGCTTGATAACTAACCCAGACAAGGAAACATTGGATTACGTCAGATTCACTAAAGTACACGTACGACTTTTGTTTTAAAAGGCGTCCTTTTTTAAAGAGGGCGGGTGGGGTGGGGAGAACTAGACTGGGCTTTTTTTTTTTTCTTCCTGGCCAGATTTATTTATTACCATAAAAAGGAAACCAACAGCGTGCAAAAGGTTAAGGCCGGTTTTTCATTTTATTTTAAACAAGGCACCCCACCCGTCCTGCAAGAATAAGCCTGCCAGTGGGGTAAATCGACGCAGGCCCAAATACACGCAACAGGTACTCCGGGGCCATTTGTAGCAAACAGCAGGCGAGGCAGCCTCTGAGCGGTTCCCTGAATAGGCTGCTTAACGAGCTAAGCGCCAGCGGCTGTGCGAGCAGAGACCAGCCAGGCGGCGTTCAATTGCAACCGCTCCGATCATCTGAGGGGGCAGGCACACGATCACACCCTTTTATTCTCTTCCCGAGGTTGCTAATAAGAAACGGTGGATCGCCGCGCAACGGAAAACGAGGAGATCTATAGCGCGGGAAGCCAGCAAGAACCGAGTTCCGCGCGCTGCTGTTGCGCCTGTATGATGGCTTTGTGCACGACTCTGTCGCCGTAATTGAGGGAAGGGCCCGCACTGATTAACTCTTGCTAACTTGCCACCTGTTTCTTTGGATGACCTTGCGGTCGAGGCTGTTTACATTACGCATGGATTTAAATCTCTAGGAACTTTCGAAATAAATCCTGCATTGTAAACTGGAGGAGAGGAGAAAGTGGGGTGGTTGGAGCGCCTTAAGGGATAGTTGTCCCCTGCCGCTGCGGGAAATTGCTATTGCGCGCCTGGAGGAAGGGGAAATAAAGCCTTTAGTGGCAAATACCCTTCACCATATGTAGGGAACTGTTTGTGCATTTTAGGTCAGATTTGGGCTTTAGGGAACTTCCTGCTCCGCCCAGAAAGGAGCGATGCAGCATCTGTTTCCAACAAATTTCAGTACCTTGGAGAGTGACTTCAGTGTTGCTTGCACTGTGCTAGCTCCCCCATTGACTCTACCCATCCGGATTTGCACGCCCTCTTGGAAACTGTTTGTGGATTGCGAGCTAAAAAGGTTGCTTCTAAATCGCCACTGAAGCAGGGCGAAGAAGCCGAGGAAAGGGTCCCTTCAGGCCCCAGGCAAGGCACGTTTCTCCAACACATGTCTGGAAGGCTGGGTAAACCTTTCCAAAAGCCAGGACCAAGGAACACAGGCAAGGTCAGCATACTTTTTCCTCTACAGCCCTGAGGACCTCGGGGCCACCTGGTGACTAGCCTCCATCAGCCTGCCATCCTCTGCACGTTTACCTGGGAGAAACCCCACTGCGCACAGCGAGAATTACTCCCGAGTAACAGCACGCGCGCACACATGGGGCTGCGCTGCTGGCCTTACGGGGTCCTCTTGGGTCTCCAGCATCAGCCCCAGACGGCCTTCTCCCAGCACAGATGGTGCTTTTCCTTTCCCAAGGGTCTAATGGCTATGGCAGCCCCTCTCGCAACATTGCCCCCTTTACCAACACCAGTCCACAGATCTGCGTGTGGTTGGTGTCTTCCCGACAGAGGAGGAAAGTCGAGGATGAGTCAGGATCTTGAGGAAGGGGGTGCTGTTTCTGGAGAGGGGAGGAGGGGGTCACAGGAAGCAGCAAAGAGTCAGGTTGTTTCTAAAATCGATTTCGCTGATGCAAAGCCTAGAGGTGAAATCAGGGCGCCTGGGAAATCACCGACAGTTTTGCGAAAAGTCTAAAAAAGCACATCTCACAATTTGAGGCAAAACTGGGGATAATTGGTGGCTCTAGGAAGAGAGACAAGCAAACATCAGCCGAAGGTCTTCTCCCGGGGGCAGCCTTTGTCCCTGTGGGAACAGGCGCACTCTAAAGCTATTCTTCAGGGCCGCCGGCTGAGAAATTCTGGATAACTCGAAAACCTGGCTAAGCGCATCACCTATTTTGTAGCCATTTCTTCTTTCGCTTTTGTTAACACTCCTTTTCCTTTGACTTGTAGTTAGGTGGGGGTGGGGGGAGTAGGGACCGTCTTGCTTGGCAAACTTCTGATTAGATAAAATTCTAGTACTGGATCTGCCGAACTTTCCTTATCCTCTCCTTTTGTTTGGAAATGGATACGTCGCACACCTGATCAATTTGTCCGTACAAGGGGCACTCCGCTATCAGCCAAATCTCAAAGCAATGACTACAGTCAGCTGTTTTAGACAGCAAAATCCAAGAAGTGTCAGAGGATGGGGGTGTTGTTTTAAAGACAGGTGATAACTTTTCGGGTTTTAAAAGCGCGCCTGCAAGCGCGTTTACTTAGATTCTAAGTAAGTCCCATTTGACTGACTTATTCTCTAGAAAGGAAGCTTGCGATCACTGCATTTGGCTCAAGTCAAACTTTAGGATCACGCAGAGCCGGTGAATTCCCTAAGATAGTGATCTCCTTGCCTAACCTGCCTCACAAGGTTGTTGTGTGATTGGAGGAAGAGCGGGATACGAAGGTAATTAGGTCAATATTTATTTCTAACACAAAGCACTCGGGGTCGTTTAAAGAGCCATTTCTTCGCACAGGTAACCTGCCCCTTCTTTCACAAGTCTTGTGTCAATAGGCACAGCGCACCCTCCTGCGAGTAAACCCACAGAACTGAAGTCACGCCTCCAAAAGTGCAACTGTTACAATTGGGAATCGGGTAAGCAAAGGAGATGAGCCTGCACTCCCTACTCCTCTCCCCCCCCCCCCCCGCTTCGTCATGCACCAAAATATGAGCTGGACGACCAAACTGCGTGTGCCCACCTGCGCGCACTTCTGGGAGCATCATTCGCACGACCTACTCTGCCAGCGCCTGCTAGGGGTGCGGAAGACTCCCAAAGTCCTAGTTATACAGCAGCCTCGCCAAAGGGGGGGGGGGAGGAGAGAAACGGAGTGGATTCCAGGAGCCCAGGGTTAGTTCCTCTTTGGGGGAAGCCGGAAAAAGGCAACGAACATTTAACGGAGCCGTTCTTTTCAAGGGAGGTGAAGAAGGCTACCCCGATCTAAACATTTCCCTACTACTAACCAGCAGACAATAAAAAGACTCAAGTCCACAGTTGACTTACGTGTCATAGTTATCTCGGAAGCCTTTTGCAAAAGGGTTGTGATCTATTTTCAGCTGTGTGATCTGTGGAGGGGAGGGAAAACAAGAGTCAGAGATGCTTTCTTGGATAGCACATTTCACACTTGAGGATTAGTACTACTAATAAATATAAATCCCACCCAACACCACCATCATTTAAAGCTGGGGGTTCTGTTGTTTCATTCTGGGATTGCCACCCTAACAGGAATAATAGTCACAGCAATGGTAATAGTATAGTATCAGCAGCACTACAGAACACGCCAACACGCGTACATATCCTCCCATCGATGAATTTCATTACCCTGATGGGCTAAAATGTTCTAAATTAACTTTCAAATGCAGTTATTTTTGCAACTCAGCCTAGAAACGCTACACTTCCCTTTTTTTCAACCGGTGTGATCCAGCCGTTCAAACGACTTATCTTCGCGCGCGGATGGGGGCTCCCTCACTTCAGCAAGTGCCCCGCTGAACTCAGGGGGACTGACTTCCCAGTAAACTCGGCTCAGGATCGGGCTGCAAAGGCAGCTCACTTCGAGCCATGTGCTTTATTTACAGCGCCAGGACCCAACAGACTGGCACGAAAGCAAAAACCCGAGCCATTCAAGCAGAACTGGTGGACGCGCGAACAGCGGCCTCCTAGCCGCGTCTACTCAGAAGCAAGTTCCATTGAGTACAATGGGGCTTCATCCCAAGGAAGTGGGGGTTGGACTGCAGCCTAAAGAAAGCTGTTTACTAAAGCGCCCCAGCAACATGACACCTACCGCTTTCTCTTACGCATACAGACACGGGCAAAGCCAGTTCAAATGTGTGTTTGTGCCTTAAAACTGTACATACAAGAATTGCCATAATACTTATCAAGTGGCCAATGCAGGGTGACAAACGCTGAAAGCTATTTTTGGTTTCTTGAAGCTGGTGTTTGTTTGTTTGTTTGTTTTACTTCCTTGGAACATCTAATTATTCTCCCTACTTTGGGATGAGGGAAGATTTTTAGCATTTTAAAATAATATATATTTTTTTAAATCGCGGAACTGGCTGCCCTGCGATCCCTGAAGGTGCTCTTCAGAGTTAGGGACACAATAACTGAGCTCAGCTATGGAGAACCCACGCCACCACTTCGCCCTCCGAGATCCCTGTCTTCCTGCCAACCCCTCCGCCGCGGGCCTCTGTCCCGAATTCAGAGCGGGATTCGGAGCGAACAGACGAAAAGCTCCTTACATCGGTGTTCTGGTAGGCGGTGACGGCGATAAACTGCGTCTCCGGGAAAGTGAAGGTTTGCACCCTGCCGGGCTGGCTGGTGTCCTCCGTGCCGTCCTCGTTCACCTCCACCACGTGCAAGCGGGGCTGGTACTTGTGGAGGGATTGCAAGACCACCATCTGCGGGCGGAGAGAGAGAAAGGGTGGGTTGGAGCGGGTGGGTGCGGGAGACAAGAGCCCAGGCTTGACCGCGGTTGTTTTTAAGGGAAATAAGAGGAACAGGAAAGGGGAAGCAAGATCCACCGGGGATCGATAGCCTTCTTGCAGCGTCTGGGAGCCAGCAGTGTAGGAGCAAGCTTTGATCCGAAATCTTTCTTTCCCGCTCAACCTCTCCCCCCCCCCCCCAAATCGCACTAGTAATTTCGCGCACCTACCCAGCTCACCTTCGGAGATCCACCGCGGATTCCTTCGCCTTTCCCAATAACCCTCTTTGTTCTCCCTGATCCCGCCTATTTGCCTTTTCCTTTCCCTCGCGGTGGCTCGGTGGATCCGCTCAGTTCTTTTGAAACTGAAACCAGATCTTACTCAGCTTCTGTTACAAAAGCGGGGAAATTGGGCGAAGGTGCGGGGATGCTGTGATCCGCCGCCCTTAAGGTGTGGGTGAGGTGGCTCAATTGGAAAGCGCATGAAGGTGGTGTTGGGGATCCCTTAGGATCCACAAGCGAGAAGTCGATCGGGTTCTAAGGCAGTCCCAAGTCAGAGCTGCAGATCGGCATGGGGCGAGGTTGCAAAGGGATAAAAGAAATCAAAGTCCCTCTTTCCTCCTCCTCCTCCTCCTCCTTTTCTCTGGCTCTCGGGCGCAACAACTGACCTGCCCGTTGTTGTTCGAGGCGCCTTTATTGTTAGTCAATTTCAGCTTCCCGAAGGAGATTTCCTGGCGCATCCAGTGGGCTCCTGTGTTGGGGGAGTCTGGGTGCATATAAACTCGATTTCCTGAAGGCAGGCAGAAGGGACACGTTTGAAAACAAAACAACAAGAGAGAGAGACCACTTTGGAAAGCAAGACACAAGGTGCGCCTCTTTCCTGCGCCCCCTCCCCAAGCCCTTCACAGATGGCTCCATTCAATTCCCCAGTGGAAATTGACAGCGCTCAGGAGCCGCGGCGACTCCCCTTCGCTTCATCTTTATTTGATTTTTAAAATCTCAACGCGGGGAAGGATTAAAATAGCCATTCTACACACACACACACACACACACGAGAATAAATCCACTCTGTCTTTCCTCACCAGGCTTTTCAGGTCCCCCACCCCACCCGCCCTCCTTGGCGTCGCTTCCTCGGTCTAAGGCAGTCCAGCCAGGCTCCAATTAAGCCTTCTCACCTAAGCTACGTGCGCGCGTGTGGATGCGGAGAGGGAGAAGAGAGAGACGGGGGGAGCGAACGTGTTAATTGGGGAAGGACTCGCCTTGTACATTGGTGTCCGCTTTGCCGCAAGGCACCCATTTGCCGCCTTGAAATCTCCAGTGGTTTGGATCGGCCAGTATGACATCCACAAAAATATTGTAGTGAGCCGTGGGATCCAGACCAGATATGTTAAAACTTAAGAAAGGGAACATTCGCCTGTTTGGAAGAGGGGGAGGAAAGAGATTTTACATGGAGGAAAAATAATCACAATAACAATATTTTAAAAATACATTTGGATGCCCTAGCACGCACCACACCTCTCACTAGATTTCTTCCAAGCCAGCGTCGATCTTGCTCTCCGCTTTAGGGAGTTGCAGACTGTAGTTTCCCCATAGTGTCTAAACGGACCTCATCGGACCGGGACGGAACCTCAGTTTTGAATGAGCACATTTGTCATCTTTTCTCTCTCGCTCTCTCGGATCGTGCGCCCAAGGCAGTAGCAGCTTCCTGCGTATTTCTCCTTAAGCCACAAGGCTAAAGCGCACGCTTCCAAGTAAAGCCGGCTGAAATGGAGGAGACTTCCTTCCGAGGAAACAGGG
This sequence comes from Podarcis tiliguerta, assembly GCF_965153285.1. Classification (NCBI taxonomy): domain Eukaryota; kingdom Metazoa; phylum Chordata; class Lepidosauria; order Squamata; family Lacertidae; genus Podarcis; species Podarcis tiliguerta. The sequence goes on from NC_139534.1 coordinate 30,878,210, forward strand.
TTACCACCAGACAGTCAGACTCTGGTCCGAACCGCGATGGCTTGAATAAATAGTAGCTACCCTTGTTTCGAAATAGATTTGCTCGGAAACAAATCCCGGTGATTTCAGTGGAGCTTACTTTCAGGCCGTGCTGTTTCTGATCCGGACGGAGCGCGGGGAAAATATGCAACCGGTCGAGCGCGATCCCGGTTGCAAAATGTCTTGCTCCTGTCCTAAACTGCTGGCCACCGGGCTCCCGCTCTCCCTAAGGCACAAGCCGCTTCTCAGGTCGCCAGAGGAAAGCGAGGAAACGAGCGGCAGCGGAGCGCAGCGCCCGCTAAAAAAATGAAGTAGAATGAAGATAATAATAATAATAATAATAATAATAATAATAATAATAATAATAATAATAGATTTTTGTAGCGAGGGAGAAAACAATTGAGGTCTGCACGATAAAAGGTGCGTACTAAAATAAGAAGCGCCCCGAAGGTAAAAAAAAAGAAAGAAAGTAAGAAGGAAGTCACTTCTTTTTTGTTTTCTGGCTTAAAAAGAAAAAAAGAAAAAGCCGCTGGTGTGAACTCCTCGACGAGTTCCTGGTACTCGGTGCGTTGTCCAAAAGGAAAGAAAAACGCAGAAGGCGTGTGCGTAAAGAAGAACAAGAAAAGTTTTGAGCAAACCCCAAAGAAGGAAGGAAAGTCGGTTGGAGCTAAGGAAGCTCTTCCGTCGGAAAGGTTCTTGGAGTTCGAAGGGGTTGTTTTGGTTTTTGCCTTTGCGTCTTTTCTTCCACCTTCCACCCTCCCCGCCGCCTTTGCCTTGCGCCTCGCTGGCATTTCTTTCCCGCCCTCGCCACCCCATCCCGCCGCTCCCGCTTTCCTCCGGGCGCCGCCGCCGCCGCTTACCTGCCTTGCTTGGTTATGATCATCTCGGTCTGGTGCCGGTGGAACTTCAGCCAGAGCGGCCTGTTGCATAGGTAGACCTGCGCCTTTCCCGGGACAAGCCCGGCTTGCGCCGAGGGGAACTGATAGAAGGGAGAGCCCTGGTACGAGGGGCCGTACTGCTGAGGGTAAGGGTAGCCGGCGGCCGGGTAGCCCTGCGGGGCCGAGTTGGACAGCAGGCTGTTGTAGGCTCCGTTGGCGATGACCGGGTGGTGCGCCATGTATCGGCTGGGGCTGGCGATGGAGAAGGCGGCCGCGTGCGGGTTGTGCTGGCCCGGGTAGGGGAACATGCTGGCGGCCGTCGGGGGAGCCGACGCGGTGGCCGGAGGCGCGCTGGACGCGGCTGCGGCCGCGGGCGACGAGAGCAGGTAGCGATCGGCCGCGGCCGCCGCCGCCGCTGCTGCTGCTGCTGCTGCCGCTGCCGCAGCCGCGGCCGCTCCATCGAAGGAGGGGCGCAACTGCTCCGCGGCGCCACCGCCGCCGCCGCCGTCCAAGACGACGGGCGAGAGTTTGGCGCGCTGTTGCTGCTGCTGCGGAGGCTGAGGCTGCTGTGGCGGTGGCTGCTGTTGCGCGTCCCCTGGCGGGTCTTTGGAGTCAGAGAAATTGTCTGCCTCGGCCTGATTCGTCATCCCCCCCCTGGCGAGTTTTTTCAGAGGTGAACTCCTCTCCAGGTTGTCAGCGCTCGACGACAGGATGGCGGCGGCGGCGGCGGGATGGTGGTGGTGCGGATGGTGATGGTGAGGATGCTCGTGCAAGGCAAGCTCGGATCCGCCCGACGCGTAAGCGCCGCCGCCGCCGCTCACATGGAGAAATTTCTTGGAGAGCATCATCGACGGAGGCGACAGACAATGCTCCAGCTGCATCGCTCCAGACCCAGCCCGCGCTCTCGATTTGCCTGCCCGCCTCCCCCCCGCCCCAAAAAAGCAAGCCCTGGCGGTGGTGCTTGGGTTTTTTCTTTGCTTTCTTAAGGCCACCACCGCCGGGCCCTCATCCTGGGGCCCCTCCTCGGCGAGGTATCCAGAGACGCTTCTCCCACCACCCAAGGCTGGTCCCAAACTGAAGCCACGATTGCAGTCTCTTTTCTCGGGGCCCCCACCACCACCACGCTCCCTCCTTCTTCCTCTTCTCCTTCTTCTTCTCCTTCTCCCGGATTTCTCCCCGGGAGGAGAGATTGGCCAATTGACACCGCGCAGCAATCAGCCAAGCCACACTTTTGATCTCCCTGCTTGCGGAGCGCATGAAACGGCTCCTGCCATTGGTTCACCGCTGACTGTAATTTAATTAGATAGACATTAATTAGGATAATCACCTGGCTCCCGGTCGCGACGAGCAAGGCAAATGGATGGAGAGAGACTTTTAAAAATAAAATAAAATAAATATTATTAATATGATTGCGGGGGTGGGAAGGGGATAGGAAGGCTGTGGTGAGAGGTTGTTTGTGTTTGTCATAACTGTGTGACCTTTTTGTTGGGGGGAGGAGAAGGAAAAGACACTCAAGAGCACCTTAAGGAGGAGAGAGGGAGAGAATTTGGGCTTTAGGATCAGTCCCCACCTGACGCCATACAGGCCAGGGGTCCAAACGCCCACCCACGATGTCCTGACTCCTAACAATGTGTTTCCACCGCAAGTTTCGGCTCCCTTTTTTTGGCATCCGAAGCAGGCGACCCAGAGCCCAGAGCCTAGGATGAGACGGGACAGAGGCCCCACCTCTTCAGGTGCAGCGATTGGACAGGCCACCCTCCTTCACTCTCAACTATTAACACGAATTGACCACGCGAGAAAAGCGCCGCTGCCGGCCACTAAAATATAATACCAGATGATATCAGGACGTGTCAGGGTCAGCTTCATCCCGGACTGTCCTCGTGCAAATAATAATAATAATAGTTGTTATTATTATTTCCCTCTAATTCCCTCCTTCCCTTCCCTGCCCCTCCCGTGTCCAAAACAAACACCAGCTCCTAGCATAGAAAAGTAACTACAACCCTGGGGGGTAGAAAGGGAACGGGGGGGCAACAACACCCCTTCTCTTTTTCTCCATCCATATTCATCCAAAGTATTATTTCCATTCAGTTTTGAAATAATCATAAGCTTGAAGTGCCTTAATGTATTTGCCTTGATGTTTACGGGCTCTTTGGTAAATAAATATTTTATCTGCACGCAGTGCATGCGGGGGAGATGATCAGAGACAAGCCGCGCACGAGGCATCCATCTCCAGTCAGAGCGACGTTCTCCAAAGCCCCCACCTCAACCTCTCTCTTCCCTGCACCGTCGCTTTCTTCAGGCTTGTGTTCCTTCGGTATTTTTGAATATTTTTCTTTCACACGGAGCTCTCTCCTGTGATAATAAGACGGTTGTCACAAGTAATTACCTGGATTTCGTAGGAATAAATTAACATGCTGCTAGAATCAGAGGAAAGATGTTCTAAAACACACTTTTTTTTTTATTTGAAAAAAGAGCGAGAGAGAGAGACGGATTTTAAAAATCCAGGCTTAGTTAAACACTTTGAAGGCCATTGGTTTCAACAGGAGAGGTTTGCCTTTCAATCAATGCAGCGCGATCCTGCTCCGTGAGGCTCAAGGGTAAATCCCTAGACCAGAATATGGTTAGGATACCAGCTTGAAAATGGCTGTCACTAATTAAATGGAATTTTTTAAAAAAAATAATAATATAGATTTAAGGGGATAATATGCCACTGAGGCAAAGTAAGAGCTGCCTAGCAGGGGGCTGGGCTAGATGAAAGTCGTGGTCCCATCCAACCTTACAATTCTTTAATTCTAAAGGGAGTAACACACTCCTTAGACAGGGTGCGAAGAAATAACTTTCTTCAATAGCACAGCATATCCACAGTGTTATGCTTTGGACAGTCCCCGATTGGCTCGCCATCCCACCAATCGCAGGACAGCAGTCTGGGAGGAATGAAGACCGGACCATATTTTATAAGCGATCATCTTCCTGTATTCCCATTTTAAAAGCTGAAACCCACTGCAGGAAAAGCTCAGCGCCTTGCCCCCTCCCATAAACATCTTTTTCTCTTCCTTTTTCCAAGCATCCAAGTCCGAATAAGACTTTGGAGTAACTGGGAAGCTGGCATTCCACATGGTGACCTGACATTCATTCCAACCACATCTGTATTATTTAACTATATCGTCCCTCTGAATTTCGACAGGGTTCAAGTTTTATTTTTAGCCCCTCTCCCAAAATCTGGAAGTTCTGATCAGCAGGTTCCAACGCAGAGAAAAATGTGGGAGGGCAGCCATTAAAAGAGACCAGTCCTGCTATAATAGAAATGTTGAGGTTCAAAGTTCTTAAGGTTGTGTGTGTGCATCCTTTAAACGTCCTAGCTGATCTTACGCTATATGCAATTTAATTCCACATCACCATAACTTGTTTATATTCTGCAATGCTGGACCTAAAAGTGGGGCTGGTGGGAGGGGGGGTGGGGAAGAGAGAACCTTAAAACTTTATAGAGTACAATGGAGTCCTTAGGTTAGGCAGAAGGCTTTTAAAAACTGGTTGTCCAATCAATTCCATTAACCGAAACATAGAAATCCCAGTACACATAAACTTGAGGCATCCATCCTCTTGCAATGCATGCATTAAGAAAAGAGTATCTATGAGCTTATCTGCCCTTTACAGAGACTAGTATCCAAAGGGTACAAACCAGGCGAGAAAGGTGGTAATTTCAGTTTCCCAAAACATCCTGAGCTGTATCCCATTAAGTTCTCCTTGAAATCAATGGCCCTAAGTCATGTCTGATGGTGTGAGTGGCTCCACTCTATGATTATCACTTAATGCAACCTTCTGTGGTGGCCCTTTAATGCAATTTAAAAAAAAACCCACAAGTTTCAATGGGAAATTCCAGCATGATGCTGCTAAGTTGCCATTCATTAGTACATTCCCTGAGGGGCAGTCCTGTTAGTTTGTTTCAGCAAAAGCTGATGCCCCAATAGAGTTGTGTTAGCCTTTAAGGTGGCGCAAGTCTCTTACTGCATAGCAGAAATTTATTGTGTGGAACTTCCAACACTACAGGGCCTAGCTGGTTATCTCAGTACAGAAATCCATTTAAAGTATAAGGGAAAAACTCTCTCAGACTGCACAGGACAGAGATAGACATACCTTAACAAAGATCTCTGCTGCTCATGCTGTATATTTTCCAGCTAAGAACCTTTACCTGCATTTTATCATTTCCACTAAGGAAAATGCAAGTTTGAGACATATGGAGAGTCTTGCTTGAGAGGCCATCATGAAGATTCTCTTGGGACAACAGTCAAGCAGCAAATGGCCACATCCATTGTCCAATAATATTGAGAATCAAAGGGCAAAGGGGAAGAAACTCCTGGACAACTTACCAGACCCTATGTCTGCAAATGCTATTCTAGGCTGCAGTGATAGAAATATACTGTCCTGGTCAAGCCTAGGCGTAGCCAAGGGGGAGTGGGGGAGGGCAGGGAGGGGCAGCTGCCCCCCAAATCAATAAAAATCCATAGCTGAGGTTCTGCCCCCCTCCAACAAAAATCCTGGCTATGCTCATGTGATGAAGAGAAGCAATAGTCCTACTCTATTCTGCCTTGGTCAAACCACACCTAGAGAACTGTGTCCATTTCTGGGCACCACAATTAAAAAAGGATATTGACAAGCTGGAATGTGTGTAGAGGTATGTAACCAAGATTATAAAAGGTTAGGAACCCAAGTCTTATGAGGAACAGTTGAGGGAGTATTGGTATGCTTATCCTGGTAGAGCCTGATAAAGAGGAGACTGAGTGGAGATATGATAGCCATCTACAAATATCTAAAGGCATGTGACATGGAGGGTGGAACAAGCTTGCTTTCTCCTGCTCTGGAGGCTACGACCTGAACCAATGGGTTCAAGTTACAAGAAGGGCATTCTGGCTAAACATCAAGAGCTTTCTGATGGTGGGACCTGTTTGACAGTGAGACAGAGTCCCACCAGAGGTGGTGGACTCCTTCCCTGGAGGTTTTTAAGCAGAGGTTGGAGGGCTATCTGTCATGTATGATATAGTTGGGATTCCTGCATTGCAAGGCGTTGCATTCGGGAAGCAGCAATTCATATGCTGAGGGTCAGTGGCTTGAAAGATCGTAGCAAAATTGGATGAGCTTAAACAGCACATTCTTAGCTGACTGATGAGTTATGACTTACACTGGGTTTACAGTGTAATCCTGGCCATGTCTACTCAAAAATAAGTCCTATTGAATTCAGTGAGACTTGTTCCCAGCTAAGTGGGGCTAGGATCTAAGCTGAGTGCCAGAATGATCCTTTAGAGCAGTGTAGAAGAAAGAAGGCAAGATCTAAATACAAACCTGTATGCTTATAACAGAAGTAAAAGTAGTTTTGACAAGTGTAACACTAGAAGTTGAGGCTGGTGCCTATTGGCAAGGAAACCAATAGTACGAGGAGCTAGAGGCGACAAATTCTAATTTTCTCCTCCTGCTGCCCAATTCTTGTAGCTGGAGACACCATGAGTTATACCCTACACTTGTCTACTTAAAAGTAACTCCTGCTGGGTTCAGTGGGCCTTAGTTCCAGGAAATGGGTTGTAGGTTTGCAGCCTTACATCCTTATTAAAGTAATGCAACCTTGGCCCATTGATTGCAGTGGGATGTGGGAACTGACTGCAACTCGCACTATCCCCAGCAACTATTGCCAGTGGTAAGAGATGGTGGAAGGTGTAGTCCACCAAGATCTGGCGGGCACATGTGGCTATCCTGAGTTTGGAGGAAAGAAGATTCACCTTGCCCCCAGCTGTCTGAGAACAAATTGCTAGGCTTTGCCATGTCTGTATTTGTGTGTGGATGTGGTGTATATCTGGTCTGTGCATATCCGAAATAACTAAATGAAACACGTGATTTGGGTCATGATCTCACATTTATGCATCAGTGTCTCAAAGATGATCAGGGACACTCTTAAGCTTCCAAGTTGTTCTGAGGCCTTGGTCTTTCCAAACATTTAAACAGGGGTGGGGGACTTTTCTTTTTAGACAGGGGGCCACATTTCCTGATAAGAAACCTGGGTCTGTATGTTCAGGGCTGCTCACACGGGCATACAGGGGGCACACATGCACAAGGATGCAAGCTATTGGGAGTGGGTGAACCACTTCACTTTCATTTAGAAAAAAGAGCAGTCAAGCAGATAGCTATGAAGAAAGTTAGAAAGCAAAGAGTGGAGGCAAATTTCAAAGGTTCCATCAGCCAGATACAAAGAAGCTGCTGTTGCTAAGCTTGCTTACACAACTTAATTGCTGTTGCTAAGCAAACAGAGGAAGGACTGCTCACCACCCTCACCTGGGAGTAGGGAGGGAGGCCTCCAAGAACAGCAGAAGAAACAGGATCAGCTCATTATTGTTGCTGCTAGCCAGATGGAAGATTGTATGTGTACTGGGATATGTTTGTTTAAGCACTTTCCTCTGTGTCCACATTATTTCATTCACTCCCTGTGAGCTGTCTTTATACTATAAAACACAACTGGCTGTTTTTGGCATGATTTGGAAGCTACTTCCTTGAAACTGACCCCTCTCCTCCAATATTCCATGTCTCGCTCTACCCCCCACCCGTGTCATCACTGGTCTGCATGTCATCATTGCTGTTTATTAATATATAGTAATTATAATAAAAAATACAAACTTAACCAGAAAATAGAACCTAAGATCATCAAATACCTTGCAGCAGCCACAATCTAAATTCTAACAGGCTATACTTTAGAAGGGGCGGGGGAACTATCAAGTTTAGGAAGTTTTCCAAGCTGAGTTGTGAAATGTCACATGCTTACAGTATTAGTTGCTTGCCATTGCATATATGTACCTTGCTTTTCCTTCCAGGAGCTCAGGGCTGTGTACGCTGTTTTCTTCTCCCACTCCCTATTTTTATCTTCACAACAGTCCAGTGTGATAGGCTAGGCCGAGAGTTGGTAGTTCAGACACTTAAAACTTGTAAGACTCTGCATACTTATAGATTCTTATTCTTGCTCGTTGTTCTTCATCAGGGTTGGCAAACTTTGATTTTGTTTTTGTATTTTGCTGTAAATATCAGGACTCTGGAAATTTTGCAGTTAAAGCAAGGAGGCTCTTCTTCTGACCTTAGGCATGCTTATTTTTGTGTGATCTGTGAGTAACATTTTAGCGGCAACCTCGTGTGGTGAGCTAGACCGAGTAAACATGTGTACTTAAAAAGCAGTTCTACCCAACTTGTAAGGTATAGCAGACTAGTAGGGGAAAAATACACATGCAGTGGAGTGGGTGCAGGAAATCCTGTTGGCATCCCTGCATATGCCAGTGGTAGATGGGGCTCTCCATCCTGGCATGCAAAGGCATTGTGACAGTTCCAGGAAACATTCCAGCCAGGCACTTGAGGAAGCCACAGGGCAGCACTGAAGACTGCAGCCTGGGAATGTCCCAACATCAGATGAAGAGAGGTGGAGGACTGCATTTGCTTCCCGCACCTGAGGTTCCCCACCTTCAAGTTAAATGCGCAAGCTTTCCCCCTACCTTTTCTGAGAAATGAAACTAAGCTGATGGGAGAAAATGGCCAGAGCTGAAGAGGGAAGTGGTAGTTCTTTTGTTTTGATGGACAATTTTAGCTTCACAGTGAATTATTTTCCAAGGTAAATCAGTGTGATTTGGGAGAGGGATGTTGAAGCCATGCATCAGGTGCATTCATCTCCCAAGTATTAGAATCCTAGAACTGTAGCGCTGGAAGAGACCCCTAGGGTGATCTAGTCCAACCCCTGCAATGCAGGAATCCTGACCAAAGCATCAATGACAGATGGTCATCCAACCTCTGCTTAAAGACCTCCAAGGACGGAGAGTCCACAACCTGCCAAGGGAGTCTGTCCCGCTGTCAAACAGCTCTTACTGTCAGAAAGTTCTTCTGATGTTTAGTCGGAATCTCCTTTCTTGCAACTTGAATCCATTGGTTTGGGTCCTACCCTTCAGAGCAGGAGAGAACAAGCTTGCTGCATCTTCCATGTGATAGCCCTTTAGATGATATTTGAAGATGACTGCCGTATCTCCTCTCAATCTCGTCTTTTCCTGGCTAAACATACCCAACTCCCTCAGCTGTTCCTTTTAATGCTTGTACAGTATATATTTTTTATCTCCCAATCAATTAAAACAGTCCTCTTCAGCTGCAGTCTTCAATTTAATTAAAAATCCTTTACATCTTCAAGGCTGTGTGTATTGCTTTTAAAACAAAAAACAAAAAAACCCCACATTTTATGCCTAGATAGCCAAAGTTTTGCAATCTGCATCAAGTTTGAATATTGCTTGTTTCACATTCATTTACTCTGATTCTACTACTTTAGGTGAGGTGTAAAAACTGTAGTGCTCCAACGGCTTGCATACTGACTACAAAATAAAAGAATTTTTTAATTTAAACAGAAAGCTAACAATTCTAGGGGACAGGGAAGTTACTGTTATTCTATTACAGTTTATATGTTAGCTGTCTTTTGCCAATGCATATTCAAGAGCGAATACAAAGACAGCATGAATGACAGTAGTTACCAGAACTTTATGCACCGGATACTGGAAGCAAGCACATTTTTAAAAAGTGGGCAGCAAAGATGTGGACTTCTCCTGTAGTGGCTGAAGTTAAAAATTATCTAAGAGTGAAAGAAAACAGACAAATCAGGGTTGTTTTATTGGTAAATTTCTCTTCCTTTATTCACCTTCGAATCTACCAGCAAGAGATTGTTTACAAAACTATTTTCAGAGGTTAAAAATCTCTCTTGAACGAGTCTTGATGGTTCCATCTTTTCTTATGGTTTTTAACGTGCAAATCCTTGTTTGATTAAATGTGTATTTTTCAGTTTCTTTTTTACAAATAATAACAATAAAAGATTTAACCCAAAAAGAATTTGTGAAGGCATGTTTTTGATTTGGTGTTTCGCCGAATTTGCTGACAAAGAATCATTGTATTTTATGGCAAGTTTGTTTTTAATAGGTTTGTTACTCTGGCATTGCGTACACTACCCTTTTTTCTGAATTCACATATATTTTCAAGGCTCTTTGCAGTCCCAAGAGCAAGAACAAAAAGTTGGAAGGGGGGGAAGTGACTGAAAATGAAAGTTTTTGAGATACTGAATTCTGTACTTTACAGAGCTGTAGTGAAAGAGACGCTCACCATCGCTTACAGCAGCTATGCCAGGAGCTTGAGCCAGTTTCATGATTAGCTCACAAGGGTTTTAGAAGATTAGTTGTTTTGTGCAGCATTTGATGGGTTTAGCATGCTTCTTTCAAAATCTTGCTTTCCCACTGCCCCTTTCCAGCACACATCCCATAAAGGTGTCCGGGTTAGCTGCTGTAAAATTGCCCCTCTCCTGTTTGCTCAAAATGATAGCTCAAATTAACTGGGCCACCGTATACATTCTCAGAAAAACCTGCCTCCAATTTCGAGGTTTTTAATCAGCACATTGCAGGGGCCACTCGTCAAGCTAGGCAATCCAAATTCTCTTCAATACCATTGTATCTTGTTTCCACCTTTTGCACAAATTTAAGAAGTCATTCTCTAATAAGGTGAACTGCCCTGCCCGGTGGTCAAAGGCCACATACACAGGCTCACGTCTGCTTGGAAGCCACACTCCTCTGACCTGAAAAGTTATAATTTCAGACGGGAGTGGGAAAGGACAGAAGCAAACTCAGTGCTGATAAGAGCTTAGAAGTGCCCTAGTATTGCTTTGGGTATATATTTCAAGACTGACAAGCTCTTGTAAAGTTTCTGCGATTCAGTCCTCCCTCACACCGAAAGCAATAAGACCACATTAGTGCTGCCTATGCATAGAAGAGATATGTGCCGCAACAACAAATGACCACATGCCACAGGTCTCCATGTCTCATCAGCTTACTGAAATATATTTCTTTGCTTGTTGAACTTTGTACAATATTGTCAACAATATACCCTCCCCAATTTATGAACAACACAAGCAGAACACTACGGTTATTAAAAAAAAACCCTATATGGCAATAATCAAAATATATATACTGCTGATTTTCTTCCAAATATTAAATGAAAAACCACACCAAACCCCAACCACATTTTTAACTCAGTTCCAGAATGGCTCTGGAATTTGCAAAGACCCTGACATAAAAACATATCCAAAGTAATTGCATAAACTGAGATGAAAAGGTGTTAGAGAGATGCTCTTAGACTGCAAATGATGTCTTTGACATCCAAACATATCTTAGTCTCAGTGCTTGAAACAATGGATGATCAGAGACTGAGAACAGCATTTACAAGCAAGTCATTATTTAAATACAACAGTATCCAACATAGCTGCTAAACACTGGACAATGTTGCAAGTCATCAGCACATCCACATGTTCTTCTAAGTGACGTTTGGGGTCCTAAAATACAAGTAGAAAATATTATTCGTAGAGCTTATCGGAACATCACATTTGCAATTATTTGCTCTGTGTTTCTATTCCACGACAGAACTGATGGCATCAATAAGCAATTAAAACTCAGGGTTCTCTTATGCAAGCTATTTGATGTAGTTTGTAATTAAAAAACCTTAAGCGTTAGATTGAGGCTGCACAGTGTTCATACAAACTAAGCATGTTATTGTCCTGAAAGTGGCATTTTGAACAAATGAGGACCTAACAATAAGAGACATACTTCTTTCCCCCTTAATATCCTGACATTGATGGGCAATTCTTGTGGCTATAGGAGTGGAGGACAATAATGGATAAATGAAGCACTCCACATGTGCAATAGCTTTCCCACTCCTTGTACTGGCTTGGGCAGCTGCTTGTGTGCAATCCAGGTGAATGGGGGGGGGCTACATTGCACAGAAAGCTCTGTGACAACACTGGAATGTGCAGAGGATTCTTGACTGGGGATTATCATCATCATCATCTTCTTCTTCACTTATTAAATTTCAGACCTGCCTACCACCATGAAGTGCCAGGGGAGATCTCCAGAAGCGTGAACATTAATTGCCTGCAACTGTTTTGAATCAGACCCACACTGCCCATAAACACAGGACTGTGGCCTTGTATGGTGCTGCTTTTTCATATTAAAGGGCACCCCATTCAAAACCTGTTCCAACACAGCAGTTCCCCCTTGTGGTTGCTTTAGGGCAGTTAAATAAGAGGTAGTGGCAGGGAGTTACTATATAGGGACCTACTAGGACAACATTTGCTATTCAAGACTATGCTCCCCCATGTTGACTGCGCTCGTTGACCTGCGGATATAGGGCAGTATACAATTTTAATAAATAAATCATAGTAATAATAGTTGCAACAGATCAGCATGAAAATAGCCATAGCCAAATAAGCAAGGGGTTTTTTTTTGGTTTTGTTTTTTTAAGTGCAAAACAGCCTCAGAGGCTGCAATTAAGAGCGGGAAGAGTGGTTAGAGGATAATGGGTTGCTCAACACAATTCTTACAATTTGTCTGTTGAAAGCCACACTAACAAGGTGCTTTCTCATCTGCAGCGAGAGAATAAAGGCGCCCCACATACGCTCCACCCCATCTTCTTGTAGCTACTGAGACTGAAAGCGCAATTTGTTGGGGGAAAGAACTGATGAGCCGTGTCAAAGGTAGTCTGACCCTTAATCCAACTGCAACACTAGCAGGCTGCATCAGATCACAATCGCATAGCCCTTTACCTAGGAGTAAGCCCCACTGAACCCAATGGAACTTACTCCTGAGTAGGCATGTACAGTACCACACTGCAAAATGCAATGTTGTTATTAAACCATAATCATGTCACCCTGTTGAAAAAGATACTTATCTAAATATCTGGATATGCATTGCATTGAAAATTAATAGTGAATTTCAACAATTCATTATAACACTGTCTTGTTCTTATTCATTTATCAAGTTCATTACTGAATTCTGGGCTCCATTGACATCAATGGGAGCTTTGCCATTTGCTTCCAATGGAACTGGGACTCCATCCCATGTTATTTTAAGATATCCTCACTCAAAACAAAAGTGCTTTCCAATTAAATAAATGAAAACAAACCATAAAATACAGATTGGGGGTGGGGGATAGTGAAGTGGGGGGGGGGGGAACCCTGATGCTAAAATGCTCTTTTTAGAAAATTTTGATTTGCAAACAAGTAGCGTATCCATAGTTAGCTACTGAATTAAACATTATTTTTGTCCACTCTTTGACTGTTTCATGTGCCTCCGTTAAGAAACTGCACAGTTGGACAAAGGAGGATTATCTTTTGCCAAGATTAGTTATGCTTTCCAAGATGAACCTGCTTAATAAGCAAACCCAATGACACAGCCAGAACAAGACTTTGTCTTCTCAGCCTCTCCTGTTGTCCAAAGCTGCAACTTAGGTTTATTACATTTGTATACTGCCCATCCAACTAAGTCCCCTGGGTAGTTTAATTTAAAAACAACAACACAAATTACAATTTGCAATTAAAACCACTAAATCCAAACACAATAAATCACAAAGGCAAAAAGCCTAGCAACCCCACCCCCCCAACTTGAAATTGGCATAAAAAGCAGCCAAAACAATTTAAAACAGGATTTAAAACCCAGCAAGAGGAAACTGCATTTAATATCTGAAGCACCTATTAGATTGTAATTAAGAGGCCCCCTTCTCCCAAGGCTATAAAGACCTCAGGATGGGCACCTGTCAAGTCTTGCACTGCATCACCACTGCAAAAAGACCTTCTTTAGCCTGCCTCTCTACATTAGAAGAGGGAATATGAAGGCCTCCAAACAAGATCAATGCAAGTGTGGATGGGAGAAGGCAATTCTTCAGGTAACCACAATTCAAGGCAACTGGATCCAAGCAAGATGACAGATAAAAAAGATCTGTAGCTGAGATAACTAGCTCATCCTTCCTAAACTTCATTTCTACCCTGCATACCTGCTATAGATGTAGATGTACTTGCTCAGGCAGCACAATTTTTAAATGACATGATAAGGGAACATATTCTGTTCCATGGCTATAACCATTTATAAGTAAATAGCTGCATGCAATGCTGCAGTTCCATTTTCACAGATTTCTGCATGTGCAGCAGAACTGTCCTTTCCTCTGCCTGTAGCTCCACCCTTAGTAGTCTTTTCAAAATCTGCTCCAGAGGGTTTGACCCTCCAAATCAGGTTTGTTGGGGGGGTACAGGGTGGAGGAAAAGAAAGGGACGTTCTGAGCAGAAATCTGCTTGATCGGGGCTGGGTACAACCCATAGTAAACCTCAGTACTGTCTCTTTCTTCAAAAAAAGGGGATTGTTGGTTGGTTTGTAAAAAGCTTCAACCCCCCCACATTCTGGAGTATCAGAATAGTTTGTTTCCTCCCTTCAACAAAAATGCCCTTTCGGATTGATGAAGATTTTTTTTCTAGAAAGAGGTGCTGGAACTCCCCCTTTTTAAGCGGGGTGAGTTGTTGAGTGTGTGTCCCCCCCCCCCTTGTTTGCCCGCTTGACCCAATGCCACAGGGATAACATAAAAACCTTCACCGCCAAAATAACCCTGCTGCCTGCAGCCCGGAGCACCATGCAGGGGGATGCCACTGCAAAACTACACAGCTGCTGGAATGCACCAAAGAGGTGCTGAAATGCAACAAAGAGGTGCCGGAACTCAGTTCCAGTGACTTCCAGCTGAAAAAAGGCCCTGCCTGACTTTCCTACACAGCCATTTCTAGAAACGCCTTGATATGCACCCTGTTCACTGAAACTCATGTCCAAGTCCTTGCCATGAGACTCAATATTGGGTATTTGCATAGCACCTGGTAATATTCAAATAGTGCTGCCCTCACATCCACTACCTTGTAAGGTAGGACAATATTAAATCATCCCCATATTAGTTACCATGCTATTATACCTTTAGCTTGCCACATGATGCAGCTGGGTGGAGTGTACAATAGAAGAAGGCCTGCAGGATAACTCACTCCCTCATCATGGATTTTAAGGTCCCTGGGGGGTTATTTGGCAGGCAACCTGGCAACTTTACTTCCAAGTGAATGGAAACAGATTATGAATACCCCCCCCCTCCTTGGAATGCCCTTTGGCACAGGGGATTGTCATTTGAAAAAGAAGGCGTTCCCAGCTCTCTATGGCACAAGGAACAAGTCAAGTAGTACTCTGGGATTCAAGGATTAGGTTTCATGGTAACAATCCAAATTTACCGTCCTAAAATCCAAAGGACATGGGCTTTGAGCATTGGTAATGGCTGAATTTTTGTGCTGATGACAGAATTTTATATGGATATTCTTGTTCTCTTGGCTTTGGTGCCCAAGTGCAGGAATACTAGGGAAAACCCACTGTTTTTAAGGATAGGATGCCAGATGGTTTATTTAGGTAGAAAAATACCAAATGAAACAGTGGCAGATGCCAAATGACAATTTTATGCTCCACTGTTGAGACTATCTCAAGTCAAAGACTTCAAATAATTTGTTTCAGTGGAAATAAGTGCACCATTTGTAAGGAGTTAAGGAGAAAGGAAAAATCATCAGCATGTGACTAAACAAAAATACACAAAACATGTTATTTCACGTCAGTATAATTCATTACACCTCACCTGCTTGCCAACATTTTTTATTGCCAGCTGTTCAGGTGTCATCTTATCTTCTTCCTCCACAGCCTGTGAAGGATATGCAGAAAAGGTTAGCATTTGAGATCTTATTAAATCAGGAGCCCCCCAAAATTAAATGTTCTTTTATAAGGTTGAAGCTGAAGTGACAGCATCATTTTAATCACTACATGCCCAATGAAAAAGGAAGTTGTGCTAGGGAAACAGTCAAGGCCCACATCTCCACCCCCCCAACCCGTATAACAGTGCTTTCATTGCCACTGTAAGTGGTCTGTGAAGTGTAGCATTTATATCTGTGGTGCTAACAATGTACACCCCCCTTCACAGACTGACATGAAAAAGGAAACACTCTTCAGGGCAGGGGCCTAACTTCTGATAGAGGGGGAGACAACCGGAGGATGGAAGGAAGTGGCACAACTAGCAAGGAACACGCAAGAATCATTGGATCTTGCTTCTGATGGGATAAGCCCTTCTCTCTCGCTAGGTTTGCAACATGTTTATATATATATTATAAAGGGTAAGCCTGTCTATGTTGTGCACTTTTCTACCTTTCTAAAAAAGAAAGCAGATGCCAGCAGGGCTGGCAATTTCATGCTCACTTCTTAGACACTTTTAATGTTCAACAATGCCATTTCAGTTTGGGGTTTTTGGCCCCCAATTCCAGCACTAAGTGCCCTGATTTTTATTCTTTGTTTTTTAAAGGATGAACAGCTATACCCCCAGTACATGTAGACTGGATATCTGAATCTGGAATTCCAAAGGCAAAAACAAGTCTGGGGCACCCACAGAATATCATCAGCTCAAGCAATGGCATACTGTGGTACCTTGTTGTAGTTCTTTGCTAATTCCAGCATTTCCTTCACTACTGTCTCGTTGAGTTTGCAGTGCTCACTGTAGTCTTGAAGGGTTAAACCTTCCATCCAACTCTTCTTATGTAAATTGAGCAACATCTGGTGAGGAAAGTCAACAAAGTATTAGTGATTGTGGAAGTGCTTAGGTGAGAGCAGGAGTTTGGGTATAGTAATTGTGGCCTCAGTTATGCAATAAACTTTGAACTGTGAAGAATCATGCAGATTTTCTATGTCTATCAGGATTTGAAGCAACACATGGCAAGAGACAGGAAAGTTTTTGGTGACGGAAAGTGCTTAGAACACTGCTGCCAAGTCTGAATTAACTGGGGCTATCACAGATCATTTTTCTGTTTTGTAAGTTGACTCCTCACCCCAGAGTTGAGTATCCATTGGAGATCATCTGATGAGAGAGAAATTGTTTGCTCTAAAAGATAATTGTAAAACTTGAACCCACCCTCACAGGGGGATTTATAAAGACCCAATTGAGTGCTAAAAATGGTTTGTGATCATGTGGTTTCAGGCATTCTGCCAGACTATCAGCTTCCAATACATAATTGGTGTCAGAATTGCAGAGGTCCGATTCCCAGTCATGAGAATGAAGTCATGAATGTGCAGAGAAGAACACTGGACTGAAATGGATGCCTGCACACTAGGTGAAGACTTCACATGTTAATGGAAATAGCCCTGAATCCTAAAATCTCTCCTTTGTCACACTTGGCAATTACTGTTCTCGCCTTTACAAAAGTGCTCGCAGTGTAATGAACAAAAATACAATCTCCTCAGGTTAGTTCTAAGGCCTAGACTCCAAAATGTAGAGCAGAGAGGGAAAAAAAGGTTTTTCTGCAGGAACTAAGATCCAAAGGAACCATTCATTTGTACGTTTCTTAATGTCTTGAAAGCACAGGTCTATTACAGAAGGTCCAACACTAACACAAAAGTATTTCATTTCTCCTTTTTTAAATTTTTTGAATTGGCAGAGTTTGTCATCTGGTTCTTGCACACTTTTAATGAGGTGGTTCCAAGCAAGACAAAGGATAGATTCTGTTTGTCAATAAAACTATGTAACTGTTTGAATACAGCCTTTATTTAATTTCTATACCCTCCAATAACTAGCATGGGAGTTACTTGACATAGAAAGAGGCTGTCTTAAAGGGCAGAATCTAGTTGGCACCCTGGTGCTTTTGATCCAGTAGATGCTTCTAATAACAGAACAAACCATTCCCTCCTGCAGTCCTCAGCATCCCCTTACCACAATGAAGTTCAGGCTGAGGTTCATTTGGGGAAGGTAATGCATTTCCCATATGACATAAAGGGGGGGGGGGGAGAGAGAATGACATAAATGACAACAAAAGATATTAGAAATTAAAATTCTTATCACAACACTGCAGCATGCTGTAAGTCAATTTAAGCCATTTGCAAGCAATTTTTTAAATAACACCCCAAGCAATTGAAAATATGCTAGGAACAAAACTTACCTTCTGTTCTAGTTCATTCTTCCTGTAGTTGATGGTAATGGAGTAGTAATGTCTATTTAATCCATGAATTAACGCCTAGAACATTTAAAAGCAATAAATAAAATATATCTGATAATTTCTACTAAATACATGCAAGAATCTGATTAAAGTCTAGAAACATGGACTTGAGCTGTAATTTGAAAAACTTTCCTGAAAGTTGTTTAGGTTTCCATATCCAAAGCTGCCCAAACATATAGCCATCAATTACATATTTTGCTGTACTTTATATTTTGCTAGAAACGCATCCAAAATGAAACACACATTTCCAAAGGGTACAAGTAGGGGACTATAACTAGGTATAGAAGATGATTAATCCTTTAAGTAAGGATGTATCTGTCTAAGTTATACTCAGATCAGACCTACTGAAATTAATAGACCCAAACTAGACATGTTCATTATTTTCAATGAGACAACCCTGAGTAGGACCAACATTGGATACAACTCCTATTCTGTCACCCAAAATTTTAATTTTGGTGCAGTTATATAAAATACAATCTTAAAATGGCCTTAAGCAAAGCATGATTTTGTAAACCTGAGGACTGATTCACACGACAATAGTTAAACTTTTAACATGAGTATTTGTCTCAAATGGAAGTTAAATAAATGCATGTAACTGTTTCTGGCCAGGATCCAAAGTAATATCAGATCTGCACAAGGGAGAGCCACAGCCTCAACTGAGATTTGCTGTTTTTTGAAGGCCAGAGGGTTTTCTGCCTGTTCTGGTGCCACAGTTTCTATCACTAAAAAGATAGAATTGCTTTTAGAAGCCAAACAGCAGCTTGTCTCTTTGACAGTAGGAGCTGCTGCAACAAAATCCTATACGACAAGAGCTGTTATTCCACATGCAGACACATAACTATTTGAATTCTTGTTTCTTGTTTCTAAGGAATGACACATATTAATGGATGGTAATTTAGAAGGAATGTTGGAATATACAAATTGTTAGGTTTGGGCTTGGAATAAAGAACCTGCAAAGGTTGGCAATGCTTTTAACAGCTGATCTGAGACCAAGGTATTACTGAACTCTCTAAAACAAAATAATAATGAAGCATGACACTTTGGGGTTTGCCGGAGAGGTCATTACATGCTGCCTTGAAAATCCCAGTAATATATTCTCTAGAAACAGACAAGCACAGGCTTGCCCGCACCCAATCAAAAACATTAGTGGGTTCTTCTATACTCATTATGATTTGCAGTTTGCACAGATTCAAATTGAGTAATATACTTCCACCTTATTAAACAAGCATTCTTTGGTTTGCTCAATATTTTGTTAAGCTGCTGCATTCATGCTACCAATATACGTTTTGAAGTCTGAGGAGTTTATGACTATGACTAGGTAGGAAGTCTCCAGGGTGAGAGAAAATGCTGGAGCCTATGATTCCAACTCAACAGTGGTCCTATGCTGTTTTCAAGGAAAGTTCAGTGTTTACAGCATATGTTGCTATTGGTGCTCCTGTAATTAATCTTTGGAGAAATAATTAAGGTTCTTTGTGGCAACTATCTGGGCCTTTTAAAATTCATTTTGAAAGAAAAAATAATATATATATTTTTTGAAATTATCGTCATTAGAGCATGAGAATGATAGCGACAAAGCATTAATCATTCATGAGGGAATGCTTGTTTAAGAAACAAGAAGCTTCCTGTATGGAGCTCTGTTTATACCCAACTCCAAGAACTGTAGTCTTAAATGCCAGATTATTCTTACAAGATAAAATAACATAGGGTGTTTGTTTTTATTTTTAAAAATTATATGCCTTACGACTACAAAAGTTCTCTAAGTGGTTTACTGTAGACAGTTAAAAAAAATCATTAAAAAAACCCCAAGATACATAAAAATTGCATGTAACTTGACTATTAAGCTTTTTACATGCACAACTTTGGATAGAATGAATTACCCCCTTTATCTTCTACCCGTGGTTAAAGAGAACATGGGGGGATGCCTGCAAACCCACAACTTGTATTTTGGATCACACTGCAAATAAAATCTCAGGTTTATGAGGAAATATCCAAAAAGGCCTATTTTCTGAGGAGCTAAGATTGAAGTGCTAATGGAGGCAAGCTATAACCCCATAAGTACAGATTTGTTTAGCAGAGCTACTGAAGTCTGCAGAGATATTCCAAGCAATGAATTTGATGATTCAATGGAACTGCCCTTATGAACCCAGCACTTATATGAAAAAACTAGGACCAACAGAAAGAGAGAACAGAAGAAGCATCAGTGTTTAAAACAAAACGATGTGGAAATAATTTATTCTAACACACACCTATAAAAATGTGATAAATCTGCATGTGATCTCTGGAAAAACAAGGGGCATGGCAGCCGTAAAAATGAGTCACTATAGATCTTTATGCAAAATGAAATCTCTTAACTTTGGCTGTAATATTGCATCTCTATAGTAAGAGTCAGTATTTTATAAATGTAATTTATTGTACTTATAAGCCATTTCATATTCAAAATGCTCAAATCAGTGTATTATAAAATGAAATATAAAATTAACAAATGTTTAAAATACAGTTCAATGACTTACACAAAGGCTGGTGGCCTACAAAGCTGATATTAACAACCTAGGAATGCCTGGATAAACAAAAACAAACTGCAGTTGGTACCTATCTAATTTCAGGAGGAAGAATGTTCCATAAAGATGGAGTTTTATTGTTAAATACCCTGCTCCAAGTAATGATAGGACAAATATGAGAAACATGTGGGCCTTGTCTAATGACCTCAGTGATCAGATAGGGTTATGGAGGAAGATTACATTTACCCAAAAAAAGTGTGTATGTATGCAAATATTAATAATATGCATTATAAATATATATATATAGACACATATATACCAAATACTGAATTTACCTGGATAGATGGCTTGTTTAAGTGACCCAGATTTGAAGTTGTTTGTCTTGGTTCATGTCCCAAGACCATCATATTAGCATTGATCAATCTGAAAGCATCAATAACAACCTGTAAAAACAAGACGCCAAAGTCAATTCTTTGTAGAAAATACAAGCAATTGCACCAAGTAACAGTGGAGAAGTCACGATCAACTCACATCTGTTTTTGGCCTTTCTCCAGAAAATTATTTAATTATAATATTAATAAAAAAGAACCACCTGCTGTCTCTGCCATCAGCACACCAACTCGGTTGAGTATTGTAAAGTGACACCAATTACTACATTTTTGGGGCAGTTGAGAAAAAATAAATTAAGTTTTATACACTCTTATTTTGATGGCTTAAGTTTACACACACACACACACACACACACACACACAGTAACTTTAAAAACATGTTTGTCACCTACATCTTACCTAGTCAAATTGAATGACAGGGAAACTAAATCTGAAAGTGAGCACAAGCTAAGGGACCATGTTTAAAGCCCAGTCCTGTCACATCAATTATACCACTGGAATACTTGAAATGACAACAAAATTATAGTCAGCAAGGAACTTTCCCCATGTATTCCCTTCTAGTCAGATGCTTTTTACTCCCTGCAAGTAGGAAAGAGGCTATAAACTGTCGGATGGATTATGACGACCTTGTCAGTGTCATGGCCAGGAGCAAAACCAAGCAAAACCAAAAAAGGGAAGGGAACAAAAATCAAGGTCACTTACAACTGTAAATATACAGCGGGCAACTTTCGGGGAGGTGTTTTTGTTTTGTTATTTACTTATTTTTGTTTAATCCTGAAGAGCTCTCAAACCATAGCCATAAAGGCGACTCTTGATTTTGCCTATGGAGTCTTCAGAAAGGACCCGGTGGGTCGCAAACAGAATACTGCAAATTCTGATGTGGGGCAACCAACACAAAGGACTACAATGCTAGAGACAAGTTGTTTTTCAATTTAGCCCTCAGTCCTTCAAGCTGATTTGCTTAGCAGTGATCCAACTTTCCTTTTTCTCAAAGCAAAGAGAATCGGTGTAGTGTGAGCTGAGTCTAAAACCCCCAGTTTATCTCACCTCAACTACCAGCTACATTCTTAGCTCTCCATCCATAGTAAGAGGATAATAACAGTAGCCTATTTTGCAGGATTATTTACTAGGAATGTGCAAAGCTTGTTGAAGGAAAGGAGCATATTGCAGCTTTACAATTTTGTAGGAATAGCATGGCAAAAACCCACACTGAGCCTTAGGAAATGATACCAACAGACAATTGCATCAACACACAACTACACATCTCCACTAGGGGAATGCCAGTGGCAAGTTAAATAGGATGTGCATGAGATCACAGGATGAGGAACCACTCAAAAGTTTGTAGGCTTCTTCCTAATGCAAATGTTTTCTGTGTGGAAGCAGCGCTTGAATCAGACTATGACTCCAAGCAAACATTAAGAGCACAGGAGAGAGGCAGCCAGGATTCATTCCTAAGAGGCCTCCCAAAATGTAGGAAAGCTGCATGGACTAAGGAGAATCAATGATTCAAAGGTTAGAATTACCAATGAGACCCCACAGAACTGAAATAAGCAGAGCTAAAAAGAAATCCAGAGGTCAGCAAAACAAATCCAGAGGTTATCTTCTTTCAATCCCCAAGCTACAGAAGCTGTTCGGTTCTGCTCTTCAGCTGGGTACCAAAGGGCAGCAAACAAGAGTTTAAACTGTTTGGATCAGAGGGTGGAACAAACAACTTCTGGGTGATTACATATCCTTTATGCCTACATGGCAGAAGAGAGAAATAACAAATGCAAGAGTATGTTGTTGGAATATTATGTGATGCAAGTCATTCTTCATTGTAAGCACTGCCATAAGGCCAATGAGTAACAAACACAGCTACAAATAGGAATTTTCCTACAGCACTGTAAGCATCAACTATAGATTCTATTGTTCAGAAAATTAAAAGCATAAATTGTACTCCTGAACCAAAGTTTTTTTAAGCACTTGCTAATGAATGACACATCAAATGTTTAAGTCCTGTCTAATTAACAAAGCTCTCATCATCATGAAGTTAGAGAAAAAGAGACGCTGAAGAACCCTTCTCCCACATTTCAGCTCGCAACCTGCATAGCTTAATGTGGTTGCTGGAGGACTTACAAAGGGTGGCAACCCTGTTGGCTGATATTAACTCAAAAGGGGACATCTGTAGCTCACTGGCAGAACACCAGTTTGTAGGCAAGGGGTCCCAGATTCAATCCTTGGCAACTCTAGGTAAGACTACAAAAAACTGCCTGAAACCCTGGGCCACTGCAGGTCTGTGTAGACAATATTAAATTAGATGGATCTTTGATGTGACTCAGATTTAGGCAACCACCTGTGTCCTTATACAAACAGCAAACCATCAAAAGTATAAAGTTTGGGGAATTAGTTCTATAAGAAAAAGTCCCCAAATAGTATGGGACAAAGGTGTCTTACTTTTTTTTTAGAACTTGCATTAAATGAATGAAAACTCAGGAGTTAGTAGGTAGATTTACACCATGCTCAGTCCCCTGCTGCTTCTTGAAAGTGGTTAGCACTATCCTGCACCCCAAGCCCAATAGCTTAGCACCACGCCATTTCTTTTGGGTAGTCTGCAAAAAAGAACTATTATTTGCACATTAGTACCACAGAGTAACTGAAGTTGTCCAATGTAAGATGTAACTGAAGGCAAAAATATTTGGGGGGGTTTCTTGGGGGGGGGGCAGAGATACCTGCACATTCCTTCTATCCTTATGATTATCTGGCCTAATTAAATACATAATTTTAACCTAACACTGTCGTTTACTTGATGGGTTCCCCACCCGGTTTAAAAAGTTACTTTAGATTTCCAGACAGTGAGATCCAAATATATGCATATACTGCGTGCTTCCTAACAGAAGCAACTAAAAAGAGAAGAAAGAAATGAGAGTATGCAAGAGGTGGCTTGATGCTTTGTATAATCCTGCTAAGAAAACCCCAAGCGCATATGTACCAAGAGGTTGGGACCCAGGGTGGGGTGGGGTGCTTAACAGCCCATGAGGGGGCATTTTCAGTATTAGCCCCAAAGTTGTGGAATTCCCTCCCCACAAAGGTACATCTGGCAATTTCACTATAGTTTCCAATATATGCAAAAAATGTACCTCTTATCCTGGCCTTTGACACCCAAGATTAAGTTAAGTACTTAATTCGTTCCGGAGGTCCGTTCTTAACCTGAAACTGTTCTTAACCTGAAGACCACTTTAGCTAAAGGGGGCGTCCCGCTGCTGGCGTGCAGGCGCCGCACAATTTCTGTTCTCATTCTGAGGCAAAGTTCTTAACCCGAGGTACTATTTCTGGGTTAGCGGAGTTTGTAACCTGAAGCGTATGTAACCTGAAGCGTATGTAGCGTGAGGTACCACTGTATATTTATATTTAGGACCCACTCTATCCTTGTGACTAATGGTTTAAAACTGTTTTTAACACTGTGTTCTAAATGGTTGTAACCCACTTGTGTCTTATGGTGAAGGATGGGTCATAAATTAAAAAAACCACCACCGCAACAGCCTTGTGGCTGTTGCTTCTCAGACACTATTCCTTTTCCAGCTCTTATCTCCTGTACTATCAGAGCTGATCAACTGACAAGGAAGGAAATAAAGTCACAGCTGACACTGTGGAGACACTGGCCATGTACCCCTCTGATAAATTGTGTGTGTGTGTGTGTGTGTGTGTGTGTAGCAGTTGCTAGTACCCCTGTCCCTGTTATGCATGCAGTAGAAAAATGATGGAAAGATGATCTCCCTGTGAAAAGTCATTCCCATGCCTAGATTTCCCTTCCTAGATTGAGGCAACTGTATGACACCGTTACAGCAACTACAAAAGCTTAGTATTTTAGAGATCGGCGCCAGCTTTTAAATTTCAGTTATAAATCTAGTATTTTTTATGTAACGTTGGTTTCTTATCAGTTTCCCAAACTCTTGAAGCAGCATTTGAACCAGATGTTTTAATTTATGAACACCTGCAAATGCCCAACCACAGCAAAAAAGGGAGTATAAATAAAAAGGAAGTAAAAACATAACTAAATATTCTACACTGCAGTCCTCTAGAGGCTTACTTGATAGGAAACAACACAAATAAAGAATTTACACTGAGGATAAAGATACAATTACTTGGCAGTGTATCAGATTCAAAAGGTGCTTCATATTTTAGAGTACTAACACTTACACTCCTAGAATGGATTCTGACTGCTCCACTAGAAAACATGGAAGCCATCCAAGACTGCAATGGCGTTTTCTAACAAAATTGCCTCTACTTGTATTTGAGCTCCATATGCACTTTTCATAATCGCTTGCTGCAAACGATGCTGAATCAATGGCCAAGCATCAGGTTTTACAACTGTGTTATGATTACAGCGGCCCAGTTTTACAAGGTCATATTTGGGCAACGTTTATGGAAATGCCTTTAGCCATCTAGTGGTTTGTGGTGGAACTATACAAGCACAAACGCTTTGGGAACCCTGGACATTCATCCAATAGCTTTGTTTCAAATCAATTTCCATGCTGCTCCTCGAACAGAGGCAATTCTATATCTCTGATAATCACCAGTGGTCTGCCTATTTAGCTGTGCTGTTGATCAGTGCTCAGATATATGTCCCTAGAGAAAATTATACAGTGGCACCCTGGGTTACAAACTCTGCTAAGCAGGAAGCAGTTGCTCCAGGTTAAGAACTTTCCCCAGGATAAGAACGGAAATCGCACGCCAGCAGCGCAGCGGCAGCAAGGGGCCCCATTAGCGAAAGCATGCCTCAGGTTAAGAACAGTTTCAGGTTAAGAAAGGACCCCCGGGACGAATTAAGTTCTTAACCCGAGGTACCACTGTACTGGCTTTTATGCCTAGGCACAGCAATTGCATAAGGGCATCTGATTTGGAATTAAGAAAGTCATTTCTAATAAACTACTGGACAAAAATATGACTTGAGTGACATTTTGCTTCTACTTAACAGCATCATTACAACCAATGAGAAAAAGAATATTTTAACTACACCAAGATTAAAGGAATTCACTGTGATCACTATAGCAACTGTCTTAAGGAAAACTAACATGCTCAACAACCTGCAACCTAAAATTAGATCTGGGATGCAATAAAAAAGCATAAATGCAGCAACACACCCTACATTTTGATTTCTATGCAATCTTATAATTGCTTTTTTGCGCAGCAAGAACAAACGAGTCCCTTCTTTAGATAATCGTATCAAAATAAATAGGCTCATTAATGTCCAGTGCACTAATGAGCAGTGGATGAAGGAGGTGTTAATTATGCTACAGTAAGATTCAGGGATAAAGCCCTGGTGAGCACTTGCGATATATGCAGTAGCTCAAGCCTTCTTTAGGTTTGTGTACTTTGAATTTCATTGTGATGCGGTGACAGCAGTGCAGTCACCTTAAATTTAGCAGCGGAAACTTTGTGGACACAGTAGTTGGAACGCCAATATCACAAGGGTCAATTCAAGAGGAAATAAATTGATATATCGCTTCCGTTTTTGCAAGGACTTGAGAGTTCTTTAGACCTCTAAATTTCTTCTGACCATGACAATGCATAATTGCATTAAAATGCAGCCTAAAGGCTTACATGACAATTACCTCTCCCTAAGAAGGGGGAATAAAGAGCTCTGTGCAAAGTGGAAAAAAAAGTATACAGATCAAGGTGGCTTTTTGTTATTACATGTTGTCCTATACAGCAATTCTTTTCACCAACTGGACGATTTAATCCTGCCTAGTGCAAGTGCCTTGAGACTTTGCAGAGGTCACTTCAACAGTAGACAGCTTATAACAAAACCATTAGCGGTTTGGCTAGCTTAAGGAAACCTCTTCCTTTCCTTTTTTTTTGTTTATTATCACTGCATGAATCTGCAGCATATGATAGTTTATAATTTCTCAGGCTTGTTAAATTCATGTTAAAGGTCTGTTTTCTTGTTGAATAAATTTTGTTCATATAATGCTGCCTATTTCATACAGTGAGTCTTTAATAGCACCTTTGGTCTATGCGCAACTCACAGATCAAAACAGAGGACTAAAATAGGGGTTGATGATGCTATTTACATGTGTGATTCCTGCTGTCTTCTTGTTAGTAGCTTTAATATAATAGAAGACCTTGTCTGTTTTGTAATTAACACATCTTTACTGGAGAGATATTTGGAAGTGATTGCTGTGAATATACTGGTTAGTAAAATAAACACAATCACACACCACTTTCTGTTATCAGACAAATTTGTGAATTGTACACATTATACTCCAGATCAACAAACTGTGATATAACAGCCAAGTAGAAGACACATTTATATAACCTTATATTTTTTTCTGAATATGTGTATTCATTCTGACCTTGCAAATATAATTAGTTTGTGGGATGCATGGAATTCAGTACCATGTTTAGTAATTGCAATGTTTAGAAATAGATACTAAATATTTTGAAGCTGCCAATACAAATTAAAAACTGTACCTATGTATACATCTGTGTTGGTTTTAAAATTGTATGAAAAACAGCTACATTCCATATTTGTATCAACGGCTGTCCTCTGATCAAAGGTCCATGATACTGCTTGTTTTGTCAAAATCTAGCATTCAACTGAATTTCCATCTATACACATTTTATCCAAATCATGAAATAATCCATTTAACAAGCTATCATCCTAATAAGTTCTTTCAATATGATTAATTATAGACCAGCAAAGGGAATATTTTTACTACTTTTAAAAATCTATTTTCTAATATATTGTTGTGTTTTTAAGAATCCAAGACCTTCCAGTGGAATTATAGCTTTTACAAGTGTTTATATACTTGAAGGTATTTTTAAAAAAATAAAAAAAACTTTTTAAAATATCTATACACAATCAGAGGTAACAACATTTCAGGGGGAGGGCATGCTACAAATACAGATTTAACATCTAAGGTGATTAACTGCAATCAGTTAATTCAGTTCAGTTACTCAGAAAAGAAGCTATTTCTGGCATATATTTCCAGCCAAAAAACCAACAACCCCCCACTAAACCCTACGACATGCAGAAGCTCTTTCAAAAATGTATTGTGTTGCAATTCAGTCATCTAGCTATTGTTCATGCCATAGTTTTATGAAGAAACATAATAATGCATAAGAAATTCTTTGCAAAGGATATAATGTAGCTATGCTAGGTGCAGAAGAAGTAATGTCCCATCTAAAATCTCTTTTATCACCTGCAACTGACCTGTTATCAACTGCTTAGTTGGTTTCTAAATTCTTTAAAAATTAAATGGAACACATGACCCTTGAAGCGCAGCTGAGGTTTATGACCACTTCGTTATTTATGCTGCCATGCACACTCAGACAACCACAACTGAAGAACATCTTTGGTCCCCTGTAAGCCCACAGCATAAAAAATTCAGAGAAATCTTACTTTTTATGCCATTTCCAATGAAAAGCACTAAGAACAGAAACTGACTCATGCCAAATGCATATCACTGAATTGCTGTGATTGTGAGTTTGAGGTCTGCTACATGGAAATTATTTATAAAAATGTCAATTTTAGCTCTGGAAAAGAGATTCCTAGGAGTATGCACATTTTATTTCTTTATCCTTGGAGAATTTGTTTGCTTTGGGTCAGGTCTACTATGCAACCTGAATACCCATACTGGGAGGGGAGACAGCTACAGAATAATACATTTATCTTGACAAGCAAAGGCATGCATCTCTAAGCCACAAACAGAAAAACCGCAAGTTTCAAGGCTATTTGCCTTAATGAAGATAGATGGATTATTCTACATCCACCATGGTAAAAGGCATTTAAAAATTAATACTTTTAAACAAAAAGTCTACTTGGAACTTTTTGGTTTAGGGCAGGGAAATAAACTGAAATAACCCTTCGAATTTAAGTAAGCTAGCACTACCGTCTTATCTAAAGCACAGCACTAATTGAGTACCACTGCATTAAAGAAAACTATTCAGCATACAAAAATTGCATTTGTTAAGTAAGATATTTCTTTTTCAGCTCCTAGAAGACAAACACACATCTCATCTTCACATACTAAAAGATGAAATAACAAAACCTTTAAAAATTCTTAGGTGTGCATTATACATACGTTAAAAGTTAACAGGACAGAAGATAAAACTGGTACTGGAATGCAATTTGCTACTAATGGTCAGTTTAGGAAACCCACATTGAGACTACAAAGATGATAGACCAAACCACGGAATCACTGTTTGGAGGAACATAAATGAGCCCCAGTTGCATGCGCTTCCTCATTCCCCTCCTAATCACACAAGACTTCCCTTCCTCTTTTCCCAGTCTAGTCACGTATGGTTTCCCCCATTACCTACTTAGCACTAACCAAAGTTTGTCACAATGTCTGAATTAGCTAACTGATAAGTGCTTGCCTTCCAAAAGGAGAATCAGAAACACGCCAACAGATTTCTGAAACTGATTCCCAAACTTTGCATATTCAGAACGTGGAGAAATATGGACTGTACTGAACAGGGGGGGAAAGCCACACGTCATATGGGATGGGGTGAGGAGCCTATGTGTGAATCCATGGCTTATTCGTGATCCTCCAAACTATGGTTTGATCACTTGAATTAAGCCACTTGTTAGATGTAGTTCTGTAAATTGTGCAAATGACCTTGGTACATGTCTGAGGTTTATCATCATAAACAAGGTTTGTGAAGTTGGCACTTTCTAACAAGGCGTAAGCCAGCAGTTCTAATTTCCCCCCTCTATGGACGACTTTAAAAGTGCTAGGGTCTCTGCTGACCACTTAATAAAATGAGCTTATCTCTTCAGTGTCAGTATCAGTATCAATACCAATGCCATATTATGAAAACCACAGGCCCTAAGCCAGGATGCTGAGAAAGGCCACTTTAACTGATTTTTCAAAGGGAAAAATTAATAGGCTGCACCAACACCATATTATGAAAATCTTAGGTCCACGCCAGGGCCTTGTTAGCCTGTTCGATAATCCAGCCCTAATCAAAACAGTCTTGATTATCCATCATCTGTGGGGCAGGGGAGAGAATCTATCAAGTGCAGAGCAGGAGTCAGAAATTCTTGACGATTCCAAAACCTTTCCATGGATCACCTGAATGGAGTTCTGGAAGAAACAGTAATCTAGATGAGAATATCTCATCAAACCTAACATTTAAGTTACGTCACTTGTGCATGTGTATTTCACAATACACACACACACACACACACACACACACACACACACAAAATATACATTGTTTCATGTGCAAGGTGAGCTAGCATCACAACCTGTATCAGCTTCTATGCCACAGAATCATAGAATTGTAGAGATGAAAGGGACCTAGAGGGTCATCTAGTCCAAATCCCTGCAATACAGGAATCTCAGCTAAAGCATCCATGACAGATGGGCATCCAACCTCTGCTTAAAAACCTCCGAGGAAGGAGAGTCCACAACCTCCCGAGGGAGTCCATTCCACTGCCGAACAGCTCTTACTGTCAGAAAGTTCTTCCTGATGTTTAGTCAGAATCCATTGGTTTGGGTCCTACTCTCCTAAGCCTGAGAAAATAAGCTTGCTCCATCTTCTATGTGGCAGCCCTTATGATATTTGAAGATGGCTATCATATCTCCTGTCTCCTCTCTTCCAGGCTCAACATACCCAGATCCTTCAACCATTCCTCATAAGGCTTTGCTTCCAATCCCTTGATCATCTTTGTTGCCCTCCTCTGCAGCACATGTCCCAGTTCGTTAACATCCTTCTTAAACTCTGGCACCCAGAACTGGACACAGTTCTCCAAGTGCGGTCTGACCATGGCAGAATAGAGTGGCATTAAAACCACTCAATCTGGTGAGAGCAACTGCTCATTTCTGGAAGTGTTTCCAAGGGCTAATTTTACCTTTACCTACTCATGTGTTTAAGATTCGTGAGGTTAAGAGAAAAAAATGTTCAGACGCAAGTTGCTGTATTACTGAAATTAGCTTTAATGTATGTCAGAAATGTGCCTTAAGCATACAATCTATATAACTGCTCAAAGATGGTAGTCTCGCATGCTGATATTACAAAGACTAATGTCTTTGGCAAGCTTTGTACTCCTTCCTTAAAAACACTCTGAAATATAATGGAGGGTGGGGAAAAGTGAGACACTGGAGTCAGTACTAGAGTTGAGGATTTGTGATATGACTGAAAAGAGAGCTTACGAGTTAGGCTTCAGATCCAAGTTGTCAACTTGACAGAACTGAAGTTGCATTTAGAAGCAGCCAAAGATCTGTGCCAAAGTCATCTTTTTGCATTACAGAAGATCTGAATGTGTCAGTCACACAGCCCACAGTAATGCAGAAAGGCCAGAGAAATCAACATTAAGTTTTCTTGATTTTGTTGGCATTTCTCTCAACCAATTCACTAAGCTCTCCGTATTTGTCCAAATAAGCCAGTTAGACAGAAGACAGGTAAGAATAAAATGCTTAAGAAAGGGCACTATTCAGTGTATAGATTAACACTCTGCATGTAAACACTCCTAAGCTGTGAAGCAATTTACATACAGGAAAGCACTGTGGATGAATCTACAACAATCTCACCAAAACAAATTACATCATGAAGAAACTTATTGCATGCTACAATATAGCAGACACAATTTTAAACAAACAAACAAACAAACAAACAAACAAAAACTCTTTTAAAAACTAGAACCTGAAAAAGCACAAAATATGACAGGAAAGCAGGATTTAGAAGTATTAGCAAATGTACTGTGAGATAGGGGAAAGATAGCCCTGCGGCATCATTTGAGAGCAAAAGGAAACAACTATAGGGTCAGGTACAGTGCACTGAAGAGATGAGAAACCACTAGCAGGGAACAGTGGGAAAGAGGAAGCAGCGGTGGGGGCGGGTGGGAGCAGAAAACGCAAAAATAAAAGAGGGGGCAGCACTAGTTGAATGGTTCAGAGTGCACAGTGGTGACCCATGATGGCTGCTTTCAGGCAAAACTGTCTGCAGCACCATAGCTCTGTGCTTCAAGCCTTGGCACAGGCCCCCAGAAAGGCTACTTTCCTAAACCCACTATTGCTTCTTCCCTGCCTCCACACAGGAACAACTTACTGCACTGTGGCAAACACTGCTATAAATTATGTTCTGCTACAAGTAATAACAGTGGAGCTGATAATGCCCTCTGACTGAAGTGTAGCCATCAAAAGACAACCTTAGCTATTTCTGGAAGATCCTCAGGCGCTGGATTACAGGAA
This sequence comes from Podarcis tiliguerta, assembly GCF_965153285.1. NCBI lineage: Eukaryota > Metazoa > Chordata > Lepidosauria > Squamata > Lacertidae > Podarcis > Podarcis tiliguerta. The sequence continues at coordinate 30,910,076 of NC_139534.1, forward strand.
GTCAGTTCCATAACCAGGGAACAGCAAACAAGATCACTTACCTGCGCACCCTCTGCAACTGGAACTTGGCACAAAGATGGCAGTGTTTTGAAGGCACTCTAGGTTGATGCCAGGGAAGAGGGCGGGAATTGTGGAGAAGGGCTCTTGCTTCTACAGCACACTGCTCATGGCTTTCTGAAACTAGAATCTGCCCTTTGACTTTGGCTATGGCAACATTTAGGGATCCAATGCAAATTTTGTAGCAGTGACATAAAGCGCACCTAGTTGCCTTGCCAAGCAAGAGGTGGGCTGCCCCATCTGTACAAACTGAAGGCAGAATGGATTGCAGTGGCCGGGTCCTATCTAGCTCACAAGGACACAGCCCTTTCAACAGATGGAACTCATTGTAAGAATACCTGGCCAGCGCTAGCAGTAGATGCAGAACCAAAATCACTCCATGACAACCAACCGGAGGAGGGAACTATTTATGGTGGGAGTCCAAACCTCCCACAGAGTACAAGATTTGCCAGCCATTGTTAGTTCTTCAGCTCAGGATTTTGATTCGGAGGGCTCACCCATATTCAGCTTTCAATCATGGTTCGCCCATGAGTCAGCACCGGGATGAAAAAAAGGAGGTGTCATTTCCTACGACAGCACAAGAATGTTTCTCTGTATGTTGCCATCCCATTAAGTCTTTCCCTCACCCCTCTCTACGTCTTGTACAATTACCTCTATAGCTAAGTGGATCAAGGCCCAAAGTGCAGTATCAGCATCATGTATATGGGGCCAACATTCTGAAGATGCAGGAGGAGAGGACAGCAGGGAGCATGTGGCGATCAAATGAGAGGCAGCTGCAAGCGACACCCATCTCTGCTCCCCCCAAGCAGCCATTGCTGCCTGGACTGCTTGAAATAAAAAGAAAAGTCTGTCGGGGGGGGGCGGGGGGGCTCCACCTGGTCCTAGTTCCCAGCAACTGCTATCTGGGTTGGGACAAATAAAGAAAGGAATGGGCCAGTCTAGTGGGGTAATTCTGAAGGAGAGGCACTGGTGTGGGGGGGTGTTACACGGGAGTCTGGACCCCTGCCATGTGATAAAGACCCCCTTAACAATAGAAGGTAAAGGTAGACCAGGGTGAGTCTGGATTGCATTTGGGTTCTGAATGAGATGCCCCCCTTGTGGATAGAAAGGTTCACTGAGTAAGAGATGGGGAGGTGTTTCGGAGTAAAGGTTGAAGCTATCTACAAGTGGATCAATCCCTTCTGCGTGCAGGGCGGCTGTCTACCAGCTCCATCTGGTACGCAGGCTGAGACCCTACCTGCCTGCGGATTGTCTCGCCAGAGTGGTGCATGCTCTAGTTATCTCCCGCTTGGACTACTGCAATGCGCTCTATGTGGGGCTACCTTTGAAGGTGACCCAGCAACTGCAACCAATGCAGAATGCAGCAGCTAGACTGGTGACTGGGAGTGGCCGCCGAGACCATATAACACCGGGCCTGAAAGACCAACATTGGCTCCCAGTATGCTTCTGAGCACAATTCAAAGTGTTGGTGCTGACCTTTAAAGCTCTAAACGGCCTCAATCCAGTATACCTGAAGGAGGGTCTCCACCTGCATTGTTCAGCCTGGACACTGAGGTCCATCGCCGAGGGCCTTCTGGTGGTTCCCTCACTGTGAGAAGCAAAGCTACAGGGAACCAGGCAGAGGGCCTTCTCAGTAGTGGCGCTCGCCCTGTGGAACGCCCTCCCATCAGATGTCAAGTAAATAAACAACTATCTGACTTTTAGAAGACATCTGAAGGCAGCCCTGTTTAGGGAAGTTTTTAATGTTTTATTCTGTTTAATATTCTGTTGGGAGCTGCCCAGTGGCTGGGGAAACCTAGCCAGTTGGGTGGGGTGTAAGTATATTATTGTTGTTGCTGTTATTAATTATTATTATTATTATTATTATTATTATTATTATTATTATTATTATTATTATTTGCTGTCTACAAGTGATCCAACCCCTTTGCATACAGGTAGTTGCACTCTGAGCACAACAGATAACCACTATTTACATGGTCACTTGTAAGCACACAATCTGGCCAAGGGAACCTGCAATGCTCCTTGGTTTGCTGAGGATGAAGTGGGCAGTTACAAGTCCCTGTGTGTGTCAGAAATCTACCATCCAGGTGATCATGAAGCCACTGCAGGTTTCAGACCAAGTTTTATAACCAAAACAGCCTTGGTTGACCTGACTGATGATCTGTATAGAGAGAGGCAGGGCAGGGTGACTGTTACTTCTCCTTGACTTCTCAACAGCTTTTGACACCACTGACATTCTGGTATTACTTGGGGGCAGGGGGAGGTTACTGGAGATGCCGTATTAGGATGGTTCTGCTCCTATCCATAGGACCCTTACTAGAAAGTAATACTGGTAGACTGTTGCTTGGCTCTGTGGCTTTTGAGCTGTGGTCTTTTGCAAGGGTCTATTCCTTCTCTTGCTATTCAGTAATGATGATGGCATACAGCTCTCTCTCTCTCTCCACTGCATCTGAATAAGGAATGGCTATGCAAGTGTTAGACCGGTGTCTGGAAGCTGGATGGGGGTGAGTAAACCTAAAGCTGAATCCTGGTAAGACAGGGTCAGTGTGGGTGGGAGGTTCCTGTGCCTGGGAACTACGTGGATGACCTCTTCTGGGGTGGGGTTTCACTCTCCCTGAAAAAAACATATCCAAAGCCTAGGAGTACTCCTAGATTCTAACCTACCACTTGAGTCTCAGTTGGCTTCTGGGGCTAGGAGTGCTTATGCCCAGCTTAGGCTGGTTCGCCAGCTACAGCAGTTCCTGGACTAGAATAGTCTGGCCTCAACTGTCCACGTTCCGGTGACCTTCTGCATGGACTATTGTAATGCACTTGTGGATGGTCTGGAGACAGCAGCTAGTGCAGAATGCACCTATTAGGTTGGGTAAGTGGGGCAACCTGACGAGACCATGTGCCACCGGTCCTGAATGAAAGCACTGCACTATCTGTCAGTGAGCTAACATGCTCAAGCTGGGGTTTTTACTACTAGTGTACATTTGGTGATTGAAAGAAAGAGTGGGGATGTTCAATCTCAACATTTCAATGGGGTTTCAGGGTTTTTTTGTTGTTGTTTTAATGTTCACATTAAAAAAATGATTTAAAAATTGATCCCTTTGGGTTCTTTGATGAAATAGGACACCTAATGCAGTATTTTTTTAGAAATGTCTCACGAATGAACAAAGCAAGCTGAAGATAAAAACTGCAGGAAGAAACCAACATTAAAATAAAAGAACAGTAAAGATGTGATGCCTCATATTGTGTGGGAAAATATATGTGAGGTTTAAGCAAATAAGATGCTCTGGGAGGAAACTGGTCTCATGGTGCTCACCTCTCCAAAGTACCCTACGAAAAACAAGGGGAGGGGAGCCACCATCAATTTGCAAAAGGAATGTTGTAATTTTACTTACTATACCTCGCCATGCACAAGCACTTTCAAATGTATCCAATTTTCTCTCTTTATAATAATTCACAACAAACCAAGAACAAAGGAACTACAGATTCTAAAGTGAGAGTAGCTGCTGGGGTGGAAAACAGAACATACAGAAAACGATATGGCAGACTGAGGTTAATGGGGCAGCTGAACTTGTGGCAAGCACCCCCGTATGGGGTTTTACACTCATTGTGTCATTTTGTCACCATGTTACATCATAGGTAGGTGCAGTTATTCTTTGGCAGATTGCTTGCTTCCAACAAATTACATCTATTAGCTACTGCTTAGGAGGTGGATTCGCTATGGCCTGGGATGAATACAATCGTTTCTACAGAGAGATAAAATGAAGCCTCATCTCCATCAATCTCTTCCTTACATCAGAGTGGATAAGCAGATAATGACACATGTAGCTGCCTTAAACAGAGTCAGGCCACTGGTCCAGGTCGCTCAGCACTGTCTACCTTGACCAGCAGTAGCTCTCCAAGGTTTCAGATAGAATCTTTCCCAGCCCCACCTGGAGATGCCAAGGATTGAACCTGGCACCTTCTGCATGCAAAGCAGATGTTCTACCACCGAGCCATGGCCCCTTCACAAATATAGTCATTAAGTCCACTTCAGATAACCATTTTATGTGGTGAAATCAACTAAGTTAATTTTCCCTAATTGATTTTGGCCTGTTATGTTGGAGTTTTTAACAAGACTCATTTCATGGCCAGATCTGGTTCTACCTATTTTTAAGTGCTCTACTAGCGCACAGCAGGTCATTTATCTGGACACACGTTTGATCAGTTACAAGTTTAGCTCAACAAAGTAAGGGGAGCAGAGTGTGGGAAGAGTAGAGCACTAATCCCACTTTCTTTTTTTCATGCATGCCTTAGCAACTAGGAAGACTTGAGATAGTCCTCTCTCCTAATTGCTGCAATATATTAAGGCAATTCCCTATGAGATTTGGCAGTGAGAATACCTGTGAATCAATTCCCCCCATCTTCCAAAGAATCCAGGCCTCTTGAAGGGTTGAAGAAGCCTTCTCAGGCAACACCATTCTACCCTCCCAAAATTCCAGTAAGTGGTATGGAGGAGTACAAGAGCTTATTCCAACATCATGCTCTGTGCTTGATTCATTGCAGGCCCCTACATCTCAATCCCATCCCACAACAAATGCAAGATGAGATGTGGCTTACAGGTCTAAGCAGAGATAGATACAAGTGAAATATTTAGCGGAAGAAAGGAAATGGCTGTGGATACAGTTTAGAGGCTTCATAATGCCTAGCAGCAGCCAGGAAAGCTTCAGAACTGGAAAGTTTCATTAACAGACCTATCATGTCCAAGGGCTATGTAGGTATTTATTAGAATTAAGAAACTCTACTTCCTCTTCTATTCATTCCAAAGTTGCCGATTAAACATGCGGTGAACCAGACTAAGTAACTCTTTATACAGGTTATCAATGTTTACTACAGAAAGCGATACTAAATGGGCTAAAATAATAACGGAAGCTGTAGATATTCTGAAACAATACAAAAACAATGGTACAATACTTTGTATCAAATAAGAGATCTTGAAGGCAAACTGAAGCCTAGCACCAAAAACAATGCACAAAGTGCTCCTTCTCAGAATCTCTGAAAGTGTTTCAGCTCTAGATATGCTTGAATAATATCCTGCACTTCAGATACTTGCTTGAGTCTTATATTTTTTTTAATTCCTTTTTGTTTTGTTAGATCCACACACTTGTACCAACATTCTTGGCTTTTAAAAATGAAAGTTAACAACAAACAACAATTATATGTTGTTATAATACGCATGCAAGTTGACATCTCATCGTAACTGCAGCAGCAATATTAGCTGCTCACCTGCATTACCATCCCAAAACCATTAACACAAGACTTAAATACTTAAAATATTTATAAAACTGTATAAATGCCATACATACTATTAATTTAATGACTATTCTGCAATACAATAGAAAAGCATGCTCAAACAAAACACCTCAGCAGTATTTTAAAGCAGTAACCAACTAGCCAATTTCTGTATGTTCTGAAGTTTTTCTAATCCACTCTCCCTGTGGCTGAGCAAAATCGAATTGCCTCTCACATTTGCAGACAGCTCTGTGAAGGTGATAATAGAGCTGCTCCCTGCTGTCATGAGGCAGGAAATAGGAAAATGGCATATGGGGCTAGAAAGAAATAAAAAAAAGAAAGAACCAAACAAGAACAAAAGAGATTTCAACAAAGGACAAACTATAACCCAATATGCTTTGCAAGTTAATCTCTTTTCATAATGATTTCACATAATCATTCATCTGCAAACTTACCCTAAAACGTGAATGGCTGCAAAGTCTTTGGGGAAAGTTTTTATTCCGAAACGTTTGGAACACACAAAGTGTTGTGTTCCTGCTCTATAAAGCAAGAGTGTTATTTCTATCCATGAAAGATCGAATCCAGCTCAATCTAATAGGGCAGATTATTTATGTTGCCAGGCTTTGAACTCATTTCTTTCTTTTAAAAAATTAAGCTCTGCCTCAATTTAAAAGAGCAAGGCTGCTTACAAATGTACGCAAGCAATTGTTACAAGAAAAACCCTTAAATAAAGTCCCCACTAAAATAGCAAATCGCAAATGCTTACATCACAGGCAAGCTCCTAATCTGACTCTAAACACATTTACTCAGAAAAACTGTGCAGTTTCAATGGGACCCGCTTTCTAATTTCACTTCATATATTTCACATAAATTTCTAATTTAAGATTATAGCCTTAGGGTGTCGTTTTTAAAAAAGAGATGTTACCTATCAACAAAATGCAGCAACTCGACTGCTCACTGGGTTCAAAATCTGACCATCATGTTACACAGCTGCTAAAAAGCTTGCACTGGCTGTCAATCAGCAACTGGGATAGGTTTACGGTGCTGGTACTGGTGCCTTATTCAGCTCAAAATAGGATACCTAGAAGATTGCCTCACCCCCTATATACCCAACTGATCACTGTACTCTGCAGGAAAGGGCCTCCTTCAGATGCCATCTTATCAGAAGGTCCACTCTGCACAATGTAGGAATTGGACAATTCAGTGTGATGGTACCAGAGCCTAGGACTTGCCGATCAGAAGGTTGGCAGTTCGAATCCCTGTGACGGGGTGAGCTCCCATTGCTTGGTCCCTGCTCTTGCCAACCTAGCCATTCAAAAGCACGTCAAAGTGCAAGTAAATAAATAGGTATTGCTCCGGTGGGAAGGTAAACAGCATTTCCGTGCGCTGCTCTGGTTTGCCAGAAGCGGCTTAGTCATGCTGGCCACATGACCCGGAAGCTGTACGCCGGCTCCCTAGGCCAATAAAGCGAGATGAGCACCGCAACCCCCGAGTTGGTCACGACTGGACCTAATGGTCAGGGGTCCCTTTACCTTTACCTACCCTTTAGAATGCCCTCTCCTTACGTATCAGAAACACATTGTCTCTACCATCCCTTCTGAAAACTTCTATTCCAAAATGCTTTTAAGTGAATATTTTTTATCCCAGTTTTTCATCTGTGTTGGATTGAAATTGTATTTATGTATGTCTTTATTGTCAAATCTTTTATGGGAAGCGATTCATAAACGACATAGGGAAGCACAGAAGGGCTCTTCAAGAGCAAAGAGGGAAAGAAAAAAAGAGACAGCAATTACAGGACCAAGTTGAGCTATTTCCATCTACAGAAGTATGGATGTGACAATGTTAATAATATCTCATTAATGAGAATCCAGAATGCCTCTATGGGATTTTTAACTTAAAATCCCATGGAGGCATTCTGGATTCTCATTAATGAGATATTATTAACATTGTCACATCCATCCTTCTGTATGCAACAGAAACTAATACATACCTTTCCTTTCACGCTTTGAATGGGATCCACCACTACAGCTACAGCTCTTTCGGACAGGGCTTCAAAACTCTGCTGAGTATTGATATCTACACCAGACAACCAGCAGCCAAAGCCAGGGTGACTGTGATACCAGCCAACAACCATTTCAGGTCTGTAACAAAGAAGGCATTTGGAGATTATCATCACAAAATATGAAAAGCTGCAATGAAATATGGATGTTTTCAGTAGGAAATGAAACCCTGAGATGTGAAAAGGCACCATTAGAAACATTTAAAATCGCTGCTCACTAGATTGTGGTGAAAACGTTAAAATGTGACAAAGAAGTGCAATCAATTAAGGGACTGTATATTAGCATTGGTAGCATCAGGCTCTCACTTTTTCACCCTCCTACCACATCTCCCAATGCAGTTTTTGCCCTTTCAGCACTTCAGCAAATACCTTTGCGAACTCACTGCCACCAAAAGTTGGCTTTTCACAGCAGAATGTCCATTTCAGACATGGACGACAGGAAAAAGCGGTGGGAAAAGATTAAATATCAATTAAACCAGCAGTAGAACTAGGAACTCAGTCAAAAAGCAATTTGCACTGTTCTGCTCAGCTGTTGAATCTTTTGTTAACAGTAATTTTGAAGTTTCTGCTGCAGTATAAGAATTTGAGCAAGCAGATGACAACTGTTGAGAGACCCCAAGTGAAGTAACAAAATTTGTTTAAATATTTGGATGCCTTTTTATCAGGTAACCTTTACTGTGGTGTACAGACCACCATAGCTGAAAAATCAGAGTTGGGGTGGTAACAGTCTATTTTGTACGAGTGGAAGCTGTCAGCTGAATATTAATTCAATGTATGCAATAGTTCCAACCAAAAGCAGAGTTGGATGCAATCTTACTGTGTGTATTCTCACAAGATAGCAAGCCCATGATTAGGCTTTCGTAACACGTTGTGTTAGTTGTACAAGACTAAACCAATTGCTTCTGCTGCAGTACTAGTAAATGAGCCAAGAGGAAACTAGGACATGCATGATTTATTCCTTTTTTAAAAACGAATTGAGAAATTCTTTACCTTCCAGTCTGCTTTAGCATATCCAACATTTTGGCTTGAAACACAGGATCAACTGCCTCTACGCTGACCCCCTGGATTTGGAGACAGATTAACAGCATAAAAATAATCTAGTTTACAGATATTTATGAAAAGACTTTTCTTGCACACACACAAATGATTCATGATAGTAACAATCTGCTCCTGTATATAAAGGTTACATGGTATTTTAGATGTCACCTTTTAAGAATTCTAAGAATTTTATAGGACATATCATATCTAATCTCCCCCTTCTTCTCTAGGAGCTCAGAGCAGTATCAACCTCACAACATCCCTGTGAACTGAATGTAGGCTATGAACGAATGTAGGCTATCAACAATTTGTACAAGGCCACCCAGTGAACTTCATATACGAGCAGAAATTTAACTTTAGTCCTCCCATCTCCAAAATGAACAGACAATAGCTTCTGCACTGTACTTGCTAGCAAACCTAATTTTCATATGTGATGATTTAGTTGTTCAAATGTATAAAATGTTAACTATTTGCATACTTTTTATAAAACCCAAGAACAATTTGTACACCTCTTAGGTGTTCATTTTGTAGTCTCTGTTTACAAAAGGCTTCTGGGCAAGCCCACTGTCAATATTCAGAAGTCAATACTCATTTTCTTTGTCCTCCTGAGTATTCATGTCTGCTGCTTGGTTTCAGATTTACTGCTGGTGACAAAACATCCTCCATCAGCCAGTAGTGCATACATCAGTAGGAAAAAAATAGCTCAGTTGGTAGAGAATGAGACTCTCAATTTCAGGGTTGTGGGTTCGCGTCCATTGGGCAAGAAGATTCCTGCACAGCAGGGGGTTGGCCAGATGACCCTTGGGGTCCCTTCCATCACTATGATTCTCCACCATCTTGCAGTTTCATTCAATGGAACCTTCCCCAAATGATTTGTGAAATAAGGGCAATGTGAGGGAACCCACAGTAGCCCATGGTGACTTATTAGCGAAGCACTTAAGAGGACATAGCTGCTCACATCCCCTTTGACTTGGACAACAGAGGTGTGCAACTTGTTCTACTGATTCTGTAGGACACGTTTTAGTTGGTTACACCTTTGAGCCACAACAAGTTGTTTGGTGGGGCGTGTGGTTGACCAGCTGGTTGCCCGATTATGCTCTCTCATAATCATACTTCTTTGCAAGAAGAACCAGTCCTGGCCACCTTGGAGATACAGTACTTGAGAGGCAGCCACAACAGAAAACATCCTTAGATACCAAGAACTGTAACTAGTGGCTGCTCACCAATATCCAATTCCTGGGGAAAGTGTTTGAATGGGTGGTTCTTGTACAACTTCAGTCATTCTTAGGTGAAAATTATCCAGATCCATGACAGCTGATTTAAGGCACAGAAACTGCCTTGGTTACTTGGACATCTCAACAGGAGCAGCTTTCAGTAAAATCAACCATGGAATTGTACTAGATATGCTGAGTGATTTGGGAATTGGAGCAGTGTACTTCAGTAGTTCCACTCCTCCCTGGATGAACAATTCCTTGGATGGGAGACTACTGCTCAATGGGATCCCTTGTACTTCTATTTCTCCTTCTCACTGGATACAGGTGAGGCACTGGAGATGCTGGTGGCAGCAGATGCAATCCTGAATAGATTGTTTAGCCATAGTTATCCATGCCTTGCCAACATTCTACTAGTGCAATGTACTGCCTTTGAAGACTTATCAGAAACATCTTTTAGTACAAAGCACATCTACCAGGTTACCAATTAGGGCTGTTTTTGGGAAACATATCAGCAGTACTTAAAAACAGCCACACTGTTTGCGGACACAATTCATAACCTATAAAGCCCTGAGCTGTGGCCCCATAAAAATGACTGGAGAAGTTATGGTGACTCCTGTTTGGTATGCTCTTCCCAGAGAAGCTCACCAGACACTAATGGTGATGTAATTTCAGTGTTAAAATCTTTTTTTTAAATTCCAGGAATTAGAAAATATTGACAACATGATTTTATTTTGATGCCTCTTCTTATGTGGTTTCTCGTTTAGCTATTGCCTGCTGCTGTTGTGATTCTACTATCTCCAAGTTTATATATTTTATTATTATTTCTTTAAAATCCTGGAAACCTTAATGCTCAAGGACAGCTTATAAATTCACAATACATATATACAGGTAAGATGGGAGCAGCATCCCATAGGATTTGGGAGCACATCCTTGTAACTTGTAAACCAGCACACAGTAGTCTGTGCCTTCGAACAACGATGAGCTATAGACTCAAGTTCCATTAGTACCAAGTTACAGAGCAACTCCCAAATGTAATAGAAATATCTGAAACATAAGCTGAGCCACACTCAAAACGAATCTGATAAATAGGTTCAGAAGTACTATTATGGATAAAGCACAATATATTTTAAATCCCACTTTCTGTGCTGTAAACAATAAAACTTGATACTTTCTGCTATTGAACAGATCTAGCTATGAAACCTGAAGCTGAGACTCCAATACTTTGGCCACCTCATGAGAAGAGAAGACTCCCTGGAAAAGACCCTGATGTTGGGAAAAATGGAGGGCACAAGGAGAAGGGGACGACAAAGGACGAGATGGTTGGATAGTGTTCTCGAAGCCACCAGCATGAGTTTGACTAAACTGCGGGAGGCAGTGGAAGACAGAAGTGCCTGGCGTGCTCTGGTCCATGGGTCACGAAGAGTCGGACACGACTAAACAACAACAAGCTATGAAACTGTGAGCACTGCACCACTGAGGCACCCAGGTATATATAGCTAATAACTGACACTACCCAGTCCTAACAGACCACTACATTTCTTCCAGCACTGATAGACATACGACAACTATCAGTATTCTTTTCACAACCATCACACATGTAGGGAAGGAAGGGATCTTGGGGTACAACTGGACATAACACATTCACTCACTGAAGAGCACTTACCGTTCCCGACTGTGGCATAGCAAACACATCAATCACTCTGACAGTATAGTCATCAACAAATTCTCCAAGCATCAGCCCCATAACTTCCATGGGAACACCAGCTCGACCATGCTTCAACATCTGGAAAGAAGATCAAATTCTACTGAAAGACTATTCAAGGGATACATTTGACTCTTATTCCCCAGCCCCTGCTCTGTAATGTAATAAAATGCACTTGAAATATCCATGTAACACCAAAGGTATGAAGTTATTACATATTCATATTCACTTCTTTAGTACTATAATTGGCTTTATTTAATTATAAAGTCTTATTTTCTCGAAACAGCTGAAATTTCTCCATGCTATGCAAGTCACTTAAAATACCCCCTTCCCCAAGGGCACATGCCACAATAACAGACAGAAATTCAATAGTTTGAATTCAAAAGACAATGGGACAGTAAGACACCTTGTTTGGATTTGAGAAGTCAAGGTATGAAAATGTTAAAAAATAGTAACATTACAACTTATGCTGCGATGTTCAAATGAAGGGCAGGCAGGATATAAATTGAATAAATAATAAAAATAAATAAATAAATGTTGCCCAAGAATAAAAAAACATTATTGTTGTTGTTGTTGTTGTTGTTGTTGTTGACATTCAAGGATTACAGAAGTGTCTCACTTGTTCATAGTGGAGACAGATATATGCAGGGCTTTGTGAAATATCATCCAACAAAACACAAATACTTACCTTCAAAAGCGCAAGGGAAGAGATGTAAACCTGTTCAGCAGTGTCAACTGCAGGAGCGTCAGTAGGAGGCCCCTAGGTAAAGAAGAAACACATCACCATGCCTTCAGATTCATGTATAAAAGGTTTTATTCTAGAAAGGCAACACATGCACACATTCTGCCCTATCAATTACAGCATTTGACGTACAAGACAAGAGGAATCCAGAGCCCGATACTATAGTATCTTCCATCTCCCTCTTCTGCCCATCAGTCCCCAACTGGTCTCCCTAAAAGATTCAGCTGAATAGCAGGGGAAGCAAGGGCCAAGGGCTACAAGCTGGAGGAAGAAAACCTAACAAACCACCCTCCTTTGTTGTTAATACATCGAGCTATGAATCAGAAGTCTATACTTCCCACCTTGCCACTGTCACAAACTCTGTATGTAGCCCTTGGCATGCCACTCTCTTGGTCTCAGCCCAGCATCTGAGCTATGAGGATAAAACTGTCCAGTCTTACGGGGTTGTTGAATGGAATACAGAAGAATATTGTGAAATGCTCTCAACACTTTATAGTAGCCTTTGGAACCTTTGGTTCCCATATGCTGTTGGGAGTACAACCTCTCCAAGACAGCTTAGACAATCGCCAGGGATGATGGGAGTTGCAGCCCAAAAACATTTGGGGGCCCAAGGTTGAAGGCTGCTTTAAAGTATCATACAAATGCTAAGTATTCTTATTGGATTAGCATGTGCGTGTGCATGTACACAGACACGTGTTTCTGGATCCTGGCCAAAGTTGATAAAGAGCACTTCCCTATATAAACTAGTGATTTAGTCTAAGAGAAGGCAATTGTGTTTCTTTGATCATCTATCTACTCAGTATTTAAAAATCAAAAATACTGTGCTTAGTGAAAATCTTATCAATGATACAGGCTTGGACTCCAATGAAGTTCTATTAGTGAATTAAATCTTGCAGGAAGTCTCCGCAGATATATATATATATATCTCCAATTCACCAATTAACTGCATGTTTCTTACAGTGGTGTGAATATAAATGCTGCTGGGCTAGCATGATTAACTGGCACCAACACAAACACAATTTCCTTTGCTTTCCCTTTGCTTCGTCAGTTTTCAGCTAAAGAGGACCTGAAGAAAAAGGCTATGGGAGCACTTTGCAGATCCACTGGTGCAGTGAGAGAAAAATGGACCTCCAATCCCTAGGTGGAAAAGCTGTGAACAAAATACTGTGCTCTTTGCTTCATGAGTAGCTAATAAAAAATTAGCACAATTGTCCAAGGTGTGAATGATGGCCGAGGCCAGTGCTGTGTATTGCTCAAGTGGAGAATGCCAACTAGCATTTGAGAGGGGAAAAATGCCCTTCCTGGGAAGCAAGGTGCTTCCTGTGAATGATGACAGTGGTACTAAATCTTTTTCTAAACGTGACTGGTAAGCCTAGAATAAACTCCACAGAGAATAGCTTGTACATATTGATTATCAAGGATGAAGAAGAAAATCAGTGATATTTTTATTTTATAGTGTTGTCTCGCTTCTTTTAATTATATTTGAAGCAGCAAAAAAATCCATAAAAATAGGAAATAAAACAAAAAGTGTAGAAGTAGTGTACATTAATGGGGGTTTTTTTGGTGTGGGAGGGGAGAAGTTGGTGTAAACAGGAAAAGGCTTTTTACATGCCTTCCAATGACAGCAAAAATGAGTATTTACTTCTCTGGGAAGGGAATTCCAACAAAGTGGGGTCTTAGTGGACAAGGACCAGCCCAAAGTCCCTGCAAATAACATCACCGTAAGAGCTGCAACTTACAACAGTAACTCTCAGATGATGTCAATAGGCTGTGCAACTCTGCATTAATAGAGGCTTCCTGAAATTCACTTTGAAAATAATCATCATAATTCTTTGGGACTGCAGACTTAGGGGAGGCATACCCTTACCTCCACCACTGACCAGGGAACCAACAGCCACTAGAAGACTGCAACCCCTGCCTCCCAGGAATAGCATCCTGGCAACTTGGTCCCACCCATTCACCAGTGAATGAGAAGCTGCTCCAATGCTTGCTTTCCTCTCCCTTCCCATTCCTACTTATTTGCTACATTTCAATCCCACTTCAATCCCAGACACTATTTTCTTCCATAGTAGCTCACATCAATTGAGGGCGGCTGTCAAGCTTACAAGCTGGACATAAATTTTCACTGAATATGAAGGTAAGAGAAAATTGCGGATGGATGAGTAGGTGGCATACAACAACTGTCGGAATTTTTAAAAATCAATAAAAACTATTCACTGAAATGTGGAATATAATTGGGAGACTTTTTTATCATGTGTGGTGGAAGTGGGAACTGCAAAAAAAAGTTTGGGAAAAGATCAGTATTCAAGTAATCAAAATCTTTGGGTACAAAGTTCCTTGCCAACCACTAATGTTCTTGCTAAATTATGTGAAGGGTCCAGTAAGACTGCAACAAAGAATTAATATCATACACGATAAACTGCCACTATGATTATATATATGCCAATGTGGAGGCAGCCATCCATTCCATCTGCAACCAAATGGCTATGAAAAGGTTTTCCACATATGCTGTCTGTGATGGGATGAAGAGCTGCTTGTGTGTAAATTGCAATCCCTCAGAGTTTGAACAGCTTCTCAAACCTCTGCCTGTGACGGAGCCCCTCCAGCATGGCTGCGTCAGTCGCTAGCAGAATCCGAAAGTGGTTGCTTTCGGAAACGTTTCCAACATAAAAGCTCCTTAACGGAAACACGTCTTCTGGCCTCTCTGCGTGACAGTTTCCGGCGAGGAACGGGTGTCCCTATAGGTGGTTCTGAGACATCCCCACTATTTTCACTGGAAGCATCTCTGAGCCATTCCTCCGACTCTCCTTCCCTTGACATTCCTGTTCGCCCCCTACTGGTTCCTTCTTCAGGTGTTACGTCTCCCTTTCCCTCAGAGAGCCTTGGCACCTCCGGTGCTGCCGATGGCAGTTCCCTGACATCCACCTCCCCTCCAGGGCCCCCTTCACCCTCTCCCGTCTCCTCCCCTACAGTTTGGGAGGGGATAAAACCCCGGAAGGAACCTTCCTCATCGTCTGAGGTTTCGAACACCTTTCTCCACTTGTTGCGGTTCCTAATCTCTCGGTACTCCTCGTCGTCTGAGTCCGTTCCTTCTTCCAACTCCGACTCCGCGAATCCTTCCAGTTCCTCTTCCTCGTCTGTGGTGCCGAAATACTCCCTCCTAAACCTTGCTGCCGGCTGTGGTTTCCTCGGGAATCTTTGGTGGAACGTTTCTGTTAAAACCTCGTCATTGACCTCCTCTGCTGTCACCCAAGTGTTTTCTGACTCCGGTTCCCCTTCCCACGCCACTAAATACTCCACCTGATTGCCCTTCCACCTGGAATCGAGGATTTCCGCTACATGGTTACTGCTCTCCCTCTCTTCCAAGACTGGTCCCCTGGCGTGCTCCCCTTCACCTCCCCCCTTGTACGGTGACAGTAATGACCTGTGGAACACTGGATGCAATTTCATGTGGTTGGGTAACCGGAGTTTGAAAGCCACTGGATTGACCTGCTGAATGACCTCAAAGGGTCCCAATCTCTTGGGTCTTAATTTCTTACAACCCCCTTTGAACGGCAACCCTTGGGTGGACAACCACACCTGATCCCCCACCCTTATGGTTTCACCTTCCCTCCTGTTCTTGTCTGCCTGCTTCTTATATTGAGCCTTGGCCCTTTCTAAGTTGAGCTGAAGCTGACGATGGATCGCTTCCATCTCTTCTACAAAATGTTCGGCCGCTGGGACGCTCCATCTCTCGCCTCCCTCCCCCGGGAATGCCCTGGGGTGACACCCGTAATTGGCCAAAAAGGGGCTCATCCCTGTGGACACATGCTCCGCATTGTTGTAGGCAAATTCTGCCAGCGCCAGCTTTTCGACCCAATCATTCCCTCTGTCATTGACATAACACCTCAGATATTGTTGGAGGATGCCATTTGCTCTTTCCGCCTGCCCGTTGGTTTCAGGATGCCGGGCCGTCGAAAAATTGACCTCCACGTGCAGCAAGCTCATGAGCTTCCTCCAGAACCTGGAAGTAAATTGTTTCCCGCGGTCCGAGACAACCCTCAAGGGGGCGCCATGCAGCCGGAAGATGTGTTCTACAAACAACTTCGCTGTTTCTTCCGCTGTCACTGCATGTGAACATGCTACAAAGTGGCACATCTTAGTTAACAGGTCCACTACTACCATGATGGCCGTCTTCCCTTTGGATTTGGGCAGATCCGTCATAAAATCTATTGATACCGCCTCCCAAGGCCGTTCTGGCGTGGGTAGTGGTTCCAATAACCCTGCCGGCGCCCTTCTTTCCCCCTTGGCCCTCTGGCATTGGTCACACCCTCTTACATACTCCTTTACATCTTCCCTCACCTTGGGCCACCAAAACTCCCTGGTGACCATCCACATGGTCTTGTGTTGTCCAAAATGTCCCGCCGTGGGACTATCATGCAACTGCTTGAGTACCCTCCCTCTCAATTCACCTTCTGGTATATACAGCGCCCCTTTGTAATACAATGCCCCATTTCTTTCTTCAAAACCCTCCGGGCTCTCACCCTCTCCCCTGAGGCCTCTGAGCTTATTTTGGGCATATTCGTCAGTTTCCGTTTCTTCTACCAGCTCTCGTCTCCCCACCAGCGCCGCCCCACACACCCAGCGGTCCTCAGGAATGACATGTCTTTCTTCGCTTGCCCCCTCCCCTTCCAAGTACTCTGGTTTACGTGAGAGAGCGTCCGCCCTGACGTTCTCTGGGCCTGGTACATAACAAATCTCGAAGTGGAATTTGGAAAATTCCTGTGCCCATCTCACTTGTCTTTGGTTGAGTACTCGAGCTGTTCTCCAATACTCCAAATTCTTGTGGTCGGTGCACACTTGCACCTTGTGTTGTGCCCCAATCAATAAATGTCTCCACCTCCGGAACGCTTCGTGAATGGCAAGTAGTTCCCTGTCATACACCGTGTAGTTCCGCTCGGACTTATTCAGCTTCCTCGAGAAAAAGCTACACGGTCTCCACTCCGACGTATTTCTTCCCGGCTGAAGAAGCACAGCCCCCACCGCTCTGTCTGACGCGTCTGTCTCCACCCTCATGGGCTTCTGTAGGTCCACATGCAGAAGTTGTTCTTCCGAAGCGAAAGCCCTTTTCAGTTCTTCAAAAGCTCTCTCCGCTTCCGCCGTCCAAACAAATTTCTTCTTGCTACTGAGGCAGTCGGTGATGGGCGCCGTCAAGTGTGCAAAATTCTTGATGAACTTCCGATAAAAGTTCCCAAACCCCAGGAATCTTTGCACATCCTTCTTGGTTTTCGGTGTCTTCCATTCCAGCACCGCCTGGACCTTGCCTGGATCCATGGCCAATCCTTGGTTTGACAGGCGGTACCCCAGGAATTCCACCTCCTTGGCATGAAACTGGCACTTCTCCAGTTTCACCCACAGCTGATTGGCTTGCAGCCGCCCCAACACTTCTCTCACGTCCCTCACATGCTGCTCTTCATTTTCCGAATACACCAACACGTCATCCAAAAAGGCCACACAATTCTTGTAGAGCAACGGCCCCAGGACGTGGTTGATAAAACTTTGAAAACATGCGGAGCCGGCTTGGAGACCGAAGGGCATTACGAGGTATTCAAATGCTCCCAAAGGGGTGAACATGGTGGTCTTCCATTCATCCCCCTTCCTTATTCGTATCAGATTATACGCCCCCCGCAGGTCCAGTTTTGTAAAAATCTTCCCCTTCCTCACCCTGGTCAGAATGTCATCGATTCGGGGCATAGGAAAGGCCAGGGGTTCCGACACGGCGTTTAGGGCCCTGAAATCCACTACAAGTCTCGGCTTATCTGTGTTTTTTTTGTCCACAAAAAACACTGGGCTGCCCCCCACCGCTCGGGACTCTCTGATGAAACCCCTCTTCAGGTTTTTGTCAATGAACTCCCTCAGCTCCTGCATCTCCCTGTCTGACATGGCGTACAGCTTGCCCACTGGGAGTTGAGCCCCAGGGAGTAGGTTGATTTGACAGTCAAAGGGTCTATGCGGCGGCAGTTTGTCCGCTTCCCTTTCGCTAAATACGTTGCTCAGATCTGCATATTGCGGAGGCACCTCCCCTTGCTTCAATACCTCCATCCCAGCTAAGGTGAGCTTGGCTCCCCCTGGATCCTTCCCCTGCTTGCAGTGTTCCAGGCAATGCGCTGACCCGAAGGAGACCACCCTCTGGTGCCAGCCCACCAGAGGATCGTGTAGTGCCAGCCAGCTCATCCCCAAAATTATGGGAGCTCCTCCCAATGTGGCCACATTAAACGCTATCCTCTCGGTGTGCCTTGCCACCCTCATTATCATAGGGACTGTCTGTTGGTTCACTTCTCCTCCCAACAGCTCTCTGCCGTCAATTGTGGTCACCTGCAGGGGTTTACTTAAGGGGAGGGTTTGTATCTGGTGCTCAACTGCGAACTCCTTACTCATAAAATTACAGGAGCTGCCTGAATCCAGCAGGGCCTTGATCTGTAGGGGGTGTCCGTTTGGCAGCTCTAGCAACACCTCTATCACTAGAGCAGGTCTGGGAGGTTCTGGTGCGGGCACTCTCACTGCTTTTGAGCCTGGCTGCTGTGCCCCGACGGCAGCCAGGCGTTGGCTTTTACTTGCTCTGTGCTTTCCTCCTCCTCTCCCCCAACAGCTCCCGCCATGCCTTGCCATTCCTTTCTCCGTGGACAGACTCTGGCAAAGTGTCCTGGCTGTTGGCAGAGATAGCATTTCTTCCCGCCCTTTCCCTCCTTCCTCCGCCCTTCACCGATGTTTGAAACTGTGCGCGCACGCGCTGTTCCCACTTCCATCGGCTCTGCCGGCGGGAAAGGCTGCTCTGGAATGTCTGGAATGCGGAGCTCCCTCCAACGTTCTCCTTTCCCCTCCCGCTTCTCCAAAGCCCTCGCTTCCTGGCGCGCTCCTATGGCTAGCGCGGCTTTAGTCAGCTGGTCCATAGACTCTGCTCTGGGGTTCCGGGAAAGTTCATCTTTCAAGGAGGAAGACAGACCTTCTTCGAACAGCATTTGAATGGGCTCAGAAGTCAATTCCCACCCCAAACGATGAATCAACATAGTGAACTCAGTCCAGTACTCACGGACAGTCCTGTTTCCCTGTTTGCAAGCCATTAACTGCCTTCGCACCCCTCCCTGCTCAATGTCACTGGAAAACATCAGGTCCATGGCACGAAAAAACTTCCTTGTGTCCTTTAGGATCTCATTATTTGCTGCCATCAAGGGTCTAACCCAGTCCTTCGCCCCTGATTCGAGATGGCTTATTACAAAAGCCACTCGCGATTCCTCATCAGGGAAGTCATCAAATTGCAGATTGAGAGCATATTGCATCTCTGTCCTAAAGACATGGTAGTTCCTGGGGTCCCCCCCAAATTTCTGCACCAATCCTGGCATCTTTCTGTTGAGTGGGGTGGCTTTCTCCCTCCCCCTCTCTGCATCCTGAGCCCTCCTTTCTTCCAGCCTCGCCGTCTGCAAGGCAAGCTGGATTTCCAACGTCCTATACCTTTCCTCCAGGCTTGGACCTCCTCCAGCTGCCCCTCCGGTTCCTGCTGGTTCGCTCATGATGCCTCTCCCTGGCACAAGCTAGCTGTCGATGACTTTCGGATTGCTGTGATGGGATGAAGAGCTGCTTGTGTGTAAATTGCAATCCCTCAGAGTTTGAACAGCTTCTCAAACCTCTGCCTGTGACGGAGCCCCTCCAGCATGGCTGCGTCAGTCGCTAGCAGAATCCGAAAGTGGTTGCTTTCGGAAACGTTTCCAACATAAAAGCTCCTTAACGGAAACACGTCTTCTGGCCTCTCTGCGTGACAGTTTCCGGCGAGGAACGGGTGTCCCTATAGGTGGTTCTGAGACATCCCCACTATTTTCACTGGAAGCATCTCTGAGCCATTCCTCCGACTCTCCTTCCCTTGACATTCCTGTTCGCCCCCTACTGGTTCCTTCTTCAGGTGTTACGTCTCCCTTTCCCTCAGAGAGCCTTGGCACCTCCGGTGCTGCCGATGGCAGTTCCCTGACACTGTCAATGGCAAAACTGACTTATTATTTAAAGAATAAGTAGGGTATGTATTAAAATGGTTGTGGTTTTTCGCTCTCTTTTTGCATTACTAAAGTGTCTGCAAGTTAATAGTTTATATGCTTTTCATTTCCCCTATAAGGTAGCAGAGATTTATGCAATTTTTTTTTTTAATTTCCGTATATATTGTTTCAGACTGGCTTTAAATTATCAGGTGACAATGAAAGATATAATAAATTTCAAAACCAAAATGTGCAGCAAAAAATCCTTATTGGCTAAAAAGACAAAGTCACACATGGAAAGGGGAATGGAGTGAAAAGGTAGAGGAGGTCACCAGTTCTTTAAGGTCAGCATGAGTCAGCAACTGTGAGAAGGCATTGCTATCCATTTCTGGCCAGACCTTGATGGTGTTCTTGCTTGAACAGCAGTTGGTGGCTCTTTGGCTGATGAATGGGACCTTTCCCCAATGCTTCTGCAGCCCCACAGCACATGGAGCTCAGTATTCTTTCCAGCAGTGTCCTGGGAGGCAAAGTTCCTCCTCTGGCTGATGGGATGGGAGTGCAGCCTCCCATAGACCTTTGGTCCCCAACCTATAGCAGAGGCCAGCATGCGCTGCCCTTTAAGCTCTGCAGTCCAAGGGGGATGAGATAATTTTTTCCTTTTGTTATCCTATCTATTAGACTAGGAACTTGAAGGCAAGGATTGGCAACTTTTAATTTATGACTAGTGCTTACCACCACTGGGTTGCATCCAACAAAGTCTTTGTTTCGGTGCAAGGACTTCCACTTTCACAACTGGCCTTGTGCCCCTCCAAATCTGCTCCACGACAGACTGGGGTGGGGTACAGAAAGAGGAAGGCCAAGTCCCTAGGCAGAAGTCATGGCACTAACCAGATGACTTAACTGGATACAACCTGTGGAAAACCAACATGCTGAAGATAATTTGGAGTAAATAACTTGAGCAAAAGATGTATGTGTTTGTGTGTGTATAAAAAGAGGCACTGGAAACTGAAAAAGGGGCAAAGGAGTATAATGGGATTTGGTAGAACTTTTTCCGCAAGGACAGAAACTATTTGTAGTATGAGATCTAGGGGGCAATAGCACAGAAGTAGGGAAAGGGAATTGTAACTTCTTGCCAATGGCCTATAGCAGGAGTGCACAACCTGCGGCCCTCCAGATGTTGTTGGACTACACCTCCCATCATCCCATATGCTGGTTGGGGCTGATGGGAGTTGTAGTCCAGAAACACCTGCAGGGCAGCAGGATGTGCACCCCTGACCTACAGAGACCTCTATCACACCACACCATTGTCCATGATTTTGGGCCACCAATGGCCATTAGATAATCCCAAACCTTTTTGGGGTAAAACTGCAATAGTTATTTCTATAGCCTCTTGAAAAAGCTCAGAATACCTGCTAAATATTCTGATTTAATCAATCTCTCAACTGATACTTATACTACATAGTACTATTGACGTTTATAGCAACTTAGTTAAGAGTGCTACTTTTTAAAAATTCAACTATAATGCCTGTTTATGCCCAACGCTATTGCTGCAGTCAGCTAATACTAGAATGTGAGTCGTTCAAGTATTTCATATTTTTACCTGAAGTGGAACGACACTTTCTACCCTCTAGGCCTTCACACATTGCTGCTTTGCCCTCAGTGGTGTTCACAACGTCCCTTAATTTAGCCACAAGTTGTCAATATGCATGAACACACTACCCCGCCTCTACTTTGTTAGAACTGCTAAAGATAATATCCCTAAGGTACTTTACATAGCAAAAGTGCAATGTACTCAATCAGTTAAAATACAGACACGATACATCCTACTCTCAAATATTCTAATTGATAGTGAACTACTATATATCAATTATACTTCTTAAGTTTGCTTAGTGTGGCTACCCTTAAATGTTGCCAATGTGGATACATTTTTACATTTACTTTAAAAACAAAACACATTCAACTGTACAGTGGTACCTTGGGTTAAGAACTTAATTCATTCCAGAGGTATGTTCTTAACCTGAAACGGTTCTTAACCTTTCGCTAATGGGGCCTCCCGCTGCCGTTGCACTGCTGGCACGCAATTTCCGTTCTTATCCTGGGGCAAAGTTCTTAACCTGGAGCAGCCACTTCCTGGTTAGCAGAGTTTGTAACCTGAAGTGTCTGTAACCCGAGGTACCACTGTATATGGACATATGATTGCAATCCCAAGTGCAGTCTTGTATTTAAGGACAAGCTTTATAGCCAGAGATGCGAGGAATTGCTGAGCAGGGAAGTGCAGTGGGTGGCTGCAGAAAAGACAAAGTTTCTGGTCCTCTTCTGACAGCACACTGCAGGCTAGTACAGTGGTACCTTGGTTTACAAACTTAACCCGTTCCAGAAGTCTGTTCTTTAACCAAAGCATCCTTAAACCAAGGCGTGCTTTCCCATAGCAGTGGGGGGCTCAATTTACAAATGGAACACACTCAACATGTTCTGCTTCCAAGACAAAGTTCACAAACCAAAATACCTACTTCCGGGTTGTCAGCATTCTTAATCCAAGTTGTTCATAAACTAAGCTGTTCTTAAACCAAGGTACCACTGTAGCTGCTGTGGACTTCTTTAAAAGGCTGCCTAATTCCGACCAAAGTTATTGACCTTTTTTTAGGATTGAAGTTCTTGAGGTTTTTTTAGGATTTTACCCCAAAGTTGTTGAAGTTGTGGAGGTTTTTTAAGGTTTATTTACAATTTTAACCCAGAAAATAAACTGCCACAGGGGCCAGATTAAACCAACCGGCAGGCCAAATTAGGCCCCCGAAACAGACTTTGGACATGCCTGTACTAAATACAGTGGTACCTTGGTTTACAACCATAATCTGTTCTGGAGGTCTGTTTCTAAACCAAAACAGGTTGTAACCCAAGGCGCGCTTTTGCCAATGAGGCCTCAAAAAAAAAATTAGTTTGTAATAAAAAAGGGGGGGGGGTGTAATCCAAAAAAAGGTTGCAAACTAGGACACGCACTACCGGCTTTGACGTGTTTGTAATCCAAAACGACGTATGCAAACCAAGACGTATGCAAACCAAGGTACCACTGTAGCCTGAAAACCTATAGCAAAGACACAGTTGGTTGTGTTTTTGTTCTGATACAAAATACCAGAAATCTGGACAAGTATTTAAACCAGTATTTTAAAATCAGATGAATTTAAAGAAAACCTTCTCCCAATGACAGCTAGTCTTAAAATGTTCAGCCTCATGAAGAAAAGCAGTAACGCAGCAAACTTCCTTCAAAAAAAGGGGAAGAAGCTAAACATAGAAGCTGATTATTTAATTTATACTGAAGAATGGTGTCTACAGAATGCCCTTTGAAAGTTGCAAGGAACACTGAACCTTCTTAAATCCATACCATAACCAATTCCTTTGCACGCTACTGTGCATATCTGTAAGCTTGTTAACATGTTAACAAAATATATCTATAAACCCCAAACTGTCAGGGGGACTCATGCTGCCCCCCCTTTTTACCTTCCAGCAATGTTAATGAAGGTGCATGCAGCCTGAACACTGAATTGTTAGATTACACATCAACCCTCATCTGCCAGTCATTTCCCATTCCAACCAGTAATCTACAAAGGTGACAAAAAGTAAATATACTTTTCTCCGATATACCAGATGCATCAAATTCCCCTGAGATTCAATGTGCTAACACCACCACCAAGGACTGAAACTGAAGCAAGCCTTTAATTTGGTCCTTTACTTTTAACTAAATAAGCCATTAAAAAAACAGAACTTTATTTTAAAAAAACCCAACATTAAAGTTCTTTTGTACCCAATGCATTACAAAGCAAAGGGGGAAAATCAATCCCGATTATACTTTTAAGAGGAGAAACAGATGCTTCTTCCTGACTAAACTGTCTACCAAGTGTTAGTCAGTGAACTGACCTGCCTGCAGGGCAATCATATCAGTCGTAAGCCGTATCAATCATTTCTTTTAAGCCCTCGCTTATTAGAGAATGGAGGATTTAAGGTAGACTCACACTATTAAAATTCATTTCTTTTATCAACATTTAGCAACATAAAATGCCTCCAAAAGCCCAAACGAGCAAAGATAACATAATCAGCTCACAAATCAATCAAATGGGGTTAACATGAGACACTACTTTTCTTCAGGAGCATTCAGATATGATCCAGTTATAAAAACTGTGACTTTTCCTTGGGCAGCCCTTGTTGACTAAGTGTTAAAAAAAGGCATTTGCCATTATAACAGCATAAAACTAACGCCTCAGAGTGTTACCTACTCAGGCCTTTTAGCAAATTTGTTAACACTTTTAGGTATATTACTCCACCTTTCTCTTAGTGTGAACTGGTATCAATTATTTAGCCAGTTTTATTATGTTATTAGAATACCTGCTGATTAATCATGAGTCACTTTAGAACACTGCCCTTCACTTGCATCATGCATTTCTTCTCTTAAATACAGGAGATGCAAGATTAAACAACTGACAAAGCTACAAAAATGAACACCATCAACCTGGAGAGAGAAAAATTGATACTTCACTCTGAGTATTGTCTTACTCCAGAG
Source organism: Podarcis tiliguerta (assembly GCF_965153285.1). NCBI lineage: Eukaryota > Metazoa > Chordata > Lepidosauria > Squamata > Lacertidae > Podarcis > Podarcis tiliguerta. The sequence continues at coordinate 30,934,702 of NC_139534.1, forward strand.
TACTTTTAAAAATTCTTTTTTTTTAAGCCCATAAACATTTTAAAAAATGGGACAATAAAAAAAAAATCCAATTGATGCCGAAATCAGTACAAATGAGCTCTCCGCAGCTAAACTAAATTCTTATATGAGAGAGGGTGAGATCGGAACCAACTCCAACCTTTATTTTCACAATTAAAACCCCTTTAAAAAATAAACACAACAAAACAGACACAAGCAAATGTACAACTATCCAACACTGTCATGTTTATTCTTACCCAGCAAAGTAAAAAAGGGAACCTTTTAATACTTAATTTTGTGAGTATTAAACAACTAGTGTGAAAAACAAGATGCATGTAAACTATTTCTACTGCCTCTGCTTCAATGACTAGCTGAGACAACCTGTTATAGGAGGTGTTAATTGGCAATAGGAGTGCAAGTCAGAAGCATGTTCCCCATCGTCCTAACCCAGCAAGGCTAGGTCATTAAAGTGGAAATGAATTCTTTCATGCTGACTTAACTCTTGGAGTGCAGATTTTCAGCTGTTACACCTACAGACAATTGAGAGTGTGTGTTAAACCACTCGCCTCTAAAGAAGAACCCCTCTATATCGTGTATAATTTATATTTTATTATTCATGGAACTTATTCATTAAAAAGTATAAATAAGTTCAAAGGGTTTTTAAAGCATTAATGCATACCTCCCTATATGCAGTTTCAGAACTATATATATATATATATATATATATATATATATATAGGCATGCATTGCAATCTGTATACTTGGGGAAAAGAGTGTAAGACAAGTGGTTTTTCTTAACAAAGGTTAAATAATGCTAAAATCCCAAGGTAAAATTTGTGTTTAATCCCATCAATAGTTGTTAAAATCATCTGTACACGCCTATGGTTTTATCTCTGCTCATGTTTTATATTTGCAAAGCAGGGAAAATTTGGGTGTTCACGTATTTAGATATTTCTAGACCACCATCACCATATGGTCACAAGGCAACGTGCAGCATATTAAAACACACCTCTACATATTTCTAAAGCCAATTAAAACATCAATAGAAAGTAGATGCAGCATAAACTAAAATGTGAAAATCATGAAACAGCAATGGGTGCAATACAAAACTACCCTCAAACAAGTTACACTTCACCTCCAAAAGCCTGGCAAAAATGTATATCTTTACATTCCTCCTAAAAGAGTGTAACGGTGAGGTGAAACACATCTCAATGGGAAGAACATTCCAATGTTTTGGAGCCACCACTGATAAAGCCCTACTATGGGTCCTTGCACTGCTGACCCTGTGCTGGACAGGGACCATCAGATGGGCTTCAATGGCTGATCTTAAAGACCATGCTGGATTGGAATAGGAGATGTTCAAAGTACAGTACACACATCTAAGGAATACCATATGCAGCCAGTGTGTGAGACTAGGTTTAGCTCAGATTCCTGCTCAGACATGAGGCTTAGTGGATGAGGTTGGGCCAGTTGCTATCTTGGTGCCCAAACTCTCTTGACAGCATTGTTGCAAGGAGACGATGGAGTGCACATCACACTAACTTCTTGGTGGAAGGGTGAGCTAAAGGACAAAGAACCTCTACCTACCACAAAAGATAATATTGTCCAAAAAAACCCTGTAATTATTACCTACACACAGAACATAGCAGTAAGATGTGCTCAGACACTCTTTTCAATTAATGCTTTACAAAAATGTTTTCTGAAATGAGATCCTCTACATCTTGCTAGAAATGTCCATTTTTGTTGTCCTTCAGAGCTAAGGATATCTACATTAGCGCACTAGAGGAAGCCAACACATCCCAGTGATAAGCAGCAGACAAGTCATGTTTAATGTACCAAAGAAATCTAAAAAGGGCAATTCTCCAAGAGTTTTCAAGCATCAAAATGCCATTCCACACTATGCAACACACTTAAAATGACTAGTCCCACTATTTGGCTCAGAGGAAAGAACTTAAGTGCATTTGCTTTTTCATGAGACAAATGTTTAGATGCCATCTGTAGAGATTACTGGTGGACAGTCATATGAAGGGAATTTACTTTCTGAAACATTTATAAGGAGACCGTACGGAGCACTGACTGACTGAAAACATGCTCAGTAAGCACTGTTAAAATTTTCAGAAAAAGGAAACAAAGAAGAGTATATAGCATCAATGTATTATTTCTAGAAATACTAGAATGTTCTAAAAAAAAATCTTCCCCAGTCCATTAGAAGCAATTTTGTCAAAATTATGTATACATGTATATATGAGATTCGTTGTTGCTCTAAAAAACATATGATTAAGTCAGAGATCCTGGAATACTGTTCATGTGTACATTCTACAAAACTGGATGTTATAAAGCTTAAAATCTTAGTTAAAATATCCCATGAGAATGGACAATTAATATGAACCTGCAAAGAAGTAAAACTTTACGAATGGGAGAATGCATACAGCTTGATACAGGGAACTCAACAAAATGTATGAAAAATATTGCCTGTGCTTTCAAAAGTCTACTGGAGGTCACGTGTGTCTGAATCCTCGTCTTAAAAAAACCCAATAACCTGATACTTGTATACTTTCGTTGCTTGGATATTTTCAATATTTATGGAAGCTTTGTGATTTCCACTGCAGGGACAAAGCCAGTGCTGCCCCCAACCTTCCATGACATTTAGCTCAGCTATTTCACCGAGAACACACAGAAGCCATTTTACCATAGGAGTGGGTGGGAGGGACTCATCCCACATCCTGCTGTATCTCAAGCTGAAGGGGAGATGAATATTCACCCCTTCCTCCCTCTGTGTCAGGAAGGCTCTGCATGCATAGGATCTGCTGGCTTGGCTCAAAACATAGCAAGAAGCAGGCAGGTTAGGAGCCAAGCACTCACTTTCCTGCCTTCCTCAATCTTCCAAAAGGTTGAAATCCTCTGCAAATTTTTGGGGTGTAGGAAATGTAGAGGATGAAACTTGTTTTCCTGCCCTTTCCCACTAAAGGGGTATCAATACAATAGGCTGCTTACAGGCATTTATTTTTTCAGAATCCTGAACTGATTCAATGATTGAGGTAAGGTACCCAGTGTTCTTGGTGATGTGATAGCCTGTTAGAAAAGAAGACAATAGTAATCTTCTAACCCCCAAGGTTTCCTGATGATCACTACTAAGCCCAGTTCAGGAATGCAGAGTTCCCAGCATGGGAACAGGTAGTACTTAAAGTTTTTCTTTATGCCCTTCCTCATATATCTTGGCTTTTTAAAGAGGTTACTTGAGGGAAGAGGTGGGCCAACATACTTCTGCACACCTCTCCTCTGGGCTTTTCATTAATGCTTTAGAACCTAACCATGCACACACTGACTCAAGAGTCAGTCCCACTGACTCAAGAGTCAGTCCCACTGACTGAGGAATATGCCACATTAAATTAAATTAGAATTAGCATAGGATTGCAAGCCATATCTGAATGGGTATGGATGACCGAAAACATTGTTTATTAACATCACTTCTGCCGTACTCTTCTGCTGCACTTGCGGCAAAGCTTAACAGGGCATTAACGACACTCCTGAAACCCTTTTTTTTTTGTAAAATCAAACAATAGAACATTAAAAAGAAACTTTTAAAAATATATGCCTGGTAACCACAATGCCAGGATGCAAGTTCCTGAAGTGTAAGAAAGGCCTAACGCGTTTATGGTTCAAGACAAGTTAGAAGAATGCTCGCCTTCAGATTTTTCAACAGATCGTTCATCTGTCATTGTAAAACACACAAAAGGAAACAGTGCCTGTGAGTTCAACTTCTACATACATTAGATCAGCATGCACAATAGGATTTTTAGATCAGTGGCAGGTCTCTTAGGTGCTACAGGTTTTATCAATGAGTTCTTTTTTTAAAAAAAAAAGAAAGGAAAGAGTTTCTACAGAATCAAGCAGTGCAGCACTTGAAACCTCTTTCAAAGTGACAGTTTTCAAGTGCCATGTACAATGCCCTAATCTGGAAGTGTCCCAGCTAACCCATCTGATCAACAATTTCACAGATGGAAGCACTTGATGCCTAATTGGCAAGCCCATTATTCAAACAAAATAGCTATTTGCAATTCTTGCTTCTTTATTTCCAGTTGAAGTGCTAACGCGGCTAAGAGACAGGTCACCCCTCCCCCCCTCCTTTCTAAAAGAAGTGGTCCACCTTTACATGTATTCCCAGAAGACACCACTTAAAAGCATCTAGCCAAAATTGCAATAAGCAAATATGGCAAGATGCTATGTTCTGCATTCAAGGACAGACTTAGCTGGCGTTGCAGTTACTCTTTTTGAGGGCTGTATACAGTGTTACTCTGGGTTATTTACCCACCCACCCGCATCATCATGTCACCAGCTGTCAGTGCTATTGTGCACTAGAAATGACATTTCAGAATTCAGAAAAGGAAATGCAGTGAGAAGAAATGTTTAATTTACATTAATAAATTATATCAGTAAATTCCAAATCCTTAGTCAACACAAGGTAATTGTACCGTTACTCCCTATAGCCCAGGTGTAGGCAAAAGGAAAATAGGCATTTACTGGTAGATGTCTAGGTGGTTAGCAATAGAACAGCAAGGGGCTCTGGCTCCAAATTGTTGGAACAGCAGCAAAAGCAAAACAAAAAGTCTTTTCCCATCTAAATTAGGCTGCTGATATTAAGAAAGCAGATCAGGGGTGCATTTTGGTGTGACAGGAACTCAGCTCAATTCACTACAGGTACTGAAAACACATTACTAGGCTCTGAATGCACTCAGAAACAGAATCATTTTTTAAATCCTCATTGTGCGTCTATTGTACATGGCTCCTGTTAGTGGCTTTTGGGGTTCTAGAAAAAAACAAAGTAGGCCGGCCAAGCCTAAATCATGCCCACTCCTGCTGCAACCCACTGGAGAAATCCCTCCTTATCTGCCCTGTACACAAAAGACATGAGCAAACATGGCTGTTGACAACACAAATCTTTCATTATAAAAGCCATCAGTCTTATTTGAGCAGTCCCCATACTGCTCACTGGAAAGAATGGCTATGAGCCAGGCCCAGGTTCGCAGCCACAATTCCACCTTTTGTAAAGCAGAAAATTTTTTATTCATTAAATTTATATCCTATTCTTCCTTCCAAATAGTGCTCAGGGCAGCTAATGTAAGATCCAGTGATACTGCATGAGGTTTTTTTGTTTTTACAATCAAGCAGTTTATAAATTTTATGAAACTGATAAGTAAACGCCCAATAATTAAAATGACCATTATAACAATGACAGCGCCTAAATGCACCAATTCCCTGCCAAAGGCGTGGCCAAACAAAAATGATGATGATCTTCTGCATGCGATTGTTAAAAGAAAAATATCCAAGGCGGAAAATGTTGCATTTATTACACTTTCAAAGGAAGAAGCTATTTAAGGGGAGATCTGCTCCGACGGTTATTTATTCTATTGTACCTCCCCAATACACTCAAGGTATCTCCTTAAATAGGGTCATCAGAGGCAGTCTGAATTACTTTAAAGTAAAAATAGGCAATCTCAGGACTGGGGATGGAATGTGGCTCTCCAAGCCTCCCAACTCCCCTCAGCCACGTTACCTACAAGCTCTTACTTTGCAGCTCTGTGCCTTTTGCCTGGCTGGACTGTGCTATTGAACTCTGATGTTTCTTGCTTCCCTGGACCAAGGATGAGTGCAGAAACTGGTTTAGTGTGCCTTAATGTAAAATTTACAATAATTGCCCCATCCACTGTTGCTTCTGGCCCCACCCTCCCCTGGCGTGTGATCACTGGAGCATTTGCCAAAAAGAGAATGAGGCCCCTTGGCCTGAAAAAGGTTGTGTCCCCCCCCCCTGCTTTCAGAGATGAAAAGCCCCTTCTTTCCCCAAGGAGACAGATAATGGCCACATTCAGACTACTACCCAAAGACTAGTTATTGGTGATCTTAGTTTGCAAAGAAGCTATGATTTGAGGAGAGTATGCAAGTCCAAGGTTTATCTCTACTTACATCCAATCTTCTAAGCCAGAGCTTTCCAAACTGTGTTGCAACACCTTAGTGCAGAGGTTTTCAATGTTTTTGAGTCCACAGCTCTTTCTGTGGCACCCCAGTGGAGCCCAGTTATGCCACCCCTTGCCTGCAGAGCCAGCAGCCCCTCAGTCCTTTTCGAACACACCCTTGTGGAATGTTCCTCAGCTCCTCTCTTCTCCCCTCTCCTTGGGAGTCCTCTGGACAGCCGCAACTGCCCCTCCTGGTCTCTGGGCTGCCCCCCCCCACCCCAAAGAGAGGTGCCTCCGCACACTTCTTCACAGAGGCCTGGGAAGCACCCCCTGGCCAGCCCCAAAGGCACCATTCACCTGGAGAGCTCATAGCTAGGGCTGCTGCAACAAATAGTTGGGCAAGCCTTTAGGAGGCAGAGATGCAAGAGGGCATCAGAGGTGGGATGGAAGGAAAGAGTGACAGAGGCCACTGTTGCCTGCAGCACCCCGACCATCATTCAAGGCACCCCACGGTGACATGGTACACTGGTTGAAAAGCACTGCATTAGTGTGTCTGCTAAAGTGTGTACATGTGTCGCGTGAACACTCCCCTCACTCCTCTCAGGGCTGGAAAGGGGTTAAACTTCGGTGGCGCTGTGGGTTAAACCACAGAGCCTAGGACTTGCTGATCAGAAGGTTGGCGGTTTGAATCCCCGCGACAGGGTGAGCTCCCGTTGCTCAGGCCCTGCTCCTGCCAATCTAGCAGTTCGAAAGCACATCAAAGTGCAAGTAGATAAATAGATACCACTCTGGCGGGAAGGTAAACGGTGTTTCCGTGCGCTGCTCTGGTTCGCCAGAAGCAGCTTAGTCATGACCCGGAAGCTGTACGCCGGCTCCCTTGGCCAATAAAGCGAGGTGAGTACCGCAACCCCAGAGTCGGCCACGACTGGACCTAATGGTTAGGGGTCCCCTTTACCTTTACTAGTAAAACTGAATTACTGTGTTGCTAAATGATGCATGCCTAAAAAGTGTCACCGACATGAACAGTTTGGAAAGTTCTGCTCTAAGCCACTGATTCCCAATTAGCTACATATGGCGGACCCCATTTTTCAATAGCCAAGGCATGGAGTCCCTACCTTTGGAAAATTTGATATTTCTGAGGTAGGTTTTGTTGTGTGAATGGTGCCACAAACCTCCTGTGGGTTAGGTGGACTGCCTGGGGTCCATGCACCACCAGTTGGGAACCACTGCTCTGAGTTTTATGAAGTAATCACTAATTTCAACATTTGTCTCTCAACTTGTCAGAAGCATCATTGCTATAGTATTGATAGCCAACATCAGACACCGAACACAGCTCCCATTTCAATTTGAACACCTCCCCCCCAAAAAATGCTCTGGCGAATTGAGGAATCATATGGAACAGAACAGCTGTCCAAAGATAATAACTTTTCTCTATCAACTTTATCCATCCCATTCATCATCTTATAAACGTCAATCATGTTACCTCTTATTCCAACTTTTCTCAAAACTGAACGGTACCAAATGTTGTAACCTTTCACCAACTCCACAATGCCCTTTGTGAGCTGATGTAACCAGAACTGTAGACAGCATTCCAAATGTGGTCTCACCATTGATTTGTACAACAGCATTATGGTATCAGCAAATTTATTTCCCATTCATTTCCTAATGACGCCTAGCACTGAATTTGCCCTTTTTATATCTGCTACACACTCACAATGCAATTGACGGAAATAATATTCCCAATGCGAGATGAGCGCGCAACCCCAGAGTCGTCCGCGATTGGGCCTAACGGTCAGGGGTAACTACCTTTATGCTTTTGTTAGTGAGGACCTCCACAGGTTTAAAAGCCCTTCCACAAGTCAAAGGGCCGCAGTGGTTAGAAGGGCTTTTAAACCTGTGGAGGTCCTATACGACAGTTATTTTCCTACCTTGAATGCATCCTCATTTATCACTCCTCTCCATTTACATGCCTACCTGGAGAGTTCAGACCAACCTCAAGCCAAGACACCCCACTCTCAAGCATCACATGAAAATATCATGCATAGTTTTTCAAACAGAGGTATTCTGCTGTCATTATCTCTCCCTCTAATGGAGAACTATTGCTAACAACAGTTTTGCTTATTTGCCTTTTTCATCATGATATTGCATTACAAAACAGGTCACCAAAACAGAACAAAAAATTGCAGTGCAATTTTATAATAAACTGAGCCACAGGAATTAAGTTTAAATGTGTTCTTTTCCCTGATTTGGTGAGAGAAGGACCATTACAATAGTTACAAAGCCTCTGTTTCATTCCAAGGAGAAATTATTATAGCTTATACCTAAATGCACATCTGTTGGGAATTCTAAAGTGATGGACTTTCAAGCTTACTTTAAATTAAGATAGGCTTGAAAAGAAACTGCTACGGACTTGGTCATCAATATGCCAGTAGGCAGCAGTGATAGAAACAAACATGGAAATCATTGCCAAAAAAGACCTCAGGACTTTTTAAGGTATGGCATTTTGTTGTGAAAGAGAATAAAGATTACATTGGGTGGAAGGTGTTGGAGGCTTTCTTGGAGGAGCTGTTATTTAAAATAACCATCTTCCTGTACCCCAAAACAAGCATGAAGTTTAAGTACTACAGATCTATTTCCTTACACACAGCAGTTAGTTTTCAATGTTTATAATTTGTACTATGGCTATGGTGATAACCATGAGGTCTGTTTAAACTAGGTCTGTTCATTGCATCATATGAATGAAAACTGAACTATCATCACTAAACCAGGAAGGTTTTATTTGCAACTTGTTTGTGTTTTCCACTGCCTGCTGGATCAGATTTTGCCGATTCATCATCTGTGAACATATGATCCCACATGACTAACAAAAATATCCTACAACTTCACACATTGCACACAGACAAATTATATTTGGAAAGTTAAGAGAGTGCAATAATTTACACTGATATATCAGACAAAGCAGGCTTTTGTGTATGAAAGTTCAAGCCACAATAAACATGCTTTCACACTGACACACTGTTGTTGCTTTTGCTGCAAGAAACATACACAGCTCCCCTTCAATAATTCATATACAGTAATGTTCACTCAAAAAGAACCCTCTTCTTTGCACTTACCGTATTTCAACTGCCTGTGGAAGTTTGATCATATTGGACTTTTTGTTTTGATGATTAGAAGTAAGACTTTAGGAACTGTAATTAAAACTTTTTTAAAAGTAATTAACATACTGTATACTAACCTGTCCCAGACCAGGCATACCTCCTCCAAGACGTAGAAGTCTATCCATGTTTTCTAAAGAAAAGAAACAAAAAGAAAGCATACCTAGATTCTGATCTGTTTACTAAATTGTTCTCCATATAATTCACCTTCAGTCACTCAGTATGTCAAAAATATTGGTAGTAATTACAACACAACATCAGACTTCCTGTTAATTAACACCACATATTAATTCAAGAAGCTGTCTTCCATACTAATTAACAACCTTACTTTAACTGCATTGGTTTTGGGTTATCCCTGGATTTGAAAAAGACAAGCATTTCTTGTTTTTTATATATATAGCATTTGCAAAAATCATTGACATTCTCCTCACCCCACTTACCTGAAAAAGCATCTGCATAGCAAAGTAAACAAAACTCATCACCAGTATAATAGAATTCCCTTCAATTTGTCCAGAACGCATCAATATAAAAATAATTCAAAAGTGAAATTTTTTAACATCCTCATTAGTAAGTTCTGTGCTAATTAACTTACAGCTTGTCAGTTAGCATCAAAACTACATGTGAGAGACGCTGAACAAATTATAGATTTCTGAATTAGCATCAAAAGCTTTTCTTAATGAACTCATTACACCAAAAGAATGCTGTAAACATTAAATGCCTTTAGTTAAAATACTCTGTACATTTCCAATCTTGTTAAATGCGGAAAGAGATTAAACCACCAGCATTCTACCATTTGTTATACTGATCTAGTCCTAACACACCTCCAGGTACAACATGTCATTACTAGGTTCTGAAATCTTGAATATCTTAAAGCACAAGCAAGCATGCATTTAAGTGCTCAGAATAGCTAAACTTCCTGAGCCAAGGCTCAACAGGCTCTAGAGCCAGATCTTAAAAGAGGTAGAACGTCTCTCTCACCACTATCAACAGAGTCCACATTCCCAAGATGAGTGGTAAAGGCTTCCAGGGCAGAAGGCATGCAACAGGGGTGGGTAACCTCTGGCGTGCAGGCCTAATTGGCCCACTAGGCTTCCCTATTTGGTCCGCGAGACAGCTGCAGTCAAGCCACACCAACCTGTCCTACACCTGACATCATATATGATGTCTGCTGAAGAGCCTTTGCAAATTGCTTTGTCCAGCACTTAAATGAATGAATGTTAGTGCTTCAGTGAGCTGTGGTTAGAGATTTGGAAAGAAAGGTGTCAGAGGGGCTCCCTCTAACCGACAATTAGCTGGTGACCAGTTAAAGGGAGCCTCTTAGAAGGTGCACTAAGAATGCCAATCAGCACACACATTCAAAGGAGGTTTGCTCTAACTAACAATCAGCTGACTGAGGAGTACAGCAGCTTCTTTCAAGTTTGACAAGTGGACGGTCTTGCTCCAATCTAGTTCCCTACCTTGGCATATAACTTCAAGCAGGCCTAGATAATAGCATGGGGTGGGGTGGGGTGGTGTAGAAAGGGAGGCTGCACTAAGAACATCTCTCTAGATATGCTTGCTCTAGATCTGACCCAAGACTGCGATGGGATTTAAGAGAAAGGGATCCTTCAATACTTCATATCTACTGATAGCTACAACTTCTCTCTTCCTCTTATTCAGGTGTCTACATAGTTGGTAAGAATGTAATATGCAATTTGCCCAAAGTGTTAAGCTACCTTTCGGTCTGGTTCCTATTAATTTCTGAATGAGTAGATAATTACAGTCAAGGGGTTCTTTATGCACATGTGAGCTGCAACAAGCAGATAAAGCTCCCACATATGCAAATGTGGCCTTTCAAAAACTTCAGTATCAGGGCAGCTCTAAACACCACCATCTGCACATGAATGAAGCACTCACCACCACCACTGTAGCTCCAGATTGACTATACTGGCACAAAAGCTCCATGATGGAGGCTTTGGAGCAAGCCAGCAAACTTCAATATTACATCCAACATTTAACTCATTTAACTAAACTTTTATGATGAGAAAAGTTTCTAAGATTTAATAATTTTGTTCAAAAGTCTTAGTGAGAAAAGAACTAGCAGTAAAAGACCCCTGGCTTTCCGAGTCACATAAGCCATAGGTGCAGCATGGAACTAGCTTTCTAATGCAGACAAATGTTCTCTGAAATACTCAATAATCAACTGATTATTGATACTTGCAAAGCGGTGGGTGCAGGTGACTGATGGTGCCCGCAAACCCTCTTTTGGCCCTGCTGCAAGTTTACCCGCTCCATACCTGTCCTAGATTAGGTGTAGACAGGTGGGTATGGCTTGGCCAAAATGGCTTAATTATACCCGTGGGCCAGAAGTATCTCACTGCTGCTCTAGATAACAGAATTATGTTCCTAAACAATTTAAGTAACACACAGCCAAACATCTAAAGCAGGCATGGCCAAACTGGGCCCTCCAGATGTTTTTGGGACTACAATTCCCTGACCACTGGTCCTGTTAGCTAGGGATGATGGGAGTTGTAGTCCCAAAACATTTAGAGGGCCAAGTTTGGCCATGCCTGATCTAACGGAATAACTGGATCTATTCTTTGTTTACCTTGTACTCACCCGGTTTTCTGTTCCTTTAAACAACTCTCTTCCTGATCTCAGTTGGATGTCCAAATTCTAGTGTAGGGAAAGCTTAATTCCAACCTAAACAGAAGGAACAACAATTATTTAGACTAAGAGAGCATTTCCACTGCTTTAAGTATTCAGTGCTCATACATATACAGTGGTACCTCAGGTTATACACGCTTCAGGTTACATACGCTTTAGGTTACAGACTCCGCTAACCCAGAAATAGTACCTTGGGTTAAGAACATTGCTTCAAGATGAGAACAGAAATCACGTGGTGGCGGCGTGGCGGCAGCGGGAGGCCCCATTAGCTAAAATGGTGCTTCAGGTTAAGAAGAGTTTCAAGTTAAGAATGGACCTCCGGAACGAATGAAGTACGTAACCAGAGGTACCACTGTAGTCAATAGTAGTGTTAGAAACTAGGACAGAAAAGCCATTTGCCACATGACTCCTGAAACCTAGGTTATGGGCCCAACAGAATGTCTAGCCACATTTTTTTTCAATTCAGTTACACTTTCTATTTATTTTTTTGAAACACATGAACTAATACACAGTTCACATTAGTGACACATTCTTATTCATATTTTTAAAAGCAATTCTTAATTGGACAACACAAACATAAATGGGGCTCAGCCCCCGGAATAGTAGCCAAAACCATGTCATTTGAATTAATTTTTACAAATACTGCCATATTTTTCACACACACACACACACACGGGAGAGGCAAAGGGAAGGTCAGCCTCACTTGGGGGGCAGGGAGAGGCAAAGCGGCACAATGTCATGCCCATAGTGGCAGCAGCTGTCAGCGCCAACCTGGTGAGGTGACTGACACTTCCCTGCACAAGCAGCAGCGATCTAACTTGTGTGCAGGGTGGGGAGGCATTTCTCCTGTGCCCTCAGTGGTCGGTGGCAGCAATTTTCCTGTGTCTCAGTCGCCACACATGGCGCCAAGGCTTCTTAAAGTGCTCACAATCTGCTAATCCCTGGTCGCAAAATGCACCTGGTGCTTGGCTAATTTCAAACCCTGGGCAACTGTAGTGTTTATTTTTAAAGCACAGGTGGTGACAATTTTGTGCGCATTCAGTAGGAAGGGTTTTTATGATTAAATACCTACCTTTGAAATTGTAATTTTACAATGCTAAGAGAAAGATGCATATTGTATTTAGAACAACAAATGATGTTCCAATATACTCAGCTTTATTTTTAATTTTTTTAAACATATTTTTATTAAAGATTTCTTGGTTTACAAAAGTATGTGTAATGTTTCTTTTTTCAAGCTTTATTTCTTGATATGCACATCAGTTTAATGAAGAGCTGTGTGCGAAAATATTTTTAAGCTAATAAAAAAACAGAATTAGCTAATACATCCTGGAGTAACTCTCCAAGCACAAGCTAACTGCTATATATATGAAAACACTTCCTATTGTCCACTTGAATCATGTAACCTTATCTCTTATTATCACATTTATAGGTGCTAAATACCAATTTGATTCAACCCAGCAAATTAAAATTGCCTATTTAGCAACACAGAGTAGCCATTGTTAAAACATATCAACAATTATATAATGGACTTTGAGGTTGCCACATTACTGTATTTAAAATTGAGGCTCCTGAGGTGAAAAGTGAGCTGATTGAAGGAATAGTAAACTTTCTCCTTCTGCCCTCCACACAGATCCAGTGTTACATACAAGTGCTGCCAACCCTTAAGGAAGCTCCTAAATCCACTTCAAAAAACTAGTTTCATTATTGTCCTCAAAGCATGTTTAGCAGCACCCCATAGCTCATTTTAATCTTGGTTGGCGACAGTCACACAATGCAGAACCCATTTTATTTTATTAACGATTAAGTGGTATATAAATAACTTAAATAAAATGGTAACATTTCCAAGCGGTGTTTACCAGGTGTAAGGTTAAAGATTTGCAGGCGTTTCAGATAAATCCCTAAATCCAAGTTAATTGTAAGTCTGCACCAGTCCCAAGAAAATGTTGGATGCAAGCCTTTATTAGCCATTTACAGTAGTTAAACATTTCATGAAAGCTGAAAAAGCATTTTTCACATTTTCATATGGGCAAGTTTTTTGCAGATGGATGCTGTTGAGGTGCCAAAAAATAATAGTTAATGAACAAGTACACCAGGAGTTCTGCACAAATGCAACAGGATCTCCAATTATCATAAATATTTGTATTTGCAAATATTTATGCATAATGCAGTATTGTTTTAATAACTATTCCAATGCAAAAATGCTACTTAGAATTTTAAGCTTGGGGGAAGCGTTGCCAAGAAAACAATGTAAACATTCTACTATTGGTTTTGTCAAACATTCTATTAATAGCTAGTTATACATTCTTTAATAGGCTACAAGAGCCACAAACCCATTTTTCAATTAACTTCAACACCTACCACATGTGTATATGAGCATTCTCTACCCAGACATTCTGGGATGACAAGAGAAAGCTATCAATTATGTACAACAGAAAGAGACAGGGGGCCTCCCACCTGGTACTCAGATTTCTCTTGATTTGAACTCAATTGCTAGACAAGAGAAGGCATCTTGAGCTTTTTCCTGACACGAACTGCCAAGACATTTCCAAATACTGCAGCATGAAACCAACTCAGATTAGAATTCATCTGTATCAATTTTGGATCATATGGAAGGACTAGCTCCTTGATAAATATGCAGCATAACTGAGTTACTTGTAAAAACAAAATTGTTGATTACAAGATCCAATGCTGCACATAAGGCAATTAGCTAGTTTGGGCTAATTTTGTTGTTAAATTTTTGTCTTGCTTTTTCCATCTTATTTCTTCTGTATGTCCCTTATTTTTTCACAGAAGATGCTAAGCATGAACATTTTATAATTAAAAATGCAAACAAAAACAAAAAAGTAGTTTGTTGTAGTTAATATACTATAGTAAAATCAAAGAATGTAACACTGGCTAACAATCACTAAGCTACTACATGAATTTTATTACTCTGCAGATGGGAAACCACAATAAAACATATCATAAGCACAATACAAAATTACTACAATGACTGGCTCATCTTGAAGTGTGAACAACTGTATAGGCCTCTAGTGTAAAGGAATAACTTGCATTAGAAAAACATAGGGTCTCACACAAACATATCTAAATAGGAGAGAATCAAGAGAGATTACACATATTATAAAGCCCTTACAAAATGTATAAAATACTATGCTTTCTTGTCAATAAAAAAACAAACAGTAAGATATAGCAAACAAAAGCTTTGGTACACAACTTCACAGCTACAGTGGTGGAGCAGTTAAAAATAGCTAGTTTTTTTTTTCCTTTTAAAACATGGGACTACTACCACCACAGGCAGTTATTGGGTTCAGAGTTCTTATCAGAGGCAGCAAGAGATCACTGGACTGCATCCTCAGTTCAGGTACTTTTTAACAGCACCCCTCAGTAAAACTTCACCTGTTTCTACAATATCGCACATGTTTTTGAAAAGGACCTGAAATTATGGAAACACTCCACAAGTTCACAAGCAGAATTTTGAACTCGGGAGGCAGACAGCCTTCTAAGTTAATAGGACTTACTCCCAGTTTACCTGAGTGCAAAATTGCAGACTGAACTCTCTCACCTCACCTCAGGGTTTTAACCCCTTTTTTCCTAATACTATCCATGGCAGAGAAAAATCAAAAGTTTGATGACCTTTCCTTCCGTCCTTCTCTTGGCAACAGCTTTAGATCAAGATGAAGAAAGAAAGAGACGGTAGTCAGATTATGATGGCATAACCAAGCCATACACTTTTAAACAGAGTATGTCAGCGATGGAGGATTTGTATAAGCAGGGCTGGGGAAAACGTGACCCCCATGATGCTGCTAAACCAACGGTGGGAGGGGTGTGTGTATGTATTCATGTGTGCGTATACATACATACATACGTACATATGAATATGTATATATATGTGTGTGTGTGTGTGTGTGTGTAGGCCACCCCAAATATATATTTTCTAATGCAGGCCACAATAAATAAATAATAAATTACACACACACATACAGTGGTACCTCTGGTTACGTACTTAATTCGTTCTGGAGGTCCGTTCTTAACCTGAAACTGTTCTTAACCTGAAGCACCACTTTAGCTAATGGGGCCTCCTGCTGCTGCCGCGCCGCCGGAGCACGATTTCTGTTCTCATCCTGAAGCAAAGTTCTTAACCCGAGGTACTATTTCTGGGTTGGCGGAGTCTGTAACCTGAAGCGTATGTAAACCGAGGTACCACTGTATATATTTGCGGAGGCCTGCATTAGACCAGCAAAGGCTCCTGAACCAGCTTTTAAACAATAATAATAACGTGTGTGTGTGCGCGCGCGCGTGTGCGTGTGTGTGTATTTGAGGAGGCCTGCATTAGACCAGCAAAAGGCTCATGACCCAGCTTTTAAACAATCATTAACAACAACATACAGTATATCTCCCCCACCGAAATTAGAAACCCGAGTCCCGATGGGTCAGAGAAGCACGTCGCCCCTCGCTTCTGAACTGCGTCTTTCGCAGCCGCCTCTGGTTGTTTTAGATCCTGGAGATCAAGATAAAAAGCGAAGAAAACTTGACGAAGTGGTCAGCGCCCCTTGCCTCTTGGCTCGCCTACAACTCCCATGGCGCCGCCCCTCACCCCGCAGCTATCGGGTCATCCTGGCAGGGGGGTTCGTGAACCCAACGAAGCCCGGAGGGCAACCACGCCGGCTACTCCCGCGTCAAAGGGCGCCCTCACACGCGCGGGCCCGAGGCCTACCTGGCCGCTCGAGCCCTTCCGTCTCGCCGACAGCCGCGCTCGCCGCCGCCTTCCGCTCAGCCGGGCCGCGATGAATCAGCCCAATTCATTCAAAGCCGGCGCACCGTCCCAGGCCTTCCCCCTCACGCCTTGCACTCTCAGACAGCCTTCCCCCGAACACTTCCGGAGGCCAAAGGGTGACGCCCGTTTTCGGCTTCCGTTCCACGGCGGCGACCAATAGCGCGACCGAACTCGGAGCCATGGCGACGGGACGTCCCGCCTACGCTGACTCCCTTTCGCCGCTTCTGCTGCTTCTCCGGCTACGCCCCGCCTCCTGGGTTGCCCGGAGCTTCGTGGCCTCAGCGCTGTTCCCTACATTCCCCCCCCAACCCGCCTACGGCGTACAACGTAAGCGCGTTTGACCGTGTGCTGGTACGCGCGGGACCCTGATTGGCCACGATACCCAGCGCGTGCCTGTTTCACGGTTGCTGTTGTTTTGAGGCTCACTCCCGCCTTTATTTACCTATCTATCTATCTATCTATCTATCCGCATATTCAGCGCACATGGCTCTTCCCTCCACAAATAATTCTGGGAACTGTAGTTACTTAAGGGTTTTTTGGAATCGTAGCTCTGTGAGGGGGTTCGTTCATTTATTTATTTATTCAGTCAGTCAGTCAGTCAGTCAGTGCTTTTTTGTGGGGGATGCATACCCCTAAACATTTTGCGAATCTTTGTACTTCTGTCCATTTACTTTATTTTTCCCGATTTGAACTATAAAATGCTGATTTCCTTGAGTCAAAATGAGAGTACCACTAAACATTTTTTTAGAAAAAAAAAGCACTGCATTCATTCATTTATTTAATTTGCATATTGCTCTATACCTGCAGGTCACAGGGCGGTTCACAAGATAAAATCATAATATAAAAACACAAAATACATACCATAAAAACAACCCAATAATGCCCCCCAACACATTTTAAATGGGCATTGGATGTCTGTCAATCAAAGGCTTCATTAAAGAGGAACATTTTTGCCTGGCACCTAAAGGAAACTACAGTTCCCGGGATTCCTTGGGGGAAATCAATGTGCTTCAATTGTCAGACCATTAGTATTGTCAACACCAACTGGCAGCAGTTTTCCAGGGATGTCTCCCAGTTCTTCCATTAGATTGAACCTGGGATCTTCTGCATACAAGTATAAGCTTCACCGCTGGTCTATGGCCCCTCTCACCACCACACCCAATTTTATTGTCATGGCAGTGTCTTAGGCTGAGAGAGAGCAAATGGGCCTGGGCAGGCTGGGTCATCCTCTTAGATACCTGCTGGGATTGACAAGGCATCTGACTCTCACCTGAATCTCATAGCTCTCCTGTAGCTGCCTGTGATTAGTTATCATTAACTCTTGGGGGACATAATTAACATCACATGTCATGTGTATGGACGTTGCCGAACCAATTAACCAACTAGAAGGATCACTGTTAATAGCACCAGTTTTCCTATAACTTGATATTGCTGGATAGTTTTGATGAACTGCAAAAGCATTTTTAGTTTGCTTTCTGTTGCCACCCTGGAACTTTTCATTATTAGTGCCACTTTGTTTTGTACAATTCCTTGCAAATGAAGGAAAACAACTTCTGCTTGTATATGTTGATAATATGATTTTGGTTACTGAAGACAAACAAGATTGTACAAAACAAGATTGGGTGCAGGCCTGGCCAGGACACAGGCATCCTGACTGTGACAAAGGTGACCTGTGTGCTTGCTTGCTTGCTTAACAGCTGTTGGGAACTTCAAGGTCCCTGGTCTCCCTTCTTATGGTCTTTGTACTGGACCTGGAGACTCCAATAGCGAGCATTCCATGTCAAGAAGGAGGACAAGTGGGCACTCTATCAAATCACAGGGTAGGAGTTACACAGAGCAGGGCCTTTTCACTGGTGGTGCCCATTGTATGCCTCACTCTCCCCAGACCTGCTCTCTTTTGGCCTGTCTTTTGGAGCTTTATAATTTAGGGAGACTTTGGAAGAACTGGTTGACAAGTCTTACCAGTCGCTGATGTATGAGCAGTTTTTATTTCTGTGCTTCTGCTTCACCAGGGTTTACACCAGCCAGGATGCCAGAAGGGATACAATTTATGAGCTTTCTCTATTATCTGCACAGTAGGGGCTGTTCAGTCAACAGTGCAAAGGCTGAGCTACTAAGGGGGCCCCTGCACCAGGGCAATCTAGATGGATTTTATTTATAAGATTTTGCAGACTTTGGCTGTGAACTGGGGCCCTACAAAAAAAAAAATCAAGTTGTGCCCCACTGCTTCAAATTGGGCCCCACTGGCTAGCCCTGAGTCTCATAGTTGCTGGGCCTGAGTTGCCCTGCTTTTGCATGGGTTTGCAATTTGGGAAGAGGAGAGACTGCAGCACTGGGGAGAGGGCGGGCTGGCGAGGCCCCCTAGATTTAGAGGCCTTAGGCTGCAGCCTACTTAGCCTATACATACCGTAAATCCAGCACTGGCTGGGTGTTGCTCATGCATGCAAGTTTTGTGCCACACGATACCATCACCAAAAAGTTGGGCCATATTCCCCATTTCAACAGAAAATCAGATATGCTTTTTCTTTAATAGGTTGGGGGGAGGGGATATATACCAGCATTTTGATGAGAGCATTGTGTGGACCCTGCACAAATCGGAGCAGTATCAAGTCCACAATAAGCTTCCCAAGTCTGATATGCTTAACTACTACAGCACAGTTTTGATCTCTTTTACAGTAGGGATGGCAAACCTCTAGCTCTCCCATCACACCTGATCTGACCATACTGGCTGGGACTGTTGGAAGTTGGAGTCCAACAACATCTGGAGGGCCGCAGGTTCCCCATCCCTGCACTGCAGTTTATGGACGGTATCCAAACTGCGGGAGGCAGTGGAAGACAGGAGTGCCTGGCGTGCTCTGGTCGATGGGGTCACGAAGAGTTGGACATGACTAAACGACTAAACAGCAACAATCCTAACAACAATTTATCCAGGAGCAAATCCTGCTGAAATCACACATACAGACAGGTTGCATATGTTTACAGCAGCAAACTCCACCAAGATCAGCAGAAACACAATTGTCTCTTAAGAATACAGCATTACACATAATAGAATACACATAATAAACTTTCTAGGGTTAAAAAAAGAAGTGAAGCCTGTCCAAACAGCAAAGCCACTTGCATTTTCCAGGCATATGCATCTGCAACTCATATGCATTGGTCACATGTAGTGATTTAGACCTGGGTTTAATGCATTTCCTACCCAGAAGTGTGGCACTTGTAAGGAAAGTGTTACTGTAGGGAAATCAACTTACTGTCAGTGAAGATGTCTTTGGATGGAGGTTTGCAAGGAACACATTTTGGTGAATGTGATCATTCAAGAATTTAATTTAGGAATTATAAAAGCAGCTGTGATGCAAACAAGAAAGTCTTGGTGTCGGAAAAAGCAAGTTTGTACCCAAGTTTTGCTAGTGTCATAAAGACTTTTCAGACTTCATGAAATGGAATGCCTACCATCATAGTATTAATGATTTAAATATTTTTGCCTATCAACAAGTAAAACTTTCCTTTTTCCTCTTTCCAGAGCTGATCCCCCAAGCCTTTTATAGCATTTTTCTTTTCTTATGTAACTGTGAAATGTGCAGAAAGTTTATTAAGAATGTGGCGGACGGGAGGAACAGAATTAAATAATCTTGAATGTGTGACCCCAGTTTATGCCATTCATAACAAGGTGGATTGAGTTGCTTGCCTTTCATTACAAAATAGCCTGCTTTGTGTCCATTATATATGGATTGGATTGACTGGGAACCGAGCCAATATTTCCCTTTATTGAAGAGACAATTTGTAACTCACGCAATGCTATTACAGGATTCCAGCGTTTCACGAGGTAATCATTTTGATGCAACAGTTCCTTGCAGGTGCAAGAATCTGGACTCAAACAAGAGATTTCTTATTCAATTCAACTGCCAAAGCAGTTCCAAGCACATAAACGAGTTTGTGTGCTTCCCTGGACATGAATGTTCAGGCCATCTTTCCCTCTTCTTTGCTTGCACCATCAAGAACACATTTATCACAACATGAAGTAAAACAAGCTTTTAGGAAAATACTGCATCCCTTCCCCCTTCAGGCAACCAAATCTACAGAGCAATCCTGTATGTGTACAATGGGGCTAAGTCTCAGGTAAGACTAAGGCAATAAAATGATTTCATCCTAGCAAAAGTTCATACTTTACATTGGAGTGTTCAAATAACTATATTAACAACTATCACAGCAAAATGAAATGGAGGGAAAGTGAAATAAACAAATTCCAAGATAATGTGGAAGGTGAATCCCAGGTCTAAACTAGGTTCAAACTAATCCTTTAAGCTTTAATGTGAGCTGATAATATTTATCAGGACATACTAGGACAGAGACCCTGTTGAGGTCCCCATTTATGTGTTGGTATGAAAACGTATGATTTATATGCGGCTTAATATTATACAATCTCTAAGCAGTTTACACGAGATATACTAAATAAAAAATAGGGGATAAAATCAACTGTAAGGGGTGAACTACAATTTCCAGAATTTTTTTTTTGGGGGGGGGGGAGGGAGCCATGTGTTGTAAATATGCTGTGGATGTGCCCAGATAAAGAACGCATTTGAGAAATTAAGAGACAAAGCAGTGCCTCTAAGGCTGGAAGTGGCTGTCTTTGCTTAGGGATGGTAAGGTAGTGCGGGCTATTTCAATGAAGGGAGGACAAAAAATCCTTTTAAAAAACACAAAACAAATTAACATATTACCATGTACTCCAGTCCTGGTTTTCTCCTTAGTACTTGATTTTACTTCCTTTTGCCAGCAGGGAAAAGCTGAAGTGAAACTTCAGCAATCCTTGAATGCTTTGCATGACTAGTGTACCTCATGTACCTAGATTTCAGACCTCCAGGTTTTGGCAGGTGGTAGAGATGTCACCACATTATACCGCAGCCTCTAGGTTTTGACAGCACTGTCCAAAATCAGGATTAGTGTACTATAAACTGGACTGGACTTTAAAGGGCTTAGAGTTGGGTCTATGGATGCCCAATGGTCAAAATATAATCCAATGTCCTTGGACTTTGCAAAATTCTATTCTACTTCCACACCTCATTTTGTGTTTGTTTCATACTACAGTATTTTTTCTTCTTCTTCATGACAAATAATTTCTGAGTAAATAAAATAATTTCACATTTTAAGTTTGCATTTTGGCTGTCCCATTTTTAATTCTTAAACCTACTGCCCTTTTAATGCAACTGTATCATAACCAGCCCTTTTGACATATATTTTTTAGATTTGTAACCCAGTATGACATAATATTAAAAACCTTTTTATCAACCATTATTTAAAATGCCTTTAGAAATTTACCTTATTTCTATCTTAAATCTGTTTTTATAGAGAACTCAGTATACAGAACTATCTGAATATTTTTTTCCATGATGCTTACTTTACAATATTGCTTCAGGGATTTTATGTAGTCAATAGGCATCTTCCTCCCCACCACCATCTTCAGAGCTGAGCCCAAAATATAGAATTTGTTTATGCGATCCATTTTCCCAAGTTATCAACACCTTAACTAGCTTCCATCTCTAATTTGTTTACATGTTCACAGATTTAATCAGAGGCCAAAGTGAGCTGGAAGTGAGGGGGAAGCCCTAGATAATTAGGTCTTCTCAACTCATCTCCATTTCATTTCAGTGTAAGTATCCATATAAACAATAACAAAGTTGTGATTTCAATTGGAACAGTGGAAGTGGAATTAAGAATCCTCTGTAGTATGCAGTATCCCCCAAATCACCTGAAAACAGCAAATCTGCTTGGGATTTACTCGTCACACAAACAGGGTTTGCTTCTCCCTGATAAAAAAGAATGAATTAAGGACCTCTGGTATTTCATATTGTTTCTATGTACACTATTCAGGGCAGCTTACAAACACTTTACAATCAAAACAAAAAATTCAGTTAAAAATGTGATTCCTCTCTTGTATTTTTTTTTGTCTTTTTATTGAGTGCCTTGTTTTATACGATACTATGATTTTAAAATGTTGTGAGCCACCCTTAGTAGTGCGCAGATACTTAGAAAGGTAGTACCGGTATATATCACTCGGTTCTTTTTACATGAACAGGTTAATAAAATAAAGATAATCACATTGTGAAAACAGTGACAGGAATTAAGATAAAAACGCATAATATGATGGGGTTCTGACCAGAATTTTGTACATCCAAGATGCTTGATTTCTGTTTTCTAGGGCTTTTCAGAGGTATAAGAATCCAACACAAAGAGAAGTTGCACAGGTTAATCCAAACTAAAAGAAGCTGTGTGGATAAATCAAATATGTATTCAGGGTGTTTTTCAGCCTCTGCTGTGGCATTCGGTCTTTTCTGATGTCAATTTGCTCTCATAAACAAAGAGTTAACAGCAGGTATGCGCATGGCAGAGGTACCTTTGAGTCTCAAATGAGTATTACATTCCTGAAGAAATAACCATTAAAATGCACTGTCTCTGCCCTGCAGGATTTTACAGAACTTGCATGAAATTTTAACACATATTAACAGACTCCGCTGTATCTCATAACGTGTACATTCTGGAGATATATTTAACTGTGGCACTCAGACTTTAACTGAACGGCATAGTGAATGCACTGTGATTCGGTGATCACTCATCTCTACAAAACAGGATTGCTGCATGCTTGCCACGAGAGGGAGGAGAACATTAGAAATTTTGGCATAACCTAAATCAGATTTAACTATGGCTTACAAAGCCATGTGTGCTGTGACCTGCAACATGCTTGAAAGCCTCAGTTTTTGCCGTCACAGGTAGACAGCGAACAAGAGCATAATGCCAAATAAATGTTTATCATCTTCAACCCTATACTACAGCAAGCACCTTACCCTCTGAAATAGCCTTTTGGAGTCACAGGCAGTTGCAGTCCATGAGCACACGTCTACTGCTGGTTTTAAGAGTCATCAAACCCAACATGGGCCTCTCCAAAATCTCTTTCTAGTGGGCATTCATTACAGTTTGTGTTCCGTGTGTTCAGTGGTGTAGCATGGGTTGTCAGTGCCCGGGGCTGCACAGAGGGAGCTGGTGGGAGGGAGGGAAACAGATTGTATGCATGCACAATCAACGGCCTAATGGCATCCATGTGACCCAGAACATTGCAGCCACAGAGATAAGAAAAGAAAAGTTGCTCTACTGTCTGGAGTGTTCACTTCCAGGTTCATGTGGAGAAACCATTTTCAACACAGCCCAGTGACGGAAGCACACACCTGTATTGAGGCAGCACCAGGTGTTGAAATTTTGCACCCCTAACAATTTTGTCTGCAGGGGGCAACCACCTGTGTGGCTCCTCTCCCATGCTACGTCATTGATTATGGTACCAGGGCAGTGATTCATAATTCAACTTTCAATACCGTTTGTGCCTGCAGAAGTTTCAGGATTGAGAGCCCCTGCTTCATTTCCAGTCAGTGTATGCTCTGTAACCTCTTGCTGAAATTCTGTTACTTTTTATGCCACAAGTGTTTTGGGGAGGGTGGGTGTGTTGTCACACTTTTCCTGTGCTGTGGTGCACAAGCCATAGCTGTCAACTTTCAGATCTGAAAATAAGGGATCAGCAGCCTCGAAAATAAGGAATCAGCAGTCTCACCTGTCCTAGGGACAGTCTACGGGATATCTAACAATCCGGGATAGTAGCGGGAAGCAGCGGGAAAAACAGCACTGGAATAACGGAATTTCCCGCAAAAAAAGGGAAGGTTTACAACTATGGCACAAGCGCCTCTCCAAATGACAATAATGGGACTGCACTGGGAGAGCTTCACTGAATAAGTAGTAAAGGGGAATGGTGTGTGGATGGTTCCGTCTAAACCACCACTCATACACAAGTACCACATCAGTGACATGTTGCAGAATACACCTCAGAAAAACGCACCAGTGGTGGGGTCCTTGGAAGCAAAAATGCTACATCTCCCCTGAAGCTGATTTGAATTTAGCTTTGCTAAACCTGTAGATCCAGTACTGGCATTTTAGAATATAAAGTGACAACAGACTTTCACTGTTATTCTTAATGATATATCAAGTCATCTTATTGTTTTCTCATGAACGATACGAATATCGTAATATCATAATCTAAATATCTATTCCGAACAAGAAAAGAGAGGAAACAAGAGAAATATTTACATTAGGAAGTACAGTGAATTAATTGCATATGTAAAACCAATATCCAAGTTGTTACTTCTGACAGATGGTATTTTATATTTTGATGTTAAATATATATATTCTTAATCATATATGTCAAGGAAAAGAGACCATATGTTGTTAAACACTTCCAAATCATCATTTATTACGAGGGGCCTCATTCTACTATGGTCGCATCCGGCATGACACATATTTGACATGCTGGATGAGACCATGGGGAGGTGAGGTTCTTGATTGCTCCTCATAATAAGTGACAATCTGGAAGTGTCTAAAATACATCTACCCCATTTCTGCAATTATTGGTTAGTTTTCATTGTAAAGGTGCCACATAATTATTTTTCGTGTCTGACTTATGTCTCTAAAAACAGAAAGGCCCATGAAGTGTTAATGGGGGAAGGACCAAGGGAAGTTTCACTGATGAGGCTAAGCATGTCTTCTAGGCTGAAGTCTCATGGTAGTTGTTGGTTTCTCAATAAGTGATAAAAGCAAATGCAGCTTGCACAATTATAGCTGACTGGGAAGTGTTGCACAACAAAACCTCTGGACTTTTTGCAGTCAGGAAAGTGAATGATGAAATGCTCTGGGAAGTGTGGGATAACCCTTGCTTTGGTGCAACGTCATCAAACAAATCAGAGTAAATGCTCACTAAATATCCAATGCCATCTAATCCCCTGTAAGGAAATCAGGATCAATGCTCAATAAACAGGTCATCTGGAAATGCGCTAAGTCTCGTGGCTAAAAACACCCTTTGTGACTCTTGTCAAAAACAAAATGTCATTTCAAAAAAAGGGGGGGTGTTGAATAGCTTCTCAGCCTTGTCATGCGATTATAGGCGGCAACCATTTCGCATGGGGTTTTTGTCCCTGGCCCCCATGTGCATTGGCAGAGTGCGCATAAGCTCACTCCACCTGCTCCGCCCCATTACCCCTCACTCCCGTTACTCCCTGTTCTGCCCTCTTCTGGGTTCAAAAGGACCTGCGTGTCAGCATCAACTGGAAGCACCCAAAATGGTTGCCACCTGTATAATAAATCTTCACAAATCGAACACAAGGATGGTAGTAACATCCATAAACATAGACATCCATGTATTCAGATGGTTATAAAAATTATCCCAACACGATTCTGTTGTTATAATATATGTGCACTCTAATATAGTGAAGTAGACTACAGTCGTACCTCGGGTTACATACGCTTCAGGTTACACACTCCGCTAACCCAGAAATAGTGCTTCAGGTTAAGAACTTCGCTTCAGGATGAGAACAGAAATTGTGCTCCGGCGGCGCAGCAGCAGCAGGAGGCCCCATTAGCTAAAGTGGTGCTTCAGGTTAAGAACAGTTTCAGGTTAAGAACGGACCTCTGGAATGAATTAAGTACTTAACCCGAGGTACCACTGTAATTACAATAGGCTTTCACAACCTAGGACTATATATGTGTATAGACTACACAAGCAGGAACCCAAATCCACTGTGATTCCCATTGAACTGGAGAGTCTATATGCATACTAAGCCATATGTACATGGCCATCACTTTCTGACATAGCACAGAATGCATGGAGGTTGGGAGTGGGATCAATGGTGTGCCACATCAGAGATGAGGGCAGCCTTGCTTCCCCATCCATGCTTTTGGGAGGGAGTGTATGAACAGCCCTTTGTCACTCACCAAGTCAAAGGTAGGTCACAAGCCATATGTGGCAGACTCCTGCAGGGGCTTGAAAAATCTCCTGTTTTTCCCCTGCCTGATTGGATTTCTACAAACAAGAGTTTGTTAAGGTGGGAGGGGGGGACTATGTGGCTTGAGCACTTTCCACGTGCTTGGTTCATCACGCAAGTAGACTGGTTACAAAACGTTGAGGTGTCAACACTTTAATGACTACATCATGTTGACCCAGCAGTAGTATGGGAGAAACATCGTATGCCAGAAGGTCTGAAAGTTCCAGAGGATTTTTCAGGCTGTTCTCAGGGTTGTGTGGATGGTGTTTCAAAAACGAGGAATCAGGAAGCAGACCATTGGAGGATAGGCGAATCAGTGGCTTCTAACCATGATAGCTATGTTCTACCTCCACAGATGGATACAATATACTTCTGAATGGACCACTGGGCTGATCCAACAGGGATCTCCTTTTGCTTTTATGTTCCCATTGTGTGCCCCTGAAAGAAGTACAGTGGTACCTTGGGTTACAGACGCTTCAGGTTACAGAGTCCGCTAACCCAGAAATAGTACCTCAGGTTAAGAACTTTGCTTCAGGATGAGAACAGAAATCGCACAGCAGCGGCGTGGCAGCAGTGGGAAGCCCCATTAGCTAAAGTGGTGCTTCAGGTTAAGAATAGTTTCAGGTTAAGAACGGACCTCTGGAATGAATTAAGTTCTTAACCCAAGGTACTACTGTATTTCACCTTAATTGTGTGTGCATGGGGAAAGTCTACAGTTTGTTCAGTAGTAAGAGAGGTGATCCGTACATGCCCAGAAGTACTTTTATTTTTCTTTAAAGAAAATTGAGAAGGGGCAAGGCATGTTTTGGGGCGGGGTTGCTTCTAAATGACCATGTCTAAAGGAAGAGGTATGGCCTACAAGACCAACAATACCTCTCTGCAGTTGATTTCCCCTCTCTCTTCACCATTGGTGACAGGAAATGAAACCAAGGACAATATTCATGTGTATCACATTTTATATGATGTGAGAAGTGAATCAAGCTCCGTAAAGATGAATCAAATCAAGCCTTCTGCATCTATCTGACTGAAGGCGAAGTTTGTAGAACACTGGAGAAAATGGAATTGGAATTGGGAAGGTTGAAATCCTTCACACTGTCATATGCAAGGATGCTTCCATTTATTGTTTGTTATCTACTAATATAGAACTGAGAATGACTGGGAAGAGATGCTCAAATGTTCTAAGAACAATTTGGTCCATGCAAGGGTGTCACTGGTGCGTGTTTCCAAAACACACTTCTGAAACACAAGAAATGTTGCAGCTACAAAATAAAGCTTGGTGACGTGGGTCTGAATTGTGAGAAGGCAGATAGACTAATTAGATGGAAGTTATAAATGACAATCAAATCAAAGCGATGCTTGCATATGGCACTGGAAGGAAGAGAGTAACAGTGAGCAACAACAGGCTTACTAATGCCTCATTTGGAAAACCAATGTACTATTCAGACTTCTTGTATCATGCTCTCCCCACAAGACTGGTGAAAACTAAACTCAATTGTTGGTTCTTCATACTTACACTTCACACTGGCAGTATACCTTTGAATCTTTCCCAGCCTCTTATTAGGGTACATATGGACTAACATAGCAAGAATAGGGTAGGAAGCCAGTTGCAACTCTTTGAGTTGGGATATACTGGGGACTGAAGTAAAACTGTGCTCTTCAGTTATCTTGAGGGGAATGGGCTATGCTCTGTAGTTTTCAATCCTGAGGTTTATTTTTTCAAAAATAATTGGGATTTTCAAAGTGTCACAGGCTGAATCACATTTGCTCCCCATAAATCATTTTTTTGGGGGGTGTGAATTTTTGGGATCGAATATTTTCCAGATGTGGCCCAAATGCATTCGTAATCAGCCATGTGCTTATCCAATGTGCATGGCAGAGCATGTTCTGAGGTCTGCACCAAGTTCATGTGTGGAACTGTAAAACCTCAACACCACACCTTTTTTTTGGGTGGCCACCACTTCCCCACAGAATGCCGAAATGGGGGTAAATATGGGGTGACCTTTTGATGCCAATGGCATTGTGTGGCTGCTGCCAGAAATGGCACGCATGAGTAGTACCCATCCCACAATAAATCCAATACTCATCTTAAAACACGTCTTGTCTCTATTAAGAACAGCAGACAACTTTCTCTGGGAATAATTTTTCTATTGTTTACAACCACGATATGCAGATGATCACACCAAAAGTTTATATCCTGGTGTTACGTGCCATCTGCCGTTCTCAAGGGTGAGGAAATGGCACTTTGAACTTTTGCAAAGTTTTCCAGATGGTACAGAGAAGATGTGCACTACTACTATAATTCAAAATGCTGGTGATGACTTTTAAAGTCCTAAACAGTTTGGCTGGGTATGCGGAATGTATATAATTTGATCTCATCCTAGACGTTATCATTCCAAAACAATACAAACTATGTTCATCCATAAATAAACATGTGTTTCGTTTGAAATTAGCCCCATATTTGTATATAATATATGTGTTTATATATTAGGGTGTCCTAAATTCTATGAACCAGGCAGAGGGCCTTCTCAGTAGTCGCGCCCGCCCTGTGGAACGCCCTCCCATCAGATGTCAAGGAAATAAACAACTATCTGACTTTCAGAAGACACCTGAAGGCAGCCCTGTTTATGGAATTTTTTAATGTTGTATGTTTTATTGTGTTTTTAATATTCTGTTGGGAGTTGCCCAGACTGGGAAACCCAGCCAGATGGGCGGGGTATAAATAATAATAATAATAATAATAATAAACCTTATGTGAGAGGAAAAAGGCTTCCCCCCGTAATAAACTATAGTAAGCTGTAAATAGTAAATTATTTACCATATTCAAATTAATCTCTTCAACTGCTCTATGCAAATTATTTAATAAGATCTTCAGAGGGTCTTCAGGGATCTTATACCATGTGATCTTCTCAATGTAATAGAAGACAGTTTTGACATGCTAGCTACCACTTATTATACTCAAGAATGCTGCATTCTTGTACATGTTTGCCAATTATTGAATGACTTATTAGTTATTTTTCAGAGTCAGCTCACATAGGCACTATTTGATTTGTCATCAGTTGATTATTTGGTACTTGGTGACTCTTGCCTGAGCATGTGGATGTCACCATAGGAAAGTACGGAGATTTTGCGTTAAAGTTCTGTTTGTGTTTCACACATACAAGTCATCTCTTGATGCTGTTGTCTAGTGATGAACATTAGGAATGTGAACCCCATTGGCAAGTTCATTGCATACATGCTAGCTTGACGTTACAGCTTCATGCAATAACAGCTATTCCTAATGATACCATTCCCCATTTTTTTACAAGGCTTCGTTGCCTATTTTTGACATAGCAGAACCATTCTTATGAGTCTTTTTGCCTGCCTGTATAGAATAGCATTTCAAATTTGTCATGTGTCATGTAGACAAAGCTTAGGAATTTGATTGCAGCAAACCTATTATGTCACAGCATAAAAACCCAATAGGAAATCTTTTGGAAATTTAGCACTTATTGCAGCTTAAGTATTTTTCTTATGCCACAATAAATTTGTTAGACTTTAAAGACACTGGAAGAGGCAAATGGGGCTACTTCTCTGAGATAGGTTAAAAGAGTTACTGTTACTCCAAAACTAGATAAAATTAAAGGGTAATTGTAAAAGGTCCTATGATCAGCTTCAGATACTGATTTTGCAGTCATTGATAGAATGATTTTTTTTCATTGGTTGGAGCATAAAATAAGTAACAGTATGCAAATGATTGTTAAGCAGACCATCTGTGTCATTTTAATACAAGACCATTAATTGCATGAAAACTAATGCTTCATGCAGTACTAAGCTTTAAGATGAAGCTTCCCTCAAAAAGCAGCCTGTGAATAAATATCACAGCTAGAGCCTTCAAAAGAATCCCAGACAATTTGGTGCTGTTGATAAACTGGAAGGGAATCCATTTGCAAGATGAGCTGGTCACAAGGCAAGTCAGTGAAAGACATAGGAGCAGAAGTCAGGTGGAGATACGGGACACTTGGGAAAGAGTCTATTAGGGTGATAGTAGCTGAGCAGGTTTGAATGGGAGGAAGTGGCCCTTCGGTTACTCAGGCCTCAAAGCAGGTAGAGTTTTAGAGGTTAAAACCAGCACCTTGAATTATGACAGAAACTTGTTCCTTGAAGTACATATGGATGCTCAAGATGCTGGTATTAAAAGTTGTTTAGTAAATTGCTATTGGCAGACCTCTCAAACTGTGAGCTTGGCAGAATACTCTAAGATAGTTTATATGCCAGGTGAGAGAGTTACATCTATCACCCCATAATCTTGATGATGCCCAGTTCTATCTCTTTTTTCCATCTCATCCCAATGAAGCCGTAGATGTTCCCAATAGGGAAATGGACGGAGTAGGCATGAGCATTCAACTGCCTAACAGTGTCTACAGCACCCAGGAGATCATAGAGATAAGAAGAGAAGAGTTGCACCATTGTCTGGAGAGGTCACTTTGCAGTTCGCATGGAGAAGCCATTTTCAATGGAGCCCAGCGACTCAAGCCAGCAGCTGTATTGAAACAGCACCAGGTGTTGAAATTTTGTGCCCCAACAATTTTGTGGCAGGGGGCTACCACGCCTGTGGCCCTCCTCCCACTCTACTCCACTGGCCATGAAACTGGGGGAGGGGGGGTGGAGTTAGAAAAGAGTGATCGAAATGATTCTGAAGTTGGAGCAACTTTCCCATGGAGAAAGATTATGTCTTCATATTAGAAAAAAGGTGAAGACGAGTTGGAGAGGGATGCATAGTATGGAGAAAGTATTTAAAGAGAAGTTTTTCTAGAGTCTGAGGCTGTTCGACGAACCTGAACATTAGAACATGCAGGACAGACAAAAAGAATGGTTTCATCACAGCACATAGTGCATAGCTGAACTATTAATTTTTCTCTATATAGACTGCAGTGATGGTCATCCCCATGGCATTTGGTTGGCCACTATGGGAACAGGATTCCAGATGAAATGGGGCTTTGTTTAATCCAACCAAGCTGTTCAAATGTTCTTATGATTCAAAGATGCCATATGTATTTCTGCTGCCTTTCCCCATTGCTGCCATACATATCTAAACCGATTCACACATCCAGCCACCCATAGGCATGGCCACCTAAAAAACACACATGCACAATAAGCCTGCTCTGTTTTGTGTGAAGTGGCTCCCTACGTGTTCACGGCGCTTTCCACGATGCCCTGATTTATGGTGGTGCGATGAAACTGCATTGAAACTGCATGGGGAGCCACTGCGCACAAATGGCGTACCATGGGCCACAACTTCCTCCTGGGGGCCACCCAGGTGGGTGGTGGTAGCATCTGTTAATTAGGCCTCCCCATATTGAGGTCTGGGGAAGAAGCCAGTGGGAGGATGAGAAGGTGAGAAGGAAGGGTGCTTCTCTCTCTGATAGGCACATTCCTTTCATTATTGTGGAAATCTTGGGTACCGTTTGCTGGCAATATTTGCCTAGACTTTTTGCCTAGGCGCCGTGCAAAACAATGTTTAGACCTTTCCATTTGAATTTATCACTTATTTCAACTCTGCCCCACGATTTCCTTTTTCCCTATGAATATTTTGTTTATTTTGCTTCACACTTTCTTTGTTCCACTCAGGAGTATGCCTACCGTGAATATTTCCACCGCCACTTTCAAATTAGATAAGACTGCTCATATCGGAGTGACCCAAGTGATATTACTTTTGCAAACGGAATAGGGCTCGCCGCTTGTTTTGTTGGAATAATAGCGATTGTACGCTTTTGTTCTTTTAAGGGGATGTGTTTCCATAGGAGAGGGACAAGAGCACGGTGAGAGAAAGAGCCCATGACTGGCATTCAGAAGGCTCCCTCAGACTCAGTCTTTGCCGATTCTCAAGTTAAAAGGGTCAGATGGGAAAGAAAGTCCCTTTTCTACCCAAGACCCTGAGCATCAGTTAGATTTATTACTCCTCTTCACCAGTAGGTCTCAGGGCAGCTTGCAACAACTTTAAATTCAGAATTGAAAACATATTTTTTTCGCAAGAATAAATTAGGTCCTGAAAACACACATCTCAGGTGCCAAAGGTCAGGGAACTACCAAGAGGGCATCTTCTGCTGATCTTAACACCTGGGAGGGTCTGTAGGGAAGGAGGTGGTCTCTCAGATATTCAGGCCTAAGTAGTTCAGGGCTGCAAATACCAACATGACTACCTTGAATTGGGTACAGAAATTAACTGGCAGCTAGATCATGGGTAGGCAAACTAAGGCCCGGGGGCCGGATCCAGCCCAATTGCCTTCTAAATCCAGCCTGCAGACGGCCCGGGAATGTTTTTACATGAGTAGAATGTGTCCTTTTATTTAAAATGCATCTCTGGGTTATTTGTGGGGCCTGCCTGGTGTTTTTACATGAGTAGAATGTGTGCTTTTATTTAAAATACATCTCTGGGTTATTTGTGGGGCATAGGAATTCGTTCATTTCCCCCCAAAAATATAATCCAGCCCCCCACAAGGTCTGAGGGACAGTGGACCAGCCCCCTGCTGAAAAAGTTTGCTGACCCCTGAGCTAGATGAACAAATAGTTAGACCTTGTGTAAGATTACACGTACCCAAGGAAAACCCAGCTGGATCAAGACAAATACCCATCTCATCCAGTTTTACATCCCTACGGTGGCCAACCAGATGCCTGTGAGAAAACATGAGCACAACAGCACACTCCACACTTGTGTTCTCCAGAATCTGTTATTCAGAGGCTTACAGATTACATAGCTGTTGTGACTGTTAGGTGCTGGCCACTGACAGCCTTCTCCCCCGTGAATTTATCTACTTCTATATGTGCCCCACCAAGCTGAAAACAGGTCACCAGAGATGTAGGGCGGCCCACCAGGGGCTTGATATAGTTCTCCTCACTTGCCCTGCCTACAAACATGTGTTTGGCAAGCACCGTACATGGCCAGGCTGGACTGAATTCAGATTTGTGGGTCACAAGTTGTTCAGTGCTTCACCAGAGTTTCTTTTGTCAGGTAGCACTGTTGATACCAACTTGCAGATGACAGATTTATCAAGAGTAACAGTTCTACTGCTGCTGCAGACCAGAGAGGCCAGAATTAACCCCCTTGCTCTGCTGTGAAGCTTGCTGACTGACCTTGGGCTGAGAGCCTCAACGTTCTCCGTCTAACCTTCCGCACAGGGTTGTTGCGAGGACAAAATGATAATGGGGCATGAATGCTGCCTTGAGCTCTGTGAAGGAAAGCTGGGATAAAAAGTAGCAGCTAAATAAATATTAGCCACGACAAAGGATTAAGTTAATTTATCACTGAATATTATTGCAATGTTGGAGACAAATGGAATGCTTGTGGCTTTGACACTTTTTTGTGAGGCGTTTTGCTCTTTGCTCTTGAAAGGAAGACAGAAACATTCTAAATCTGATCCAGCAAGGCAATCTTTAAGTAATTTACCACTCTCTCTTATTTTATTTTTTTAATGTTTTATTAAAGTTTTCTTGGTTTACAAAGGTATGTGCAATGTCTCTTTTTTCAAGTTACATTTTCCATAGGTCAGTTTCATTTGTTGAGACATTAGGAAGAAAACAGGGGGGGGGGGGAGAGGTGGAGGGGGCCATTGTGGGTGGGGGTGGTGTCAGGAGGCAATATTTCTATTTTCTTAATGTATGTGTGGGTTTTTGTGTCAGCGTTGTTTGTGCAGGTTCTCTTTGCTATTCGCTTGTGTTTCTTTGGTGGTGAGAGAAATTGTGGTTGGCCTAGGTTGCGGTTGCTTGTTTGTGATTGGCTATGGTGAACTTTGTTTTCATGTGTGAGTGGGGTGAGTGTTTTTGAATCAGGTTAGCCATATTGATTCATATGCTGTTGGTGGATTCATGTTGTTGTCTTGTTGGGCTTTGTATGTGATGGAAGGGGAGCCATACCACACTCTCTCTTATTTTCTAACCTATTTTAATCAGGGTCGAGTGCGGCTCTCTCACTTTAGTTACGGGCATCCAAACTAACAAACAAGGTACTTGGAGTCCTGGGACTGGGCAAGCTATTTGGCCCTCTGTGAGTAGATTGGGTCTGAGAAGTCTGCTCAGGCCGGTTCTGGGGGAGTCAATGACTGCTTGGCATCCATCTTGGCATCAGGCACCTCCTCTGAGGGAGAAGGCTCACTGGTAGGAGGAAGCACCGTAGGCAGTTTCAAAATCGGAGAGGCCTCTCTAGCGGCATCTGGTAACACAGAAATACAATATTTCCCTGATAACCCACTCAACACCCGCCCCCCAGGCCCTCCAAGTGTCCCTATTTTCCAGGGATGTCCTTGATTTAGAGAAGCCGTCCCAGTTTTCAATTTGATCCTGGAATTTCCCGCTTTTCCTTAGGATGTCCCTATTTTCATTGGGAAAATGTGAGCTGCTTGAAGGCAATCCTGTATAGGGAAGGGTTTTTTTAAAAAAAATGTTTAATGTGTTTTTTGTTGTTGTTGCTATTTTTTATTGATTTTCCAAATTGTTACAAATTAAACCAAATTATTAGAATTTAATACATTAAAAAAACCACAGGTTTCCCGCTCCCGTTGCAAACATATGTCCATTTCCTCCTGTTGTCCCCACTTCGTTTTTTCTTAAAATCCACTTAAAATCATCGCTAGATGTAAACCATTCTTTTAGCCACCCAGTATGTCTTCCTTACAAACAGCACAATTTTTATAATGTTGAATGTTTTTATATATGTTGGAAGCTGCCCAGAGTCCTGGAGCAACTCAGTAAGATGTGTGGGGTATAAATAGTAAAATTATCATTATGGAATGGGATGTCCTTATTTTCATCGGAGAAATGTTGGAGGATAGGCCTTCTCCAGGACCCATCTCCTTGCTCCCTTGCCCAATGACCTCCTCCTCCTGTCTCCTAGGGCTCGGAAACACCTGCTCAAACCCTCTAGGACCCTTCCTGGAGTTGTCTGGTTCTAGCTCTGAGCTCCTCCCATCCCTCCTTCTGTTCTTTCCACTCCCTCCAAGGTACTTCCACAGGACTCATGACAGTAGTCACACCACCACATCCCACAGGCAATAATTTACCATATCACCTCAAAACTGTTGGCAGTATCGGCCTACATAATAGTTTTGTCCGGTGCTTTTAAAATAGAAAAATAGGTACTGGTACCCTTGTTACAGTAAGTGCCACACTTTTCTCTTTTTTTAAAGGAGGTGTTGGTTCTGCGTACCCTTGAGTACCCCCTGAGGAAGAAGAAGAAAAGCACTTGTTCTGTCCCTTGTGGCTTGGGAGAGCAATGGGGACACAACTGGAAACTAGCTAAGCTAACAACCAGCTCCTAGTATTATCAATTATCCCTGACATTAATGAGTACGCCAAATGTAGAAAAGAATCTGCAGGGAATGCAAGCCTGTATCAACCAGTGTCGATACTACAGAATTGTTTAAGGACCATAACAATATGGATTTCAGTATATTTAGGCTGAGCCATTCACGTGTGATGGAAAACAAGTGATTGCCTACAAAGGTTCACGCTAAGCTTGTTAGTCGTTCAAGTCGTTCAAAGCCCTCTTGATTGCTTTGCTGCTTCATGCTAACATGCTTGCTTCTGTTGCATTTATTATATGCGCCTTGAAATTCATCTGGATTAAAAGCATCTGACAAAGCCGTTGCTATTCAATGTTTGTACGAAGCTGCATGCGTATCTATATATTCTCGGAACGTTAGTGGAAGATAAAACCATGCATATTCCTGTAGCAGAGCTGTTCATTGTATAATTTAGTTTTCCGGCTGAGTGTGAACTTACCGCAGGTGAAAATAAGATGATCCAGAACTGTCAGCACTGCTATACATGTAGGTGGTTCCATTATTATAATTTGTGAAACGCTCACAAGCTGTCTTTGTAAGGGTTTGTACATAGAATAATGTATTACGAAGAGGCAATATGTTCTACCTTATAACGGCAGTTACACTTGTGCAGTCTGCAGAAACCATTGAACATGTCATAAATAATAATAATAAGTTATGCCGCAAAGAGGGTGGGAGGGGAGGCAATGAAAACAGGAAAGTTACACACAATCTGAGTGTTGAGAGGGCAAGATCTTGAAAGCACTCGCCTGTAAGTAATCCAGTGCAAATGATATAGAAATACGGCCTTTTATTGAGGATGCAGTATTCAATTTTCAAGCTGCCTGCAGACAGCTTTGCATATATCAACATCCTCTATATCACATAATTATCGTATCATAGAGTTCCTGTAATTCAGGCTAAGCCCACGTTTTTACCCTTTTTGGAGCAATAGGGCAACAAAAAAAATAAGCCCACTGTGAAAATGGTTCACGGTCTTTATGTTCAGTGTGCCCCTAAAGGGCTTAATGGCTTCATTCAAGATGTGTCCCTTTATCAGGAAGCTCTTGAGCATTTCGTGCTGCATTCTAGTGCCCCAGTAGCTTTGTGGTACATTCACAAGAAGCATGTGATCACTAGGGATGTTGCTGAGTCTTGTATTTCTGGGCTCTATAAAGGGAAGAAACACTCCAAGATCTACCGTTGGGAACTACCTTTATTGGGAGTAATAACAATGTCACAAAAACATTGGAGTTCACCAGAACTCTTCAATAGCTAAGATGTTAAACAAAAAAGGGGGCAAGGAAACAAGGGGTTGGTTTCCTCCCCCTCCCCAAGGCACATTAATTAGGAAGTTGTACGATGGAGTCAGCTTGTGGACTCAGTTCCAAAATGGTGATTGCAGGCTGAATAAGGTGACACCCCCCTCCCCAGGCACTACCAATATCAGGTTACACACCTAGGATTATGCAATGGCCATTTCTTGTTTTTGAGAAATTAAAGTTTGGCTAGGATCCCAGGTTTGGGGAAAGATAACCAGCATGTGACCAGATACTGTAGCACCTGCAGTACCTTTTCTAGCGTTTTCATAGCTTTGGTATGCCAGCTGCAGCCTTATCTGGAGAGAATAGACCTTGCTACAGTCACTTACTAACTAGTGACCTCCATGCTGCACTACTGTAATGTCCTTTGCTTGGGGCTGGTGCGACTGGCTGCCCAGCTATTGGCTGGATCCGGGTAGTCAGAACATATTGCAGCAATATTGTACCATTTGCACTGGTTGTCAGTGCGTTTCTGGACCCAGTCAAAAGTTTTGGCTATTACTTTGAAGCCCTAAATGATTTTAGATCTGTTTACCTTTAGAACTGCCTGGACTCAGAATAATCTGCCCGTACCTAAAGATCTAATTGAGATGTTCCCCCTATTAAAAAGATTATGTTGGTGGACATATAAAATAGAGCCTTTTCAGCAAGGTCTCTCCAGTTATGGAATCCAATTCCAAGTGAGATGAGACAAGCTCCGTCCCCTGCTAACTCATAATTTCATCATGGCTTTTGAAGGCTAATCTAGTTCATCGGATGCTAAACATGTTATTTTGATGGCATGCTGGCTTGTCTATTCCTGGGACAGAATGGGGTATTTTTAACTGCATTTACTGTTGGATTTTATATTTCTGTGTAGTTCTGAACTGCTTTGAGAGGAAACTTTGCCTAAAAAGTAATCTAAAACCCACCCACCTGGCCACCCACACACTTAATGCATAAGCAAGACAAAATATTATGGGAAGTTGTGCATCATCTAGTTTTTAGAGTTCCACATGAGCTTCCCCTCCCCCTCCATCTTGCTCTGAGGGAAGGGGAGACCAGTCTTACAAAAAGTGGTTTTGGCTCCCCCCCCCTCCATAACTTGTTTTTTTTCTTTTTTGTTTAAAGCTGACTGCCCCCCGCCCGAAAAATAACTTTCTGGCCATTTTTTGTACATTTCTCCTCCTGGTGCTGTAAGCTATTCATGAGCAGCTGGAGAATTTCAGTTTTCCCCTGCAGAATATTCAGTGAAATGGCCTTCCCAGGTTTTCAAAACCTTCCATTAATTGTGGCCAAAGCTGTGGATCCAGCTTTAGCATTTATTCATATTATTTTAATATTTATTAACAATGGGGTTGAGCTCTGCTTCTTCCCGTCTTCTTCTCTTATCTCATTGCATCCGTCATTGACCAATATAAACAACCAATAGAGTTTCGGTTAACATAAAGTGTGTCCGAATTTTCCTCAGAAGAGTATTTTCTTAAAGGGGGAAAAAACTGGTTGAGGAGTTTCACTTCTCCCATCCAAGATTATTGATCAGAATATCCCCCCCCCCCCATGCTAGAACACACAAAGAAAGTAGAGAATTTTGGGAGGCCATTTTACTTTAGTCCTGATTTTATTATATCATTTTTAATACATTGTTTAAAGCTTATTGCTACTGAGGGGTGCCTGGGCCCATTCCTTTGAGGTTTTAAGTGAGTGATTAAGGCACATCTTTTTTGGTGGGTGTTTCAAGGAGGAGGGATCTGACTGCAGCTGCTGCTAGTAATTGTAATTTTTAACGTATTTTTATCTGTTTGCCTTGTTGTAAACCTCCTTATGGCTTATGGAAATTGAGGGTATATAAATCATCAAATAAAATAGATGAACAAAATACTAATATATATACTGCTATGAGATGTTCACATCAAAAGTGATATGTAAATACCTTCACTCAATCAATCAATCAATCAATGGTGTCTAGAATGGTGCACAGTGGATTTTTAAAATGAGTTTTCACTCATATAAGTCCAAAGTTGCAATGTGAAGCAGGAAAGCCCAGACCTCAGTGATAATTAGGCCTAATCGTCCTTGTTTATCCTTTACATTTTAATTGATTGTTTTATTTGTTGCCTCTTATTAAGCAATAACAGTTAATGTGGAAAGCATTGATGGTTGTATTATTGTTGTTGTTGTTGTTATTGTTATTAATAAAATAAGTAATAGTTTTGATCTGCTTATGATAGATGGGTAACATTATGGAGTGCCTATCATTCCAGTTGTAGATGCATTGTAAAGCATAGCAGACCAGCAGCAGTAAGGAATGTGTAATGATAGCATGACTGTTTGAACTGGAAACAAGGCTAAAACTAGGACTAACCAGTAGCTTCTAGATCAAAGAGCATGTAAACTGGATACCAGATCAAACCATTGGTTCATCTCACACAATATTGTCCTACGATCTCTAGGACTTCAGACCAGAGCAGTTGTGCATATTAAGTCCTGTCTGTTGTGGGGGCCCATAGTACCTTGAGGAAGACTCAAAGGAGGACAAGGTACAGGTTGCACTAGCCAGGGGACAACCCTTGGTATCTTATCCTATGCCCTCACTACTGGGAGTGGGGGGCGGCTAGCCGTACCATTGACCTCAGACAAGTGCCGAACAGCACCTCCATCTCCCTGACCCCAAAGAATTCAACAGATGCAGAATCAGGCAAGGGTGCTTTAAAAACCAGAGTCGGGTCCTCCATGGTGGTGGAGCCTGCTACTAAAAAGCCATTATCAGTCTATGTAAGGTTTCTTGAGCTACTGCTGAGACAACATCTCTCTATAGCTCAGCAAGTAGGAACTATCCATGGTCCTGATTTCTGCCTTTATTGTGGTGTGACTTGCTCTTGCCTTGCCTTGACCTGGCTTTGCTGGATACAACCTTCCCCAAAAGACTCTGTCTTACTGCTTCCACTTCCTTTGTGAGTTCCAAGCCACATTGGAACAGAATACTGCCTCTCTAAAGCAGCCACATTCAGTTTATGTTGCATGTTCTCATAAACTGCATAGGATTAAAACACAGCATGCATAGTGGTGTATACTATTTATTATATATTTATTACATTTATACCTGACTTTTCTTCTAAGGTGCTGAAGTTTCCTTTCTTCATTTTATCTTCCCAGCAATCTAGTGAGGTAGATTAGACGGAGAGAAAGTGACTGCTCTGAGCTCACTTCATGACTCAGTGAGGATTTAAATATCAGCTTCTCCAAGTCTAGAAGGATATTTTAACTGCAATATCACACTCACTCTAGACTAGATTACTTTAAAAGTTGACTGGATGGTATGAACTTAAAAGTTTTTGTCATAAGTAGAATTGTTCAGCTGAGTGCCCAGTGTTCTATGCAACGTAATGAAACACTAGATCTTTGCTCTACATGGTAAGCCATGTTGGAACTTGCAGCAGGTGGGTATAAAAATCAGTTTGCTATTATGCTTGGCCAAGATGGACGGGGTTACCAAGCTTACGGGAAGGAGACATTGGCAGCTGATGATATTGGTAAAGAAACATCACCTTGGAGCACAGTATCAAGGAAACATGTTCTCCTTGTTCTTCATCCATGGAAATCTTCATGTTGGTGGCTACTTCCTGAGATGGTCCAAAGAAGGGATCTCACACATTCCCATGACCCTTGATGTCTCATAGCTCCTCCTCTGATGCAGAAGTGTCCAAGTCTAGGTTCCGAGCCATGGTAGTTACAAATAACAAGATTTCTCCTTGGCTTCCAATTGTTGGAATACTTTACCAGCACCAACTACCATTGTTATTTCACAAGGGCTTATGCTGATGAAGTGCGCATAGTGGTCTAATGTTGCTGCCAGATCCATGTCATGTTCAGAAATGAGTCCTACGAGGTGGTGGCGACGATCTCGCTCCATGCTTGCAAGTTGCGAACTTCAGACTAGTAAGATGGCTGGGAAAATGCAAAACTGAAAGCCAAGTGTTAAGAAGAGCACTGTGTGTTTCATAAGAAGATGGTGCTATCAATGCAACTGACAATAGGGAGCGTGGAGGCACATTTGAGTCGTCTCTCTCTTTCTCTCCTCACCCCCCCCCCCATCCTCCAGTTCCAGACTTGAATTGTGAAGGAATGTCAGGAGCTTTCCAAGTTTCCGCTGCGTAGCAGCACAGCTTTTCGCCTCCTTTTGTTCTGCCCACTGTGCCCATTTTTAAATATTCAAACAAAGCTCCATAAACCGCTAGTTACACCATAATACCAGCTTGTGTTTACGTTTTCAGCTCTCCAGATCACGATCCCATTGAGTGCACATAGAGCGAGTGCTCGTGAGTATGCGCCCATTTACCATCAGGAGAAATCAGACTGTAAACACAAGCTGGTATTTTGGTGGGAGCGCACTAATATGGCGGCTGGGAGGGTCAGGAGTGAAAGGTCAATGATAGGTTCAGAAATTCCTTGCTTTTTTCAGGCTGAGTGATGCTGCTTGTGTAGTAGCTGTTATTTTTCACTCTCATCCAAATAGGAGACACTCAGCTGTTATAAAGCAACAAGGCCTAGTTAGCATGGTTTCTTTTAAGGCAACAGGAGATGAATCTCCTAAGGCAACTGATAGGAACATTATTGAAAATATGTCAAGCAAGACTGGATCTGAGATGAGGATTAAAAAGAAAAAGGCAACACATTATGAGTTGGACTAGGCGGCCTTAAAAGTCTTGGTCACAAGTCAGAGAATGGCTGAACAAACTGATTATGAAGACTTACAAAAGAAAGAAAAAAGACCACATACCCTTTCGCCACATGGGAAACCAGTTTTGAAATCGGGTGAGTACAAAAGGCAGCTTCCAATGTGTGTGTCAAATGTCCCACCAGGTGGGAATAGGACCTCTAAAGGAGCTCTCTCGATTGCAGGCCATCTTCTTCCCCCTACTTCCTGTGAAAGACTTTCTTTTTATAATATTCAATTGGAGATATCTGAGCACAGCTTAAAAATAAGTCATTTGGAGAAAAAAGAAGCTACCAAATTAACTCTGTGGAAGCTATTTAAATCTTGAAGATTTGCGTTGAGCTCCTGTAAATCTAAATAAAACAATATAAAACATTTGATCCTGAAAAATGGAGAGCTAAGCTAACTGAGCTATGACGGCCCTGGTTAGATGTCTGTGAGAAGTTCCCAAAATAGCTTTCTTCATTTAGATAATCTTTTAATAGAATTACATCATTTCAGTCACAAAATGATCAAGAACAGTCTACTGTAGCCCACTAGCAGAAAACATCATTAAGGAACAAAGAAGTAATGAGCAAGTTGTATCTCATGAGCTAAATATATCTCACTGAAATAATGTTATCCCTTCCATGTATTTATATAAACAAGTCATATATGGGCAAAGATCACAAAGATCTTTGGGAAATATTTTGACACTGACGACTTGCAATATGCATTCCTTAAGTGTTGATGCTCTTGAAGCTGTAAGTAGGGTCTTCCTTGCCTTGAAAATAAAGTTGATGTATCTCCAAGGAGAGAGACACAGGTACAAATTATCCATGTGATTGACTTCAATATACCAGGTGGATTGAATAATTCTCCTTCATAATGGGTTGACACTTAACAGTGTTTGCAACAATGATCATTTTCAGTGTGATTTAATAGCTTACTTCTTGCCTGAAAAGGTAATATTCCTGAGGACACCACGTTGTTTCTACATAAATGGCTTATGCTATTATAAATAAGGAGATGTAATGCAATTACTACAAATTATATGACTGTTAACACTTATAATGAAACCAAAAAGGGTGGAAATTACTCAACTATCATGTAATACCAAACTCAGGGTTTCTGTATGAATATTGTTTTAGGGCACCTATTGCAATTGCCTAGATAAGTATGATGTGTCAAATTGAAGACTACATTGAACAGATCAGTGGGAAGTTTGTAGCTTGGCTAACTGGCCAAAAAAATAATAATTCACAGGCAGTAAGAAAAAGGGCAAAATCTGAGTTAAACATAGATTGAATGTCAACTGTTGCTCTGTGAGTCCTTCCAATTGACTGAGCCTCTATGATGTCATAAAAGCCCGGAAGGTGGATATGAAGCCAGAAGTTTGTGGGATGTCTGGCTAGAAATTAGTCTTGTTGAGTTCAGCAGGGCTTCCTCCCAGATAAATGGATTTAGGATTGCAGCTTTAGAGAACGAGAGTACACCAGAGAATTATGGATCTGAGGACAAGAAACAGGCAAAAATGGGAAGTAGATATCCCAAAGAAAGTATGGTGGAAAGGAAAGAATGGGTAGAGGAGATGGTGAGGATACAGATATGTGTTTCTTGGGAAGCAGAGTAAAGAAATGAGGAGGCCTGAATTTCCAGTATGATCCAATGTTCCCTGAGTCTTCACATCAACCCCTGCTGGTTAGTGACATTTGTGGGGGAACTGGACATGGCTCTGTTCAGATGCATGCCTCAAAACGTGTGCATGTGCTGTTGGTGAAAAGGGTGTAATAAAGTAATGATGGAATTATTTAGAATAAACTAATTAGAATGAAATGTGTCCATAAATGGCATTAGGCTCCCACTTGTACCTTCTATTATGAAACATGCTCCTGAGAAACAGCCCCCTCCATGCTTTTTCTGTCCAAATTACAGCATTGCCTATACTGGATCTGGGATGGAACCGTTAGGCTTCCAGATGAGCTATTTACTGTGGAATCACCTTGCCCCAATCACAGACATACACCAGGATGTGGCAAATAATGCCATGATTCATATGTAATCCTTCTGCATCTCTTCATTACAGGGCAGTTTTGTTCCTTGCTGACTGCTGATTTGTCCCTATCTATACATATACATGTACATATTCACTGATTCTCTGCGCCTGAAGCAGTTTAGTCATGCTGGCCACATAACCCAGAAAGCTGTCTGTGGACAGACGCCGGCTCCCTCAACCTGAAGACTTAACCGTCCAGGGGTACTTTACCTTTACCTTATCCAAAAAATCAAGGCACATGCAGCTTCAAATCCACATTCAACTCCCATGTGAATGAGCCCATAATCACCCCAGATTCCTCCCAGACCAGAACACAAATGGTTGAAAGTATAAAAAGGTATTTCTTTAAGGAATGTAACATTCAGGACAAGTAGTCTTAATATTCAGAACTCTTTAGTGGCGGCTTCCTTATCTAAAGTAACTTTCTTAAGTTTCAGAACAGCTAGGCCCTTTCAAAGGCTCTAACTGTTCTCCCTGATCTCACTCTCCCTTGTCCCTTCCTGTCCCTGTTGCAGGCACAATTGCCACTCACCAGTGGCGTAGCGTGGGTTGTCAGCACCCGGGGCAAGGCAAGTAATTTGCGCCCCCTAACCCGTGGATTTGCACCCCCTAACCCTAACCCCCA
The DNA here is from genome assembly GCF_965153285.1 of Podarcis tiliguerta. NCBI lineage: Eukaryota > Metazoa > Chordata > Lepidosauria > Squamata > Lacertidae > Podarcis > Podarcis tiliguerta. Next base: position 30,979,047 of record NC_139534.1, read on the forward strand.
GATGTTGCGCCCGGTGTGGCCGGCCCCCCTGTACCCCCACGCTACGCCACTGCCACTCACTGTCATTTTCCAACAGAGACTCTACCAGCCGTTCTCCCCAACTTTCCATTCCACTCCCCTAACGACAATGATTCTCCCACTAGCTCTCCCCTGATCCATATTTTAGAAGCCTTCCGTCTATTACCACTTACAAAGATTTAAAAATAAAAGGAGGGCTTTCCAAAAGTGCATGCAGGCGACACTGCAGAACTAAAAAGAGCACTCCCATTTCAAAAGGGTTGTAACTCAGTGACAGAGAACGTGCTTTTACAGGTTCACCTCTTTGGGTCTCCGGATACGGCAGGGGGACGGGGACGACTCCCTGCCTGAAACCCTGGAAAGTCACTGCCTGTCACTGCTGACAATATTCCTAGATGCAAAACCAGAGCTGAGAAGCTATAGGGCTTTTCAGAGTCACAGATGCAATGTGACTACACTAAATTTATTTCTTTGGTGACGTGAGAGACTCCAGCACATGCTGATCATTCATGTAATCAGATGTTCAAGTAAATGTGAATGTTATTCGCATGAGGTCATGAGATTTACATGGTGGGCACACAACAAGCTTGGCTAACACGTTCCATATGCCAGAGCAGCAAAACAGACAAAATGTGCAGGGGCTTCTTATCCCTTACACATAAGATCATACCCTGATCTTATGTAGAATTAATTAAGAATGTTTATTTCCCCTCTTCATCTTGGTGGTGTCAGTGCTCAGTCAGGCATGAATCTGTTATCCCAAACCTCTTTTCCTACAGAATGTTAAACACTGCTTTGGATTTCCCAAATATAATCCAGAGAATTATTGGCTTGTGTGCATCAGATTTAACAGGAATAATGGCTCATGGATTCCTCTAAGTTTTGTTTCAGGATACTTGGAACAATTCCTTTAGCTATTCTTAAAAGGAGCGCTGTGTGAATGATCTTAAGTTTCCAGACATGCTTTATTTCCCTAGCTGCTTCTTCTTGTTGTTGTTGTTGTTTCTGCTGCTGCTGCTGCTGCTGTTTCTCAATTATTTTCAGTTCTATGCAATGCTATTTTTCTAGAAAAAGAGGTGCTGGAGCTCACTGTGAACTTCTTCCTTGTTCTCTTAGAATGGCAGTGATGCCCACCTGGCTTACCTGAGAGGTGCCAGAGCTAAGATCTGGTGGGCTCCAATTGGAAAAAAAGAAAAGAAAAAAGCCCTGGCTCTATGTAACAGGTATTGAATTTTTTTAAAAAATAGATGTTGTGCTTCTGTATACTTTGGGACCCTCACCTTAAACCTCCCTCAGGTGCTTGGATGGTATTGTTGTTGCTACCTAAGAAGCCATACTTGAATTTCTATATTAGTTTTCCTTCAGCTAAGTCCTACTCAGTGCAGAGTCATTGAAATGAATGAGCCTAAGTCAGTCATGTCCATTCATGGCAATGTCTGTAGTCTGAGTAGGATAAGTGTGGAATGCCACCCACTGGATATTGCTATTATAATGCCACCGCCAGCGTAACAAGATGCTTTTCGTACTCCCTAACCACTTGAAATAGCCGGAAGCACAGCCAGAGCTTCCTGCTATATGTTGCTGGAAGCAGTGAAAGGTTACATTTTCTCAGTTGCACATTATTCAAAACAACAGCCTCCATGGCACTAGAAGGGAAGGGAGGCATGGGGATGTTTTTATGAATAAAATAAATAAAAATAAGGTGATCTTAAAGGCCATATGTTGGCGTGGTTGTATTTTAGAATGTGTCCACTAACCAGGCAGCTAGAGAGTGCATTATAATGCATATCATGAATAATTGTAGAATTCATTAAGCTTCTCTCAATTGTAATTAAAGCATATTTTTTACCCGTCACCAGCACTTTTTTCAAGGGGTACTGAAGGGTATGCAGTTACCAGCACCCTTTTTTCCCCGTTGTTAAAAAGTGTGGCACTTACTGTAACAACTTCCTTATGTCCAGTCGTGGCTGACTCTGGGGTTGCGGCGCTCATCTCGCTTTATTGGCCGAGGGAGCCGGCGTACAGCTTCCAGGTCATGTGGCCAGCATGACTAAGCCACTTCTGGCAAACCAGAGCAGCACACAGAAACGCCGTTTACCTTCCCGCCGGAGCGGTACCTATTTATCTACTTGCACTTTGACATGCTTTCGAACTGCTAGGTTGGCAGGAGCAGGGACCGAGCAACGGGAGCTCACCCCGTCGCGGGGAATCGAACCGCCGCCCTTCTGATCGGCACCTATTTTTCTAGCAAAAAAAAGCACTGCCTGTCACCATGCAAGGAAAGCTCACTGCAAGAAATCAAGTGAGCTAGACAAGGATGCTAGAAAACTATTACAGCCAGGGCCACTTCTACCGTTGGGCAGAGTGGGATAACTGTCTCAGGCGTCAGATGCTGATGACATTACCCATTTTATTAGTATTATTTTTTAGTATTCTGTTCATTTTGTAATTAGGATCCTCATTTGTTTTGCTAGTTATTCACTCAATTAGCATTCGTTTCATTATTCATTTCTTGCCTTTTTTATTACTCAAATTACTTTTCTTTCCTTTAGCAGTTTTTTTCTCTCAGTGGCAGCAGCAAGACTAGCTTCTGTAGCTGTTCCTGGTGACTGCCAATCCTTCTCCCAGATTGCTCTAGAATGGTATTTTGGGTTGTTTTTTTTAAAGGGTGGCCACTGGAAATGGCCACAGATGAGACCGGTAAGCTTCCCAGACCGACCCAACCTTGAATGATACAAATAAGGTATGTCACATTTGTTCTACTCTGCTTTTGTTTCAGAATGAGTGAAAATGGAAATGAAATGAGCCTGATTTGGTTCGATTTTAACTTCATTCCAAAATAAATGAATGACTGGGTGGACGTTAGAGTGTAAGCGATATATGGAGTGCCTAGATTTAAGTGAATGATTGAGCAGACTTTGGGCTTGCACTAAGCGAATAGATGGGTTTGTTTACTGGCAATCTGTTCAGGTGAGTACACCAGCAAACATGGACAAGCTTCTCCCACTATTAAAGATACCATGGCTCCAAAACCAGTTATGACCTCAGCTCAAACATAAGAAGAAAATTCAGTTTGAGCTCTGGGTCAGTTTGAGTTCTCAACCCTATAGGGACTGTTATAATAGAAATCAAGATAGAAAAGATAAGAAAGAAAGAAAGAAAGAAAGAAAGAAAGAAAGAAAGAAAGAAGTTTGTTTGCTTGTTTCCTTACTCTGTATGTTCCCACTCGATCGTGTCAATCTGCAGATGTGACACTGTTGCTTGTGCCACATAGTACACGTTCTGCATTGGCCTTTTAATGTGGCATCACCTACACGTTAGAACTCCTGGTCTGCTGCCATCAGGCAGGCATCTTCGCCATACTTTTCAAGTGCTTGCTTAAAACATTTTTGTTGAGGAAAGCCTATCCAGACATGCAGATGTTGACCTGTTTTAATCTTCTTTTTTTAGTCTATTGTTAACTTTAATTATATTATAAATATGTTTAACTGACTGTTTTATTGGTCATTTAAATAGTTCTTGTAAACTGCCTGGAGGGCTTAAAAAAATAAAAATTAATAATAATAATAATAATAATAATAATAATAATAATAATTTGATAAATTAATTAATTATCGGCCCAGTATTGTGGAACACTTTTCCACTTTGCAGCAGTCTTCTTTAATAGTAATATTTAAATGTTTGCTGAAAATTTTTCTATGCTACTAGGCTTATGCAGATTATAGGAAAAAAATCTAACAGTTTGCAGGTGATCTGTGATATTTTTGTGTGTGTGTGTGTGTGTGTGTGTGTGTGTGTATCCAAATGATGACCCACTGGAATGGCCACAAATTATTTTGTGTTCTTATATTGGGATTTTATGTTGTGAAGCACTTTGAGACCTGCGGGTATAGGACGGTATACAAATGAAATATTATTATTATTATTATTATTATTATTATTATTATTATTATTATTATTATTATTATTACCAGGCTGCTGAAACCATTATCTGCCACTGGACGAGCATGCTGAGAAGATGATAGAGTTAACCCCTTACTTATTTTTGATAAGACGCTGATCCTCCTTCCTGAAATCTGTTACTATTGCTGTTGCTTCCTACTCCAAATTCCGCTGCCCCTTCTCATGATCTGTGCTTCTGCTGAAAATCCAAAGTGTCATTCACTAGCATCAAGCTCTGGTTCCATATGGGGTAGATGACCAAAGGACAAAGGGGATGACTAGGGTGTAGGATGCATGCCAGTAGACTCAGCACTTGCTCTCACTGTCTAATGGGTGAATAGGATGCTGTCATTAGAACGCACATCACCCCTTCCTCTATTTTTCAGCAGCCAGTCAGGGGCTATATGATGATTTGGTAGTACAGAGAGAAATTGTATATCATTCTAATTTCATGTAGGAAGCAAAAGCATTCAATACATCTTGTGTCTGTACATTCTAGGAAAATGCATAAACAGAGAAGAAATTGGCTGGCTTAATTCTGAACAGGGGAGCCAAACTCTATAGACTTTTCACAGTGGTTCCATGTACTGAAATGAGCGTTTCAAGAAACAGAGCCAAATTGGAGTTTTCGTTCCCTGCGACTCTAGTTTAGAGAATAGAATCCCTCAATATGCTGTGCAATTTCAAATTCACAAATGTTTTCTTGTTACACTCTCACAGAACAATTTATTTGGATGCGGCTTAGCGGAAAGTGAGTAGGTGCAAATCAGGATGCAACCGTTGTTGTTTCCCTCCCCGCCCCCTTCACACTGGTACATGAATAAATGACTACAAAACAAAATGATTTTGTAGAAGCATCATCCTCAGTCTTTAATGGTTTCATCTGCATTAAGCTAATCTGTCTAATCGTCAAGCCACAATTCAGCAGAGAGGTAAGCACATTTTTAAAACCCTGCACTTTGTCCCTGTGATCTACATTCTTTGATCAGCTTCTCTGCATTTCAAATATCTGTGAACACACCATCTCTCAAATCTGAAACTTGGGATGTAGCCTTATTTCATAGATCTGGGAAACTGTGAGCCCTCTCTTGCAGTACTGTGCAGATTGCTTTGGTGCTCTGTCTAGAGCTTATTACACTTCTAGCAAGAATGAGAAGCCCAGGCAGCGGTAGAAACTGTTCAAGGTCACATCCTCACCCCATACGTTTGAGGCAACGACTTCCTCCAATGAATCTAGGGAACTGTAGTTTGTTAAGTGTGCTGGCAATCGTAGTCCGTGGAGGTAAACTACAATTTTTTGGGGGGAACTATGTGCTTTAAATTTATGATGTGACAAATGGAAAACAGCAGAATGTGCGATAAAAGGTAAAGTTAGAGGACCCCTGGACGGTTAAGTCCAGTCAAAGGCGACTATGGGGGTGTGGTGCTCATCTCGCTTTCAGACCGAGGGAGCCGGGGTTGGCCACAGACAGCTTTCTAGGTCATGCACCGTTTCTGGTGCAACGGAACACCGTGACAGAAACCAGAGTGCATGGAAACGCTGTTTACCTTCCCGCCACAGTGGTACCTATTTATCTACTTGCACTGGCATGCTTTCAAACTGCTAGGTGATAATGGAGAGCAAAGCATTGTGTGGGGGGGGGGCTATTGTCCTACGATGGCAGGAGTAGTGTTTAAGAAACCAGTTTGATACAATAGCTCACCATTGAACAACCACCTACATTTAAACTGTATTTTCGCAGAAGTGCCTTTGCTTGTGTGCATAGATAATAATGCTAGCAGGGGATGGCATCTTGTTTTCCTCTTATGTTCACTGAGGGGAAAGGCAGGCAGCAAGGCTCATGCATTGCAAGTGCCCTCCATGTATGATAAATGTATAAATCAGAAGTTTTCAACCTTTTTGAGCCCACTGATCACTTGACCAACTACATTCTTTCTGCGGCTCCACTGTGGGGAAATGCACTCCGAGCCTTAGAGGCCCAGTCATGTCACCCCTTTGCTTCCAGAGCCAGCAGTCTCTCACCCCTTTTTGAACACCTTCCCTTGTGAAATGTTCCCTTAGCCTCCTCTCCCCTCTCCTTGGGAAGCCTCCTCCAGGCAGCCCCAGAACCACCATTTGCTTGTGGAGCTTGTAGCCAAGGCAGTTGCAACAAAAAGCCAAGCTTTTGGGAAGCAGAGACGTGAAAGGGCATCAGAGGAGGGAGGGAGGGAAGGAAGGAAGGAAGCAAAGAAAGAAAGAAAGAAAGAAAGAAAGAAAGAAAGAAAGAAAGAAAGAAAGAGGGACATAGGCCAGTGTTGTCTGCACAACCCCTGACCATCATTCAAGGCACCCCAGAGTGCCACACCACACTGGCCTCTGGTATAAATGTATTTTAATCTCACTTTTATCCCATCTATTAAAAATATTATTGGTTTTTATCTTGAGGCTGCCGTCCTGGATACGCTTCTTTGAGAGCAGATGCTACTGAACACTTCAGAGTAAACATGCATAGGACTGCAGTGTGAAATGCAACAACAAAATTACATAAAAGCAAGGTGTCATTAATGTGGGAGAAGAGGTAGAGATTTATGTGGGGAATATTCAGAGAGGGAAGAGCTGAATATCTTTAAATGTTATTTTCAGATCCCATTTTTTAAAAATTTCTTGTGCGTTTTTGTTTTATTCAAATGTGGTGGTTGTGTGCATTTGCACTATAAAATGGAAGGAAAAGGCGATTTAAAGAGAAAACATCTAGCTCCTCTCTGCTGCCTCATATTTTAAAATGGAGCTGGTGTGTTTGTCAAGCATCACTGGGGCTCAGTAACAAAATATGTATGCGATAAGGAGGACAGAATAAACTGCATTGTTAAAGAGCAATGGGTAAGGTCTCTGCAAACCAATATTAAACATTAGATATCCTAGGTGGACACCCTTTCCACATCAACTTCCCCCTGCTAAGGATATATGGAATATGCGCATCAATATGCCCCAAATGCTAGAGCACATCCTGTTCTCTACATTGTACCTATTTTGGATGCTAAATTGCCAGATTGATTTCTTTGGTACCAGTCTTATCGCTGCGCTGAGAGTTTTAACATTTTGTAAGTTCTGGAAGTGATAGCATTTGGGAACTAAATATGCATGACACCCTGAAAATAAATACTTCCGTTAAATATAAAATTGAGTTTTCTACACTGCAAGAAAATGTCCATTAGGGAGGCAAGTTTTTTTTCCCACAGTGGCAGCAATCCATAGAAGTGCTTTGCTCAGGCACCATAACCCACTGTAATATGCGTTATATGTCTCAATATACCTCGCCCTGTTGCACATATGTCATTTCAGGCAGGTCATGAGCTGAGCTACCAGCCAGCTTCATCACCCAGAATTGGCATTGGGATGTATCAAGCCTTTAGCCACCATCAGTTCCTATGGGGCAGGGCTATTAGCTCTCAGGTACAGTTTCCAGGGACGCGGCTGGTGCTGTGGGTTAAACCACAGAGCCTAGGACTTGCTGATCAGAAGGTCAGCGGTTTGAATCCCTGCGACGGGGTGAGCTCCCGTTGCTCGGTCCCTGCTCCTGCCAACCTAGCAGTTCGAAAGCACGTCAAAGTGCAAGTAGATAAATAGGTACCGCTCTGGTGGGAAGGTAAATGGCATTTCCGTGTGCTGCTCTGGTTCGCCAGAAGTGGCTTAGTCATGCTAGCCACATGACCCGGAAGCTGTATGCCGGCTCCCTCGGCCAAATGAAAGCGAAATGAGCGCTGCAACCCCAGTGTGGGTCACGACTGGACCTAATGGTCAGGGGTCCCTTTACCTTTACCTTACAGTTTTCAGGTATGTTTAAATCCCACTCAGCCCTCTCTTTCCCCCCAGAAATTAACCATTATCTCAGGCTCCACGTCCCATATTATTTTGCCTCCCTGAAAGTTTTTTTCTGAACATAAATTACAGAGGGATGAAATGTGTGAATGGGCAAATCATGTCTTCTCAAAAAAAAAAAAAAAATGGGTTGCAAGCTTTTTATCTCCTTGAAAAAATATAATGGCCAGGTCAGGTCACGCCCTCTGCCAACCGGTGCCCCAGCCACCACCTCTTTCACATTTAGCAGAAGCTTCATATGTAAAAATGTAATGGACGAAGGCCTGCCTGGCATAGGTGCCAACTGCTTGGGGCCCTGGGTGCTCGAGCACCCACAAAGTTCCCCATGAAGGGGCCAGGCACCCACAAATTTCAGCGCCAGGGCCAGGCGTTCTGCATGGCACCCATGGCCCTGGGCACCCACGATTGTGGGGTCATGTTGGCACTCCTGTTGCCTGGCATAGGAAGTAAAGAGTGGGGGAATGGTTATCGTGCTTGATTTCTGCATGTGGAGCAGAGTGTGTGTGTGTGTGTGTGTGTGTGTGTAAGTGGGCAAGTGGGGAAGGGCTTGGCAAGTCCAGGCATGCCCCCTATCCTTTTCTGCCTCCTATGGTTATCCAGATGTGGCTGGACTCCAGCTCCCATCCTCCCATACCATTGGCCATGCTGGCTAGGGGAGCCTATCAACATCTGGAGGATGTTGATCTAACATCTGCTGCTCTATTGTGTGACCAGAGCAAGGAAAGGGGATGCGGTGGCAGCGGCCAGTCAAGACGAGGAGCTTACTGGAAGCGCTCTTTGGGTCGTCAGGCGGCTACTGATGCTGCTGCTCCTGCAGCAGCGCCGCGCAAAACCGACAAGCCCTTTCGCCTGTTCCTGGATGCGCGCAAAACGCGAGGAATAATCACAGTTAATCGTGTCTGCTCCGCTCCTTTGCTTGGGAGTCATCGGTGAGACGGTGGGTGGGTGGTCGGGATGTGTTATTGGGCCGGGGGTCCTTGATGACATCTATATGAATGAATCTTCCTCCCCTCTCTCACACATACATTCCCTCCCCCGTTGTTTTCTTTTGCACAAAGACAAAGCGATGCTAAACCAAAGTAGAAGCGTCTCTTCTCAGGGAATCCAAAGTGGCTGGGACTATTTCTACCCGGGCAACTCGGCAGGACAACAAAGATTCTCTCTCTCTCTCTCTGTTCGTGTGTGTGTGTGTGTGTGTGAGAGAGAGAGAGAGAGAGTGTGTGTGTGTGTGAGAGAGAGAGAGAGAGAGAGAGAGGGTGCTGGAGAAGAAAAATTCTCTCCAGTGGCTCATTAATTCTGCACCATTCTGATCAGAGCTTCGCTGGCACTGTTAAGGTTATTCATGTTCAGGTAGCTCCTTCCCCCCCTCCCTTCTCCCTTCCCCTCCTCCCTTTGAAAAAAAAAAATAAATCTCTATCTTTCCTCTTCTCCCCCCCCCCCCCACAAGCACCCCAGAATGTTATATTATTAATTGCCAATTTGCATATGTGTGCAGCTGCTGTTTTGGCATCCGATTAGCTTGCTGGAGGTATAGCGGAGCATTTGGCAGCTTTCCTCTTTGGAGGGGGGGAAAGGTGGGGGGAGGAAAGAGAGAGAGAGAGAGAAAGAAAACGAAGGAGACGGCCTCCCCTAACTACAGAACAGCTGATAGTCTATCAGCCATAGACCCTGACGGCGTGAATTACAATTACAGTACTTTTCACACTAAATCTGGGTGATAGCTACTTGGAAAGAAGTTTCATCTTTTTTTTAAATAAAAAAACCCCCACAAACTGGAGGGGGGGAGAGAAAAAGAAATTACATGGTCATGCTGTGCTTTTAAAGGCGGTTTAGGTCACTTTTGTCTATTTAACACCTAATTCCGAGGAGTCCATAGGCATCTGGGAGATGTGAACGGCGCCTAACTATGATTTAGCTGTTTAGATGGGGGAGATCTGCCCCCACCCTCGCCCCTCCCGTTTATAAATCTACCTCAAATTACATTTATTAACAAGGCGACCAGGAAGTGTTAAAGTTGTTAGACGCTTCATTGATTAAACAATTTGTTTGGGGGGATTTTCAGTTGTCATCTCCAGAGTCATGGGAGTGGTTGTGGCTTGTTTTGTTTTATTATTAATAGCATTTAAAAAAAACCAAATACAGTGCTGGGGCCACTGTGAACAAATTCGCCATCGGATCCGGACATCTGAATGCAAGCGGGAGGCTTGAAATGGGGAGCATCCTGATTGGTGGTTTGGTCTCTTGGGTGGCCCAATCCTGTCCAAGTTCGTCTCCCACCGTGCACCACTTGCCACAAACAATTGTGCTCAAGGCGGCTCACAATACCCAAAACATTCATACACGGTGTTAAGAAGTCATTGGGAGCTGTGATTCAATCCAAAACATGCATATTTACTGATTCTTCTAGATCTGTCAGCAGCTTTCGAGATGGTCGATCACGAACTTCTGGACCACCGCCTTGCCGACGTGGGGATCCAGGGCACAGTCCTTCAATGGCTATGCTTGTTTCTCTCTGGTCAGGGACAGAGGGTGGCGCTTGGGGGGGAATTGTCATCGCGCCGCTCCTTGGTGTGTGGAGTGCCTCAGGGTGCGATACTCTCCCCGATGCTTTTCAACATCTTTATGCGCCCCCTCGCCCAGCTTGTCCGGAGTCTTGGGCTGGGCTGCCATCAGTATGCTGATGACACCCAACTCTATCTGTTGATGGATGGCCATCCTGACTCGGCCCCAAACACACTGACCAGATGTTTGGAAGCTGTGGCTGGATGGTTACGTGGGAGCCGGTTGAAGCTAAATCCTTCGAAGACAGAGGTCCTGTGGCTGGGACGGGACGATATGGGATTGGGGGGGGCAACTCCCATCTCTTGCGGAGGCGCAATTAGTGCCAGCACCGTCTGTTAAGAGTTTGGGTGTAATCTTCGACACCTCCCTTTCCATGGAGGCGCAGATTGCAGCTACAACAAAGGCGGCATTACCTCTCTCGCCCTGACCTAGCCACTGTGATCCACGCGACGGTCACCTCCAGACTGGATTATTGTAACTCGCTCTACCTGGGGCTGCCCTTGAGACTGACCCAGAAACTCCAGCGGGTGCAGAATGCTGCAGCGAGACTCCTTACGGGGTCTTCACTGCGAGATCACATTCACCCGGTGCTATACCAGCTGCACTGGCTCCCGGTGGAGTACAGGATCAGGTTTAAGGTGCTGGTTTTAACCTTTAAAGTCCTATACAGCCTAGGACCCTCGTACCTACAGGACCGCCTCTCCTGGTATGTCCCACAGAGGAACTTACGGTCTTCAAATAAAAACATCTTGAAGGTCCCAGGCCACAGAGAAGTTAGGCTGGCCTCAACTAGAGCCAGGGCTTTTTCGGCCGTGGCTCCGATCTGGTGGAACACTCTGTCACAAGAGACCAGGGCCCTGCGGGACTTGACATCTTTCCATAGGGCCTGCAAGACAGAGCTGTTCCACCAGGCCTTTGGCCAGGGCACAGCCTGACTCCCTCCCTCGGCAATCTTCGCGGAGCTCTGGCCCAATGGTTGCCAGTGGCTTGAATTAATTAATTTTATAATGAATGATTTTAGAGTGTTGTTTGTGCTGTACTTTTGTACTGTTTTATTGTTGTTAGCCGCCATCGGCGACTGCGTGGATCTTCCACGATGGAGGAAAGGACGGCCATAAGTTGTGTGGTACTTAAGCACATAAATGCACCATTCAGTAACCATGGTTAGGATCATGATGCGCGGTTTTGGTTTAACGTGTGGGTCCCCACCAGCCTGCAGGATAGCTCAGTCGGTAGCGCATGAGACTCTTAATCTCAGGGCTGTGTGTTCGAGCCCCACTTTGGGCAAAAAAGATTCCTTCATGGTCTCACTAGATGCCCCTCCTGGTCCTTTCCAACTCTATAAATCTATGATTCTAGGTGTCTTGCCTACCTGCAGCATGTTTCCTGTGCTTGAAACTTTTAAAAAGTACATTAAAAAAAGTAGGAGGGACAGTCCTATCCATGCACATTGAGCTCGGAGCGCCGTCTGCGTGCGTTTTTCTTCCAGGCTCCCATCCTAATCCTTGTGTTTAGGACCGCGGCCTCCTCAGTCCGAGGATTCCACTGCTTTAAATGAAAGTTCGAGGTTGCCAATGACTGCTGGTCACGGCTATATATATATATATATGTACACCCTCCAGCAACAGAGCTGTATGCCTCTGGCAGAGAATCACAGGTGGAAAGAGAGCATTGTTACGCTCACGTTCATATTTACATTCCGTATATATTAATATTCCATATGCAAATAGTATTAAATAATCCAGTATTTAATATTCCATAATGCAAACAGAAGCCATCACAGGGAGAACACACGTTGTCCATACACACTGAGACACTAATGCACTATCTCATGCCTGAAATATACGGTTCTAGCTAGTCCTGGCTCAGCTAACCTAAGAGAAAATAGACTGTTTTCCCTTTTTTTGAGCTGCTTGCATTATTAGATTTCTCACTCTCACAGATTATCCAAAAACTACCCATTGATTGATCGCCCGTAGAGCTGCATTTGGTGTAAAGAAAAACTTCACAGCTTTATTGGCTCCCAGGAGACAAAACAAACAGAACAAGATATTCTTATTAAATACAAACAATGCAACAAGCGAGGGAAACGTCCCATGGAAATCAGTTCAGCCAAGGCAGTCCAGCGCGCCGCAGCCCCAGCTGAGGATATACCCGGGAGGATGGCTCAAGTTTTGCGGCTGGCTCTCTCAGGCAAAAGTCCCTCTGGGATTTGCAATATTGTTCGCAGCATCTCTTCGGAGGGATCCCAGTCAGAGCTGAGGAAGATGCCATCGAAGGGAAGCCTGGAGACTGGCTTGGCGTTGCTGCTCGATTGCGCTCCAGTTCCACTACAAACCCGGATGGGGTTCCCGCCCCGACGCCACCCACAAAAAAATAATCAAACCCCACTTCCAAGCGCCCACCCCACCATCTCGTCCCCTTCCACTCTTTAACAATCCTTCATTTTTTGTGGAATTGGCTTGCAGGCCTGGCTTCGGTTCGGGTTCCAAAAACGTGAATAGCCGCGCAGCGCGATCCTATGCACGGCTACGCGGAAATCGAGGAGAGTGGGTATAGGATTGCAGACTACCTGAGTATGTGTTTTTGCCCCTAGGTAGAAGTGCATAGGATCGCGCCCTCTTGACAAATAAGTAAATAGGATGTTCAGGAATCTTCGCTCGAGGTTGCCCTGCGCTATTATCAAAGATGCGGAACTCTGCTGAGCATTTATTTAGTGCTGTATAGGAAGCCTAATGGCAGAGACGCTAGTTTGTTCTCTGCTGGAGTCTGTGGGGTGAAAAATATTCTTATTAAAGGGATGACCAGTTAATTTTTTTCTGCACATGGCCTTTTGATAGTGTGGACAGAGGTGGGCCGGGTCAGGCCATTTTTTCTTGTGTCTTGAGGAGTCCTGAGTTCAGTGGAAGGGTTCGTTTTGTAGCCCACCTTTTCTCCAAGAAGCTCAAGGCGGTCTACATGGTTTTTTCGCTCCTCGTTTTATGTACACAACATCCATCTGAGGCAGCGATTCCAAAATAAGCGCCCGAATAAGACCCGGTATCGACGTGCCTTTGATTTGAAGTCATAGTTGGGAGCTCTCTCCCAGGTACCCACCATCTGGGTTGAGGTGACCACCAAGAGGGTCTTCTCGGTTGTGGCCCTCTTTTCCTGAACTCCTTTCGCAGACAAATCTGCCTGGTGCCAGCGTAATTCTTATCCTTCCTTTATCATAAACTCTTTTAATATCCTGTTTTTGTTTGTCTAGCATTTGTAAGCTGCCGTGGGAGTACCACCGAAGAGGCGCTGTATAAATATTTTAAATAAATGCGTATAGAATTGCAGCTTTGATATTCTGGCGGAGCAGGAGAGGAAGTTGCGAGCCCAATCTCAAGCGCGCTTCCTAGAAAGACAGTCCCATTGAAACTCAGTGTGACTTACCCTCGAGAAAACTCCCACGGGAGCACGCTACCCAAGCTACAGACTGTGTAATGTACAGCGGCACCTCGGGTTACATACGCTTCAGGTTACATACGCTTCAGGTTACAGACTCCGCTAACCCAGAAATAGTGCTTCAGGTTAAGAACTTTGCTTCAGGATGAGAACAGAAATCGTGCTCCGGTGGCGCAGTGGCAGCAGGAAGCCCCATTAGCTAAAGTGGTGCTTCAGGTTAAGAACAGTTTCAGGTTAAGAACGGACCTCCGGAACGAATTAAGTACTTAACCCGAGGTACCACTGTATTTTAAAACAGTGGTACACGCACACTTAAATAAAACCCTGCCTGGTTCTGAAAGTGAAGTGTACTTTTGTTGAAACCACTTCAGTGCCTGATCTCCTATAGTAGATTCAGATCAATCTGGAACAAAGGGAGTTTTACCTGATGCGAAATGAATACGTAGCAGATTGTCTTCTACTGAGTCAGATCTTTCGTCCAGTAAAGTCTACAATGAATGGCAGCAGCTCTCCAGGAATTCAGATGGGGAGGTATTTCCAGCCCTACATTCAATCCTGCCAAGGATTACACCTGGGATCTTCTGCGTACAAAGCAGATCCTATGGCCCTACCATACTCTACCCCACTTTTAGAGAATTTAAGCTAGGATGAGAGGAATTAGCAGTCGTGGGCGAAGTGGTCATTAAAATTCCTTTACTTGTCAAGAAATTTCGCCCCGGGGCGCAGTGTTTAAAATACAAGGTTAGGAGGACCATCATAAAATCCACACACCCATGAATCCCAATTCTTAGCCAATCATTCCTCGAGGACCTCAATTCAGGTCTGCAACAAGAAGTAAGGGCAATAGGTCCACATCCCCGCCCACTTAATTCGAGTGCAAATATTCAGGGGCGTACCCAGGGGTTGGTTAGGTTGGTCCCCGCCAGGACACAGGCCCAGGTGGGAGCAAAAATCTCGAAGAAAGACAGAGAGCCGGGGATTGCCAAGGGCGCAATGGGGCCTAGGTACCCCTCTGCTAATGTGGGCCTGTCCAGTATAATCGCTGGTCTCGAAACTACGACCAGAAACTCTGTAGTTTTACAGGCCGATCCTTGGCCAGCGTTCATGAGCTCACTTGCGTGAAAAGCAATTTCCGGTACAGTGGTACCTCGGGTTACATACGCTTCAGTTTACAGAGGCTTCAGGTTACAGACTCCGCTAACCCAGAAACAGTACCTCGGGTTAAGAACTTTGCTTCAGGATGAGAACAGAAATCGTGCTCCGGCAGCGCGGCAGCAGCAGGAGGCCCCATTAGCTAAAGTGGTGCTTCAGGTTAAGAACAGTTTCAGGTTAAGAACAGACCTCCGGAACGAATTAAGTACTTAACCCGAGGTACCATTGTATAGCCAATGTATACCCACCAAAGTAATCCTACACCTGCCTTCTCAGAAGTAAGCACCGTTCAGTTCAATAGGACTTACTTGCGGGAAAGTTTAGGATCGAGCTGGAGTTGAAACAAGGTTGATTCTCAGGCAATTTTGCTTAGGGTCGCCGTCTTGGGAACTCGGAAGAGTCTCTCTAATGGAAAAAAGGAAGGAGAAGTCAGGAATTTTAACGTCACCGCAAAGGTAAAGAAAGGGGAGTAGGGACGCCTGATTGACCCACTGTTGGTTTTTAGAATGGGCCCCTGGGCTTTTGCTTCTGCATTCACAGAGCGGAATCAGAGCACCACGCAGACCCGCTACCCGCCACCCAAGGTGCCCACCGCGTTTTGCCAACACGTCAATAGGAACCAAGTGGACTCAAGGTCAGGAAAAGGCAAGTCTGCATTTAGCTTCAGGTCAATGCTGGAGGGACTTTCCCTTCTGTGGAATCTGTGAGCTTCCTCGTTTGGTCGTACAGACCAATATGGCCCATGGATACTGACCAGTGATACTGTTGCTACCCCCTTCCTACATCTCCCGCTATTCCATCCAAGACCGTATCCTTCCCTTAGGATGCAATCCTATTATAAACCGCATTGACTTGGTATAGTCAATCCTACTGAAATCAGGAGGACTTGCTTCCGAATAAACCCTCCTGGGTTCGGATTTCAAGGCTGCAGTCCTGTAGCGCCCTGAAGAGGAAGCCCCATTCAAGTCAGTGGGGACTTCCGAGCAAACAGTGTGACAGCCCAGAGGAGCGCGTAAAGGCCTTTTTTCAGCATTGATTTTTCCACGCTTGCGCCTGTGCATGGGCATAGCCGCGAGGGGGGCAGCTGTCCCGCCAATAAAGTAAATCAATTAAAAATACTTAACAAACTGAGGTTCTGCCTCCCCAACACGAATCCTGCCACCCGCCACATAAATCCTGGCTACACCCATGGGCGTGTGTGACCGGAGAAGCCTGAGCCTCGTCCCTACTGATGCATCTCGGCTTAAACGCTGGTGGAGTTATCACTACAGCGAAGTGGAAATAGGTTTGTGTTGTTTTCCAGATCGACTCCACTCCGGTGTGCATGGGTCGGGCATCCTTCTGATTTTATCTCAAGCAGCTTCCATCACGAGGGAATACAAAAAATCATTCTCGTTAAAGGCCCACAGAGAGACGTGTAACAACCTTAAAAAAATAAATAAAAAGGAGGTAGTACAAAACAGTAATATAAACCCAACCACCGCCCCGTCGAGAAAATTCAGTCTTTTATTTGTCCAAAATCAAACGTCTAATTATATCCCCATGTCTCCTTCCATGCATGCGTTCATATTTGTAATGCTAGCTGGTTTTGTAATGCCTCGGTGGGTAAACGGAGAAGAACGTGCTTTGCGCTCTTTTTTACATCTACAAAAAAAGCCTTTGATTAGGTCCTAAGATAGTCTATTCCACGGTTTGTTTCCTACGATGTAATAATTAGTTAAATGAGGGTGGTGGAGAGGAAGCGGGAGAAGCAGAACGTTTCTGGTACGAGTGTGCATTATTAGGAAAGGTGACGGCCCCTTTGACCAATTGTGTGTAGACCGACCTGGAAGTAAGCCCTATTAAAAACCATAGCGCTTACTTCGGAGTAAGCATGCATGCATTGGATCGCGCCGCCCGTGGACTAGGTGTTTTTTTGTATACAAAGGAAGGAGGAAGCAACCTAGTCGTAGGTGATAAAACCTCTCGATCTTTTTGCCTATGGATAACGGTGGCTACCAGCGCAAACGTATGCATGTCTACTGAGAAGTAAGCCCCATGGGTTCAATGGGATTTAGCACCAGGGACGTTGGTACAGCATGACGGTCCTTTGGAAAGCATTCCCCGTCTCTCCCCCCCCAAAAAAATGCCTCCCCCCGCGATTCTTGACAAAAATGCGCACAGCCGAATCCAGGTCAATGATGATAAAATTGGCGAAGTGATGTAAACTGGGCCAAGACAGGCCTGGCGCCGCTGGCTCTTCGCCACAATCCCAGTCTGGGAACCTGCAAGTCAAAAAACCCTAGCTAATAATTGCAGTCTGCAAACCGCAGCGCCGTGGACACATGGCTTAGCAAGAGCTCCTCGGGGAGGGGGGGGAATTGCCGTTTCTGTGGGCTTGGCTGCTGAGCTCCCCCGTGGGCTTTCGCATCTTGTGGATGGCAAGGCGCCCGAGGTTTCTTCCCAGTGCTCCCATGGAGCTTGGACTTGGCTTTTTACGCCCCCACCCTTCTGTCCTGAGTTATGCGTAGAGCATTTCCACAAGCTCGCAGGCTGGAATTGACAAGGGCTGCCAGGCGCGGGCGCACGCTCGGAACGAAAAAAGGCAACCTGTTCGGGCCGGAACGGCGCGTCCTTCTATCCCGGAAGGAGCCCCCCCCCCCCAGCCAGCCAGAGCCGGCTAAGCCCACCTCGACGCTGGCTAGGGGCAGATTTCCCTCTCCCCGGGAATTCTGCAGCAAGGGTGGCCTCAAAGGGAAACGTGGGGTTCAGTGTCTTCTTCGAACCGAGATACTGAAAAGCGCGTGTTAAATGTGCGCCTCAGCCTGCACCCACAAGAATTACTCTCTCCTCTTTCTCTCTCTCTCTCTCTCTCTCTCTCTCTCTCACACACACACACACAGAGAGAGAGAGAGAGAGAGAGAGAGAGCGATTTCCACCGGGAGACCCATTCAGAAGTATTTCAGTTTAGCTAACGCTTCCAAAGAGATCTACTGGTTTTTTTAAGCTCTCTCTAACAAATGCAGACGGTCGATATTTCGAGCTTTTTATATGCATAAAGTGTATACACGTGAAGAGGGAGATCTACTTGTTCTCAGGGCCTAGGGAATCCAAGAGATGTTAGAGCCGCTCAGTAATAGGTCTCCAAGTCTTCAGATCTGCGCAAGAAGTTCTAGCGTCACTCTCTTGCGCCCTCACCGATCCTAAACACGGAAAGAGCCTCCATTTCTCAATGGAACTTACCAGCGAATATCTAGGCGTTGCATCGATACCAGTCGACTACGGTCCCTTTCTTCTATCTCGAATTCTGCATTTGAAAGCATTAGCCCAAGTTACCGGTACTCTGTAAAACAGACTTGCCTCAGGGGGGCTTCAACAAGTGGGATGGAGAGGCCACCGAAACGGGTTTTGCTACCTTTTCGTCTGCGCCCAAGTTGGGTAACGGCGATGTAGCAGGCTGGTTTTGGGTAGGCAGGCCTGACTACATACCCCCAGGAGCAGGCATAGGCAAACTCGACCCTGCAGATGTTTTTGGCCTACAACTCCCATGATCCCGAGCTACCAGGACCAGTGGTCAGGAATGATGGGAATTGTAGTCTCAAAACACCTGGAGGGCCGAGTTTGCCTGGGATGGTGAGGTAGGACTTTTGCCCTGCGGCTGCTGTTGAATTCTCAACCTCCATCAACCCCAGCCGAAATGGCCAATCGGAGCGCCACAAGTCCACGGGGATCACGGTCCCCTCCCCAAGCCCCATCCTTGAGGAAATGTGGAGAAAAAGCCAATAGGAGGAGCTATCTCCAGCTCCGTTTCAGGGCAAGGGGCTACTCTAGAAACAAGGACTGATCTATTGGTTTCTGATGAGTTTCTTTCAGTGGGAGCAAAATAAAATACGTTTTGAGTCTATAGCACACCTACAACAGACTCCTGTGCTATGAATTCAGTGAAACCGAACCCCAGGTGCGTGTGTGTGCCGTACTATATAGCGCGCGCACTTCTTTGTCAGCAGTGCGCGCCTTTGCGGGCAGGGACCTCTTTGCCTTAGCGCGTAGCCAAGATGCAGACGCGATACCAAGCCCCCACCAGCAGAGAAGAACCCTTAGGCTAACCTGTTGAGAAGGAAATCATGATCGCTAAGCCGGCTCTCGGGCTGCCTGTTGCAGCTGCGTTGGCCCTAGACGGGGCGAACGGTTTTCTCCAAACACCTATGATAAACACAACCGGTGCCAGCTTCGGAGTCCATGATCTCGATACAGTCCTGAGCTGTTCCCTCCTTCCAATTACGGCTTTCGTGACTAATTAGCGCGCGTGGTTCTCTAGCCGTACGTGCGCCTACCGATGGCACCTGAGGCAATTTATCAATTAGACGGTAACTAAAGACATTCCTGACGGATCGGAGGTTAAGGATGGAGCGTTTGACACAAAAGAAGGCGCTGCGCTGTCGAGGCCGCTCAGATGGGCAGCTGGAAACTTCTGCGGGCCTAATCCGGTCGAGATCCTTATTAACACGGGACTGCTATGTTAATATCCCCCAAGAGTTGGTCCATTTCACGGGATCACTGGCAAAAACAGAACAGAGCTTCGCGCTTAGGAAAGTGAAGCGAGATAAATACTTGCTTTTGTTTTTGGGGAGATCATGGGAGACCCTTGGACGGCAAATGGAGGGTTTCTCTTTATATCACAAGTTCCTGTCGTCTTGCAGCTGGAATTCTTCCCAGGATCCTGAAAGGTCTACAGTCCTGTTTAGAAGCAAGACACTTTAATGAAATGCGATTTTTCCCTCTAAGGAAGATCCAGCCACTGCGAAGCATTTTCACGACGTCTTGGTTTGAGTGGGAAAGATTTCAGCACGTGTTTAAGGCTGCAGACCTATGGACGATTATTCGGTACCGGATCCCTCTGAACTCAGTAGGGCTTATTTCTTAGTGAACATATATAGATCCGTCATGCACTTTCCTATGCAAACCAGTGGGATTATAACAGTGTCTGCTTTCTTCCCCTGGTAAAGTCATGCTCGATGGAGCTAAGTAACAGTTTCCAGACAGCAGGCCGCTGGAGTGGTGCTTTTCCTATCGCAAGAAAAGCACATTAAATACCAAGATATGTATAGTGGCATAAACTTTCGTGGGCCACAGACTATATTTGTGCCTATGATTGTTGTCTTATAAGCGTTTAGCTCTGGTTGGATCGTGACCAGCGACCCCCCCTTTTTTTTAGCCAAAGCATTTTGGAATGCCCTTGATATTTGTGGCCTCCAATAGATTTCTGTGTTTTTCAAAACCTTGCAATCAACTTCTTGAAAAAAAGCAATTTATTTATGGTTGTCAGAAGCGGCCTTCTAATGTTCGGTTGTTATTTTGGCTCTTGGTCTCATCTCTCCTTCTGAGTTTCAGGTCACTCTGAAGGTGCTCCTGTTTTTTAAAGACTTAGAGTAGCAGCCAACGCCAGTCATACTCCAAGCAGACCCATGAAATCAATGCATTGGAGTTACTCAAGTTTACTGACTTCAGTTGGTCTACTTTGAGAAGGACTAACATTGGATTACAGCCTTAACTCCTAACCCTCCTTCCGTCTTGCACCCGGGACCTGTAGCAAAACCGGAAGGGACCCACAGAGACGATTGAGAAGATCCAAACTTGTCTAGAGTGGCAAAAGAAGTCGTTGTCGGTAGAAACACACACACACACACACACACACACACACACACACACGTTCCTTTCTCTTCGCCAATAAATGGCACATCTGACAACTGAGAAAACGCTACTTTAAATAAAAACCAAAAACTGCTTAGGATTTCTTTTCCTAAATGACTTTTTCTTCGAAAGAGAGGCGGATTTAAATCGGTTTCCGATTCATGAGGACAAGCCAGTTAAACAGCAGCAGCAGCAACAGCAGCAACTGATTTTCCAAAGGCAACACCCGGAGGCATCTCAAGCCACCAAGCAAACAAAACGTGCCCTTAATTTTATTGCACGGTGGGATGAAAAGGCTGCTTCCTTTCTCCTTCAGTAGAGTAATGCCCATGAGGGGAGAGAGAAAAGGTGACAACCAAGCATTTATATATATGCATACACATACACGCACATACAGATCAAGTCACCTTGGAGAGCTCATATGGAAAGAAGCAGCGCCACCGCCTCCTCAGCCATATGGCCAGGGATCTTCCCCGGGGAGCAAGCGTCAAGTCACCTTTCAGTCCGTATGTGCAAATAATTGCGGGGATCGATCGACTAGGAGGAGGCCCGGATTCATTCGCCGCTCTCTCCGCCTCTCCTGGTCAAGGAGAGACAGCGACGCAGCTGCGCTGCCTCGTGCTCGGATTCAGTACTAGGGAAAGCAAAGGTTGAGATATCTCCACATCACATTACTAGGGCAAAGGGGACTGGACGCAGAACATATAAACATATGTACAATCTTTTCTCCCCCGCTCTCCTCATTTTCTTCCTGTAACCTTCCTGTCGCAAAGCTACAGACTCCGGAAAGTCCTCACCATCTACAGAACTCTCGTGAATCTCTCCTAAACATTATTGCGCCTAAAGAGGCCGAGGATAACCATGGAAAATCCGACAGGAAAATAGCAGCTTTGGAAAGAACAGGAAAGGCGATGGAGTTAGTAGCAGGAGAGGGGATTTGCAGCGAGGAATGGATGAGATTTATTAGCGAAGGGAGAAAATAAAGGATCCTGCAAACCCTACGTATTATGACGCTGGTTTGGAGGTGGGTTTTTTGTTTTTTTGCGAGGTTGGGGAGAGGAACGTGGCTCATTTTGTGGCATTCCTGGTGATCTGGTCCACACGCGCCCTTTAACCTCTCAGGGTGTGGGCTTGGGGGGGGGGGAGATCCTTCCTTCTCTGCCTTGTTAATGCGTGGATATATAATCATTTAGCTCAAACTGTTTCTTATCCAGCATCAATATGTTGTTCCCTTCACATGAAACTCACACGCGCAGTTTGTGTAAATCTGTAATAAATAATATTTTAATGTTAAAGGGAAGTGTATAGTAATCAAAATCTTTAGGGGCAGGATGGAATGGAAACTGAGAAGGCTTTGACAGTAAACAATCCAGCGCTCATTCCTCTGCCTCATAAGACTAATAAGAGACTCCGGGTGCTTCACGACGCTACATTTTTTAGGAAGTGGTTTGACAACAAAAGCAGCAGCAACGAAATCCCGGAGGAGAAGCAGGTCGGGTAGCGAGGCCAGGTGGTCAAAGCTGGAACAGGTAAGGTGTAGCTGCTGTCTTAGTGGAGCCCAAAGTAGGATCTGCAGACAAGCGTGGCATTTATTGTTCTCTTCCTGGTCATCTGCTGTGTGTGCCTGTGGAATCCTGACAAGGCAGCCCAATATATTTTGCTGCCTGAGGAGAAATAGCAAATTGTACCTTGCCACTTTCAAGTCAAGTTACATGGTAACCAAATCTGGTCAAGTTATTTGGATACCTGAGGCAGACAATCTCACAAGTTCCTCTACCCCACCCACATGTGACACACTCTTTCTCCTGTTGACTTCCAGAAACCTTGCACCAGGTTTGCAGGACGTCTGATTCGCTTCTGGAAAGCTACTAGTTACTTGCAGGTTGGCATCCTACATGGCTTACTCTTCTGGTGCATTGAAAGCAACCATTGACCACACTTCATTATGGCTGTGATGTAACCAATGAAGCAAACCATGCATATTGCATTGTAAAAGAGAATGGAACATGTGCAAAATGTTGCAGTGTGAAATGTTCCTATTCAGAACTCTGGTCTTTCAGGCATACTCTTCTCCACCATACAGCTTTCCATTCCTGCTCTCTCCCAACTTTTTATCCCCATCCCAACCGTCAGCGTTCCATGGCCACTGAATATACTGGACACCATTTGTGTGTGTGTGGTGGGGACACACTTGGGCTTCATTACCAAATCTTTTTCTTCTTGTGCAAAGCTTGGGGATGCCAGTCTACCGATACCTCCCTCTTTGGCATGCATGGGTGGTGCCTTTTGGGCAACTTAAACAACAGCACTCACCTTTGTGCATGAGAAATAAGAGGGAATTGTGGTTTCCTAAGTGTCACTAAGGGCTGCACCTTCCAACTACTTACACTAGATTTGGGGCTTTTAAATTTTATACTGGAAACCAGTTTGTAATTTCTGAAGGGAGGCTTAAAGAAACATTGCATCCGCTTACATTGAAGGCATGAAATCATTTGAAAACTTTGAGGATAAGAGAAAGGCACATTATTATTAGGTAGGGAATAGAGGTTCCTAGGTCAAAAGAAATGGAGAAATAACAACAAGCATGCATTATTATTAATTATAATATTTATTTATATCCTGCCTTTCCCCCAGAAACGGGAGTCAATACTAACAAAAGTCAAATGACTAGAAACTCTCGATGACGGGTTGCAAGTCCAAGTATTGCCACTCCTTGGTTAAAAGTGGGTCACTAAGTCGTTTAATAAGTAGTCTGAGCAGCAACATCTACAAGGAATTAGTAACCCATTGGGACAAGGCTGTTGTTTCTTTGCAGACTCCTTTAGAAATACCCTATTTTTTTACTCATTCTACTTCAATAAACTGATGTAGCCCAATTCTGCTGACACCTAACTTGGAGCAAAAATGGACTTTTACAGTGCAACCCTATATATCTTTACTCAGAAGTAAGTCCTAATAAGTTCAATGGGCATTATTCCCAAGTATCCACAGAATTTAACTTTTAAGAAGGATAAAAGCGTCACACACACACATATAGCTTGAACTTCTAAGCTCTTGGCTTTTTAAATTGCCCTAGGCTGAAATGTGTATGAAATAGTGCTGCTAATTATATTTGTATGTATTTTAAACAGAGATATGTATTTAACCCACTTTGAAGGAGTGTCTGCTGGCTGAAAAGCAAGATGGAAGGATTGTCCACCAGCAGAAAAGCAGGACAGAAATTATTATTAATAACAATAACAATAGCCCTAAACGTGCTTGTTTGAACTTCCAAATAGGACTTCCAAATAAACACCCATAGGTTTAGACGTGCAGAGCAATGCATGTAGGTCGACTCAGACACAAGTCCCCCAGGTAAGTCTGCACAGGATCTCAGCACAAGTCCCAAACAAGGCCAAAGGCCATATAAAGCAGCAGGCTATCTTTAGAAGGCCTCCGCAATTCCTATGCAGAGTTGATGGACAGCACTCCAAGTTTCGAAACCACAGGTTCTAAAATGGCCTGTGTGCATAGCAGTCAACTCCTAGGGACCGAGATCCCTTCGCCCCCCCCCTAAAATATTTGGGCCTCCACAAAGTTGATGAGCATTGTCATTCAAATAATGTGTGCGCGCCACGTCTTATGATCTATTATGTGGGCTGGGGATGACCTGTCACCTGCCCCTTCTCCCATATTTTATTCAAGTTGGAACCCTTGCTTGTGGGTATGCGTGTGTGCCTGTAGGTCCAAGTTCCATAATGAAAGCCGGTCGGATCAAGGCCGATCTAGTGAAGGGAACGCCTCCCCCCCCCCATGCCAAGGAGCCTTCCTTCTCCCCGCAGCAAAGAAAGAACAGGGGAAACCCGGAGCGCCAGCCGGTGGCACGCCGGCCTAATTGGCCCGCGCAAGATCACAGCCACGGCCGCCCTCGCTCGGCGCCCCCCTCCCGCCCGTGTAATTAGGGGGTGGGATTATTAAAGGCAGCGGGGGATTCCCTCCCCCCCCCCACCGCATGGCTTTATGGAGGGGAGTCAGGATTGCACCCCCGATTCGTGGAAACGAGCGCGCGCGCCTGTGCGCTGGGGTGTGCAAAGCGGGAGAGGGTTTGCTGGGGGGAATGAAGGCAGCGTTTGCGAGGAGCTTTTCCCTCTGTGGCGCCGGGGAAGAAGAAGAAGAAGAAGGGGAAGGCGGGATCACGGCGAGCCGAGGGAGGGAAAGGCAGGCAGGCAGGCAAGCAGGAAGGAGGCCGTCCTGATTAGCATGCAGCAGCGCTCGCAAGCCCGGCTCCATTGTTTTAACACCTCCCCTCTCCTCCGCGCCAATCTGTCACCGTTCAGCAGGCGAACGCGGCTGCCTCGAACGCGGCTGCCTCAAATGAGACGGATAATTAGCTGCCCCGCACGAATGGCGCACTCTTCTCACCCCTGATTGCTATCACCTTCTTGCTCCTGGCAGTTTTGACACCTCGTAATCAGCCTGCTGCTTTTTCCTCTTTTCTTTCCCTATTTCTGATTCCGTCCCCCCCCCACCCCACCCCCGTTTTCCTTCAGGTTCCCCCCTCCCCTTTTCTTCTTTTTTTAAATAATAAAAAATAAATAAAAAAGTAAAATAAATGCAACGCCAGTTGCCATTTGGATTGAGCCTCCACTGCTGAGTTAACCTTGCATGAATCGTAAGGAAAGAGGAGGGGAAGAGGATGTCGGAGGGCGACAAAAGCGCTTCTCCTCCGGGGCGCGCGCGTATTTTGAGGTGGCGCGGGCAGCTGTGTCGCTCGGCTGCTTGTGCCTGGGTAGCCTCGGCGACTTGGGTAGCGGAACAGGTTTTTGTGGTGTCGCGGTGGTGGTGATTGTGACGCCCCCCACCCTACGCCCCCTGCTCAGCTTCCCTCTCCATGTTCTGGGGGTCGAAAGAGAAAGGCTTGGGCCTGTGCGCGCCAAAGGAGAGAGTGAGAGAGGCCTTTCCGCAGCGCGCCCCCTTTAGTCGACAGAGCGGCGCTACAAGCGGGGAGAGAAAGGCGCGCGCCCGCGCCTCCGCGCGCCCCTGCACCAAACCCCTGGCAAATGTCAAATGGCTGATTTAATCTAATCTAAAGTTTATTGGCGGGCTCCGAAGGCGAAGGGGGAAAAAGAAGCCCAAGCTGAGTGTGGCAATAAACAGACTGCAGAGGGAACCTCCAGAAAAGGACAGAGCTGAGACCTCAAATTAATGTACTAAATTTCCCTTCGAAGATCGCACCCCCTCGATGAACTAGTGGAATCTGTCACAAGTGTGTTTCCCTCGCTCCTCTAACGAGCGGTGACAGTCTAATTACTGGAGCTACAAGCAGCTGGCGAGGTAGCCAGAGAGAGGGAGAGAAAAGGTGTGTGTGTGAGAGCGAGCTCACACATGCAATAAATACATATATGCTAAAGGAAAAACCTGTGCACGGAGCAGCCACGGTTGTGGGAACCTCACCTCAGCACCAGTCTCTCCTCTCCCACTCATGGGAAGCCTAAGTCAGCTCTGGGAGCCTCAAATCCACTGGCACCTGAAGTGTGCTTTGTGGGTCCAACTATGGATAAAAAGATGCACCTGTCTCTTGTAAGGTGTGGGGAGCAAAGAGAAGAAAGACCAGCACCTCTGAGAAGGTGGAAAAAAGCAGGGACAAATGTCTTTTTTTGGCTCTGCCGCTCCCACTCCGCTTTCCTCCACTACTTGAAAAAATAATTTGTATCCCTGTTGGGCTCAATCCTCTTTTTAGGAGTATTAGTGTTTCCTACTGCCTGCGCTTCCCCTGGTGAGCATAATAAAGCAGATGTCCCCGCTGGCAGCAGTAGCAGAAATAGTCATTCGCCCTCAAAAAGTTGCGTTTAGACTGGAGGGTGCTCAGGGTGCAAATTTACTTGCCTACCAGCACCTAATTGGAGCAATGTCTCAAGTTTCCCCAGGCATTTGGGTAATGCCAATGATTGAACCCCCCCCCATCTACTTATGTTCTTAATTATGCTTACGTATTTTTATTACTGTACTTTACTTTCCGCTATAAATTTCTAAGCGACTTTTTATCGTGAGAAGCGATTCATAAATTTAAATATGCAGCATTCTACAAAGATGTGAAATTTGCATTGTATGGAATTTTGTATAAGCTAAACTCTTTAAGATGAAGTAGCTGCTGTACCCTCATAGCATCTGATGCCTAAGCTTACTTATTCTTTGCTGGCTTGTTAGATCCACTACTAAGTTGAGTGGCTGAAAGGGAGACGGCAGAGCATACTGTGAGGCCCAGATTCAACTAATGCAGTGTGCTGGTGGAAATCTGTAAAAGGGTTCCTGCTAGAAGTGCAATGGGTCTTCCCCCCTTCAAATCTGCTGCAGTGGGGAGAACCCTCCAGAACACATGTGTGTGTGTGTGTGGGAGGAACCATTCTTTGCAGCATGGAAAAATATGCTGACAGAAAGATCAGAAGAGCACCATGTTGACTTCCTCTCAAATATAAATTAAGTCAACTGCTTTGCAGTCCTTCCTTGATCTTTCATACACTGGACTGCTGGTGTATCTTAAGAGTTGGAAGATGAAAAAGGAACGTGAAAGCTTCTAGAAAATGATATGCAACCAAGTGTTTCACCCCTAACAGAAAAGCTCCAGTACAGAGCTTCAGCTAGTCAGCCTTGCAGGACACTATCTAAGCCAGCCTTTCTCAACCTGTGGGTCCCCAGATGTTGTTGAACTACAACTCCCATTACCCCTAGCTAGCAAGGCCAGAGCTCAGGGATGATGGGAGTTGTAGTCCAACAACATCTGGGGACCCACACGGTGAGAACCGCTGGTAGGGAACCTGTGACCCTCCCTCCAATTGTTAAAATACAATTTCCACCAGCTAAGGGAACTAGGCAAGCATAGAATCATAGAATCATAGAATCATAGAGTTGGAAGAGACGACAAGGGCCATCGAGTCCAACCCCCTGCCAAGCAGGAAACACCATCAGAGCACTCCTGACATATGGTTGTCAAGCCTCTGCTTAAAGACCTCCAAAGAAGGAGACTCCACCACACTCCTTGGCAGCAAATTCCACTGTCGAACAGCTCTTACTGTCAGGAAGTTCTTCCTAATGTTTAGGTGGAATCTTCTTTCTTGTAGTTTGGATCCATTGCTCCGTGTCCGCTTCTCTGGAGCAGCAGAAAACAACCTTTCTCCCTCCTCTATGTGACATCCTTTTATATATTTGAACATGGCTATCATATCCCCCCTTAACCTCCTCAACCTCCTTTCATAAGCAGATGGAATAGGAGTCCCAACAGGAAGGCCACAGATTACCCATCCCTACACTTAAGATGTAAGGGGGCCAAGCAAGCAAGCTCATTCCAGCCCATTTTCATTTTTTTCTACCTAACTCTCAGTGTTTGTAGTACCTTACTGGCCTGTTTCTATTTGTTTTCTTGTTTTGGAAGGGGAATCCCCCCCCCCTTTAATGCTGTGTTTTTGAAAAACACTTTTTTTTGTACTTCTGGGGATTCTGCTACCCCACTTGTTTCTGCCAGCACTGTTCTTTCATGTAGAGAGAGTGATATGTGCCAGCTCACAGGAAATATAGGAAGGGAATGTGTGTAGAGAAAAACCTAGTCAATGCAAAATACATGACTTCAAAAACAACAACCCCAGTTAGCCCTTTATTATACTGCCATCGCATCTTACTCCTTTTAAATTCAAGATGAAGCCCCGTTTTCAAGAAATGCGGTTCGTTCTCTTTCCAGAATACACCCTGAAGAGCACAATTCATAAGCAAGCCTAAAGAAAAGTCTCAGAACGTGTTATGTCATACATGGATTTTTAAAAGGCTTGGCCTGGTAGTTTTATCGGAGTTAAGACCAAACACACATTCTGGGTCACACCAGAGCCAAAACCCTGCACAATGCAGTTTATTTTAGCACAAAGGCAGTTTACAGTTTTTCAGAAACAGATGAGAGGCCGTAACCAAAGTTGTACAAAAATGTCTATATATCCAAATGCGTTTAAATTATGCAAGACATCCGGGTTTTCTCCATCCTTTCGATTTGCAAAATTGGGACTTTTATGTAAATACTAGACATTTGGGAAAAGTGAAGAAGTTTAGATATTAACAGCATATACAGACAGTTTTTAAACTCCTAACTATATAAAATTATTACATCTGGACAAAAAACAACAACAAACCAGTCCAAGATTATCACGTTGCAAACATGATCAGCTTGTTGAAAAATATTATACTGGGGGGGGGGGGGGCTTGAAGTGTCTCAGGTAAAGCCTGATGGCTATAAAACGCTCAGAATTAACAACTTATTTCACCTCTAAAATGGGAATGTTTTGTTTTTCAAAAAAACTCACCACAAACATCCCCATGCAATACCCCAATAAGGCTAAATGTTTGTGTACTCATTATATATTATTAAAGCCTTTTACAATGTTCATCTCAGCCCCATTTAGCTGGTGAGACATGTTTTTTGATGCAAACAGATTGTCTTCATCCAGGGCCATCTATTGTTCTGACATTAACTATTGCCAGATCATTGACAAACCTAGTCCAATATTGCCTCTTCTGTCTGGCAGAAGATGTTCTCTGCTCTATTGCTGGCTTACGGCTCCTCCCTGCAACTCCTGGGCCCTTCATCTACCGACAACTCTCGAGGCCTCAGGTCCTCCCACTTCCCACCAACAACCAAGACTGGCAGCCATTTCTGCCTGCTCAATTGGCAGGAATTAAGGCATGCTTCCAGCTTCCTAAAGCTGGGAGAGGGGGATGAGGAAGGAGAAAAGATAATGGTGAGGAAAGTGCAAAAGAGCTGCCTGGGAAATTGTGAAGGATGGACCTAGGATCCCTATCTTCCCTCAAGATGCTTGGGAAGGTAAGTATAGGAACACAGGAAGCTGCGTTATATCAAGCCATATCACACTCAGTACTGTTTGTACTGACTAGTAGTTATTTGCCACGTTTTTCAGCCCTATCAGGAAATGCCAGGGATTGACAGTGGGGTCTTCTGCATGCCAATAATATGCTCTACTATCGCGCTACCACTTTTCTCCACAAAATTAACATTTATTGCAAGCAAATGCTATTATCCTCTACTGATACTTATCAACTATATCGGATAGGGGAACGGGGAAATCCACACGGAAACAGTTTCCCTGTGTGAAACTGCCTTCTCCACACCCAAAATTAAAGAGCTTGCTTACACATCATCACAAAGTCAGTGACCTGGCTTATGCAGTTTACAAATCACAGGGTGAATTTGTTTCAGTTTAGGCACCATCTTCTTCCCTTTGCAAAAGGGACTTTTTGTTTTTTTGAGATTGGGAGAGAAGACACGCAAACACTGATTGTGCGAGTCCAATATTTATGCGGTAAACACGACACCATAGGTCAGTTTGAATATTCTATGCTAGCCTTAAAGAATGGAATTTATGTTTCAGGAACAGGAATCCGCATTCCCAGAAGCAGTTTTGTTACTATAGCAGTGATATAATTTAAGTGAGATCACCTATGTGAGACCACTCACCAATTCTGAAAAAGGACAAAGCGAAACAGCGAAGCCCTGCTCTAGCTAACTTTTTATTCTGTTCCAAATGGCCTCCTGGAAAATTGCTTGATGGCCACTAATCATGGTTAATGTCTTTACTAAAGGCACTGATCCATTTATGTGTAGCACTGGCACACTTAGGACCAGTAGCCAAGAAGGATGGGCCACTGGGCCACTACCACTAACTGCAAATGAGCCAGCCCATATGGCAAATGCATTTCTATGTGATAGGATCAGCACAGAGTAAGAACAAAACTAAGGGTGCAATTCTAAACCAGGTGGAAAGTGAAGCTCCATTCTGGACACCTCTGACTAATTCATCTTCCCAAAGCCCCCCCCCCCCCCTTACAAACCTGGTGCACAGGGTGGGGGAGCTGAATTGCTCTGAAAGCACTGCACTGCATCTGTTTCTAGCTGGAGTTCAGTACTGTATCATTCACGATGGCAAAAGTATTTGTTTCGATGGTCAAAAAGATTCCAGAGAATAAAAGTGAAAGCAAAGGCACAATGGTGTTATAGTTACCAAGTCAAGTCCTTCTTTCCCTCCTCGACCAGATAGTCGCAATCTTCAGTTCTTCCCAACCCCTGTTCTCAGGAAGATATGCCTTTGTTGGTGGCATTGCGGTTATTTTTCTTTTATGCATTTGAAATTGGCTAAAATCGTATTAACACAGCTCCGGGTCGGTTCTGGTATAGATGCTGTGCAAAGCTCTGGAATTACAATGCACAGTTGGGCTGGAATCAAAGTGCAGCAACACCTGGTTTCAACAACAACAACAACAGCAACAACAGAAATCTGTACTCCGGTGACACTACGACTTCAAGTTGAAGTGTGAATTCAGATGCCTCAGAAAGTCCTCTGATGTACTAGATGGCGGGAAAACTTTCTGACAGAATTCACATATTCCAGTCTGATCAAGTTCCGAGTCTGCAGAAGGAAGTGCCAATACATCATTGTCTTGAGTGTGATATGGCTCCCAGAGCGGCTGTAAGAAGCAGAGGGTAGAAAAAGAAGAGATATGAACACAAATATTTTACCAGCTAGGGATGTTGCTGCTAGGTAGATCTAAATATGCG
Organism: Podarcis tiliguerta; assembly: GCF_965153285.1. Lineage (NCBI taxonomy): Eukaryota > Metazoa > Chordata > Lepidosauria > Squamata > Lacertidae > Podarcis > Podarcis tiliguerta. Next base: position 31,010,270 of record NC_139534.1, read on the forward strand.
GCCTCAAATGAATACTCATTGAATGAAATCTTGCCAATATTTTCATCAGCTAAAACACATATTCTTGATAATTCTAGATTGATAAATGCATATACTATACTTTCATATTTCAATGCATGTTTATATCAGGGCACCGATATTCAAATTACATGAAGATTACGACCGAAGTGGTACCCCCATTTTAAAAATAAACACCAAGAAAATATATCTTACCAATCACTTCGATCATGTAACTTATGAGGGCATACAAGCAACTTGGGCTCAGAAGCCTTTTTAAAAATAAAATGTATATAATTTATATATCTAATGTGTGAAAGTGTGCCTATGTACATGTGAGTGTGAGCATACAAAGCCTCTATGTCATTCATATGTACCAGGATCTCAAAAATTCTGAAGCAAAGTGGTTTATTTTTTAAAAAAGGGGGGGCACTCACAATTTCTCTGAGTAATTTTTTTGTCTAAACAATATTTAATACTGGCCACAACGCCTTAGCAGATTTCTGTTGTGGCCTTTTTTCTTTTTACTCTGGTCAGTCATCAATCCACGAAGAACACAGGCTAATTAGGTGTAATTACATCAAGTTCTAACAAACAGTCTACTTTTCTGTTGGTGTAAATTGCTTCGGAAACCTGTCTAGGCACTGACGCGTGTTTTAAATATCACTGCGGAAGTGTGCTTTTAATTACTTATTTGCAACTCCACCTTGATTTAAACTGGCAGTTTTAATAACTGTAATAGGAGTCATGACTAGATGGCCACAATATGCATGCTGTATTTGAAATATTTGATCAAATTCACACCAGCTGGAGGGCCTTAGCTTGCAAGTGTTTTACTCATTGAGTTTTGAGCTTGATTCAGGCAGGCTCTACTGCAGGGTTCTTGCCTAACACACATTTATTCAGGATTTTTATTATTTTATTGTAGATGGCATTCAGCTGCTACTGTAATTTTTATTTTGGATCTCTGCTGGTAACCCCACCCAATTCGTATGGCTACGAATATTTGCAAGAATGTTATTGTTAGAAGTGTGAACCAATTAATTATCTGCCTTTTAACTGACTGAAGTTGTGGTAACATGAGAACTGATTGGATTAATCAATGCTGGTGCTTATTTTTAAGATACTGAAGAAAGCATGCACTTAAAAACATGGCTTTCAGTTTGTGAGCGCTTGCAGTCCTAAAGATGAATTATAGCTCAAAATAAATTAAACTATGCAACCTTCCCCCTGCCAAATAACACTCATGCAAATGTTGAAGTGTTGTGTGGAACTGGAGCTACATGCACACATTTACATGGATGAAAATGCTCTTAATGTTTGTTTGTCTCAAAATCAGGAGCCCTGCTTGCTAGACTAGCTCCCCAGGCGACACAGAGTGAAGGGATGAATCAAAATCCTAATCCTTCAATTCAGTCTCTATTCCTGTTTTCAGTATTACAGTTTTCAATCCAGGTGTTTAAGAAACTGCTATATACTAAGGAAGCAGGCTCAAGTTTTTATATTTAGTGTCTGCAAGGAAGAGCTAAATTTATTACATCAGCTGAGAGCCACAGCTCTAATGACTTACGGTTGCCAATTACACTGCATTTAAGTTTCCTCTCCTCGTTGTTATTTGTTAACGCATGTACTAAATGCATGACAGAAAGCTCTTGTCTACAGGAGGGGTGGGAGAGAATATCAGGCAAGTAAGAGGGCACTATCAGGATGTCAGCAATGGTGAATAGTATAGAACAAGGACTTATGTGCTTTCAGTGTGTCTTCAACCTGGCCATTTTTTACCATGCAAACAGGATGGTGGGCTGACCCAAACTGTCTTTGTGTGAAAGTGAAGCCATGTTCTCCACCAGGAATTGCTGTCACTGTCTTACAAAGTACATTTCAAATCAGACCCTGCAAAGGTTTTCAGGCCAGCTCTACAGTTCGTATGGGCAAGCATGAGGCTATCATCGCAGCTCTCTCAGTAACAGGGACGGAGCCCTTTTAACATGCCTTGTGAATTGGGACCCTTATTTTCAGCAAGTATTTTGTGACTCCATTTTTCACATTTTCCCTACTGCCGCTAAAAAGAAGGGGGGGGGGCGCTAAGCACACATTTTCAAATGATGGAAACTTTATGCAACCTATTGTTAACTGGACTCAAAGTGATGAGATTTTGCATCTCCCTTAAACTAAAAAGGTACGAAAACAATGAGGAAGCAACAAGAAAGGTAACAAAATGTTTAGCAAATCTATGCAGCTGTCAATTTAGAAGATTTTAAAGGAACGGTCGCTTTTATTTGCCTAGGTGATTAGAGAAAATGCACAACTTTAATCAAAGACCTTCCTGTATACAACGAACAAATATCGGAAGTATTTTCTGTCACCAGTTGTCTCTCCAAATGTAGACACATAAAATATCAAGGCTTCCTGACTACTACTAAATTACAGCACAGGCCGCTTGTATTTTAAAATGTAAGCTTTTCCTTATTTTTCAAGTATATGAATTTTTATAGTCTCACGCCCTGCACATTCTGACAGTTCAACACCAATTCTTATGCACTTTTAAAGCGGCATGCTTCTCTATCAACTTGCAATCACATACCAGCTGTTTCACATGCTTTAATATACAATGCAGAGTGCCATCTACTGAGAAATGAATAGTTAAAAAAACAAGCAGGAGACATGATGGAGAAAAAGAGGAAGAAGAACGAACAGATGATTTATAAACCACAGGAATCTCAGTGGTAACAGAAGAAATAGTTTCATTTGCTTTGATTCAGCCCAACTCAGAATTTGGTGCGGTAAAGACAAAAGCAAAAACTATCCAGGCATCAAATAATTCAAATGCAAAATCTAGACCCCTAATATAGGATGAAAAAAGGAAACTAATATGAATATATAATAAATAGTGCATTACCAAACTGCAGGTCATCATTATTATTTTAGGATGTAATAGACAGAAGGCACACTCAGGAATTTGGGCATATGTGTCTAAAATTAAGAGTGCTACAATGAACTTGGGAAAAAGTAAGAGGTGTAGCTCATTAAATCTTCAATAATTTGTAGCGAGGATCCATTACTCATAAAAGTGGTGACTGTAATTCATGACTACATTAACACTACGCAGTGTGATCAATATGCCTCCTAAAACCTGCGCACGCTTGCACTTTAATTCATCTGCTTTCAACAGGGTTAGTCGATTTAGATGACAGTAACGCCACGGTAAGTATGTTAAACAGATCACAGCAGAGTTTTAAAGAGGTATTTGCAAAAAATGACGGGCATGCTTATCAGTTTTAATATGGATCATTTCAGATCAAACTATATCCTCTCATTCTGTGACTGCCGAAAATGGCAGATCATCATCAAATAAGTTCACATGGGTTTAAACCAGATGTAGCACATGGGTTTAAACCTGCCAAGTTCCAAGAGGTTAACTCCCTATAAGTGTGTATAGGATTTCAGCCTAAAATAAACCAAAGGAGGTCCAATCTGCCACTAGCAACAGATCTTGAGAGGCCACCTCCCTTTTTCTTAAACATTGGAGAGGCAGCGCCATGAGAGAGGAGAGAAAGAAAATAAGAAAATTGGGGGTAGGGGGAGAAGCAGCCTGCAGTGAGGGGTGGAAAGAAAGGAGCAGACAAAAGGATGGGAGAATGGCAAGTAGCCAAATAACTTTTTTTGGTGAGGTTTGAGGAAGCCAAACTGGAGTCACTTCCGAATTGAAGCCATACATGTTGCCTGCTCACAAAACTGCCTAATGTGGAAGGATTACATGCACACAAAAATTCAGCAGGAAGCTAAAATAAATGAACATTGGTTTTGTACATATGAAGCAGGAACAGTTATCAACTTAGAACTGACCCTGGAACACGGAAAAGTGCAGGCACATGTCTTTCATCAGCTTCTCGCTCCATATTAAAAAAGTGGTTGTGCGATAGGTGCAGGGGCTTTTGAAAAAAAAAAAATCCTCTGTGCACATAATCCAGAGCAGACTCCCACAGCATGTATTAGAAGAAGCAGTGTGCAATGGTTAGAGCGACAGGTTATGGCCTGAGAAGACATTGAGTTCAAGCTCCCACTAGATCAGACTATTTGTCCAAATAGCCCTGTACTGTCCACTCAGACTGGCAGCAGCAGTTTGCCAGGCAGAGATGTGTCTTTCCCATCACTTTCTTTTAATGGGAGGTGCCAGGGACTAAATCTGCAAACTCCTGCATGCACTGAGCTATGAGATGATAAAAGGGGTGGGAGAAAAACATATAGGCACAAATAGAGAAAAGGCAGAATAAAAATGTAATAAAAAACAAACAAAAAGAGCTTCCCTGTTTTCTACAATTCCAGAGATGACTATGCACACGCACCTACAATGTGCACACAGAAATGCCTGGAAGAAAACCTGCACTGACTGGAAGAGAGGTGTGTACAACAGACTGCCTGTGTGGGCATTTGGCCTGGGGTCTACATACAAGAAACGAGCTTAAATATACTCTTCAGTCATTCAAATATCCCTAGCTAGAAGGCCCAAAAAGATTAACTTGCAGCCTAGTTTCAAAGCATGCTGCATCAGCAGATGGAAGGCTTAGAATAGGGAATACCGGCTGCTGGTCTAAACACAATATCACAAATTATGACATTACAGTGGTGGCACAATGATATCAGGCCGTTGTGCTAATGCAAACGTTTTGAATCAGAGCAGTGGGCAGATGGGATAATAAATGTTGCACCGGGTACGCATTAGGTTGAGCAAGTTCAGCTACCTGCTCAGTTTTACAGCTTTACAGTATCATCACCATCATATGTAAACACAAAAGGAAATAGAAAACAGCAGATACCTGCTGAGGGACTCCAACAGGGCTCTTGTTATCTTCTAAAGACGGAAGTTTTATTTCAGGGATATCTTCATCTGGAAAGACAGTGGCTCCAAAGTTGTATGCATAAGGCACTTGAAAACACAGAGGGTTGTCCAAAGGACTCTGTACGAGTGCGTTTGTGTGGGCGGCTGACGATTTGGCTGGCAGGTTATGTGCGGCTGAAGTGCTTGAGTCAGTGCCATGGCCCTCAAACATGTTGCGCTTCACCTCGCTGTAGCTCATGTCCTGGTCTCCAAGGTCCCTATGAAACGGCTGATCTGGAAGCATGTTCTCAGCCATCACAAGACAGGGGATTCCTGGAGCATCTGGGGTGCTCTCCAAGAAAGCAGCATCGTTGTCTATGGGTGGGAACTTGACATTAAACTGAGAAAGGGACTCCACAGAGTTTTCTTCCTCATCCTGCCCTATCCCGCTTGGAGGGGTGGATGGGAAGTGTGGGGCACCTCTGTTTAGATCCTTTTTAACCCAAGGATTACAGAGGTCATCTGCTTGTTCATCAGTGCACTGGATAGGTGTGGAGAATGGAATTTCTGTAAAGACAGGTGAAAAGGAAATGATTAAACAGTACCTAAGTCTCTGGTTTAAAACACGTAACTTCAACTGCCTGACAAATTTAATTTCCCCAAAGACCAGCAAGGTCAATTTATCAGTTTGACACACCACAGACTGATACTGTGACTCCTCCATGCCAACCCATTGACTCCCGTATACAAGAATAAAATTTGCCAGAACTCTCGTTTGGGGCCAAAATTTCAAGCCCCGCAATTGCCCTTGTGCCTTGCCATCCCCAACGCTCTCCACTAACAAGATTTATATACCGCTTAACCAACAAAACTTCTAAGCAGTTTCCCTAAAATGTTAAGATTTAAATATTAGATATACTATATTTCATTTCCATAAACTATTAGATAATATTAGATGTTTAAAAACAAGTTAGGCTAAAACTTTTCAAAATAAAACCCATTCGCCAGACTTATTTTCGGGGGGCTGGGGGCTGGGTCTCTCTCACTACTTAAGATAGAATATAATGATGATATTTATATTCCATGCTATACAGAAAGCATTTTCTAGACACTATGAATAACTCTACCTATTATTGCGATTTCATTTTGGCAAGAATTGGGTTGCGTCACAGATAATTTGTCTCTAGCTGAGGAATGACAGGTGACTGGATTGGTGTGTGTGTGTGTTTCTTAAGAAACTGTGGCTTATGCAACCATTTAAACACACGCCTAGTGTCTAGCCACGCACATCCATTTGCCACAGGGTGCCTTCAGTCCACTTTTGGCAAGCTACAAAAAAAGCAACTTAAATGCAGGTTAACTGTGGTGCACCGAAAAGGCAAACCTGAACTGAACTGATCCCTCGAGTGTGCGGTACATGGCTATCACCAGCTCAACACATGCTGGCCTCCTCCTATGGATGCTGCGCAATGAAGTTAGCTGTAAATGCCAGTACTAGAAATTAGGTGCAGTTACTGTTAGATGGCAAAAGTGTGGTATACAAGGTTTTGAGCAGCAACAAAACCAGTGGTTTAGATCAAAGATGCTCCCCAGAAGCCTCTAACCAGTCGTTGTTGGGAGTGCTGGTGTTGGTCTCTTATGAGAAGGATTGAAAAATGTTTATAAAATAAAGACATTAAACAGAATTAGGCTGCAATCCAATACCCAGTTACCTGGGAGGAAGCCTCACTGAACTCAGTGGGGATTCATTCTAAGCAGACATGCCTAGCACTGCATGCCTTCATCTCCAAAACAAAATGCATTAATTCAAAGTGCACGCAATGAGCTCAGAGCATTGCTGCACAAGCCCTGCCGAAATCAGTTTACATTACAGACAGGTGCTCCGCTCTCCTGCTTCAACAGAAATTGAGCATCTAAGGTTGTGCGGCAAACCGCAGCGAGGCATACACAAAGCAGATATTAAAATGCACTCCGATAGGTATCTGCATCTTCGCCTTTCCACACAACAGGCCAAAAACCTGCCGTATAAATTCCGATCTATATTTTTGCTCCTAGCCAGATAACTAAAGGCAGCGTCACTGATCATGTTGTTATCGAACGGAGGTGATCTCTGTACGACAGTTAGGTGTGTGGGAGAGAGAAAACAGGGGCAGCCTTCACTGGCGAAGGGAAGAAAGAGTGTTCACTGTGTTGCAAGCAGATAGGTCAAGAAAAACAAGGCAACCGGCAGCTTCTCAAGACATGCACTCGCAGCAAAATGAACAGTCACATCACACTGCACAAGTGGCGTGTGTGTGTGTGTGTGTGTGTGTGTGAGCTCTTTCTCTCTCTTTTTCTATCAGACACACACACATTTCTTTTTATATTTTGGTCACCAGGGTTATTGCAATGTAGGACCATTTCATCAATTATAGAGCACCACACAGAAGTCAGGGCAAGTCCCGGGTAGCGTTGGGAAGCGTATGCATCATATACATCACATTCCAAAAACGAAGCATGTTTTTCCCCCCAACTGAAACAGCTGAATCACAGTAAGAGCTGCAGTAAAGCGATACCAGTTACAGGTTCTCTCCGTAGTTTAAATTTACTCAGCTGGTCCGTCTGTGCTTTAGCTAGTGCACGTATGTGATGAAATTCTTCCTTCATGCCCCAGAAAACAGCCTCAAGTTCGTCCCTTCCAAAAATAAAATAAATAAAAATACATTATTTCAGATATAAAGCACCACGTTCTGTTCCACTCTTTTGTCTTTATCAAGCCTAACCCTGGGAAATTTTGGCACCCGCTATACCTGAAAGCCAGACTCAGGGAATGGGAAGAGACACGATGTACGAGATCTGTGACCTGATATTGCAGCGTTGTTTTTTTATAGAAAAACAATAATCTGTAAAGCAGCCGGCATGTGTGTTGTCGTCTCCCATTTTGACTGCATTTAACCATTTCCCCCTGCACAGTCTCCTCGATCTAAATGGCTGCTATGACCCCCTCTGGGGAAAACAAACATATAGGCATAGCATAGGTACTGCACTCATCTTTTTTTCTCTCTCTCTTTTTCTAATAGGCCTTAATACCAGGGACTGGGAGCCAGTTTATACCAGGGAAACGGTGCAGATAGATGTGTGCTAAAATCGCAAGCACCGTTGCTCTGATTAAAACAACAACAACAACAACACAGAGTGCTCCAAGAACGGCTGTGTGCACCTTTCACAAAGCAGTCTCTGCCATGGATGGAGACAGGCAAACCCTGAGCAGGGCTGCTGTGGTACATAGCACAAGAGGCCCTAGTAGGGCAGGTAGTGGCAGACTTTGCCCATTCCCCCTCCATAGTGATAGAAGCTCTGAATTGGGGAGCTCCAGCTCAGCTCCCGAGTCCCTCCTTGTTTCAGGGCTAGAATGCCCAGGTGAAAACAGGTTCATGAACACTAAAGGGGGCAAGCAAGGGCACAGGGAGCCAGCCACTTGATCTTCCATCCTGACTTCACATTCAGGGGACAGAGAAAGGGATGAGGGCCGTGCTGAGGCACAGGGTGCAGCCACTCCTTTGACCAAACCTGCCGATGCTCAAAAGTGTCTCTAGATACCTTTTCTCAATATTTAGCAGTGGCAATGGAGAACAGGAGCGCTCCTGACTTTTTAAAAATCAGAGAACGAGGGTAAACATGAGATGATTACTAAAAAGAAAACAGGTTCCTTAAATAAATAAAAAAAATAAGGGGGGGGGGAATAAGTGTGATGTACCTTTCACAGGCAGCTGTACCGAAGGCCCCCAGAGATAATTCCTGCCTAGATGAAGCATGTTTTCCATTCCTTGCCTTTTAAAAAAGATCGCAAGTATAAACAAAGGAAGAAGCTTGCATTTATAACAGCCTAACAAAATGAATCAACACATTAAACAGGCGCGTACAGTAGCAGCTTAACAATGGCACTAGCCTTCCCCTCCCCTTTTAATATAAAAAAGTAAAATGCATTTGTTCTAAATAATGGCTTGGAAAATGTCTTAGATGGAAACTGAACATGTCCACATCCTCATTTACATGAATGCACCAGAAGATTCCCAAAGTATTTGGGTGGATGTTGAGATGAGTGGGAGAGGCTATATACACCGATACAGAGCTTACACAGAGGACATGGTTAATCTGCAGCTCCAACAGTTAATTCTCTGAGCTTCATTTCCTTTTCATTAGAAGATTTTGTCATTATTCACCCCCCTTTCTATGGAATATTTTTTCTTCAATGTTTTCTGGTATTTGATCCAATCCTCTTCAAACAAATGATAAAACTGGGACAGAGAGCCACATATTCTATGCATCAGATCATATATATATATATATATGGCCAGAAAACTATCAGCAGAGACTCTACTACATACCTTCAATAAGCTGGGCCAGGGCTGAGACCCTGTGTTTTATCATGCATGAAGAGAAGTTATTATATTTGACTACCACCTTGTGGGTTAGCACAGTATTACATGGGCGTTTTATTCAAAAGCCTGAAACTGAAGTTGTTACGATAATCCGTCTTTTATATGGCTTTCAGAAACTTTGAAAGGTTGTCTGGCAAAATGAAGCTAACGTATTTGTCTCTGAAGCACAAACACAAAAGGCAAGGCTGAAAGTGCACTGGCTTTCCAAAACTATACTCCGCAACAGGTAGAAAAGCATTTGAAAAACGACTGCTTCCAAATTATATGCAAAAAGGGGGAGGGAATAGAGCATGTGCCACACATGCGCCAAAGAGCCCAAATACATGGCCTAATCTTCATTCTACAAGGATCATCTGCATGAACAATTTCCATATGCATACAGTGTTATTTATAGGCAGAGATTTGGGTCTCCCTCCCCTTGATAATCTTACCTCTTTCTCGTTTCTTGGTCCTGGCATGGAATTTTGTGCCTCACTTATTTCTTTCAGCTGTTTCTTCAGAAGCCGTATTTCATCTTCTTTGATGGCGATAATAGATTCAAATTTCTTTTCTTTCAAATTGCTTTCCTCTTCGGTTTCTTTTAACTTTACACTCTCACCGTCCAATTGTTCCTGAAACGGAAAGAAGCACATACAGCACAGTTGGCTAATTTCTCAGTCTTTGAGGAATGCCGTGGCAGAATAGACTACTACAGGCTAAATTAACTCTTAGCAATCTGTGAAAAAGGCAAATTCCATGTCAGGGATCATTAGGGAAAGGATCGAAAACAAAAGCTGCCAAAATCACTAACACCTTTGTGCAGATGTATGGCCCCACCCAGCACAGTACTTGGAATCTGGGATACAATTCTGGCTGGTGCACTTCCAAAAGGATATTGCAGATCTGGGAAAGGTTCAGAAAGGGGCAAGCAAAACGAGCAGGTGGCTAAAGCAGCTCCCCTATGAGGAAAGGTTACAATATTTGGGAATTCAAAGTATGGGGGGCAGGGGGAGAAAGGCAAGTGAGGTGTATAAATTTATTTATTTATTTATTTATTGACTTACATGCTGCTTGCTGGTAAAGAACCTCAAAGTGGTTTACAAAAGCATATCGTTTCTATGGGAAATTTCCAACCAGTGTGGTCTTGTAGCTATTTCGAATTCAGGCCAGTTTTAGCTTACTTTACTTCACTGTAGATGTTACACATGGGTGAAAACAGCACCCACCTCAGACATATAATTAGCTGTCGTACTCAAAATACGGCCTGATCCACACACTCGGATCCCTGTGGCATTTTAGCAAATTTCCATCTCATGTGGTGGAGGAAAATATTCTTTCCCGATAGATACCCTCCAAAAGCCAAAAATCTTAAAATATTCACTGGAGCAGGGGGACGGGATTTCTGAATCGAAGAAGTCTAATAGTTTGCTAAAAAATAAATACTATGGGGAAAGTAAGACAAAGAGAAATACAAGAACGAGGAGGCCATCGAACAGAGGTGAATGCTGGGAGATTTAGGACAGACAAAATGTGCTTCCTCATAGAATCCCTTTGTTTAAATAACTGTCTTGGTGCAGATGCCTTTGTCACTTTGTGTGAAACACACAATGGAGCTATGGAATTTGCTATCATGATGGCCACTTATTTAAGATGCCTTAAATAGGATTAGACAAATTTGTGTATGATAAGGCTCTCTTTGAGGTTCAGCATGCCTCTGAATACTAGTTCCTGTGGAGCCACAATGGGAGAGGGGTGAATGCGTTTGGGGACTTCCTATAGACACCTGGTTGGCTACTGCAGCAAATGAGATGCTGGACTAGAATGGTCTTCAGTCTGATCAAGCTGGTCCTTTCTTTATATATCCTTAAAATGAATTCAGCCCTGTACGCACTACCCCATCAGGTTAGGCTGAAATAATTAATAACCATTTATGGCAGCATGAAGTTATATCTCATTGTGGACAATTATTCAAAACAATTGTGCGTTATTTTGAATACTGAAAATAGTCACCGTAGCGGCGTGCATATTAGTGCCTATAAATGTGGGAAATGTTGTCTCATTCCATTTATACACTCTGCTCACTAATATTTAATTAGTTTTAGGATGTGCTGGGATCAAGATAAAGTACATTTAAAGAAGGTGACAATAGTCTTCAAGGGTTGTAATTTCTGGAACAGTTGGAATGTAGCTATTTAGCACTTAATGACTTAGGATTTTTGCAAGACTCAAGCTATAAAACTTCAAAAGGGGAGAAATTAAGGCTTTTAAAAAGTCGGCTCCTGCAATGTTAAACCATTAATTTTCTATATAGGATGACATTCTATACAAAAAGCAGGGAGGGGGGAGACTCAGCAAGGAAGTTATAGCAGCAGCAAAATTGTCTTTTTTTTAAAGGCTGAATTTTCCAGCTCTCAAGGGTGCATGACATTTGTCAGTTTTTTGTTTTGTTTTTTTACAAAAGGGAAACAGAACCATAATTCACTCAGCATGTGTGTGTAAACTCAATTTTATTTTTTTTGCAGGGTAAGTGGGAAAGAAAGGCACATGCAAGGCATAGTCAGAAACAAGGAAACAAACAGTGCCCTAGATTTTAAAAAATGACACAAAATCAGGGAGCTGATGCTGCAAAGGAAACTTGAGAGGCGTTGTGCTCCCATAGGGTTTTGTCTGTTTATACGACGACAACTAAAATATCTGAAATAAATTTGCTACTGCTCAAACTCTGAAAAATAAAACGATATTATCAAAGTAAGCAACGCCCTTCACCAGACACTTATATTTGGTTAAAATAAAAAGGTTAATCTGACTGTAATGGCCCTTGATCCAGAGTGTGTTATTTGGCCAACACCCCTTACAGCTCATCCCACAATGCTGGTAAGTCCCTCCACTGACTGAGAGCTGAGGGAAAGATTCCTTGCAGGAGTTTTGGCTCTCAGTCACACCACGCTAAATACCGTCCTTTTGTTATTGCTGCACTCCATGCAAATGGCGAAAATAACAGAAGCCTCATGAGAGATTTGCTCTTTAAGTGTAAAGCAGGACCAAACGTAAAGGTTCTTGCAAGCAAGAGAAAAAAGAGGGCTAGCAAATGTTCTTACAGCACCAGCCTCTGCCTCACAAACTCCTTTTCCTTTTGTGACTTCTACTGGGCTGAGGGGCCAATTCAAACACTTGACAGGAATGAAGGCCGCCAGTGTGTCCATCCAGTGTTAGGATGGCACCTGAGGCAGGAAAAGCGACTCCACAGAGCCAGCCGAGCTTGGCGCATCCCACATCCCACTCCAGGAGAGCCAGAAAAGGACCTTGCTGAGAAATACTGCTCTTTTTTGCGTATAAGACGAGGTTTTTTCATGTTAAAATAATGTGAAAAAATTGGGGTCGTCATATACACGGGTAGTGCAGAGGAGAGAAGGGATTGTTTGCTACCGCGACCAGGAGATTGTAAGCGGTGATGGTGCGGGCGATTGGTGGCTGTGGCAATGGCTGCTGCTGAGGCAATTGTGTGGGTGATTTGCGGTGGCTGAGGGCGAGCGGTCAGACGATTGGTGGCTTCTGTGTCGCATGCTATCGGAAGTGTTGGTCAGGCGGATCCTCCCCCCCAAAAGTTCAACAACTCTGGGCAATCTCCCCTCATTTTCTTAATTCTGAGTCTTATAAACGGGGGCATCTTATACATCTTATACATGGGAAAATACAGTAGCTAAGCCCTGCCCATGCATCCAGAGCCCCACTGCCCCAGGGCCATTGCTTCTCAGGCCTGTTGCTCCATGCACAGCCCTGGCAGTCAGAACGGGTCTGGTGCTCAGCCAATTCTAACAGTGACAAAACAAAACAAAAGCGTACTCTCAACAGGAAGCCTCGGCAATCTCATCTCTCTCTCTCGGTGCCATCTCTCTGACAAGTGTAGCTGTTTCTAAACACCTGTTGGCTGCATTCACAATTTATATTTTAGGTGCGCTCTTTAAAAACGCAATGTGCAAAGTAATCCTAAGGCAATTACTTTCAATGACTCAGTGTCAGACGGAAAGAAACTCGGTAAGGTTACTAGGGACAGACTTGGTTTGATGCAATAGATGAAAGGGGCTTTTCTCTACAGTCACCTGTGGCTGCCCACTTCCTCCCAGAGGTTTGATCACCCAAGCAATTTTCAGCTGGAAGTCTAGAAATGTGGCATCAAAGCACCACCCGTGTCCCATTAAAGTGAGCACAGTCGGACCTTGGTTGTTGAACGCCTTGGCACTCGGACGTTTTGGCTTCCAAACCCGGAAGTGTTCCAGTTTGCGAACGTTTTTCGGAAGCCGAACGTCCGTTTTGCCTGTTGTCATTGTTTCCGGGACCAATCAGCCAATCATAAGCCGCACCTTGGTTTGCATCTGTTTAACAACCAAGGTATGACTGTATTGAAATGTTACAAGATCACACTTTCATCTCCAAAATGTGGTGTAGTGGTTAAGAGTGGTGGACTCATAATCTGGTGAACCAGGTTCGCGTCTCCGCTCCTCCACATGCAGCTGCTGGGTGACCTTGGGCTAGTCACAGTTCTCTGAAGTCTTGCAGCCTCACTCACCTCACAGAGCATTTGTTGTGGGAGAGGAAGGGAAAGGAGAAAGTTAGTCACTTTGAGACTCCTTTGGGCAGTGATAAAGCAGGATATCAAATCCAAACTCTTCTTCTTCTCTTCAAAGAGCCTTTGGCCATCGTGGCAGATTGTAGTCCGACCAGGCAGACTTAAACGGATTGCTCTAAGGCAGGCATGTCCAACCGGTCAATTGCGACCTACTGGTTGATTGTAGGATGTTCCTGGTCAATCCTGGTTGATCTTGGGATCCTTAGCGATCACCAGCCCCGCCCCCAGCTTAACAACTCTGTTCTCTCCTAAAAAAAGCTGGGCAATGACAATGGGTAGATCACTGCCAGTTTTATTATACCGGGAGTAGATCGCAGTCTCCAGATAGGTAGATGTGCCTGCTCTAAGACATGCCTTATGAGGCAACTCTTCCTATCTCAGTTCAGGTTTTATGGGCTACCACGTGATGGAGGTGGGCAGCAACTCCTTCTGGATTCAAGTCATTGTAACTCCAGTTTTATCAATCATATTTAGCAAGAAAGCTGTGACCATGTTAGCCTTTCTCACCCCCATTAAACTTCATTGAATTGTTTTCATTATACCCCAAAAATCTAAATAAACCCAAAACCAAAAAAAGAAAGAGAAAATGCAAAGTCTGCTATCAAAGGTAGAACTTAATCCTTGTCTCCTACTATTAGTCTTTGAAAGCTTTTGTGAAATTGAAAATGGACACCAAGACTGGATTCAGACATGGATCTAGCAACTAAGCACCATTTTCCGAATATTGGATTGTGTGGGCCCATGTGTAGTCCTCTTGATGCATACAAAGTAAGGTGGATGCACATATCTTCCATCCTTGTCTTCCATCCTTTCTACCTTTTCTAAACTGGGTGCACAGATATCCATATTTAAGCCTGTACAGATGTCACACCATGTGTGTGACCAGGGGGTGAACACGTGACCCTTCCAACATATTTATAGTATCGCTGATTTGTAACTGTGTAAAAGACTGAAGAACAGTCTCAAAGATAAGCAAACAAATCAGAATCAGAGGTGAAAGGAAGATTTTGGCACTGGAGTGTTCAAACATTATGCCTTGCAGCCCAATCTTAGCACAACAGGTCTTAATTTTAAAAAAACAACACATTGGAAAGAAGAACTTCACTTCCTGATCTGGTGTCATAAGAGAATTGTGTGTGTAGGGGGAAAAGGGGGGGGGGATGAACTAGCTATAGTAAGTCAAGTCAATAAAAATTTAGCAGGTAGCACTAAAAAGCAAGAAATGAGTACCCAGGGAGAACAAAAAAAGACAGAATGCTGGCTATAGGACACACTGCCACAGAGAGAGAGTGTGAGGAACTGTAAATATCACTGGTACCTCGGTTTACGAACAGTCCTGTTTACGAACAATTCTGTTTACAAACTCTGCAAAACCGGAAGTAGTGTTCTAGTTTGCGAACTTTACCTTGGTCTACGAACGGAAGCCGAACGGTGGAAGGGCACCAGTGGCAGGAGGCCTCATTAGGGAAAGCACGCCTTGGTTTAAGAACAGATTTGGCTTAAGAACGGACTTCAGGAACGGATTTAGTTATGCGTTCATGAATAGACTTTGCATTTTCACAGAGCATTATATGCACGTCCAAAACCAGTTGACAGCTTGCCATTTGAAATAGTGCAACTATGTAGGCAACTATTAAAGAACTATGTTGCTCCCCGCTGTTACTCATGTAACTACTTTGTTCTCAATTCATAATGCTGGCTATTCAAAGGTTTTTAGGAGGACAAACTGATAACTAGACTTCATAGCAGAGTGAGTCAAATGACGAGTGTCTTCAGCAAAACAAGGGTAAGAAAAATACACTTATAAAACGCCGCACTATCCATATCTGTATGAGTGATGTGCCGAGTGTCTCTGCTGATTTTTCACTCTTCATCAATTAATGAGAAGAAAAGTTGCATTTGAAAATGATCAAAGGAGATAAAAATTTGGTGAAAAATCTCGTGGGTGGGGTGCTTACTTTGGGGTGACAGAGGGGCGTTTGTGAGCATCTTCACCTTCATTCTACATCATCTCACCTGCATTCTGAAGTCTCCCCAGCGTCCTACGTGTCAATTAAAGCCCAAGAAATGTTCCCGTGGGACTTTTTCAAACGTGGAAGTGCAGGCAGCCAGGGAGGCTGCAGCACACTGGAGAAATGCTTACGGGAATGAACAACGCACGCACACCACCCCTTGGCCAGCTCAAAATGACAAGCTCAGCTGAAAACCGTGCACCACCTCAAATTCCAAAGAAATTCTCACGTGCCCAGAGAAGGCAGAGAGAACTGGAAGCCTCTTCTGCAGAAGACAACCTCGTCCCAGTTCCCTCCGTTGCCAATTCTGCATTATCTGTAGCAACAAGATTTCTCATCTTCTGAACAAGCTGGAGACTTCAATGCCATTCAGATACGTAAAAAGAACACTGGAAAGAGTCACAGAACCAGATCGTCAACTCTTCCACGTTGGCATAACTTGGGCAACTTCACCGTAAGCGCAGAAATTTAGCAGGCTTAATCGATGATAAAGGAACAATAACAGGCACAAATGTGGATGTTGCAATAAGTCCCCCATCCTGACATGACTGCAAGGAGGTTGGAAGTTTTCACTTCCTTTTTAATTAACCATAGTTTGTGTGCCATCCGTACCCTAAGCTGTGCGATCTGTCGAAGCAAGCTCACGGTTTGAAGTTGGCTTGTTTCTAACAAACCATAATTACGATTCATCACAGTTTGTCTAGTTCAAATGTGATGCTTATCATGCCATTATTATTTTTATTTTAGAATTATCTTGTGAAAAGCACCCTACCTTTAAAAGCTTCTCTCTTTGCATTGCCAACTGCAGTTTTTCATACAGCTGATCAGCATTCAAGTTCAGTAAAGTACCATTTCTTCTGGTTTCGCTGTCTTCTGGTAGGTGGTCATGCACATATGAAAAAAAAACATAATGGCATTTCATACATGGCATTTCACACATGGAATACAATAGGGAATCAAATAATGCAACTTCCACAATATTGGGTTGGGATTGTTTTCGGTACATGCAGATAATCTCTATACAGTGGTACCTCAGGTTAAGTACTTAATTCGTTCTGGAGGTCCGTTCTTAACCTGAAACTGTTCTTAACCTGAAGCACCACTTTAGCTAATGGGGCCTCCTGTTGCTGCTGCGCTGCCAGAGCACGATTTCTGTTCTTATCCTGAAGCAAAGTTCTTAACCTGAAGCACTATTTCTGGGTTAGCAGAGTGTGTAACCTGAAGTGTATGTAACCTGAAGCGTATGTAACCCGAGGTACCACTGTATAGGAAAATAAGTGCACACTAACATTTGAAGTACAGTTTCCTCCTTAGATAGACAAGGCAGCAGTTTTGAGACTTGAGCATGCTTAACACAGTATAGCACTGCAATCGTCTTAAAATGATGCCTTCTAGGAACTGAAGAATGCCATGTGATATAAGTATTTCTTTTCAACCTGCCCCTCTTAAAACTATTCAAACCCTTCATCCCCCATTCCTTTTTTCCTATGGAATGCTTTTTCTTTCTTTTTTTCTCTCCCTCTTTATTATTTAGCTTTTTATACTCCCATTTTCTCTTTTCATACAACTGCCCACTCCTCTCTCCCTTATAGCTTCCTTCTCCAGAAGCAGGACTTTGCCAGGACACCCCAAGGCATGGTTCCAGAAGCAGGTGCTTGAAGGTATGAAGTGACCTAGACATTGTTCTCCTCAGCCCTTCACTGAGTAATCACAATCAGCAACCATTCACTGGCCCCTTAGTCCAGATGCATGATAAAAAAAAGCAGTTTGTGTTGGGGAAACCCAGTGGATTGTGGTGGTGTAGATAGATAGACAGACAGACAGACAGATAGATAGATAGATAGATGATAGTTAGATAGATATAGATTTGAAAATTACCTACCTTTGTTGCAGCTCAAAGAAGCCAACTGTGAGTTGAGTTTTGTGACAGTGCTTGTAAGAAATACAATTTGGTTTTGTTGTTCACATATCTGCTTTTCATAGCTGTCTGTCTGTAAAGATAATTTAATTCGAAGTAGTCATTTTGTGACAACAACAGGCTAACACACAGAAGT
Source organism: Podarcis tiliguerta (assembly GCF_965153285.1). Lineage (NCBI taxonomy): Eukaryota > Metazoa > Chordata > Lepidosauria > Squamata > Lacertidae > Podarcis > Podarcis tiliguerta. The sequence goes on from NC_139534.1 coordinate 31,028,179, forward strand.
ACAACACCTGGCTTTGTCACAGCAGCTATGCCTATAAAAAAAGTTATTACCTGTGTCATTGCTCTGGCTCTCCCTCTGTAGAAATTCCTATTTCTCTGCCTCTTTATTCATTTACTGCATTTTCATCCCGCCCTTTCTTCAAGGACAGGATCAAGGATTTCATTCCACCAACATGTTCTCCTCACCACAACCCAGCGACGTAGGCCAACACATATAGACTGGCTCAGGTTCACCCAGAGAGGCTCGTGGGCTGAATGCAGGCCTGTCTTCACAATTATCCGGCTCTAGTTTAGAAGTTAAGCCCTGTGCCATCACAGGGGTATACTGTGATGCTAAGTTATTGCCAAGTAAAAAGTCTGCCCTCTTGCATGATCAAAAATATTTGCTTGGGACATAGGAAGTTTGTCTTACACTGAAATAGACCATTGGTCCATATAGCTCCGTATTTAACTACACTGATTGGTAGTGGCTCTTCAGGATTCCTGACTGAGTTATCTCCCAGCTCTACTTTGAATTAAATGCCCCAGCCCTTCTCCAAAAGCTGGATAATGGAAACCCCATGATTTATTTAGCCACTTTCATTCTTCAGAGGGGAGGCAGAGGGGGAGAAAAATACCCTTTTAAACCCCCAATACACCCAAGAGTCTCCCTACAGCCTGATTCAAAATAAAGCACCAAACAGCTGTTGCTTCACCAACCCATTAAAAAGCCAAAGAGGTCAGCATTTCCCAGCAGCCAAGGAGACCTCAGGAAACAGAAGAAGAAGAAAAAGTCACCAAGACCCAAATTGAAAATGTACAACAGCAATGTCTTGTCAACACTTCTGTACAGAGCACAGGCATGACAGCTAAAACAGACAGAAGAGAAGATGCTTTTGACAGCCAGCGTGCACAAATAATTCTTTTAGAGTCAGATGGCAGCAACAAGTTACCGACTAGAAGATATACTTGACAACCAAACATCCCTCTACACCGAGCGCCATCTGGCTGAGATGACTCCAGCTTCTATGCATGACACAGTTCCAATCGTCAAAGAGTAGCAAAACAAGCAGCCAATCAGCTACTTGCGGAATCAGCCATTGGCCACAAGCTGGAGGGTATGCCAACACAGAATCGAGAACATGGAGTAAAGGTGTGTGTGTTGGGGGAGAGAATAAGAATCAGAGCAAAGTCAACGTGTGTGGGTCATCTGAATTCCAAGTTTTCTATGGTTTCTTCCATAGTGTTTATGGTTCCGTACCCAATTCCGGAGGCCATTTGCCAAAGAAGCAGGCTCCCTGCCTTGAGAATAAACCTGGTAAGACTGTGTTGAGTAGGATTTGACAGGATTTTTTATGGTGGGGCTGTGAATCATTATAGAATAACCAGAACATTAAAAAAAAGGTGGCCAAATAAATTTAAGGTTATTCACTTGTATTGGTGAAAAAAGTGGGATACTGAGGCAAACTTTTATCCCTTTTATCTCCATGAGGAGAAGGATCAATTTTAAGGTTTTTTTAAAAAATAAAAAGGAATGCAACCACAGAGGTGGCCCTATCCCATTTTTTGAAAAATGAAAACTGAAAATTTAGGGGGGAGAGTGAACTATCCTGGCAGGGGACAGCTACCCACGGGCCTCACTCCAAGACTCCAACACTGTGAGTAAGCAGAGTTTGTACAAAACCCAACAGGGAAGCTTGCGTAAATTGGGAAGAAAGTGTCAGCACTCTTCTCCATTTAAGCCCTCAAGTGATGAAAATAGCAAATGTGCTTTAACTACTGCAAGCACTTAGCCTTCAAGGCAAAGGGGACCTGGGTTCAAGTCCATGCTGGGTGACCTTGGGCCAGTCACTACCTCGCAGGGTTGTTTTAAGGGTCAAACAGGGAGAGAGAGACAACACCCAGGAGTGAATTACACTATCCTCCTGCCTGTCCTTAGGCCATTCACCAGCCTAGTGATGGGAAGGAGGGTGTAAATGAAAGCTGTTAAATGTGCTATAAAGGTTAAGTTTCAAAGTTGCAAAGCAAAACAACGACAGCCACATTTCAAGGGGAATTCTGTGGCCACACTCCATATGTTCTCGACTCCCACCAGTCCCAGTCAGCATGGCCAATGGTTAGGGAGATAGGAATTTGAGTTCAGTGACACCTGGAGGGCCACAGGTCCCCAACCTTGTTTTAAGGGAACAAATATGTGTAGAGGACGGAGTGAAGACCTGATTTCCCTTAGTATAAGGGTGGGGAACCTCAGGTCCAGAGACCAAATTCAGCCTCTCAATTTGGCTCTCAGAACTCTCCCCGGGGCCACAGCCCTCTCTGGCCCTGTTTCACCCCCCGCCCAAGTGACTTTGTCTGGCTGGAATGTGTCTTGGGATGATGCCTCTCGATTGCTGGGAGAGGATGGAAAGGGCTGTACATAGAAGCTAGCCTATTGGACGAAGGTAAATTGTTGCATTTGCTGCTCCGCCCACTTTAGCCTCTGGCCCCACCCACCACTGGCACACATTGAAAGTTGCCCAGAAGGGAATGTGCCCCCCCATCCCTGCCTTAGCAGGCTCAGCCAATCGGAGCTCAGCCAATCCCAGAAGCGGCAGGAGTTGCCATCTCCTCAGCCATGACACTCTCTGCTTCTGGTGCAGCAAGCAGTCACACAGTCCACTGCCGTAGCTCTCAGCCATTTCAAGTCCTTAGGTTTTTCAATCTAAGTGCCGGGCCGATTCATCTCTGAGGATTCCTGGAAGGGACGCAGAGCATTAGTGCCGTGCGTCTTGAAAATGCTTGCTGGGGTTGTTACAAAAGGCTTGCCAGCACATTCCTCCTCTTGTCGCCTTAATTATTCAGACAGGGTCTAAAAGTGCAGTCAGTTCCAAGCATCCGGAAGCCACAAATGGCTTCCTAGCCCAAAGTGCCTTACATGAAGGCAGTCTGGGGGAAAAATAAATCTGGCTCTTTTTAACAATAAATGCTGGTGCTTTTTAAAAGCTTTTAAAATTCCGAATTTTATCAGAAAACACTGTTTCTGATAGTTAGGAAGAGCTGGTCTGGCTTCTGTTTTAAGTAAGAATTTTTCAAGCCGCTTGGAATTTGGGGTTGCCGGCTGGTTAACTACCCAACAGCACAATCCAGCCAGAGTAAATCTTATTACTGGAGAAATTAAGCACATGCTTAACTGTCCCCCATGGAAACAAATGGGGTTAATTCACAACCCCTGGCATGGCATCTAAGCAATTTTTCTCTTTTGAAATAACGCACCAGCTATATTTAACACGAAAGTGGGGAAGTTCCAAACGACTGCTTCTTTTCGCACTTCCTCTTGCAAAAAGGAGGGACCCGCTTTGCTTTGCTTCCGGACAGGCACTGCCTGCTTTGGGGAGGGCAACCAGAGAAGCAGTATCTATAATATGCATTTCAAGGCCTCCCCACAGTTAAAAGCTGGTAACAACCTGCACCCCAGACAGGTGCAAAAACCTCAATTTTATGGACACGGGTAAACAAGCCGCATGGCACAATTTCACACCTGCAAGGAGCAGATCACCCCAGATAATTAACAGAATTTCCCTGGCATTATCCAACTGTGTTGACCATTCCTCTTTGTGTGTGAAATCGGGAGTCGACTTTTCTTTGGGAGCCATCAGAAACGTAATCTTAGCCTGTAGCGCCGGACATAAAACAGCCACGTACCTTTTGCTTTAGCTCTTTCACAGCAGAGTCTCTATCCATGCATGCCTGCCTGAAGGCTTCGTACGCCTTATTGAGCTGCTCTGCAATATTCTTATCCATGCTTCCTTCCAGCAGTGTCTCATCACTGAAGAAATTACAAAAGCAGCAGACCTGGCTGGGTTACTGAAAAAGGAAAGGAAAGCATTGGTTGCCTACGCAGCAGTTTGGCCCAGGGCAAGGAGGACTTTCCTTCAAGCTACCCCAACCCAACACTCAGCTGTGACCCAATGTACGCTCAAAACGCAGCATTAAGTCCTCCAGTGTCCACGATACTTTCTCCACAAATATAGAGAGACGCCAACACAACAGTCATCAGTAAAAGCTACTACTAGGTTGCACCAGTTATTGACCAAAACTTTGCAGGTTTGCCGTAGCCACAGACTACTGCTAGCTGCGAAACCAAATCCAATTATCTTTCCTCAGATCTAATACCAAACAAACAAGAACAGCTTCCAGAACATAATTAATTAAATGTGACAAATTTCTAATTTAAACAGAGTCAACTTTGGCACTAGCAGGCTTCTCCCCCCCCCCCACTTTTCTATTTATCATCTAAGGCAAACCATTATGATTATTTAAGGAACCTTTACCAATTTCTACAAGCTACAGAAGCTCGGATCCTTCAGAGGCAGACACATTCCCTTCTGCTGAGACTGCATTTTTTCCCCCAATTAAAAACAAGTTACTAAAAATAAGGATTTCTGCTAGTCGAAGAGATTTAGGCTGCGATTCCAGGCACGTTTACCTGGAAGTAAACCCTACTGAGTTCAGTGAGACTTATTTCTGAGTAGGCCTCAGTAGCAGCTGGTGTGAGAGGGCAGAGTCGCCTTTCCAACACTAGCATCTCTGTGGAGGGGCAGAGTTGGCAGTGAGGTCAGGGGCTGTGTGGGCACACTTGCAAAGTCAGTCTGGGGGCACCTACCCACCCCAGCCTCACCAATGCCTCTCCCCAGCCTGGTCCTGACAAGCTGCAATGATTCCAGTGCTAGGTGGGCAGCTCTGACCTACCACACAAGCTGCTAGTGGTAGACATGCTTGGAACTGGTTGTCTGCTCCGCCATCTTGCCATCTTTTAACTACCTTTTCTTTTCTTTAAAAAAAAATATCCCCGTCTGCACTATACATTTAAAGCAGTGCTATACCACTTTAAACAGTCATGGCTTTCCCCCAAAGAATCCTGGGAAACGAAGTTTGTCCAGGCAACTGAGAGTTGTTAGGAGACCCCTATTCCTTTCACAGAGCTACAATTCCCAGAGGGGTTTAACTATCTCCCTAGGGAACTCTGAGGGGAATAACCTAACAAACTACCGTTCCCAGGATTCTTTGGGGGAAGCCATGACTGTTAAAAGGGGTATGACGCTGCTTAAAATGTACTGTGAAGATGGAGCCAAAGAAAGACAAGTTCAGAATGAAGTCAAGGATACACTATTAACTGGGAGTATATTCCTCTGAACTCCGTGTGACTTATTTTTGAGTAGGCATCTATAGGATTGCCCTGTAAATGCTCTGCGTAGCAAGCAGATTATTTCACATGCAATTAACCTATTAGTACTTTAAAAGGTTTAGAAATGGCTTGCAATCAGGGTTCCTGGGCCATATAAGACCTGCCTCCAGGCAACAATTTTTTTTTTTTACAAAAAAATAACCAAACCCAGAAACACCCCCTGCCATTTAAACCAAAGTAATTTTTCTTATGTACAAGATGGCAAATGGCTACTCAAATCTTGTGGACCTGTAAACCTTGCAGACTTCCTTGCCTGGCTGGAGTTGATATGTGTATCTCATAACTAAAAGCCTAGCTTAGGAAATTGGACAGGGTTGCACCTCCCTTAAGCTGTTCTTGGCGAAGTGAGCTTCTGTTGCTGAAGGGAGACAGAGGACAAGTCAGTTTCGCTCTTCCTGAGGAGCACATGCCAGTTAAATGCAAGGAACCAGCCAAACAAACAAACACCCACACAGGCAGAGTGATATTTCCTCAACTCTAAAGCTGCCTGCCCTAGAAGGCCAAGATGGGGGTTAGGTTGGATTGGATATTATCTCTGTAAATTATGTTGGGTCTCCTCTTGTGTGAAGCTATACATATATTAAACAAAACATCTACAGTGGTACCTCGGGTTAAGTACTTAATTCGTTCCAGAGGTCCATTTTTAACCTGAAACTGTTCTTAACCTGAAGCACCTCTTTAGCTAATGGGGCCTCCAGCTGCCGCCGCGCCACCAGAGCACAATTTCTGTTCTCATCCTGAAGCAAAGTTCTTAACCTGAGGTACTATTTCTGGGTTAGCAGAGTCTGTAACCTGAAGCGTATGTAACCTGAAGTGTATGTTACCTGAGGTAAAGGTAAAGGTACCCCTGCCCGTACGGGCCAGTCTTGACAGACTCTAGGGTTGTGCGCCCATCTCGCTCAAGAGGCTGGGGGCCAGCGCTGTCCGGAGACACTTCCGGGTCACGTGGCCAGCGTGACATTGCTGCTCTGGCGAGCCAGAGCCACACACGGAAACGCTGTTTACCTTCCCGCTAGTAAGCAGTCCCTATTTATCTACTTGCACACGGGGGTGCTTTCGAACTGCTAGGTTGGCAGGCGCTGGGACCGAACAACGGGAGCGCACCACGCCGCGGGGATTCGAACCGCTGACCTTTTGATCGGCAAGCCCTAGGCACTGAGGCTTTTACCCACAGCGCCACCCGCGTCCCCGTTACCTGAGGTACCACTTGTCAAAAGTCACCTAGCAATTTGCACCGAGACCTGCTGAATTAGGTAAAGGTAAAGGCCAGTCTTGGCCAGTATGACTAAGCCGCTTCTGGCGAACCAGAGCAGCACACGGAAACGCTATTTACCTTTCAGGTTAAGAACGGACCTCTGGAACGAATTAAGTACTTAACCTGAGGTACCACTGTATTGGCATTCTGGTGTGGCAGAAAGAAAGCATATCTGCTTAGGCCACTGAGTCAATGTTTGTTGCCTTTAACACGGGGGTGAGAGCTCTTCCTCTCCTCACACAAATGCAGAGCAAGGCATGGCATACAGGTTACTCAGGTAAGGAAGGTTACAAAACCACCTAGGTTTGAGACAAAATTATAGTGGTACCTTGGGTTAAGAACTTAATTCATTCTGGAGGTCCGTTCTTGACCTGAAACTGTTCTTAACCTGAGGTACCACTTTAGCTAATGAGGCCTCCTGCTGCTGCCGCGCCGCTGGAGCACAATTTCTGTTCTCAACCTGAAGCAAAGTTCTTAACCCGAGGTACTATTTCTGGGTTAGCAGAGTCTGTAACCTGAAGCGTCTGTAACCTGAAGCGTCTGTAACCCGAGGTACCACTGTAAAGCTCTGCCTCCATCACTAAACATCAAGAGTTTTGACGTTAATGCATGCTCTGAAAGCACGCTCTTCCAAAGAAAGATTTAAAAATTTCACAAGAAAGAGAAAACACGGTTCTTTACTCATCACTCAAGTCACTACATATTGTTTCTCCCTGAAAGCTTCTGCACACAAAACAGTGGTGATGTCCCAAGACGTTTTGATGTCTGGAGTTCAAAAATACAAACAGGGCCCCCTTGGTGGTGGTGAGAACATCACCTCATCAGATAGGACCAGCCTTGCTCATTCCTAGCATTCTTTTGGTATTATTAGAAAGTTAAATTTTAGGAAATCCTTTAGGAGTGGGGAGGGAGGGAGAATCCTCAATCCAGGAGCAGCAACAGAGGATATGGTTTTAAAAACTACAGGTGGGCTTAGAACTTTAGCCCTATCTCAGGTGTTCTAATAAAGTTATGACTGAGCACATGGGGGGGGGGCATTGTGAGGACAACCCGGCTAACTCATCCTCATATAGAGGAGGGAGAAAGGTTGTTTTCTGCTGCTCCAGAGAAGCGGACACGGAGCAATGGATCCAAACTACAAGAAACAAGATTCCACCTAAACATTAGGAAGAACTTCCTGACAGTAAGAGCTGTTTGACAGTGGAATTTGCTGCCAAGGAGTGTGGTGGAGTCTCCTTCTTTGGAGGTCTTTAAGCAGAGGCTTGACAACCATATGTCAGGAGTGCTCTGATGGTGTTTCCTGCTTGGCAGGGGGTTGGACTCGATGGCCCTTGTGGTCTCTTCCAACTCTATGATTCTATGATTCATATACGCTAACTACGGCGTATTTTCTGCATGTTTTGGAACCATGATTTTCCACAGTTCTTGTGCACAGGGACCCTAGGGAGGAAAGTGATGAAAACAAAGACAGGAGTGGGCGGAGCTAGAGTTCTCATTCCTACACTCCCCACCCACTTCGCACATTTAGTCAACACATTAAAACGCCCAACCGGAGCTTTCCTTTACAGTGGTACCTCAGGTTACATACGCTTCAGGTTACAAACACTTCAGGTTACAGACTCCGCTAACCCAGAAATAGTACCTCAGGTTAAGAACTTTGCTTCAGGATAAGAACAGAAATCGTGCTTTGGCAGCGCGGTGGCAGCAGGAGGCCCCATTAGCTAAAGTGGTGCTTCTGGTTAAGAACAGTTTCAGGTTAAGAACGGACCTCCGGAATGAATTAAGTTCTTAACCCGAGGTACCACTGTATTTACAATTTGTCTGTGAAGGACATGCGTACCCTACTGCATCAGCTTAGCTCTCCTGGTGTTTTACAATCAAACAAAAGTCTTGTTAAAAAACCAGCGAAACAAGCAATGCAAGGAAAAACAGTAACAGCAGCAGCCTAGTTAAAGCAATTGCAGGACACGACAAAAACATTACAGGACCTGAAAAAACATAAAGGCCTTTGCCTAGACTAGGTGCTGGTGACCCTGTGTCCCCACTACTTCCCTGGAGATAAAATTTATCGCCCGTTTCCCCTACCACCCACTACCCACTTCGACCTCAGAAGAATTGTTTTCACACTGCATGCAAATTACGAGCACAGTAAAAATAATTCTGTACGACTTAAGCTGCATACAGCCAGGAAGTTCTCCTACACAAGTCCCATAGAAATGAATGGAGATGCAATAGCTCGCTCTTGCCCATTTCACAGGGGGAAAGGGGTAGGCGAAATCCCCGTGACCTGCGCCCCCTACAGCATTCATATTTGAAAGCCAGCTCTACAAGACTATTGCATGGTTTTAGCCTATCATGTTCCATATGAAAATTTCTTAATTCGCAAACATTGATTTTTCTACTTCTCCTTAATGAACTGCAGTCTTTAATGAACAGGCAAACAAAATGCTAGCATCCAAGCCCAAGACTGTTCTTTCTTTCTTACTTACTGGAAGTGAACAGTTTGGGTCAACTCTATGCACGTAAAAAGCATAATTTCAAAATCTCAAGTATCTTGATAAGTGTGCTGTGTTGTTTGTATACTTACATAACATACTTTGAAGCTTACTTTTTCACCTTTTCTGCATTTACACTGAAGATGCCTACGCACTGTTTAGCAAACTGTTGCAAGTTATGTCTTGCAGAATATTTTTTTAAAAAAAAAACCAAGTGTCATGATTGGCTGCAGTGAAGTTTAGAACCTGCTTTTCCAACCTCACAAGGAAAAACAGAGAAACCAGTGGGTGGCCCAAATGCATGCATCTAATGTCTGGATTGAAAAACAATAATTTTTTGTTTATTTATTCCAAGGACAGCATTCACTGGGATAGTCAACCTCAGGACGATCCTTAACAATCTTTTAAAAATGTTTTCAAAAACTCTGTTAGGGTTAGAGATGTTTCTGAGATGGACTGTGTTGCAAGAAATTAGATTTCTTGCAACACAAGGAAATACAAACAAAGCTTTAGGCAGACAAGTCTGCATTTCTTACAGCATCAAATTGATACAGACCATTTGCAAATGCTCTGGCAGGAATAGCAAAAGTGATCTTGAACCATGTCATCTTCTCTCAGTGAAGTTTTTTCATAGTTCCCTGGAATCAAGCTTTTGGTCCTGCAAGAAAGAAGTGCCACAGGTTCAGCTCCTCCATAGGAAGCTGCCTTACACAGAGTCAGGAATGGGGTTTGGATGAGGATGCCGGTCTCTTCCAGAACAGAGGAGTACCACTGGGACAATGGGCCTGTTTCTCTCTCCACTCTGGCTGGAGGCCCCTGCCAGGAGGAAAGCCACTGTCAGCAGGTCTCTCCGCCAAGCACCAAGTGGGACGCCACAGAACAATACCCCCACCCCACCCCCTGAGAGGCACAATCCTCAGGCCACTTAGCTATGCCAACCTGGAGAAAGTTTAGAGAAGTGGAAGAACTGCCTCACCCACCACCACAGCCACTTTCTGCCCTGGCCAGCAATGGATGGATCCTGCTACATCACTCCTCCTCAGTCCCATGTTAGGTCTGCTCCGTAAATGTGCACAGCGTTGCAGCCCGAGAGAGCAAACCTGTGCCTGTCTCCTCTAAGTCAATCCCACTGTCTTGCTCCCTGGAATGTACATTTAGGATTGCAAACCTGTCAGTTGAATACAAAAGTTCAAGCGTGATCTTCTATTTACAGCTTTCCATCAACATCACTGTAAATGTTTCCATAGCATGTTTTTCCTGTCCCCGGCCGGTGAAAAAACAAACAAACCCTCCAATATAGAGTATGCAGCCCCACTGATTTCAATAGGACTTAACCCCAAACTATGCTGCACAGGTTGCATCCTTAGGGAGACTCCGGACACCAGAGCTTGTGCGAAGAATGGAAATGTTAAAGAAACCCATGCTGCTGTTTTTGTACCTCATTGTGGAAAATGAGGCCTACTGCATCTCACTACAGTCAACCTCACCCCCTTCCCAAAGCAAGACCATGTAGCCATCAGCAATCCAGGTCAGTGGGATACATCAAAAAGTGGACATAGGGCAAAAAAGAGAAAGCAATGATTGAAGCACGCCAACCCACTCAATATACGGGAAGAAAAGCACTTCTAATCTGATCTTAATTATAGTGACCAGTTAGCCCCAAAACTAAATCAGGGGTAAGCAGAAGGTAGAACTGATCTACTAAATAATCTCTGGGTGATCAGCAAGGATTGATGACCTCCACTTGCTCACAATAGTAGCAAAAAAAAAAAAAGTTTCCTTCTTTCACACCTTAAACTATGTACAGTGGTACCTCGGGTTAAGAACTGAATTAGTTCTGGAGGTCTGTTCTTAACCTGAAACTGTTCTTAACCTGAAGCACCACTTTAGGTAATGGGGCCTCCTGCTGCTGCTGCTGTGCCGCCGCTGCACGATTTCTGTTCTCATCCTGAAGCAAAGTTCTTATCCCGAGGTAATATTTCTGGGTTAGCGGAGTCTGTAACCTGAAGCGTATGTAACCCGAGGTACCACTGTATTTTATATTTTAGGTTATTTACTCCATTTATGTCACAGATTTCCTCCAAGGAACTCAAGGTGGTGTACATGCTTCTCTTCTTCTGCATTTCATCCTCACAACACCCCTGCAAGGTAGGGTTCGGTTGAAAGGTAGCAACTGGCCCAATATCACCTAGAGAGCTTTGTGGCCGAGTCATGATTGGAAACCTGGCCTTCCAGGTCCCAACCAGACAGAGTTGGGGACTACAATGCAGCCAGCAGACTCCCCTGCACTTGTCAATCTGACATTACCATGACATCTGGGGAAATGAAAGATACTCCTAACAAATTCAGAATTCTTTCATTCTAAGTGTTTGTCTTTCATCTTGTCAGTGGACCTGTCCACTTTTACAGTCTTCCACTCTGGATTCTAGTTCCAGTTGTGAGCAATGGCGTGAAGGAGAAAGGGGGTGGGGGTGGGGGTGGGAGGCACACTTGATGTCATCTGAGCTCACAAGAGATGAACGTGATTTTCTCACAGGGCTTTTGCACAAAACAGCCTCGAAAACAACTAACAGGAAGCTTTCCCTGTCCCTTGCCCTTCTGTCCCTGTGAAGGGCACACGCACATTAAAACACCCAATTCCCTTTCTCTTACTTAAGGGTCCAACCCACAATCCACCCAGTCCTTTCTTGTTCCAGGTGCAGCTGGCTCTGGACAAAAACAGCCACCTAAACGCCTGCCTATCCCTCTGTTTGCACGCGCGTGTTTTCTTCCTCCCTAGGCACTTCCGCCCTTCTAAGGAAATGCATGAGCGACAGACGCACTGAAAGTAGCCCTTCAAACTTTTTCAGGCCGAGTTAGTGAGCAGAAAGACGCCGGGAAGTTTTTTTTTTTTTTTTGGAGGGGGTGCGCGCGGAGAAGAAAAATCAACACTAGTTAGGCGGCATTCCCATGCACACTGAGTTTGGAGCAGATCCCTCCGACTAAATCCAGGCTTACAAAAAGAAAAGGGAAAGAGAAGTAAACAAGTTTATGATCGCGCCGTTTTGAGAAACACGCGCCAGCTTTTCTGAGATGCGGCTGAGCGCCACACTTTTTTTGTCGCGGAAATGCTCGTTTAGAAGCGCAGAGGGTTAAAGGAGGGCAAGGGACAACTACAAAAAGGAGGTGAAGCGTCTGGCAATAGCTGGTAACAGAGAGGAGAAGGGCGATCGCCCTCGTTTGCTCAGCCTGGGATACAGCGGGCTACTTACAAAGGCAAGGAAACTCACGGATTTCGCAGCCACCTCTGCTCTGCTCGCCTCTCCAAGCGCCCGGGCGCAAAGCGACGGTCCTGACGCGCAACCCAGGAACCACAATCCACTTCCTGCTGCCTTCCGCGGGCCATGTGACTGGGCGCGTAAAATTGCGCGCGGCGCCTCCGAGATCGCCTTGCCCAAGCGGGGTCAGCGGGGTGAGGTCCCAGAGCCGGTCCCCGCCCGTCCAGGGCTGCCTCCTCTACACCCCTTGCCCCTTTCCACGGGCCAGATCCCCCGCTGCTGCTGCCTTCGCCCAAGAAAAAGAAGAGGGCGACTGCCTGGCTGCTCCTGGCCGCCGTCCGCACACCGCTGGCTGCTTTCCAGTCCTTTCCCTGCGTCTCCTCCCTTGTAGCCAAGTTAGCCGGACCCGATCCAAGCCCGCCTGGAAAGCGTGGAGGCGAAAGTGCCTTGTTTGCCCCCTTGCTCTTGAGTCAGGGGTGGATGCAGCCCAGGCGCTTCGTCCTTGGCTGTTGGCCCTGCTGGCTGGGGCAGATGAGAGTCTGAGTTCATTGACATCTGGAAGGCCCAGGTGTCTGGAAGTTCCCCTGCAGTGCTGTGCAGAGGAGAGCCTGCTAGGCTCAGTCCTAACTGATGCACCGTCCAATGGGGAACAGAAAAGAAGAAAAAAGAAGGGAGATGTGGGTTGGGGAACCAACATCTGGAGGCCCCACATACCCACCCCTGCTATGTAGTGCAGAGATGTAATTATGCCCTGGTGGGATTTGAAATGGGGTTACTTGCTTGCTTCCTGCTCAGTTGTTGCTCCCCGCACCATCCTTGCAACTGTTTGACCAGCCAGATCAGTCTTGATTTGCCTCATTGCCATGGAGAGCTCATCAGAGCTCATACGGCCCAGTGACACTACTGCACTAGACTTCAGCAGGTGGGTTGAGACCCATTACTGGGCTACATCATAATCCAAAATGGGTTGGAACATTAGCACTACCAACAGATGGTTTTTAAAAATTAATTAATGGGTTCCCAAATGCATGCACAATCCGCCATAATTGGCATAGTTTCTCTAGTTGTTCGAGAAAAGTTTTAAGACATTTCCTTCTTGGTGTCTTGACAGTAGCACATGGTGCTTTCTATGCAGTGGTACCTTGGGTTAAGAACTTAATTCATTATGGAGGTCCGTTCTTAACCTGAAACTGTTCTTAACCTGAGGTACCACTTTAGCTAATGGGGCCTCCCACTGCCACCACAGGGTTTCTGTTTTCACCCTGAAGTAAAGTTCTTAACCCAAGGTACTATTTCTGAGTTAGCGGAGTCTTTCAAACACTAGATGGCCGACATCAAGTGGATAAGTGTCTCCTGGTGCTCTGGGCCAAAAAGGCTTCCCAGTCCCTGCCTTAGGGAGAGTGGTAGGACAAATCTCTAACTTGCTTCTTCCCATCAACGATTGGGCATAATCCATTGGCAAGTTCTCTTGTGCCAGCCCCCTTGTAACAATTGGGAGTAGTGCAATAAATCTGACAGTGCTTCCTGATAGGTTGTGCCTAGTATAATGTTACATCTGCATTAAAAGCTCAGATGTTCTCCTAGTACTAAATCACTGTAAAATATCATTACTAATCCTAGTCCAGGGATGTGCTGTTATTATGGGATGGGTTGTACTTCTCCATCACTGTTAAAGTGTATGTGTTTTTAAAAAATGTTTCTTGAGCGTAAGCAATTTATAGGACAGCTGTGCACACGTCAAGTACAGTGTTAGTGAGACCTCAACCACCAACCACCAACCACCTTAATTTTCCAGGGGTATCTCTATGTATAAATTATCATGTGAAAGTTTTATGTACATTTGTGTCACGGGCCTGGTCCTCTAGTTTTTTTAGTACCTAGCAAGATCCCTGTGCTCTAGTACTAAACTACCATAAGGCATCACCATAAAACCAGCACAGAAATCATGTCCACAGTATTTTGCATGATTGTACCAGAATTGTGATGACTGAGCAGAACACATATATAAGTCTCAGTGCTAGAGGATGAGTAAAAATTGATTCCATTGGAGACCCACAGGAAGTTCATATTAGGAGGAGAAGGGATATATGCAGTCTTAACAAAAACGATTATAACTTGTTTAAAGCAGAGAATGGATTTACCCAGGCAACCTATTGAATTTTAACATGCTATATTTGTGAGGCTGCTGTCAATGCACAGCCCCAACTGTGTTTACTGAAAAGTAAATCCACTAAGTTCAATGGGACTTCCTTCCTAGTCAAATGTGTTTAAGACTACAACCTCATTTTCATAGCCTATGGGTGGGCACAAAGGTTAAGAATCAAAAGACGAGCCCAACTTTAATTACTTAAACAGAAGCACCAGATCAGTTAAAATTAATATTAGAATTATAGATCCCATGCCCTTTTTTCAAAATAGTGATTTGATACAAGGCAGCATAGTGCCAACTTCACACCGTATATTTCAGCAGCACCAAACAATCTTTGTTTATGTTTTATATACAAAGAAATATTTTGGTTACCTTGTACGTAATCTCTTGATGAACCTTTTAATTTTGCCTCCGTTCCTAATAATAACAAAGCAGATAATGTTCACAGAATCGGAAAGCTTTCTCCCCAGGAACTTAAGAAAAGTACAACTCAGGCAGTGTCCTGTTTGGTTTATGACTGACGTTAGATGGGAACTTCCACTGAGAAATCCCCCACTTGAGAACTTCCTTGTATGTAGCCACAGACAGCCAATCATTATGAAACATGTTCTCTCTAAATGAGAATTTAAAGTGAAAACAAGCTGTAAGTAGACGACTCTAGACCAGGAAAGAATCTCATGCACTTCAGAAAGGCCACACATAACAGCAGTGCAGTAGTACAGAGGAATTACCCCACCCCCTAAATATATGTATTATCAAAGTAATCACAATGCTCTCCAAATCAGACAACAGGGCAAATAATAATTATATATTAAGGTCAGATTCACATATTACATGTTAAAACCTGCAAGTATTTGTAGATGACATTTTGTGTGCTTAAAAAAAATGGAATATGTGATACTAAAAACCTCGATGCAAACTTTATTTCTGCAGTGCTACGTTTGCCAAGGGTTCATTCACACATGCAAGTCTTCATTTGATGTTACAGCCAGCAAGTGATGAACATGAATGTGTGAATTACATTTCATGGGAAATGGCACCTTTCCTTTAGCACATGTAAGACGGTGAAGGTATTCTAAATTAACATAGTGAGAATAGCTCAGTTGGATATCCTGTATAGCTCAGTTGGTTAGTGTGTGGTGCTGATAACACCAAGGTTGCAAGTTTGAGCCCTGAATGGCAGAAGTTTTCAGCCTTTTTGAGTCCACAGCTCCCTTGACCAACGACATTCTGTGGCACCCCGTGGAGCTCAGTTATGTCACCCTTTGCCTGCAGAGCTGGCAGCCTCTCGCCTTTTTTTTTAACACCCTCCCTTGTGGAGTGTTCCCTCGGCCTCCTCTTCTCTCCCTTCTCCTTGGGAGTCCTCTGGGCAGCCGCTGCTGCTGCCCTTGATCTCTGAGCTCGACCCCCGCCCCAAAGAGAGGTGCCTCCTCACACTGCCCCATAGGGACATGGGATGTGTCTGTCCATTCCCAACAGCAAGGGCTGGTAGACTGGCTGGCTGGCTGGGCTTTTTCGCCCGCTTGCTTACTCTTAGGCCGCATCAGCTCCTGCAACCAGCACCCCCTAGCCAGCCCCAGAGGCACCACTCGCCTGGGGAGCTTGTAGCCAGGGCTGCTGCAACAAACAGTCATGCAAGCCTTTGGGAGGCAGAGATGTGAGAGGGCACAAGGAAAGAAAGAGGGACATAGGCCAGGGTGCCATGACACGCTGGTTGAAAACCACTGCCATATGGGATAGCTGCATAGTCCTGCCTTGCAGTGGGTTGGACTAGATGATCCTCAGGGTCCCTTTCAACTCTACAACTCTATGATATCTCAGGGTGGGGGGAAAGAGACTGTAAATGAAAACAAAGTCCACACTTTGCATTTTTCTTTATTACCAACCCTTCAATCTGAGCACCTGGACGCAGCTCCCAAATTGGTCAGTTCAGATATATAGTGCATTTGGATTTGTTAGACATTCTTGGTGGCATTTCAAAGTCAGACAATGCTCCTGCTCTTTATATTGTTGAGTATAGAAGGAGTCTTCCTTTGGAATTGTTTAAACATGTAAAATCTGTTTCTTTGAGATTTTTGAGTGGTTACTGCTTTTTTCTGTCTATTTGATTGCAACCGGATCATCGGGCCTACTGGCAATTGTTTAAATTGGCAGGCAGCCCAACATTGCAATTCTTTTGAAGATTTAGGGTTTGGAAAATAGCAACTGTTTGGCTCTTCAGTGGTGGGTCTCCAGGATATGGTAATTTTCACCTTGCCTCTCCTGTCTCCTCTGCCGAAGATGTTTTCGCACATTAAAAGCCTCTCTTGCATGATTTGTGCATTTAAATGTCCATGTGGAGGAAAGCCATTTAAAAATCTAATATGCACCCTGGCCAATATAGACTTCAAATTTACATTACAGTTCTGGGAAATGCAAAAGCCATTTAAACCTCCTCTGTGTTTTGTTTTGGTGTTTTTTTTAAAGTGGTGGTGGGGAATCAGTAATAAGGTGGAGCACACTTTGAATAAGCCCTATATTGCTTCCAGAAGGAACTAATTCTTGGCCCTTTCCAGGGCACAGAAGATGCCTTATATGTCACCATGGTTCAGAATTAGTCCTGGAGGAAATCACCAAGAGGCCACTTTTAGCTGACAATGGAGATTGCAGTACACACATCATTTGAATGCACACAACATTTAAATGGTTATATACTGTATTGTTTTGTCAGCCAAATATATATATTGGCAACCCAAGCAGATGGCTGGGTTATAAATGTTGAGATGCCGATGGTGATGATTAGTACAGTGGTACCTTGGTTTACGAACTTAATCCGTTCTGGAAGTCCGTTCTTAAATCAAAGCGTACTTAAAACAAGGCGTGCTTTCCCATAGCAGCGTTCTGCTTCCAAAACAAAGTTCACAAACCAAAACACCTACTTCCGGGTTTGCAGCGTTCTTAATCCAAGTTATTCATAAACTACCATAAGATGTTCTTAAACCAAGGTACCACTGTAGTAGTATTGCATAGGATGCCCCAATTTTCATTGGAGAAATGTTGGAGGTTATGAGATTCTGGTGGTGGCTAACAACATATCTAAAACAATAATATCATAAAATCACAGGCTAATCTAAAACAAATGAAAATATCATTGATTGGTGAAGAAGTCATGGTCCAATGTGTTGGTGTAGAGCCTTGCTGATTTTTTTAAAGGCCTAAATGAGTGCTCACATGTAGAACGCTAGGGGATTAAAAAAATAAAATGGGTATGGGTATGAACAGTGCTGGCTCCAAGATTTTAGGGGCCCTCAGGCATGGCACCCTCAGTATCGCCACTTTACCTGGAAGCTCTGTTGGGAAACTTTGTTGTTTCTGAACTACAATAGCATAGCTGGGTACGTGGCAACCCACGGTGGAAATGAATTTCCTGTTTGGAGATTTTGCAAAAAAAGAAAGGGGGGAAAAAGAGAGCAAAAGCTCAACAACTTTTGTGTCTGGATTTTCACATATTTTTATGAAAAATGGCAACCCAACCAAAACTACTCTGTCCCCTGCCACAGATAGGATGCAAGAAAAAACGCATTTCAGGTTTATTGTGTGCTGATGAAATGCAACAGCCCTTTAACAGATGCTAAATTGTTTGTCTGGAAGCTTTTTGCTGGGACAAGTATTGTGCAGCTGCTTATGAGCAGCATTCTTTAGTAGCTGTCTTCTACAGTATATCTAAAGCAGACTATAGACATAGTTATCTAGAACATGACTCCATCTTTGCCAGAATGAGCTTCTGAAGACTGACCTACTTACCTGGAGGGTAGATAGTGCCAATCCCCATAAGGATGTACCCGTTTCCAGTGGTAAATGTGAAACAATGGGGCTGATGAGTCACACTAGCAGAAGCCCATACAGTGGTACCTTGGGTTACATACGCTTCATGTTACAGACTCTGCTAACCCAGAAACAGTACCTCGTGTTAAGAACTTTGCTTTGATGTGAACAGAAATCGTGCTCTGGAGGCACGGCAGCAGCAGGAGGCCCCATTAGCCAAAGTGGTGCTTCAGGTTAAGAACAGTTTCAGGTTAAGAACGGACCTCCGGAACGAATTAAGTACTTAACCCGAGGTACCACTGTACTGTACAAGGATCTCCATTAGCACAACAGCAGCCATGCAGGCCAGTTGAGATTCTGAACTGTAAAAATTGTTACAATGGCAAATGCAGTATAATAAATAGAGATTTCACCATATAAATAAAGGTGTCTCGCTGATTCAACTATGGATTATTCATAAACATGAGAACCCTGCCCAAGGTAATTTGTTTTTTTACATACAGTATTTGCATAAAGGTCTGCAAAAGAGGAAGAATTGTGAACATGCCTCAACACATTTGTTGAGTAAATGTCTTCTTTGTTTAAGGGGTTTGAGTTTGTTTTGTTTGGTGCTAGGCAGCCAGTTGCTTAGCCATCCATAGATCTTCAAAATATATTCTAGATAAATGCTATGCAGAAATTTCACTAGGCTTAGTGACTTTCACACAGCTGCACAGTTCGGGGGTGGGGGGTGGGGAGCTGTGGCGGAGAATAGAGAAGAGAGAGTTTCTTCACAAGCAGCCTTCCAGTCAGATCAGTTTCATCAACATAAAAAGTTAATCACTTAATTTCTCAAGCAGTCATCATGCAATTTCCATATTTCATTCCTAGACTAAGTGAGGAGAAAACAACAATCAGTGGAATTAGGGATTTCCTATAATTACTTGATTCTGGACAGAAGGTTTTGCAAGTGACAAGCAAGTGTGCTTCATGCTCTCAGCAGCAGAGAGCTGCCACGGCTTTGAAATTGCAAACCATCCCAGCTGCAGCTCTCTAGGGCAAATACTGTAAAATCAGCTGTGATTTGTGTCACTGCAATTGTGGGAAGGACAATTGTGGTGGATATGCTCTAAAGTCTTTTACCTTCCTTGACGTTTGCAAAAAAATGATAGAAGTAGTCATGATCTAGATCCATTGCTTTCAAGTGTATGTTCACAGCTACAAGTCCTAACCTGTGTGTCTCTTGCAACCCTTGAGGTGAAGGGAGTACAGTATTTTGTGTCATGAGAATACTCCTGCCTGCCCCAACTCTTGGGATTGATGACTGTGTTGTTTTATATATGCAGCTGTCTTTTCTTAATAATTTTATTATTGCATATTTTACTTGCTTGTAAATCACTCTGGGACTTTTTAGTGGGAAGTGGTATAGGCACTACATATTTAATAAACCTACTTTAATAAACCTAGCTTAAGCACCCAAGATATTACAAAGCTAGCAAATATCAGAGTGTCACTGTTTTGTTACATGATTGCTTATGGCATGATAATTTTGCAGCACAGTCATTTATATTTTATGATCTTTTAAGATTTCACAATGGTTTCAAATTGTGACTGTCTTAACTGGGACCTTTGGCTTTCAGTGGTGAATAATTCCATCATTGCATGGGTCAGCTGCAAGGAACAGGGACTGTGCTGACTCCCAATGATGGAACCAGGTTTGCTAGGATCCACACAGGTTGCGGAATCCAAAAGAAGGAATGAGCCACAAAACAATGAGCTGCTTGCTACCTATTTCTTGCAGTTATTTCCGGTTTAAACCAGACATAGGGGAAGATGCCATCTGGGCAAGCCCTTCGCAAAGGAAAATCACACACACACACACACACACACACACACACACGTTTGCCTGGCACAAGTTCAATATCTTTTCCTTGCCAGCTGTTAAAGTCATTTTCATATCTCTTGCTGCTTTCTTCCAAGTGAAAACACACCTGTTCTTCTAATGCAGTACTCATTTTCTGTTGGCTGCCTACATGCAAGAGATGCAAGAGCATCTTTATGTGAGGCACACAGAACGGATCGTCTGATTTTCTTATTTTTCTTATTCAAAAGAGCTAGGAAATGAAATGAGAAGAATGGAAAGGAAGGAGGGTGTATCCGCTGTAGCTTGTATTCTTCAGAGACTGGAGGCTCACACACTGACAGCAGATAAGAATGAATGCTCCCTTATTACTGCTGTGCCAAACATTTCCCCTGCGTTCCCTCCCGCCGCTGCCCACCTCAAGCATTCTTCACCAATTTATGAGAAAAGATATTGCATCTGAAAATTATGAATGAGGAGATAAAATTTCAGAAAAATTCTTACAGGTGCAGGGCTTTTGTTGGGCTTACCTTTCTTTCAAGGTGGTCCAGGGTAGTAGTAGTAGTAGTAATAATAATAATAATAATAATAATAATAATAATAATTATTATTATTTATTTATACCCCACCCATCTGGCTGGGTTTCCCCAGCCACTCTGGGCAGCTTTCAACAGAATATTAAAATACAATAATCTATTAAACATTAAAAGCTTCCCTAAACAGGGCTGCCTTCAGATGTGTTCGTGATGCCATTTATTTTGTTCCACAAATCATCTCTTTGGTGATCTGTCAGCGCCAGTGGTCTGCACTTCCTAATAATAATAATAATTACAACAACAACAATACTTTTATTATTCATACCCTGCCCATCTGACTGGGTTTCCCTTGACTGGCGTAGCGGGAGAGGGCAGTTCTCCCCCGCCCCTTAACAAAAACCCTGGCTCTGCCCATGCTTAAAAGCAAAACCAGTGAAAACATCAGTTTCAGGCACACAGTAGCCTGGTTTTCCTCCACCTCAAATAAAAGCTCAGGGGAAGTCAACTTGAGGTAATTTCTCCCAGAGGACTTTATTCAGATCAGGAAGTGCAGGCAGCTGGGAAAGCTGCACAGTGCTGAAGAAATGTTTGACAGAAACACACGCAGAGTTCGTACACAGCCACATCACAACAATAAGTTAAAGCCCAACCCTGGTCTCACCCCGCAGTCCCAAATCTACCTCTTGTGTCAGGTCGTCTGAAAAGATTTCCTCCAATAGGGGAATGTCAGTTAAGGCCAGTTTGGAAAGGTCTGGTCCGCCATCTTGATTCAAAATGGTGTCCAATAGTATCCAAACATAGATGAAAACATGTTCTTTCATATCAGGAACCATCATGCCCAATTTGGTTATGATATCTTTAGAGGTGTGCAAATGCATAGTGAACAGACGGACGAGCAACGTTCCAAAATAGATAGTAGATACGAGTAGCTGTAGTATTTTTCTTAAAAAAAGCTATCAGTGCAATATTAATTCATCTTTCACCCTGTAAAATCAGAAAACTCAGAACGGAAATGCAGCAATTACTGCCAAAGCCTCACTCGCATTTCACTGTATTGCTATGAAACAACAGGGGATTTGATTACTCAGCCTTCTATCTGTGTGTAGATGTTTGGGAATATTTCTTCATTTAGACCTGTTGCCCTTTATGAGCATTTTTATAGCAATGGGCAAAATAATGGAAAGAGGTGGTGGTGGTGAGTGAAGCACCAATGAGGTCACAGTACTTCTTTAGAGGGTTGAGCTTGGGTTCGAACAGGGATGGGTAACCTGTGGATTAATTTCAAAAGCCCTCTTCAAGCAGTCAAATTGGACTTTTGGCAAGAGCAATCTGTCTCTCTCCTGGCAGCCCACTGGATGGAAGGAAGAGGACCGGATTTAGGTTTGATGAGGCCCTAAGCTACTGAAGGTAATGGGGCCCTTTATATGTCCAGCTGTCCTTTGTCAACAAATTGTCGCTGTTTTTTGTGTTGAATATATGCTATATGGTAATTTATGGACCTAATAGGTATCTAAAACTATTTGCACATAACAAAATATGTATTTTATCAAAGTAATTGTTGAACTGAAATACAATTAAGAAGAGGTATATTAATAGTGAAACACAGTGGTACCTCGGGTTACATACGCTTCAGGTTACATACGCTTCAGGTTACAGACTCCGCTAAGCCAGAAATAGTGCTTCAGGTTAAGAACTTTGCTTCAGGATGAGAACAGAAATTGTGCTCCGGCGGTGCGGCGGCAGCAGGAGGCCTCATTAGCTAAAGTGGTGCTTCAGGTTAAGAACAGTTTCAGGTTAAGTACGGACCTCTGGAACAAATTAAGTACTTAACCCGAGGTACCACTGTACAATTAAGAATTCTTTGGGGGCTCCCAAGAGAGTGGGGCCCTAAGCTATAGCTTGTTTTAAAAGGTAAAGGACCCCTGACTGTTAAGTCCAATCACGAACGACTCTGGGGTTGTGGCGCTCATCTCTCTTTACTGGCCGAGGGAACCGACGTTTGTCCGCAGACAGTTTTTCCGGGTCATGTGGCCAGCATGACTAAGCCGCTTCTGTTGAAACCAGAGCAGTGCACAGAAACACCATTTAACTTCCCGCCGGGGCGGTACCTATTTATCTACTTGCACTTTGATGTGCTTTCAAACTGCTAGGTTGGCAGGAGCTGGGACCGAGCAACGGAAGCTCACCCCGTCGCGGGGATTTGAACAGCCAACCTTCCAATCGGTAAGCCCTAGGCTCAGTGGTTTAGACCACAGCGCCATCCGTGTCCCCCTATAGTTTGTTTAGCTTATATGTAAATCCGGCACTGGGGTGAAGGGGGGAAGAGAGAGACGCAACAAGAGAAAGCAGGCATCAGAAAGAGAGAAAAGGGGTGTCAAAAGGAGAGAGAAGGGTGGACCAGATTGTACAACCTCTGTCTTCAGTCTCACCAGCATGCCAGCATTCACAGCTTTTGAGGAATCTACCTGGTTGACACACAAAGCACCGACTAGGACAGGGCTGGGAACAGGAGAGTTGGCTTTCCCAAAGATGACTGCACCAAAGTCTTAGCTCTTCATGCAGTTCAACATGCTGGATAGAATGCTTTAACTCATGCAGCAGTTTTTTCCACAAATAGAACCCCATTCTGCAAGGGGATCTGTGACCAGAAGTCTGCATCTTTCTGCATATCCCTCTTCCGGGCAGGTTGCAAGCTTCTGTTGCTTCTCTTTACCTAATTTTGTGTCGTATGTAATTGAGCTCTTTCCATAGCTTTTGATTATTCTAGCAGTTTGATGACCTCTTTCCGATATATCACAAGTGCCTACGTTATAATTGTTTGGATATTTTTATTTTGGTGGTGTGTCCCCCCCCCCCCATTTCATTCGAGTCTTTTTAAAAAAGTTCCAATCTGTATTCCGCCCATCTGGTTAGTCCAGCACTCTTCTTAATTAGTAAAATGCCATCCTGTCAGATTCGCTCCTGCCAGGAAAGTCATTCAGTTACCAGATCACTTCTTCACCTCCATCATATATCTGAACATTTTAAAACTGAGATGCATCACATTCTTCTCTAGCGGGGGGGGGGGGGGGCAGAGGGAGAGAATAAAAATCAGGGCAGCAATGCTAATTAAGAAGAATTTTGCATTAGCCTTGACTATGAAACAGTCCTTGGATTGTATACCCAGAAGTGTAATAAAACGCATACCTGTGTTCCATTTCAATTAACCTTAATTTATTTAAGAACAACAACAAAAACATCAACAGAAATAACTTATTTCTCACTCCCCCACCCTCTATTATCTATTCTCATCCCAGGCAGGCTGTACAATATTTAATGCATATTGCAAAGAAATGGTTTTCACAATAGCTGGGGAATATCCAAGGAAATAAAAACACCATTATATGTCCTATTATTATTATTATTATTATTATTATTATTATTATTATTATTATCTTTTAGCCTGTTCTTCCCTTCAGGAGCCATGTAAAGAGAACATGTTGGCTATTAAATCAGAAGCCTTATGTTGAATGTATCAGTTATATTACAAAAACATAATTATTTTGCTTCCATCTCCCAATTATACCAAATAGAATGCCAACCATTTTCAAATTACTGGATGAGAGAAGTTTATTTATTCATCAACTGAAGAAATAAAACTTCAGCCAGTCAAACAGCGCAGCATATTGGAAAAACAAAACATTATTTCTAAAAAAGTGTCTATTTTATAATAAAATGATAACACCATGGCAAACATATGGGGGCATATGGGGGACATTCGATTGGTCTGTAAACAATTCGCACGGAGAAGGAAGCCATGCATCAAATAAGAATGAATTGGGACTCCTCGCCTTTCCTATATAACAGTCAGTGATGGTGATTTCCAACACCATTTTTAAAGCTGTTTTAGAAGACCCATAATATTGGGACATACAAAATCAATGATCGCTTGGGGGCAGGGGTGGGGAATGCTATCTTCAGTGGCCAGTGAATAAACATCCCTAGGCTTTAGCTGGCAGACATAATAAAGACTACACATTTAAAACCCTGTCAAACTTGATACTAATACATAGCATAGTTTAGGAATGGCTGTAAATCCATATTTCTGTCCGTACATTAATTTCTGGATGACAGAGTGCAGCACGAATTATCCTACTGCGGGGCCTCAGAGAAGATCTGCAATTTGCCTACTTAGGATCGTTAGAAGAATTCTGCTAGATCAGGTCGAAGATCCATCTCACCCAGAATCTTCTTCTCATAGTGACCAGCCAGATTCCTATGGGGAGCCTGCTAACAGGACACTGTCCCCCTCTGCAGTTTCCAGAAGTTGGTTTTCAAAAGCCTACTACCTCTAACATCACTACCATGTCCCCCTCTTACTTGCCTCTTTTCTAAAGTAAAAAGCCTTTCCTCTTAGGGGAGTTGCTTTTTTAGCCTCTCTTTGACGTTGGTCTCCCCACCTTGCTACAGCTGCTCTCAACACACTTGTTACCAGGTCATGCCCTGCCTAATACCACCTCTTGCAATATGGTGGCTGTTGCTTCTAGTGAGAGAAACTGCACTACATGTGGACTGACGGACAGGTGCCATCTTCTTCTAGGCTTTGACCGGGCACTAGCCCTTTGAAACTTGGCTTCCCAGTTTGCCAAGAGGATTGATTTTGTAAATCATCCCCCTGCACCTCCACAACGTTAACATCCTGCTTCTTTTAGTCATCAGTGCACCTGCACAGTCTGTTGAATCAGTGCTAGATATCTCTGAGCAACCAGAAATACAGGTACTTCTGAAGGATGAGTGTGTGATTTTTGTGTATGCTGAGGTGGTGGAAATATTGTACTTCCTACCAGCAGCAAAAGTGAAAAGGACCAGATAAGTGTGGCACGCCAGCAAAATATCTCGTGTTTATTTCTGAGCTTAGAGGATCCACCTAACTTTGCAGGTGTTTCCAGAAGCATCCACGTCGTCCATTTTCATCACAATGGCCCCTTGGCGCAAGTGTCTCTTTCCTGAAGAGGCCAAAGGGATAAGACCTGCTGCTTCAGTTAACATGCTATGAGACACTGGGCACAATACCAAGCAATGCACAACTTGAGCCACAAGTACCGTATGGCTAGGATGTAACAGTTGAAAAATATTGCTATGAAAACATACTGGTCTATATTTCATCATCTTTTCGGACAGCACATTTCCTGCTCAGATGCTTAGGCCTCATTAAGGCGCGCATGTCTGGAGAATAAAATCTGCATCAGGGCATATTTTAATAGAACAGCACTTGACTTTAGAAAACTGTGTTATAAAGGAGAAAAACTCATTTGTTCTAATGGTTTTGTTCATGACACAAGCAAAAGAGTGGAAACAAATCTTCCATCGCAAAAGATCTTCTATTGATTACCAATGTGATATCTTATTGCAGGCCTGAATAACTGGTCAAATTGAATGCAACCCTTGTGTGTATAGCCACCTATGGCCAATTTGCGGAATAATTATATAGTCACTAGGTGGCACTGGACTTAGTTATATCTGAGTGGAGTCAGGAGTTTCCTCTTTCTGTTCTGGTCTTGCTTTAAGAGAGACAATAAAGTTCTTGACCAGCTTCCAGACTGGTGTGCTCCTGTAAAAGCCTTCCATGGCAACCAGTAACCTCCTGTTTCTGCTGTCTGTGACTAAAAATCAAGATGTTATCAGGCCTCAGGACATGACTGGTGGGCAACATTCACCTGGGTGGGTCAGAAGTCATGCAGGGTTTGCCTTATTGGCTAGTGGGAAATGAACAGCAAATCCTCCAGCTCACTGACATGAAGGTGGAAATGGTGGATGCAGTTGTTTCACTGGGCTCTTATCTGCTGAGCAGTACCCTGCTCCCAGTGCTATTTTTCTAGAAAACGAGGTACCAGAACTCACCATGAATGCTTTCCTTGTTCTCTTATACAGTAATGGCAATGGCACCCACCTGAGAGGTGCTGGAATCAAGTTCCGGCGGGTTTTGCCTGCTCCCAAAATGAATTTAGTTAGTTTGTGTTGAAGATGTGTAGGCACCAGTCCAATTTCAGGACAAAGATGAGACAGAAGATAAAAAACCCAATAAGCAGCCAGCACCAAAAGTGATCAAACCCTAGTTCTCAGGATAGGACACCCATCTCCCCCAGCACCAAAAGTCAAGAGCAGCATGACTAGGCTCTCCTTCCCTGAAGTTTTTGTTTATCTTCAAAGTCCTTTGTGGACCAGAAACAGAAACATATTAGAGGCTGATTAAAGGTAAAGGTAAAGGTACCCCTGCCCGTACGGGCCAGTCTTGACAGACTCTAGGGTTGTGCGCCCATCTCACTCAAAGAGGCCGAGGGCCAGCACTGTCCGAAGACACTTCCGGGTCACGTGGCCAGCGTGACATCGCTGCTCTGGCGAGCCAGAGCCGCACACGGAAACGCCGTTTACCTTCCCGCTAGTAAGCAGTCCCTATTTATCTACTTGCACCCGAGAGTGCTTTCGAACTGCTAGGTTGGCAGGCGCTGGGACCGAACAACGGGAGCACACCCCGTCACGGGGATTCGAACCGCCGACCTCTTGATCGGCAAGCCCTAGGCGCTGAGGCTTTAACCCACAGCGCCACCCGCGTCCCTAATCTTCTATTAGAGGAAACGTATTAGAGGCTGATTAGGAATGTATTAGAGGCTGATTAGGAATCCCTTAAGAATGACTGGTGGAGAAATGAGCAGCAGAAGCTCATGCATCGGGAGCATGCTCTCAGGCAAAACTCCCAAGCTAAGTGTGAGCAGGCAGTGGAGGAAGGGAGAGCCTTTTTGTCCAAAGTAGACGCTTGCCGTGCTGTGTCGGCACAGAACCCTCTAGCAGCCTGTACAAGCTTGTACGAATGTCACTGGCCTGCGCTGTACCTCCTCGCTCTCATTCTGTTCTTCCTTGTCCTCAGTTGTTCACTTTCCTGTCTCCGGCTGGACCCGAACGGAGAATCATCTTTTAAAAGCACCGAAACTGTCAAGATTCACTGAATCAAACTGGTCCTGTAATACAGACCTGTCTATTTTAGGAAAAGTTTAATTAGAACAAGCATGCCTTCCAGATGAATATAAAGCGTTGGGGATAGCGCTACATCCATAGCTATAGCTCCTCTCCCCCATATGCCAGCTTGGTAGTGGGTGATCCTGGTATAATTATTGCAAGAACTATTTTTTCCAGCTCTCCTGGCTGTTGTTAACACGTGTAGCAGCAAAGGGGGGGGGGGGAGAAGAGCACAGAGCTAACATTAGACAATAGAAAGTCTTTGCGAACAATGAGTCAATTACTTCTAAAGAACAGGGACACTGGAGGCGAGGGAAAGCAGGGGGCATTCTGAAACTTCAGATGGTTCAGAAAATAGCCGTCAGGTTATTGACTGCGATTGGCTCTTTTGTATATATCTCAGCCTCACCAGTTAAAGCATCTTCACTTGGTTTCCAGCTTGTGCTGGATGGCATAAATTGCAGCACTGGTTCACCTGTCCATCTTTTAAGTTCACCACCACAAACCCTTTTAGGTGCACCTTTTCTTTCAGGGGATAGTTGAGTGGTGAGCAGATAGGGTCTTTTCTGGGGTGGTGCCTGGGTTATGAAACACCCTCTTCAGAGATACTTGCCCACATATGCTACTGAGTTTTAGGCACCAGGTCAAAACCTTTTTGTATATTCTTGGTTTTAATGAGCAACAATTCTTTCTTTTTTATTGTTGCTGCTATTGTTTTATTGATGGCCTTTTATGGTTGCTTGTGTTTTGCTGTCATTGTTCTTTGTTTACATTATTGTTGGAATCTGTTTTGGGGCAGTTTAAGAAATGCTGACCCTGTCTCCCTTTCTGCTTTGTTTTTCCTCTGTGTAATTTTAGACCTTGGGACAAAGATCTGTCTTCTTCTATGCTGTAATGTGTGACCTAATTAAAAGGCTTGTTGCGGGGATTGTTGTTGTTGGCCTCCATCTGTCTCAAGAGACAATGGAGTGTGCCTCCACAGCGCCAAAGTGACCTCCCCAGGGCACAAGCCAGGCAAGTGTGTATGGAGGTCCTGGGCTGCCCAGACAAGAAGACCTCGCTGATGTGGTCCAAAGGAAAGTAAAGCAATATGTTTGGCACCAGCATGGCTGCAGACATTGTTGGAAGGAGGGGTACAAGATGCCATCCAACCGCCTTAGGGACTCTGCTCCAGATTTGTGTAGGGTTTACTCCTGAGCCTTGTGGGGATAGGCAGTTAATAATAATTTGAAATAAGATTTCAAAATCAATAGGTCCCTCTGCCAAAGAAGCAAGAAAGAAGCAAGTTTATTCCTTTCTTTAGAAACGAAAAGATTACCAAGACTTTCTTTAACCTGAGATTTATGCATGCTTTCTGGAAATTGCTTTCATGCAATATGCTATCCATGGCATTCCAACCCCTTTCTTTTGTTTTTAGTATTGGAGGTTTTTAGAATACACACACCATTGTTCAGTGCAGAGCAACCTGTTGATATTGTTGGAGGCCTTCATACGTTGTTCGACTACAGTCCCCATCATCCCTGACCATTGGCCATGTTGGCTGGGGCTGATGGGAGTTGAAGTCCAGCAATGTCTGGAGGGGCTGAGGTTCCTCACCCCTGGTTCAGTGAATCAGCATCTGCTTAGTAATAGTGACATAAAGAAGTTAAAAAGAAATTGCAGCAATGGGGAGATTTGAAGTGCTGTGAGACACACAAGATATTTTGGGACATCTGTTGGATTTTTATCATCTTCTTTTCCATCCTTTTTTATCTTAGCCAGAGACTGTAAACTGTATGATTCATTAGATATATAGACATCTGGCTTTACTGTATATTTTGGTATGCTTGAAGGCAGTATAGAAAGTTTAAATTTCAATCTATTAAAAAAAACAACAACCGGAGCACCTAGAACAGAACATTACAGATGGTGTTGCTGATAATATCAAATTGAGGTTCTTATGTTTGCATAAATATCAGAAGCAGCTCAATGGGTTTATGTGCTAATCCCCATATGGACGGACCCTGTCCATTAGCAGAACAAATTAGGAGTTATAGATAGTGCCAGGCTGGGTATCAGCTTAGGTATCACACTTAAACAGACAGATTTCTTCCTTTATCTCTCTCTCCTGCTCTCACACACATATACACAGGCTGCATCAAAATTAATCAGATCATTACTCATTCAAGTCATAATTACTTATATCCCCATCAGGGACATTGTTAGGGGGTAGCCCTGGAGACCAGAGACTCAGATCTTTCATTCCTGCTCCTGAATCTTCTGCCCCTTTTCCTCCATTTTTCTAAACTTATAACTTTCTTATATGGCGGCCAGTTCACGGCACAGCGTCATGACAGTGAGGCCCGAGCCAACCAGGCTGGTTCATTAGGGCAAATGGGCCACTGCCCCACCAACCTCAGTCCATCCTCACCAGCCTCTACCTGTCTTCTTACTTACAACCAGTCAGGTGGTTGCTCTGCCTGTCATTGGCTCTGGCTCTACCTCCTTTTGGATCTCTCTGCCTTCTGCCCTTCCAGCCCCAATGGGCACCAGCCTCCATGGTCAGCCACTCTCTGTGATAGCCATACATATAGATTGGCACATGCAAACATTATGTAAATGTCTGCCATGGGTCTATGCCCTGAGTTTTGTATGCCCCTGATCCTCAAGGTCAGTGTAACCATCTTCTGCTTATATTACCATATCTATTCCATACTATTATTTTAATCATTTGATTAACCTGAAAATATTACTGCTTACATTAAGCACTGGTGTACAAAAGGCAAGTATCCATCACCTTAAAAATCAGGGTTGCGGCTGCTTTTCTTTCAAAAGGCCAATTTTACCAGGTCAAACCAATGGGTCAGCCAGCAAACCCAACATACTGTCTCTGAGAAGGGCCAGTGCTTGAATCTTTAGTGTATTCCTGTTGCTGGACTATGACTCCCCTGAACCATAACAATTGGACATGCTCTTTGGGGCTGCTGAAAGTTTTAATACAAGAACATCAGGGCTGGCAGTTGCCACCATTTTGGCTACCCTTGAAATATATCATCTACATCAGGCTAAAGTGTTGCAGTGGAAAACTGACAAGGATCACAGAATGACTCTATCATGCATTGTGCTTCATCGCTGTGAATTGTGGGCACATAGTGGTGAACTTCATACTTCTTCCCAGGGCATTTTTCAGCCAGAAGTTGCTGGAAATGAGTTCTGGCACCTCTCAGGTGGGCACCACTGCCATTATAAGACAACAAGGTGAGTTCCGACACCTCTTTATCTAGAAAAATAGCACTGCTTCTTCTACATTTTGATTTGTTTTACACCAATATTCCTTCTTGGTACCTTTTTTTTGTTTTGTTCTTAGACTCTTGTGGTAGAGTGCCAAGCTCTGCATGATCAGCCAGTTGCAATCCAACAGGCCGTATGGGCTTCCAGCTGCACAGAGGTATTTTGAGTGGTACTTCCCTGCTACTGTTTATTTTGCTTTCCTTCCAAATATTGAATGGTGTGGTAGATTTATTTACTAAACAATGACAATTTTCAATATTGTCTAAAGAGAAGTATATTCTGGTTTCCTAACTACAGCAGTGTCAAACCAGAACCCTTCAGCACTTTGTGCTGACTAAAGGAGATTAAACTCATTACTCAGTTCTGATGCTGCCGCCAAAAGGGGCACTGCCTTTGCAGACCCTCCAAGTGTCCCTATTTTCCAGGGACGTCCCTGATTTAGAGAAGCCATCCCGGTTTCTGATTTGATCCTGGGATGTCCCACTTTTCCTTAGGATGTCCTTATTTTCTTTGGAGAAATGCTGGAAAGTATGGAAGAAGAAGAAGAAGAGTTTGGATTTGATGTCCCGCTTTATCACTACCTGAAGGAGTCTCAAAGCGGCTAACATTCTCCTTTCCCTTCCTCCCCCACAACAAACACTCTGTGAGGTGAGTGGGGCTGAAAGACTTCAGAGAAGTGTGACTAGCCCAAGGTCACCCAGCAGCTGCATGTGGAGGAGCAGAGATGCGAACCCGGTTCCCCAGATTACCAGTCATCGCTCTTAACCACTACACCACACATGGAACTATGTGATCCCCGAGCTAAAGAGATAATTAACTATACAACCTTTAGAAGACATCTGAAGGCAGCCCTGTATAGGGAAGTTTTTAAAATGTTGGAAGGTATGGTAGGAAATCTTTTGAGCAACATTCCTCTTCAACCAGGTCTTGGGCTGATCAATATTCTACAGACTTTTAAATGTGTCTGTGGGAAGGGGGGCATTATTGTTTTGCTGTTTTGTTTTAATTATTTACTTGTTTTTCTCCGGTATTTTATTCTGTGAACCTCCCTGAGATTTACTAATGAAGGGTGGTACTGTATATAAATCTACTATCTATAAATAAATAAATAAATAGATAAATCACTGTCATATCACTTTAACAGTCATGGAGTATTCTGGAACTGTGGTTTGCTAAGGATCCTGGGAATTGCAGAGTCGGTACCCTTAACAAGCTTAATTTTCCAAGACTCTTTGGGGAAAGATGTGACTGTTAAAACAGCAGGAGTGCTTTAAATGTATGGTGCAGAAGTGACTCTGCAACTCTCTGCAGGCCACTTTGACAGGTGGCTTGGGCCACACTCACCTGCCAGTCATGTAACTGCATGTGAGGTCAGGTGGCTGAAGCTTCAGAGTGTAGCTGTAAAGAAGATTCTTCATCTAAGCTGCAGCTTTTTTTAACTTCTCCCACTTGAATTTCCATGTTACATGATGTCAGTGGGTGTGGTTTATCCAAATCCTAACTATGCGCATGGGCTCAGGGTTTCCTACCACTGGTGTAATGGCTGCCAATGTCATAAAGGCAATGATAACTTTCTAAAGCAGTGGCATTCACTTTTGAAGCGAAAGGTAACCTATGGCCGCTTGGACATAAGTATCCCCAGGGGGGATTTCCATATGTAAAATCCACAGGTTCCAGATTTCTTTAAAAAGAACAAGAGAGAGAAATTTCGTGAGATATAATGCGCAATGTACAGACACCATTATTCTCATTTTTTCTGACTAGCCTACAGTGTTTCATTTTGGTCCCCACCAGCCCCCCTGGAAAGGTTCCTGCAGGTACCCATGCCTTAGGATGAGTTTGTACTCCAGTTCCCATCATCCCTGACCATTGACCCTGCTGGCTGGGTCTCATGGGAGCTGGAATCTGATAACATATAGAGAGTTACAGGTTCATCACACCCATGCCCTAGTAGGTGGAAGAATTTGTGGCCTTGTCACCTAAACAAAAGATTTCCCCAAACGTAGCATGTTACCCTGCCTTAAGCTCTCTCACCGCACTTCTTCTTGCCCTGCTGGCAAAGCAGTACAAATGGGGAAGGTGGACAAGTAGCCTTGTAGAAAAGACTGGCCCAGAACTATCTGATCAAGAATGATGCTGGTACGCCAACTGAAACAATGCCACAAGGATATGAATGTCCCTCAGACAGCCACAGTGTTTTTATTAGCTTAAAGAAGAGCCCCCTGGGCCACTTGGGAAGCAGTTCTAGGATGTGTTGTGGTAAATCCTCCACTGGAAGTACATACAGAAAAAGCATACAAGTGCAGAAACCATATTTTGATCCCACTTCTATCTTACAGCAGGGGAAAAAATGGTTGGATAGCACTAGGAGGCTTGGGTAATTTTGGACTTAATGGCTTTATAAGGTCCCTGTTATGAGATGTGTATTAATTTTTAGTTTTAGGTTTTTTTAACCTAAAATGGTTTAAACAGAAAGAGTGCAACATGTAACAGGCAACACGGAATCCGCGATTGAAAATAAAGCAATGGCTGCCCAGAGAAACAATGCTTGACTTCAAAATGTGGTAAGTCAGAGCTCTTGTGATTGGCAGCCATCCTGCTCCTCCTGTGCTGTGGGGCCCTTGACATCTCCCCCAGACTCCTTCCCCCCACAGCACCCCTGCTAAGAGCCTTTCACTTTATTTCTTATTAGAAATATGGCTGAATGCAAGTGGAAGCAGAGCAAGGTGTTTCCCCTCACTTGCCAAAGAATGCAGTTTTACTTGTTTGCAATCCAACCTATTGCTGCCTTTGTTTTTACACAATGAACATCATTCTAGTGGAAAGCAGTCTAATTTATGAGGAGGGGAAGGGATCTGGGTGCAATCTGCACTGCGCCTGCAGATTCAAACAATAGCTTTGATCACACAGCCATCATTTGTACTTCTCTAGACAAGGCCACGGAAAGAAAAATCCAGACTTCAGAGAAGATGTGTGAGGAATTCAGAAATCCTTTTTTTTTTTTTAATGTAATTTAAAAACATACAACATGTGGTTTTCGCTGGTTTCACTCATCTGGCATTTGCCACAGTCTGTTTATAATCTGTCTTCAGATTCATCATGCTAGGTTTTTCTGCAGCTCTAAAACTATCAGAGGCATGATCTACCATGAAGCTGTCCTGCAGAAGTCCCACTGAAGGGAATAAGAGTGATGCTCTCTGCTAATAAGCTGGTTGTTAGGAATCATGATTCCTCCGAATTGCCCAAAGCCTGCCTAACTTCACCTGATTACTTTGGAAGGTTGTGACAGTCCCTGAGAAAACTAGAAATTTATCAGGCAGCTTTTGAGCTCTACATATGTACAAATTCAATGGGGAGTCCTTTCCATGGGTTAAGGTTCTTGGTTCGGGTCCTACCTTCCGGAGCAGGAGAAAACAAGCTTGCTTCATTTCCCACGTGACAACCCTTTAGATATTTGATAGCCTCCTCTTTTCCAGGCTAAACATAACTCCCTCAACCGTTCCTCATAGGGCTTGGTTTTCAGACCCTTGATCACCTTGGTTTCCCCTCCTCTGCACACATTGCTGGACTCCAACTTCAGTTAAGCCCCTCTCCCCCACAAAAAACTGTGATTCTTTTCATGGATTTCAACATGTAGAAAAATATTTTTTAAATGGAAAGGTTCTCCCCAATTCAGCCTGGTACAAAGACAAGGCCACCCATTATTCCCTTGCCACAAATCATGTGAACAAATGACATGTTCAGGAGATTTAAACAACAAGCTGCTAAGGTTCGTTCTTGTAGCCTTCTGGCATCTCAGTCTCCTAATACTGAATCTGAAGTCTCCTTCTATAATAACCTCTTAAAGCTGCTTCATATTGGCTGCAGTTCATAAAAAGACAGGTGGTAACCCTCGAAAATAATAATAATAGAAGCAAATATTTGTTTACTTTAAAAAAAATTTGCCAATATTTCTTACACAGTTTAAAGGGAGTTTCTTCTTAAGGATGAAAATGCATGTTTCTTAATTGTAGCTTTGAGATTAGTTAGCTATATCTATCTTGATCTTGATCTGCCTGCCTACATACTTGCTTAGCTGCCTATCCATCTATTTATCTATGAGAGAGAAGAAACAGTACCTGGTATTTCTTGGGAACAAATCAATAGCTTCTAACGCGTTCAGAGTAATTCTGTATAGGAGTATCTCCCAACTCCCTGGAAGAAAGGCGTTCTGTAAACAAGGGCAATGCCGAATTATCTTCATCTCTGCCTTTTGAGGTGGTGGTAGCTCTCTCGGTGATGGGGTATGGGTGGGGAGAGAGCTCTACTCTGGTAACATTTTGATCAGAAAAATAAGGCAGGAGGACAGAATTTAAAGCACCATAAAGGTTTATAAAACCAACGTAACTATCTGCACGACCATGGACTTTATTTCTTGTAGGGCATTCTCTTTCTCATCCTGTTTTTACTGATGGTTGCAGAAGTAATTTGGAAACGCATCTTTCTTTATACAAAGTATTGATTCCCCAGAGGAATAGTTTCATATATCCTTGTTCTTCTAAGGTCATTCGTTCTGGGTTTTTTTTAATGGTTTTAGAATTTTATGGTTTTCTAGTTTTATGATTTTATAGAAAGCGCTGCCTCAATATTTCTTATGAGCTGACGGTTTATAAATAGTCCCGTAAAATAAAATAAGATGTTAGAGATCTGGGTTGGAATTTTTGCTGCCCCCCACATGCACAAAGAATACTAATTTTGATATTAACTTTGGGGGCATGAAGTCAAGTGTAAACAATGTGTGTGGGTTTTTTTAAAGAAAAAGAAAAGCTGTATCAGAAGCAGAGAATTTAGAACAAAGAAGAGTCAGGGATGCTTCACCTATTCCTTGGCTGCTATTTCTGCACGTCAGATTGCCCCCTCAAGCTGCTTACCCCCACAAGCTTCCAAAAGGGCCGTAGCTCAGAAGTGGAGCATTATTATTATTATTATAATCTCAAGTCTCAAGGTCTCAAGTTCAACCCCCAGCATCTCCAGGTAGGGCTGTGAGAGACCCTTGCTGGTAACCCTGGAGAGCTGCTGGCAGTCAGTGGAGATGATTCAGATCAGAGCTAGATAGACCAATGGTCTGATTCAGTAAACAGCAGTTTCCTACATTCCTACAAGTATGTTGCAGTCTCTGCTCCTCCAAAGCAGATTTTCATTTTTAAAAAGTGAGATTAGGACCCAGCTACATGCATTTGCACATAACATGTCATTATTCCCCCTTAGTATATGTAGCATTGTGCTTTAAAAATCTTAGCAAATGGCACTGTTTAGCTCCTTTACCTAAACTTTGGAAATGTGAACGGATTCCCTCTTCAGTTTCAGCCACAATTATGTTCAGAAAAACAAATAAGATGTTCTTCCAGCATGCCCGTGAACATGGCAGCTTTAGATGTAGCAGGATCTGTTATGTGATTTTTCTCATCTATTTCTCTCCAGTCCATAAATGTACTTGACCTCTCTATTTTACTTACCAGATGGCAGCAGCAACTACTTTTTGCCTACTTTTTTCTAAATTCATGCATCTCAAACTGCTTTTTTGGTGATCTTGTGGCCCCAGCTAGTAATTTATCATCATTGAACAGATTTACAGAATTTACATGGAAAATGCTCTTTTCCACTCCCGCTCCAAAACAAATGGAAATATTTTCTTCTGCTAAAACTGACTCCCACACCTTATGGTGATGATTCTCCAGTCTCCATATAACAATTCTATAGCAGTGGAGTTTTAAGCGGAATCAATAATCTTATGCCACAACTTACTTGGACTGTCAAAAATTTGTCGAACTATATACTATTTGCATCCTGCCCGATGCTGACCTGGTCCTTAACAAACCTTGAATTTGGAATGAAGAGAGAATTCTCTCTTTTGTTGACCAGGTTCTTCCTCCTATGCAGAAATGAGTCTTGGTCTGAGGGATGGTAATAAAGGACTGATGGATGGGATGGTTTTCCCCAATTTGGCAAGAGAGAGGGAGAAAGAGTACGGTTGGATTAAATGCCCCACCTCCCCAAAGCATTCAGTACCGTCAGTGCTGGTGGCAGAATCCATCAGTTAAGTGCTTAGGTATGCCTATATAGCCAAGTACCCCACAAAAAGATAAGTTAATGTTTATAGTCCAAGAGTCAATCAAAATCCTTGTTCAAATGTCTATGTCATTTCACATTATAGAATTTATGAAATGTCTGCTGTGCCTTAAGCTACACAGTTTTACCTTTGAATGAATGTGGACGTGCTTGGATTACCTTATTGATTTATGTTAGTTTCTTTTGAGTTTTTAAACCTTGATGAAGAAATGTGGAACTTAGTTGTACAGAAACTAAGCAATAGTAAATACAATTTTGTGGAAATACAGAAATATACCTGAAGGAGCTTCTCCACCCGCATCGTTCTGCCAGGACACTGAGGTCCAGCTCCAAGGGCCTTCTGGCGGTTCCCTCGCTGTGAGAAGCCAAGTTACAGGGAGCCAGGCAAGGGCCTTCTCGGTAGTGGCACCCACCCTGTGGAACACCCTCCCACCAGATGTCAAAGAGAAAAACAACTACCAGACTTTTAGAAGACATCTGAAGGCAGCCCTGTTTAGGGAAGCTTTTAATGTTTGACAGACTATTGTATTTTAATATTTTGTTGGAAGCTGCCCAGAGTGGCTGGGGAAACCCAGCCAGATGGTTGAGGTATAAATAATAAATTATTATTATTATTATTATTATTAACCAGAGATAAAGTTTTATTACGGTGTTTATATGAATTTTAAAATTTGTGGAGGTGTTTCTCCCCCCACTCTTTCTTTCTTTCTTTCTTTCTTTCTTTCTTTCTTTCTTTCTTTCTTTCTTTCTTTCTTTTTTTGTAAATCAAGTCCTCCTCCTAAAACAAGAGGAAAGCTTTTCATCAACTCAATTCAGGATTTGTTGGCTTGAATGTAGCATAATCAGGAGCAGCATCTCTGAACACCCCCCCCCCCCCAGCAAACACAATTTTGAAATGGCCAGTGGAATAAATTTGTCTTAACCTATTTCTTTAAAGAGTCCAAGGAAGAAGGCAGCAGCCTTCCCTAACCTAGGACCTTTTAGTTCTGCTGTTTTGGACTTGTGGCCCAAAGCATTCAGAGGTCACAATATGATCTGTGGTTTCATGCTGTTCAAGCTGGCTGCAAGCGCAATTAGTGATTTGTAACTTGGTTGTGTTCAGATCCCAACTACCAAATTCAAGGCCCATTCTGCAACGATCTTTCAAAGACCGAACCAAGGCAGATGCAGAGTGTGTGTGTATGTGTGTGTGTTGGGGTTTTGGCAGCTGAAGCTTCTTGGGAAAAGGACAGATTGTGGAACCCTTTGTTTTTGTGTCTGCCTTGTCAGACATAGTGATCCCCTCCATCCTTGGTTTAGGTCAGCACACATTTAACACCAGCTGTGATGTGCTGGATGAAACGCTGCAATAAGATGCAGCTCACGGAATAGATATATGTCTCAAGATGTTCACCTGTGCTCTAAAAACAACAACAATAACAACTTGCCATCGAAATTTTAATTCCCAAGGTAGAAATTCATAGGGAGCAAGTCCATTCCTGTAAAGATCTAGAAAATCCAGAACATACATTAAATCACAATTAAAGCACATTGCTTCCCCCAAGGAATCCTGGGAAGTGTAGTTTACCCTTCACAGAGCTACACCCTTAACAGACTACAGTCCCCAGCATACTTTAGGGGTGGTGGTCTTAATTTGCGCTGTAATTGCATGGTGTGGATATGAAGCCGGGGTAGCTGCTGTAGGCAAAACACCCTGCCGCTGCCCCTCAACAGCAACACCCCACAGATCTGGGCCTGCTCCCTTCCCCTGCCACCATGCCTGCGTCATTGTCGGTTCCAGCACTGCAACTGCACCCTCACTTATGGCTGCACCTGTGCTGCCAACACAATGCAGTAAAGGTGTAGCACTAGCTGTGAGGATGTAGCGTTAGTGGCGAGGGCCGGGTGCTGTGGTGGCAGTGGCATGGGTGAAGCTGTGGTAAGGCTGGCGGAGGTGCAACAGTGAGTGGATCTGCTGCCTGAGGCAAGTTTCTTCACCCTACTCCATGCAAGCATCGGACTTGAAGTTTGAAGAGTTAGGGCAGAATGAGGTAGCTGCCACATACAGCTGGTTTTGGGTGTCATGAAAGGGCATGCTAGTTATTTAAATTATTATTATTGTATTTTTACTGCTGTGGTGGGTAGGGCGAGAAAGAGCTTGTGGGTTTTTTTGCTTCAGGCGCTACAATAATTTGAGGACTTAGTGGCAGCAGCGATGGTGGTGGTGATTTGCTGCTGTGCTTTAGGCAGCAAACAGCCTTAGATCAGCCCCGTTAGGAGATCAGATAACCAGGTCCCAGATAAATAAAGGTCTCATGTTGACTGGCCCTTTGATCAATCATGAATCGGGGTCAAATTCATTTTGCTGGTACTCACAAGCATCCTTAGCTGTATTTTCAAAAGGCACACCTCTGCATGTAAATTATGTCTTCACTTCCTGACTAGGACAGGATGGAACCCAAAGAAAGAACAAAAAGGAAATCTGAGCACTAACATTGAGTAGGCAGGCTTTTATACCACAGGTCAGCTGTCTAACATTTTCTGTTTTATAGCCCCCTGTCTTGACCATGCTATGCTCCAAACTGAGTTGCTATGTGCCTTTCCATGAAAAGAGCATCAACACATTTTCAGCTTTAATGATCTCCACTTTAGATTGTGAAAGTGATAGCATCAAACAGCTCTCATGCTTTCACACTTAAGTTGCAATATGGGTCAAACTGAGTTTGTGTGCCGCAAACTGATGCTGAAGTGCCACAGAGTGTTTGCTGCACACTTCTTCCATGCGTTTGCTTCCATTCATTTTAATGAGTGGTGCTGACCTGGTTGTGGTCTCTCGCCAGGAGAAATTCCACTGAAATAAGTCTATTGAATTTTGCCCTGACACTGAGCAAGACTGTGTCAGCATCACACTGTTTGATTGAAGTACTTCAGTGCTTCTTTCAGCATGAACTCTTAATGGTCCATTTATGAAGTACTTTCCCCTTGCTTCTCTGAGTTGATCAGATGACAGATTCTGCAGAACAAAGAACTGTCCACCTTATGTGAGGTGAATCAAACATCAGCACTGCCTGTGGAATTTCTGCTAATAGTCATGCAAATGATGCCTTGGCCCACTCTGTGTTAAATATTTTAAATATCTGAAGACGTTCTAAGATCAAGAAAAGTCGTCTATTCCTTTAAGGCGACAAATTTTTTTTTGTTGAACAGGTCTGATAAAGTTCAGCAAAATGTGTGTGAGAGAGAAAGGTCCTTTCAGGGTGTTTTATAGCTGATATACACCATAGGAGATATAATCTGAAAGGGCAGGTCTCCATCTATAACTAGAAATGATAAAATTCAGCAGCTGGAAGCATTCACCCATGGAAAGGTCAAAGTCCATTTGTAGCCCCAATTCTTTGGAAATATAGATGTGATCACAGACCCTTGGTTGACATTGGGATTGATTTTTTCAGAGCGGCATTTACTATTGGCTGGAGGACCAGTACAAGACCTGCACACTTCATTTTACACAAGGGAAAGTCACACTTTGTTATTTCTACAACTTCTATCACACTTTATCTGACTGGCAGCCAGAACAAATGAAGGAGGGTGGAGGGGAAACAAACCAAATAGAGAGAGGTCAAAAATGTAAAATGTGCAGAAGGGAAAATGTGAAAATGCCAAACATTTTGGATAATGGAACAACTTAATATAGGAAGTTGTGAGGTCTGCTCTGGAGGAAATCTGATAAGCATCTGCCAGAGAATATTTAAGTGTAGCAAATCTTGCCAGTGTGCACAGACTTGGATGGGATTGTTTTCGAAGTTCTTTCGAACGCTGTGATTTTAGCAGATCAGAATATGTGAGCTGCGTTCTGTAAAGCAATTCGTCTTGCTTAAGATCGGCAGGAAGACACTTGTCCCGGATGCTGTCTTTGGATGATATCCAACGTTTGTCAGTAACTTAAGTTCGTTGATTTTAACAGGTCTACTCTGAGTATCATTTAGTTAGCTATTACCCTTGGACATGGATGGCGCTGTGGTCTAAACCACTGAGCCTAGGGCTTGCTGATCGGAAAGTCGGTGGTTTGAATCCCCGCAACGGGGTGAGCTCCCGTTGTTCAGTCCCAGCTCCTGCCAACCTAGCAGTTCGAAAGCACGTCAAAGTGCAAGTAGATAAATAGGTACCACTCCGGCATGAAGGTAAATGGTGTTTCCATGCACTGCTCTGGTTCGCCAGAAGCGGCTTAGTCATGCTGGTCACATGACCCAGAAGCTGTCTGTGGACAAACACCAGCTCGCTCGGCCAGTAAAGTGAGATGAGAACCCAAGAGTCGTCCGTGGCTGGACTTAACGGTCATGGGTCCCTATACCTTTACCTTTACCTTTACACTCTTGTAGGGCTCAGAGTACGGTAGAACCATGGTGATGAAATCCTTTCCCCACTGGGCAACTATGGTAGTGTC
This sequence comes from Podarcis tiliguerta, assembly GCF_965153285.1. Taxonomy (NCBI): domain Eukaryota; kingdom Metazoa; phylum Chordata; class Lepidosauria; order Squamata; family Lacertidae; genus Podarcis; species Podarcis tiliguerta. The sequence goes on from NC_139534.1 coordinate 31,069,511, forward strand.
TGCCAAGTTGCACCTTTGCTTTGCTTTGGTAGGCAGGTAAACACTTATTGTTTTCTGGCTTTCCTTTAGTATATTTCTATTTTATTTCTTTATTTGAAAACATTTATCATCTGTTTAATGTTTGAAAAATCTCTAAGTGGTGAGATAAGTTAGATTTACTATAATTTGGGGATTCTGCCCCTTACTTTCTAGACAACAATGGCAGAACATTGCTAGTAGCTAGCAGATAATCCTTATCATCAAAGAAGTCCTGAATCGGAAGCACCATCACACGTTCAAACACCTCACCTAGAAGTGAATGATTTGGAACTGGTCAGAAAATTTCCAGAGAATGTTTATTCAGCAAAGATCTTACAGCAGCCAGTTTAAGGCTACATGGATGGATATCTCCTTCTAAAGAGGCACTTAACCACTCCTATCACCCAGGCTGTTTTATGCATGAAACAAATGTTATGCACAGAATTAAGTTTTCTTAAGTCAGTTTATTTTAATGACGTTGAGTATATGTAACCGTCTGGTTTGAGTGATGGCCTCTGTTGTACAGGGATACTGTGTGGGCCACACAGAACCCCTTGCAAGCCATATACAGCCCATCATTAGCCACCCCTGCTGTAGCAAGTCTCTTCATCTAAGGATTCCTGGGCTGGGTCTACATTGATCTTCTAAATGCTATTAAATATAACATTCTATAATGTCGAATGACAGTTTCCCTCTGCCAGCGACTCACAGTTCTGACATGCCCTCTGGTGTCACATTTTAATAACACATTTTAACGTTATAAACCACGAGTGTAGATCCACCACTGGTCTGCTGGTGGCAAGCACCCTGGACAGCTCAGGTTTGATATTCACAGTTGTTTCAGCAGCAGCCAACCTCAAACAAAGGCTTAAATAGGAGCTGCACCTCTAGCTGAGTACCTAGCTCTTGTCTTCTGTGAGCCAAGCCCCTGTAGAGGGTGAGTCCAACCCCAGGGTCGTGACAATAACTCAGTGTTAGATCATGGCCATAAGGCTCAAAGGAGACTCATATGGAGCTTTTAAGATAATGCCTGGAGAATCCCCTTGTCTGCAAGTTCAGTTGAAATCAATGGAACTTAAATTAAGGCTCACTGAGGTTGAAAAGCTCTTTCCCTTAATCATCTGCACATACTGTATATCTCATAGGCATATGTGCCCAATGAAACACCCATGTACAACTTTGAAGACCAGGCAGCTGAGGAATGTTAAGGTTTCTTGCTTGTATCAAATGCAAACTGATTTTGACAGATCGATAATAATTTATAAGGACCCTTTCATTAAGTCCTTTTACAATTATTACACGGCTAGTCCTTTGAGCACCTCAGCGAGAACGTGACAAAATATTAGCTTTTTTCCCTTCAAACTAAAAACGGTTTGTAAGCTGCGACCCAAATAGCTCACAAAAAAAGAGAGTGAACTGTGCTGCAAAGGAAGATTGTAATTCCCCTCCCCCGCTCAATAAGGCTAAAAAACTGCTACGTACTTAACTTAATGCTTAATTAAGCCAGCCTTCATTCTAACACTGCTATAACATTTACAGTAAGAAATACTAATTTAAACATTTCTTCTCATTAACCACGATACCCAGAGAGTTTTTCAAGATGCTTGACAAATATTATTAGCTACATAACTCCTTCCTCTCTGTGTGTTCGTGAAAGAGAAGGAAAATATCAACACCTGAGGAAATTTTTGGCCATCATAATCCTAGCGGCATAAATATCTCCGCTCCCTACAAGAAATGCTTCTCTTCAGGGTACCTTGTGGCCTAGAACAGGAATTGTTGTTGTTCACTACAGGCCCTTCACCCTAACGTTCCAGGGCAGATCACAACAGTTTAACATATAACTTAAAAGCAGTTTAAAACAAATGTCAGTCATAAGAATAGGCTGGGACCTAAAAAAATATACATCTTAAGTGTCAAAAGCCAGGGCAAAGAGGTGCAACTTCAACATATACCGTTCAGTGATTTAGTGCTGTTCAGGATTCTCCTGAGGATGGAAAGTATAAAAGGTAAATGTAAAGGTACCCCTGCCCGTACGGGCCAGTCTTGACAGACTCTAGGGTTGTGTGCCCATCTCACTCAAGAGGCCGGGGGCCAGCGCTGTCCGGAGACACTTCCGAGTCACATGGCCAGCGTGACATCGCTGCTCTGGCGAGCCAGAGCCGCACACGGAAACGCCGTTTACCTTCCCGCTAGTAAGCGGTCCCTATTTATCTACTTGCACCCGAGAGTGCTTTCGAACTGCTAGGTTGGCAGGCGCTGGGACCGAACAACGGGAGCGCACCCCGCCGCGGGGATTCAAACCGCTGACCTTTCGATTGGCAAGCCCTAGGTGCTGAGGCTTTAACCCACAGCGCCACCCGCGTCCCTTATGGAAAGTATACCTTCCAATATTTCTTTTTTTTTCTCTTCAAAATTGTTTATTTATTTTATAACACAAATATCTTCCAATATTTCTCTGATGAAAATAGGGACACCCTATTCAATGATAATAATAATAATAATAATAATAATAATAATAATAATAATAATAATAATAATATTTTACTATTTATACCCTGCCTGTCTGACTGGGTTGCTCCAGCCACTCTGGGCAGCTTCCAACATATATAAAAACATAATCAAACCTTAAACTTTAGAAATACTTCCTTATACAAGGCTGCCTTCAGATAGCTCAGGGGCTGGATAACTCCATAACTCCATACCTCCAACATTTCTCCAGTGAAAATAGGGAAGTCCTATCATACCCTCCAACATTAAAAAAACTTCCCTATACAGGGCTGCCTTCAGATGTCTTCTAAAGGTCGTATAGTTCTCTCTTTGCCTCGGGGGTCACATAGCTCCATACTCTCCAGCATTTCTCAGATGAAAATAGGGACATCCTAAGGACATTCCGGGATCAAATTTGAAACTGGGATTACATGTGTAAATCTTGGACTGTCCCTGGAAAAGAGAGACACTTGGAGGGTCTGGGAAAGTTACGCTGCCAGCCCGGATTCTGAGATTTGACTGGAGGGGTCCTGTTTGCTGTCTCACAAGGCAAGTCTTGCTTGTCATCTTGGGAAGTGAGATTGTGCCCTTGCTCTGACTTCCCTCCCCTTAGACATCTGGATGATAACGTCACTGTTGGGCTTCCACTGTCTGTAAAGACTTTTTTTTTTCTCACAGGCCCTTGGAGGAACTAACTTTCATCGTCTGTCGAACTATAAAGCAGAGTTTTATGCTAATATCCTAACATAAAATGTAATGTGTTGATGATATAAATTGCTGCATAGATTATAAATACATAATTGCAGGGATTTATATAATCAATGTCTTTCATTCTTCATCAGTCTAAAAACCCAGGTCTACAATAGGAGTCTTTCCTAGTGTTACCTGGAGATGTCAGGGATTGAATCTAGAACCTTCTAGATCCAAAGCATGAGCTCATACCCTTCCCATGTGGGTATGCAAGCAAAGATTCTTAAGTGTACGAACTGGAAAGTCCCTAGTTCAAATCTCACCACAGCCAGCATAAAGCATAGGCGGAGGCCATTTTGCACAAGGGTTCCATTTCTGCCCCACCCCCCACATTGGCAGAATGTGCATAAGCCCGCTCAGCCTCGCTCAGCCTCGCTCAGCCTCACTCAGCCTCATTCCACCCCCACTTCTCCCTCTTCTGGGTCTGAAAGGACCTGCACATCGGCAGTCGCATACAAATTAGCCGTGCCTAAAATGGTTGTCGCTTGTAACCGTTTCTGTCATTGGAAAAGTGTTATACAAAAAACGTATGAGAAACAATGGTATTCACTTTGAGAGATATGGATAATTATGCACCACTAACTGATTCAGAAATCTGTTTATCAACAGAAATCCGTAGCTGCAGCATTTTGTCCCAGCGGCATTAACAAAGGCTTATCACCTGCATTCTTGTCGAGATTTGTCTCTAAATCATATATGTGTGTGTGTCTAAATTCCCACAACTAACACTTCTTAGAACTTGCAAGAACTTTTAGTATCTGAAAACAATTAGCCGTTCTAGCTGAAATTTTAGACACTTCTGGGTGATGGTGAGATATGCTGAAAACATCAACATTTCCTGTTTTCAGTTGCATCCTATGACAGACATTTTATATTGCGAAGAAACTGATTAATTATGACTTGCACACCTGCAGATGTGGGTGGCTTGTTCACTTGAACAAGTGCAACTTAGCCCTACCGGCATCACTTTAGCATCCTGGGCCCTTTGGCACTCTTAAGCCAACCATTTCCAGGTCTCCTTTTCCACACACCTTCAGCCAGTGGCCTTTGTGAACCTTTCCTCTGCCCTCTTTCCTTTAGTTCTATGCCTCTTTTGCCATCCCTCTGTCTGTCTGTCTGTCGGTCAGTTCTCTCTCCCTCATTCACCCTTCTTTTGCCACTGCACTGCTACTTCTACCATTTCAGGACATTTTCATTCAGAAATTTTCCTGAATTTTGCTTGATGCCGCGTGTCTTTGTTGTTGGTTTTATTGCTGTTCTTCCCTTTCTGTATTTTACAGCTCTGTCTTTCCTTCTCCTTTTAAACAATGATGCTTTTCAGTGCAACCCTGTTCATGTCAAGTGTAAGTCTTGTTGAGTTCAGTAGGACTTACTCCCAGGTAAGTCGGCACAGAGGTCCAGCCTGAGTATTTAATTACCGTACATCTTGATTGCATTTTCATTGTGGTTTTATATATATATATATATATATATATATATATATATATATACACACACACACACATCTTTATTGGTTTAAAATACAATCTTACAATAAAGGTAAGTACAACAAAGTTAAGCACAGAAAAGAAGAAAAAGAAAAAAAGAAAAGAGAGAAAAAAGAATTCTCCACATCATTTTCATTATGGTTTTAATCTCACTATGCATATGGCATTTCTTTTTCTTTGTTAACCGCCTTGAACATTTGGAAAGGTGGCATATAAATGTTTTAAATAATGAACAAACATATTTCATAAATACACCTTAGCTCACTACCCTGAAGGCCAACATGACTACTCCAGCTTCCTTCATAGTCATGGAAGAGGTTTTTTTTCCACCTGTGACACAGAATCTGATTTTAATCTGGGGCTATTTGTAATGTGCTGTATCTTTGCTCAAACATTTTAAGGTATGTTATCTGAGCTTTGTAATATGTTTATTGATGCTCTAACAGGCTTTTCGACTGTGGTTTAGACCACGTGTAAGGAACACGGGTCGCGGGTGGCGCTGTGGGTTAAAGCCTCAGCACCTAGGGCTTGCCGATCGAAAGGTCGGCGGTTCGAATCCCCGCGGCGGGGTGCGCTCCCATTGTTCAGTCCCAGCACCTGCCAACCTAGCAGTTCGAAAGCACCCCCGGGTGCAAGTAGATAAATAGGGACCGCTTACTAGCGGGAAGGTAAACGGCGTTTCTGTGTGCGGCTCTGGCTCGCCAGAGCAGCGTTGTCACGCTGGCCACGTGACCCGGAAGTGTCTTCGGACAGCGCTGGCCCCCGGCCTCTTTGAGTGAGATGGGCGCACAACCCTAGAGTCTGGCAAGACTGGCCCGTACGGGCAGGGGTACCTTTACCTTAAGGAACATTTTGCCCTCCAAATGTTTCTGAACTACAACTCCCAGTGGTTGGGGATGATGGGAGTTGTAGTTCAGAAGTATGTGGAGGGCCAAACACTTGGTTTTGACTGTTGGGGTAAGTACTCCCCTCCTACCAGGGGCAGTCTGAGGTGTTTTGGCACCTGGGGAGGGCATGTGAGGCTTTGCAAGGGGTTCCCCTCAAGGAGAAGCCCTTGCAAAGCCTTGCCCCCTTATCAGATGGTAGTGGATGGAGATTTGGCAGAGGCTTCTCCACTCTGCCGTGCTGCCCATCCTGCCTTTTTTCATGTCACCTACCTCCTCTGGCACCCTGGTGACAATTTCTGGTAGGATCTCTCGAGAACGCTCTGAAATTTCATGAGATCACTTGTGCTCCGTGAGATCTCATGAGATTGTGGTGAAAATCAGTGCTGATTCCAGCATTGCTTCTCCAGTGATGGCAGAGGCAATGTGGCAGGCCTCGGGGGCTTATGCTGCCTGAGGTGACTGCCTCCCCATGCCTCATTGTTGTGCTGGCCCTGGTTCATACTGTGTTTCTTTTGAATGCTCACTGCTGTTAATGGAATTAATCAGCCTAAGGCTGAAGTCTTATGCAGGCTTTCTTTGGGAGTAATCCCTAATCAGCATGGAGAAAGAGATGTCTGAAGATTGGGCTGCACAACATAATCCCCATTTTGTTCCAATTAACTCAGTGTTTGAAAATGGGAGTATATCTTGGGTGTAGTCTGTATAGATCTATATATCGGCATATAAATATATAGCCTGAAATATTTGAGCGAATCAAACTTCTTCTTTTTTTACTTTACAAAGTTCCTATTGTACTTCACCAGATCTTAACCTATTACAGTATTTATAAGACTGGATTCCAAATATCATTGAATTTGTCCATGGCAAGTCTGTGTTTATATGCAAGTTGTTCATATGTTGTGAGTTTGTATAAGTCTTCAATCCAATCGTAGAAGGGAGCCGCATTTTTATTTTTCTAATTCATCAGTATCAGTCTTTTTGCTGTGGAGAGTTCACTCATATTGTCCTTTTGTAAGGTTCCATGTGCTGGGTATATAATTCAAAAGGATATTTTGCTCTGTAAATGCAAGGTTGTTCCGTACACTTCTGTTGATAGTTTCAGTTGCCTTCTGCCAAAAATCTTTCAATGTAGGACAATGAAAAAAACACATGTTTTAGAGAAGCATTATCCCTACTGCTTCTCCAGCCATTAGATACCTTAGAAAGCCCTTTTTAAAACAAACATAATGGAGGTCCAGTATATTCTAAATATTATTTTTTGTTGTATGAGCCTCAATTGTATGAGCGCATCAAACTCAGTCAATTACTGGAGTGCTGAAAAGTTGGCAACGTATGAAAACTTCAGTCGAAGAATTTATACTTTAGATAAAGCAAGCTGTACACGCTGCGTATATTAAATAGATCAGCATATCAGTATCAAAACAGCATGGAGGGTTATTCTTACCGATGACTAAATGTAAAACAAGTAGCACAGGCATGGATGTTTCAGTGGAAATGTAACTACCTCCTGCACTATCCACTGCCTATGTTTCCTGCTCTCAGGGTGGGGACACAAATCAGGGAAGAAAGGTGCAATAAAAAGAAGTGATCACGGAAGGGTTAAATCCCCCAAGTTTTTCTGATTAATTTCTTATCGTCTTAAGAGATTGTTAAATGTCAAAAAGTGGGTCCCCCCCTCCCAGCTATCAGTCTAAAACCGAACATACTGCGAGACATAAGGTAGCAGGTGCCTTGGCTCCAAACTATCATGTCTGTGGGCATTCTGTTATAACAGGTGCTCCAAAAATTTGAACAGATTTTAACGAGAGCTGTATGGGCTTTTTAATTAGCCTGGTTACTCAGCATGTGTAAGAAAGCACTAGGTATACGCTTAAAACATCACAGTGTCTTACAGCAAAAAAAAAAAAAAAAAGGAAAAAAAGAAATAAAGAAAAAGAAAGGAGTTGGGGGGGGGGGGGAGAGAGAGAGAAGGAAGGAGAAACCTCACATGCCCGGAATGATTTTCTTTTGAGCTGTCGAGACTTCTATTCTGCTTTCTTTTCCTGATTGTGAGGAACCAAATCACCTCTATACAAAGTAACCTTAGTAAAAAGAAACATCTTGCTTAGAGATTAAAAGTGTGTGTGTGTGTGTGTGTGTGTGTGTGTAAACACATTTGGATATGGACTTGACTCCACCAGTGGATTTACACACCCAACAGAACAATGGCACGGCAAACAATAGCAAATTCTGTTTCAGCCGTATTTTTCGAGCATTCGGGTGCTACGTTCCGTTTGCGCATATCCCAAGAAGAGATTGTCACAATGCAAGGCAAGGAAGGGCTGAGAAAGATTTTGAGCTAGAAAGAAAAGGAGATGGTGGCTTTTCCCTTTGGAATTAATGGTCCAGCAAAGGGGAAGAGGGGTGCTTTTGCAAAGTGTATAAAAACTGGGAGCAAATTCCCTGCGGCGCAAATAAAAATTAATATCAGAAAAGTGTTTTTGCAGAACAAAGCAAGCCAGCCCTTTTATTTCCGCCTGCCTGCCTGTCTTTCCTTTTCTGTTAAAAAAGGCAGTATGGTTAAAATGTGTGACTTTGTTTCTATGAGAAAGCTGTGATCTTCTGAACTGATTATATTCTAGAGACATGTTATTTCCCTCTCTCTAATTTTCAGATTTTGCCTTGGTGTGTTTACTAGTGTTCACAGATATGTTACAACCATGTCACATAGAGTCTAATGTCATTTAGCCTGTCACCAAAGTGATTTCCTCTTTCAACCCTATAGTACCAGTGATTAATGATTTTTCGCTTTTTGACTTTCTTTTAGATATATATCTATATAATGTGCCTGTTTTCGTGTTGCTGCACACCACCCTGATATTTGGTGAGAAGGCAGTATATAAATACTTTTATAAGTAGACGTCTGTTAATCTGTCAGATCAGCGCTTATGGGTTCTATATAAATACTTGCATAGTAGCTCAGGCTGTTGAAAGTGGCTTGCAACATGCACACACCATACCAAAATCAACGGGTAGAGCTCAACGTTGCGTTCTTCCAATCATTCCGTCTGCACAAGGATTCTAGCTTGCCAGATGGAATACTCCCCTTCCCCTTCTCTCCTGTGCACTGTTCTGGGGGTTCTCCCAACTCCCCCAGAGCCAGTATTGGGGCGCAGGGGTCAAAGACAAGGGAGGAAGCCCTGTTGTGCAAGTGGAAGTCCTTGTGTAGGACTTCTGCTGGTGTGGCTGTTAAGTGAATCCTGCCCTATAGGGCATTCTTCCATGCAATTTCCATTTTCACTTTTGGGTTGTATGACACCTCTAAATGTACTAACAGCAAATACCAGAAACGCACACTTCAGATATGCATTTTCACGTTACGAGCAGCATTGAGAAGCAAGGCTTGTTCGGCACAATCCTGTATGTGTTTACACAGTTATGTTCAAACAGGATTTACTTCCAGGTGACTACATACCAAATTACCTGGCCCCACTGAACTCCACTGGACTTACATCTGGGCAGACGTTATACGATTACAATATAAGAGTGCCTCTCAAGCTTTCCTAAGTCTTACTACTTGTGCCTAACAGCCAAATTATGTGTTCAGAAAAATAAAGTGGAATGGCATCTTGGAACCAAACTGTTTCATACAAATGCAAATGTGACGATGCAAAGTTCCTTTGACAGGAATTATTTGCAGGTAGGATAAGAGCATTTCATGAAGAGACTAGGTTTAGATCCCTTCTTCTGGAGGCCAGGATTAGACATGGTGGACATAGAGCTTCTGCAAAATAATAATAATAATAAAAATAACACCCCCATCTGCCTCCTCTTCCTGTAATATTTAGGCATTCTTATGGCTCCTCTGTACGACTGGTCTATTAAGCATTTACCCTGAGTTGTTTGCTCAAAGCTTATGCATAGGTTAGACTACAACCAGTCTTTATTGAGCATTTGTTCTGATTTGTTTGTGAGGCTGTTGTACGACAATGAGGAGGCATTCTGCAGTAATTATATGCCTTCCCTTCAATCCTTTGCTCATCCCACACTTTTCAGTGCAGTTCCTTGACACGTTCCAGGCTGCAAAAAATCTGGTGTGTCCCGCTCCCCCCACCTGCCCCAAAATGGATTCATTGAGCTAGGGAAATGGACTGCTTTCCTACACATTAACTGCACAAACCTACATTTCCTGTACACACTTGACTCTGTCCTACAAAATATTGACAGTTTGACAGTGACCTTCCTTTGTTTCCCCTGTGCTACGCATCCCTGCCAATGGCAGCCAGCCAGCCAATAATGTGCAGCAGCGAAAGGCATGGTATGAAGACAGTAATAAGGGACATATAGTCAGTTCTATTCTTCTAGAAAGAGAGGCGCTGGAGCTCATCATGAACTTCTCCCTTGTTCTCTTAGATTGACAATGCTGTTCACTTGAGAAGTGCTGGACCTGGGAGTTTTTTTACCAGGGGAAGGATTCAGTCTTCAGATTCCCCTATTTGCATTTATGAAATAACAAGACCTAGTGCAGTGGTCAGCCAACACTGGGTACTCTGCTGGTGTTGCTGGAGTGCAACTTTCATTAGCCTCAGCCAACGTGGCCAGTGGTCAGGCATTATAGTCCATCAGCGTCTGGGAGGGTACCACATTGGCCACCTCTGTCATTGTGTAACTACTTGATTCCTCCCTGAAATATTTTGATGGAGTAATTCTGCTCTCCACCAGAACTCAAGTGTCTTTTAAAAAGTGTAAAGGGGAAAGAGCTTAGAGGTCTAACCAGGCCAGATGCCCTTGTAACTGCAAGGGGTTAGTATTTTGGGTTGAGAATATTTTGAAAAGAATAACACAATGATCCCAATTGAGCTCAGTTTGGCTTACTTTTCAGTAAACATGCCAAGGACTGGGCTCCGCAATAACTTTCCAATTTACACACAGAGATATATTTCTTTCCACATTTTAAAATCAAAACAAAATCAAAACATTTTAAAATCAAAATCAAAACAATCAAAATCAAATTGTAAATAAAACCTTATCTGCATATGTCTAGATGCCATATCTGACCAAAAAATCCCTCAAAATAATCAGAATCAGAATATGTAAAGTGATGCTACTTTACGCATGCTCTTATTTATGCTTTATGATCTTATACATTTCGTAAGTCACTTGGATATCTTTTTCTGTGTGGCAATATAATGTAATCACCACCACCACCACCAAACTGTTTCTTTTAGGATCTCCTCTCTTGGAATTGCCTGCCTAATATTTGTCATTATTTCATATCTTAGATGATGATGATGTGTGGTTAGCTGCTCACTTTATAAAGTCAGAAGGGACTAATTTATAAGATCTGCCCGAAAAATAAACTTTTAAGCAAGATGTTGCAATTGCAAGCCACACTTGAGAAACACAAATTGGGGAGCTAGGAGTTAAGTCACTAATTACAGTTTATTTATCTTCCTTATATTGAGTTTGGCAGTTCTGACTATCTTTTCACTGTACAGTGTTGGAGGTCAATTAGGATTCAGCTGATCCTGGAGTCAGTTGACAATGATATTTATAATTAGATGGAGGGAAAGTGAAGGAGCCGATGTTTTCTCTTTCTCTCCCTCATTAGGGCTGGTTGGCTCAGCCAGTTTTATTGCTAGCTTAAAGTCAAGGAAAAAGGTCATGTGATTGTTTCCTAAATGAACTGTTTTGCAAAGTGCTGTTGTCTTTTTTATGGATGTCTCCATCCTTCATAAAAAGTAACAGTTCTTATTAAAAAGGGGGGGGGGGGAAATCCCACCATTCCTCATAGTTGACAATTGAGATCGGTCATCTACACAAGGCTTTTGGCCACCAAGACTTAGGTAGAGATACTTTTAGGGAGGAGCCACACTGTAAATTTAGAGTGCCTGCACCATACATTTAAAGCACATGATGTCTCCCAAAGAATTCTGGGAACTGTGCTTTGTTCAGGACACTGGAAATTGTAGCGCTGCAAGGGGAAACTACAGTTCCCAGGATCCTTTAGGTGAAGCTATGTGCTCTATCTAAATGTGCATTGGATGTGCTTTAAATATAGGGTGTGGATCTGTCCCCTTTTAAAAGTACTCCTGTGTTTGTTTCTGAAACAATAAGGACTGGGTTCCCCCGACCCCAGTTTGCCTAAATAAACCAGAACTTGCCTTGTGTATGAGAGCAGAATTTGCTTCTGGAAGATTCTCCTCAGAATTCTCCTATGCGAATTCGGATGAGAAATGTTCCCCAGATATTCTCTGCATATTCAACATGTTGCCCATTTTGTGTGCTCAGTATCCAAGTTTCAATAACCGATAGACACCTGCCTTTTGAAGACAGCCTGCTTCTTTTTTGTACTGCCTTGTTGCTGTTTCCACTGAATTGCCTAAAAAAGGAAATCTTTTAACATCCTAAAATCAAAAACCAATGGGGGAGGCTTGGTGGGGAGAGAGTGCCTGTCTCTGCAATGTTGAGAGAGCTTGCATGAAGAAAGATATCTGGTATTTGATCAGCAACATCTCATGTTACTTTTGTACAGGCTTGAAAGTTAAGGTTCGACTGCATTTGAAAACTAGCGTGCAGCAGGATTTTGTTTGGCGTCCAAGGCTGCAATCCTCCGTGGGGCTCTCCTTCCTATCTCCTGAGCCCCAAGATCTTCTTGCAGTGTTGCTGCACCAGGGAGAGAAGAGATGCTGTGGCAAGGTGAGTCAAGGGGGGGGGGGCGACCAATTTTTGGAAGGCTTGTGGGACCTTCACAGAATGATAGTAGTAGTAGTAGTAATAATAATAATAATAATAATAATAATAATAATAATAAATTTTTATTTATAACCCGCCCTTCCCGGTTCAGAAAACCGGGCTCAGGGCAGCTAACAACAAATTTAAAATACTTAATTGTAGAAGCAGCATAAAATACAGTATAAAAACATGAATAACAATAAAATTCAAAGTTCAGAAATCAATTTGGGGAAAATCCATCTAATAAGCATTAGATAGTCGCCAGGGCTAACTGGTTGAATTAGTCCTACTTGGGCCAGCGGAGAATTAGAGTCTCACTGTGGCCTGGGACACATCAGAAGAACAGTCTCCCCCCACTCGGTAAAATAATTATTTTTAAATAAAAAATGGGGTTGGGGGTGCAAAAACCTTTGGGCAGGGAGCAGATCTGGTCCATGGGCTGTTGGTTAGCTGTCCCTCCTATACATAGTTGCTTGGGAGTAGGGAAGGAGGAGAAAGTCAATTCAATTTGCATTTAAAGGCGAACCCACCTAATTTGCACTTCTGAAACAATACACACATGAAAGACAGCCTCCCTTCAAAATGTGCATGTCTCTGAATTTTACTGTGCAATTCTCTAGACAAGTACAGCAATGTGCATAAAAATGCATATATAGGAGCAAAGTGTGCGTAAGATGCATATTAGTGAAATGTATCATCATCACCATCTTTTAAATTTATATCCTGCCCTTCCTTCTGAAGGGGCCCAGGGGCAGCCAAAACACAGAAGATAGAACAATTAAATACCCCAAAACACAATACAGATGCAGACCGGGAAATATCTTTGCAAAAATCTAATAAGCATTAGATAGTCGCCAGGGCTAACTGGTTGAATTAGTCCTACTTGGGCCAGTGCATTTGGAAAAATTGCATGCAAAGGTGTGAATATTAGGAGAAATTAGCACTGAAATACTGGTGAATTTTCACAAGGACTTAAAAATGAAAAATAAATAAATCACAAACTGATGTTGAAATCTGGAGGGTGGAAGTTAATATTGGAAAAATAAAAAACAAAATGGATATGGCTAGATGCATCTATCCCTACCTGGGATTCAATCACATTGAATTCAATCGGGTTTTCTTCTAAGGAGACATATAAAAGATTGCAGTGTAACAAGTTTTTGATGGAGAGCATGCAGAGGATGCCTTAAGGACAGCTTGACCTGGAGGAACACTATTAGTAGGGCCCCCATGCTACAGAATTCTGGCTGTCTGGCCTCAAGTCGAGCATTGAGTGTCACACATTGGTCCATGCCACGGAACACTCTTCCAGCAGAGATTTGGCAGGCACCCTCGTTTATTGAGTTGTTCTTGTTTTATTATATATTTTGTATTTTTATATTGTGATTTTATCTTGGGAACTGCCCTGAGACCTGCAGGTACAGGGTGGTATACAATATTGTTGTTGTTGTTGTTGCTATTATTTACTTTCAGACATCTCTTGAAGACTTTTTGGTGCAAACCTATGTAGTTGTTTAATTTGTCATTCACCTGCCTATCTATATTATTTATTTATTTATTTATTTATTTATTTTATTTTTAAACAACATTTTATAGTCTGTATACGGTGATATAGAAACACTTTTATGAATTAAAAAGATAAAAAGATAATAAGGGCATTTAGTATTTGTAAGCCACTTTGAGATTCTTCATTTTTATGATCAATGGCATATCCATTTTGTATAATGGTAATAATGGTAACAATGATGATGATGATGATGATGATAAACAGCTGAGAGATTCTACACCTGTCACAATCAAAACACGTCTAAAGCGCATGATAATTTTTGAGCTAAACAGTTCACTCTCACCATGTGAATTCATATCCAGATATCTGCATTCTGATTTACAAATCAGAGAATGTTGGCCAATTATTATTATTTTTCCATTTTTGTGTGCAAATCTTAATGACCTTGGTTTGGTTAGTTCAGTTTGCGACGTTATGATTTTGTAAAGTTAAAATGCCAGAGAACACCCTGCCGAACCTTAAATAGTTGCTTAACTATCCATTAAAAGCCTTCACTCAATCCTCTCCAACCAGAAGCCTATGGAAAGCTGGCAGGTAGGACCTGAGCACAAGAGGATTTACACATACACCAATATCCATAAAAGGAGTGGAATCAGAAAAAAACAACAACAATATTTTGAAAGAGCAGAAGAAACCAGCAGTGAACAGGGAAAAGGGGAGAAGAGCAAGGCATTCATTTCTCTGACTCCCTCCCCTAGCACAGTGTGGGAACTCACATAAAGGAAACAACACGGTCCCTATTTATGGGAACAGGTCTACTCCAGGTCAGTGCTGGAAAGTTAGCTGTAACTTGGGACAGAGACTGCAGTGGACTTGCCAATATTAAGGTGAACAGTGGCTTCCCTAGAAATTGTCTCTGGGTGCCCAGGGACTTTCAGTTCAGAGCGGTGCTCTATAATAAATAATAAATTTTTATTTATACCCTGCCCTTCCTGGTTTAAAAACCGGGCTCCGGGCGGCTAACAGCAAATATAAAACATTGATTAAAATGCGACTTAAAAACAGCATAAAACAGCATAAAATACAACATAAAATACAGCATCAATATCAATAAAATTCAAAAATTCAGGGGTCAATGGGGGGGGGGATAAACAAACAGACAAAAACCCAGTCAGTAGACATCAAATGATCACCAGGGCTAACTGGCCAAGTTGGTCCTACTAGGGCCAGCAAGGAGACCAGGGAAGAATTTAAATGTGGGGTCCCAGAAAGGGTTTCTTCATAGAAGAGGAAAGGGAAAAGGGAATAGAGGATCAGGCTAATTCAAAGTGAAGGCCAGTCGAAATAGCTCTGTCTTGCAGGCCCCACAGAAGGAGATGAAATAATGCCTTCTGAGACATGCTTAGCAGCACAATCTGCCCTTCCCGCTTTCACCTGCACTGCGGGACATTTTAAAAATACGTAGGTTTATAAATGATTGTGGCCCTGTCTTCTCTTCTGGTCTGGTCTCAAACATCACAAGTATACTACTTTACAATAGACCCATTGTAAATACAACGTGCACAGCTGCAGCAACACAGAGACAAGACGGGACACATCCTTACAATAGTGCATACGTTGTTCAGGGACTGCCAAACTTTTTGGGCCTGTGAACACATTGGCAATCTTGAGAATTTGTCATGGGTACCACACGCTTCAACCCTAATTTCAGCAGGGAGAGGGGCCAGTGGGTACTAGAGAAGGTCTCTGTAGGTTCATATGCACCTGCAGGTATCACATTGGCCATCATAGTTTAACTATGAAATTTGTTGCCATTAAGATGTGGTGATGGCCACAAACCTGCATAGCTTTCAACCTGCTGTTCATCCTAAGCTTTTGTCTTACGAGGTCGTTTGGACAAAGAACCACAGCTTATGGATGGGAGAGCATCTATCGTGCATACAAAAGATCTCAGGTTTAGTCTCTAGGTAGGGCCAGAAAAGATTTTTGCCGGTCAGGATAGATGATACTGAGATGGGAGGATGAATGGTCTCAAAATGCAAGGCAGCTTCCTAGGTCCCAGATACTGAAAAATCACATCTCCGAATGCATAACACTGGTTTAAAATACTGAGGGGTTTGTTTTTTTATTAAAAAACCCACGATTTTGGAGATGCTTTAATTTGCCGGCTTGTTGCTGGGCCTTTGGGACACAAACTGTAGCCATGATGCCAAGATTTTCTTTACAGCCAGGAGAACAAGATTTTTATTATTATTATTTTTAAAAAACTTCTTCTTTTTTTGAAATGCCAAAGGCTCCTTCCTCCCCCCCCCCGCTTTTTTTTTTTTTTTTTTTTTTACACCACTGAAAATGCGGAATCTATTGTAAAGATAAATTTCATACGATGTGTCAAAATACTGAAGCCAGAGCCAGTTGGCTGCTTTGGCTAGCATGACCAAATGCCAGCACAATGAAACCTCCTTGTCTAGGAAGACCTCATGCTGAATTAGAAGCTGTTGCTGCATTACAGAGCGAATTTGTCTTTCTTTTGTGTTGGCTTTGCCAATAGACAACACATTTTAGGAGACAATGGAAATTTTCCATCTTTCCTTCGTTCCCACTTTCTGATGAAGAAGCTTCTCACCTGAAGTGGACGGAATGGTCAAGAAAGGTGCCATTGTGGAGACATTTTATACATGACGCTGGTACGAAATGAAGGCTACGAAGAACAAAAGGAACGTAGAATGATCCCTCGGCCTGATGGTGTTTTATATCACTCAAAGGTATTTGCTCAGCAGAAAGTGGTGATGGGGTTGTCATCCGCATATTGTGATGGATGATGCTCCAGCAAGAGTTTCTAAGAAAGCATTTCTGAAAGTGAATGCAACCTTTCGGTGAGCGTGGGAGCTTCAGGCCAGCATTTCTCAACCTGCCACCTTCCAGATGTTTGGGACTACAGTTCCCATTTTTGCTGGCCATTGGCCAGGCTGGTCAGCAAATTAGATGTAGTCTAAAACATATGGAGGGCAACCAGTTTCAGGAAGGCTGCTGTAGGCAACCACTGGGCAACTCCATCAGTGACAGCAACAAAACAAATGAGGCTGCAGGACCCGCCGTAACATTACAGCTGCAATCTCAAGTGCACTTAGCAGCAAATTAATAGGACTGAATTCAGTGGGACTTCCCCCTGTTTAAACGTGCTAAAGGCTGGGACAGGGGACTTTCAGCCCTCTAGATGTTGTGGGACTGCAATGCCCATCATCCCTGACGTGGCTGGGACTGATGGGAGTCCACGCAGGATGGGAGGGCCACACAAGCTGTCTCCTAGGGTATTTCCATTATAACGTTGCCATCTGGATCCGGTGATCCTTTTAATGTATGGAAACAGCATTGCACATCCAGAGCTATCCTTAAGCCGGATCCCATCAATGATGGGAGCCAATGTGCTCATGCATTTGTTCACAACATCCATGTTGACATGGATGTGGACATTCATTGCCACTTCCAGAAAACACTCTACTATGGTATTTGTCCAAATGAAGCTGTCCAGAAACCAGCCTTGGGTCAAGGTGTCATCTAAAGAGAAGTTGTATGGGTGAGACTTTGGGATGAAAAGTCTTAGTATGTACGCAAGGGAATTGCATCAGGCTTGGTGACTAACTGCTACATAGCACAGTTGCTCAGGTGAACTCAGTGAGGAACACAGGAACCTACTTATTTGTTTCATGGCATATACAAGCCACCTTGAGCATTTAAAATGGAAAAATCATGTATTATTTAAATAAAACAATAAATGAACTATAACAGCCTTGGCTATCTCTTGATCTACTGTATGCATTTTTCATTGATTTCTCTACGTTTTCCACCCTCAGAATGATCACCGAAATAAAATATCATATTTAACAATTCCCAAAATGACAGCAAGTATGCATCCATTTAAATAGATCTGAATCTTTTCCAGATTTGTCTTCCAAGCATCACTTAAGAAACTGTTTGTTCAGTTTCGTATGAGGAGCTGCCAAAATATGTAGTGCCAGATCTGGTCTCTCATTGCAAAATAAAAGTGTGGTCACTTAACAGTATATGCAAAGAAAATTTCTGTTTTGCAAAAAGTTTAAAATGTTGTTTTAGGGGTGGTTTTCTCCCCCCCCCCTTTTTTTTCTTTCAAAAGTAAATTGCTGTGTTGAGCTGCTAAGAACCAACTGGGTTTTGTTCAGCTTTTCACGGCTTACTGCAAATGTATTTAACTATGGTCCGGGGATTTACAGTCTCTAAGCTGATGCGCTGAGCTGTAGCTTACGCTCATAATGATTTTTGTGGCATAATAGGCTGTCAAAACAAATCTGCTTCTATATTTGTGTGTGTATGTGTGTGCTTGCATTTTCGTCCATCCCTTTCGTCCCTTTCGTCCAGATTTTTGTCCATCCCTTATTAAAACAAGGATTTTATTTTTACCTATAAGGGTGTGTCGGTTTTAATGTGGACAATAGTCACCGATGTAAAAGAAAAAGATTGGGAATCAAGATTCAGAAGTAATGATTATATGTGATTGTTAGTAGTTTTGCACATTGTGCTCTGCGCATAATGTGTGGTGTAAGGCACAAAGAAATATTTTCTTCTTGAAATGTTAGGCACGATATAATCATGTTAAGAAGGGGGAAGAGCTTTCCGACCTCCCTACAGAAGCACACACCATATTATGCTGAATTAAAAGAGGAGTAAGGTACAAACAATATAAATATGTTAGCTTCTTGGCACCCTATGAAAAGAGCTCTCAAATAAAGAACTTTAAAAAGCAGCCCAATCCAATGCCGGTTTAAGTGTGCCTAACCCTTTGAAATCAATTGATTTTGCACGCCTAATTCTGCGTAGGAATGAATTGAAGAGACTCTAATCCCAGATCAAGGAGAATATGTTACTGAGGAGTCGAGAGGGACTTGGCTATTCTTTTATTTTATTTTAATTAATATTCTTCGTGTATGCTTTGCCTTTTTGATTCAAAGGTCTACCACGTTTAATTACTTAAATTTATTGTGTTCTGAACGGCAAAGCAATCACACTGGACAGCAGTATAATACCAAACGCTGAATCCTATTCTCTCTCTCTCTCTCTCTCTCTCTGTTGAAAATATTTTAGAACAAGCTCTGCAGGAATGTTCAGCTATCATAGGTCAGATATAATGAAGAGGCAATGTAATCACAGGTAGGTACAAAAAGTACACACAGCAAAAGAGTTGGGGGGGGAGGAATAGTTGATATTTTAGCAAATTATTTTATATATTTTAGCAAACTATTTTAGCAAATAGTTGACCATTTAGCAAAGAAAGGATTCACCTTGTGTGTTCTGTTGCTCTGTGACTTGTACTGGGCTCTGTCTGGAATTTTCTTATGTTCTAGGTATCTGACTTGATTCAAAATGTTACGGAGTATAGAAGCTGTATTTATGAAGGGGCAACGTCCAGTTGTGCTTCATACTGGTTTATCAACTGGGTTCAGCTGTCGTATGAAGCAAATGGAGCTCACATAGAGAGACTTTGGACACACAGTATGATGACAGAGTGATCCAAAAGCACAACCACCTCCCATTTTGCTCTTCCTCTGCCATATCCCCATAGGCATTATTTTCACTGCCTCCACACCTAATACCCCATACTTAACTTTCAACCTTTGCCAAACAAATGCACACTGTATAGCAGGAGGGCTACTCCCATTGAAAATAGAACGCCGCCATCATAAATGAGCTCTAGTCTTAATTTTGCATATGATCGGTTTCTCAATATTGTTATTTCCACGAAGGGTGTAATTTCCAGATAATAAAACACGGCTCTCATTTCCACCCAATTGCTGCATGATTATTTTAATGCTAAAAATACACTTAGTGGGTACAGAGTGATAGGGACCATTACCCTCCACCCCCACAAACGTTGTGCTTATCACCCCATCTGCCACCCCAAATGCTAAGCCTTAGCAACATCACTGCTTTCCAGCGTGGTTTATTATTCAGGGTTTTTGGTGTGTTTTTTTGCGGAAAGAGAGTTAGAGGAAATACAGACATTTCGGGATTAAAGGAAGAGAGTGGAAAACGTAGACTGAGAATAAATGGCGCTGCCGTTCTGCCGAGGGCTTTGTGGTGGCTACAGCAGTTTCTCACTGTGCATTTGTGTGGGTCTCATGTGTCTCATATATATATATAGGGTATAAAAAGGTAAAGGGACCCCTGACCATTAGATCCAGTCATGGCCGACTCTGGGGTTGCGGCACTCATCTCGCTTTATTGCCTGAGGGAGCCGGTGTACAGCTTCCAGGTCATGTGGCCAGCATGACTAAGCCGCTTCTGGCGAACCAGAGCAACACACGGAAATGCTGTTTACCTTCCCACCGGAGCGGTACCTATTTATCTACTTGCACTTTGACGTGTTTTCGAACTGCTAGGTTGGCAGGAGCCGGGACCGAGCAACAGGAGCTCACCCTGTTGTGGGGATTCGAACTGCCGACCTTCTGATCGGCAAGTCCTAGGCTCTGTGGTTTAACCCACAGTGCCACCTGCGTATCTAATGTGTCCTAAGAATAGTGAGTGATAGCCCAACATTAGTCATGCTTTGATCCATTGAAATCCGTGGATTTCAGTTACTTCTCCATTCGTTTCAATGGGTTGACTCTGAATTCACAGCCACACCAAACTATTTAAGCACACGACTTTCCTCAAAGAAGCTTGGGAACTGTAGTTTACTCCTCACAGAGATCCGATTCAAAGCACCCTTTAACAAACTGCAGTTCCCAGGATACTTTGGTGAAGCTGTGTGTTTTAAATGCATAGTGTGGCTGGGACCTAGGTACAGTGGTACCTCAGGTTACATACACTTCAGGTTACAGACTCCGCTAACCCAGAAATATTACCTCGGGTTAAGAACTTTGCTTCAGGATAAAAACAAAAATCGTGTTCTGGCGGCGCAGTGGCAGCAGGAGGCCCCATTAGCTAAAGCGTTGCTGCAGGTTAAGAACAGTTTCAGGTTAAGAACAGACCTCCGGAACGAATTAAGTACTTAACCCGAGGTACCACTGTATGATTATAATCTGAGAGCACCCAGAGAAGGAAGATGTGAACGTCAGTTCAAAGACACTTAAGATAGCTTTGTAGGCTAGGGACATATGGCATAATAAAGCATGCTCTGAGGGGGGCAGGAACCCTATATATTTCAAAACTAAGAAATGGAAAATGTAGGCTTATCCTGCATTAAATTGTCATGGAATTTGAGCACTAGGATCTGATCCCAGTTTCGGAATTCCTTCTTGCTGCAGGAGAAGCAAGGCTGCTGGAAAAAAAATTCAGCTGCCGATAAATGCTAATGGAAGGATTAGTGGACTTTAAGTTTGCTTTGAAACAGTTACTGGTGATGTCTGCATGTGAGTATCTTGTCAAAATATTTTCATTTCTGTTACCGCTGTGAGATCCTCCAGGACTGGCTCCCAGAGTTTTACTCACTGTATTACAGACTCTATATGTTAAACAAATTTGGATATATTTTTTTCAAAGACTTCATTATGATACAAACATACATTTTTCTTAAAAGGACTTGTTTAGGAGGTGATGCACCCAAACCGGTTTGCTTTGTAATTACATGAAAGGCAGGACAAATTGTTTTTGCGTGTGTCTTATTTGGGTATTCTTTGTAGTGCAATGAATAGAATATTGTGCAGTGTGAAGGAGATGAAGGTCAAAAGCCTGCTCAGCCATGAAACTCCCTGGGTAGTATTTGGAAAGGTTCTATCCACCTTACCTACTTCATAGTTAAGTTGTAATTGACTGGCTAGAAACTATAAAAGATAATGCACATTCAAGATTTTGTAATTTCCTCTGCTTAAGAATATTTCCCCATGTGTACTCCCTGAAGCATCTCTAAGATATTTTGCAGTTTTTGTGCAGTTTTCAGCATGATCATTGTTGGTTTTAGTATTTTTATATTTTGATTAAAAGGAAATAAACGTTAGGTAAAATAAATGGAGATTTCCCTGCCTGCCTAGATCCAAATTTGGAGCAAATGCCCTCAGGTGGACGAGCCACACCAATGTTTTAAAATCACAAAACATGCAGCAAAGTAGAGGGTGGAAATACAGACGGTTAGGCTTTCAAAATATCTGCTTCTAGGTTGCTTCCAATGTTCCCCACTTCCCTCAGCATAGAAAGAGACCACATGTTTGGTAAGCTAAAAATAGTTTACTTACAACCTTTTCAAAGGTCAGATTCATATGTTTTTCCATACAGTGGCAAGAAAAGACAGGCAGTTTAACTGAGTTTCAAAGTGGTAATAGTTTCTAAATTATTTGTATAGAAACACAAAGATGGATTGCTTAAGCCACGCATTCTAAGCTTAAAGCATCTAGTTTACACCTCCTTACTGGTAGAATTCACTAGGTAGAAAAAGAGAATGGAGAGTTTGGTAACCCTTCCTCCCAAGGTATGGGTGTGTGACCTAGCTAGGTCTGGCAGGACAGCTTACTCTATTGTTTTAACTCATCGTGCATTAATTAGAGTTAAGCATGTTGGTAATATGAGGCTAGATATATCCCACAATCACAAGATAACTTCCCCTGCATTCAGGTTACTGATCAGAATATGATGCTTGATTCACTGCTGACATGCAGGAATCACACAAAGAATTATATAGAGTTGTTACTTTGCCATATTAACTATCTCAGAAATAAGCACTGTCAAGCTCCAAAATAGTTTTGCAAAATAGGTTTTGAGAAGACGAATAAACAAATATAAATCCAGTTTAAATAACTCTTTGTTTAGAGTACTGAGGCAGGTTGCACACTGAAAAGGGACAGAAGATAAATTTGTTCAGTTAGCACTGTAAGGTGAACCTATCTAATCTGCATTTCCCAAACCAAGATGTGAAGCAAAATGCAGCTGTCCTTCAAAAACGGCACTTTTTGATGTAGTCATCCAACCAAAAGTGCACATATTGGGGGAAGTTGGTGCAATATATTGTATGTTAGTGAACATAATGTACAGAAATTCATTATATTAGGGGAAATTGCTTGCAAGTAAACATGCAGAGAAACATATATTGGAAGTTAGCACAAAAATATGCACATATTTTCATGCAGGCTTTTAAACAAAATTGTAAATTGTTGTTGAAGTGGGGTAAAATGAACTTAAGGCTTGAAAAATGAGAAATGGAAATCAGAAAACTGATCTCAGATCAGGAGTAGAATGCAGCCTATTGTTTTCACCAGGATTAAGTGTGGAGCAAAATAGTATAACCCATTGCTCTCTAGCCACTGTGATAAACAGTAACTAGCCTTTTCTAAGTTGGAGCCATAGCTTAGTGGTAGAGCACAGGCATGGAATGCTGAACGCCCCGGGTTCAAACTTTGGCATCTCCAGCACAGAGGATCAAGTAGCTGGTGGTGGGGAAGATCTCTTCCAGAGTCCCTGGAGAGGCACTGCCAGTCAAAGAAGACAATCCTGAACCAAAGGGACCAATAATCTGGTATAAGGCAGCTCCCATGCTCTACAATAAGAACAGGTTTCATTCCTAGCCCCTTCTCTCAAAAACTGGTACTTGGATGGATTTGGAATGGTGGTGCACCTTTAAGAACTCTGCTACTGAAATTCTATATCCTGATGTAATCTGGTGAACCGGGTTCGTGTCTCCGCTCCTCCACATGCAGCTGCTGGGTGACCTTGGGCTAGTCACACTTCTCTGAAGTCTCTCAGCCCCACTCATCTCACAGTGTGTTTGTTGTGGGGGAGAGGGGGAAAGGAGATTGTTAGCCTCTTTGGGTAGTGATAAATCAGGATACCAAATCCAAACTCTTCTTCCTCTTCTGATACTACTTAGTCTATTCTGCTCATACTTTGTTGTGCAGAAAACCTACCGGTGGCTGCTGTCCAATGCCATTTCCGCTTTGCCCACCAACAATATTTGTGCTGCACTGTTTTAGACCAATGAGAAACTGAGGCAATGCAATGGTACCTGACCTTTAGTCCTCACCAAAAGTGGGAACACTGATGTCTGGTTTTTCACTTGGCATTTTGATAAACCTTCACATTCCCAACACAAAAGGCAGTGTGTAATTAAGACTTCAGTCCTTTACACACTGACCTGGAAGTAAGTCCCACGGACTACAATGGGACTTACTTCAGAGTAAGGATAGAAGGAATTGTCTATTTCAGTTCTCCCAGTTTCTCCCTTTTGCCACCATAAATCCAGTTCTCCACATTTTGCAGCAATTTACATTTTTTAAAAAAATACCTGAAAATTCACCAGCATTTTATTGTGTGAATTTCTTCTAATAAACACATTTTATATGGGGTTTTAACTAATGTGCAGATATTTTTCAATCAATTTCCCCATATAGAATGCATTTTGTGTGCTGTTTTCAGTAATGTCTTTATTTTTACGCACACATCCCTATAATATATGCATGTTTTTAAACAGTGTTTGATTGGAAAACCACATTGCAAAATTCAGAGATGTGTGAATTTCAAAGGATAGCTTTCAAAGGAAAGCATGAATTGGACAGTTTCAGCTTTAAACGCATACTGACTCAAATTTCTCCTCCACCCCTACTTCTGAGTTGACATGCATAGGTTTGTGTTGTTGGTGTTATTTGAATAACTCATCTTGTCTTTCATGATCTCTGATGCCCATTTGTGTCTCTTTCCAGAAGGTGCACAGGGCAGGTCATCCCACTCTTGCTACATGACAGAGAATAAATCTCACACTCCCATTTCAGATATGCTGAGATAAGTAGAACGCAGAACCTGAAATGCTTAGCTCCCCCTTCCCCCCAAAAGATAAACAAACCAATAAGAGCTCAGTCGGAGAACATGCTTGGCCAATGAGGAACAGCTTGGAGGGAACATTCGGAACGACTTGGGATCATGACATTAGCCATAGCTGCCTGATGCCAGTCTCCATGGGAAGGCAAGGACCCTTCAGATTGGTCTAGATTTGGGGTGTTGCTGCCTCAACACCTATACCGTAACAGTTAACATTAAGAATTATGTAGACAAAGTATATGCATGTTGTGAAAAGAACAGAATCTTGACAATTAAAGAAATCGGGGGAACAGTGAAGGATGCCATGAAGGAAGAGCATATTTTGGCCCAACTTAAAGTAGGAGGAGAAGAAGAGGGTGGGGGAAAGAAAAACAGGCCCTTCTCAGCAGTGAAGCAGAGAGAAGTATTATCACATTGTCAAAGAATCTTTTGATCTTGGAAGGATGCAGCCTCCAGAACGTAACCATATTTGACTGAACCCCCAAAGAAATCTTTTGTTTTAATTGCTAATTTGCGAGATGGGAGAGTTGCATCTGGTGAAAACGGAGAGGGACCACACACGGGCCCATTTGTTACCTGGAAGACTTCATAGTGGCATTCCCAACTCAGTGGGAAGGCACTGGGACTCACACACCGTCTGCTGTCTAATTGTATTTTGGCTCAATTTGGTGCATGCAAATAGGACTGGGCTGCAAAAGATGGTTCAGGAAACCCTAACAGGATATCAAATACCAGGCAGTGCAGAGCAGATGGTAAAATAATTTTCTAAAGCAATATTCAGGAAGTTTACAGTAGACTAAGGAATGGGAAAATAGCAGGTGGGTAAAAACAGAACTGTAACAGGTTATGAATTGTCAATTATAGAGAGAGCGGGAGACAGAGCGGGAGACAGAGAGGAGTTGGGGGGGATTGACTTTGATGACGAATGGGTAGGAAAAATCAACAGGAAGAAGGATGACAAGAGACACATAGCCACAGTCCAAGGTGACAACATTTATCAGGACAGATAGTAGTGCAGGATAGTTTTCCGTTGGAGTTGGGTTTGGTTGATAAATGCATGCTCATCACTTGATGACTGTCACATCAAGTAATGACTTATATGCGCAAACATCTCCTTTCAGAAATAGCACCCCAGAGGGCACTTTAGTAACTCACATCTCCTCGAACACAATTCTTTCCAATGGAACTGGAACTTACTAATCATCTTCTTGGATAAATGCCTCTTCAATTGCTCTTTAGCGCTCTCTGTTGTTTGCTCATTACATCCACACAAGCTCTGCTGTTAGTTTTAGATTTTAGATAATCAGCTGTATAATCAAGGGTAGAGAAAACCTGCCTTTGACACCTAAGATATATGTTTGCAGGCCCCATCCTATTCCCATGACTGTTATTTGTTTTATTAAAAGCAGTTTAATATAGACTTTAAAATGCTTGTAACCTGCTCTCAGACCTTATGGTGAAGGACAGGAAAGAAAACGAATTCACCATCATGTGGCACAGGCCTTACAGTGTCACCAACCTCATATAATTCAGCGTAAGGGCTGTTTCAAGTTGTTTGCCTTCCTCATAGAAATTGTCACAACTCTGATGGAAAAAAGCATTGGGTTGAATCCATTGTCTAAAGCTGGGAGTGGGTGGATAAAACTCAGGGTACCCTGGTAAAGGGGCCCAAGATAGAGTTCTGTCTGAAAGCCTAGAGGGGCATGATGGGCCATAGAACACCCCTGAAAAATGTCCTGGTGGGATTTCCCCATTAGTTCTGTGTCAATGGGGGCGAGTGTGCCCTTTCGCCAGAATTGACCCTGATGGAAATATTAGCCAGCAATTGGGTTGACTGATTCAGGATACATACCGAATGCCTATGCCATATCTGGCTTACATCTGTAATCAATAAAATTGTGACCATTTCGTTCCCATGCTGGGTGTCATATATTTCTTACTGAATGCACACTGTTGATCAGGACACTTTTAATGTGTTGTGTTGTGTGGTTGTTGTTGTTGTGTTTCTGTATATTATGTTGGAAGATGTCCAGAGTAGCAGCCCAGTCAGATAGACAGGGTACAAAAAATATTCCTCCTTCTCCTCCTCCTCCTCTACTTCTTCTCTCTCCCCTTCGTCGGTAACCACTGGGTAGCTGTGCTGTGGCCTACAATGGCTGTAGTGTTTGTGGTGAAACAAGAACATTCTTAAAGTGAGTTTAAGAGGAATATTGGCAAACTGGAAAGTTATCCAGAGGAAGGTAACTGGGGTGGTGAGGGTGGAAACCAAGTCCTAGAAGGAACAGTTGAAAGGTATGGGTGTATATTTAACTTGGAAAAGAGAAGGTTAACAGGAGACATGGCAGCTGCCTTCAAATATCTGAAGAACTGTAATACAGAAGATAGAGAAGACTTGTTCTGTTTTGCTTTGGAGGCAGTGCCCGGTAAGTTTAGGGCCTCAGATTTTGAGGAGTCTCCACATAAAAGAGCTTATTAAGTTTCCAGTGTTTACACAATTGGCAAATTAAGGAAATGGGGTGAAGCTTATTCGAAAACAGACATTATTATGATATGGCAAAAATGCACTTAATGGTTGCACAATTATTTATTGCATTGTGTTTATAAATCTGTGCAGGAAAATTGATAACATAACTTTCATATATGCTAAGTGAGAAGTCAGTATATTTTTATTTAAATGTTTCATGTGCAAATAAGCTTATTGCAAGGTATACATTTTAATAGTTTCCTGTTGCCTATGTACCAGTACACATGTAAATATAACACTTCAGTTTTTTCTATTTTCATTGCCTGTTCTGTTGGAACAATACACTTTTGGTAAGGGGAGGGGGCGAGGTGGGGGTGCAATGCTATGGGACCTCATAAGCTTTGACATAGTTTAGGGCCTCAGCATGTCTTAATCTGATCCTGTTCAGAGGGCAGGACTAGAACTAATGAGTGGAAATTACAAGGAAGCAGATTTTGGATAACATTACAGGACACTTCCTAACAGTAGGAGTGTCGTTGACAGTGGAACAGGCTGCCGTGGGAGGCAGCGAGTGTGTTGTCTTCTGCTGCTTATTTAGAAACTCGTGAAAAGCTGAGTTAAGGGTATTTCTGAAGAGGCTTGGGAACTGCACGGAGTAATAATTCACTTCTTTAGCCAGGCCACTACTCTGAGACAGCTCTCTTGGAGCCAAACTCCCCCTGCATCATTGCCATTTCTCTGAAAGGTCACACGTGCCAGATATTTAATAGGTGATGCATACATTACAGTGAGCTGGTGATACTTAAGCAGAAGCTGCACATCATCTGTCATGAATACTGTAGTTGCACGCTGCATTGTGGATCATCACTCAGCAGGGAGGGCAGGTTGACTCCATGACACTCAAGGTCCTTGACAGTTCTAAAACCTTATGTTGTAAATGCCGTTCAAAGCATAGTATGGAGTTTGTGAGAGTAACTACATGCATATGCTGAAATTGGGCTAGCTGGCCCTAGTTGGAAGACGTTGCTGGGACTGGCGTCTAGCCCCTGCTTCCCTCTCTAGCCCTCTGCCTCTGGACTCCTCCCAAGCAGATGTAAACTATGGTGAGGAAGAGGGACCCCATTCACTGCTCAGCAGTGTGCAAGGCTCCTCATCATTTGGGTGTCGGTGGAAGAGGAGAGCTCACTGTAGAAGGGCTGGCAGCTGCTGTGAAAGTGAGGCATCGTCTGGCTCTTCTCTGTCAGAGTCTGCGCCCAAACTGAGACCCTTGGCCCTTAGCTGAGTGCTTGAACAGCTTCCTTCTTCTACCTCCCCGTGTTCACTCAAGCCTCCTGCTTCTTCCACCTCCCAGCTGGTCCCCTCCTCAGATCTGTCCTCAGTGTTCCACCACCACTGTCCTGGGTCTAAGTCTTCTTCCTCTGTGTCATCCCTGGGGAGGTCTTGGACTGGCGTCTCCTGACACTCTTCGTCATCCAGCCAGTCCCTGATACCCTGGGAAGTAGGTTATCCTATTTATCTCTCTCATGGATCATGCCCAATGCATCCCACATCTGTAATGACAAGTTAGATCAAATATCAAATAAATGAAACATAAATGCATGAGAAGTCGCTACGAGGAAAGAACACATGCACCACACAGAGCTACAGTTCCTTGTGTTGTAGAACTGATTGTTAAATCGCTCTGTAAACTGTAACTCTGAGGGGAATGTAGGGGTCTCCAAACAATTTTCAGCACACTTAGCAAACTACAGCTCCCAGAATTCCTTAGGGGAAACCACGTTTGCTTAAAGTGCTTTGAATGTATGATGTGAATGTGGTCATTGTCTCCAACAGCCGGTTCTGGCAACTTGACATATCACTTTCAGAACCCCTGTGACCCACTTTGAAGAATATTTCAGTGGGGCTTCCAAGATATGTAAGGAATTATATAAGTATGAGATACACTCAGTGTGAGAGCCAAATCTCTGGGTGGTTCGCTCACTACAAGCTCCAGAATCCTTGGAATAATATCTAAATGCTACTGATTCACACAGTATGTAGCGTAATGTAATCAATACAAGATGCTGCATATAAATAAACTGTTTAGATTCTCGCACGTTTTAAGATTAGAGAGGGCATCTTTCCCAGCAGTATTCCCCCTCCCTCAGAGTTCACACCTTTTAAGGGGAAATGGTTGCAAAGTATTAATTTAAGCCAATAGTGAAAGCTTATGTTATTCTTTTTTTCAGTGATATACATAGTGCTCTTTTTGTATACTATTAACTATGGGCATATGTTTTTCATTTGACTATGCTACTTACACACTAGATTCTTTTCTCTTTTCTGACAAAAAAATGTAAGATATAACAGCTGCCGCAAAAATATTTTTAGATCACTGAAACTATTAACAAGAGCTGCATGAATCTGGTGGACAATGACAAATCTGATCAGTTTTCCACAGCCACAGTTTGGGAGATAGAGGGAAATCCCAAGAATGTATTGTTGTATCTTTGCAGCCAGTTACTAGTTTTTTCAGCTTCAGTGTCAAAACTCTTGGAATCTGTTTCTTGAAGGTATTGACTTTTGACAACCCTGCATTAATAAATTCAGATGCATTTGCGCCAAGAGAGGTCAGATTCCCATTGATGCCCTAGACTCTCATATGAACCTGGAAGAAGACACTATGATCATCGATAAAAGAAAGAGTCCCTTTGAAGAAATGGCCAACTTCAGAAAGACGGTTGTGAAAGTGAAGAACTCATTTCTGCAACAATAGACATACTTCGGATTATTTTTCATGGGTGATGTGACAACTGCAGAGTAAGTGGCTTAAGGGTGTCAAACTGTTTGCTGGATTTGATTTATTATTCCTGTCCATATTCTGTTCTTCCTTGGAGAAACACAGGGAAGTGTGCAGAGGAGGTCCACATTTTATCCACACAACAACTTTATGGGATATGTTAGGCTAAGACAGAGATATGGAGCCTGTGGCCCTCCAGATATTGTTGGGCTCCAATTCTCATGAGGCCCAGCCCCTCTGGACATCGTTTTTATGGTGCATTCATGATGATGTGTGCTTATGGTGCTATCATGGCCATCTTGCATTTGATTCTGTTTGTTGCAGCAAAAAGATTTAAAGCAGTCACACTGCCTCATTTTCAGTCAGTGCATATCCCACACCTTCCTGCTGAAATCTGGTAACTCTTTGTACCACAAATGTTCTTGTTTATTTTTGCTCCACTTTTGTTGTGCTGTAGCCCCTCCCAACGGCAACATTGGGGTAGCATTGCGGAACAAGCTAAAGCAGACTCAGTCCACCCGTAATGCATTCTAATTGTGTCAATAACACGTTGTAGAATACACCCACAATAAGCACCAGTCTGGAGGGGCCCATATCACTGGTCAGGGGTGACGAAGTTGTAGTCCAGCAACATCTAGAAGGCCAGATGTTCCCCATCCCTGGGTGAAGAGATAGACATGGTCTCAAGGTCTCCTAGTATTTTGTGATTGAGTGGGGATTCGAATAAAATACTCTGTTTTGAGTCACATCTACATGCTACCACTCTGCCTCTCATTTGTGGACTTCGGTTAGGCCTTGACAGTGCAGGTTTCTGAAAGAGGGGAGAAAGCCATTTTATATTGGAAGCATTATGTCATCGTTAATTGTTTACTTGTACTTATCCTCATCTATCCTTCTGTTTTTGTCGGGAATTCTTCCCTTTTCCAAGTCCTGTATGAGAGTTCCTGGAGAGGGAAGAAATCAGATTGTGAAGCAACCTTCATAATCCTTTGCAGAACCAGCTCCTCCCCTTGCCCCTCCCTCTCCCATGTTGGGATGAACTAATCTAATAATGTTCCATGTGTGGCAGAGTGTTCCATGGTTTACCTTCAGCTTTAAAAAACAAACAAACACCACCGCCACAGCAACCTGTTTTTAGCCTTCTCCTATCTTCTCTCCCACTCCACCTCCATCTTGTGTGGGCCCATAATTTTTGCATTTTAATTTTCCCATGAAATAGGTTCCCCATTAATGGCATATTGAGATTTATGCACCTCCCATGGGGAAGAGTTCTACAGAGGTAAATTTGCAATAGAGTTCAGACTGCAGACTCTTGTTTCCTGTCTAAAGCCACTCGTTTGGGTGGTGGTGGGGGACGCCTTATCGTGCGCAACCAATGGATTGGGGCCATTAGTTTTGGATTTTTAATGTCTGTGACACTTGGCATTCACATTTCTTACAGTATCAGAAGAGCTGAATTCTACGTTGTTTAACTGAACTTTTTAAAAAAAGGTCTACTGTTGCCCGTTTTTCATTTTCTAGGTTGCATGCACTGTTCTGTTTGTCCTCACTGCCTACATTGCTGCATTTCAAATGGTGCGCCTGAAGCGTTTCCTAATGAGCTGATTCACACTGAGTCAAACGCGCAAGAGTGTAGTTGCTGCCTGTTTGGTGCAAAGCAAAGAGGTTTTGTGAAACTCATTAAGTCTCAATCATGCGAATCATTATTGAAAGGAAATGTTGGGCTAGCTCTCAGAGGTCTTTCTGTAACAACAGATCTCATTGTATTAATTTCCACCAAAGGAGAAGAATATCGAGAAGGTGCCCTTAATAGGAATAAATTAGTCGAGGTCCCTCTCCCAAGATCATGGGTAGACATAACCTGCTCCTGTTATAATGCAATAAATCTCACAATCTCAAAACGATGGCAATTTCAGTAACAAAGTGAAATGCTAATATGCTCATTAAAAGGACCCTCCGTGGTTGGAGTTTACAGCTGAAATAGCAAAGATATTAATTGGGATCATCCTGTTCTTGCATTTCACTTGTATGCATCACTTTCAGCATATATGTTTATTTTTATTTTTCAGATAACAACCAGGAGTCTGGTTCAGCTTTTGCTACCTTCGGTTTCACACAGGGTTGATTTTATACCACAGCTGTATTATTTAAGGCAGGGGTGGGGAACTCTTTTTGGTCCAAACACCACAGTTCCTTAGGAGCAACCTGCACTACAATGATGGGTAAGGACAGAGGATGTTAGTGGATGTGACTAGAGGCAAAAGCGAGTGGAGAAACAGATGCAACTCTTACCTTTCTTCAGCAGTCTACATCTGAGCTAGGCAAATGTCAGAGGTTTTGACACCCCCGACAACTTCTCTCCATCCTCTATCCAGGTAAAGAAGAGTCATTATCAAACTCAACGACACATTCCACATGCACAAGCACTCAAGGAGACCACAAAGTAGGCCTGGCCATGGGGAACAGCCTGAGAAGGGCATGTGGCTTATGGAGATTTCTGAGGTCATGAAATACAGTGATACCTCAGGTTACAGACGATTCAGGTTACAGACTCCACTAACCCAGAAATAGTACCTTGGGTTAAGAACTTTGCTTCAGGATGAGAACAGAAACCCTGTGGTGGCAGTGGGAGGCCCCATTAGCTAAAGTGGTACCTCAGGTTAAGAACAGTTTCAGGTTAAGAATGGACCTCCAGAACGAATTAAGTTCTTAACCCGAGGTACCACTGTATAGAGATGGCTGGAGGGCTACATCCAGCACCTTGGCCTGAGATTCCTCACCCCTAATTTAATTTTGTACAATCTAATATTTGGCTAGTGTTGGACTAGACCTGGGGAGACCCAGGTTCAAATCTCCACTCAGCCATGGAAGCTCACTGGGTGACTTTCAGTCAGTCATGCTTTCTCAGCATAACAGGGTTGTTGTGAGGATAGAACAGGGAAGCTGTAGAACTCTGTGTAAGGGTATAAATAACATGAGTTAAATGCAGAAGGGAGATGTAGTTTGCCCATCTTTCCACTCCTTCACAGGTTTTCTCGATGGTATACCTGAGCTGGACCTCAGGGCCAAAGTCTGGGACCTCACAGCCTACACTCTCCCTCAAATGACTACCTGGAGATGGTTAGATGATGGAGGCAGTGATAGACAGGCCCAGTGTAAATCAAGGGTGACAAACCCATACCCTCCAACATTTCTCCAATGAAAATAGGGATGTCCTATTCTATTATTATTATTATTATTATTATTATTATTATTATTATTATTCGATGCCCATCTGACTGGGTTGCCCCAGCCACTCTGGGTGACTTCCAACATATATAAAAGCATAATAAAACATTAAATCTTAAAAAACCTCCCTATACAGCACTGCCTTCAGATGTCTTGTTGAATAGTTACTTATTTCTGTGGCTCGGGGGTAGCATAACTCCATACTCTCCAGCATTTCTCCAATGAAAATAGGGACATCCTAAGGAAAAGTGGGGGACGCGGGTGGCGCTGTGGATTAAACCACAGAGACTAGGACTTGCCGATCAGAAGGTCGGCGGTTCGAATCCCCGCGATGGGGTGAGCTCCCGTTGCTCAGTCCCTGTTCCTGCCAACCTAGCAGTTCGAAAGCACGTCAAAGTGCAAGTAGATAAACAGGGACTGCTCCAGCAGGAAGGTAAACAGCGTTTCCATGCACTGCTCTGGTTCGCCAGAAGCGGCTTAGTCATGCTGGCCACATGACCCGGAAGCTGTACACCGGCTCCCTCGGCCTATAAAGCGAGATGAGCGCTGCAACCCCAGAGTTGGTCACGACTGGACCTAATGGTCAGGGGTCCCTTTACCTTTTTAAGGAAAAGTGGGACATGCTGGAATCAAATCAGGAACTGGGATGGCTTCTGTAAATTTGGGGCTGTCCCTGGATAATAGGGACACTTGAAGGATCTGCAAACCTGTGCAGCCTTCTAGATGTTAATGAACTACATATCACACACTTAAAGCACCTTCCATACAAAGAATCAAAAGAACTGTCATTTCTCCCTCACAGTCAACACCCTCAATAAAATTCATTAGGTAGCAAGACACAAGCCCACAGTCTCAGTCTGCAATCCACTCTCCCAAAAGCCCGATTAAAAAGGTGCTATCTGCAAAATGGAAATAAGGTTACAGAACAACACTAACACTCCACTCACTTAATGGTACCCCCCCCCCTTAAAATATTCTGCAGTATAAATTGCAAAAGTGTGTGTGTATGTGCGTGTGTGTGTAAAACAGGAAGAAATTTGTACTGAAAAGCTGAAGAGTACAATAAGTGTGCTCCAATCCTGATTTCTTTTAAAACACCTGAGGTACCGGTAAATTCAAAACTAATAATAAGAAATCTAGTGGCCTGGTTTTGTAGGATAAGAATTGGCACTAGGGGGCAGCCTTTAACTGATCTGCTAATTAGTGTAAAGCCTGTATCATCTGATTTCAATTAAAAATTGGCCCAGAAGGCAATTATACTCCTTGCAAGGTTTCTAGGGAAAAATTTATGCTTGTAGAAACTGTTGAATCAGCACACTCTCACAGTTGTAAGTACAGGAAGGAAAAGGTCTTGCATAACATTAGAATCTTAGCATGTACACACACAAAGGAGAAAGGAATATATCACTCGCCATAGCATGCTTCTATGCTGTAAAAACATAACACAGACATTTCCAAGGAACAGAAAAAGGTTTCAGGTTTCCTTTCAACTGAACTGCAGGGGGAGGGGAAATGGTGAACATGGTTTTGGTGTTGCTAATGAGAGAGTGGGGGACTTCAATAACCTAAAATTGCTATATAAATCATAGATGAAAATTAGTAACTGCTGAGCTGTGCATGTAAAATGTGTCTCATCTCGTCAGACAAATTCAATGCACTCTTCCCTGCAAGAGTGAGCCTCTTAGCCCAGATCAGCTGCTACTTCAATATCTAGTTTGTGTTCTCCCAACACCAACAGTGATGTTATCCCATAGCCAATCAGATCTGACAATTGTCAGACTTGGAGGGTGGGGGCACAGTTAATTCAGCATGAGGGTAAGAGCACAAGGCTAATCTGCCTGATGTAGATGGCTATCGAGCTGGGGTGGGCAACTACCTTTGATGGCTAGGCGGGACAACCCACCTATCAATCACAATGGCACCAGGTGATTGACAGGGGAGTTGGGCCACCCACTTGTCAAAGTCCTTTGCACAGCGCTTCCCAAGCATGCAGCAGCCAGCTGGTTGTCAGGCATGGAAACCATTGTGCAAAAGGTCTTTGATCATTGCTTAGGAAGTGCCAAACACAGGGCCGGCAATGCTGTTTTCTGCAAGAATCAGCTGCATGACTGAGTTCTCCATGGGGAACTTGGTCATACAGTCAATCCAGCTGCTGCTGCTGCTATTATTATTATTATTATTATTATTATTATTATTATTATTCCCTGCCCATCTGACTGGGTGGGTCTATCTGTCTCACACCTGACAAAACATAGGATCAAGTACAGTGGTGCCTCAGGTTAAGTACTTATTTCCTTCTGGAGGTCCGTTCTTAACCTGAAACTGTTCTTAACCCGAAGCACCACTTTAGCTAATGGGGCCTCCTGCTGCCGCCGCGCCACCAGAGCACAATTTCTGTTCTCATCCTGAAGCAAAGTTCTTAACCCAAGGTAATATTTCTGGGTTAAAGGAGTCTGTAACCTGAAGAGTATGTAACCTGAAGCGTATGTAACCTGAGGTACCACTGTATTGGATAAGTGGATGTGGTGTGGGGGAAACAGGATTGTGGGCCAAATTTGGCTCACAGGACAGAGCTTCTCTACCCCTACTGCAGAGGTTTTCAGCCCCTAGGAGTCCACAGCTCCCTTGACCAAATGTGTTCTTTCTGCAACACCCCTGTGGGGCTCAGGAGCCCAGTTATGTCGCCCCTTGCCTGCAGAGCCAGCAGCCCCTCAGCCCTTTTTGGACACCCTCCCTTGTGAAGTGCTCCTCAGCCTCCTCTCCTCTTCCCTCTCCTTGGGAGTCCTTTGGGCAGCCACAGCTGCTACCCATGGTCTCTGAGCTCCCCCCCCCCAAAGAGAGGTGCCTCTTCACACTGCCCCACAGGGGCCTGAGAAGCAACCCCTGGCCAGCCCCAGAGGGACCATTCACCTGGGGAGCTTGTAATCAGGACAGCTGCAACAGTTATGCTGAGAGGCAAAGATATGAGAGGGCATCAGAGGAGGGAGGGAAGGAAAGAGGGACAGAGGCCAGTGTTGCCCATGGCACCACTGACCATCATTCAAGGCAACCCAGGGTGCCATGGCACACTGGTTGAAAGCCACTGCCCAAGTGTATAGGAGCACTGCTGCTGCTGCTGTTGGTGGTGGTGGTGACTCAGCCACAATGGAGGTTCCAACCGTAGCCAGTGAGTGTAAAGTTACTGCAAGTGGAGCTGGTGGAAAGCCCTGAAACTGGGTTTTCCAAGGACAGAGTAGAACATCAGGGGATTTGGATTTGCTGCATCCAAGCCTCTATGAAGAACCTTGCTCTCAGGTCCTTCAGCTGTGCCAGCCTGGAAGTGGCCCAGTGGAAGGCAGGATAAAGAACTGGCCATGCACCCTTATTACCTGGGCAGCATGAGCTGGCAAATCTTGGGGGGTGTGATGGATCTGCTGCTCCACTCCAGTCTTCTCTGCCCCAGGATTGCTCCATATATCTGCCTCCATGGCCATGCTTCAAAAGCAGCCATCAACTGGAGCAGTAAACTAACTCAAAGAAGCCTTCTCTTTCATGCCATAAATGCTTGTTCTCCCAAATCTGGTGCAGTGTTGGTGTTGTTGTCAACAGACATTTCCATGATTATATGAAGGCAGATTCCAACCCCTCCCCACCCGCTGCTCTCCCCCTGTCAAGGTGTGCGTGTTTCTGTGTGAATGCGGGGGAGAGATCAACAGGAAGACGTTCTCTGTCGAAAATCAAAATAGCACTACCAACGCACAGCTTTCGGCACAAAATGAGGCCTAGTTCAGATGCTAAACAATTTTCAGGGGGGAAAAGACGCCCACCCACTAGTCATTCCATGTCTAAAAACAGATGTCAATGTTTTGTTGGAATAACAATGCAAATAAAGATGCAGGCAAAAATATATCAAACTGGTCCCAAGCCATGAACCCTGAGGATTCGCAACTGACTCCGCAGTATTGTCATGTGTACGGAATATTATTAGCAAGCTGGTCTGCTTCCAGGAGTGATTCTCTAGCTAACTCCAGTGACAGAAGCATTGGTCAATCTGGTGCACTCCACCTGTGCTGGCTGGAGCTGATGGGACTGCAGAACTGAAAGAGAAGCAAACGTTGGGCCCATCTTCAGCCCAAGGCCCCACTGGGAAGTTGTACCCCTTGCCTCCCAAGAAGAACATCACAGCAAGCAGGAAAACCAGCTTAATTCCATCCACCAGGTGGAGAAGGAGCAGCTGTATGGAGTTTGCTCTGCTCCTCCGACTCTTAGCTGCCTTGAGACTTCAGAATGGCAGGGAAGCATGCATTCATCAGCAACTGGGCTGAGGGCACCTAGGTGAAGCTTTCCTTTATTTATAGTACAGTGGATGCTCGGGTTGTGAATGTGATCCATGCAGGATGCACGTTCACAACCTGCAGTGTTTGCAACCTGCAGTGGCACGTCTGTGCACGCATGGGTTGCGATTCGACGCTTCTGCGCATGCGCACAGCATGATTTAGTATTTCTGCACATGTACGACCTCCGAAACCCAGAAGTAAGCCGTTCCGGTAGTTCTCTGTTTCAGAGCGTCTGCAACCTGAAAAAAACTCAACCTGAAGTGTCTGTAACACAAGGTATATGGTTTGTGTTGTTGCAAGCTGCCTCGAGGATCATTGCACCAAAAGGCTGGGACGAAATTAGATTAGAGAACTGGGCCAAAACAAACAAGATGAATTTTAACAGGGAGAAATGTAAAGTATTGCACTTGGGCAAAAAAAAAAAGAGAGGCACAAATACAAGATGGGTGACACCTGGCTTGAGAGCAGTACATGTGAAAAGGATCTAGGAGTCTTGGTTGACCACAAACTTGACATGAGCCAACAGTGTGACGCAGCAGCTAAAAAAGCCAATGCAATTCTGGGCTGCATCAATAGGAGTATAGCATCTAGATCAAGGGAAGTAATAGTGCCACTGTATTCTGCTCTGGTCAGACCTCACCTGGAGTACTGTGTCCAGTTCTGGGCACCACAGTTCAAGAAGGACACTGACAAACTGGAACGTGTCCAAAGGAGGGCAACCAAAATGGTCAAAGGCCTGGAAACGATGCCTTATGAGGAACGGCTAAGGGAGCTGGGCATGTTTAGCCTGGAGAAGAGGAGGTTAAGGGGTGATATGATAGCCATGTTCAAATATATAAAAGGATGTCACATAGAGGAGGGAGAAAGGTTGTTTTCTGCTGCTCCAGAGAAGCGGACACGGAGCAATGGATCCAAACTACAAGAAAGAAGATTCCACCTAAACATTAGGAAGAACTTCCTGACAGTAAGAGCTGTTCGACAGTGGAATTTGCTGCCAAGGAGTGTGGTGGAGTCTTCTTCTTTGGAGGTCTTTAAGCAGAGGCTTGACAACCATATGTCAGGAGTGCTCTGATGGTGTTTCCTGCTTGGCAGGGGTTTGGACTCGATGGCCCTTGTGGTCTCTTCCAACTCTATGATTCTATGATTCTATGAAATCTTTGAAACAAGCTAACCAGCTCATTGGTACAAGCCTTCCTTGCAAGAACTTCCCCTCCAATCAAATTGCACATAGTCTGTGCATATTAAAAGCGGTGGTTTTGCCATGATTGTTGCAAACATTTCCACTGGAGATATCTGTAGAGCCATGATCTGTCTCACATCATGCCAGGTGAAGCTGTGGATAGGTGAAAACAATTTGCAAACTTCCACATCATCCCTAACCACTTACCATATTTGCCGGTGCTCAGTGCTACTTTTCTAGAAAAAGAGGTGCTAGAACTCACCATGAACACTTCCCTTCTTCTCTTAAAATGGCAATGGCTCTCACCTGAGAGGTGCCAGAACTCAGTTCTGGTGTGTTCCACCTGGGGGAAAAAATCCCTGCTGGTGCTGATGGAAGCTGGACTCCAACAGTGTGTGGACCTCTGCTCTTGGTACTTTCCTTCTAATTCTTCTCCCCCCCCCCTCCACATCCTGGTATTCTTCTTTAACTTACCAGACCTGATCCTAGATCTCTAAACGAAGCTATATATTTATTTATTACTTTTTGCAGTGTGGCAGCCAGTCAATAAACTAGACAGTGGTTTATCGGATGACCCAAAGAATTCTGGGCAATTGTCTTCATTGGGGTTTTTTTGTTGTTGGTTTTTTTAAGGTTAGCTGCTAAACAGACCCAGCAATAGAAATGAATAAAAATGAGAGGCCTGCTTAAAATTCTCTTCCTTTTCCTTTTATTCTTGATGGCTGAATTGATTGGAAGCCCAGCTACATCAGGCATCATATCCCTGGTTCTCTAGAAAATGAACATGTTGAATTCTCTTGAGGCATCCCTGTGCTTGATGAAAGGAGCATAGGAGAAAATATAGCACTGAATTTGTGGTAAAGCTACTAGAAGTCTATTTATTTTCTCACCTTTGCTTCTGTTGGGGGGGGGGAGCAATAGCTCAACCTGGTGTGATCTGGGTTGTTCTGATTCATTTATCATTTCCTAAACTAATCAGCCACCCATTGTACATGGTGAGACATTGATTTAGCCACCAGGTAATTTCTCCCACCATAGCAACTGACGGGACAGTCTAAGATTCAGTTTCAAATTCCAGAGGAATTCTTCCAAAGTTTTAAATTAAACTGGGAGCCTTGCATAGACTTGAAGAACTGTAGCCCACACATGGGCTGCAGTCCAAGACCGAGGCACTGAGGCAAGTAAGTTTTGAATTTCGGTGTATCTTCATACTTGCAGTTTCACACCAGCAATAATTACTGTGACCTCTGATTTGGTTTCCCTATGAAAAGCTTCCAATTGCCATTTTTACACCATGGTGCAGCCTCCAAGGGTTGCTGGGTTTTGGCATGGGGGCTAACAAAGCACCAAGGAAAACGTATGAAGCTAAGGCAATCAATGTAAGGAGATGACAATGAAATTGCCTCTAAATAAATGAGCAGAAACAGCCAGAAATATGTAGATTCGAAGTCCGTGTTAAGTAGCAAAGAAAGTGCAGGTGCCTAGATCTAGTCATGTTACTCAGCAACATGAGCAAACTTCTGAAATGTGAGTTGAATTAGGAGTAATTTATCATTTGCAACCCGCCCAATGCGGCTGCTGGATTATCACTAAATGGGTTGTGTGAACTAGTTGTGAGTCACCTGATCTAGAGTTGTGTACAGAGCCTAACATTCCTGATGTACACATATTACCAGTTGAAAATGCAGCTAGGTCGCTCTTTTTCTTGAAACTGGTTTTGGGGAAACCATTTCAAAACACCATGTTCCACAAGAAATGGCAAGATAGACATAAATTGTGGCTAATATCATATGTAAAATACTTCCCAAACCAGTACACACAACACTTGCAGTCTATGAGGAGTCTAGAATGGGCCTTTGATTTGTTACAGAGTACTTACTGCTCAGGGACGTGGGTGGCACTGTGGGTTAAACCACAGAGCCTAGGACTTGCCGATCAGAAGGTTGGCGGTTCAAATCCCTGTGACGGGGTGAGCTCCCGTTGCTCAGTCCCTGCTCCTGCCAACCTAGCAGTTCGAAAGCACGTCAAAGTGCAAGTAGATAAATAGGTACCGCTCTGGCGGGAAGGTAAACGGCGTTTCTGTGCGCTGCTCTGGTTCACCAGAAGTGGATTAGTCATGCTGGCCACATGACCCGGAAGCTGTACGCCAGCTCCCTCGGCCAGTAAAGCGAGATGAGTGCCACAACCCCAAAGTCAGTCACGACTGGAGCTAATAGTCAGGGGTCCCTTTACCTTTACTTACTGCTCAGTCTCCAGAAAATTTTACACATCACTTAAAAGGCAGGCGAACTAATGCCAGTGTACTGGAAGAAGCAAAGGTCACCAGTCTTGAAGCAATGATTCTTCAACATCAACTTGTTGGACTGGTCATGTTGTTCAGATGCCTGATTATTGTCTTCCAAAGCAACTAAATGGAAAGCGTAATGCTGGTGGTCAACAAAAGAGGTTTAAAGACTCTCAAGGCAAATCTTAAAAAATGTATAAACACTAACAAATGGGAAACACTGGCCTGCGAGCGCTCCAACTGGAGAACAGCCTTTACTAAAAGTGTCATGGCTTTGAAGACACTCAAACTCAGGCTGAAAGGGAGAAACATGCTCAGAGGAAGGCACGTTTGGCAAACCCTCATCATGATCCACTCCCGCCTGGAAACCTATGTCCCCACTGTGGAAGGGCGTGTGGATCCAGAATCAGCCTCCACAGTCACTTACGGACTCACTGTTAAAACCGTGTTTATGGAAGACAATCTTCCTCAGCTATGAGTGATCACCAAGGAAGAAGAAGAACTTACTGCTTAGCAAAATAAGCAGCATAACACCATAAGAAGTATCAGGCCACTGGCCTCCCTATTCCAGCATCCTGTTCTCACAAGGACCAACCAGGTGTCTGTGGGAAACCTGCAAACAGGACCTGAGTACAACAGCAGTCTGTCTTCCTGTGGTTTCTTTGCATACTCTAAGCAGGAGTTGACAGAATCCACTGGTAGATCTCTGGATCCAGCTCCCAATGATTTAAAACAGGCAAAGTAATAATAATCTCCCCCTCAACAGACACACATGAATTAAGATGCTAAAATGAAGAAAGCAAACCAAGAGTGGACTGTTGTGTGTGAAAGGACTGCAAGCTCAGTTCAGTTCTTGAAGTGAAAAACAAATCCCCCAGCTGGGAATGTGCTCAGAGAAACACTGAAACCATAGATCTTTTGCACCTGTCTTTGGGGTTCCAGTAGAGCTGACAAGCCTGAAGCCTATCTACCTGTGCTGTAGGACACTTCATCTAAGGGCATAGGTACCAACTCCCTGGGGCCCTGGGTGCCTGAGCACAAAATTTCCCATAAAAGGGCTGGGCACTCACAAATCTTGGTGACAGGACCATGCACGCTGCAGGGCACCCACAGCCCTAGGCACCCACAGTCACAGAGCCAGCGTGGTGTAGTGATTAAGAGCGGTGGACTCCTAATCTGGTGGACCGGGTTCACTTCCCCGCTCCTCCACATGCAGCTGCTGGGTGACCTTGGGCTAGTCACCCTTCTCTGAAGTCTCTCAG
The DNA here is from genome assembly GCF_965153285.1 of Podarcis tiliguerta. Taxonomy (NCBI): domain Eukaryota; kingdom Metazoa; phylum Chordata; class Lepidosauria; order Squamata; family Lacertidae; genus Podarcis; species Podarcis tiliguerta. Next base: position 31,111,647 of record NC_139534.1, read on the forward strand.
CCTCACTCACCTCACAGAGTGTTTGTTGTGGGGGAGGAAGGGAAAGGAGATTGTTAGCCGCTTTGAGACTCCTTAAGGGGAGTGAAAGGCGGGATATCAAGTCCAAACTCCTCCTCCTCCTCCAAGTTGGCACTCCTGTCTAAGAGTGAGTGGTTTAACCTTCCTTTCCTAGAAATCTTTTGGGTGAAAAAGCATGTTATCTAGATGAAGGCACAAGGAAATCTTGGAAATAGCTAGCTGCAAAAGTAGGCAAGAGAGGGTGAAGAAGTGAAGGCAGGCACTGTTGAGGTGGGGCAGGCTGCAGAAGAAAGAAATAACCAGGAAGAGAAATCAACCATGGAAGACTTTCTTGTGCTAGGCCTCAAAAACTCAGCTAAGATCAGACAAGCTTTAGTGAATGCATATACATTTTTATATTTTCCTACCAAATTATAAATCATACCTTTTGGGGAATAAAGTGATATGTTTTTCTTGCATTTGTTTACTTTTCTGTAAGCTCCTGAGATGGCTAACATGCTAGTTGTTAACCACACCATCTGCTCTAGTGAGTCTCCGCTAAACGAATCACTTCATACTTCCCCCCCTCTCCCTTTCTAAGCAGCTTTTTCTGAACAATATGTTTGTGTCTATTACCCCCATCATTTGGCAGTGTAATATAAGATATTTTAATTCTCCTATTTTTCAATCTCCAAATATTTTTTAAAAAATATGTGTACACCATGGAAAAGCTGTGTCTATTGATTTCTCTATCACTGCAAACAGTGGGGAAAATCTGTTCCTTTCTGCTGTCAAATTTCAACCATCTGATTATGCCGAAATGAGTTGTTTTCAATATGTTTCCTCTAAATGACCCTCTGCAAAAGGATTTGCGTCTCGCACAGAAGATGGCAGTGGTGCTCAAGGCAGGAGACAGATCTGCCGCCTGGGCGAGAGGGGGGCGGGACAGGGGAGCATTATCGGTGGTTTGGATACTAATTGCAAGCAGCTACACTGTAAAGTCCTAATTCTGTTTCCATTTACACTGTTGCAGTTCCAGCTCTTTTGGTGCACTTGCAACGAAATAAACGAAAACAGAAAACTCCCTCTCTTCTCCCTTTTCCACCCCCACCCCCTTTTTTTGGAACAGGTTGACGTTTAATACAAATTGCCTTTAAATCTTATCCTGGAATGCAAGCCAAGCACTCTTCCGAGTCCAAAAGGTTATACTGTTTGTTGTGTTTATTCTTTGCATTCCTCGGTGCTCCCTTGCTTCAGCTGAAACCAGCAACACAAATACCGCAAGAGAGGTTGCTTCACAACAGGAGAGGAGCTCTGCCAAAACCCAGGCATGTTTGAAGCGCCCAAGAATCCAAGTGGATTATTGTTGGCTGTACACTTAGATAAGCTTGGATAAATAGCCTCGGATTCTACAGAGGTTTTTTTGGACCCAAAACATACTTTGACCCATTATAAAAAAAGGGAAAAAAAACCCTGAAAGAAGAGAAGAATGTGGGCTGGATGTTCTGTGAGGGGTGGGGTGTGTGAGAACCGAGGTCTGAGAGAATCCTTACTCAGGCTCCAATTTCTGACTACTGATAAACTCCCTGGGTGGTCCTGCACAAGCCACAGGCTGGGTCTGCTCCCAGCTTGCTCACTGCACAGTTATCTCAGGTTGTTGGTTGCTTCCAGTGATCATATATCAGAATGGTATCTTTATTCACAGGAAGACACCTAGAGGGTTTGTAGGGTCCTTTGTAGAATGTTCCTTTTAAGTGAATAGGAGGCATGTCACTTCCAGTCCAGCATTAGGTACCCCTGTCCGTACAGGCCAGTCTTGACAGACTCTAGGGTTGTGCGCCCATCTCACTTAAGAGGCCGGGGGCCAGCGCTGTCCGGAGACACTTCCGGGTCATGTGGCCAGCTTGACATCACTGCTCTGGCGAGCCAGCGCAGCACACGGAAACGCCGTTTACCTTCCCGCTAGTAAGCAGTCCCTATTTATCTACTTGCACCCAAGGGTGCTTTCGAACTGCTAGGTTGGCAGGCGCTGGGACCGAACAGCGGGAGCGCACCCCACCGCGGGGATTTGAACCGCCGACCTTTCGATCGGCAAGCCCTAGGCGCTGAGGCTTTTACCCACAGCGCCACCCGCGTCCCTTCAGTCCAGCATAGGACTGTGGAATGGAGGCAGGGGCCCGTCACCCACCATGGTTCTGATCTAGCTAACCCTCCCTGCACATAACTGCGACTTGCACTGAAAGGAACAGTCCTTTTTTCATTTTTTTACTGAAAGCTTTCAACAAAAAAAATGCAATAACAAAGAATAATGGAAAACCAAAATAAGAAGAAATGAAATTCAAGAAACAGAGAGACAGAAATATAAAGAAAAGAATAAAGAAAAAGAATGTATACAAAGGCTGTTCGTCACATTTATATCTAATAATAATAATGCTGCGATAAAACATCAAACATTAAGAACTTCCCTAAACAGGGCTGCCTTCAGATGTCTTCTAAAAGTCAGATAGTTGTTTATTTCCTTGTCATCTGATGGGAGGGCGTTCCACAGGGTGGGCGCCACTACTGAGAAGGCCCTCTGCCTAGTTCCCTATAGCTTCCCTTCTTGCAGTGAGGGAACCGTCAGAAGACCCTCGGAGTATGGATATCTTTTATCCATACACAGAAAAGTAGACCCTCCCAGCTCCCACCTGGAAGCCTGTTTTTTCACCCAGCCTCCCACCCTAGGAAACCCACCTTCTACCACCTTCCAGCTGTTACCTTCCTGAAAGGGACATTCCTGCTGACACCTGCCCTATTGTCAACTAGCCTGAGTGTCCTGTTCCAGATTGGAGGACACCATGCCTACCATTTATGCTTTAATAAATTAAATTTTATCATGCAATTATTCCATTCTTTCTTGATTCCATTTCACCCACCTTTCTCTCATCCAGCCTCCTTCTCAGCGTAGCCAAGGACTGCTTCATCCATGACATTTGCCCTGCATGGATGTATGAAAAAAATGTCAATAACCATGTGTGCAAATGGTGCACTAGTGTGTATTTTCCTGTGCTGTGCTGTGCTGTGCTGGACAAAAAAGAAGAAACAACTGGGTAGGATTAGCATTTTGATGCCCCCTCACTGTGAGACTTCTCTAAGCAGCAATGGGGAGCCAGTGGCTCTCCACATGGGCTTCAACTCCCATAAGCCCTAGCCAGCATCCACACCTGATGCTTTGGTACCAAGCAGAACCACCAAGAATATCTGTCATGTCCCACAGCTGTATTAATTTCTCATGAATACCTCTGACAAAAGACACCAAAAGAACACATGAGAGAATCAACAGAGAATAAATATTCTTACAGATCCAAGGATGAAGATCAAGAGCCAAGCAGAGTCCAGGAAAAAGCCAGATTGACAGGCATCTGGGGAACCAGTGGCACCCATGTACATCAAGGACAGCCAACCTGCTATCCTCCAGATCTTCCTGGACTACAGCTCTCATCATCCCTGACTAATTGACCAACTGGCTGGGTCTGATGGGAGTTGGAGTCCCACAACATTGGCTACTCATAATGGACATTGACATGGATCTCCACAATACTGAACACATGGGTCCTGGTGGATACAAATTGGGCATCCAAGTCATGGGAGACCACTCACAGTAGGCCTCCCACCCACCGAAAGTGACCAGACCGGGGTAATATTTATTTATTCCATAAAACTTATATACCACTTGATTGTAGAAAACCTTGAAGTGGCTTACAAAGGGGACTAGGAAGTCCCATGAGGTGGATGAGTGGAAAAGATCTACAGCCATGAAGGACAAGGAGAAGCCATGGTAGGGAGGGGTTGATTTGAACTTAAACTTGTGTTTGAGGTCCATCACATTAGCTATCTAGGATGCTTGAGAGTAGGTGGAGGGATCACAATCTGAAAAGTGTGGCTCTCTGAGCAAAAATAGGTAGGGAGTCCTCTTTGCTACATTTTATATTTCACCTGTACCTGCCCTTGTGTCACTCAACCTGGGGTGTGACATAGACAGCTGGCCCACTTCCCCAATGCTCATGGCATTCTTTAAGGTGTGTCGTATACCACCAAGCCCTTCAGGTATGACAGCATAACATGACTTTTCCATTTTTCTGTGACCGATGTGAAAAGCATACACACACACACACACCCTCCCATTAATGCCGTTAAACAGAACCAAGTATCTTGGCAGGATAAGAACTTAAGGGTGCACGCACTCGCCACTGTCAATCATGAGGCACTTGGAGGAGCGATGGAAGAATCAGACCCAACATGAAAGTCACCATTCCTGCAAAGATACTTGGCTGTACCTGAAGCATCCACACCCCAGAATCAGCCCACACCTGAGTGACAAACCCAGAATAATTGAATGCAAGTGGGACAAGTCCAAATGTCTGCAAATATGAAGTCACTTGATAGAAAATTCCAAGTGAATAAATATAACTTCGGCTTAGTATGAACAGTACTTTTGATGTAACAGAGGAAAGGACTCCCAGCATATTAAGCTACTTTAATTATTTTTACAAGCAAAAATCAAAATAAATCAACAATGTCATTTTATCAGTTCCTGATGTATTCTACTTTTAAAAACAACAACAACACCCAAAATTGCCTTCCTTTCTTCTGCTGAAGTTTCTTTGGACAGAGTACAATTAATCTCTCTTTCACATGTTCTACATGACTTAACCTTGTTGCCTATTTTAGAAACACGGTATGCTTCCAACAGCTGTGGCTGCTCTGTTAATAACAATAATGATGATGATAAGACATGTAATAAAGGCACTGGGTTTGGGTTTTTTAAAAAATCATGTGTGTTCATATCAGATGCAGAAGCTTTGGATCAGTTTCAATCTGTGTCTGGAATCAAGAATACTGAGCTCAAGCTGGAAATTTGGGATCTAGCTAAGGCTGTGTATGCAGATTTTATTGTGGAATCAATGGGTAGTGAGGACTGTTTGTTCTATGTAGTCCAAAGAGAACCTAGACCTATTGCATATTTTTTTGCTCCTGAGAAGCACTTCCTGGGAAACACATTTCATCCTGAAAATAAAACCTCATTGTAGTCTCATCCTACATGACCCCACTGTGTGTCCATTTGAAAACAAATGTAGGTGATCCTGGAAATGGTGTGTGTGTGTGTGTGTTATCCACACCAGCTCAGAGTTGTTGAGGGTGGGCAGATACCAAGCTCTGACTCACTGCTTCCTTCTTCCTTTCCCTGGGGCATGTGCAGGGAGGACAAAGGGTGAGTGACATAATCACGGGGAGACATTTCAAATGTGCATCAAGCAACCACATTGTGGACAACAGGATCTAGAATCAATCTACATTGAAAGTAGCATGTTCAGGTTGAGCGTGAATAATTCTGAACTGAGAAAAACTACATTTTCGTACTACCAATGGGTTAGTGTGTGCAGAAGAAGAAGAAGAGGAGGAGTTTGGATTTGATATCCCACCTTTCACTCCCCTTCAGGAGTCTCAAAGCGGCTAACATTCTCCTTTCCCTTCCTCCCCCACAACAAACACTCTGTGAGGTGAGTGGGGCTGAGAGACTTCAAAGAAGTGTGACTGGCCCAAGGTCACCCAGCAGATGCATGTGGAGGAGTGGAGACGCGAACCCGGTTCCCCAGATTACGAGACTACCGCTCTTAACCACTACACCACACTGGCTCTCACAGCCTAAGTCTAGATCTCAGCCTTCAACAGTAAAGGAATAGTTCTTGTGATACTGGTAGTCATACATTGTTCATAGAATAATAGAACTGAAGAGTTGGAAGGGACTATGAGGGTCATCTAGTCCAATGTCCTGCAACACATGGATTTTTTGCCCAGCCTGGATGAGCTCCTTATATAGGACTGTTTGGGGTGGGGCTCCTGATTTGACTTGATTACACACCAGTATCCAATTACATATGAAGATGTGGTGATGGGATGGAGCCAGTGGGGATGGCTTTCCTCTCCTTTTATCATGATGGTTGACTGTGTGAGGGCAATCAATCAAATAGGGCTTCAGTCTGCCTGAGAATCCAAATTACCGGTATATGTCTGAAAATAACCACCAGGATGTCCTAAGCATCCTATTCAATGATTATTAATCACATGACTTGGGAATCCTATTAGGCATGAAAATTTTAAAGCACATTTTGCATTTATCCTGAAAACGCTTCATAAAAGTCATAGTACGGTATTGTATCTGATTCAAAAGAATAGAATATTTACACAATCGCTGTGTAATATGACTTCAAGTGTTGGATTTCTGTTTGGTGTGTTATTTTCTACTATTTTTTCTTTTCTATTTCCTGCCAATTTTCACTGATAAGTGAGCTCTTGGGTTTATGGAGGGTTGGCGAAAGAGTTTATCAAGCAAGACAGAATCAGGACAGACTTTCTGCTCTGTTCTCACGGCTGTGTGTAGTCAGTTTACTCTGAAACTGTCTTTCCTTCCTCTTTCCCACATTTTCCCTTCTTGGACTATGTGGAAATGTGTCTAAGCTTAGAACATCAGTTGAGAAATGTACTTGTTATAGCTCTAATGGAGATGTTTTGTGGAGGAAAGATTAATGACACCCGTCCAAGCGCTTTCATACTGTTGTACGCCAAGCCCACACAACAGAGTTATGTAGCTTTTTGCTCTTGTTTTAAAAAGTAAACACTGTGTAAACTTTGTGCATGAACCAACACAAAACACCTTTACATCTTATTGCAGGGGTGTGTAACTTTTCTTCCCCTAGCTTGCAGGCCACATTCCCTTTTCGGCAACCTTCCAGAGTACACCTGCCCGTGGTGGGCGGGACTAAAGGCAGAAGTGGGCAGAGCAATCAATGCCAATTTGACCATGGTACAGTAGGCGAGTTTCTAGGCATGCTCCCACACCACTCTCTATCCTTCATCCAGGCAAACAGAAGGCATTGCCAGGGTTCAAGGGCACATGACAGTCAGGCAAAAGCAACCAAGGAGAGTTCAAAGCAGGGCCAGGAAGCTAGACCTAAGGCTATGGGTTTAAATCAGAAAAGTTAAAAATATGCTTAAATATCTCCCTTTGAAATCAAGGCTACTATGACTGGATCACACTTTTTGTTTTCAGGACATAGTACAGTGGTACCTCGGGTTAAGAACTTAATTTGTTCTGGAGGTCCATTCTTAACCTGAAACTGTTCTTACCACTTTAGCTAATGGGGCCTCCAGTTGCCGCCGCACGATTTCTGTTCTCACCCTGAAGCAAAGTTCTTAACCTGAGGTACTATTTCTGGGTTAGTGGAGTCTGTAACCTGAAGTGCCTGCAACCTGAGGCGTCTGTAACCCGAGGTACCACTGTAAACTCTAAACTACATGAGGAAAGCTGGTAAAAAGAGATATATGGGTAGCCTGTTCTTTATCGCTGCAACCTGTTCATATGATCCCACCAGCGGCAGAGCATGTTTTGCTGGCGCTCACCCACCACGCCAGCCCAGCCCTTGCCACTGCTGCCACCAGAGCAACACCAACCCCACACCGGATGATCCCAGCCTCGCAAATCAACTTAGGGTGGAGGGCATGAGATGGACACAACCGTTATGCGCCCTTTAGTCCCAGCCTTGCAAAGTGAGGGTGAGGCTGGGATTGAAGGGTGCATAACTTTTGCCAGCCTCACAAAGAGGCATGGGCATAGCCTGGATTTATTTTGTGGTGGTACAGGCTTTATGTTGTGTGTGTGGGGGGGGAGACACAGAATCAAGTTATCTGCAATGCAATTGGTCAGTTAGTTAAGTATTTTTATTTATTTACCACCCCCACCCCCTGGCTACACCCATGAATGGGTGGCAGGGTGGCAAGAGCAGCCCCCCCCCCGGAAAAAAATGTGCCTGGGACCATCACCCTGGCAGCTCCACACACCCCAAGCTACACCCCTGCTTCCCTCAGACTGCTGGGTCCTGGCAACAGTGTTGTTCAAGCTCCCTGTTCCCACTGAGTTATCGCCCCACCAGAAGATGCCAGAGTGACATCAGTACTTGTTTGTGTTCTTGCCAGTACTATTTTTCTAGAAAAAGAGGTGCTGGAGCTCACCATGAACGCCTCCCTGGTTCTCTTAGAATGACAATGGCACTCACCTGAGAGGTGCCAGAACTGAAAAGAAAGCCCTGGTTCTTCCTCTGCTTTGTCTTCATGACTTCCCAAGATAACAATGTCCTAAAGCCAAAGCAAAGCAAAGGCAGGAGCAAGAGACAATGCTTCCTGCTCTCACTGGGATGTCTTCTGGGTAGGAAGTTTATATTATTTATATATAAAATTTTTTTAGATGTCGCTATTTTTTAAAAAAAACACACACCACAGAGCAATCTACAACAAGTGCACATAAAAACCAAACAATAAAAATCACATTAAAAAGTTAAAACCAGACACCAATTAACCATTGGGAAAAGATGTACTCTTAATTGCCTGCAGTGGCCTGGTAGAATAGAAACGTTTTCAGGAGGTGTTTGAAAGTTGGCACAGAAGGTGCTCACTGAATGGCAGAGTTGGCAGAGCATTCCCTGGGACTGGGTCAATGGCACTAAAGGCTCGGTTTCTTCTTTGGTCGATTGAGTCTCACCAACTCAGAGCACGACTAATGATGTTCCTACATATGATCTCCAATGTAAGGTTTCAGGCAGTCCCTGAACTTCCCTTGAAGAAACATGGTGTTCATCGGCAGTGGGAAGCCTGATTGCCACCACCAGCAAGTTCAGGTGCCTGCTGGAGACATGTGTGTTTAAGAAGGCTTTCCCTGAAGGCCAATTCTGTATCTGATAAAATGGTTTCATTGTTTTTAGAGTTTGTATGGGTGGTTTTATTGTTTTAAGATTCATTGAATTGACTTTATCGTTCTTAGGGTTTGTGCTTCTGTGCTTTATTCTGTTTTCACAGAATGAATGCACAATAAAAAGGCTGTCCGGAGGGCTCAATGAGACGACATGTGTTTCTGGCTGTAGAGTTTATATGAGCTCTTTCACACATAAGGCTGAAAGTGGTTCTTGCTTAAGCTGGTTTGGCAGCAATGCCCATTTGCATGACAAATGCCTCTCTTCTGCCTCCATAGACATCAGGTGTTAACATCAATAGCAGGAGTCTCTCAAAGGCGGCTTGAGAATAATGATATGCATAGTTTTCTGAACCCCAAAGGTCCATGTTTTTTATTAGCACTCCGCACATCACTGTTGCCGCAGAATATTAGTGGCTTCAAACAACATCATTTATGTTTCCCCCCTTTCCTTCTTAATCTTCTGCTGTAGTAACGAGCATATTTAAGACCCATGATAAGCCCATTAATTTTCCCTAGCACTGATAGATGGTGGGGTTTGTGGTTGTTTTTATTTTTTGGTTAAACTTCCAGAGGTTTCAGCCCCAAATGAAAGGAATTCAGGGATTGTTTCAGTTGGATTCCTTCTGGTTATTATTGTGAATGATTTGCTCACCCTTTGCAGGCATCCAGCTGTTATCCAGCTGCTCTGCTCCATAAGCAAAATGTTCTGGCTAGACTATTATTTTTGCACAAACTGAGGGCCACTTTTCATGCTACTTTCTTTTGGATGCACTTGTAAGATGCAAGCTAGGCTGCTGCACCTGGGGATTAGCTGTGGCTCTCCTGGTAACTGATGATGGCAAAAATTGCCTTTTCTTTTCCAATATGCGAAGCAAGCCTGAACTGTGGTTTCATAACCACACCCTTCTATGGTAAAAAGGTAAAGGTACCCCTGCCCGTACGGGCCAGTCTTGACAAACTCTAGGGTTGTGCGCTCATCTCACTCTAGAGGCCAGGAGCCAGTGCTGTCCGCAGACACTTCCGGGTCACGTGGCCAACGTGACGAAGCTGCTCTGGCGAGCCAGAGCCGCACACGGAAACGCCGTTTACCTTCCCGCTAGTAAGTGGTCCCTATTTATCTACTTGCACCCGGGGGTGCTTTCGAACTGCTAGGTTGGCAGGCACTGGGACCGAGCAACGGGAGCGCACCCTGCCGCGGGGATTCGAACCGCCAACCATGCTATTGGCAAGTCCTAGGCGCTGAAGTTTTACCCACAGCGCCACCTGCATTCCTGTATAGGTCAGCAATTCACAAGCTCTGGCCCAAATCAGTCTTTGCCATCTGACCTACCCAGCCCTGTAATTTTCCAATACCAAAGAGAAAAGAGTGTATATGAGCAGAATCTGACAACTAGACTTGATTGGAGGCCAGCTGGGAAGCAAGGATGAAGCTATGGCTCACTCCACTCAATTGCCATGCCTATACCTACATCTGATCCAAGACGAAAGAACTGATTTCATTTGCACCTCCTTCTCAGTCCCAAGAATGCACCAGCAAATAAGTGCTTATGATGGGATATACTATTTGCCCATTGCGCCAGTGAAACATCATGGGCCATAATTCATACAGGTATGTCAACAGGAATGCAGGGCAAATTTACTTGGTTCATGTTTTCATGCAGTTCTACCTATTTGCACTTGCTGCAGAAGGACACAAAGCAGAACACAACTATATATATATTTTTAAAAGCCATGCACTTCTCCAACTTTTCTGATGCACCTTTCCAGATCAAAAAACAAAAAATGCATCATTGAAGGGAATGAGAAATGCCTATATTCGTTGAAAAAATGTAATAAAATGCATTATCTTAAGAAGAATCACTTTTAAAAAACTATATATTTGGCAAAGTTGCATACAAAACTATTTAGAGAAATGTGCACCCAAAATTGCACATTTTCAGTTTTTTGTTGTTGTTGTTTTTGCAAACTGCTGTGGAAATGGGGTGAACTGAATTAAACTTGGGGAAATGAGAAATGGAGAAAGCCTGAAATTAATAGGTTCATCCAGTTCTAGATTTCAGCACAAATATTTAGTAGAGGGATGCGAAACCTCTGTCCCTCCCAGATGTTATTGGATTCTAATTCCCTTCAGCCCTGGCCAGCATTGGCAACTGTTGGAAATTAAAGAATCCAACAACAAATGGAGGGCCATAGGTACTTTATCCCTGATTTAGAAGCAGAGTCATCAACAGCTTCTTTTGGAAAATATAAGACATGCCATTATCTGGTCACATTATTGCATCTCTTCTGTTTAACTTGTTGTTGTTTTTAGAAGTGAAAACCTGAAACTCATTAGATGTTGATGATAAATTTGGATAGTATGGCATGCTTTGTTAGGCTGCTGGAGACATTTGCCCTGGAAAAAGTTGTGCAATTCATCTTCATTGACCTGTGGAAAGAGGAACTGGGAGATCTCTTTGCGGCAGATCTGTTTGATGCAATCCTCTTAAGATTGCACAATAATGACCTTTATATGTTCCTACTCAATTCACCAAAACGAGGAGAGAATGAAACATGGCAATCATATGATTCATGTCTACTCAGAAGTGCATTCTATTGAGTTCAGTGGGACTTGGCTCCCAGAGTACATAGGATTTTTGCAGCCTCAGACCTCAAGAAAAACCACACAATCCCCACTTACCCCAACTGGCCTTCAGAGAAAACAGCATTAATGGGCCCCAGCCCTTGCCTCTGGAAGCTCAAGACATACACACTGTTAGCAAGCAAAAGCCAGGCACATGCTGATACTGGTCAGTGACGCTGAAAATGGAAAATACTGTTTTTGTGCTTCTCCCTGAGCACAGGAAGTTCCAAGCAGACTTTACAGATCATTTTGTTTTATAGAAAGACCACTGGGGAGTTACAGATGTTTTTATAAGCATTAGTTCATTTGCAAGTGAACAGATTGTTGAGCAGGTATTACAGGCATGCATACTCAAGCAAGGCAGGCAATATGAAAATTAACTGCACAGCCTTGGAAATGTACAAACTGGTTTTCTCTAGGAACCTTCTTAAGAACTCTGAAAGCCAACTCCAAACTACTTCTGTTCCACAGCCTCCCGCCCTCCTGCTTAGACTCAGACAAAACTGGTTTTAGACGCTTTTCAAGCAAGTCAGTGTGGCCCACATTCCTGATAGCTGGAATGGCCAACTGCCCAGCACATTAAGCACACACCTGTGGTTCACCACTGAATATTGGGTTGTACAAAAAAAACCCACCCCCTAAAAACCTCTCACAGAAACAGCCCATTCTATAAAACAGAAGATAATGGCTTTGGAGTTCTGAAAATTGCCCCCTAATTTTCATTGTTTGGGTAAGATCAAGCCAAGAGACAGATATCTGTGATGATAATATTATGCTATTATCAATTATAATAATAAAATCCCAACACTTTGAAGTGCTTTCTGTTATGTGTCTCCCCTCTCTCCCTGACAACATTTCCATACCAGGAAATAGCCTGATAACCCTGTTAAATTAAGTGGTATTTTCTCTTGCAGAGCATAATTAAAGTTGACTTCCTAAGTGTACATGTGCACTTCAGTTCTATCATATCATAATGCAGAGGAAATGGATTGTTTGGGAGAGAGGGGAAGTGTTTTCTGGCGTCTGCATATTATTGAGTGGTGAGATGGATCAGTCCTTGTTCATGCTCGAGTCTTCTGGCAGTAACAAACCAACTATATATATATATGGTTGGTGAAAATCTACGAAAGCATATATATATATATATATATATATATATATATATAAACTCACCCTTTTGGGGTGCAGGGATTGCTTGATTTTCTCCTGAAGAACTTCCTTATGTGGAACAAAATCTCTCCCTAGAAATAGATGCTAGTGCAACACAAAATGAGAAATTTGGAATTGAATAGGGGGCGTGGCATGGGCCCCCTCCAGATGGATGTTTTGAAGCAGGTCTATTCCACAACATGCCCTTAACCCAATAATAGCGCATTGCTGGTGGATTTATTCTGCTTTGTTTTGTGCTGTGATGCTTTCACAATGCTGCCACATTTTTGTTGTTGGGAGCAGCTATATAGAGCAACACAAGTGGACCAAAAACAAACCAGGGCATTTGTGGTATAAAACGTTAGGTGATCTCAGCAGGAAGTTACACGTTATGCATGGATTGGAAACGAAGCAGTGTGGTGACTCCCAAAACATTTGCGGGCACAAAGCTTGTTGAAAGCAGAAACGTGTGTGGCCATCCCATAGAATCATAAGCACAAATCCTCATGAATGCACATTTAAAAGAACATCTGGAAGGGCCCTTAAAAAATTCTGGAAAGCACTGAGGAGAGGCACAGCAGAATTGCTCTAAAATATTGGAGAACATTTATCTCACCTTCCTGAAACAGAGGAAAGACATCAATTTCAGTCGCCCCAACATCATTTAAAGCACATAACCAAATAATCTTGGGAATTGCAGTGTATTAAGAGTGCCAAGAGCTATAGCTCTGAGAGGGGTGAACTACAGTTCCCAGCATTCTTTGGAGGGAGAAATTGTGCTTTAAATCTATGATGTATGCACCAAAATTGTAAATTTATTACCTTGGGGAGTTTTGTTTTGCTTTTACTCTTCTTTGCCTGCCCTCTGTTCTCCTTGCACTCATAAAATGTCTGAAGGAGAAAGAACTCAGGTTTTTCTTTGTGTGTGTGTGTTTTGTTTTGAGTGAAACCACATTTATGCCTCACAGTAACATTTCATCCTCCTGACTCACGGGGGCGGAGGGGGTGGGGGGGGAGAAATTACACATTCAGTCCAATGCCCAGCAAACCTTATATTTAAAATTGTATTGCTACATAATTATCCTGTTTACAATGCCCTTTGCATCTTTTCTCACAGAGAGGGGGGGAAATTAGATTTGGATTCCAATCTTCACATCAACGCCAGAAAGCTTTGGCAAAGAGATGGCCTCTGCATACTTAGGGATATTTCACGGAGAAAAGAAATGTGGTTGTAATTAGGGATAGGCAGAAGTGCTCTGACTCCATCTGAGCAAAGGAAAGCCAACCACTCCTGCCTGCCAGAGGAATGACCGGGTGAGCTGAAGTGGATAAACATAATGTAGGTTAGAATCATTAAAAGGGATAAGTCAGGGCCTCTTGACTCCTCCTTCAGGCTCTCCAGTCTTTTGTAACCTAGTCTTGACTAAGAAAAGAATATCACTTGCATCCCCTGACATTCAGTGCAGTACACATTAGTGGCTTCAAACACAGCAAAAATGTTTCCCGCCCCCTGTATTTCAAGACACATTTTACATTGCTATGCACACCTTTACCTTTACCTTTACCTGACTGCCCTATTCTAAAGCGATAGAATGTCCCTATTTTCACGCAGAATGTTGGAAGGGATGCAATTTATTTCCCCGTGCATTATTTTATTTGTTTTCCCATGCCTGCAACCCAGCAACACCTATTCAATAAAGCCATCATCTACACCCACTGTCTTCTGCACGTGTGCAATGGATGTCTCAAATGTGTACATCTTAGCTTCACCACAGCATAAGTGACTGTATAGGTTGGATCAGGGGTGTCCAAACTTTTTTCAAAGAGGGCCAGATTTGATGACGTGAACATGCGTGAGGGCTGACCAAGGTTGTTTACCTTTTTTTAGGATTTTACCCCAGGAGATGGACTGCCACAGGGGCCAGTTTAAATTGACCAGCAGGCCAGATTAGGCCCCCGAAACAGACTTTGGACATGCCTGGGTTGGAGCCTTCACCACTTGCCTTTTCATGTCTCCTCACACCCCCATCCATAACTCTTCTCTTCTGTCCCTGATCCACTCCTCATGTGTGAATTTTCAATATATTTGGGTCTGCTATAGCATATACTCTCCTTCCTGAATCATCAGTTCAAATCCCTTTTCATGCTTTCCTGGAATTGACTCTCCTTCTCTTTGCTTTGGTTTCCTGCCATTTTCCATACCAGCTGCAGGTTACTTTTTTTTTACATTTCGGGTGTTCCATCTTTCTGCCCTTTATTAAGAGAGAGAGGTAGCCTGCACATAGAGCTTTCCTCACCACCAACCATCAGCTGGTTGTTGGGCACTTGGGAAGCTGTTTTGCCCAGTTTGACTTCAAACCACATAGGCAAAAAAAGAGGTTCGTATGATGTCATTGTGACGTCAGTTGATTGACAGGTGGGCAGTACAGCCAACCTGTAAAATGTAGCCCGTGAGTGTGTCTGAATCCAGTTCCCCACCCCTGTTGTATATGATGCTGATCCTGGAGTGCCCTCAACATTTATCTCCAATCCGGGATGCACCAGCAGACATTACTGTTTTCATTACATGTTCAGGGTACCAACTAGAAGCACAGAAAGGTCCATTTTGCACATATATGATAGTTCTTTGAGAACAGTTCTGTTGCCTAAAACAAGTAACCAAAGAAGATAATAGGTGCAAAAGAGCTGATTGACAAAATCAGCATATTTTAAGCTAGAATGTGCTGATGGCAAGGGGTACACGCAGGCCGGCCTTTCACACAGGGAAACTAACTGGCCCCAGATGGGGAGTGTATTTTAGCTTGACACACACCGGCCAATAAACTATACAGTTTGTGCCTCTTATTTATTTTCTTTGGACCTTGATGAAAAAGCAACTGTAAAAATGCTCTTTAAATACTCGGCTTCCTACTCACGCACCCTTCCCCACCGAATCCAGTTTTGCATTTCGTTTGAACCTTGCTGTGATTTCTGCTTCTCCCATGCCGAAACTTGAAATCCTGTTTGTTTATTTGCTAGATTTTTCTACCAGCATTTAGCAAATGGCTTGTTTCCATCTTGGGGGAGGAGAGGAGGGCACCACCCCGTAATGTGTGTGGGAGGTCCAGCAGAAATAGAGATAGTTAAAATACTTTGTTTTTAAAACCTAAAAAAGAATATAAGCCATTCAGCATGCATCCTGCTCGCAAATGCTCAGTCCTGAAGCCTTCCAAATCTAACCGAAATCCTTATACCTAAAAGTCCTAGAGAATTTTCACTAGCTCCCAGTATGTTTCTGAGCACAATTGAAAGTGTTGTGGCTGGCTTTTAAAACCCCAAACGGCCTCAGCCCAGTATACCTGAAGGAGCACCTCCACCCTCATCGCTCAGCCTGGACACTGAGATCCTCCTCTCCTCTGAGGGTCTTCTGCTGTGCTTCTCACTGGGGGGGAGGGAAAGTTACAGGGAACCAGGCAGAGAGGGCCTTCTCGTTAGTGGCACCCGCTCTGTGGAACACCCTTCCTTCAGATGTCAAGGAGATAAAGAACTACACAATTTTTAGAAGACATCTGAAGGCAGCCCTGTATCAGGAAGTTTTTAATGCTTGATGTTTTACTATGATATTTAAATATGCTGTAAGCTGCCCAGAGTGATTGGGGAACCCAGCCAGATGGGCAGGGTATTATTACTATTACTATTACTATTACTATTACTATTATTATTATTCCTATTGACCTGTGAAAGGCTGCAAGCTCCACTGAAAACAGGAAATACTAAGTAGACACACCTTGAATTGTTCTGTAAGAGCAGAATCAAATAATAATACACAACTATTTCTACTGGCCCCTTCATGGATCACT
This sequence comes from Podarcis tiliguerta, assembly GCF_965153285.1. Lineage (NCBI taxonomy): Eukaryota > Metazoa > Chordata > Lepidosauria > Squamata > Lacertidae > Podarcis > Podarcis tiliguerta. Next base: position 31,128,040 of record NC_139534.1, read on the forward strand.
GCCTTCCGTGGCAAAGGGGCTTGAATAACTCAGAGAAGCTATGAGCTATGCCGTGCAGGGCCACCCAAGATGGACAGGTCATGTTGTTTAGTCGTTTAGTCGTGTCCGACTCTTCGTGACCCCATGGACCAGAGCACGCCAGGCAGTCCTGTCTTCCACTGCCTCCCGCAGTTTGGTCAGATTCATGTTTGTAGCTTTGAGAACACTGTCCAACCATCTCGTCCTCTGTCGTCCCCTTCTTCTTGTGCCCTCAATCTTTCCCAACATCAGGGTCTTTTCCAGGGAGTCTTCTCTTCTCATGAGGTGGCCAAAGTATTGGACAGGTCATAGTGGAGAGTTTTGACCAAACGTGATCCACCTGGAGCAGGAACCGGCAAGCCACTCCAGTATCCCTGCCAAGAAAACGCCATGGACAAAGACAACAGGCATATAAAAGTTATGACGCTGGAATATGAGCCCCTCAGGTCGGAAGGCATCCAACATGCTACTGAGGAAGAGTGGAGGACAAGTACAAGTAGATTCAGAGCTGATGAAGCAGCTGGGCAAAAGCCGAAAGGTCGCTCAGTTGCAGATATGCCTGGAAGCGAAAGGAAAGTCCAATGCTGTAAAGAAAAATATTGCATAGAATCCTGGAATGTAAGAACCATGAACCTTGGTAAGTTGGATGTGGTCAAAAATGAGATGGCAGGACAGTGTTCTTGAAGCTACCAGCATGAGTTTGACCAAACTGCGGGAGGCAGTGGAAGACAGGAGTGCCTGGTGTCCTCTGGTCCATGGGGTCATGAAGAGTCGGACACGACTAAATGACTAAACAACAACAAAATCTCTACTGGCATTTTACTTCTAGAACTAATTCTTTGAATCTGCCAATAAAAGCTTTACTCTTTGGCTAAGGTCAGCAGATGCAAACAAGGAAAGGGCTTCTGCATAGCTAGCTGCTTGGGTGCCTGGTACAGGGTCATGTCCTGCAGCCGGGGTGGGGCGATCTGTGCCCATGGGGTGGGGTGATCCACCCATGGGGGCGGGGCAAACCTCTCCCTCAGCTGTAGGGAGGCCAAGGGAGAGGCAGTAGGCAGACGCAAGTCCCATGCTGCCGTCACTCCCATTCCCCCCCGAAAACCTCATTTTGTCCCCCCCGCCTCAGTGATGACACCCAGGGCGGACCGCACCCTCTGCACCCCCCTTCCTTCACCACTGCCTTTAAGAGTTGTAGAGACAAGTGAATTTCAGAAGGTGCAACTTGCCATGCCAAGACACACCTGCTTTATTATGACCGAAACGTAATTGAAACTAATAAGATTTTGGAATGCGGAAATAAAGAAAACCATCAAACCATCAAATCTAGCACATGGGGGCCACTTTATCTAAATTATATAATTCGGTATTTGAATGAATGCTATTAATAATTGTATTATAAATTGGTATTGTTATAACGAAGCTATTATTAGACTGTAATTGAAAACTAATAAAAAATATTTTTTTTAAAAAAAGACAAATAAGTATGGGGCTCCAAGACCAACTTTAGATATGTGTGTGTTTGTGTGCCTCTTCCTTGAGCATTTCATTTGTATTGTTTTAAAATCTATCTTAAAATTTATTGGGGGTTTTTTTGCATTGTTTTTCAACCTACAATTGTAAATCGCATCGAGACTTTCATGAAAGGAGATTCGTAAATTAATATAATAAATAAATAAACAATGTTAGAAACGGTAATAATGACAAAAAACAAAACAAAAACCCCAACCACTAGGGCGACAATTTAGAGGAATATTTCCAAAGGAACTGAACTTTTCTAAACAGAGGAGTTCTTGGCTCCAGGTGGGTGGGTCTCTCAGTGGTAGGTTGCTGTCTTGTTTGTATTCAGATCTGGAGGGACTTCAGGCTTTTGCATGGCCAAGAGCTCTTTAGCCCTAGGTAAGTAACGACCCTCTCTTCTCCATGTCAACAAAAGGTGGTGACTAGTCTTGCCAACAGACCCTGTCCTCGATTGCCTGCACTTGCTGGCTAACATTGCAGAGAAAAATGAAAAGGAGAATCCGAGTCTCCTGTTTTAATTGTTGTGCTGTTCTAATGGGAATATTTTATATTGTGTACTTTAATTATGGATGCTTATATTTTGATGCTGGTGTTTAACTGGTTTTCTACTGCTTAGAAGCCTGCTTTGGCATTAAGTGGTATCTGAATGAATAATACTTAGATCTCAGTGTAATTCTGGGTGTTGCCAGTCTTTCCCTAAACCATGGGGATGTCTTTTGTGTTTTCTTATACTCTGTCTCGTGGAGCTAGAAGTCTATGTCTTGATTCATAAACAAGAGCAGCAGTTTGCTCATGGTCTCTATATCATTCTTGGCTTAGAAGGAAGGAGAAAAAGACCTCCTTGCCTGGAAATTATGACTTGTTGAAAGGCTATAGATGTGATTGGTTGGCTTTGATTGGTTGGATTGATTGGTTGTTTTAATTGGCATAAGTAAGGTGGTGTAGGAAGAAGAGGCTATTGCATTGCAGGTTGGTTGGCCTATTAATCTAAAAGTGAACGATTTAAGGTGTCTCAGGAGGGGATTCAGAGGAAACCTGTGTGGTTGATGTTAAACATGTAGTTGTGCTTTAGCCGTCTATTATTATTTTTTTACTAATACTGTTGAAAAGAGTATTTTTGCTTTAAGATCTAGGAGTTTCTTTTTGTGCCAATGACCTTTACCACAATTCCTCTCCTCTCCCAAAACGAGTGAACTCTGTTGGAGAGGTAACAAAAAATGGAATAGTTCGAACTGTGTGGTTAACCCCCATTGTAGAATGCGGTTTTGTCTTTGTTTTTTCAAAAAAGAGAGATACATGTGCGAAAGCATCTAGATTGACGGATTTACTGCATACAGATTTGTGGTCCAGATTGCTTCAAATGCGTCTTGTAACATTGAGAAGTTTCCCAGTCTTCTTGCACCCGAAGGCTACTTGTTCAACTAGCAGGACAGCTCACATGACTGACTGTGACTAATAAGCATCCCATCCAGACTTGGGCCCCAATGCAGCTTTGAAGTGCACTCAGCCCGAACTGAGATTGCAGACAAGAAGCCCCATGTTATTTTGTCTGGGGAAGAAAGAGTTTGGGATTTTTGGAGCCAGAAGAGAAATGGGACCTTTCAGGACATAAAGTTTAATAGGCTGCCGCTGTCAATGTTCTCTGAAGCTTGCATCTCGGCTCCTACTGTGCATGCTAATTTATGCTCTTCATATAAAAACAAAAGCAGCTTCTCAGCATTAGAGACAAAGGTGGGGAGGAAAACGATGCTCAGTTGGTGTAAACTTCTGGGGCTGTCTTGAATTCCAGATAATTCAGAAAACCATTGGCCTTGGGGTAGCCATATGTGATTCCTGTCAATGGGCAGCCATTTGTGTGCAGCCAGCATAGGCACCAACTCCTAGGGGCCCAGCTCTTTTGGCTCCTTCAATCTTCTCTGTAAGTTGGCGCCTCTGGCAGCCAGCCACCTCCAGGATCAAGAGCAAACTGTGTACACCATCACATTACGGGTTTTTTAAGCCTGCATATGGCAGCAGCTCCAAGTTGGCCATGCCCAAGGGACCCTAACATGCCCAGCCATTTCCAGCAGGTGGATCTTGGCAAGACTGCTTTAAATGGGTGTTGCAATACAGTGGTACCTCAGGTTAAGTACTTAATTCATTCTGGAGGTCCGTTCTTAACCTGAAACTGTTCTTAACCTGAAGCACCACTTTAGCTAATGGGGCCTCCTGCTGCTGCCACACCGCCGGAACCCGATTTCTGTTCTTATCCTGAAGCAAAGTTCTTAACCTGAAGCACTATTTCTGGGTTAGTGGAGTGTGTAACCTGAAGCATATGTAATCCGAGATACCACTGTACGTCATGGGTCTTGGCAAGACAAATCGCCTCATTTTTACATGTATATACATAATTAAAGTTTCTGGACATTCCGTAATGGATTATTCCTTAAATCTGTAACTTGCGATGTTCTACTAGAAATGTTGGCTTTTCACTGACCATTTAACTAGCCATGACGGGCTACGTGCAATGAAATCAAGTTTCTTCTTGTTGCACAGCTTGTGACAGTTCCAAAGAAAAGTGAGGCTGCAGCTCGCATGATTGGGAAAATATATAAAATTTAATCATATTACCCAAATAGAGTTCCTTTGACAAATCAGCAGCCCATCTCCTGGCTGGTCTAACTGAAAGGTACGTTCAGATGCCACATTTCTTGTGCATTAACTCATCTGTGAAAAAATCGCATTTCGATCCATTGACGCCTTGCGTTTATTCATGGTATGTCTTTAAATGTTCTTTTAATCTGTTGGTGATATTATGCTATAGTGGTTCACCACAAAGGATGTTACACCCACACAGAAATTCCTTCAGTGCAAGCCAGATTCCTGTGGGATCATATGGAAGAGAGAGAAGCAAGCCACATAATTCTGGCAAATCTGTTCACTTCCCTGTGATTCTCTGGAGGACTGGCTCATTTGCTTGAGCTGCCTGGTAGTTATGTACAAAACATAGCCCTTATCTAGCAGGTGATAAGGTGTGACAAACCTTGTTCACTCCTGTCCTTTTTAAACTATATTCTGGCATGATTTTGTTATCTGAACTCGCTGCTCGGAGTGGAAACTCTTGCTTTGTTATCGGTGGGTGGAAAAGATGGCTTTGTAGGCCCTGTTATTCTAACAGATAGAGGCCTTTTATCTACCTGTTGATATATTCTCTTCAGGGGCAGGGAAGAAATTCAATTCTGTTCACATTTAAAGGTGAAAACACCTAATTTGCACTTGCTAAAACAAATATGAGAACTGAAACACAACCTTCAAAATTTACACTTCTTTTAATGCTGAAATACAGTTGCCAAGCCAAGCAATGTGTACAAAATTGCCTATGCTAGGTGAAAGTGTACAAAAGTATATATATTTGCAAAAGTAGCATAAAACTGCATATTTTAATGGGAAAATTGCTTAGGAAAAAAAATGCATATAGAAATGTGGATATTAGCATAAATTTACACTAAAATGCTGATTATTTTTATGAAGACATTTAAAAAACACACATTTCAAACTGATGTAGAAAATGTGGACTTAAGAGTACAAAAATGAGAAACTAGAATAAATGGAAATTCACCCATCCCTTGATGTCTTCAAATAAAGTATGACCAAAGTAATGGGTGAACACTCTCGACAACTGCATGAAATGAACAGGATACCTCAAAGCACCATAAAAATGCATAAATAAAAACTATGTGTGGGATTTTTTTAACAAAATATTTTCTCTATAGCTGGTTCTATGATAGTAACAATTGTTAAACTGTAATCCTCAACGGTTTATGGGCAGTACCATCATTCCATTGACTTCAGAATTGCTCCTCTGGAGCATTAGCCGGAAGACAGCAGTTGAAAAATGAAACAACAACCTTATAAGGTCAGGCTAAATAGCACAGATCTGGTGTAGCAGCAGCTGATATCTTACATACTGGCCATTTTCAATGCTTCTCTGTATTTAGATAACATTCTCGGTGAGAGGTTAGATGTCCATTAATATTCCTGTCTTCAGTATCCAGTTCTTCGTGGATCCTGTTTAGCAGCTGAGTCATTGTTTCACCTATGCTTAGAAAGGGATCTGCCAGCTAAGTGAACAGACTTGAGACCCCAAACCTGAGAAGTGGACAAAAGGGATGGTGGTCTTTGCTCAGGCAGGGGATATAATGTGATTTTCCAATCAATTGCCATCTAGCTTACAAATACACCTAATGCTCCTTTTGATAGCAATGGGTCTTCCCACAGAATGAATCTTTTAACCAGAAAAAAATTCCTGAGTGGGACCATATTGTGGCAACCTTTAACTTTGACAAGACAATATGTTTCCAACTAGAAGGCAATAAAGAACTGTTATAATCGTATGTAAAAAATAGTTGTGGTTAGTTTCAAGAAAGATTGAGAGACATTTATTTCTGGAAACAATTAAAGGCTAATTGAAGTTTATCTTTTATAGTAATGACTTGCCACCCGAGTGTCTCCTGGGAATTTTATTTCTTTTCCTGACGCTGTCCCCACCCCTCAGTATTGGTTATCTAATGGTGTGGGTCATGCCTTGCTGTTTTCTGCCTTTCGCAAATGAAGCTTATATGATTCTTATTGGGGACTGAAAGAATGTTCCTGAGACCATTCTTCTGTGTTTATTTAAACTCCTTCCTTGTTCTGTGCTCCCTTTTTCTTGTGTCATTTCCTCCAACATGAAAAAAAAAATGTTGTTACCTATGGATGTAACAATGGTCGCAGTCATAATATATTATGAAACTACTCTGCCAATACTGGGCTCACCCTTCAGAGGTATCTCTCATAGTTGTGGTTCCTTATCCATTCTCCACCCATTTTGCCGCACCTAATGTCACTCCTGCCAATGTCACTGTCATAACCTTCCCCTAATGCAGGCATGGCTAAACTTGGCCCTCCAGATGTTTTGGGACTACAACTCCCATCATCCCTAGCTAACAGGACCAGTGGTCAGGGATGATGGGAATTGTAGTCCCAAAACATCTGGAGGGCCAAGTTCGGCCATGCCTGCCCTAATGGGACCCATATTTGCATGTGTTTTATACCACTAGTTTTTTCCTTGTTTTCTCTTTTCCTTGTTACTACTGACTAGAGTGGCAAGGCCTGTTGTTGATGTTGTTGTCCAGATGCAGGATCCTTTTGCAGGATGATATTCCATTAAGAGGAATCCAACACTCCACTTAAAATTGCTTTGTTCCCTCACATCTCTTGCGCAGCATGAATACATCTCTAGTCCTCAGTTATTAGTCATCTAAATGTCTTAGGACTCCACTCTGGATTTGTGTAGGCCATAGGGTTTACTCCTTAGCCTTTTCTTCTCCCAAAGATGTCCCAAAAGACAGTGGGTTAAGAAAATTAGTTTGAGGCAAATGTGTATCCATAAACTGATAAAAGGGACGTGGGTGGCACTGTGGCCTAAACAACTGAGCCTCTTGGGCTTGACGATTGGAAGGTTGGCAGTTTGAATCCGCACGACAGGATGAGCTCCTGTTGCTCTGTCCCAGCTCTTGCCAACCAAGCAGTTTGAAAGCACACCAGTGTGAGTAGATAAACAGGTACCACTGCAGCGGGAAGGTAAACAACGTCTCCATGTGCTCTGGTTTCCATCATGGTGTTCCACTGCACCAGAAGCAGTTTAGTCATGCTGGCCACATGACCTGGAAAGCTTTCTGTGGACAAACGCTGGCTTCCTCATCCTGAAGCGAGATGAGCGCCGCAACCCCATAGTCACCTTTGACTGGACTTAACCATCCAGGGGTCCTTTACCTATACCTATTACCTATAAACTGATGAGAGCATCAAGCACCATTTCTTCCTGGTGACCACTGCATCACCTGACCTGCTCATCCTGTTTCTCACTTCCCAGCCACTTGGCTCCTCCCTACTGCTCATCATTCAGCCATGGCAGCTTGGAAGTGCAGCTTGCCCTGGCTCCAGAACTCTTGGCCTTCATTGTGGCAGGGTACATTCTTTCCCTGTATTATACACATGCCCCTGAGCGATGCAGAATGGATGCTCAAGTCAAAGGTTTATGAAAGGTTTGTAAGAGTTTAGAGCCAGCCTTTTTCTTTTCTTTTTTCTTTTTACATCCCACATCACAATATAATTCTGGCAAAAAGAGAGATTGGCTTGGGAAATGTGGTCATGGATATGGGCCCTGGCTTGTTGCTATAGCTCGTATTTCACCTCCTTGAAACCGTGTTTGGCTTGGTAGAGAAGATTGAAAAACACTGTCCTTTAGTATAGATGCTTCATTACACACTAGACGACCAGTTACAAAACAAAACAAAAAACACATGCTACTCATAGATGATTTCCTCACCTGCAGACCAGTATTTTATTGATGCAACGAGAATTCAAAATTGCACCAGTCTAAAGGACACTGGATTATTGTATTGCTCTTGGTTTCCTGACTGCTATTAAATCAATGTAGGCAATAAAATAAGAACCTCGCCTGTAAATTCTTTTCTCTGACAGTTCTGGGACTGATTAAATATTTGCATGGTTCAATTGCAGCCATGTACGATCAGATTCAAGGTCCAGGAATGCACTGAAATGCAACTCAACACTCTCGGATGCTGAATTTTCTTTATTCATTTGCATGTAAAAAAGAGAAGGAACATTAAATAAACACCTCGGAGATACCTGAGCAGATACACAATCAGCCCTGTATGATCAGATTCAAGCATAATTCTTTTCCTTTTCTTTTAAAAAGCCAAATGTATTCCAACAGAATCTTTCTCCATTTCACCACACACATTATTTATACTAATTAAAACATTAAAATGAAAAGCATTTGTTGTTTGCACAAGGGGGGTCATGTTAATTAATGCTGTAACATGCATGAATTATCATTCTTTTTCAAAGAAAAAGGAATAAAACAGGGTCTTCAATGACAATAGCAGATATAGGTTAGCAGAATTATTAGGTAAAGTGTTCATTATTCAATCATACATGAAGCTGAGCCCTGGCACTGTAACTGAGCTCTTGTGAACCCCTCTTATAATAAACCTTGCATAAATTTGTTTAGAGTTTAAAGGCAGAACTTTGCTGCCATATTCATTGAGGAAAAATAGAATAATTCTTACTGAGCTAAACTGAGGGTTGATACAACCTTCTGTCCTGACAGGTATCTCTACATTTGTGGTCCATCTGCACTATACATTTAATGCAGTATCATACCACTTCAAACACCCATGGCTTCCCTCAAAGAATCCTGGCAACTGCAGTTTGTTAAGGGTGCTGAGAGTTGTTTGGAGGCCTCATTTCCTTCACAAAATGACAATTCCCATAATTCTCTGGTAAGAGGAATTTTCTCTTTGAGAAGAATAGGCAGTCTCCTAACAACCCTCAGCACACTTAACAGACTGCAGTTACCAGGATACTTTGAGGGAAGCCAAGGCTGTTTGAAGTGCTTCAAATACTGCTTCAAATGTGCAGTGTTGAATGGGCATTGTTTGTGTGAAGATTGTATCAACACAAAACTTTAGACAATTTCCAGTCACCCATTCTCAGCCTCTAGTTTTAAGTTTTCCAGTGCAGTTCTATACATATTTACTCAGTGACAAGTTCCACTGGGGGAAATCCGATGATACCAGTCTACTAGCAGAACAGACGTAATTGGTGAAATGGATTTCCCCGTTCTGCTTGCAGCTATTATGTGTACCCCAGGTATGCTCCAGAGGGTTAGGGCATACAAGCAAAACACATTTTGGGGGAGATTTCAAGGGGGAGGAGATAATGGGTAAGTTCCTTTGGGACTTGCTTCCTAGTAAGCATGTTTAGGATTTCAGTCATAGAGACACTCATAGGCATGAGTATCTTTTATAAACTTTGTCATAACAGTAACAACTACCTTTTCCTGTTAATGATTTTATACTTCCTTTCAAAGGGCTACCCTTCAGTTCAGGACAAAAATCTGATGACAAAACAAAAGTTTGGTTGCATTGATGCATTAAGGTTCGGAAAATGTACACACCACAACGAAAGTCACAAAATTTGTTTGCATCCTGCCCTCAGTAACCAGCATGGTACCTTGAATGGTATCATAGCTAGCCTCATACAGGTGTTCTTTCTTTCTTTCTTTCTTTCTTTCTTTCTTTCTTTCTTTCTTTCTTTTGGTAAACTGCCCTGGAAAATCTGCTGAAGGGCAGCATAGAAATAAATCAATAAATAAGTGAACAAATTTTGTGAAAGATCAGGTGCTGAAAACCTCACCAAAAAGCTTCGCCTTTTAGTGTATGTATGTAGGACGAGACACCCCATTTCCCTCAGTTACAAAGGGCACACACAAGATGAAAGGGAAGACAAGACAGGCATAAAAGAACTAATGAATTGTTTTATACCTTCCACTACATTGTTACAGAGTTTTATTTCCCTTCAGCTTTAGCCATGCCTATGTTTTGACCACACTGGTCAGATGATAAGGATTAATTTGCTGTGACCTATTTGTTTTTAACCTTCATCTGACCTCTAAGCTTCTCCATCCCCTTCTCTTACACTCTTGGTCATCCATGCAATGAGGCCAAGAATAATTTCAAAGCAAAGCTCTCCATTATACTTAATTTTATGACACAAGCCTTTGGTTCCTACGAAACTTTGCCCCTCAAAAGAGAGCCAATATTATGCTTCAAAGGATGTGCAAAACATATTGCATAAGGTATGTGCAATACAATTGGCTATTCTGGCCAGGATCCTAGGATTCTCCAGGGCTCATGCTGTTATTACATATACAGCATATCAATAATAATAAAACCAGAGGTCCCTGCACAATGCTGCTCCTTTGAAGCAAAGGAGCAGCAACTCTCACACCCAGGATCTGAGCCTGTGTGAAGCAAATTCAGGGGGTAGGACAAGGAAGGAGGAGAGGCCTGGCACTGGTGGGAAGAAAGAGACTTGGCAAGAAAGGTGTCCCCTACCTTCTCCTGCAAAGATGCTGCGGCCTGCCAGGTGTCTCATTTTCACAGTTATTCAGCCTTCTTGCTGTTGCTTGCCTCTCCTTCCTGCCTGATGCTTCACCTTCTGACAGCCCAGGATGGCTCTGGGCTGTTTAACCTGACCTATAGTAATCTGAGGCTATCTCCACCGGACTGGAAGAAACCCAGATCCCTCCTAATAGGCTCATGTTGGCCTAGGATCTGGGCTTTGACTGATTCTGCGACACAACCCTAGTCTCCAGTTCACAAAACCCAAGAGGATAAGTCTGGATGTAAGGTATGTTAAGTTTTGCTTTCGGTTTATCAAGTCTTTGATATGTTCACATGTACATATATATAGATCTCTCTCATTCTCACAGTACCTACCTTTCATGAGGGGAAATGTATTTTCCATGTTCCTTTGGCCACCTCACCTGCCCCATGTTCATTATTCCATCTTATCTAAACAAACAGATGCAGCAGTGCCCAAATAGCAGAGCACCTGATAAGAATTTGTTCCACACTGCTAAACTTCTCTGTGAAAGAACAGAACTTTCCTATTAGCACACCTTTGCTTAAAAGGATATTCTGTCTGCGAAAGAGAGCCCTGTTTTGATTCCCTTTTGACTCCTGTTAAAATGGGTCTGTCTTATTAGTTTGGCATCACCTAATTCACACCCACTTAGTCACCCTTCATTACTTTCCATTCCCGCCAAATTTGACTTCCTTCTTCAGTGCCACTCCTCAAGGAGCCCAACTATGGGGCAGGAAAGTAACAAACATAGAGAGATGTGTACAGTAATAATGCATTCTGGCAGTAGGACAGTAGACTCAGCAACTTGCTTACAAGAGGCTAATAAACGTATGAAAACCCTAAACCCAGTTTATCAATGGTAAAAGGTAAAGGGACCCCTGACCGTTAGGTCCAGTTGTGAATGACTCTGGGGTTGCGGCGCTCATCTCGCTTTACTGGCTGAGGGAGCCAGCATACAGCTTCTGGGTCATGTGGCCAGCATGACTAAGCCGCTTCTGGCAAACCAGAGCAGCGCACGGAAACGCTATTTACCTTCCCGCCGGAGTGGTACCTATTTATCTACTTGCACTTTGATGTGCTTTCATAATAAATAGATAATTAGATAGATAATAGATGATAGATGATAGATAGATAGATAGATAGATAGATAGATAGATGATAGATAGATGATAGATAGATATAGATAATTTGTATCCAACACTTCTCTTTTTGCTCATGTAACAGACATCTGCCCATGCAATGAAATTTCTCCCTCGTCTTCTCTCTGCTACAGTCTCCTGTGTACCCACAATATCTGCTCCAGAGAATTAGAGGACCCTCTGGAGTAGATTTGAGGGGTGCATGAGGAGAAGAGCAGAGAGGGAGGTTAGATTGTGCAAGCAGAACACTGCTCATGCAGCATTAGATACAATTTCCTCTCGTTGTTTCATATACTTATCTACTGCTTAAAACTAAAGCAGTATCTAACATGCAGTCCTGAGCAGGAAAGGCTAAAAGCTTCATCTTCTTCCACTGCTAGGAACAAGGCTTTGCTTTTAAATAAGGTCTGAGAAAGTGATCTGAGGCCCACCTCAGGCTTGCATTCTTTAAAGCTCAAATAATTAATCTGGGACGATTCTCCCTGAGGTAACAAATTAGCACTTCTGGTTACACTCTAGTGCCATTTAGAATCAAACTTCACCCTCAGGCTTGGGGTGTGGATGTCTGTAATCTACTTGTGACATTGTTTAATCACCCCAATTAGAAGTTCAAAAGAGCGGCTAAAGGAATTGCCTTACCCTAAACAGTTTACTTAGAAGATCCAGTTCGCTGTGCTCAACTGGATCTCTTCACGGGTCAGTTTTGATTGCAGCCTCTGCATGTCAATAGTTTAATTACCAAGTGCTAATGAATGCTCGTTTGTCTCTTTTTAATAAATAAAACTCCGAACTGCCCTGCCAAGGCACTAAACAATATTACAAATGAGCCGGAAAATAGGCATGGGTTTAAAAATAATTATATAAATCACAGTAAGAATGATATAATAAAGCACTAGCTGAGGAGGTATCATGTGATATTTGCAAGCAAAAAGTTGTAAAATATTAAAAATTACACGGATAGATAGATTGTCTTAGTGCTGTAGGGCAGATGTGCTGGAGAGCCAAGGAGAATGTGCCTTAATTGCAGTGCTACCCCCGAAAAGTCAGATTATTTCTTCTTGAAGGTGACTCCCTCCTGCAGATCTTAGGTACTGGGCAGCTTTGCATGGGAGAAAACAGGCTCATCCACATCGAGCCCAAGCATCTAAAAGCTTGAAAAGTAACAATTAGCAACTTGTACTGAACCAAAAGCAAACTGCAAAATCGTGCAGGTGAGCAAGAGTTGGCTCAATATTCTGTTTGTGTCAGACTCCCATCAAAAGCTAGCTGAAGCTTCCTGTTTTCAAGGGCAGTCTTGCATTGCATATATTACACTGGTCTATGCAAGAGGTTACCGTACATGAATAACTATGACCAGATCCCTCTCAGAGACAGAAGAGTGTATTCAGTTTCTCAGGTGTGACTGATTAAAAGCATTGAAAGCATTCCTGGGCAGAGCTGCAACTGAGCATCTGGGAATAAAGCCAGAAGGCCATGAAGCCCTATGAAGATGTTTTATTTTAAAAATAATAACTTTCTTTTTTCCTGGGCAAGAGAGATGCCAGAAGTGCTATCATGTTTTTAGATGCTCTTTTATAAAACAGATGACTGCAGGTTGTTAAAATTAAGTGGGCTTTAATTATAATTATAACATCCTACTCATAGTTTCAGACCAAAGATATGCTATGGGTGAAGATGTGTGGTTGTTTCACACAGTGTTTTGGTTTTTTTAAAATACAAAACAGCCACAGGTGGCTTAATGTTGAACAAAAAGCTGGTGAGAGAGAACAAATGTTTTACCTGGGCAGTCCAGAGGATGGCAAAATGAGAACAGTCCTTTGCAGTTGTGGCTTCCCTCCTTGGGGAATGCTCTCCCCAGGGAGACTTGCCTGGCCTCATCTTTAAACACCAGGGAAAAAACATTCTTTTTTAATCCGGACTTTGGCTTTTCATTGTCTACCCTTTTTGCATAGGTGGGATGTTTTGATCTAGTTTTTTTGTCTTTTAGATTGTTCTTTTAATGCTGTTTTTAATATATGTATTAAAACTGGATGTTCAGCTTCCAAAAATAGTTCGCAAACCGGAACAGTCACTTCTGAGTTTGCTGCGTTCGAGAGCCAAAACTTTCGAGAGCTAAACTGTTCGGAAAAAGGTACGACTATACTGAATTTGGTCTATAGGTAGTCATTTGGGACCACTTTTTTTTTTACTACAAACTTTTTTTTTTTTACTACAAACAAATGCAGTGGTATATGTTCTGAATTTTAGAGTCCATTGTGATTTTAAAAAGTGTCACCTGCAGTAATAATCTGTATAGATTAAGACCACACTATTTGCTTATGCAAACCATCTTTTTGTGTCTCTTGGAAGGTGTCTTAGGGAAGAAATGAAGGAACAAGCCCTTGCTCTGAAAAACCGCATGCTCTCAGCACATCTTCAGATGTAAAACACGTGTCGCACTGGGCCAGGGACAGTCCACGGAAAGGCATTGCATCCATAGTCACAACCTGTTTAATTGGAATTTGTGAGAACAAAATTATTCTGGAAATAATATACAGAAACACACACACACACACACACACACACACATCCAGTCAAAGCTGTGGCCATGAATAATCTGAACAATCTGCAAGGGCTTCCGGTCTGTGGCTAATGGGATGTTTCACCAAGGCTTTGTCACCATGGCAAATACTTTATAATACATAAACATGTGCCGGGCTGAAAATCCACCCACTCTGGCTGAAAGATGGCCAGGTTCTGTAAATCTGCATTCCAGCTACCCTGCTGACTTTTGAGATAAGCCCTTTCAATCAACATTCCATGTGTTTAAGAAAAATGTGTGAAAAGTACAGTTTAGAAGAACATGCATGCTTTTTTATTTTTACAGCTCAAGTTTTCATGTTTTCATGGGAGAACCTGGTTTTTAAACACACACACACACACGCACACTTCTCCAATGGTTCTGTATTTCCTCCTTTGTTTTTTCCTAGGGACAAGCTGGGAACGCTTTGCCAAGTTGCTAGTTTCTGATTTTTAGCTTTGGCAGGTGTTATATGAATACTCCAGTTTTAATGAGATTTTCTTGAGGTTTCTGACTGTTCCTTTATGGATACGTTTAGAAGACCAGGTACTTCAATGCAACCCACCCCCTCTCTGCTATATTAGCAGGGCTGCAGAGCTATTTTTAAAGTCCATTTTATGATGTATCGCATTGAAAGGGATCAAATGCGTCCAGAATTTTAAATTACAAGTAAAAGAAATGTCAGAATGAAAGTAGACTCCTGTCCCACCTAGCCATTTAAGGACTGGGTTGTGTGAATGACATCTGTAGCTTTGCATGACATTTGGATGTTTGATGCTGGGGGGGGGGAACCCTGTGGTGGAATGAAAGAGTTCTGTATAAGGGAAACATCACAGAGCTTTTGAAGACAAAAAGTGGCTTGCTGTCACCTCTAGGAATAAGTATCTTGCAGTCCTGTGGAATGTGAGAGGTTTTAATAGTCCATTAACAAGTGGAGTGTCACAGCTTCCCCACCTCTGATAAAGTTAGTATCCTAATTCAGACCTACAGCTGTGGGAGCACTCATAAACCAATGGAAAATCAACAACACTCCACAATGTTCTTTCCCATAGACAAAGCCAGAAATGTGGGTTTCAGTTTCAATTTCTGCTAGAAATTTGAGTCACTAGGTTCTGTGGGTGCTCGGTGCTTTTTAACAGTTTCCTGGGTTTTTACTGCCAGCAGACTGGTTAATCTTTATAAAAAGTGTGTCACGCTGCTGACTTTGCCAGCATGAGAGAGGAATGCGCTATGATGTTGTTGCCTGGGATATCTAATGATGCATCAAACTTGTCAGACATGCCATCAGCTGTAAACAAAAAAACCAAAAACCCAGACTGGGAAGCACAAGAGAAATTCCTAGACCTACAGAGACACATGGGAGAGAAGGGGTGTCCAGAGGCACAAGCTCTGGAGAAAATCCCATTAACCCAGTTTCTCAGACCCATAACCCAATAGTGCCAGAACAAAAATGGCTGCCATGGGCAACAAAACAAGAGGTGCCAGTACTTCACCCCTTTCAACATTTCTCTGATGAAAATAGGGACATCCTATTCCATCCCCTCCAACATTTCTCCAGTGAAAATAGAGAAAGCAGCACTATTGGGGAAAGCAGCATATTTTGGGATGAAATCAGAAGCCGGGACGTACTTTGTAATTTTGGGACTGTCCCTGGAAAATCAGGACACTTGGAGAGTATGGTACTCCATACCAGTAAATTACTATCACACACAAAAAGCCCTGCCCATAACTGTTTTCTGGAACATATTGAAATATTTCTGTTCTTTAAACTGCACTAACTGTGAGAATAGCCATTCTACATTAAAAGCCTGACCAAGTCAAATGCTTAGCCTTCCAGGAAGTTTGCTGCCCTTTGTTCTTGGAATGCTTAGCTTTATATTTTCAAAGACATGTCCAAAATGAATTCATCTGGGTTCTTCTAATAACATGTTGGAAGAGCAGGCTGACCCTACTATTAGGTAGAGTGAGGCATCAGATGATCAGATGGGGGGGGTGAGTGAGTGGCAGGGAGATGCTGGGTGACAACACTCTTTTGTGCTGCCTGGAATACCCTAAACACCCATAGCTCACTTGATTCCCTCAGGTGTGATGGGAGATATTAACCCATTGCCAGCTGAAATATGATTCAGCAGCCAGTTCAGTCAGCTTTTATACATGGACTGAAGAGGACCACCATCTTGTCACTGGCCTCAGCCAGCAACATTTATTGAGCCTGTGAAAGAGAACGAGTCACCAAAAATAAAACCTATTACACATAATGTAGAAGAGTATGCAGTAGGGAGGGGGCCTGGACCTACATAACTACATCAACTTTGACCAGTTAGTCTATTTCTGCAATTCTGCACACACTTGCAATGGAGTTCAGAGCTATTTACTTCCAACAGGCTTACAAGTGCATTGCACCAGGTCTTGCTGAACTGAAAAGGGTCTCTGGAGCATATTTCAGAAAGATACTGCCAACTTGCCTTGTTGTGGGGAGCAGGAGGATGATAGCAATGGCACAGACAATGCAAATAAGGCAGGAAGAAGAGTGTTTTGCTCAAATGTTTTAGGAGACAGAGCCTCTCATTTTGGGAAAGTCCTCAATACATTGGTTTTGCTCACCTATGTGGTCAGATTGCTATACAGTGGTACCTCGGGTTATGTACTTAATTTGTTCTGGAGGTCCGTTCTTAACCTGAAACTGTTCTTAACCTGAAGAACCACTTTGGCTAACGGGGCCTCCTGCTGCTGTCACGCCGCCGGAGCACGATTTCTGTTCTCATCCTGAAGTAAACTTCTTAACTTGAAGCACTATTTCTGGGTTAGCGGAGTCTGTAACCTGAAGCGTATATAACCCGAGGTACCACTGTAACTGGGTTTGGAAGAATTTCCTCCCTCTCTTGAATCTTATATGCTGTCAGCTAGGACAAAGTTTCCTGCAATGCACCAAGGATCATGGAAATCAACTCTCTATTTTTCTTTTGTTTTGTCTTTAGAGGTCAATAGAATCTGAAACATATCACAAAATCGGTCCTTTCTGTTGAAGAAGATACATACACCAGATGGCACCCGCACAATTTACTGTTCTGCTTTGGCCAAAAAAATCCCTGCATTGAAATTCCTAATGATAAATGGCCTTTGGGAGCAAGAGAGCCTCAAAACTAGGCCATTCTGAGTCATATTTTATAGACCTTTACTATGAATTTGAACTTAGGAAGCACAAATACCAGTGCAGTGTGTGTTGTCTGCCTGCAATTATAAATTGGATTGTTGGGTGATAGGAACAAATTTCCCCCACTAAAGAAAGCTTATGGGAAATTAACATTTCCTTTGCAGCACAGCGGTTTCTTCTAAGAACAAGATTATTAGTGTACAACAGGAAGCAAGTTACTCTTGTCTAGAAGATTTAGGCCATCTCGAATATTTAAATCAATTTGACCACTGCATTGAAATATTCATTTCCTAATTGTGTAGCGCATGAAATCTGAGGGCTACTCGTGTTTTCCAATAAAGGGAAAGCATGCTAAAAGCTTTCATACAAAGAACATCTGGTGATTTAAGTTACCCCCCTCTAATACTAATTTTAACAGCTCCCAAATGTGGGTAGAAATACTACTTTTTATACTTTGTTTAAAGTTCATTTCCTGTCCCTAGGATATTTATTGACCCTCTAATGCTGGCCATTTCCACTTTCCACTTTTCCTGTGAGTCTTATACTCGTTTTCATTGACTTCATTCCATTCTTGACCTCTTTTCCCCTCAAGAAAATTAAACACAGCCCAAGACATGTTGGACACCAATTAGTTTTACAGCTCTTCTTACCTCCCCTCCGACTGCATTCTTTAGTTCATTGAATCCACCCATAATGTTACGCTTCAAACCTGCAGAGACAGGGAGGGAAATATAACCACACTGCAAAATGCAGATAATTAAAAAGGCTTTTGGGTAGCAGAAACAAAATTCTGATTGAAAGGGAGGTGCGGGGGGAAGGCTGGAAACAAAGTCGTGAGGTAAAGTTGTTTCCTTTTTCCTTTCTTTAAAAAATGCACACTAAAGGGGGGGTGGGAGTAGTGTCTAACAAGAAGCAATATTAAACCCATCAATACAAAAACAAAGCAAAACAAACAAATGAACCTTGGTCTCTCAACTTTTATATTTGTAGGGAAATAAATGTTTGTTATATTTGAGAGAAGGTTTTGTTTTGTTTTTACTTCTTTTTAAAGGCACTATTCACTTTTACAGTCATAAATTCTTATTATATGCTAGTCCAGGGGTACCCAGTGTGCTGCCCCACAGATGATGTTGGGCTCATAGAATCATAAAGGGACACCAAGTGCCATCTAGTCCAACCCTCTGCAAGGCAGGAATCTCAACTAAAGATGGCAGATGGGCATCCAACCTCTGCTTAAAAACTTCCAGTGAATGAGAATCCACAGCTTCCCAAGGGAGACCATTCCACAGTCAAACAGCTCTTACTGTCAGAAAGTTCTTTCTGATGTTTAGTCAGAATTTCCTTTCCTGTAACTTGAAACCATCATTTTGAGTCCTACCGTCCAGAGCAGGAAAAAAACAACGTGTTCCCTCTTCCATGTGACAGCCTTTAATATATTTGAAGATGGCTATCATATCCTCTCAGTCTCCAGGCTCAACATACCCAGCTCCTTCAACCGTTCCTCATAAAGCTTAGTTTCCAGACACTTGATCATCTTAGTTGCCCTCCTTTGCACACATTTCAGCTTGTCAACATCCTTCTTAAATTATGGTGCTCTGAACTGGACACAGTATTCCAGGTGCGATCTGACCAAGGCAAAAGAGTGTGGTATTATTACTTCCCTTGACCGTGACACTATACTTCTGTTGATGCAGCATTTGTATGCTGCAGCATCACATGTTGACTCATGTTAAGCTTCTGTTCTACTAAGCCCCAAGAACTTTTCACATGTACTATTGGCAAGTCAGGTGTCCCCCAATTTATATTTGTGCAGCTGGTTCTTCCTGCCTAAGTGCAGAACCTTACATTTGTCCCCAATGAAATTCATTTTATTAGTTTGGGCCCAGTTCTCCAAGCTGTTAAGGTCATTTTGAATCCTGATTCTGTCTTCTGCAGCATTCGCAGCAGGTTTGCTGTCACCTGCAAATTTGATGAGCTACCCCTCAATTCCTTCATCCATTTCCTTCATCCACAACTCCCATCAGCCCCAACCAGCATGACTACAGTAATGGTCAGGGATAGGGATGAGAGAGAAATGTGATTCAATTTGCATTTACAGCTGAGCTTGCCAAATTTGTACTTTCCAAAACAATATACAAATCAAAACATATCCATCCTTCAAAATTTGCACTTTTCTGAATTTTGAAAGACCGTCATCCAGCTAAGCAATGTGTACAAAAATGCAGATATCAAAATTATTATGATATAGATTGGGAGAGGGAGAATTTTTGCTATATTCTAGTGCAAACCTAAAGCAAAGCAGCATTAGTGTTCTTCCTGAAAAACCCAACAGTATCTGCATACTCCTTGAATTGTACTTCTGAATGCTGGAAGTACAAATGTTTACCAGTACAAATTAATGTTTACAGATTACTTAGCTACCGCAATTAGAGCCAGAATTTCTAAAAATCAGCCATTAGACAACATGCAAAACTAGGCAGGTTTATTGTGACAGAGCTTCCATTTAAATCAATGGAGCTATCTTCCAAATAAATGTGCTTAGGATTGATTACTCAGTGCTTACTGATGACTCGGCATTCACATAGTTTAGTTTGGAGGTGAACTGAAAGCAAAACAGCTTGAAAAATCTTAGTCTAATGCTAAGTGTTCCTTGAATTCTGGTCAGTGCTCTTTTCCATTAATCCAGGAACAGGGATTAACAGCTGTGGTCCTCCAGATGGTGTTAGATTTCCCATTGATTGCAGCCAGAATTGATATCTCAGATATTGATGTAGACTAAATGTCTTTGAGGACCATATTCTCTCCAAGCAATGCTGGATAGAGAAACTAAGGACAGGAAGTCGAGCACAAAAGTGTCAAATTTAGATTTTATAATCTCCAAATGGAGAAATATTTATCCCTTAGTTCACATGAATTTAGAAACTGGATCTTCAACTATGAGGTCAACCAAGACAGAGCATCCATTATCACTGCCCATTATTCTATTTGGTACCCTCAAATTAAGGACACCATTTAAGGCCTCACTACCTTGAGACACGGGACGCGGGTGGCGCTGTGGGTAAAACCTCAGCGCCTAGGGCTTGCCGATCGCATGGTCGGCGGTTCGAATCCCCGTGGCGGGGTGAGCTCCCGTCTCTCGGTCCCAGCTCCTGCCCACCTAGCAGTTCGAAAGCACCCCTAAGTGCAAGTAGATAAATAGGTACCGCTTTATAGCGGGAAGGTAAACGGCGTTTCCGTGTTCTGCGCTGGTGCCGGCTCGCCAGAGCAGCTTCGTCACGCTGGCCACGTGACCCGGAAGGGTCTCCGGACAGCGCTGGCCCCCGGCCTCTTAAGTGAGATGGGCGCACAACCCTAGAGTCGGACATGACTGGCCCGTATGGGCAGGGGTACCTTTACCTTTACCTTGAGACACTAAGTTTTCCACAATTACATAGATGCCCTCAGCATACTTATAGGAGAGATGCCTTGGAACAGTTCATATGGCACAAAAATGTATTTATGGATGTCATCAGGTTGAGAACATCATGCAGTATTTGTTGATTTGCCCTTTATATACCATGTCCAGAAAAAAAATATATCTCCTATCTTTTATTGGCCTTCTCAGATCAATTCCCCCCAGGAAGTGATAGTTGAACTCATACCCAATAAAATTAAACATCTGGTAGCCAAATTTGCTCTGGCAGCTAAGAAAGTTTGCTGCAGTTAGGTTAATGCATTGCAACTTTAAATTGTTATGCTGTAAATTTTTATGTTGTAGACTTTTATGCTGTAGAACTTTATAGACTAATGCTGTGTGATTTTAGAGGAATGCCTTGGTTTTCCCCTCTGCTGTTCATTGTTAAGTCCTTTGGCTATATACAGTAAATTGAATTGAAATTGAAATTGGTGTTAAATTCCAATTCCCATCAGTTCTAGCCCACATGGTCAATGATCAGGGATGAAGGGAGCTGAGTCCAGCAACATCTGGAGTGCCACTGATTTCTCATTGCTGCATCGATCCATCTCCTTCCTTTCCTTCAGGTCAAAACACGGATGTTCACAGTTAATCTTAAACAGATGAACTGTATTTTTAGTATGATAAATGGAACTTGCCAAAAGTTCTCAAATGATGGTCCAGTGGGACGTGATCCAGGTGAATTATTCAGATAGCTATGATGGATGTCAGCATTCTAAATTAAGAGGCTTTCATTAAATCCTGTATTCTGAATCAGAAGGAGAATGACAAAAAAATATTAGTGTGTGAGCAAGGATATTGTTGGGTGAAGACACTTCCCACTCTAAAGCTTTAAAAAATGTTTGCCTATGGCAGTATTCAAAGAATATAAACACCTTTCATTCATGCTTAGTCCCCTAAGGGGGAGGTTATTGTTTTGCTGTTTTATTTTACTTATTTACTTGTTTTTATCCTGTATTTTATTCTGTGAACCGCCCTGAGTTCAAATAAATAAATAAATAAATAAATAAATAAATAAATAAATAAATAAGCAAGCAAGCAAGCAAGCAAGCAAGCAAGCAAGCAAGCAAGCCACTGTAACAATTTGGGGAAGAAGAAGAAGACAGTCAGTGCAATTTGGAAAGAATGAGTTACAATTCAAGAAAAAGATTGGTCCAATGATACGAAGCAAGGTGGAAACATTTAATCATTACACTTTCATGGTTGAAATTTGTAAGGGAGAGGAGCTGACAATTGTGCACAGAGGCTCACGAATATGCCATTTGAAAGGAGCAATTGTATTTATTATATGTAGAAATTGCTCACTTCAGGATATGCACACACTTCTAACCACACGAGTCTAATGAATTTGTATGTGCAGGTTAATAAGAAGCCACCTGCTGTATGCAGTAGAGTGAATAACAGCAAATGAGGTTAGTGGGACACTCATTGAGCCTAAAATTCTGACTCAGAATAGCATCTAAGGAGTTGAAGCATGCAAAAGTTTGTAGCATGTCTTGTATGAGGGAGAGGTTTAGAGGAAGTGGAGGGGTGCCATAACTGGCAGGCTGTAGTGGTTCCCACTAGCAACACTTTGGATGTCCTATACTCTTCTATATCAAGGAATTTGGAGATCACCTTTGGAACACAAGGGTGAGCACCTTCTTAGATTTCCAAGTGAGTCTCTCCCCAGTCATGTTGAAGCCAACAGCATAGGCTGGACAGTCTTTAGAGATGTTAGCAGAGAAAGAGGGTCCCAGTTGCCTGATGAGCAGTTTGACTTTCCTTTAAATGAGCTACAGACTGGAGTGCAACCCTTGCCTCTACCTCTCTATGCTTTTTACTCAGCAGGACCACCATTGACCATTGGTGATCTTGAGTGGTGACACCAGGACAGGGCTTGGGGGAAGATGTCCAGGACCCCACTTAGCAGAATGAGCAGGAGAGCTCCCAAAACACAGCAGGGCTAGCTTTGTATCTTGGAAGTAAGTGAGGGCATGCATATTGCCATCCACAAAACACCCCCATAAGACCATGAAGTCTAGTGCTCTAGAATTCCCCCCACCCACTCATACACGCTTCTTTTCTGAAAACCTTGGGGAGCAACATTCATTCATTCATTCATTCATTCATTCTACTACATTTCTTTTCTACTTTTTCCTCCAAGGAGCATAAGGTGATGTGTGTGGTTCTCCTTCTCCTCGTTTATCCACATAACAAACTTGACTGGCCCAAGGTGACAGCAGTGGAAATTAATGAACCTAAGTTAGTCAGGTCCACAATTTTCAGTGCATCTAAATGTGCTGGTCCCAGGGGGTTACCATGTGGCGTGGTCCGACTCCAGTCTGAGGTAGAGGGTGTGGTATGGATGCTGTCCGTCAAGGCTGAAGGCAAGGAGTCGGGTGGTCAGGAACTCTGGAAGAAGAGCAGGACTGGGTGCCAGCAGGAACAGGATACCAACAATGTTGCTCCTGCAACCTGGGACTGGGCTGGCTGGCTTTTTTCTGCCCCTAAGCATAGGGCAGTCCCGGTCTACAGGTGACTCACCTCTCCCGGCCTGGAGGCGAGCGCTCCTCCTACGAGAACTTAGTTCCCTCCGCCTCTCTGCCCTGAGCCTCTGCAGCTCAGGAGTGCCTGGAGGGTTACCGGACCCAGAGGCAACCTCACCTTCCCCTGACGGGGCTGGGAGAGGAGCACCTGCAGGCAATGGGTCCTTGATCACCTCTGGAGCCAGAGCAGACTCAGCTGGTGTCTGCTCCTGAGGATCCGGCACACGTGAGGGCCCTTCAAGTTCAAGCCCCAGCCCCGGCTCAGCTGGTCCTGGAGGCAGGGACTCCTGTACAGGCTGGGATTCCTCAGGTTCAGCCTCTGATTCCCAGGCCATCACACTAACGTTAGATACAGCTCTCTGAAGTGATCAGCCAGTGTCTTAGGGCCAAATTCCATATAGAACATAATAGTTTAATGGTAGGAGATTTGCCCAGCTAAGAAACTCAGATCCATACTCTACCACAGCCTTCACCAACCTGGTGCCCTCCAGATGTTTCAGACTATACCTCCTGTTGTGCTGGCTGATGGGAGTTGTAGTCCAAGACATCCAGAAGGCACCCAGTTTGTGAAGGCTGCCCTACTGGGCAGTTCTGCATAGGATATGATGGAGTTAGGATAGGATATGATGAATGTGCATGCCCCATTAAAATGTTAAGGCTGTGCCCATCTTTCTTTTAGCCTGTTTCCCAAATAGTCTCAGAGACCCCAGCGACCCCAGATTCTGTCATCACTTGTCATCTTGGCAGGATCTCATTCGAATGCCTCAAGAGCTTGTACTGCTGAGTGACCTTCTGTACTAGCAAGTCTATTTCTTGCCGCTCTTGGCTACTCTGGAACTTGCCAGTGTCTCAAGACTGTCACACAAATAACTGAGAAGAAAACTTTAGGGAAACGTTGGACGTAATCTCCTAGGACAGTGCACGCCTGTTCAAGAAGCAGGATTTGTGATGTGAGGGGACTCAGCGTATTGTGGATTTTTGTGTGTGTGCGTGTGAAAAGCATATTTTCCATTAAAGGACACAGGTTTACGCTCATGGTTTTAACA
This sequence comes from Podarcis tiliguerta, assembly GCF_965153285.1. Taxonomy (NCBI): domain Eukaryota; kingdom Metazoa; phylum Chordata; class Lepidosauria; order Squamata; family Lacertidae; genus Podarcis; species Podarcis tiliguerta. The sequence goes on from NC_139534.1 coordinate 31,152,433, forward strand.
CCCAGCTCTTCAAAGTGCATGTGGAATAAATGGGGGTTTCCATAAAAGTAATTTACAGACTGAAGCATTTAGTAGCTAATTCGGCTAAAGTTTAATGTGGAGAACCAGAATGCTGGGCCTCCCAGGGTTGTCAAGGGCAACCATACATATTTTTGATATGAGGAAAGCCTGAAGAAAGTTGAGGGTGGTGATTGATTTGTAGGAGGAGGAGGGTGGGAAATCAGATGTCGCAAGAAAAGATAATATTGATGCATTGGTTTTCTCTCAGAATTCAGAAATATTATATTCACCTCTGCAGTCATGATTCCAGTGTGGTTTACAAATGGTTGTGGGAAAACATGATAGAGCATTCCACATTTTTTTAGCTGCATAATGCTTCTTAATTTCTTGTTTGTGAGAACATTGTTTTTTAAAAAATATCTCTGGGTGGAATTAATCCTTTAATTTACTCTTCATAATCCATCTTCCTAGTCACTTACACAGAACACAGCGACAATTCCACTTGTACAGTGAATTCATGTTCAACATATCTCTGTATACAAATAATAATAATAATTTATTATTTATACCCCGCCCATCTGGTTGGGGTTCCCCAGCCACTCTGGGCGGCTTCCAACAAAATATTAAAATACAGTAATGCATCAAACATTAAAAGCTTCCCTAAACAGGGCAGCCTTCAGATGTCTTCTAAAAGTCTGGTAGTTGTTGTTCTCTTTGACATCTGATGGGAGGGCGTTCCACAGGGCGGGTGCCACTACTGAGAAGGCCCTCTGCCTGGTTCCCTGTAACTTGGCTTCCCGCAGTATGGGAACTGCCAGAAGGCCCTCGGCGCTGGACCTCAGTGTCCAGGTAGAATGATGGGGGTGAAGACGTTCCTTCAGATACAAAACAATGGTTATACTTTGTATGTGTATGACTTCCTGCAAGGTGACTTTTGGCAGTGTCCTAATTGGAGATCCAGTTGAAATACAATAATCTAAATATATTTTACACTGTAATCCCTCAGGGCAGAGGCCTGTTCTCTTATACTCTGCAAGTGCCCCACACATACTGGTGATGTTAAAGATAACAACAAGCAGGACTTGCAACAGAATGTCGCCATGTGGGGTTCTACTGCTGGGGGTTCCAATTACTCAATTCCCCTCTTTGTTCTGTTCCCCATGTCAGGAAGCTGACCATCTTTCCAGCCCAGTGGGCATACATGGTTTTTCATTTGATTGTTTTGGAGTTCCCCTCCACAATTCAGTCTTCCATCTTTTCCTTTTTGGGGGAGGTGCTTCTACAGTGCTTGGGGCTCCCTCAACCTTGCTGATGCTTCCCTCTTGTGCATGAGTGGAGACATTTCAGCTACATTAGGACTGGTATTTGGAGAACTGATTTTCCAGTTAGAATTCATGATAAAATCCGTGTGATTGTAATATTAGCCTATCATGTGCTCTGCAAAACTCAAGACACTGAGCAACTGGGCATGTGTATTTCAACCTCATTCACAGGACCAAGTTCCACATGAATCTTCACAGTGAGATAATTGGGGCAAGTCTGTACAAGAAACCAAATATCATGTGAAACCATTCTTCTTAAATAAAGAGATACCTCACAAACCTTTAGGGCTAATCCGCACTTTCGTTTGTCTTTCACCTAGAAAGCACGGGTCAAAGTGGTTTTCTGCTTGACCCTCTGGGCATGGATCCAAGCGGTTTCCCCCTTGCCCTGCTCCTTTCCCAGGGAAAATTTACTCTTTAGTGCTAAATCAGAGCAAATGTCAATCAGGAGAATACCTGAATTGCCCTTTGCTCAGATTGAGCACTAAAGAGCAGTCTTCCTGGGGGGAAGCAGCAGGACAAGAGGATATGTGGATAAGCTCTTGGTCTCAACACTAGGTCTGTGCGCACTGTAAACAATCAATCAGAATGAAAATAAGGAGTTACCTTTTGCAAGGCAAAGGGAGACATTTATGGAATGCACGTTTAGTGGTTTAGTTGTGCACACACAGAGAATTGTATTAAGTCCTATGCAATCAACCAAATCAAGGGATGTTGTGAAAGGAAGGCTGTATGAAGGGCTGATTACAAATGTTCCAAATAAACAAAGCAAACAAAATAAAGCTCAATGTATACCAGCAATTTCAAATGTGGGTGCATGTAAAATATATTAACTTGCATTTCATCAATGCCTCCTTTCTCCATCTAAAGAGCCCATCATAATGTTCAATACAGGTGCTTACAAAAGAGCAGGGAATAGTAAGAAGATGAGTGGGGTGAGGCACATAAAAACTCATCACTATTATGATAGAAAAATGATTCATAAACTAAGGCAAGCCTGCATAATTTGTGGTCTGCCAAACTGAATGCAGCTTGCTAGGCTTGCTCACCAGGTGGGACATTTCCTGGTCTTGCTCTGGAACACAATGCATGTGAGCTGTATCCCACTAAGTCAGAACTTTCCTCCCTCCCCTCCCCTCCCTTCACCACCACCACCCCATGCTACCTCAAAATTTGCTCAAGGAGGTTGGGGAAAACCCAGAGCAGATTTGAAAGGTAGGTTCAAGGTGCAGACAGAAGTCCCACTTGCTTGGTGACTTAGTTGGATACAACCCAGGGTGGATGTGTATTATACATCTGACAAACCACGGTTCATACCTGCTGGGCTTCATTGAGCTTGATGGGTTGATGTTGTGTGGGCCTGAGGTGTAGTGTGGGCCTGAGGTGGGGCCATAATCTAATGACATACATTATTTTTACAACTAACTTAGATGGCTTTTAAACAGGATTCATGACTGATGACTGATGACTAGTGGTTGTGATAACTGAATGAAACCTTCATGTCCATAAACCATATACCTTGGTCGATGCTAGGTTGACTTCAGATGGATACAGTGGTACCTCGGTTTTCAAACGCCTCCATAGTCAAACTTTTCGGAACCTGAATGTTGAAAACCCAGAAGTAAATGCCTTGGTTTTCAAACATGCCTCAGAAGCTGAACAGGAAACACAGCTTCCATTTTGAATTTTCCATATTGAGGCTTCCGTTTTAAGGCTTCCGCTTTCAATTTTCAGTTTTGGAACGTTTTGGAACTCAAATGGACTTCTGGAACAGATTATGTCCGAAAACCAAGGTACCACAGTAGTAGAAACCAGCTGGCATTAATGGCAAACGAAGTCCTTGAAAAACAAAATGTGCTTTTAGCATACAACAAAATTGCATTAACACCAACATTGCACTAGCATAGATGCTTGGCTTACTTCAGTGGGGAAGTGGTAATACAGAAAGGGGGCCACTACTGAAAAGGCTGTAACCAAACCTCTGCAGGTTGAGACATAATCAGGAAGGTCTCATCAAATTACCTTAACTTATGACTGATCAGGTTTGTATGCAGAAAGACTATCCTCTCTGTAAGCCAATTTCATGCTGTTTAGAATTGCATGTGCCAAATCCCAAACCTTAAACCTAGCTCAATAGTATAGTGACAGTTAGTGCTACTCATTTTGGGATGTGTATAATGAGCATGGCAGGATTCTTCACTCAGCACTTTAGCTGCTACATATTGCAATAGCTGCACTATTGCCTCTGGGTTGGTCACTGTTGGTCACAGGAAGCTCCAATTCCCACCAGCCCCAGGGGCCAGTGATGATGCAAACTGCAGTCCAATTTGCTCTGTGTTATCAGCTTAAGGAAAGCAGTGAATAGCCATTAATAGTCATGAAAATAAGCATGAGAAATGTGGTGGCAGGTGGGTACAGTAATCACAGCATATTTGCTGCAAAAGCCAATAATTCAACGTAAATGAAAAGTCTTTAAATCCCCCAAACCTGAATTATCATACTGTGTAGAAAAATCACTCTATGGTGACTGAGCACCATTAGCTAATAAAGATCAAAACACGCAGCACAGTGATACAATTTTTTCAAGGAGGAAAAAGGGATGTATTTGTGACTAGAGTAATGAAACATTTACGGTATTTCTTGGATGCCCTATGACTCCTCTTTTATTTGGATGTGAACAGACAACCAGGCTGGCTTTATCTGTGTGTTTTTAAATCGAAAGAACTTGCAATAAATGAATGGCAAGTGGGTGGATGGAAAACCAGCCCATCATTTCCTATGCTGTTTCTTTCCCCTAAGATGTGGTTGCAGAAATCTCTTTTGAATTATATTTCACTCTCTAGATGACTCAGGGCCTTGGTTTTAAATGGTTGGTGCCAGATTTTGTGTACTTTGCATTCCACACTGGCATGTATTGAATATTCAGGAAGTCTTCCAACAGCCTGCAGTCTGGTGCATTCATTAACCACAAGTTCAGGAACCAGATGGCCACTCCCTGACTGCCCTCGAGTCTTGTAGAAATGAACATCTGGAGAGAGGAAAGGAAACTGCACTTGATAGCCCTACCCCTGGCCTCCAGTGCTGATCAACCTACCTGTGTGCCCCAATGCATGCATGCTCTGAATGCTGCAATCTAGATTTTTCTTCCCCTCCAGGACACAGACCATACATTTATGGCCAATGCATCCTGGGTTTCAGTGCATGGGGCTAGGGCTGGAGACAGGTGACACAGCTGACTGCTTGAGATGATGGGCTTGGCAGCAGGCTTGGCAGCAGGCTGAGCATGGGTGACTCAACAATCCACTCAACAGCTAAAATACATAGAAAACTGTTCAACTTGTAAAGCTGGAAATGCTGGCCTGTACGCAGTGCTGGATTTATGTATAGACTAAGTAGGCTGTAGCCTTGGGCCTCTAAATCTAGGGGGCCTCGCTAGCCTGCCCGCTCCCTAGTGCTGCAGTCTCCCCTCTCCCAAAATTGCAAACCCAAGACTTCATGCAAGGGCAAGGCAATGCAGGCCCAGCAACTATGAGACTCAGGGCTAGCCTGAAAATGATGTATAGATGGTACATTACACCTGTGAAATTAGCTAAAATGTATAAGACAAATAATAAATGTTGGAAATGTAAAGAAAAAGAAGGAACATTTTATCATATGTGGTGGGAATGTAAGAAAGTAAAAAACTTCTAGGAAATGATATATAATGAGATGAAAAAGATGTTGAAATATACATTTTTTTAAAAAACCAGAAGCATTTTTACTTGGTATTATAGGTGAGGTCATCAATAGACAAAATGTTAAATTGTTTTTTTATGCAACAACAGCGGCAAGAGTATTGTTAGCCCAGAAATGGAAGCAAGAAGGAATTCCGACGAAAGAAGAATGGCAGATAAAATTAATGGACCACGCAGAACTGGATAAAATGACAGGAAAGATTCAAAACCTGCGGGACCAAAGATTTACAGAAGATTGGAAGAAATATATCTTCCAATTCAGCCTAGCCAGCGTTTCCCTAATTTGCATCAATCAGTGATGGAAGTTGTAGCCCAAAACATCTGGAGGGCGCCAGGCTGAGGAAAAGTTACACATTTGAAGATATCAAAAATCACAGCCTGGCTAATACCTTTATTATGACCAACCAAAATACCTTTTTGCCATTTTGGCTGGTTCTAATAAAGGTATTGCCCTTACTTACGTACCCAAGGATAATTCTTTTTGAAGCACACCTGTGAAGGGTAATAACATCCACAAAAATACAAATGAATATAGATGTTTTTAAACCTAAAATAGGGGACACTATTAAAGGCTTAGTTGAGCACATATTTCTCATCCTTACTGTGATGAACCTGGATCCCAACTCCTTTTGTCATCTTATTTTTCCACAATGGAATGCCAGGATTTAGGTAAGTCACTACCTCCATTCCAATTAGTGCTAATAGGATTTACCTGTGCTGTGTAAATCCACCAATCTCCTATCAATAAAGCCTATTGTAAGGACACACTCGTGTGATCCCCAGCTATACTTCTAGGAGTGCTTGAGGCAATGCAGTGACATTTGATTCTAGGCACAGAGGATCCAACCGATATTTTTGTGTGTGTGTGAGTTGCACCAATTAGAATCCTTTCTTTTAAAAAACACATATCTTATTCTCAAGTTACCAATACCTTTTTCAGTACACACAAACACACACACGGTTTCCCATATCGAATCTTAACATGATCAATATATTTCCTCCTCCTCCTCCAAGTACATTTCCACTAAGAATTGCAGAAAGATGAAACAATGGCACTGCTCTGGTTTCTAAGCAACCAAGTTGCCCAGGATCATGAAGAAGACTAAGACATGTCCTGGAGACTGATGAGCATTCAGACCCACCCACTCCCATATAAATAGCAATATATAAACTACATTTCTTATGTTTAGCCTCCACAAATGTATAGTACGATATCATCTCATAAAAAACAGTTCTTGAAATAGTTTCCCCCAGCATGAAAAGTTTTCTTTCACCTTCAAAAGGATCTTCTATTGTCTATTTCTGTTTTGAAACCCACAGCAACAAAAGCCTTTTCAAGGGAGCTTTTCAGGCGGACATCAGTCAGAAAATATCATAAAGACAAATCTAGGCATTTTGGAACTTCCACTGGTCTAAAGATACCAGCTTTTCAAATATCTAAATCCAAGTCATTTCACCTAAGTGTAATAAGGAAACTGCTAGGCAGAGTAAAAATTATCCTCTAAAACTGGAACTTCTGCATTCATAGCATGTGCTCTGCCACTGAGCATCTTTAAATGTGAGGAGGTGGAAATGACGGTTATTTATAAGTTATGAAAGGTTTGGAAGATGTATAATATTCTCCCTTTATTGTAATATCAGAGCTTGCAGGGGGTTAGCGAGTGAAACTGACTGGCAGTAAATTGGAAGCAAATTTATTTATTTTACTTAAATATTTATAGACTGCATTTCTACATAAAATATCACAATCCTTTTTAAATAGTGCCAGGTTAACTTATGGGGTCCACTACCACGACATGTAGTGACTGGTTACTAACTTAAACTGTGTTGCTTTAAATTATAATGATTCTGTTTCTTCAAATTATAAGCCTAACATTGCACTTATTTCAGTATACAGTCTTGATGTATTTCACAATGCTGTGCTTCTAAGTTATTTCACATAGTTCTGAGTAGCTTTTAAGGTTAGGCCTCATCCTTGACCTTATGAGTTCAAAAACATAACACAAATAGACTAATAATAATAATAATAATAATAATAAAGCTTTTATATCCCCGTTTGTCCTCTCAAATTCTGATAAGATATGCAAGCCTTAATATAAATGCTTGAACTCAGGAATGGGGTGGTCATTTTGTTTCCATTCAGAATTAACCATCATCTGCTTTCTTTCTTTTTCTTAGGTTCGTGAAAGACTAGAGGTCTATCCAAAAAATTCCTGAATGATGGATCTACCAGTGACCATTGGCCATGGCAAGATGGAACCTCTATGTTCAAACGCCTTTTAACAGCAGGGCCTGTTGTCTTCATTGGAAACAGGATTCTGGACTAGACAGCTCTGTCAATCTAATGTGGCCCAATTCTTCCTTTGTTCTTATTAGCATTCAAAAGGGAAATTGGTCCTCTACCAAGCCTTCACGTGATTATAAATTGCAGCTAATGATTTCATTTCATGGATTTGAGATGAAAGAGGTTCACTGCCCTAATTACAGAAAGGATGTTGGGGGGAAAGTCATCCCTTAAAAACTTTTCATCTGAAATGAAGACCCCCATTGGCTATACAAGTCATGCGACAACAAAAAGTAAGCAAAGCACAAGGTGATTGGTCTTCAGAATCCCCCACAAGCAGCAGAAACTTCAGCTCCAGTTACTATGGTTGCAGTCCACAAATCACTTTCTCGTTGGGATTATTCCTGAGTGAGTGGTTTGTGGACTAAAGCCTATGTAAAGTTTCTGTCTTTTAGAAACCATTTAAAGACTTAGGTCAAGTGACTTGTGGCTTAATCTTTTAATTCTATTGCTTGATAAGATTCTTTGTAGGTTCATTGAACAAGGAATGCAGACTTTTTCTTGTTCCCCTAAAAGGAGTTACCCACTGGAACAACTGGAAAATGAGCTGTACTTATAAGAAGGGGACTTGAACCAATGTGTTTCAATAGCAAGTTTTCTGGGTTGAAAAAACTTTCATGCTTCCATTCATGACCTTTTGAACAGGATGCAGACAATACATGCAGAATGGAAGCCTGCAGGAGGTCTAAAATGCTTCTTGTGATTTCAGCCCTGAATGATCATGGCTTTATTTTGATTTCCCCCACCCCAATATATTCATGTATGCTCTCCTCTTGCAAAACCTTCCTGTTTCCCTGTTTGAACAGTTAGCACTATCCTGTCTCTTCTTCTAGTCTCCCCGCCTTGTTTCTGCTCCTTTCCATCTTTTTGTTTTGTCTTCAGGAAGATTATACCATTCTTTCCCATACAAAACCCCTTTGATCCCTTCGCTCCTCGTTTTTGATGTTGTTGTTAATGCTCTTTTCCCCCTTAATTCTTCCATCTATTTTAGTTATCATCAACCTCTGTGTCATCTGGCGCATTGTCTTCCTAATTTAAGAATGCTGCTATCTCACTATCGTTGGGGGCGGGTGGGACTCTTGACTATTTCACTTGCTACAGTTGCTATCAACTATTGTCCTTCGAACATCAGGTGAAGTTGCAACTCTTTGCCCAGATCTTTGGGTAGCATGAGGCGGTGTTATTTATTTATTTCTCTATCAACAACCTTTCACATGTGTCTCAAGGTAATTCACTAAGGTGAAACAACTAAAATTAGTTTTAAAAACAGCGGGTGGTATCAAGAAGAAGAAGAAGAAGAGTTTGGATTTGATATCCCGCTTTATCACAACCCTAGGGAGTCTCAAAGCGGCTAACAATCTCCTTTCCCTTCCTCCCTCACAACAAACACTCTGTGAGATGAGTGGGGCTGAGAGACTTCAAAGAAGTGTGACTGGCCCAAGGTCACCCAGCAGCTGCATGTGGAGGAGCGGAGACACGAACCCGGTTCACCAGATTATGAGTCTATCGCTCTTAACCATTACACCACACTGGCTCTCAAATGCACTTGTTCCCTTAGTTCTTGCTCAGTGGAAGTTAAAAGGTGCCAAAGGCAAGGAAGGACGATAGTTCTGTTGTGCAAGCATAAGAGTTTGTGTTAACGCAACATTAACATCCTTAGTGCAACATTGGGTGCAAGCCCTTACAAGAACAACTGCTATTGGATGGGCAAAATTGGATGCCACTCTTCATCTTCAAGGAGCTACAAGACCCTTTATTATTTTCATTGCAACAGGCTAATGTTGCTGTCCTCCTCAAACTTCCCAGTGTGCTTCACCTTGCCAACCATCAATATTCAGTTTTGAAATATGGCCCCACCATTTCTTTCATGTTTCTGTTGGAGGATCTGTCTTGTTCTTCTACCATAGGGAAGGGAAGGCTGTAGACCTGCTGATATTCTTCTGTTCTCACTAATGTTTCTTCCTGATTATCTGATATTTATTTTTCACCATATTAATCTCAATATGGCCAAGACAGATTTCTGGTAATTCTGTCTGTCATTGTCCCAACTGCCTGTTTCTCTCTGTTGATGATGTCTCATTCACCTATCTTTTGTATTTCTCAATCTTAGAGTTTCTTTTCATACCACTCTTCTTTTTAAATCTTTTATCTTTTTTCTTGTACAACTAACTGTGCAATCCTATCTTTGTCTACTCAGAAGTAAGTCCTCTTGAGTTATATAGGACTTATAAGGTAAAGTAAGGTAAAGGGACCCCTGACCATTAGGTCCAGACGTGACCGACTCTGGGGTTGCAGCACTCATATCGCTTTATTGGCCGAGGGAGCTGGCGTACAGCTTCCGGGTCATGTGGCCAGCATGACTAAGCCGCTTCTGGTGAACCAGAGCAGTGTACAGAAATGCCGTTTACCTTCCCACCGGAGCGGTACCTATTTATCTACTTGCACTTTGACATGCTTTAGAACTGCTAGGTTGGCAGGAGCAGGGACCGAGGATTGGGAGTTCACCCAGTTGTGGGGATTCGAACCGCTGTCCTTCTGATCGGCAAGTCCTAGGCTCTGTGGTTTAACCCACAGCGCCACTGCCTGGCAAATGATTGGGAGTTTTGGGAGTAATATTTTAAACATGCATTCATCTGTTTTTGATGGTTCTGAATCCTAAATGGGGAAAAAATCATTTTGCCAAATGCCTTTCTGCACTGTGAGATAGACTGCCATCTTATACTTGTTTTGTAAAACATGGTCTCTTTATTGCTATTGCTATTGCTATTGCTATTGCTATTGCTATGGTGTCAACACTTCAAATGTGCTGTGTAAGTCATGACACACTAATAGTAAAAGTAGTAATAGCTGTAATCACCACCACCACCATCATTATTAATAAGACACACTTCCCATATAAAGCTACAATGAAATATTAGGTGTTATAAAATCCTAGGAACATTTCAGATCTCTCCAGTCTCTCCCTCGCCCCATGCAGTTATTACACTGTCAGCTCCACCTTAACTCTTCACTACATTGAATTTTGGGGGGTCATAGTCTTAATGGAGAATTTCTCAGGCCAATCCAAAGCAATGCTTACTATAAAGAACAATGGCTAGGGAAACCCACAAACTGCATCAGCTTCTCTAATTGCATCTGACAGCTTACTGCCCTTGAGGCTGATGGAACTCTGCAGCTTAGAGGAACTGTGGATCACAGCCAAAGTGCTACGTTCTGGAGCTTCTTAAATACAAAATGTCAGGTCCCCCCCCCCAATGTTCTTCAGGCACATCTTGGTTAACAAAGCAGGTTTCTCACGTATTTCCAGTGAACAGCTGAAATACTGCCTGTAAAATAGCTATATGAGAAGGTCCAAGTGGCTAGGTATTTTCAGCCACAGAAGACACTCAAGACACTTGTTTCATGCCTGAGCACTAAACACTGCCTCTGTGTAGTCGTCAAACAGTGATTCCAGTTATAATGCATACTCCAGCATGCAAGAGAAAGTCATCTTCCATCTTGCTGACACACTATGCTTCAGCCGATGGTGTTGCAAGTTGTTTCTTCACTGAAGCTGAACTAAGAAATGTCTGGATGTATTTGGAAGATTATCCTATTACTGTTCCTCGGCAGTGCCTACAAGGGCAATTGTAAGCACAGAGATGAATAAGCAACAAATAACTAAGGACCATAATCTTCCATTAACAAATAAATAACCAAAGCCCTTAAGCTCCCATCATAATGTATTGAAACAAGGTACAGATCAGCACATTGGTAAATAGCTTAAGGTTCACCATAACTCAGTTGCTCAAGGGAATCGGAGGAGATCTAGCAGTCGACTGGAAGCTAATTCTTTGGCAATGGGGGAGCAGATGTTTAAGCCTAATTGGGTGACTATCTTTCTGTGTAATAGGAGTAGGCAGTGTGTCACCCTTCAGAAGTGTTGGACTCCCATCACACTTGCCCATTGGCCATGCTGGCAGGGGCTGATGGGAGTTGTAGTCCAACATCTGGAGGGTGCCACAGTGGCTACTCCTGTAATAGGGTATCATTGTTGGATTCCAACTCCCATCAGGCCAAACCAGCATGGGGTGATAGAATTGGTACTCAAAACATCTAAAGGGGACTAGGATGGAGACGGTTAGTCTACAGCACTGCACTTATAGGACATTCATCGCCCTCTGCTTAAGTCTTGTAAGTTGCAATTGTTCTCCAAGATTCCTGACAACCCATGCAATCTTTAAAAGTAATGTGATACCCAGGAACATACTCTCCCCCCCCCTTTTTTTAGTAATTTATATACATCAAATCACTTGGCCTAGTGACATTCATGAAACACGATCACAACCTGACTCTAACTCTGTTACCCCTATTGTTTATAGTCACTTTCTTTGGAGAAACCCATTAGCTTAGAAAGGATTGCTTAAAAAAAAACCCCAAAACCAGTGGAAGCAAAACAAGCCTTACTGATTATTACATTGAACAGTCAATCCATCCAAATTCATTCCATTCAACATGGGCTACTTACTGAACATTTATTCTCAATTGTTTGCAAGGACATTATATGTTATTGCATCAAGCAATTGTTATTTCAAACTTTTGAGTGCCTTTCCCTGCCACTTTCCTTATCACAAAAATGTCCTGTTTGCAGGAGGGTGGGATCAGTTTAATTGCACAACTTGAATTTGCCAGAATGTGATTGAATCCCATCCAAAAAAAAAGTGGCAGTCTGGAAGTGCCTAAGAAGGAATATCATGGCTGCAGAGGCTTGGGTCCCTAATAAGAAATCAAGATACGTTACGGTTGCCCGGTGCCAGAGCCATAAAATCATAGAGAATCAACTAGTCCAAGCTCTGCAATGCAGCAATCTCAACTAGATCATACATGACAGATGACCATCCAACCTCTGCTTGAAAACCTCCAAGGAAGGAGAGTCCCCAACCTCCCTAGGGAGTCCATTCCACTGTTGAACAGCTCTTACTGTCAGAAAGTTCTTCCTGTTGTTAAGTCAGAGTCTCCTTTCTTGTAATTGAATCCCTTGGTTCAGATCCTATCCTCCAGAGCAGGAGAAACAAATGTGCTCGATCCTCCATTGTGACAGCCCTTTAGATATCTGAAGATGGTTATCACATCTCCTCTCAGTCTCATCTTTCCCAGTTTAAACATACCCAATTCCCTCAACCGTTCCTCATAAGGCTTAGTTTCCAGACCCTTGATCATCTTGCTGGCCCTCCTCTTCTAACGTTGCAACTTGATGCTTTTAACTTTATGCCTGGAAAATACTTTGTCAGTCCTGGAATAGAAAAAAAAGGTGTTGGGTAAAGCATCAGCTAATATCAGGAAACCTACTTACTGGGCAAGTCAGAATTACTTGTGTATTTATCATGATTGTTAAATATATTTCTATTTCCATCTGTTTTCCATCACAGAACTCAAGAGACTGTAGATGAAGCTCCTGGGCAGTTTCCCATCCAGGCAATAACCAATCCCAGACCTGCTTAGCTTCCACAAGGTGGCTACATCATGCACCCTCAGACCATGATTCTGAGTTGGCTCCTGGAAGGGTTGCATAGAACATGCAATTTAACTTACTCAGCTTTTTATATCACACTGAAGAAATGTTGGGAAAGTGGTCAGACATCACCTTCCATACATCTTGTAAAGTATATAAAATCCCTCTGATTGTGTGGATCTTGCATCAGTATTTCAGTTCTAGTATACAATCTTTCAAACAGGAAGAAAATCACTAATATCTCAGGGGTTATTAGGGGGTGAGTTAGAGCAGTTGCTATTTTGGGGTAGGATTCAATCATGTACAGGCAAATTCAGGTTGCGCAATTACGTTTGATTGGGAAATATTGTGCGACAGGCCCCCTTTTCCAAAAGTCTGGGCTATTTGTGGTAGGTAAAATGATGAGGAAATGCACTGGAAAGTATGGGATAACTCCTGGTTTGATGCAATGTCATGTAGCCTTTCCAGAAACAAATCAGAATGAACGGTTATTAAACAGCCAATGTCATCTAATCTCCATGCAAACACATTGGGACGAATGTTCAATAAAGAGGTTGTCTAGAAGCTCCCTTAGAGTAGAATCAAAATGTTTCTTGCATATGTGAAGAAAACCATGAAGAACAATGTGAATTCAGGAGTTTCTGGCTGCCACTGTTCAAAGTTGAATTCTGCCTGATATTCTGCCTTTAAAAAAAATCACTCATTCTTGGTGACTCATTCTTGGTCACCAGATGGTTCTAAAATAAATATATAAATAAAATGGAAGTAGCATGGGAATTAACACAAATAAAAATGTTTAGCTGACAAAGCAGCCATGTCTACAACAGTGGTGAGTGGAGGATTGTGTGAAAGGGTATAGTAGTGCAACAATCAGTGAGGCAAAGTACTACTACTTATTTCACAGCATTGATGATGATGGTGGTGGTGATGTCATTGTCATCTCCTGGGGCCACATTTGCCAGTCCTTGTCACACCCCATAAATAGGATTTTATCAGAAACTGCACCAAATATGCTAAGCAGAGGAAAGCATAGGTTACACGAAGATGCATGGCCAAGGATTAAACTGCCACTTCAATTTGGGGGAAATAAACTCTAAAACCTTTTAGTATAACCAACCAAAATGCCATAAAACAGTGAGCAAGCTTTGGGGTCCACAAGGTCACAAGATCAGATATTAAACAAAGTGTGAAGTCAAGGGGTGGGGGGGTCTAAGAATTAAATAAATGAATAAAATGTTGAGGGGTGGAGTGCATGAAAATAGCTGGCTTTGCTTTGAATTGATAAGTTTCATTTTACTATACACTCTTAGAAGGAGTATGGATTTGGGGCTGCCACGAAGAGTGCCTCTGGTTCAGAATCTACTTCTATGTCATTGCTTGCGTGTAGAGATTTAGACAAGCACAGTCACACTGAGAGAGTTTGGCGTGAAACGCCATTGAAATTAGGTCCTGGCCCAACCCCATTCAGGAACTGGATTCTGTTTTTCATTTGTTCAAAGTTCTTTATCTTCTGGAAATCTGCACTCATATTAATGTCAGTAATTATGGTCCTCCTGCTATTTATTTTGTTGTAGTATCCAAGCTGTGATGAACTCTATCCAGCCAGTCATTAAATCAAAAAGCATGTCTCCTCATAATGGTCTGAAATTGGTGAAATATTGTCTGGCGACAAGGTCACGTTACTTAATTTTGGGAGACAAGAATTCAGCATTTGGAAAAGGCAGTTAATGCTAAGTAGAGGCTAATGAGAAAACCGCTGGTGTATTATGTCTTTGTATTTTAGTTCTTTGAGAGGATTTCATGTCATAATTATGGGTCAGCAGAAAGGAAATTGCCATCTCTGTGACAGAACTTGCTTTTGAATTTTAATGCTGAGGTGATCTGTAGCTTTGTGAATTACCCCGAAGAGGAAAATATAGGCTCTTGTAACCACTTCTAAACATAAACCTCGTTTGCGAGGTTTCACTAAAATAAGTCACAGGATTGCCTCATAATTGGTGCTCACCTCACATGGAGTTTTCAGGGGTTTCTGTCAAATGCTCAAAGAACTTCAAGGAAGGAGTGTTTTATAGGAATGTCTGGGAAATGGAAGAAGGGTGTCTCCCCTCTTACCCATCATCTACCCATTCTCCACTTTCCTCAAACAACCAAAAGTCTTAGCTTGGGGAAGGAATAACAGGGATAACAGTAAGGAGAACTACACGAGAGAGACTTATCCCCTGACATCTCCCTGTTTTTTGCCTGAGGAAGCAGAATGGACTGGCAGAAGAGCACCCAAGCACTCTCTGGAAGAAACCCAAACCATGGTGTCGGGAGCTTTATAGGAAACTAATGGGGGAACAGAATCTGTTGGCGTGTTGATGCTGTGAACCGTCCATCTTATGCTCAGCATGTCTACAACTGTAAACAAAACTATATAGCACAGGAACTGCACCACTCTCTGGTGACCTTCATTCCAAGGAAACTAAATCCAAGGTATGTGCTGGGACTCCTAAAATCTCTCGCTACTCTGAGGTTGGGGTGCGCATATCAATACAATTTATTCTTGAATAGAGCCAAAAACAGGCTGCAAAGCTTCTCTTGAAGCCCAACACCTAAATCTCTTCCCCCTCCCTTGCCAAACACCAAAATCTTTTGAATCAAATCTGTCCTTTTCCTTAACAAAAACACAAAAAACACTATCAAAATAAGTCAATGCCTCATTTTGATAAAATTTTGAATAAAGGAAACGTTGCCCATAGCCAATTTTTCCACAATTATGTTTTCTGTATGAAACATGTGATTTCTTTTAGACCCCTTAATATATTGTGGTTCTTCCACCACAGATCTGTAATGGCAACCAGTCCCAGATAAAAGAGACACTGTGTGACTGTAAAGAGTCTAGCCTTATGGCTAAACATTTTACCTATTAGTATGCACAAAGCTTATTAAAGTCAAGGAGTGCTTGTCATCCCAGTGGCTGCTTTCTTGAAAGTGTCTCATCCTTCGAGTACAGTAGCTACATTTTAGGAAGTAACAATGCAGGTCTTTTTGTTTCTTTCTGAGAATTTTCCCAGACGACTTTCGACAGCTTCCAAGTTTTCTGGTGAAAACAATAAATTACGTTTGTCTTCCTTTTTCAATTAAAGGCACTGTAGCTTCTTCAGCTGGAACTTTTTTGTGTACATTTCCTACACACCTGTACTCATTCTCTGAAAATGTTGATTTGAAGTTAAATGGGGAGCTCATAACCTACTTTTTGTGTGGCTTCTGTTTTGACTGCTGCCTCTTTGTAATATGACAGAGAGAGAGAGAGAGAGAGAGAGAGAGAGAAGAGGAAGAAGGTTTTGTAGATCTTTTTGACAGCACCTGCAAGGCTGGGTCAGCTGCAGGCATGCCATTGATGCTTCGACTAAAACAAAGATGGGAGCTTATGACCTTCCAGATGTTGTTGGGATTCCCATCAATCCCAGACAGGGATGATGGACGTTGGAGTCCAGCAATATTCAGAAGCCCAGAGGTCCTGAACTAAAGGGGAGAATTTGGCACAGATGCTTTTATATGCAGGGTCACACCTGGCTGAGAAGCCAGGCTCCTTCCTCCATCAACTGTCATGTGCCAGTAGCAGCCATTACACTGAGATATAGCAGTGCAAGGAACACAATCAGCACAACTGTGAGACCTGCAATGGCTGGAATAGTGTGAGCTTGCCTTCTGTTACAAGTGGGATGTTCACTTCCATGTATGAGCATTGTCAGGAGCTCGTCCTACACTTGAATGCCCCTCATTCCTGTTCCAGGAAGGCTCCTGCTTCTGCAAACTTACCTCTTTATCAGGATCAAAGCTGTCATGTGCACAGTAGGGCTGGCCCTATCGTTAGGCAGAGTGAGATGACTGCCTCAGGTGGTAGAAGCTGCGGGGCAGCAGTCCAAGGGCTGACTCTTCTATTGGAGGACATAGTGTGTGTGCGCTATGTGGCAAGTCCTGCTTCCCCACAACTAGCCTGCTCCCCTCAGTAAGTCACCATATCCCATTGTGAGTATTAGATTACAATTCAGTGGCCAGCCCATCCTGGAATGGAATGGCAGGGGCATTCTTTCCTCCCAGGCAGCAAAATGTATCTGGCTAGCCCTAGTACAGTCATACCATGGGTTGAAGTTGCTTCAGGTTGAGCGCTTTCAGGTTGTGCTCCGCAGCGACCCGGAAGTAACGGAATGCATTACTTTTGGGTTTCGCTGCTCGCGCATGTGCAGACACTCAAAATGACATCATGCGCATGCGCAGAAGCGGCGAATCACAACCCGCGCACGCACAGACACGGGTTGCATTTACTTCAGGATGCGAACAGGGCTCCAGAATGGATCCCGTTCGTATCCAGAGGTACTACTGTAAACGGAATTTCAATCTTGGAGATCATGCATTTCTTCCTATCTGTTCTCTGTCACCCACAATCATCCAATGCATGTGTGGAATCACTAGAATACTTTGTATCATATTTTTCTTCTTTCTTTCTTTCTTTCTTTCTTTCTTTCTTTCTTTCTTTCTTTCTTTCTTTCTTTCGGAATAAGGTAACTTTAACTCTTTTTTTAATTGCTGGCCCAGTAAACCTTCCTCCTGGCCCCAAGTAGGCTTTCCGATAAGTGGAGGTTATCTCGCACTGATGTCATTTTTGTCTGGGACTGCAGATGTTTAAGGTATGCCTGCATGTACATACACTAAAGTTATCCCAGCTTAGCTTCTCTCCTTAAAAAAAAAATTGGCAAAAGAGTGCTGCAGGCTTCTAGTGGCTGCGGCTGTGGAATTTCCTGCCAAATCAACACCATTTTAAGAAAGGCAAGCTTCAGAACAAAGCTGTTTGGTTTAACATCGGGCTCTTATTTCAAAGAGCTGGTTTTGCATACGGCATTTGCATCTGCAGGAACAATTATTTGGAATTTAAAAACAATGGTGGGCTGGTGGCTGTCAGTTCTCCCCCCCCCCCTCTTTCAGTGATTTAAACAAAATGATTTTTAATTCTGATTGTGTTGGAGAAAGTACAAAGCCTCATTGCACATGCCAGCGAACCCTTGGCTTTCTCATGAGCCTTTGTTAGGCTCTGGGTGTTGGTAACGTAAACAGACTGCTGTAGGTCTTTTCTGATGAAGGAGCAGTCAGATGACACTCTCCTGAATGCTGAATGGGAACCCCCTTGGAAAGCGCTTCTAAAGCTCTCCGTATCATTTTACTGTGACCCGAGAAACAGGAATGAACTGGCTAAATAAACAAGTAGTAAATTTAGCCTATCTTCAGCTGCAGGCAAAATGTTATGCAGTCCTTTCTTTCTTTTCACTACTCTAGTGATAATCAGGACTCTTCTACTTAAATATGTTTCCTTACTTTAAGGAAAGCTTGACCTTATATTTTAAAGACTAGCCAAGAAAGGGATTTTAAGACAAATGGAAATGCATCTTCAATAACTTCTGGAGTGTGTATGCTGAGTGCGAGAAGCTAACTAAATTGTATTGAGGAAAACCACGTGGGCTTGCGGTAATGGAAAATAGAGAAGTTTAGCAACACTGTTACTTTCGCTCCAAATACTGTTTAGGAGACAACTCTGACGTCTAAGACATAGTGTCATGCATACAGAACCTTGTACCTCGTGTGTGTATGTCTGTTTTTTCTTTTTTTCTTTTAATGTTTTGTCTGTAAACTTCCAAGGTCAAACGTTTTGCCTAAAATTTATTAACTGCAAGAAAGAAAAATGAAAACCCTGCAGTGCTCTGTAGTAATGCCTTAGCAATACACTATATTCTCATTGAGAGGTTCAGCAGGCGGCAGCAACATAAGTCACTAAGATGCTCATTTATTCATCATGCAGAGAGAGAGAGATGAAATGCATCATCACAAAAAGGAGGGTGCAGATTTTCAAATCATTTGCATATTCTGATTTGCATGTATATATGCCAATTTAGAAATATTTACTATAATTCAAATAGAAATACAGCACATAGTAGACTGTAACCCAGTTTCTCTGGAAAGTACTACTGTACTGACCTGAAAACTGCTATTCTCCAATAAAGCAATCTCAAAGGGATGCTCCAGCATGAAACTGTTAAACTAAGAAAGAATTATTTTTATTTATTTTAAGTATTCCTAAGCCACTTTTCCAGGCAATACTCATCCAAAGCATTATACAACTACATAAAACACAGCAAAAGCCAACTAAAAACCTGACTTTTGGGGGGGAGGGGGAGAACACACACCAGTAAAAGATAATAAAAATGAGCCTGATTCCATCCACAAACATTAGTCCCAGAAGATCAAATCCCTGGGAATGGGTTCCAAAGCTGTGGAGCCACCATGGAAAAGGCCCTCTCCCTTGTGGCCACCAACCCCTCTGATCTAGTGGGTGGACACACCAAGAAAACCGCTGCTGCAGATCTCAGTGTGCAGGGGAGATGATATAGGTGCAGGTAATTCAATAAATAGCTTGGTTCCAAACCACTGAGAGCAGGGGTGGCCCTCCAGGTGCTGCTGACCTTTGTAAAGATTGGGATAGCACATGAAAGAGGAAGACCTTTCTAAGAGCCTGGAGCAGCATCCAGTGCTCCCATTCTACTAGTGCAAGGGATATACGCTAGCAGAACTAAACTCCCGTCCTCTCCTCTTCCTTGCAGCCCCCACTGCCTTTAAAGACAGCTTGGAAACTTCAGCTGGTTTGGAATATGGCCACCAGAGTGCCCCAACCTCCTCCCTAAGACACTGGAGGCTGAGTAGTCACAGAATCCAGGAGATTGCAGGTGCCTAAAGGTGCAGGCTGAATTGGCTTCTCCAGATAGGGCTGCACTCCTGCCTGCCAGGCTACCAGTCTTCCCCTGACAGTGGCAAATTCAGGAGCATTGCCAGACTGTGTCTTTCAGGGGAAATGTTACCTCATCCAGTACCAGCTGTAAACCTCATACCAAAGCCAGGAATCTCCCAACGCATGGTACCTCCATCTTGACTGACTTTCACTTCAGTTTGTCCAATTTCATTTGAATAGGGACAACGATTTCCTGTCCCATTAATGTGGATTGTCATTTATGGCGGTGGCGAATGGTCAGGTCACTTTGCTTATGACATTTGTTCCTTCATTCTTATATGTAAAATTTGTACCCTACCCTTCATATTATACATTATAGAGACTTAATGGATAAGGCTTCATGCATCCGATAAAATTCAGTGAAGTCCACAAACAACTTATGCCACAATAAAACCTTTAGTATTTTGAAGAAGTGTGAGGGAAGCATTGCAAACTATTCCAGAACAAAACCAAAAAGCCCTCCATTGTGTTGAAAGCAAAGGCATAAGATTATTAGGTTTTAAATACCACATGGAGGGGGACTATGAAATCAAGCAAATCTTGCTTAACTCTGAGCTGCCGCATGAGGGAATAAAAAGAACAGAGGAAAAATATCTAGTGCTCTGATCTGAATAACAGCGACACATGCAGATGACTCAGCTACCATAAAATGAGTTCTCTTGCCCTGAGGTAGCTTGGTCATCCTTATGCTGCCAAGTTGCACGGAGAATCTTACCAAAATATCTGATACAGATGGTTGGTAAAATGTGTGGCAAAGTAGTTGGCTGCAACAGATGTTCTGGGTGTGCCCCTCACAACAGTGAGGTGCTTAGCATGTAGGATGAGCCTCATGCAGTGCTGGATTTATGTATAGGCTAAGTAGGCTGAAGCCTAGGGCCTCTAAATCTATGGGGCCTTGCTAGCCTGCCCACTCCCCAGTAGGCAACCTCCCCTCTCCCAAAATTGCAAACCAAGACTTCATGCGAGGGTAGGGCTACTTCTAAAATCTAGGGGGCCTTGCCAGCTTGCTCACTCCTCAGTTCCACATTCTCCCCTCTCCCAAAATTGCAAACCCAAGACTTCACGCAAGGGCAGGGCAACTCAGGCCCAGCAACTATGAGACTCAGGGCTAGCCAATGGGGCCCTATTTGAAGCAGTGGGGTGCAACTTGATTTTTTTTTTTTTTTTTTGTAGGGCCCTAGTTGACAGCCAAAGTCTGCAAAATCTTATAGATATAAATAAAATCCATGTAGATTGCCCTGGTGCAGGGCCCCCCTTAGGGGCCCACAGGGCCCAGTTTGGCCCAATTGCTCCAATTGCCTAAAGGTCAGCCCTGATGAGACTGTGCAGGGATTGGACTGACAAGCCCTGCACCTTCTAGGTCCCTGGTGTCACCATTTAGAGTACAGACTCAATAACTTGTTATGGAAATAAAGGAAATCAGTTTTCTCACCTCTTTCCCACCTCCCAAACCCTGAGACAATGAGCCCAGCCACCTTTTATTCACAGTCGCATAAGCACTGCACTACAGCATGGCCATAAACTTGTACGTTCAACCGCTGACATATACACCCAATATGCAGCAATGGAGATTTATGTTATTGCTTTATGAATGAACACTGTGTTTTATGAATGGACTCTGCATTTTGTGAATTACCTAAGAGCCACCAATAGGGAGCTCTAGAATCTGACAGCTAACCAATTGGGTACTACCAAACAGTGACCCCTATTGCTGAAAGCAGGTAACCAGCAGGAAACGCTTCAGCTCAGCCTTTGCACTGTTGACCGAACACCCCCTGCTGTTCAGATAATGGAGAAAACTCATAAATTGTATCACTTCTGGAATCCTGGCCAACTCTATTATGCTGCTGTAAACCCTGGTGCACCAGGAGCCCAGAATAGCTGCAAATAAAATCTGGTCATACATCAGTGACTGATAAGACTTGTCAACCAGTTCTTCCAAAATCTTCTTAAATTATAAAGCTCCAAAATACAGGCCAAAAGAGAGCAGGTCTGGGAAGAGTGAGGCATACAATGGGCACCACCAGTGAAAAGGCCCTGCTCCGTGTAGCTCCTGCCCTGTCATTTGATAGGGTGCCCACTTGCCCTCCTTCTTGACATGGAATGCCCTCTATTGGAGTCTCCAGGTCTAATATAAAGACAATAAGAAGGGGGAGCAGGGACTTTGAAGTTCCCAACAGCTTTTAATCAAGGAAGCAAGCACACACGTCACCTGGCCAGGCCTGCACCCAATCTTGTTTTTGTACAATCTTGTTTGTCTTCAGCAACCAAAATTATATTATCAACATATACAAGCAGAAAGGTTGTTTTCCTTCATTTGCAAGGAATCGTACAAAATAAAGTGGCACTAATAAAGAAAAATTCCAGGGTGCCAACAGAAAGCAAACTAAAAATGCTCTTGGAGTTCATCAGAACTATCCAGCAATATCAAGTTATAGGAAAACTGGTGCTATTAACAGTAACCCTTCTAGTTTGTTAATTGATTTGGCAACTTCCATGAACATGACCTATGATGCTAACCCCCCCCCCCAAGAGTTAAATGATAACTCATCAGAGGCAGCTAGAGTTGCAAATGGAAACAAAATATCTATGAAAGGAAGAAGAGCAGGTTTGCTCAAGTGTGTTGCAGGTAGAAATACTGTCTGTAATGAACTGAGAGCAGTAGTTGCTTGAATTAACAAATAAGAAAGTTTTGAGAATTTGCATGCAAGATTAAAACTGATTAATTCATTGAGAAGGGGATTGTAGGAAAAACAATGGGGCCTAATTTGAATAATAGAGTGCCTGGTATCTGGTGGGCAATCTGCTCCTTTATTTCTACACTGTGGCTCTAGACCAAATCACCTGTCAGGAGAGCTATGAGATTCAGGTAGGGTCAGATGCCTTGTCAATCCCAGCAGGTATATAACATATAACAGGAAGACCTGGCCTGCCCAAGCCTTAAAATAATGTTATTTTAAGAATAACATTACAACTTCATTTTCCTAAGAAATAATGCTTATTCCACAAAATGTTTACAAAGTTCAGCTATTGCAAAAGTTTTTCAGTGTTAATTTTATGCATTTTTTAAAATCACCATGGTATTTAACAATAACATATTATGTCCTTTAGAGGAGAAATTGTGAATTGCAGAATTTTAAATATAACACGCTTCCATTTTCTTCTAGTCATGTGGGTGGGGGATGGGGAGGGGCCTCACAAGTGGAGTAGCCTAGGGCCTCTCTTCATATAAATCCGGCCCTGGCCACATGCGCTCTCTCAACCAGTTCCAATGTGGCTAGGAGTGGGTTTCAGTCAACTATATGTTTGGTTTCAAAGAATCATATGCAACCAAGAATCCTGGTATGAACCAATCAATGAACCAATGCTAAACAAGTGCAACCAATGAACCAATGCTAAACAAGTGCATTTTAAACCTTAGGTTATGATGAGACTGGTTTGTTTAACTACTGCTTGTTTTAAAGCAGAATTTCTAGTTTATACCTAATGCTGAATTGAGATTTGCACATAATGCTAAACTGAGGCTCTTCAAAACTGTATGGAAAACCACAGTTTAGCATCACATGAGCTCCAGCCTGCCGATGTGTCAGCCCACTGATGGTATGTCATTCACTTGGTCTTCAAGAAAATTGAACTTGCTTCCATTTTTTTTTTTTTTATAATTAGGCAATATTTTCTAAAGGTTTGCAAACTGATTGTGTTGACAAGGAGTCCCATTCATGTTCCTCAGAGCAGATTAATCATGTCTCTTCCATCAGTCCCTTTCTCTCTTCTGCTAGTAGCTGTTACACCAGCCTGCCTGTGTCTGCTTTCCCAGAGACACGGAGCAAAAAGTCAATGCTGTGGAGCCCAATTACCAGTCTAATTAAGCTTTTGCAGCATTTCACCGAAAGCAGTTATTTCTGTCCCAGGACATTTGGTCAGATTGTTCCATACTTGTTTTTTAAAAATTCAGTGTTAGGGAGGGAAGATGGAAGAGGACTCTTCACCAATGTCCTCTTAGGTAAAACACCATTAATTAAAAGGTCCCAGGAAGAATAATTTCCAACTTTTCTCAGTAATGAGTTGTCTGGAACAATGTGAAATTTGGTGAGTGTGCATACAATTAGTACATTTCAGAAAGGCAGCTTTAAGTATACATACTTTGCTGTGGCTCTGAAGTACTCTCTTATCTTCCTCATAGTTTCTTTTTAAGTATTTACTTCCTGGTTTTTCTTTCTTATTTCCATCTGAAAACAAAAAAATGAGAAACTATTGTGGAACACAGTTCAGTCAGAAGGACATAGGACATGCCATGCATGATAAAAGTGACAGATTCTTGAAACAACACCCAATATTTTCTTTCAAACTATTGTGTCTTATTCCTTAGTTCTTTGTTGTTTTTTTAACTGAAGCTTTCCCACATCAAAACTATTTCAGCCATAGTAGCCTGAGATACAAAATGACCATTGGCCAAGTTCTGTGACTGTCCAATAGCTCATACTCAGCTGTAGGTAATTACTTGTCTCTCCTTTAACTTTATTCTTGCTGCATGGAGTTAAATTAGAAAATGCTTTAAATAATCACTGGACCATATTATTACCGGGGTGGGGGGAAGGAAAGAAGAGTTTCCACCCCCTCCTCTGAACTAGAAACTCCAACCTTCTGGAAAGACTCAGAAGATGACAGCCTTTTGAATTCCACACAGCTTCCTATAATTAAAGCAAAACTTCAAGTTTTCACAGAGATAATCCAGAATGTGAAGAAAACAAACTAGCAGGTAGACTTTTTGAAGGCATATTTTAAAACAATCTTGGCCCAGAATAGTTTAAATAAAAAACATCTCCTACCCTCAGAAATCTGTCACCCTTTAGTGATTGATCTTCACATGTAACATTCAGTGGGTGTACACGGTAACTGAGCTGCACAAATAAACAAGCATACCTGCTTTCACACAAGTGCATGCACATGTGTAGAGACAGCTTGTACCTTTTTTCAGTGTGACATGTGAACAAGCCTCTGTGAATAGTATTTGGGGGCTTATTTCTCTAGTCAAGAAATAAAGTCAGCAGAGAACAGTGCACTGCTGCTTTCTCTCTCCTCCTCCTCCTCTTCTCTGTAGGGTCTCCCAAACTTCCAGAGCTGATTTTGAGGGCATGCAGAGGAGAGAAGAGTTCTTCTCCACTAGAGTGTTGGAGACTGTCTCGTGCCCCTCATGATCTGTAGATGCAGGACTTTATTTCAGCCAGAACTCATCGGAACTCAGTTCTGGCACCTTTCAGGTGGGCACCATTCCCATTGTAAGAGAACAATGGAGATGTTCATGGTGAGTTCTGGCACCTCTTTTTCCAGAAAAATAGCACTGTGTAGATGGACCCTTGGAAATGCCTTCCTGTTTTATGTTCTCTCACAGTCTTTATGACCAGCCACTTGCCCTTCCTTAAATATACCATCTATACACCAATTCCATGCCTTAAGGGTCTGTAGGCAAATAAATGTTCTTAGCAATCATGGAATGCCCTTCCCTCAAGACCTCACCAAAAGTCTAAGCCTGCCTGGACATTTTTGAACCGCACCTTAAGGCTTTATTCTTTGAGATTGCTTTTCATGGTGAGGTTGCTCGGCATGTATAAGCTAATCTTAAATCAATACAATATTTTAGCATTCTAATGAGTGTTCCATATTTTGGTTTTATTGGATCAGAAAGTTACTGTTGCGTAGGCATAGCAAATCCTTCAGATAATCTTTCCCCGTGCTGTTCGTTTCAAAGTATATTGATCCCCTAAATGGATCCCCAAACCATCATTAACTTGTTCAGGCAAGCAATGTAACGTTTGTGGACATTTTTCTAGACTAAAACCCAACATGGAGCAGAGGAACACAAGTCCAGAAGAACTCTCAAAGGAGAAGAGAAACCTAAAGAAGCTTGTCTTTCACTGAGGGCAATGAATATGTTCTATGACCATTTCAAGGGGTTATGGAAATGTCAGAAGAGCTCTGCTGGATCAGACTAAAGACCTATCTAGTCCAGCATTCTGTTCTTACAGTGGCTAGCCAGATATCTTTTGGAAGTCCACAAGGAAGCCTATGGAACAGCTCAGTCAGCAGAGCATGAGACTCTCAATCTCAAGGTTGTGGGTTCAAAAAGACTCCTGCATTGCAGGGGGTTGGACCATATGACCCTCGTGGTCCATTCCAGCTCTGCAATTCTATGATTCTAAGAACATAACCCTTTCCCACTCTGGTTCCCCAGTCACTGGAATTCAGAGACAAAGTGTGTTTGATACTAGAGGTGATGGAGCCAGTCATGACTAGCAGCCATTGATAGCCTTATTCTTCATGAATTTGTCTAGCCTATTTTTTAAGTTGCCCCAAATTGATCACCATCACTACATCTTACCGTTGTGAATTCAGTAATTTAAGTATGCACTACACGGAGAAGTACTGTATTTTTTGCTCTATAAGACTCACTTTTCCCTCCTAAAAAGTAAGGGGAAATGTGTGTGCGTCTTATGGAGCGAATGCAGGCTGCGCCGCTATCCCAGAATCGAGAACAGCAAGAGGGATTGCTGCTTTCACTGTGCAGCGATCCCTCTTGCTGTTCTGGCTTCTGAGATTCAGATTTTTTTTTTTCTTGTTTTCCTCCTCCAAAAACTAGGTGCGTCTTGTGGTCTGGTGCATCTTATAGAGCGAAAAATGCAGCACTTTAATCATTCCTGAATCTTCCAATATTCAGCTTCATTGGGTGACCCCAAGTCCTAGTATTATGAGAGAAGTATCACTTTCTTTAGTTGTCCTTTTTAGCACCTTTTCCAGCTCTACAGTACCCTTCTTGGAAGTGATTTGAGTTACAACCACTCCACCCACCACCCACCAGGAACAGGCTTGAATTCGAAACTCATCAGGCCAAAATACTGCTTTGCGGGGGCATCTTTAATTCTTTCCTATTTTCTTTCCTGCCATTGTTTTCTTTCCTTCAAACTACTGCCTTCTGATCCCAACATTTATTCATTTGTTTTTGAATGAATGAATGCTTGTCATCAAGGTAGAAACAACAACCTTGCAATATCTCTAGTTAAATGGCACGCTGGACTTTCTATCACAAACCCAGAATATATAAGGTAGGAAAGAGAGCCAATGTTTAAAGTTTAATTCTATGCTGATATTAAGAAAGAGATTTAAAAGGCCAAATATGTCTCGAAATATCAGCATGGCAGTACCCAGGGCATATGTGTGTGTGTGTGTCTGTGCGCACACGTTTTAAGTATCCAGAGAGAAATGTTTACTTTAGCTGAAGGTGAATTTACAGTCAGCATTTTTATGGATTAAATATCATTTGAAAAGAACAGTAGGGGAAAAGGTTATTTTAAGGATTTTCTATTTAAACTAAATAAAATATTTATGCAGGCAGGCTTCTGCATAGAACACAGAGGCAAGTATTCATGGAGGGCTCCTGTCTGCTTCTCTAAGCTGAGTAATATAGCAGGTATAGAGATGATGCATAGGCTGATGCATAAGAGCTCTCTCCCTCCCCATCTGTGTATTCAGGTCCAGTCCCACACTTTATGTGGCAGAAAGGTTTGCCACTTGGCACACTACATGCCCCCCCCCAAAAAAAACCCCTGCAATACCATTTTGGTATTTGGGAGTCATTTTGGACTCACAGCTGTCCATGGAGGCGCAGGTCAATTCTGTATCCAGGGCAGCTGTCTACCAACTCCATCTGGTACGCAGGCTGAGACCTTACCTGCCCGCGGACTGTCTCGCCAGAGTGGTGCATGCTCTGGTTATCTCCCGCTTGAACTACTGCTATGCGATCTATGTGCGGCTACCTTTGAAGGTGACTCGGAAACTACAACTAATCCAGAATGTGGCAGCTAGACTGGTGACTGGGGGCGGCTGTCAAGACCACATAACACCGGTCTTGAAAGACCTACATTGGCTCCCAGTACCAATGGAGGGTGGAGGGTGAAGTTGTTGAGCTTTTTGGGGGAGGGCCAAGTCTTTGGGTTTCGCTGATATGGTGAAAATCTGCCCAGACACCATTTTGACAGTCCGATTCCTGAATGGAAAACTTGGACGTGTGACAGCTCTAAGTGGCTCTACATGCAGACATGCATGAACTCACCAAATACAATGGTGCATATAGAACCGGTCTCCATGCAGGAAAATTGTGCATGAAGTAGTAAATTTAGGTTTGCCAGAAGATGTTATCTAAGCAGGTACATGATGTCAGTTACAGCTTTTTGGTCTTTACCTGTAGGATACACCTGTGTGGAAACATTCATATTTCTCATTAGAAATGTGCACTTAGAACATTTTAGGTGTGTACTCAAAAGTGTGGAATATAAAATAGCCCCATATATGAACTGTTGACAAAGTATGCATTTGTACTTAGGTAAAATGTGATATAGCACAAAGAATCTTATTCGTGTCTACAAAAGTAAACTATTTTTTTTTATTCTTTATTTTTTTAAAAGCAACCTAAGAAATAGGGAAGTGTTGTATGGCTCACTGAATGCAATGGTGAAATGCAGATAAGAAATCAAACACAAAAAGTCCTCTGTACATCTATTTAGTCCAGAATCCTGTTCTCACAATGACCAACCAGGACCTGGTCACAACAGCACTCTTCCTCCTCGTGTTCCCCAATAACTGGCACACAGAGACATTGTGCCTCGACAGTGCAGGTAGGACTAATAGGCACCATCCTCATCCTCCTTGCCACTGTTCATGTTTTTGCCCCATCCACTAGGCCCACCTTCCATGGCAACAGGACACAACATATGGAGGTTACTCCTCCTCCTCCATCTACTATTGGTTCCCTCTGATAGGGCAAGTGACTTTCTTGTTTGCTCCACAAGTGCAACAGAAAGAAGGATAAGCAGCGGGGTCAGAAGGATCCAGGGATTGGCAGTGCATGCTTGGTGACGGGTGGCCTTGGCAGGTTCCCGTCAATGCCAATTCCTTTTTTATATATATAAGATATTTATTAAAGGTTTTATAATTACAGAAAAAAGTGTAACAGAAAAAAGAAACAATAAAAAATTTAACAAACAATACATCAAAAAAAGGGGGGGAAAAGAACAATACATAGTAAAAAGGGGGGGGATAAACACATCCAGATTCCATATCATTATCTTTCATTTACTTGTTTCCTCGACTTCCTCACACCTCCCTTTTTGTATTCTAGTTCAAATGCTAGTTCAGCAAATCCTTTCCCTCTTTCTCAATTTTTGTTCTATAAATTATCTTAACTCAATCTAACTTTAAATTTTCCACTTTAGCCCATTAACAATCAGTTTTTACTTAATTCTTTACAACATTTCTGCTAAAACCATATAGCTTCATTCCAGCGTTCTTCTAACAGTCATTAATTTTACAGTGTTTCTGTAAATATACTTTAAATTTTTTCCAATCTTCTTCCATCGACTCTTCTCCCTGATCTCGGATTCTGCCAGTCATTTCCGCCAATTCCATATAGTCCATCAACTTCATCTGCCACCGTCAATGCCAATTCCTGACACCAGCCCTGTGTTTAACTATAGCTGTGTGACACGAGGTCACAAGTTGTATGTGTGACACAAGTTGGAGGTCGGAAGCTGATGAGAAGGCCCAATGGCATGAGAAAGGGATGGGGCATCGGAATTAGGTTGTTATTGGCCTATAACAAATTTACTGTTATAAAGTCAGCATGGGGTGTCCAAAATACCAGGGAGAGAGAAGGGGGCAAGGAGTGGAAGCAAGATGTGGAATCCCCAAAAGCTTTCCTGTCTATCAGAA
Organism: Podarcis tiliguerta; assembly: GCF_965153285.1. NCBI lineage: Eukaryota > Metazoa > Chordata > Lepidosauria > Squamata > Lacertidae > Podarcis > Podarcis tiliguerta. The sequence goes on from NC_139534.1 coordinate 31,181,906, forward strand.
ACTTAGTCTTAGCAAATGACAGGAGAATAAAGAGCTCAGTGCTTAAGCTAGGAATGCATAACTAGCACATGTGCTCCCATTTCCACCCTATGAAACTCTAGGCATTCAGAATGGCAATTGCTGATAAGGGGAGCAATTTCTGTTGAATAAATGACAACTGCACAGCCAGTTTCTTCATGTTCAGCTATCCATCTTCCTAGAATTTCTGCAGCCTGGGTGAAAAAAGTGATTCTATATGGGCTCTGTTAATTCTAGAGAAGCCAAAGCAAAAGTCTGTTGATTCTGCCTTGGAATTAGCACTATCCATGCAGGTCAAAGTCCCCGCCCTTCCCTACGATTTATTTTCAATTTCTTTCATTTTCTTTTAGTGAAAGTTTTTTTAAATGATGTAGGAAGCATACACACTCTAATGCTTTCTATTTACTAGGGAGGGACAGTCCCTACTGGTGGTCTCTCCCGGGTAAACTACTGTCCCTATTTTGCATTTGGTAGAGGTGTGTTGTTGTTGTTGTTGTTTGGGTTCCCTTTTAGAAATGTGTGCAGATGTAAACTAGAGTAAGGCTAGCCTGAGCTTCCCTCCAAAACATCTTATCCAGATAAATGTGGCTGAATGTGCTCATTGCAGCTATTCCAGATCCACTGCAAGATTAAACACTCTATTAAACATTCATAGTGAGTTGTTATGGTCAGTTTCCCAAGACACCAGCTTCAGAGGTCAGCCCCAGGCACCCTGTTGCAAGGAAATGTGCATAACGCATGTTGAAGACCTACCTACAGCACCCCTATTCACTTAGGGGTTTGGATACAAATGAACACAAGGAGGGGGTGATTAGGGTCATGCCCACTGGTCTGCCTACCAATTCCTGCACATTCTTGAGCTTTTTTTGGCAAAAGAAGAGGATGTTTTTGAGATATTTTTAAGGTAAATCGCCAGAAAAGTCACTGCCAACATGGGTTGCCATACTTCTGGGTTTCCCCAGAAATTTTTAGCAATATCTGCCTAGACACTTCCAACTGCAGTATTCTGGCTAAGTCCAGGAAATTTTGGATTTATGACAACCCTAGTTTTACATCTACATGTATACACCCAAATGTGGAGGTATGTGATCTGAAACCCCAAGAAATGGATAGTAAATGCTATGAAAATGCACTGTAAATATATTGCTTTGGAACTCTCCCAATATTATGGTTTAGTGGTTAGAGAGATGGACTAGGACCTTTGAGGCCAGGTTCAAACCCCAATCAGCCATGAATCCAGTGAATCAGTCAATGTATTTCAGCCTAATCCACCTCACATGGTTTAAAGCAAATGTCTTTCCCCAAAGTATCGTGGGAACTAGTTTGACCCTCAGAGAACTACAGTGCCTAGTAGCCCTTACAGCCCTCATGTGCTTTAAATGGATGGAGTGGGTGTGACCCTAGCCTTGAGTAAAATGGAGGATGTGGAAGTAAGATGGAAGTACCAGTCTTCTTCACTGCTATTTTTCTAGAAAAAGAGGTGCCGGAACTCACCATGAATTCCTCCCTTGTTCTCTTACAATGGCGCCCACCTGAGAGGTGCTGGAACTGAGTTCCGGCAAGTTCCAGCTGGAAAAAAGTCCCGGTCTTGTTGGCTTTTGTACATGAAACAGAGGGAGTTGCAATCTTGTCCTTTGCTTTAGGCTGCAAAACCTTTTGGGTTGGGCCTGAAAGGAATATAAGGGGCAAGTGCTGAAATATAGGCTTCACTAACAACTCTGGTTTTCATCTTGGAATACAATCTCTCTTGGTGCTTCATATATACCCAGGGCCTTGGAGACATGTTCTCTCTCTTGAAAGGGAGGGGAAATTTTCAACCTATGACACAGCCCAGAGCAGGTCACATTTTCCTTGTGTGGGGGTTATTGTTTCTTTTTTAAAAAAAAATCTTTTGACAACTGAACTTTGCAAGGAACTCAAGACAGAAAAGAATACTATGCTTTCCTGAGCAGCAAAATAAAGCAAGGTTCTGCTGTTTAACAAACTTAAAAGTAAATAAAAATGGCTTTAATGACTAGGAAATGGTTGTTGTTGTTGTTTTAAAAATGGAAGCAAATCTGCAGTTATGTATGACGTTGTTTTTCCCCATTTTGGTAGCTTATACAAAAAGCAAATGCTTAGAAAATATTAAAAAAGTCACAGAAGCAAGACATTCACAATCCATGCATTCTTGACCTTCTGGCTTGATTATTACAACTCATTTTATCTGACAAAAAGCCACATGCCATGAAAAGCTTCCAGCTAGTACAAAGTGCAGCCGCTCCTCTCGTTAGCAAAATATGTCATCAATTCTGCCTCTCCCCCAACAAGCACATTCCCCAGCTACTTTGTGCTGGCTCTGTCTCAATTAGTTCTGATGATCTCTTGCTCGCTTGAGCAAATGCCCGAAGACCCTTGACAATTGTAGGGTGATACTTTTGCTGCTGTACCAGCAGGTCCAAGAGATTTGCCTGACCCCTAGATCCATATGCTTCTGGAGCTTGGGAATGGCAAGGAAGGAAGGCACTCCTGGGCCAGATGGAGACAACTGAGATGGTCCAGGAGACATGTTTCCTGCAGAGCCCAGGAAGCCTTAGTCCAAGTACGATGTAGCTCTTTAGGGAGCAATAGAAAACACAGAGGCGCACAATATGGTTTTAGGATCAATTATTTTTATCACTAACAGGTACTTATAATGAGTGCTACCAGAATCTTCCACATTTGGGCACGATTTAGTTGTCCACCCACGTTTTCCCCATTCAGATGAGACCAGAATACAGAGATAGCTGCATATGCCCCTTGGTTAAAAATAAATAAATCCCACTCTAGAAAACAAAAGCGTATGGTCTGGCAACTGGAAATTCCCAGCACACAATTTTTAATGTGGTTTGCTTGTGCGGATTTCTTGGTGCAGCTATAGGAACCCAAAATAAGCTTCATTAATGTGTGATCCCAAAATTCCAGATTCCCCCCCCCCCAAAAAAAACCGATGTAAAAGTTTTATGCTACATTTGTGCTGTTTCGTGCTGCAAACCCCACATTTTGTGCCCACCCCCACGCAAACTGAATAATTGATACTCAAAATGGGGTCACAAGTAAAGAGCCAAAAACCTTTGAACGTGACGTGCCCCATCTTAATGTTTAATGTTTTTATATGTGTTGGAAGTTGCCCAGAATGGCTGGGGGGGGGGCAACCCAATCAGATGGGTGGTGTAACATTATCATTATGGAATGGGACGTCCCTATTTTCATCAGAGAAATGTTGGAGGGTATGTAAACTGATAATCTCAAAACACATCTGGATGCTATGCAGCAATCCATCGTTATGAAGTAATTGTATTCTACGCAAGCGAGTAAACATCTCTTGTTAAAATGAGGGAGGTAAGCATATGGAGGACTGCTGTTTGCCAACCTGACCTGTTTGAAACGTGACATGAACATTTAACAGGGTTATTCGGTGCAGGTTTGGGGTGGGGTTTTTTTGTGTTTTTTTAATCAAGCCGACAATCAGAAAATCCATTGTATCTTTGATGTCTGTGATATACAACAGAAGAAATGAGAACAAAATACATGCCAAAATGTTATCGGATTTAGAGCATAACTTACCGTCCCTTGTGAATAGCTAAAAAGAACCTGGTTCAATGTGAGGTCATTGTGGAACACAGACTGTAAGTGGAATACATAACAGCTCCAAAGGCAGCAGAAGGAGACTTTATTCTGGAATGGTGAACATTGTTGCCAGAGTAACAGAAACCTTGTGTGTTTTCACAAGGAAATGAATCACTTGTTTCTGTTGGCCAAAACTCTGTTTTCTTTTCATTTCATATTTGAGCTGCCTAATATATTCTGAAAGAGCCCCAGCTTTCCAGTCTCCTGACTAAGACAACTTGTTTAATTAAATGCTCAGCAGAAGGTTTGCATAGTAATAACAAAGAAGAACCAAATAAAAGCACGAGTAATTTTTTTAAAGCACCCTTAAATGTCTCTTAGTATACACTTACTTTAATCGCGAGAGTGTTTTATAATGATGAGGCACGATTCTGCCAAAGTTAAGCACTTTCAAATGGCACCATTTTCAAGGGATGGGGAAAAGATTTAAGCTTATGCTTAATTCTTTCATTCACTTAAAAGCACTTTAATGATTCTCACATTTATGAATTTTAGTATGCAATCTTTATTTCTGGTTTCTATCCTCCTTAAATTACAGTAAGTTAAATATGTTTTTGTCTGATTTTTGTATCATCTCTGTCATGAAAGTAAGATTATATTCCCTAGCAAATAGCTACTAAAGTAATCTGAGAGGAATCATTGGTTTCAAAAATACATTATTTTACTTGTTACAAAAGCATTTTTTAATATTCCCTTCCCTGGTACATTTGTGAGTGAAAAAACTGTGGCCCATCACCACTTTTCTTTTTTTTTTATCTAATTAGTTTAATTTAGACAGTTTTTCCTCACTTTGTATTCAAAAGAGTTTCATAAGGAGGGTGCCTCAATTGTACAATATTCCTCTAGTGTAGAGCAGTGTTTTTCAACCTTTTTTGGGCAAAGGCACACTTGTTTCATGAAAAAAATCACGAGGCACACCACCATTAGAAAATGTTAAAAAAATTAACTCTGTGCCTATATTGACTATATATAAAGTAATTCTCTTGAATAGGAATCAAATAAACACAAAGAAAGTATTTTATAATTACTTTATTATGAAATAGTAAGTAAACAGAAATATGAAAAATTATAAAATACTTTATTCAGTGCTGTTTGGCTGAACACAAAGCTGATATTCTGGCTGGAATCGAAGAAAGACACACACATAGCTCTTCGTCAACAGCTCTCAGTCTCTCTCTGTATTTAGTTTTTATAGCAATCATGCTTGAAAAGCTCAACTCACACAGATATGTAGTGGAAAATGGGAGCAATGTCAAAATAGCTTTGTTTGCCAGAAGGGGGAACTCCTTGGCAGTATCCAACCAAAAACTGTCCAAAGGTAGATCAGCAAATCTTAGCTTGAAACCATGATTTTGTCTCAGTTCAGTTAGTTCCTCCTGCTCCTGTAAAGTCATGTCCTTTCCACCAACTGATGCTGAGCTATAAGGGTCCCTAACCCAGTCAAGGCATTCAGTGGAGACTGAAGAGAAATAAAATGACAACTTCTCCGGTCCTCCTGGTGACTCGAGTCACGACGTCTTCTTCTCTCCGCTGCTGCGCACACTGTGCTCGAGCGGGAAGGAAGTCGGAAGATGATGTCCTACTGTGATAGGTCCAGGCTGGAGTCTGGACCAATCACAGCCCGGACATCAGAAAAGTGGAGGGTGTCCCTCCAATCGGCGCCCCTGCTGTCCGAGGGTGGGGTCAAAAACCCCGCCCCCACCCCATACCCAGGACACAGTCCGGCGCCCGCCTAGTGGGCGAAAATTTGAATTTTTTTTTTTAATCTTTCGAATTTTTCAATTTTTCCCACGGCACACCAGGCAACACTAGTGTGCCGTGGAACAGTGGTTGAAAAACACTGGTGTAGAGGCCACAGTAGCAGAGCCAGCACAAGACATCCTGTCACTTGAAGCAGAACAGCAAATGGTGCTGAATGACATCAGGGTGCACAGAGATGAAGATTGGCCAACGGTGGTGGCTCAGTGGCAAAGCAGTGGCCTTTTAGTCTCCAGACTCAACAGGTAGAGCTGGGACTGCCACTGCCTGAAACCCTCGATATACACTGCATACACTGAATCATGTGATCGATTCTGCGGGGCGGGGCTTACCTGGGTCCCCACAACATTTTATTCATGTTGGCACCCCTGCCCAGGGGGAAAGCAGTGAGTCAAATAGAGGTGTGGATGCAACATATTTTGATGTCTCTGTTCTGTGTTCCAAGTTATTTGGCACTTGAGGCAGGAAATCCCACAGCCGCTCCTCCTCCTCCTCCTCCCTTGGAGCAAAGATACAGTCAGAATAAATAACTGAGCAATTTGCTGCCCTTTCACGACACCCAAAATTAGCTGAAGTGGCTGCTTCACTCTACCTAATGGCAGGACCGGCTCTGTGCAGGATGCATGTAAACAAGGCATGAAATCAACAAGCCTTGCCTGCCGTGTGCCCCAGCATCTATTAATCAGAAGTTGCCTGCTTCTAAACATGAGGTTTGGGAGCTGCGGGGTATATTTATGACCTGTAGGCTTATATAAGCCTTCAGCGATAATTAATGATAACTTGGATTAAATGAAATCAAGGGCATATTAATTAAACTAATAGGGTCCTGTTCCCGTGGGTCAAACAGATTTATTGTAACGCCCCTGGCCCCCATCCAACTCAAATTAGTCATGACCAAGGCTGGAATTCTATGCATAATTCCCTGAGACTTCCGCATGGAACACAGAGGGACTTGATCAGAAATACCTAACCTCACAATGCTTCAAGTTAGCTGAATCAGGGCCTCTCTTCTTGATGAGCAGGGCACAGGACAGCCTAATAGCTGAGAGGTTTTATGGCTGGATGTTTAAAGAACAACACTCAAAGCAGGGAGGTGAATTTGTTTGCGGAGACCATCTTCCAGGCTGAAAGTCAGCTTAACTGACTGTACAGATAATCGTTTAGTGCAGCATTTGCCAACCTGGTGCCCCCCACCAGATGTTTTGGACTACAACATTGGGACAGAGGAGATATGATAGTGATCTTCCAGAATCTGAAGGACTGTCATATAGAAGAGGGAAAAAGCATCAGGAAGAACTTTCTGACAGTAAGAGCTGTTAGATCATGGGTAGGCAAGCTAAGGCCCGGGGGCCGGATCCAGCCCAATCGCCTTCTAAATCCAGCCCACGGACGGTCCAGGAATCAGCATGTTTTTACATGAGTAGAATGTGTCCTTTTATTTAAGATGCATCTCTGGGTTATTTGTGGGGCATAGGAATTCGTTCATTCTCCCCCCCCCCATATAGTCTGGGCCCCCCACAAGGTCTGAGGGACAGTGGACCGGCCCCCTGCTGAAAAAGTTTGCTGACCCCTGTGTTAGACAGTGGAATGGTTTCCCTTGGGAGGTTGTGGACTTTCCTTTCTTGGAGGTTGTTAAGCAGAGGTTAGATGGCCGTCTGTCACAGATGGCTCAGCTGTGATTACTGCCTTGCAGGGGGCAGGTCTGGATGACCCTTGGGGTCCCTTCCAACTCTATAATTCTATGATTCTATCATTCCCATCAGCTCAAGACAGCAGAGACTCTGTTTAGACATAATGAAGCGAAAGACTGGATTTCCTTCCAGCCTTATTCTCTCTGTGTGTGTGTCTCTTTGTCTCTCCTACTCATTTGATAGAACCTGATTTAGAGTTGAAGGCACAGCTCCATTAAAAGTTCTGGAGCAAGAAAGTTTTCTGCATTGTACTAAATCAGAAGTATGAATCCGTTGATTGCCAGGTGTTTCCTTCAGCTGGGAAACTTAGGCTAGCTGGTTCAGCAGGCAGGTGAAGGAATTGTCTTTCTTTAGGCTAGAAAAAAGTGAGTGTCTTTCTTCAATTTATAATCTCACAGGGTTACTGTTGTAGGAGTGCAATGCCATGCAAGGCAATTTTAGTACAGTGGTACCTTGGTTTAAGAACAGTCCGTTTTAAGAACGATTTGGTTTACAAACTCTGCAAAACCAGAAATAGTGTCTTGGTTTGAGAACTTTACCTTGGTCTAAGAATGGAATCCGAATGGTGGAAGGGCACAGGCGGTGGGAGGCCTCATTAGGGAAAGTGTGCCTCGGTTTAAGAACAATTTTGGTTTAAGAACGGACTTTTGGAACGGATTAAGTTCGTAAACCGAGGTACTAACACGTCTCAGTGGAGATGCTGACTGTAAATTATGATGGGCAGCAATTTAGAGCACGATCCTGTATGTGTCTACTCGGCATTAAGTCCCAACATGTTTCAACTCCCCCAGATAAATGTGGGTAGGACTGCAGCCTTCTGTGTCAAGAGCACTTCATCCTTGGACACTTATATTGCCATAAGTGATAACAAAAATATCCTGCGGTCCATACTTAAAAGAAGGGTGTTGTTAGCTATTTCTCCACCATACTTCATACCACATTGGATGATGTATTAGGATATCCTTCTCCAACCTACTGTCCTCTAGATGTTTTAGACTCCAGGTGATTTTGCACTGCAGCTGTGCCAGCTGGGGTATGGATGTAGTCCATAATGTCTGGAGGGCTTCGGGTTGGAGAAGACTATACCAGACGTGCAAATGTGTCTCATTTGAAGATTAGTTTCACATATTGGCTGAATGTCTTATACCAGGGGCAGGGACCCACATGTGTGTGATTTGTTAACAAATCAGAGAACCCAAGGGCTGCATTCAGCAGTGGGCAACTTATTGGGGGCCACATGTCAGTGGTGGGCAGGGCCAGAGTCAAACATGGCCAGAGCAACGGATGCGACACCAACTTTTGTACAGTAGACTACATTCTAGCCACACACACTAATAGGTTTCTGTACAGACAGCCCCACACTTAACACTCCATCCTCTGACCAAGCAAGCAAGAGGCATTATTACAGCTCAAGCACACATTACAGCCAAGCAGAAGCATTCCAGGAGAGTGCGGAGCAGGAACGGTGAGAGGTGTGTTCTGGAGAGACTTCCAAGAGACAGAGAGGCCTGATGTTGCCCACTTCCACCTTCCTTATACACCCACATAAGAAGAGCCGTGGTGGATCAGGCCAGTGGTCTATGTAGTGCAGTATCCTGTTCTCACAATAGCCAAGCAGATGCTTGTGGGAAGCACGCAAGCAGGACATGAATGCAACAGCACTCTGCCCACCTGCGATTCCCAGCGACTGGTATTCAGAGGCCTATGGCCTCTGACAGTGGAGTTAGAGCCTAGCCATCATGGCTACTAGCCCCTGACAGTCTTGTCCTCCATGCCTGTAGCTGAGGGATGTGTCAAGGAGGAGGACATTTCTAAAAATGACCCTGGCTCCCAATCCAACAACACACAGCCTCTGCACTGCTCGCTACTGAACAAGGGAGAGGCTTTGCTCCAAATTGGCAGCGCAGGATCAGTCTCACCTCCTGACACAAGTCTGATGAGCTAAGACACCTGAATTTCCCTCGGGACCCAAAAGACTGAGAATTTTTTGCTCCTAGCCTACTAATGAGAACAATTATTGTAAATAAATTCCACGACATTGCTATAAATGTGGAACTGCCAGCATTTAATAGGTATGGGTGCATATTTTACTCTCTCAAATTGTACACTGTGGGAATTTAAAATGCGGTTCATTGCAGCAACAACAAAAATACACACATATACAAAACTATTACAGGACTTTATAGATATCAGTTAATCAACTGTCAAAGGATATACTTCTAGGATATGATATACTCCCACATCCTTGTGGACAAATCTACAGCCTTCAGAAGTATTCTCAGGCAAGCATTATATCACTCCGGAGTAGTCTACTGTGCCTACACATTTCATCAAATCCTGTCCAAAAAAAAAAAAGATAGATAGATGGTAAATAGATAATTTCCCCCATCACAGTGAGTGCAGAGGCAATGTGAAACTTCAGTTTTCCAGAATCAGGATTCTTGTGGTTGTTTCAAACCCCTATTGGAGGTTTTCCATGCTGGCTTACCATGAAACTCCTGCAAAGTCAGGAAGAAGTTGTCCATTGTCTCTGGCTATGTGGTTCAGCATTGTACTACTGTCCTGCTGTGACCAGTGAGAAATCTAATGAAACAGAGGAATGGTAGTGCTGGGATTAGTTGTGTACATGGCAGGAGGCTATATGATTGTTCCCCCATGTACTTTATACACTGTGTTTAACGTCACTGTGCCCCAGAATTGTGAACAACGTATTAATACAACAAAAGATACAATAAAAATGCAATAAATCTATCATTGTAACAATCTCAGCCAGCACAATCACAAAATATCTGAATACAGGTAGGTAGCCATGTTGGTCTGCCGTAGTCGAAACCAAAATTCCTTCCAGTAGCACCTTAGAGACCAACTAAGTTTGTTATTGGTATGAGCTTTCGTGTGTATCTGCAGAAGTGTGCATGCACACGAAAGCTCATACCAATACAAACTTAGTTGGTCTCTAAGGTGCCACTGGAAGAATTTTTTATTTTGTTTAAAATGTCTGAAAGTAGCCTATTTGCACTATGAACCAGCCAACATATAGCAATAGAATAATAACCTAGGGTTGTCTTTCATTCAACACAGGCACTGTGGGTTAAGCTTCTACAATGGTTACTGCATCATGCCATTCAACAACTTGAGTTACCCACAGGAAGGACTTGGGCATAGCTAATTTAAAATGTCTTCAGATGGGACATTCTGCTAGCGTAGCTGTCATACGATACCTTTAAAGTACCCTACCAAGATGGAGCAGGTATATAGCCCGGGGGTACTTCTGGACCCATCGCTGTCGCTTGATGGTCAAGTGGCCTTTGGTAACATTTTTTTCCAGGGACATATTCACTTTAACAGTGGAAGGTATCCATTGATATTAACTGCAACTGGGATAGTTTCCAGCCCTGGTAACTGTTTAGCCCACCAATGCGTTCAGAAGTTGAACAGGGTGAGTTGCTTGCCACCATTCTTCCTTTTAAAAAAACAGACAGACAATTGTTTCATTATAGTCAAAGAATGATGGAGCATTAGAGTTGCCATTCAGCACTCCTAAGGTGGCCAATCAGATGCCCTGGAAGATCAAAAGCAAGGTAATGATTGTAATAGCTTTCCTCTGTTGTTTGTCTCCCGCACCTGTCAACCTGCCTGGGAACACAGAGGATCTGTTTTTCTCTGTGAGAGCTGATAGCCTCCTTGTTTCCTTGTCCCATTTTTGCACAACTCTATCCATGAGCAACTAGAACATATTTCTGCTTTCTTCTCGGGTAGTTAGTAGCTCTAGTCCTTCAGCTGACATGCATATAAGTTTGTTCACAAGATCAGTCAGAAGACAGCTTTTCGGTTCATTGAATTCTGTTGGATGAGTGGGGACCCACTGAACTGAAACTATGTTTGAAGTAGCTACTCACCAGCTGGTTGCATGAAACGTTTCCATACCGCAGTTTGCATGCTGCACATTCCATACAGTGGTTGGGGCAGGGATGCCCACTCTCCCCGTGACCAAGATTTCAGGGGTGGGGAAGGTTTGTGAAGGCTTGTGTAGACATTCAGTCTTGTGGGAATGTTGAGGATAGCAGGAGAGGATATATTGACTAAATATTATCCTTCCTCACTCACGCTAGTGAGCTTGTAGCAGACCACATTCCCCTGTACATAGCAGGAAGTTAGTTGATAGATTCGTTAGAACCATTTGAGTTGAGCAATCCAGTCTGGCTTCTCCAGATTGGATTGTTCTAGTGGTGGCATAGTAAATCCTGGTAAATCCCCTTTTGTTCCCTCTTAAAAACAATAATGACACAACAGTCTTCTTTTAAAAGTAATGATAAGGTTTACTTACATTCATTTCACAGTATGACCCTGAAGGCAGGCTTTAGCTTTTAGTTACTATGATACTATGATCTAGTGGCATAGTATGGACCAAACCCCATCACCACCTTGAAATGGCTAAGCACTGCACTGATGTATTCAGCAGCCTGCATGTTCTGGAACTATGTGTGGTTTATTTGTTGCATGGAAATGCAGGAAGGAAAACATTTGGGGCAATTGCATCTGTTTCACGAAGTGACTCAGAGCTTCTTTCTCTCTCCCTGCCCCCTCACTCTAGCATATTTATCATCCACACTTCCATCTTTAACAGACAGATGATACGTGCATCCCAATCTTAATAAAAAATAAGGGAGAAATATTGCCCTGCTCCGATATGACTTGGGTTTCATCACCTTGTGTTGGGAAACGAGTGTGAGGACATCCCTGGGAGTTTGGATTAGGATCCCTGCGGAATATGGATGACTTCTATCTAGCTATGTGCTCTGTGACAAGAGAAACAAGCCAAGAACATAGGGACCACCTGACATTTCAGCTAGGAAATAAGAGTATAGACGAAAGGGAGGGTGATCATAGCAGTCTAGCTTGGCTTTTTGCTAGACATTTGATAGAATTCTACAAATGCTATCTTGATATTCTTCTCATATTCAGTGTGACATGATCTGTCTTACCAGCAGCAAGTGCCGTCTGTCTGTCATTCTTGACTGTGCTCTGCAAGGTTCCAGAATTACACCACCGATTTACATTCATAAGGTGTCATTCAAAGTGCATAGTCTGTTGGCAATATTTATGTTGCAACTCATCCAAACTTGTTAATTAGCTTTCTAAAGAATAGATGTCCCGATTCCTTTCTAGCATTCAGCAGCTTGATCCTGTTCTGCCCTCCCTGTGTGAATTCAGGGCAGCTAATGTTTAGTTTGAAGCTAAAGGGGAAATTCTGTTTAGCTGTTGTGTCTTACGGTGTTTGGTATTAATTTGTCCTTTATTAAGTATTTTTAAAATTCTGTTGTAAACCAGAGATTTGCTAAATATAAGTAGCATACAAATTGTCCACATAAATAAATGAAAAACTGTAGGTTGCTCAAGTCTTTCCTTAATACCTTTATCTATATAGATATAGATTTTTAAAAATCTGCCCTCCTAATGAGTTGCAGGTGCCACACACTTTTGCATTCCCTAAAGCACATTACTGTTTCAGAGATGTGTGGTAGAGCAGTTGGCACTCCATAAATTATAAAGTGATAATGATATTCATGCCCTTGAAACAAGAAGAAAATCCTCTGTTAACAGCAGATTTCTTCCAAAATGTGGTAATGAGATGTGTTACACCTCTTGAGGAGAAACCTGCATGGTCGACTTTCTGCTTCAAGCTTAAAGATCTATTTTTGACTCAAATCTCCATGGTCAGAATTGACAGTGACTATTTTACTAGCCGAACAAACAAATGTTTATTATCTATCAAATAAAGCCACTTGGAGGAGGATCAGAACCCAACAGCTAAAGTAGAAACAGGAAGAGAAACACTTATTTGCAGATGCTGGCTGGTTTCTTGTTTTTCAAACAAATTTCCAATTAGGATCAGAAAATGAGCCAATGTACACATGGCTGGGCAACGTATTCTTGTGTTTTTATCATCATATTGTTGCTGTTATTTATTATGTCAATCAGTCACTTCAATAAAATGTATTAAAGCAACTTGACAATATGAAATACAACACATAAAAGCAATTTAAAGCCAGAAAAATGTAAAACAAAATAACGTGAACAACTGAGCTAAAGCTGGGAGATGGTGAATGATCCAAGGTTACCTACCCGTTTACACAGCTTAGTGGCAAAGATGGCACCAGGTTTGAAAGGAGCCCACAGAAGCATGCCCTTTGGTGGGCTTCATCCTGTAGCCAGGATTGTGGGTGGCTTCCAGGTCTAGTTGCCCAGTGCGTCCTGCCTCCCCACCCTTTGGCAGGCATCACTGCAATCCAGAATACCCTAATTGATATCTTACACTCAATACATTCCTACTGGAATCACTATATGTAAATGGCCATATTGTGCTGGTCCCAGGGGGGTTACCGTGCGGCATGGTCCGTGTCCAGACCAAGGCCGAGGGTGTGGTATGGAGGCTGTCCGTCAAGGCTGAAGCGGGGTCCAAGGCAAGGAGTCGGGTGTGGTCAGGAACTCCGGCAGAAGAGCAGGACAGGGCGCCAGCAGGAACAGATTACCAACAACATTGCTCCCACAACCTGCGACTGGGCTGGCTGGCTTTTATATGTCCCAAGGCATAAGGCGGTCCCCATCCACAGGTGACTCGCCTCTCCTGGCCTGGAGGCGAGCACTCCTTCTGCAAGTACTTAGTTCCCTCCGCCTCTCTGCTCTGAGCCTCTGCAGCTCAGGAGAGGCTGGAGGGTTACCGGACCCAGAGGCAACCTCCTCTGCCCCTGACGGGGCTGAGGGTGGAGCACCTGCAGGCAATGGGTCCTTGATCACCTCCGGAGCCAGAGCAAACTCAGCTGGTGTCTGCTCCTGAGGATCCGGCACAGGTGAGGACACTTCAGGTTCAAGCCCCAGCCCCGGCTCATCTGGTCCTGGAGGCAGGGACTCCTGTGCAGGCTGAGATTCCTCAGGTTCAGCCTCTGAATCTGATTCCCAGGCCATCACACACATGATAACATGCCTTTCTTGAATGGCTTTAAAAGGAGGTTGGACAAATTCATAGAGAAAAGAGCTATCAATGGGTAGTTGCCTGGTGGCTATGTACTTCCTCTAGTGACTGAAGCAGTATAGAATCATAGAATCATAGAGTTGGAAGAGACCACAAGGGCCATCGAGTCCAACCCCCTGCCAAGCAGGAAACACCATCAGAGCACTCCTGACATATGGTTGTCAAGCCTCTGCTTAAAGACCTCCAAAGAAGGAGACTCCACCACACTCCTTGGCAGCAAATTCCACTGTCAAACAGCTCTTACTGTCAGGAAGTTCTTCCTAATGTTTAGGTGGAATCTTCTTTCTTGTAGTTTGGATCCACTGCACCGTGTCTGCTTCTCTGGAGCAGCAGAAAACAACCTTTCTCCCTCCTCTATGTGACATCATTTTATATATTTGAACATGGCTATCATATCACCCCTTAACCTCATCTTCTCTAGAATGACTCTAGACACCAGTGACTCTAGACACCAGTGGCTGGGAATCACATGTGGAGAGAGTGCTGTTGCACTCATGTCCTGTTTTTGGACTTCCCTTAGGCACCTGGTTGGCAACTGTGAGAACAGGATGGTGGACTAGATGGGCCTTGGGCCTGACCCAGCATGGATCTTCTTGGGTTATTCTTCTGCCTAGGTGGGTAATAGTATTCTCAACGACTTACGATGCTTCTTAATTTTGATGAGCTCTTTTAGGGCACTATTTAGATCAAATAACCTTCATCACACAGTGTCAGGGACTGGGCAGAGGAGGAATGGTGGAGACCACCTCCCCAGCCTGACCCTTCCAGAGAAGAAGACAGTTCAGAATTACAACAGGGGTTTGAGGGAGGTCACAGCTTTGAGGAAGATGAGGGGGAAAGCTGGGAAATAATGGGAGAGGAGGAAGAGGAAGCACCAGGAGGGCAACAGCTGATGGACGCAGTGTCTTTAGAAAGCATTCCAGACCCACCTCCTCTCCCAGAACCCGGCGAGCCTTGAAAGTAGTAGAACAAAGGTCTCAGAAGCAAAGGGCCCTCAGTGCCACCCATAGCGGAGAAGGTGATGAATGAGGAAGTGGGAGAAAAGGGAGTGGAGAGTCTCTCGGGGCAACACCATTATTCTAAGAGGCTGCATTCCCAAGACTCTCTCTGTGAATATTGAATAGAAAGCAGGCGGTAAGGACTTTTCCTTGTCTTATCTGTTCCTGGCAACCTGCCATAGGGGTTGGTTCTTCTGCTGCCTGACACACAGTTACAACTTCATAGTCAAACAAGGTTAATCGACAGCAGAAACTTAAGGAAATAACTCAACTTCCCTTTTGCTGTCAACCCATCTCAGAAGATTTCATGTGATGCATTTCTTGATGCAAGTGATTAATGAAGCACTCAGAGAGTGTTCATAAATGGTTGCTCCACCAACCCAGGCAGAATTAGTGTGGAGGATGAGGGGATATGACCACACCCCTCATCCTTCACTCTGCACTAAGGAGAATAACCACCTCACTCAGTTTAACATGGTTCACTTTTAAGCAGACTGGAAAGAGTGCTAGGAGGTGAGTGTAAAGCTGATCAGTGGTAGAAATAGCATTAGCTATGGTGAGAACCAAAGATTGTGAGCAGAACTCTCCAGGAACCAGAATTCTTTCTGGCAGCTAACAATGGTTTTCAAGTGTGTTGAGTCCATTTAACAAAACCATTGTTATCATGTGCCAGCTGCAGTTGTGCTGTTATTTATACACTGGAGTTGTGAAATCAGCTGTCCCTGAACAGCTACCATGGACAGAGCTTTATTATAATGTGAACTGAGTAGCTGCTATGGAAGTAAAATGGTCTGTGATCATTGCCACCTCAGCTGATGATGTGTGATGAACTGGTTCTGAAAGTATTGTAGAGCTGGCACAACTCCCCTTCCTTCTGGAGCAGATTGCCAAGGATGCCCTAGGACTTTTATACAATTTGAAATTGTATTCCAAATAGTCTCTTTAACTAAGCCTGCCCTTCACACCTGTCATAGTGGGCACCTTGGAATTAATTCTACCATGCATCATGGCATACCTGAGAATAATCTCTCCAATGTACCACCACGCCTCCTGTTGCTGCTTTCTTGTACAGCCCGTTACTGCATGATGAATGCATTTACATTTTATTCTCGAGTGTACAAGCTAAATAGTAAAACAACAAAGTGGCATTCCCTGCTTTGTTTTGCAAAATATATAAAAAACATGGTGATAATGGCACACGACAATGGCTTAGTGTGCTTCTCTTCCACCTACCTTCCTAGCATCCTTCACTGATCTTTTGTACACTTCAGTTTGTGGCATATAAAGCATGCAGATCACATTCAGAGAAGGGTAACTACTGTATTCAGAATAACTTTTAAGCAAGGTGAAAAATGAAACACACTTTTGCTGCAAGTAACAGGTCAGTTCAACAGCAACCCAGATAGATAGGTGGTAGATAGATGATAGATAGAGATAGATGATAGATAGATGATAGATAGATAGATAGATAGATAGATAGATAGATAGATATAGATTGATAGATGATAGATGATAGATGATAGATGATAGATAGATAGATAGATTAGATATAGATGATAGATAGATAGATAATCATCCTGCTTAATTTGGTAGCACCTGATCCACTCAGATTAATTTGCCTAACATTGATCCTAACTTTCACATTCCATTGGTTTCACCATGAAAGTTAAGCACATGTTTAAACCTTTCCCACTGAAATCAATGGGCCTTTGATTGGCTTGTGTCCAAAGTGTTTAAGCTGTACAGCTATTTATGGACAATGAAAGGGCTTTTCCTACAGCATTATGTTGCCACTCTTGGTGGTCCTCTTCAGGTGTTTTGGTCACGAAGGGACAGCAGGAGAAGAAAAGGGCCATGGGGCCATCCATGCCTTTAAATCATAGTCCTTAATCTTGTGGATTAAAAGGCTCCCCACTGCAGACGTGCGGAAGCCAACAAGAGCAGCCCAATGAGAGGAGTGTGGCCCCAAAGTCCTTTCTACTTGTGTTGTCCATTCATGGTTGTAGTGCTTGAAGAGATCTTGTGTATTTTATATAACCACGTACCCTGTATATATTTCACTGCCATGGTGATTAATTGTTTCAGATGCACACAGGTTGGGTGGGATCAAGGTATTCAGAAAGCACATATTGTCATGCAGAATGGTTGTGTGCAGAGCCCTGAAGATGCATGCAGGTGAACAGGAAGGAAACAGCAAACACAATTCTCTGGCATGCTTAATAGATAAAGACATTAGCATAGTGGAGCAATATTAACATACTGTGACTCACTATTTACTGAGCATCCATCAGTGCTGATTCCAAGCACTAGTAGAGTACACGGGATACGGGCAGGGGGTGGTGGAATGTGCTAATGAGGAGGCCTGTTAATAGTTTCTCAAGATAATATTAATAACTTCCCTTGGGATGCTCAGTAGCTTGGGTTATAGAAACAAGGAAAAAAATCACATATTGGCAGAAGCACCTATCAAATGTGGAAATGTTTTCATCAGTTGTTGCCAGTTGCCAAATAAACATGGCACCACTGAAAGATTGTCCATTTTTCAATTTTGCATTGTATATATTCAGCTAAATCTGAACATATGCATGTGTAAGAATAATAAAAGGGTGGATTCAGTTGCAAAATATCCGAATGTCTGCCTATGACCGTTCACATTACAGCAATGACACATAGATTCACAGAAAAAGAACATATGCAATGCTAAAATAGTTGTGTATACAGTACATTAACTCTGTTACACTCTGTAAGATAGGAGGAGGTTCATACTTGGAACTTTAAATATCTGGCAGGAAAATCCCATACTCTTCTGTTTGATGGCACTCAAACCTCTGTTGAAGGTTCACTATGTACTGAATATAAATTACGGTATACAAGCCATAATCTAGAATGTGATGGAGGAGGACAACCATGTTTCGTACAGACACTGTAGGGTTTAAAGTGATTCATGAATGAAACAAGTAATAACAGTGGTGGTAATTATGATAGTAACAAAGACAATAACAATAGTTAATTGCATTCATACAAGAGCCATGCAAAGTACTACGTTGGTTCTAATAATGCTTTCACACCTTTTCAACTGAGTGCTCATGGAATTAGTTGCTCTAGTGGTGAAAATAAAGCTATGGTGTCCATGGGGATGTCCTGGAATGTCTGTGGTCAGGCCAGAGCAGTACTTTAAGACACACAACTGAGGATGCAGACTCACATCTCTGTTGTTTACTATTTGTGGACAAAAAGATTTGTGCTCCATTACAAAACGTGGCACCTCAAAAGCCATTTAAGAAAAGCTTGAAAGACTTGTGCACACTGGTACAACAACATATAAGCCAAGAACTGGATAACTGCACTGGCAACTATGCCTGTCATATAATGTTAAGCACCTGGGGAGGGGGGTTTTTTAGTGTTGGTTAACTGACATAATTCACCTATCACTTTCAACTGTTCAAAGCACTTCACAGATATTATCTCAGCGATCCTCACAACAGTAAAGAGAAGTGAATCAGTGTTATTCTTATCACATTGCAGATGAGGATCTGAGGCTGAGAGAGAACAGTAGCTTTCTACTCAGCAGTATGACTCCTGTTTTGGATACAGAAGGTCCCAGGTTCAAATTCTGGCATCTCAAGGTAGGTATCCTGTCTGAAACCCTGGAGAGCAGCTACCAATCACTCTAGACAATCCTGAGCTAGATGGACCAATGGTTTTACTTGGTATAAGGCAGCTTCAGATGTTCCTATCTCTGGGCAAGCACTCCATCCTGATGTTTTATAATACAGATAAGATGGGGCAGACATTTAAGAATATAATCACTTGAATGTCTGGTTTTCCCCTGGTTCCAAAGGGGTAGATGGTGCAAATGTGGCAAAGGAGAGGCTGGTTGGAGAGCCCCAAAGGAGCTGCTGCATCAATAACCACCTGGCTTACACTGAGAGGCTATATTCTTATAAGAGGATCCCCTTCTTCCTGGCTGTCACATAGCTCCTGATTCAGACAGGCACCTTTCCCCATATAAAGCTACCTGATCACAAAGATCTTCAGAGAAGGTCCTGTTAGATGTACCACGACCTTCAGAACTCCATCACGCAGCAACACAGAAAATGGCCTTCTCTGTGGTGGTGCCTACTCTGGAATGATCTCACTTCTACAATAAGGCTGGCACCCATGTGCTTCAGTAACGTATCTTTTTGTACCATCATTTCCCAACTGTTGATGCCAGCTTTGAATACAGTAACATATTATGTGACACTGTGTCTTAAAACTATGCTGATGTTGAATATAGGTAGCAATTGTTCAGAAAAGCAGCTCTTAAATATGTTAAATAAATGAATAAATAAATAACATCTAACTCCGGATAGTCAAAGTAACGAAACAAAACAAAAACTTGTTAGGAATTTAATATTTGATTCTCAGGTGTGTTTTTTTTGTGTCAACCATTGTTTAAACTCTCTTGATAGCTTCCCTTAAGCAGTATGTGATAATTTCACCATGCATTTTTGTTTTGTTTCCCCTAAAAGCCTGGAAGTCAATCAGCAGCAAACTTACAGGTAGAGAAAGTGTCTTGTCCCTGGGGAACAGGTTTTCATCATTTCCTTGTAGAAATAACTCATTCAATAGCCTAGAGGATGACAATTGCATTATTGTGCATATGAAATATCTAGGTGAGACTATAAAATAGTGTTTGTTGTCTTAGTTATATTATCAGCTCCACTTTGTTTTAAACGTACTTACTGTTTTTAGTTGCAACAGAATACAAGCTGGGTTAGGTATTCCACATTGCTGGTTTGCCTTCAAGATAGGCCTGTTATGGAAATATGCTTGAGAAACAAGCTAGAGACTGAGAGACAGTTTGCACAAAATAATAATCTAAAACACACACACACACTGCAAAACATCCATTTATATTTGAATCTTCTTGGAGGCCACTGAATTTTATTTGCTTACTTGACTTTTTGTACATGACATTTCCTAAGAATTAGAAGCACACTTAAAAAGATGAAAAACAAAACATTTTTGAGCCTTATGTCAAAATCAGGAAGTGCTAAAAATATTTTCTGACAGGTTTGCAATGTTCCCAGTGTCAAAGCCAACCAATGGAGCAACCCTAAAAGTTAAATTAAAAACAGCATTGATGACGACAAGAAATGTTGTTTCCAGCAAGGTATATTTGTGAAAAAATGATTATTGAGAACTTGAAACTTCTGGTATTTCTAATTTTATATTCCAAATATTAACAATATAGGGCAGATTTTGTGGCATACTGTGTTCTGTGAAAAATGCATTCATTGAATCATTTAAGCAGTGATGGTGAACCTTTGAGGGCCCAAGTTTACTATTGGTCTCTGAAGGCCGTGTTCCAGCAGTGGGCATAGCCAGACTGAAAGCTGCAACAGACAAAATTGCATTCATTATTAGGATTGACAGAAAACTTGTAGTTAAAATCTGAACTATGGAGATGCAGGGGGGAAATCATAACATTGTTGTTGTTGTTGTTTAGTTGTTTAGTCGTGTCCGACTCTTTGTAACCCCATGGACCAGAGCACGCCAGGCACTCCTGTCTTCCACTGCCTCCCGCAGTTTGGTCAAACTCATGCTGGTAGCTTCGAGAACACTTTCCAACCATCTTGTCCTCTGTCGTCCCCTTCTCCTTGTGCCCTCCATCTTTCCCAACATCAGGGTTGGAATCTTCTCTTTTCATGAGGTGACCAAAGTACTGGAGCCTCAGCTTCAGGATCTGTCCTTCCAGTGAGAACTCAGGGCTGATTTCCTTAAGAATGGATAGGTTTGATCTTCTTGCAGTCCATGGGACTCTCTAGAGTCTCTTGAGAGACTCTTGAGCAGGAACCGGCAAGCCACTCCAGTATCCCTGCCAAGAAAACTCCATGGGCAAAGACAACAGGCATATAAAATCATAACATAAGGATCCACAAGGGGGGGGGGGAGTCAAATGAGATATTTTGTTTGTATTTTGTATTTGTTTTTATGCCTCACAGAGCTACAGTTCCCAGCACCCTTAACAAGTTCAGTCACCACGATTCTTTCAGGATGTGGTATGTGGTCTCTCTGTTCTGTGTGTGAGACTGCCTATTGTGTGTATGTGGGAGTCTTTCTCTCTCTCTTACACACACACACACATATGCAGATATAGTCATTCACAACATGACGATAAAAATAATTTCCTCCATACACTGCCTAAGGCAGCCGCCTTACCCTGCCTAATGGTAGGGCCTGGCCTGGTAATAAGAACCATGTGGATAAACATTCATTATTGTGAATAGGCCTGAGTGGTCTTCTAATGTGCTTCTTCGAAAAGGAAAGCTGAGATTCTTACAATGGAGAAAAAGCCGTCAGAACTCCTGAATTTGAGAAAAGCATGAGGCACTCTAAGTGCAGAACAGTGTGGTGTTCCTAGAGTAGTTTTTTGCTCTCTTGCAAGTTCTGCTATGGGAAAGACTTTCTGGCTCTGGTCTGTACTCATTAGAGCAGCTGTGTGTCTGTGTCTGGCTCTCCCCTGGGCACTCAGCTGGGAGGAGAAAACTCTACTCACACTTTCCCACTTGGATCTGAAGTGAGCAGTGGTGGGTTTCCCCTCCCCCTGCGCTGACTCCACTTTACTGATTTGGGATTTGAACAAATACAGTGTTTGTTATTTTTGATTTGGTTGCAAGGATGGGTGAGGTAGGGTGGAACTATTCAGCATTTAATATGCTGGCTATCTGATCAAATTTTAAAGAGGATTCAGTCGAAAATCTGTTAGCTAGGGCTCCTTATGACTATTTCACAGCCTGGTTGACTTTTCAAGAATAAAAAACGCAGTCTTATATTTCTGAAATAGTATCTGAAATGCTTCTACTCTGTTAAGGGTGTGGTCCTTGCAACACAATATGTGTGCTTGTAGGGTTGGAATAATGTGTACAATGTTTACATATTTGTGGACCTGCAAAGGCAAGAGGAAGATCTAGGTCCAACCTCCTGCCATCCAGATGTTCTGGAATACTCCAGCTGTCACACATCTCATTTTGGCTGCAATGCTGTACACAGGCAGCTGAAATCCTATGGACATCTGTGGAATTTAAATATGTGCTAACATTGCAATCTCTGGCTTCTCTTATAGTATCTCCCCCCCGCCCCGTTACTGTTTAATATAAATCTTATGTATTATCTCATTGGTTTAGAGAGACAAATGTAAGACCAACTCATTCAAGAAGATTTATTTTGGTCCGTGTTTGTGTGGGAAATGGAATTATCTTAGGAGCAAATAGAAAAAGTAACAAAAGACACAAGACCAAACAATAACAGAAGATATGTTGTATGGGTGAATGTGGGAGGAAATTCATTGTACATTACAGCGGTGAGGCATTGTTACTATTTTGTTATCGCAGAGAGATGAAAAAGGAAACAGATCAGCCTTTGCCACATTTAATTAGCACATGGGTATTGGTGTGATTCTAATCTGTTTTCCTTTTAATTAGTATAATTGTAAAGCATAAGAGGGGCTTTCCATATATGTAGAAACTGGCTACAATCTAGCTTTGTGTTCTAAGTACAAACTGAGCTTTGTGTTCTAAGTACTTCAGATACCAGGGATGGAATACATGCTCCTCCAAAACTGTTACAGTGGTACCTCGGGTTACATATGCTTCAGGTTACAGACTCCGCTAACCCAGAAATAGTGCTTCAGGTGAAGAACTTTGCTTCAGGTTGAGAACAGAAATCATGCTCCGACGGCCCGGCAGCAGCAGGAGGCCCCATTAGCTAAAGTGGTGCTTCAGGTTAAGAACAGTTTCGGGTTAAGAACGGACCTCCGGAACAAATTAAGTACTTAACCTGAGGTACCACTGTACTTTTATTTATGTGTACAACCGTTAATGGCATATCCAAAACCATGCATTTTGCCCACAGGTGCACACATTAAAGGCTAATGTATGTTCACGCTCTTGGGAATTGGGAACATGAAGGGATTGGTCTTCAGCCTTCTGTGTTGTTGATTCCTATCAAGATCCCTTCCCTGGTCACTCACCTCCAACTCAGACCCGATCAGTATATATGTAAAGTTTGATTTTTTATTTTGAAACCCATGTTCTCAACTTAGCATTTACAAACATTGAACCACTTCTGCCATTTTAATGCCCATTTACCCAAGTTTAAGAGATCTTTCTGAAGCCAAGGCAGCTGGACTGGAGCCACAGACACTTCAATTCAACGCCATGTAGCTTAAGTTATTCCGTTGCTTTCAAAGGACACCAGGTTAAGATCTTCTGCACTTACGCCCATTGAAATGAGTTGGCCCAAGTGCACTTAACTGTGCATTTGGATTGTGGCCCAAGTATTTATGGCCAGGATCCAAAGAACTACTTTAGTCACACCCAAGAGTTTAGGTATGCACATTGGGATTATTTTACAACCTTTTTTGTTTGCACATTAGACACTCATGGTATATCATAAACTCCTTTTTCAAGCTCTCTTCAGTTCAAAAGCAAATTGCTGCATGGTATGGGCCAACTGCTGTTGTTTGAGGAACACAGTCACAAAGTTCCCTTTGGGTCATGGGACAAGATATTTACTTCTTTGGATCCTCATCCACATATTTCCAAATGATCAAACACAGAATCTAAGATAAGGGCTGGGGAAATATTTTGTGTATCTACATTCTGCCACTGACTTGGTTCACATGTCACATCAGACCATAGTTTAAATTATGGTTTCATGTGAATGAGTAGGCTGATCTGCACTGCCCAAAAGACTGAACTTCATTCCTCCCCTACTCTGTTCTTCAGCACACTGAGGTGTCAGGGGAAACCAGAGGCTGTCTTACCATTGCTTGCTTACCTTCTGCCCAACCTGGTAAACTAAGGTTTGTCAGAAGGCAAACAAACTATAAGCACTGGTTCACAAGTAATGGTAAGTAATGGTAAACTAAGTTTGTCCTCATTTGCCCAGCACCTGTACCTCCTCACTCCTCTTTGGACAATGGAAAGACCTGCAATCCTGGAGGAAAACAAGGCTTGCTATGTGCCAAAGAGGGTTACAACAGTCCCCTTTAAACCAACTTGTCATTTTTAAACCACAGTCTGATTCCTTGATTAACATTTGTTAATGGCTGTTGAAGTTACCAAGATTTATTTTAATCTGCACATTCACTGGGAAAAATAATTAACCATCTCTTCACTTGGCAGGTGTTTTGATTGTGTAATAGGCAGGTGTTGATTATACTTATATGAATTGTAAGATCTGTTTCTTAGTGCAATTGTATGTCCCGCAAGAAAATGTTCTCTATTTCCATGACCCCTGTGTAAACTGAATGCTTGCCACATCATATTGGGTTGGATTTTAATTTTTTAAAATAAAGATTAAAGGCATGATCTATCTAAAGTTGTGCTTTTATGTCCTGTTCACTTAAATTCAAGAGATTTACCGTACTTGGATGATAAACCATCCCATTGAAATCTGTAGGATTTAAAAGTGTTTAACTTTGGGTGGATTGTACCCTTTCTTATACAAAACAGACCCATGTTTCATGAAATTATACAAGTGACCTTGACAGCATGCAATCTCTTTAGGAGACAAAACTCCCATCCAATTTGACAGCATGGACCATTTGAGCTGCAAATGATTCTAGCATTAGATTTGATGTTCTAGCTATCCAAGAGGTCTGTAGAGATCTGAATATCAAGCAGTTCAAGGCAGGAGGCACAATGGGCAGGTGCCCATAGTTTCGATCTGATAGAAATGCCCTGCACTCACATAATCTTGGAAGGTAACAAAATTGGTATCCATTGCAGTTCTCTAAACATGATTTTAATCAACTGGGACCTGCAACAAAATGTTATATTGCAAAATTATCCTGTTCAGGGTCGTCGTCCCCATCCCCCCGCCAATCGTTCATTTTTTCTCCTTCCCCCCCTTTTCCCAGTTCCCCCCTTCTCAACATTCAGTCCTCATTGAGCTACTTTTTCATAAACATATATTCTCCCTTCTTAGTGTTTTATCCCCTAATGACTTTTTATTCCTTTGCAAAACTGTGGCTTCCCACAGAGCCTGTTGATACCACCCTCTGGTGTGTGGATGGTGCTGTTATGGCTACATAAGGATCCACACTTGGATGGTGAGTTTGCTATTAAGATGTAAGATTAGTATTGCAGCAAAGGGTGTTTTCATCCACAGAAACATTTCCCAGTATCCACAAATTCTCTTGGGACCAAAATCAGATCCATGTTCTGCCAGTCTACTGCCTTCAGTTTTGTTTTTAAGGCCAGAAGTGATAGGAGAAATAAGTTTGAAACAAACAAACAAAGAAAAAACCCTAGCCTTCTTTTTTACACAGGGGGCTACTTCCAGTGGAAGGGGAAATGGCAAGGAACAATGCTGTGCTATCAGTCAAATATTTATGTAGGCAGGGGATAGACGGTCACCCTCATTTTTTCCCCACAGCTGTCCTACTTGGTAGGTTGAAAAACAAAGCAAGGAGTGGGGAGAGTCAAAGATGCCTGGGAAAGAAAGACAAATACTAGCACAACAGAAGAACAGACAACTGGCTGTGGCTTTGCTAAATAAGGAAAAGAAGCACGACTTTTCAAATGCCTGAATTGCAGAGCATAACGATCATTCCTTTCTGGGGGTAGGTGTGTTAGCTGTTGCAGCCCGGAAAAGAAAATATGAAGACTCTTGTAGCACCTTGAAGACTAACAAATTTATTACAGCATAATGTTCTGTGGGTTTGAGTTTCCTTCAAATGAAATGGCAGGTATATGTATTCATTGGTGTAGACTCCACCGCAGAGGAAAAATAATTGTAAAAGGTAGTGTTTGGTGGCAATGAAATGGGGGGAAAGCATAACTCTTTGTTTCTTGCTTAACTTTTCTTGAGGAAGCAGTAGAGATCCCATCATTAAACATGGATTACTTTATAAGGCCTTGTCAGGAAGAGGAAAACATCACTGTTAAGGGAAGGGAAGACGGTGTTCCGGTGACACTATAAAATGGATTGATAAGAACATCCTTGTCTGGCTTCAAGTTTACAATGACTACAACTGAAACATTGCAGATATAGACAGTGCACACATTACTGTTAAGACTGGCTCCCACTGCTGGTGTTTAAAGCTGAGTACGCATGATGTTAGCCACAATCCATTTGTATCTTGTAGATTCCTAAGAAATACTGCTGATCGATATGTTTCCCCACAAACCAGCTTCCATCCAATTTGAAAACATAAGATGCAGTTAAGGTGGGGTGTGTACATTTAAAGCAGCTGTATAAATGACGCTTTCACTGAATAAGGGTTTTGGGATGCAACCCCTATTGCAGGCATAGGCAAACTCTGGCCCTCCATATGTTTGGGGCTACAATTCCCATTATCCCTTGCTAACAGGACCAGTGCTCAGGGATGATAGGAACTGTAGTCCCAAACATCTGGAGGGCCAGAGTTTGCCTATGCCTGCTCTATTGCAAGCATAGAGAAACAGGTGATGTGCATCAGGTGAAAACATCCCTGACTCTCCCTGGTGCATACAGCAGCATAAAAATGTGTCTTGAAATGCAATAAGACACTTCCCCCTCTCTCACACATATACATACACACGCACAAAGCACCTTACTGTGTTTTAAGCCAGTGATGTGTAGATAGCCTACAATTCAGCTGAAATTATATTAAGTGGTAAAAGGGATTGTTGTTTGGTTTTGACTACCTAACATTGAATTTTGGCAGGTTTTACAGGAAGCATATTTGCTTTATTATATTAAATACTATAAAATCTTCTTCTTCAGAAAGAGAGAACGATATTCTGACCTTGCAAAGTCTAACCCTTTCTAATTCTAAACATGCTTCATGCCCTCCACATATTTCTCCATGAAGTTCCATGGAACCCGTTCAGACATAGCACTGTACATCTGCTGACCTTTGTAAATGCCAGCCATAGAGACATGCTGTTCTAATGCTGTGAGTGTGAAGATCATGGTGAGGATGTGGGGGATGGATCATTGTTGCTACTTAACAAGAATCCTTAATAAAGCACATCTGAATACATGAGTGAAAGCATTCTGCATACACTACTATACTACATTTCACCAGGAGAAAACTGGTTGGTATTATACATTGATCATAGCAAAAATCAA
Source organism: Podarcis tiliguerta (assembly GCF_965153285.1). Classification (NCBI taxonomy): domain Eukaryota; kingdom Metazoa; phylum Chordata; class Lepidosauria; order Squamata; family Lacertidae; genus Podarcis; species Podarcis tiliguerta. The sequence goes on from NC_139534.1 coordinate 31,209,160, forward strand.
ACAAAATTTACATATGGCCCATAGAAGTAAAAGAACTGGAAATCAACCATTAAAACTGTACGTACATACATTGCTGCACAAGCAAAGGAACCCATATTTTCAATTATATGCTTGCTTCTGCTTATCAACAAAAACAAATTTGCTGTTTGTCTAATTAGTAACCAATACCATAAACTAGGCACCAGATATTGTGACTTATCTTCCTCATAAATATGAAAAATCAACAAGCAGTGAGCTAAATCAGGTATTCCCCCCTAATAATAATAATAATAATAATAATTTATTATTTATACCCCGCCCATCTGGCTGGGTTTCCCCAGCCACTCTGGGCGGCTTCCAACAAAACACTAAAATACAATAATACAACCACAAAACTTCAAATTAAATACAATATTTAAGTGTCCTGCCAAAACTGCAGAGGGCAGCTGCTGCAAACATAAACGTGGCGACAGTTATCCAAGCTCTGGTAGCATCCCATTTGAGCTGCTGAAAAGTGTTGTACATGGGGTTGCCTTGAATGAGTGGACATTATATATAGTACGAAACGCATCGGGGAAGATATTGAGAATGTATCTCACAAGTCTTAAAACAGCTGTACTGGCTTCCAGTCTGTTACCAAGTGCAAATTAAAATGCTGATTTTGACATTCACATTACAGTCCTATAACATCCTTACTCAGCAGCAATCTCATTGAGTTCAGTTTGTCTTTCTTCCATGAAAAGGGATATAGGACTGCAGCCTCAAAATTTATAAGACTTGAAGTGAGACCTAAATTTCTTATGGAAGCTTTTATTCAATATGAATATCCCACATAAGATTTTCCTCAAATGTCTCTTTCTGAGTTCCACTACTCTCTGAGACCAGGCAAGTAGTGATCAGAGAGGGCCTTTCCAGTGGTGATCAGAGAGGGCCTTTCCAGTGGCACCTCACTGTGAAATTTTCTTCTCGGGGAGTTTTGCCTAGTGTCAAGTCATGTTTTGTTTGCATAAGCATTTGCACTCACCTCTAAACATTGGAAACAGAAGCCCTCATTTTTCAGTTGCATTTATTACTATTGTTATTATTATTTATTGTGTTTATATACTGCCCATCTGAAGATTTCCTTCCTGCATTTTAATGCTTTGTTATGAATATGATGCATTTCATAGAATCACAGAGTTGGAAGGGAGCCTGAGGGTCATCTAGTCCAACTCATTGCAATGCAGGAACATGCAGCTGTCCCTTACAGGGATCAAACCTGCAACCCTGGCTTTATCAGGACCATGTTCTAACTATGTTTCCATATATATCATTGAACACCACCTCAAGGGTTGAAGTTGATCACAACATAGAAATGTTGTTAATAGCAGTAATAAATACGAAGCGCATTCTAAATCATCATATTTGTAATTTTTCTCCAAAGACTCCAGAAGTCAGATTCTGTACATCTAGTTCAGATGTAATGGGAGCCTGCTCTCATATAAGTGTGCATAGGACTGCAGCCTAAATGTGCCTGCATTTCCCTGCCTCTTCAGTTGTGGTACCCAAAATGTTGATGATGTGTCAGTCCAGGCTTCTCTGTTGTTGAGAAGAAGAATGCTATTAAATCCTACGTTAATTTTCAAGATGACCCAGAAACATTTGTTTCTATGCTGCATGACATACTTCATTATGAATTGCTCTTTCCAAGTGACAACTATTGCTACTATAACAGGTGATTATTAGGTGAAGAGGATCAACCCTGAAACAAGGAATTGCACAGAGAAGCTAACTCAGCATGAGTTCTGGAAGCCAGAAATGGGAAGAACTGGAAAACTGAATGGGAGAAACAAGCTGCCAAGAGTCAAAAACAGAATTATGAACAACCTCTGCTCCTATCATGCTTGTACTTCTTTTACTGCATTTTATATATATACTTAATGTTACAATGTCAGATGTAGTCTAGATAGACACAAATGTATCCAGGAGCAACTTAACTCAGGGTAGAAAGTCAACTATGTTACAGAATGGAGACTATGACACCCTCCAGAATTTCACTTGGGGAATGAGCATTATATAACCCACCGAAACGTGGGGTTTTTTTTGGGGGGGGGGGCTTCCCTCCTACTCTGTAATGCCTTTGTTGATAATGTACAGTCGAGGCACCCCTGTTCAAGGCTGAGCTGTGTGTTCCTGAAAAACCAAACTAAAACAAAACCGAACAAAATAAACTTTCAAAGTGGTCCCTAGCAGCGCAGGGAACGTGCTCTGCAAGGAACAATGCGAGGCTCGTTCAATTCTCCACAAATGGCCCGGGGAGGCAGCTGAGCATCTTTAGCGAGCAGCCAGGAATCCCGGGAGGCAGGTGCTCCGTTCCTCTCCTTTCTTTGAGTTCTCGCTTTCCAACGTCCAGCAGCCGGAGAGCACCGGGCGCCAATGCTGCCATGCCTCTTCGAAGCAACCCTGAGTGGGTCGGCTCCCGACGCTTGCTGGCCCGGCTGCCTCTCGGAGCTCCCCTCACGACGACCGGCTGGACGCTACTCCGGAGCGCTCGCCGCGCGCGCTTCCCCCAAGTCAGTAGTACTGGAAGCCCGTCCCACCCTCGGCGGGACTAAGCGCCGCCCACCTTGCCCTCCCCGCGCGCCTCTCTTCTCCTCGCCTCTTCTCTCCCACCCCCACCCTCTCTCTCTTTCACCCCGGCCCTTTCCTTTCCACCCCTTGGCATTGCCACACAGCGGGCACGACACCCTCGGCTTTCCAGTCAGCGACACACACACCCCACTTCGCGCGCCCGCGCGCAGGACTCTTCCCAACCGGCCGGGCGCTGGTGGTGGTAGCGCCGTCTGTTTCCTGGTCGTGCCTGGGCTGAGAGAGAGACGACTCCCGGCCCTCGCGCGCGCGCGCGCCCTCCCCCTCGCGCATACACACACGCGCGCGCGCGAGTGTGAGGGAGAAGAAGAGAGCGCTCTGGTGTCGTCCTCGGTGCCCTCTGCAGCCTCTTTCTTGCCGCCGCCGCCGCCGCCGCTGACGCCTTTCAGGGCAGCAGAAGGAGGAAGGTCTGGGCTCAGCCGAGGAAGGAGGAGCCCCGCAGCTACCGCCGCCAGGAAGAAAGAAGCCGAGCCAGGGACATTTGGAGGGAGCGGGAGAGCGCGCGCGCAAGGGAGAGCGAGAGAGCGAGCCTCTCCCCCCCCCTCCCGCGCCTTCCTTTCTCCGTCTCCTTCTCTTTCCTCTCCCCCCCCCCCACACTTCCCCTCCCCTTGTCAAGTGCCCTCCCTCATCCCTGCGCTGCGGGCTCCCTTATTCCAGCTTCATGGGCAAAGTGTGGAAACAGCAGATGTACCCCCAGTACACCACCTACTACTACCCCCAGTATCTGCAGGCTAAGGTACGGTACTGCCGCCGGGCTGCTCTCCCTCTCTCCCTCCTCCGCCTTCTTCTTCTTCTTCTTCTTTTTCCCTTGCCAGGGAAGGGCACAGGGGGGCGGCAGGGCAGGGCTGGGCTGCAGTTTTGCAGGCTTGCTAACTATAGCCGGGAAGGAGGAGGGAGGGAGGGAGGGAGGGAGGGGGCGCTCTGGGAGAAGGGGGAGGGGGAAGGCTCTTGGGGATGGCATCAGGTTACAGTCACACACACATACACACACATACAGGAAAGAGCCTGAAGCCCCTTTCCTGGCTCTGCCTCTCCTCTGCTCCCTCTCAGGATATATATATATATATTTGCGTGTGTTTGGGAGAGAAAGAAAGAAATGAGTGTCAGGCTTTCCCCTCTGAAGCTGGCTGGGTCACTGAACTGCAAGAGCTGCCTCTCTGTGCCCATCTCTTGCCTTGCTGCCATCTCCCAGGCTTCCCTCCTTTCTCATGTCTATCAGCCACTCTTGACCCTTCTCCTCCTCTGTTTTCTCCTTGTCTTCAGCTGTCTTCTCTCTCCCCTCCTCTTCACCCCTCCCCTTTTCCTCACGCTGCCTTCCTTCATCCAGAGAACATTCCTTCTTATTTTCTTTTCCTTTTCTTTTCTGCCTCCTTCTGAGATGTATCCTCAGCTGACAACGCTCTTTTCTCCCCTTCCACAATGCTAAATAGAGATCAGTGCGGAGATGGGCATTTCGCTGCCCCTGGGCTTTGGGGCTTCCCTTGGGGATTTAAGTGAAGCCTTCCCCATTTCCGCTCCTTCCATCTCTGTTCTGTGCAGTAACAAAATGGGATCAAGTTTAGCCAGCCCTCATCCACATACTGTTGCCTTCCCCCCTTGTTATAAGTGCATTGTAACTTGCAACTGACCTTAAAGATACTTTCAAGTCTGGAAACAGCTGGATTGCAACGGAAAACCCTTTTTAAAATGATGGTGATTGTGTGCATTTGAAAGTTTGCTTTTAGAAATTTAAAATGTTAGCCAGACTGTTAAAAATGAAATCGGTTGTCAGTAGCTGTGGTTTACATTTTAATGAAGCTCAGATTTAACTCTCATTTATCTCTCATCACTGGATGATGAGAGTCTGAAGAATCTCTTTCAGTGAAAGTACAGCACTCGAAGCTAGTTTGATTGCAGACGGATTTGTTGTTTGCTGTTTTGTTTTGTTTTTCTGTTCAAGTGCATTTGACATCTCTTGTTATGCTCATGTCTGTGACTATGGATGCCTGTGGAATCCCTAAGGCCAGTCGGTACATCATGCTGCAAACTGGCAAATTCAGGGCTGGTTGCATCAACTGTCTGGAATATTTGGCATCCCAAATGTTCTCCAGCTACCAGCATTGCACACAATACACAAATTGTATCATATGTGAACTTTGGCGATCATTATACACTAATGGATTTTTAGCTAACAGACCATCCAAAATGCAACCGTCCAAAATGTGATGAATGTGAAAATTCAGTTGTGAACATTGACAGTCTCGGACAAATTGTCTTAAAACTTACATATAGGCAGGTGAATGTTGACAATCACTGAAATAGGACTGTTAGCACCTACTAATTGTGTGTGTGTGTGTGTGTGTGTGTGTGTGTGTCTATTTACATATGTTCTCAGACATTCATTAAATTAATCTGAGACTGCTAGTGTTTACATGGGTATCCCCAAAGTCCACAAATCTTAGCATTTGTTTTATACAAACTAGAAGAGTTCACATGCTAGTTACCTAAATAGTATCTTGCTTCTCTTAGAGGGAAGCCACCTAAGCCTGTAAATTATAAAATGGAGCAGTGACCAGGCTGTGGCTAGTAGGCAGGAGTGCTGAGCCTATGATAAGAGGGAATGGGAAGGAACTCACACTTCTCCTAGCAGCTATATTGGGAACCCTTGGCCTTCTGCTTTGAGAAACATGGATCTCTGAACTCTCTCTGCCTTTGTGTCTTTGGCAGCAGCAGTTTGAGCTTGGCAAATTCTTATCTGTTAGCAATCACATTATTTCACATCAAGTTGCTACAGATTAGCTGCATTTCATAAAAAGTAACCTCAAGTTGTTGTTGTTGTTGTTGTCTTACTAAATGTATCAGCACTTTTGGATATTTTGAATTGAAACCATAGTAGGCACTGGAATATGGTTGGTGCTTAGAAGCTCTGTGTCGACTCAGGTTTAAGCCAACACATGCATATGAGACAACAGAATCATTAAGTGTTATGGTTTATGACTGAAGTGCAACCTTCATTATTTCAGTAATACAGAGTAGAAGCCTAAAGGGTTTGGTGTGTTTTTCTTTTCTGTTTTACTTTTCTGCACATAACAATATGAATAATAAATGAATGAGCTCAGGTGGGGAAAGCACACTTTTGCACGGGAATATTTGCCTGAGCTATTTTTGTATGTTATTAATAATAGAGAAACAAAGCACACAATATTTTAATATAGCTAATGCAGTACCTCTTGCCTTTTTTGCCCTGTAAATAATTGAAGGGAGAGATAAACTGTAATAAGCTTGCACTTGTAATTAGGATATCATCTAGAGAAAAGCCTCAAGGACCATCTTCTGAAAGTATGCTTCCTGTATAAAGTATTTAATATTGATTTATTCTATAGTCAGTGACTTCTTCAAAACATGTATTGCAGTTACTCCTATGAAATTATGGTCTGAAATCACATTAGTCTTTGTTTCATAAGGGAAGCTCACACGTCAATTTGACCTACATATATGAACTGCTAGATTTGATGATTATATCCAAATTTCCTGATTTAGTGACATCCTGCTCTTTGTTTTCTTTTTTTCTTTTTTGAGGGGAGAGGAAGAAAATAAAAACAAATTATAGATGGTTCCAATTGAAAAAGGGCAGACAGCTACTTTGTATAATTCAGTGGAATAAGTAAGCAATTTCTTGTCTGTACATAAATCTGGCCTGGACATGTGGGCAAATTGTTTCCATACACAAAAGCTCATTTGCCCTGTAATTTAGCTTAAAAGCGCACACTCACCCAAATAGGTTTAAATACTCCAGTAGTTCAAGTGGCTTCAGGTTTTGTTACACGGCAGCAATAGAAGTGCTCCACAGGTTTTATATAGCACATTTAGATATAATGCGATATAATAGGATTTTTCTTTAAAGCAGATTTAAATAAAAATTACACAGCCATCAAAAGAAGTGAATTGACAAGCTACTGGAATTAGTTTAAAGATCCCCATCTTTAAGCTAGCAAAAATATTCATTATAAACCAAAAAAAAAAAAAAAACCCAACACCCAACCCAAATGGGGTTGTAAGGTCAAATATCCCTGTATGATATTTTAATGACTGTAAATGAATTCATCAGATTCAAAATGCATGAAGCAATTTAAACGACCCAATCTTCATTTTTAATGTGTTCATTGCAGTTAGTCATGAAACATTCTCATTATTTCTGCAATATAGTCATACGATGAAAGCACAGAGTAGTGTAAGTAGCTGTGATTCCATCTCTTCTCCCTTCTCCACATTTAGATGGTAAATTTTGTGGATCAAGGACACAATGACTCTTCCCAAAATAGAAAGAGCTATCATGTATAGAATAGATTTTGAATAAGAATTCTCCTCTGTCTATAGCTACAAATAGAGACAATTTATTTTGTAATAAATTTTTGGGTAGATTTAATAGGTGATCATTCAGCCGAAGTTAAACTCTTTTAAGTACTACATATTTCCATGGGAAAATACTTATATCTGTATCACTGTATCACTTAGCTTTGGCTGGACGCTGCCCATATTTCTGCAGAATAAGTGATCTGGTTTTACAATGGAGACATGATTAGCAGGTGATAACTGCAACGTTAAGGCTGTGTCCACATTCATATAAAACAGAGGCCATTTTAACATGCATGTTTGCACAGCTGACCTGTTCTACTAAGCAAAAGTTGTAATACAATGCAAGTGCAGAAATATTAATGATGAATACTAGAGGTTCTCCTTGCATTTTGTTGAATTCAGAACTTCATGACAGTGGCTAAACCATCTGGAATGCAGGCAAATGCAATAGCTTTTTACCTAGTCGTAATAAAGTATTGACCATGTTTCTTAATATAGCCTCTCTATTACAAAATGTTGCTGTGTGGTTTATGAAACTTTAATTTTGCCCTTATCTCCAGATCATGAATGGTACATAAACAAACTCTACTGGTTATGCTATAACATTTTGCTTTGAGAACACTTTAAATATAGTTGTTTATTCCTCTTAATGCTGTGAAGTACCTGATACTTGGAATAAGGAGGCACATTCAAACACAGTAACTTCAAATACCAACACTCTTCTTCTTTAGTGTGCTTGCTTGGTGGTATAATAAACTTTGGAACAGCAGGACTGAATTTTGTTCTGGAATTCCTATAAGAATGCACTTATAGCATTTGTATGATATGATATGTGGAAAATCTGAGACTTTGATACTAGACCTATATTAAGATTTTCCAAGGAAAATCCACAATTCATTTTAGCTGTAATTTAGTGGCTGGAAGCCTGACTGTATACCATAAATATTATTTGAATATGTTCCAACTGCAGCCATGTGCATAATATTTAAGTATTACAAAAATGGATATGGCCCTGTGATAACAGATTGTAAAGCTAACACAATGTACTTTTCTCTCATGGTCATTATTGTGGGTATAGGTAGTGAAATAGCTATGTCAAGATATCATATACAGTGGTACCTCGGGTCACATCCGCTTCAGGTTACAGACTCCGCTAACCCAAAAATAGTACCTCAGGTTAAGAACTTTGCTTCAGGATGAGAACAGAAATCATGCTCCGCCGGCACAGCAGCAGGAGGCCCCATTAGCTAAAGTGGTGCTTCAGGTTAAGAACAGTTTCAAGTTAAGAACGGAAGTCCGGAACAAATTAAGTACTTAACCTGAGGTACCTCTGTATACCAGAATGAACAACAGTGGTTGACCTAGCCCAGGGTTGACCAATCTTTGTATATTGACAGCCTAAGCTGTACTCTATACCGTGGCCTGAAAAAATAAGTGAATGAAACAAACAAATAAATAAACCAAATCCTCTTGTGGGTAGTTAGACCATGCAATCTTGGTTGACGGTCCGTCCACCAAGAGAATGGTATTCAACCTGTTCTGGAAAGGATTGCTGTCTTCCTAAAACACCAGGTTCACAGTTTTCAGGGACTTTCAAATCCCCTTGAATAAGTGAATAAATGATATTCTCTACCTCCATTTAACGCATGTATATTTAGTTGTTTAACACTGATGAAACTAATAGGCCTGAAAACGGAAGTCTGCTTTCTTAAAATGTTCTCCAAAACACTTCCTAAAATCTGAGACATTTTCAAAGTGTCAGCATATGCAACGAAATATCTACTTGGTTATCATCTATCATTTCCATAGCAAGCTGGCTTTGCTTATCCAAGGTTCCCATAGTAGCGTAATATCCACTTTTCCATGATAAGAACTGCAAAAACCTAATTAGTGTCAGGCAACAAGGGAATTCACAGACACACATTGATGGCAGTGTTCTCCAATGGCTCACTGTGTAAAGTACAGAGTTGGAAAGCAGCAGGTGCAAGGGAGGAATTGCCCCACTTTTCATTTGCATACCTGCATACCTTTCTATACTATGCTTCAATATTGGTTTCAAGGCAAGTTTAGAAATACAATGATAAATGATGCAGGATTTAAAAAAATATATATTAGAGAGCAATTTCTAAGGTTAAGCAACATTTTGAACAAGGTTCTTCCTGTGAGTTAACAATGTTTAGGGAGCTGGTGTGTGCAAAAAAGGTGTATATATTTCAATTTATGTGTAGAATCCCACTTCTACCTTACTCTTTAAAAGGGAAGAAAATTGGCTTAGGATAAATGCCCTTTTTTAAAAAAAAGGGGGGGTTCCTTTTTGTTATTTTCCGTCTCTAAATTTATTTATTAATTCTGTTAAAGAGAATTTATACTGTGGACTCCAATTGCAGCCACGACACTCAGGGTGATTTACAACACCATAAAAACATTCTGAAAATGTAGTTCTAGTGTCCTCCCCACCCGCCCTTAGCTTAATAACAAAACAAAATTGTGAAACAAAGGTGCTGTGCGAATGCAGCTTTTTTAAAGCTGGCTGTTGCATACTGTAAAATGAATATAGGATATAAAATATACCCTGCCTTTGGCCAGCCGAAACATAAAACTTGAGCTTCCCACATAACTGTCAGATTTGAAGTAACTAGACTACTGAGTTTTAGCCAAACTCTTTGGTTCTGGGAAGTGTTAGAATGATAGGATTTCACAACAATGATGCCTAGTTCAGCACAACTTATCTGCATGGTATCTCTTTTCTCCTGTAAGCATGAATCAAACTTTCAGGCTAATCATGGTTTATTGTGAATGAGCAGCTTGCTAGTGTACACTGCTAAATCACTCCCACTTTGCTTATAACATTTGTGCTAGTGGAGGAGCAAACCCAGAAGACTTCCCATTATATCTAAACCAGGAAGAGTGATATGTTGCTCTCTAGCAAGCCATGATCAGTAGCTGACCTTAAGTCATGGTTTGTTGTTGGCTAGCTGGTCATATGTGAATGTTATTTGGTGATTCCAAACAAATGTTGATTGTTATATCATATTAGTATGCAAAATCCATGTATCATTTTTCTTAAGTCATTTTGGGGGGAAATTAAGAACTGCTAGGACATATTTTATCTAATGATATATAAACCAAAAATGTCGATACAGGCCCTGATTCAAGAGCCAGAAAACATATACATTGTAAGAGATTCAATAAATTTATCATCCAGGACTGAATGGTTGAAAACAGCACTTCACCGCTGTTTCTCCAGAAACTTGGAATAAATTGAAATGATGCAGCTAAAGGAGCCAACGGCAACCTACACTACTGCAAACTCTTAAAACGGTCACATTTTTAACTTGACATAGGCCATATTCACACCAAACATCTGATACTACTTTAAACAGTGAATGTTTCCCCTAAAGAACTTTAGTAATGACTGTTTTAACCATTGTCCTTCATAGACTTATTTCTGTCCCCCAAAGTAAATATTCTTCCTCATGGATAGAAATATTGTCTCCTCATTGAAAAAAAATTAAAATGCTGTAAAAGGCAAACCCCATTGGTAATATTACTCGGTTGCAGTGCAGGGAAACTTACACATTTTCCTCACACATAGCATTTGTAGTGTGTAGGCATTTGAATTTGAAGAATGACATGAGGAATAGATTAGTGACCCCTTCAGTACCACAGAACAAATCCTGATAGAAATGTCAGGAGAGCTGACCGTGGATCTTGTGTGTCTTTTCTAGTTTGGTCCCCTAATATATCTTTTGTTATTCCTGTGATAAGTTTGAGAAAACAGGCATTGATTGTTCTTGGGTTATTCTTTTATTTTAAATGAGACATTCAGTTCTATGTGAGCTCTCTTGATTTCATGTTGTTGTGGAGCTGCTCTATCACACGTCTTATGGAGCTGTGAAGAGTGTTGTATCCATGACAGTGGCATAGCGTGGGGGGTGCAGGGGGGGCCGGCCGCACCGGGCGCAACATCTGGGGGGGGCGCACTCGCACTCGCAGCTCTCTGCCCCTACCTGGCTCACTCTCTCTCACTGCAGTGCTGGCTGTGCGAATCCGATCCGAGCTACCAGGTCGCCGCCCACTGTGGAGGGGAGGGTGCCAGGCGTGCAGTGCGGTGTGGAGAGAGAGCGAGGGACTATCTGGGGTAGGGACAGTGCAGCGGGGGGGGGGGGCGCAAATTACTTGCCTTGCCCTGGGTGCTGACAACCCACGCTACGCCACTGATCCATGATCTGAACCTGCATGTACAGCTTTTTGCTCCCTCTGGATGCGTTTCCTCTCCATGGTATGATGACTACACACTGGGGACCTTACTGCAGCCTACCCCAAACTTGTTCCCCTCAATACGTTTTGGACTACAATTCCCATCAGTCCCAGCTAGTGATCATTTCAAAGCAACCACACAGAGATCAGGCTTGAGCACAACTAGCCAGCACACCAGTTCCATCCATCTTCTCACGCAGTTTCTATAATTCTGTCAATAATAATTATTATTATTGGGAGGGTGTTCCACAGGGAGGGCCCCATTACCAAGAAGGCCCTCTGCCTGGTTCCCTGTAACTTCATTTCTCTCAGTGAGGGGACTGCCAGAAGACCCTCGGAGGAGGACCTCAGTGTCCAGGCTAAGCGATGAGGGTGGAGATGCTTCTTCAGGTATACTGACACCCTTCACCAACCTAGTATCCGCCAGATGTTTTGCACTACAAATCTTATCATCACTGGTCACTGACCATGCTGGCTGATGCTGGTGGGAGTTGTACTACAACAACATCTGGAAGACATAAGATTGGTGAAGGCAGCCTTTAGAGCTGGTGTAGTGCATTTTTATTTGCTTTCTTATTGAATTTATATACTGCCCTATACAGAATTTATATACTGCCCGCAGGTCTCAGGGTGATTCACAGAATAAAATCAAAATATAAAACCACAAAGAACACAATCAAAATAAAAACAACAACCCAATAACCCCCCCCCCCATCACATTTTAAAAGGGCATAGGATGTCAATCAAATAAACCAAAGGCCTGGTTAAAAATGAACGATTTTGCCTGGCACTTAAAGGTGTATAATGAAGGTGCAAAGTGAACTTCCCTGGGGAGAGCATTCCACAGATGGGGAGCCATTGCAGAGAATACCCTTTCTTGTGTTGCCACCCTCCAAACCTCTTGGGGAGGTGGCACATGAAGAAGAGCCTCAAAAGATGATCTGAGGGTCTGAGTAGGTTCATATGGAAGGAGGTGGTCCTTGAGGTATTGCAGTCCTGAGCCATTTAAGGTCAAAACCAGCACTTTGAATTGGACCCAGAAACTAAATGGTAGCCAGTGCAGTCAGACCAGGATCAGTGTAATATGTTCAAACCATCTTGCTCCAGTGAACAACCTGGTCATTGAATTCTGCACTAGGTGAAGTTTCCGAACCATCTTTAGAGGCAGCTGAATAACCTGGATAACCTCACCCAGCGGTTTCATGTAGATGTTAAACAACATAGGGGATAGGATTGAGCCCTGCAGAACCCCACATTGAAGGTTCCATGGGGCTGAAAAGCATTCCCCAAGCTACACCCTCTGGGAATGACCATCCAAGTAGGACTGGAACCACTGCAAAGCAGTGCCACCCACCCCTAGTTCAGACAGTCGCTCCAGAAAGATAGCATGGTCAATGGTATCGAAAGCCACTGAGAGGTCAAGGAGAATTAACAGGGGCATGTTTCCCTTGTTTCTCTCTCAACAGAGGTCATTATACAGGGCAACCAAAGCAGTTTCTGTGCCAAAACCGGGCCAAAGCCCTGATTGAAATGGATCCAGAAAATCAGTTTCTTCGAAGAGTAACTGGATCTGGTCTGCAGCCACTCGCTTCAGAACTTTGCTCAGGAAAGGGGGATTAGCAACTAGCTGGTAGTTAGTTAGGTTTTCTGAATCTAGTGAAGGTTTCTTAAGGAGTAGTTTTACCACTGCCTCCTTTAAACAGGCAAGAGCCACCCCCTCTCGTAAAGAGGCATTGATAACCTCCCTGGCCCAGGGAGGTGTAGTGGTTAAATAGTGGTTAAATAGACTAACTTATGAACCCGGAATTCCCCAGGTTGAATCTCATCTCTGCCATGAGCTTATTAGGTGATCTTGGGCATCTCCCTAAGCATCCATTTCCCCACCTGCAATATGGGAGTTGCTGTTGACCTCCATTGTAAGGATTACAACTAGATAATGCATGTGAAGTGCTCTGAGCCTGGGTGTGTCTACATGTGAACCTACACTTCATAGAACTACATCTTCCTTCAGGGCATATGATTAGACCTTGTTGGCTGTAGGCCTTTGGCCTGAGAAAGATGTGAATGGCTGTCAGCATAAAAATATTAATACTTGTATAATAGTATAATCAAGTGGCACCGCATGCACTCACTTGGGTTATAGATGTTTCTGCAGCACTCAAGGAAACTACATGACTAGAACATAATCATAATTCAGGAAGAGCAAACAAGAAAATGAACACCTGCTTCTTTGGAGGGCTGGAAGACAATGACTGCAATGCGTACTTGATATGGGAATCAGGAATGACTGCAGGGAGGGACACAGAAATGAACAAATACCAGTATACAAGTATAGCTGGACACAAATCTTTGTGACAGTGGAAGAGAATCTCAGTTTTACCTTTCAAAAAGATGTTTTGGTTAGCTAGAAGACCAGCTGAATTTCTGTGTTTTGAAACCTCTTATTCTTCCAAAAGTGGGTGAAATGTGCAGAGACACAGGGACCTTTCAGAGGTTTCGTAGATAGAGTGAACCATTCCATATGTGCTATGAGAATTTGTCCATATGTGGAGAGCAGTCTCTATCAAATTCTTTGCTCAGAATTGATGGTTTCATTTCTATTTATTTCCTGTAGTTTATATTTAGGATTTCCTTGTTTGTTTCTGCTACCTCGGGACATGAAGGCACAAGAGTCAAAATGCTACAGAAATATTCTTAAAATGTAGGTCTTTTTAAAAGGTGGGGAAGCTTTGGAAGTAACAAATCTATCTATGACAACATGTCATTGTCGTTCTACAATGTACTACAGTTTGCCAGCTATAAGATGTGCCTCTTATGGAAGAACTGTCTGTTGTTGTGAGGTCTTGATGTCTTACTTTCTAAAAAGTATTTTTAGTATTTTTTTTGCATATAAGAAGAAATGTTAAACAAATGAAAAAAGATAGGTTAACAACAATTCAATGACCTCCTAATTTAAAAAATGAGGTGATATACAATGGGGTGGTATCCAACTGAATTTTTGCACTAGTACAAGGATTAACACTAGCTCAATGATATTTTACACACACACACCCCTTTCCTGCCTCTATGTGCACCCCACACAACCCCCCAAATTGGTTCTGGAGGGTAGATGTGAAATCCCAGAACAAATTGAGTATGTGTGTGGAGGACTGAGGTGGTAGATTGTTCCATTGCACTGATGGAACAATCTGCTTAGGGCTACACTGAGTACAACCACAGTTCCCATTTATGGTATATGTTGACTTTGTGAACTTTTTTCCTTCTAGTATCCCCTCAGTTTTTGTTGGGTTGTCTTGTAGTGTTTCAGCAAATATTGTGAGCTGCCTTGAAGGTTTTTAAATGGTTTTATTGCTTTAAATCAGGAACACCCCATCCTCTAAATGTAGAGAAAAAGTAAGCTCCGTGTAACTGAACGGGACCTGGGATGCTTAGGATCGTGCTATAAGGCTGGAAGCCTATGTTCTGAGTATGTTGGCTAGATAGCTGTATGTCTGGGTCTTGATGTTACATCACCATTAGCAGGCTGCAAGCACAGCAGGAGCACTAAATTGATATGGCCGTTGGTTACTATTTTAGAATTATATTTTTATTTTTCTGTTCTATCTATCTATCTATCTATCATCTATCTATCTATCTATCTATCCAAGAGATTTCTGGCCCTCTAGTCACAATGATTTGAGGCAGGAAATTTTATGGGAAATTTTCCAGGGCTTCGTTTTTGTGCAGAACATTTTTTTTGCTTCATAAATTCATTAGTAGCTATGAATCAATGCCAACTGCAAGTAGAGTAATACACAAATTTGGCAGTTTCAAAGTTTTCAGCTTTGTTTTCTAAATACAAGTAAAATAAACCTGATGAATTAGATCACTCTGTAGGCTCTGAACTCTAATCTAGAGTCTAGGGCCTATTTCATCTCACCACGGAATATACTTGCTCTGTCTGCTGCATAGTGTCTTGAGAAGGACTTCATGCCTAAATATAAGGGTAGAGGGAGACATGCTCCTTCAGCTACCTAGGTCCCATGTTGTTTTGGGCTTTCCAAGTCAATAGCAGCACCTTCAGTGCAGTCAAGACATTTATAGGCACCCAACGGTGTTATACTATCCCAGCTACTGCCCCAGGCAACATCCTCACAGCTGTATTTTACATTAATTTTAGCATCCAGACCATTTTCAAAAGCAGCCTAAAGTGTATTACAGTAATACAGAGAGCAGATAACCTAGTAAACCAAGACCTACTGCTCTGGTAATCTCTGTTTAGGAAGGCCATTGCTGGTGACTCAGCCAGACCTGGACAAAGGTAACCTGTGCCACTGAAGCCACTTGAGCCTCTAGTGGCAGAGTTGAATCAAGGAGTACCACCAGAATATGTACGTGTTCTTTCAGGGGGAGTGTGTCCCCAACCAGAACAGGCTGCCTACCTGACAATCACTCACCTACATGTCTTCCCTCTAGAGATTCATATTTAGTTTACTAGCCTTCATTCAGCCCATCCCTGCCTCTAAGTACTAGTTTAGCACCTGTAGAACAGGGACCTTTTCTGTTTTAAAACCAATGCTGTTTTAAAAGATCTATGAAAATCAAGGATAACACAACAAAATATGGATAACTATTACTGTATCTACAGGACTGACTGTTCCAATATTGCTCCTAATTTCTTGTAGCAGTGCAGATCAAAGAGGGTCCCAAGCTGCCCACAGATTTTAAAAAATGTTCTTTTCATGCCCCTACAGTACTGTATACCTAATCTTCATGGGTGGGCATGGGACTATGGTTCTCCTTTGTGTGGTTCTAATGCACAATGGAACAGCTCATCTGCCAGCGACCTTCCACACAGTCTTTGAAGCATACAGCCTTAAAGTATGCTGCTGCTGCTGCTGTTTTTATTGTTTAGTGAGAACAAATTTGGTTTATACTTGCCAAATAGGTCTGTCACTATCTAGTGCTGGAGTTTGTCACCTGATTCTGCCAAGGTGAAGTGTCTCCTTGCCCCAGAGAGAAAGAAAGAAAGAAAGAAAGAAAGAAAGAAAGAAAGAAAGAAAGAAAGAAGCAAGCATCATAGCTAGTGTAACCAAAGGCAACACTCCATCTGTGTCTGTCATGTCTTCTGTTTAAAAGCAAGGAAGCTGAAGCAGGCTTTAAAATAATAAATAAATGAAACTTCAGAAGAGTGGCACAGAATGAAAAACCTGTATTTAGGGATATTTTAAACTTAAATAATGGAAAACACAGTTTAGTGAATATGTAAATGAAAACGAGAACAGAAGGGTTCTAAAAGTGTACTAATATTGCTTCTCTATAACTATATATTGGGTGGGAATCCCAAGGAGCTAGGGGTCATACCTTTGTAGTTTGATTAAACAGATGATCAGTAAGCAGTTACCTAGCACAGCAACAATATGTTTCTGGAAGTTAAATCAACTCCATTAAACACTTTTCATACAATTTTGAAAGTGCAGCACTGATCATCCACCCTCCTTATACAGTGGTACCTCAGGTTACATATGCTTCAGGTTACAGCCACTTCAGGTTACAGACTCTGCTAACCCAGAAATATTACCTTGGGTTAAGAACTTTGCTTCAGGATGAGAACAGAAATCGTGCAGCGGCGGCCCAGCAGCAGCAGGAGCCCCCATTAGTTAAAGTGGTGCTTCAGGTTAAGAACAGATCTCCAGAACGAATTAAGTACTTAACCCGAGGTACCACTGTATTCAGTTTCCAACTTGACACAATACGTTTGCAAACAGACAAGAGGGAACAAATATCTCAGCTAAGGTGTCATAATAGTAACTTGCATTTTTGGCTCCATTTGCGCAATTCACAATATGTACAATATCCGTAATATGCACAATATTCACACGTGCTGCCACAAGGGAATGGTGGTAGATCAGTGGGTAGATCAGCTGCTTTCATGAAGAAGTTCTCAGGTTCAGTCTCTAGCATCTCTAGCTGGGAAAGACCCTGGAGAGCCACTGCTAGGCATTTCTGACAATACTAGACCAGATGGTCTGACACAGCATAAGGCAGCATCCTATGATTTTAAGTGGGCAGGGCTATGTAAAAGTTATACCTTTGCAGCACTTCAGTTTGCACTGAGATGTTTAAGGAGTGTCTCCACCCCCAACATTCAGTCCAAACACTGAGGTCCAGCGCCGAGGGCCTTCTGGCAGTTCCCTCCCTGAGAGAAGTGAGGTTACAGGGAACCAGGCAGAGGGCCTTCTCAGTGGTGGAGCCCACCCTGTGGAATGCCCTCCCACCAGATGTCAAAGAGAACAACTACCAGACTTTTAGAAGACATCTGAAGGCAGCCCTGTTTAGGGAAGTTTTTAATGTTTAATGGTTTATTGTGCTTTTAATTCTGTTGGGAGCCACCCAGAGTGGCTGGGGAAATCCAGCCAGATGGATGGGGTATAAATAATAAATTGTTGTTGTTGTTGTTGTTGTTAGATGGTGGTTCCTTTCTGAGTAAGAAAACATCAAAGAAATATATTCTGTTACTGATTTTTGTGGTCTTGGTGCATCCCTTTGAAAGCAGTGCAGCTACTGATAGTTTGTATGTACAGTAAGGTATGCATTCTGAGGTGCATTGGGGTGCAGAACTGATCCAATAAGCGACTTGCAAGGATAAATCTGGGTCCACATTTTGTGGAAGTTCATGGAATGCCTTGGGGGCTTCAGCATCTCGTGTTGTGATTCAGTGAAGCTTGTAAAAACATGTTTTATTTGATTACCATTCTTACGTTTTTCTCTAAGAAAGAGACATCTTAGTTTTCAGAAGGTGTTTCATGCTGCCGGTGCATGACAGGAAAAGTACACTCCCGTTGCAAAAATATATTGATTCATTTTCTTTCATTTATACCCTGTATTACTTCCATTATGGACCCCTCTTTTCTCATTAGTAGTCCTGTATTGGAATGCCACTTGTATTATTTGGGTCCTTTTTACTTCAGTGGGCAGGGATTCTTTGTGAATCAGAGCTCCCTCAGATAGCATTCTGAACTTTGAAAGAGTTTTTGAACTGAGTGTGCTGGGTCAATCCCATTGTTCCACTACATATGGCTTCTTCAACTTCTTAGTTATTTCTCCCTGTGGATCACACCTGCCTGGAGCTCTAAACTTTCCTAAAAAGACCAGCCAGTGATCTTCATAACCTATTCCAAAAGGACTGTCCTCTGATAGCCCTTCAGATAGAGGGTTGTCCTCTGTAAAGTAGGTTGAGCAAATGGAAATGGCAAGAAGCATATCAATGGGGCAGCACCACCAATGCATGTGAATAATCAAAGGTACAATATTAGCCACATATGAACAATATTGAGTATACTGTAATTTCTTTGTAAGGACAGAATTCATCATGATGCTAAGAAGCACACATATTTCATCAATGAAGCACGTCATAAGAATGGAATGTGTCTCATGACGAACATGTTACAGGGAATTCAAATCAAACGATGCAATGGGAATGATTTAAACAGTCCTTTTCAAGGAAACATATTGCACTATGTGAATAATGAATGCTCTCTAGTTCTTTCTTCTGAAAGTCATATACTTAATGGGAAGCTTAGGTTGCAAGGATGAGTGAAATGAATAAGTACATGGCATGATTAATATGTAGTGTTACAATTTTAGTTGTACTGCCAGTAAAAAGGATGCCTTTAAAGTAAACTTCTTTCAGGAAGAAAATGAATCCTTCTCATTTTTAATTGCCATTAGCATTCACCCATCAATTTGGGAAGACATTGTATCATTTATTTGCTATGAGATCAGCAAATCTAATATATCAATGTAACCGATAACAGGGGGTTACTGACAAGAAGAATCCTATTACTAGTCCTTCTTGTTTGTTGTCTTGGTACACCAGAATCATGCATAGAAAGTTTTTGACAGATAACTTCACCTACTATTGTTTTTATCAAGTGGGCTACAAGTCAAATCTCAAAATATGACAGAGTGCCACTGCCAAGCATACTATTTAGCCCCTTCCTTCCCATGCTTTGGAGTGATTTTGCCTATTGAGCCAATGGGCAGAACAGCACATAGGATTCAGGCAGGAGTGCAGGCCTGGGTTTGTTTGTTGCTGTTCCTAGGTCCACAGACTCTCTAGCACCTGTCCAGGTATGACACAGACCCTTAACATTTGGGATACATGGGTTACATATTGGCCAATGATGATGCTTCTCCAGGTGATAGGATTTCCTGAGAGCCGAACCAGACCATCAATGTTGGATGCCCATAATAGCTTATTTTTCTGCCACTCTCATGGTGGCTTTCTACAGATGAAAAACTGGTCATGTGACAAGTTTGCTATAAAGCTGCAGTTTTGACCAGTGCAACTCTACCCATGTCTTAAAGGCTTGCAGTGGCACACAAGACAGAACAAAATTACCGAAGGATGACTCTGTGAACCTAAAAGCACATGTATATGTCCTGCAGTTCAAAAGGTTTATAGACATTCCCAGATAAATTATAACATGGGACAGAGAATTATCAAATGTAAATGTTTTAGATACTGATATATTAAGCATATGATAACAGGGGGTTATGAATATTGTGCCTTTTGTCAAATTGATAGTTCTTACCAGTGTTGCATAAATCATTCATCTAATGGCACACTTAAAGGAATGGTGGATGAACGCCAACAAGACTGGTCTCAAAGCACAACATGGAATGTTGAAAGTCAGCTGGAAAAATAAAACAAAAAAACTGGGGTGAGGAAGACAAGTGAATTGGCTTGCCTGAGTCTCTGTATCCCTGGTGAAGACTACAGGGCTGGAACCCGGAACAGAAACACTCCTGTTTAGAGGTGATGGTACATTATAGCAATATTTCACTGCAAATACCATTTGTTATAAACAAGACTTGCTTTCATTTAATCATTAATATATATATAATCAGTTATATTTCTTGAGGTAGCCAAAATGGACATACCTGCTCTTTGGTGAATGGTTCTGGCTCTTTGGCAATGGACTTCTTGAATCAGACAGAAATAATGCATGAGTTGTTCACTGAGAGAAGGGGGAAAGAATAATATGTCAAAACCAGAGACTGGTGCCAATGAAAATTTTCACAATTTTGGTTTTAAAAGAAGATACTGCACTGCAAAATCTAAGATAGGCTAACATTTTTTGACCTGCTTGGGAACAACTTTTTACCAATTGGGTGCTTTCTCTTGTTGTTTCTTTATAAATTGCCAGTCAACCACGTGACTCTAAAACATTTAATTGTGAGAATAGCTGCAGATCATACCATGCAGTTCCTTTTTGTTTTTCCTTGTACCTTTCAGAGCCTGAGATGGTCTGTCTTTGTAACTGAAAACCTCCATATAAATTGGATTATTTCAATCAAGACATCATGTAAAAAGTTGAAGGATGAGAGATTGGTTTCTTATTTATATTAAAATGTACTGTGATTGGCATTTGTAACATTCAATCATTAGACGCAGGAGAAAGTAAAGTCTGGTTTATTCTGGTTATAGATAGTAGATATTTTGGGGTAATAGCTGCACTAGAAGATGATGATGATAATTATTATTATTATTATTTTCTGTAGAGCAACTATAGAGCAAATATACAATGGAAATTTGAACTATATAAATCACATTCTTTGAACAGTAAATTGTCTCTGTTATTTCTGCACTATACTCTTTGTCCCATAACACAGTAACTATAAACCACTGTAGTTAATAGTGATAATATTCAAATGTGGGTGGACAATAGTTAAAAGCACGGCAAACAAACACGTTGAGAAAGAACTGCACATTTTTGACTGCAGTAGAAATGTGCACAAAATGATTGCAAAATATGCATGTTCACCTTTAATCTATTGCTTGTTGTCATATATTACCATACAAATGAATATTTTGGGGGAGTAAAAAGGCAGGCAATCCCAAGTTAACTGATGAGTGCTTCTGTATTGTTATTATTATTTTAAAAAATATGCCAGTACATGAGCTTGGTATGAGGCTGGAGCTGTAAATGGCAGGTTTTAATCATGTCCATGGAAAGGTCAGTCAAAGGCATAAAGTCACAATCTGCAATCCAGAGTAAGAGAAATGTAAATGCTAAAGAAGAAGTAACTGTCACTTTTGGTTAGGCATATAAAGGCATGAGTTCCATTATTGTGCTGATCCTGGCAAATCTTATACAATGTTTACAATAAGGTTTTGGAGAGTTGCCTAGCACTGGAGAATACACAATTAAACAACATAGTTCCATGACTCTCTCGTGTCAGCACACTGCTAAAAGACCTCCATTGTACTCATATGATAGCCGTTCTTGGAACTTTTCACATAAACAGGAGCAGAAAGCAGTAATCTGTAACTGTTTCCTATGCTTCCTGAGTACACAGAGAATAAAGTTTTAGATATGATGGAACAGAAACTAGAAATCAAGTAATGCAGAATAATGCAACACTATGCACAATACTATGAAATACTAATGGATTTATACGCCAGGCTTGTGGATGTAGGGTTGCATTTGTTAGCTGGGCTGTAGGTCTGCAGGCAATGCTCATCTACTACATATATTGCAAAATTAATGCTTTATTATTTTGCTCCACCCCACTAGACCTTATCAAGTATAATTAAATGTTCAGCACATTTTTCCTTTATTCCCAAGAGTTTCTCAGTAATATAAAATACAGGACTATTGAGGCAAAGTATTAATGTTCTATTCAAGATGCTTTAATTAAGTTCTTTTCCAGCAGTGTTGACAGCTGACAGTCCTATTGATATCTATTTTGTGAAGTGTCAGATTTCCTATACAAACCCCCAGAAGTAGAGTTGTAAATCAAACCAGGATATGAGAACATTAAGACTTTGGCATGTTAGCCACTGGCTGCTTATAAAGAGGAAATGGCAGATTCTGCACAAAAATGAATGGTGAGGTTATACCCTATAATTCTTCTTCCTCATTTCTACGAGATTGAATTGATTTTAATGGAGAATGCATGTGCTGGTGACAGAACTATGACTTTTGAATTGAATTATAGAAGCAATTCAGAATATTGAGAATTAAATTCTCATGGTTTCTAAAGGGCTGAACTGAGATTCAATATGTTCCCCAAAGAACAAATATATAGCCTGTGAACCAGAGAAGAATCAATCATAAACAAAATTAATTAATTAATATTATGGCCTGTTTGGCCCTAGAGATCAAAATGAGATTGATTGATTAA
Source organism: Podarcis tiliguerta (assembly GCF_965153285.1). NCBI lineage: Eukaryota > Metazoa > Chordata > Lepidosauria > Squamata > Lacertidae > Podarcis > Podarcis tiliguerta. The sequence continues at coordinate 31,231,534 of NC_139534.1, forward strand.
TTAATTAATTAATTGCAAATAATTACCTATTTCCCCAGTTAATGTGCTAGGATGTGCTAGAGCCACATTACATATTTACTTATTTACTTATTTGTTTATTTATCTATTCATTTATTATTAAATTTATATCCCAAAGGAGCCCAAGGCAGCAAACAAGAATTGATAAAACAATAACAACATCTCAAACTCAATTCCTGTACAGATGCAGACTAAGAAATATGTATACTTAAAAGTGTTGTTGGATAGAACTGAAGTACCAAGAGAGAGCAACATACAGATGAACAATGCAGTGGCGTAGCGTGGGGGGTGCAGGGGGGGCGGTCGCACCGGGCACAACATCTGGGGGTTAGGGTTAGGGGGCGCAAATCCACGGGTTAGGGGGCACAAATTACTTGCCTTGCCCCGGGTGCTGACAACCCACGCTACGCCACTGGAACAATGGCATGAATTTGGAAAATAAAACTACTTACTACTGGCAATGCCTCTACATGCTTAATATTCTAAAATGATAATACTCCAAGAAAGTGTAACTATTGCCACCTTTCATCTTTCTTAATGAAGTCTCTCACCATAAGTCTTTTATTTAAGAGACTTACAGCTCAACATTCCTATTCAGGCCCGCTCAGAACTAATTCCCACTGAGTTCAAAGATACTGACTTCCGGATAAGTGTGTTTAGGATTGCATCCTAAATGACACTGACTGGTATCTGCACAGCAGCACTCCTTTGCATTATAATCCTTCATCCTGTGTAGATAAGAAGCTGCCTTGTTTCTGTAATTAATCCCTATTAGCAAACATAGGAGTGGAACCTGTTGAAGGCTGCAACTCAGGAAAACTGAAACCAGGCTGAAGAAGGAGTTACAAAAGTTAGGAAATGTTTTGTTGTGTCTTAGTTAATAGATTGGACATGACTAGACAAAATGATTCATTTGAGGGGGCAGAACCATAATAACTTTAAACAATGCTTGTTTTAATTAATGTGCCCAAACCTTTCTTAGTGGAAGACTAAGTTTATCTGAGAGATGGTGTGTAGTGTGTATCAGAGTACAATACAGTGGGAAAGAACATCTTTCTCAGGTTGCAAGGAGCTCTTTTTATTTGTTATCTGCCTATTCCCCTCCTCTCTGAATTTACCCCATCAAGCAAAGAAGTCAGAAACTACATAATGTTGCTGCAGCTGAAAATGTATAATGAACACTAGTCTAATGATCACTATCTAATCTTTGAGCACCCAATATTAAGAATCAGGTGGGAAGATTTAAAAAATGCCCGGACTTTTAATTGTAATTCATTTCTTACTTGCTCTCAGCTTTAGGTATGTTGTCTTTTATTCTTCTATTTTACTGATGTTTTGTGGGTTGTGGTTTTTTTTAAAAAATGTTCTTATTGCTGTGTTGCAAGCTTTTGGTTGCAAATTTTTAACATGAAAGTGGGATGTAATAAGATATATACGTTTGTGAGAGTGTGTATCCATGTCCAACATATTACACCAAGGAAGAAAATCATTAAAGCAAGGATAGAAGAGTTGGCTTGCACAAAAATAATATGGATTCTTAAGGATGCAGAACAAAGTAAGATACAGAGAGAGAGCGAGGGAGAGAGACTTACATTGTTCTTAGCCTACAGTAAAATGAATGAAAACCTCAGTTCTATCACAAAAAATGTTTTTCTTTGTATGTGTCTGTTAACATGAAAGTAAGTCTAACCAGATTCAGAGTAATTTATTTCCCGTGAATGAAACCGAGAGCAGTTTCCCATATTTTAAATAAGAGGCAAAATCTTGTGAACAACCTGAGTATTATTTATGTACTTCTTAAGCTGGTGAAGATGATAACCGCAACTGTGCACTTAAATCTGCTATTGTAAATGTGGATGGGGACTCAGTTTCTTGTTCTTAGTAAATGTTTCTAATATAGTGGGGAAATTGTCAGAAGATTTTGAAAATACAAAGAAACAGATAGCAACTCTTCTTCTCCATCATCCTTTATCCTTCTCAGCAAAGGCAGATCTAGGGGAGTGCAATCAGTTTGGTTGCACCGGGCGCTAAGCTTCTGGGGCACTGCAGCAGGTGCTGCAGCAATGACACCCAATGGAAGGCGAGAGGCAGGGGCGGCCAGATTCTGGCATCACACAGGGTGCCACAGAAATTTGAGATGCCAAGATCCACCACTGTTCTATGTTAAAAACACAAAGAATGTGTTTTGACACAAAGAGTGTCAAGATATAATGCATATCTATCTATCATCTAGCTATCATCTATCTATCATCTATCTATATCTATCATCTATCTATCATCTATCTATCATCTATCTATCATCTATCTATCTATCTATCTATCTATCTATCTATCTATCTATCTATCATCTATCTATCTATCTAATCACCTTTCATTCAAAGATTATAAGGAGTACAGAACATGTAGCTCTCCAGATAATGGACATACTGACTCCCATCTGCCCCCTACCAGCATGCCCAGTGGTCAGAGATGATGGTAGTTGTTGTTGATGATGTTGTTGTTGTCTTATAAACTGCTTTGAGGGTTTTAAAAATAATCAAGTGATGTATCAATTTAAATTAATGAATGTCCATCAAGAGGGACAGGCTTCGCAACTTGCCTGCTGTTGTTTATCTTTTTAGTACTGAATCAGACCACAGGGCCCAAAGCCGTATATTTTGACTGGCAGCATTTCTCCAAGGTCTCTCCTAGACTTGCAAATCTCAGAACCCATAAAGTGGAGATACTACAGATTAAACCCAGGACATTGTGCATACAGATTGTGTTTCTCTGCCATTATGGCCTGTGGGCAAAGGAGGGTCACTTGCTTTTTGGCAGGAGAAGCAAGTAAGTGATATTTAATCTGACATGGATCTGCTCTATACAGAAACAAGACATAATTGAAAATCCACACCAGAAGCATTTGTAAATTTCTTTTTGGGTTTAATGGAAATGCAGGCTAGAATGCTGAGCTTCATATCTGCAGTTACTATTTAGAAAGGCCATGGCAGACTCTGTAGCTGTGTGAGGTATTGGTCTGCTTTGGGTACACAGTGGGGCACAGTGCCAAAGGAAGGGTTCCTTTCCTCCTACACTCGGTACTACTTGCCAACCTTTCCTGCAACAGTGCATTCTTCAGAAGCTTTGCACACACACACACACAAATTAAAATTAAAATTAAAAAAACAACACTGCAAAATAGATCTTAGCAGCAAGATTAGAGTTGGTTGAATTTAACTTTTAATACATTTGCTAGCAATTGAAAAGACAGACATTTTTAACAATAAAGAAAAATAGCAGTAGAAGTTGTACAGTTTGACATATTTATGTATTTATTATATTATTTTTAGATCCAACTGTTCATTTTAACAGGAGCACAAGGTGCACAACACCATAAAACATGCAAAATGCTATTAAACCAATTCTTAAAGCAACCATAAAATTATTATTATTATTATTTTAAAAAACTCAGATCAGCAGCACTAATCAACCAACAGACCATATTGTTAATGGAACTTTTCAGACTTATCACCAAGTCAACCCCATTGTCTTCCAGTTTAGTGTACACCTGCATTCCCACCCACTCCTTTATGTTTCTATGAATAACACAAAATGTGTAGTACCCATAATAGCCAAAGTAATGCCTTGAGGGGTAAACCTAACCTTTTTATTTACTTAATAAGAACTTAATAAAAACATGCATCCTCCACGCTTACTCTGCTAAATAAGAGCACTCTTTGGCCAAGTTCAGATATCATCCTGGCTGAGGAACAGGAAGCATAACTGGACAGTTTTCCCAATGGAGGGAAGTAGAAAGAAGATTTCTCCCAAAGATTAGTATTGGGACAAACATGAGCTTTTAAATTTGTTCATAAATGATCTAAGAGGAGAGCAGTGAGGTAGCCAAGTTTACTGAGGATGTCAAATTCCCCCGGATTGTTAAGACAAAAAAAAAAAGGAGTGTGGGGATCTCCAAAAAGATCCCTGAAACCTGGATAAATAAGCAGGAAAATGGCAAATGTGCTTCAATGTAAGCAAATGTAAAATTATGCACATTGGGGCAGCCCTCCCCTTTAACATTAATAGGGTCTGAACCTTGGGATTGTAGTAGATAGCTCCATGAAGATGTAAACCCCATGAGGGGCAGCTGTAAAAAGCCAAATTCAATGCTATGGATCATCAGGAAAGGGATTGAAAATAACACTGCCAAAAGCACGATGCCATTATACAAATATATGGTGCATCAGCATTTGAAATACTGTGTACAATTTGGATCACCACATCTCAAAATGATTATTGTAGAGCTGGAAAAGTTTCATAAAAGGATAACCAAATTGTTTAAGGGAGTGAAGCAAGTCCACTATGAGGAAAGGTAACAACCATTGGGGATTTTTCGGGGTTTGGGGGGCACATAATGGGGGACATGGTATAATGGAATAAGTTTGTGCATGATGTGGAGAAAGTTGGCAGAAGCTTTCTCCCTTTTTTATAATGCTAGTATTCAGGACCCTCCAATTAAGCTGAATGTTGGAAGATTTGGGACAGACAAAGGAAGTACTTCACACAGCTGAACAGGTTGTAGTAACGGACACCATCTTGGATGGCTCTAAGTGAGAATTAGCAGATTTGTGGAGGATAGGGGTAATAATGGCTACTAGCTGTGATGGCTTTGTTCTGCCTCTAGTCTCTGTATACCTACTGCTGGAATCATAAGTGGGAAGAGTGCTGCTGCACTCAGGCCATGCTTGAGACTTCCCATAGGGATCTGGATGGCTTCTGTAAGAACAAGATGCTTAACTAGATAGGCCTTTGGAATCATGGGATAATGTATGTGCCCCTTAATATTTTCTACCACGGGAGTTACCCTGTTTTCCAAAATGTATATTGTATTTTCCAAAATGTATATTGTATATTGTATTGAATACAATGTATTGTATTCCTGCAGCACATAAATTGAGTCCTGGCACTGGTTTCGCAGGAGAATAAAGAGAAGGAAAATGTTTCTCTATGTGCCTTGGATGGCACGCATGGTGGTGCTGCTGGCTGCTTCTGATGTTACTATTTTTGTCCACAGAAGTGCTCTTGCAAGTGACCACTGTGATCAAAATAGTAACACTGAGCTTACACTTGACCCTTTAAAAACCATGGAAAGGGTTGGCATTCCCTGAAACCATAAGCATTTCCATCAGTTTATTAAGCCCTTAACACCGTTTAACTTACCTGCCTAACAATACTTAGTAAGCAGAAATTGCTCCTGACTTCTTGGTTCTTGTAATCGTTACAAGAGCAGGGTTCCAACTTTTCCTATGGTGCCTCTGACTACTCTAAAGGGAAGAGTGATTTCCTCTCTTTGGAGCACAGCACTCTTGTGGTAACTCCGCCTAGTTTAAGGGGCTGAAATGGGTGGGGATTTAGAATAATAGAATCATAGAATTGTCAAGTTGAAAGGTACCAAGGGTCATATAGTCCAACCCCCATCCAAACTCTGCTTAAAAATATCCAAGGAAGGAGACTTCACTACTTCTTGTGGGAGTTTGTTTTGCTGTCAAACAGCTCTTACTTTCAGAAAGTTCTTCCTGATGTTTAGTTGGAAATCTCATTTCTTGTAACATGAACCCATTGGATGCCTACTGTCACAGTCTTTAAAAAGGCAAAGGTACCCCTGCCCGTACGGGCCAGTCTTGACAGACTCTAGGGTTGTGCGCTCATCTCACTCTAGAGGCCGGGAGCCAGCGCTGTCCGAAGACACTTCCGGGTCACATGGCCAGCGTGACACGGAACGCTGTTTACCTTCCCGCTGGTAAGCGGTCCCTATTTATCTACTTGCACCCGGGGGTGCTTTCGAACTGCTAGGTTGGCAGACGCTGGGACTGAACGACGGGAGCGCACCCCGCCGCGGGGATTCAAACCGCCAACCATGCGATCGGCAAGTCCTAGGCACTGAGGTTTTACCCACAGTGCCACCCACGTCCCAGTCTTTAGGTGACTTATAATAAAATGTTAAGAACAACCCATTGTAGTGCAATAAGAACAGCACAACAAGATAAGTGACTAAATACCTCCCTCTCCTCCAGTACCAGAGGAGAAATCACCATCTGTTTATAGGAGAGAAACCCCAATATGACCATCCTGGTGGCTTTAAAAATGAAAATTCAAGAACTGTTTAAATCATTGCATTAATAAACCTTGTCACCTGAATGGTACACAATTCTAAAATGACAAAATACAAATACAGTCAAAAATTAGCACACCACAGCCTTCTGAGTGACCCTTTCCATAGTACCCAACATTGCTGCATTTTGGTTGGTAATGCACACATATCGGCTTGCTTGTTAAAAGTGGTATGGCGTTTTCTGATGCTACTGTTTTCATCATATGAGTTATTGGCAGAGGCCCTCCACAAACAAAATGGTTACACCAGAAATGGCTTGTAAGGGCTGATCCCACATTGCCCTTCCTTAGAGAACAAATGCTTTAAGCTCATTTCTCATGTTGAGAAATCACATAGGAGGGAGAAAACGCTGCATATCCTAACCAAGGGCAGGCATACTTCAGGCTTCTGGCATCTACCGTATTTTTCGCTCTATAAGACACACCAGACCACAAGACGCACCTAGTTTTTGGAGGAGGAAAACAAGAAAAAAAATATTCTGAATCTCAGAAGCCAGAACAGCAAGAGGGATCGCTGCGCAGTGAAAGCAGCAATCCCTCTTGCTGTTCTGGCTTCTGGGATAGCTGCGCGGCCTGCATTCACTCCATAAGACGCACATACATTTCCCCTTACTTTTTAGGAGGGAAAAAGTGAGTCTTACAGAGCAAAAAATACAGTACTTAGTTTCTGCTAGAACCCTTAAATCCACTAAACACAGGAGCCAGGTGCAAATGATATACAGTTAGAATTTTAAAAAATCCTGAGCCCAGGGATTTGTTTGTACTTCACATTCCTTTCAAACAACCCCCCCCCCCACTTCTAGTCCCCACCCTTCTTCCTTTCAGTAGCATAATTTGGTGAGGGAACATTTCGTTGCCATTGTTCAACAACTGGAAGCTACAAATCCTTGCTGATCGACTTCCAATCATCAACCGATCTACCTGTAAATCCTGGTCTACCTTCTGTTGACCTCTCCTTAATATATTGAGGGGGTTGTGGGAGGAAAGAGAAAGGGAAGTCCCATTGTGCAAGTGGAAATCTCTTGTGCAAGCAAGCTGACTTAGAGGAATGGTGGTACCATGAGATTATTTATTCACACTGAGAACCAACATAGCATAGTCACAGTGGATGGATTTTTGGGCTTCGACTAGTTGAAATCCCTACTCTGCCATGAAGCTCAGTGGGCAGTTGCGGGGGGTTAACAATCTCTCAGCCTAGCCTGCTTGTCTGGAGAAAGAATGATATGTATTCCTTGATAGAAAGAGCAAAACACAAAACTGATGAATAAATACCTTTATCTAAATCTTTGTTTTTTATATACTATTTATATGTAGTACACATGCTCATGTACTCTTTATATACTCTGCTTAAAAGAGGCAAGTATGGGGAAACTTTCTTCACCAGTGGCTGTCTGTCACCATATGAATTGGTTGAAGGGGTCAGGTGGTATTTTTCTAAGGTTGCAATCTGTGAGTACTCCACACTTTGCTGTTGACCAAGATGGAGGTTGAAGGGGCTATTCCCCACCCCCACCCCTGGACAAGGAATCCCAAACCAGCACCACCAGCACCTACCACCACCACCTCCTCCTCGGAACTATCCAGCAGCTAGAATAACTGAATTGCCTGCCAACTTGCTGACATTTTCCTTGGCTGTGTCTGGCCATGCCTTTCATTTATATATACCAAGAGCTGTGTACAGTATGCATTAGTTCCCCTTGTTCAGCAGCAGCACTGACTCTTGCAGGGGTGGGATGTCTTGGAATCTTTCATAGTGCAAACGAACAGAACATAACGAGCCGGGTTCAAGGTCCCTGTATTAATGGACAAAGCCCTGAACAACTTGGGTCCAGGGTACCCCAGGGAGTGCCTGAACCCTTATAACCCAGCTTGATCACTGAGATCATCTGCAGCAACGTCATTCCTCTTTTGACGATGACAATACAGTAAATATAGCCTTTAGTGGCACAGACCCAGTACTGTGGAATACTTTGGCCAATGGAAATTCAGCAAGTGCCTCCTGTTTCAACTTTCAAATGCTAGTTGAAAGTTTTTCTATTCTGCCAGACCTATGCAGACCATATTTCTGCAATACATATTTCATACATATTTCTGCAATAGTTAGCTGATTTCTTATTTTACTTTTCTTATGTGGTTTTTACTATAAAGTTTTATGTATTGCTGTAGTAAACCTCTCTGATATTTTTTATGAATAGGATTATATAGATATTTTAAATAAATAAATAAATAAATAAATGGTTTTTTGGTTTAAGGAAGCATGATCAAATAGAAACAAATCACAACAAGTGAGGCACAGAAATGTACAATGTATGCTGTGTCGGTGTGTCATTTGATAAGAGGTGCTCATAAACATTTTAATCATACACTTTATGGCCTTTTGCCCAAAGTCAATATTTTAATTACTAAGATAGCTGTGTGCCAGGTTTGAAGCAAATCTTTGGCTAACAAAGTTTATGTTTAACTTCCTCCACTCTAAAAAAACACAACAAAACAACCACTGGGATTGCAGCGGTGTAGCAATTTTCTTTCCTGCAGCTCAAAATGCATGCATTGAAAACAGGGTGATAAGGCACATCAAGCTTTTTATATCATGGAGGTATATATGATGCTGCATTAACTAATGCATGGACCTTCTCCTCCCCCTTTTTTGAGGTGCAAAACAAGGTTTCCACAAAAGCCTTGTGTTTTACCACTTAAACACCCAATCAAAACCTTTCTATGCTGCCATGCTCATGCAGGCAATAAAGAAAGCGCATTTCCTTAGTTGGTCTGCAATGTTAACATTTTTACATGGTTTTTATTGCATATGTTGCTGTAAACCACTCTGATTTTTTTTATGACGACATGGCAATATATAAATAAGTGAATTAAATATAGTTTTTAATGTCCAGTAGAATCGTTGACGGCCTGTGAATTGTAATGTATTTGACAGGTGGGTGAGTCTGGCACAGGGGTCAGCAAACATTTTCAGTAGGGGGCTTGTCCACTGTCCCTCAGACCTTGTGGGGCGCCAGACTATATTTTGGAAGGGGGTGGGGAGAACGAACTCCTATGCCCCACAAATAACCCAGAGATGCATTTTAAATAAAAGCACACATCCTACTCATGTAAAAACACCAGGCAGGCCCCACAAATAACCCAGAGGGGCATTTTAAATAAAAGGACACATTCTACGCATGTAAAAATATGCTGATTCCTGGACCGTCTGCGGGCTGGATTGAGAAGGCGATTGGGCCAGATCCGGCCCCCAGGCCTTAGTTTGCCTACCCATGGTCTGGCACAATGCCTGTATGTGGGAGGTTAATTAGGAGAACACTGATCTTCAGTGGATCCATTCCTATATGCAGGGTTGGTTTTTGCAGTACTGGGGCCTTCCTGTTGCCCCCTGGCAACTATGTTGTGGGATTCCATGGGGTACCATGGTACCGCTGTTTAACCAGTAATTTGTTGTTGGGTGTGGTAATTGGGAGACCTGGACAAAGTGTTGTCAGTAAGCTACTGACACCCAACTCTGCTTCTCTGAGGCAAGCGAATTAAGGGTGGTTGTGGAAACCCAGATTTTCAGATTCTCATTTTTCGAGTCTTAAATTCCCAGCACAACAAGGTTTCTGGCCTTACTGTGCGGTAAGGTGAACTGTTCACTTTGGGCATTGGATTCTAAAGAGGATACTGCTTCCTTGTATCCAGTCAGTATACCTTTAAAATAAAAATAAAAACCAGCCCTGGTCCAAACTAGGTGGTGCAGAGGGACTATTACAAAAATCTAGGCCAGCAGAAATGACTAGATGTCACACAGACTTGAAATATGTATTTGTGTATCATTAGAACAAGAGTATGAGATTATTTTAATTGTTTCAATGAAACAACCAGAGTGTTGGGTCCTGTCCCCCCCCCCCCCACATACTCAACAGTTAAAACAGAATGTGTGTCTCCTGTGGTCTCAATTACATCCTGTGTTAGTAATTGGCAGCATTTCCTCTCCGAAGGCCCCAGTCTTTGCCAGGGTGCATTTGTACACACATTAAGAGAACACAGAATGGTGTGTTTTTTTAAGGGTAGAAGTGTGATATTCCATACTAGAATATGAGGCAAAGCAATAAATATATCTATATAATCTATATCGATATCTATATCTATATCTGGCCAGCTAAACAAGATGAGGGTAGCTGATGGGTCTCTGGCTGGTTGAGCAGACAAGACCAATAGTGGGTCCAAAGGTCAAGAAGGTGGTTTCTGCACATACCGTAGTGGGAAGTGTGGGGCAGATAGGGCTCGTCAACTTGGGAAGCTTGCCCATCTAGGAGAAGGAAAACTGTGGTTCTAAACCTCCACTGCCTTGTGGGATATCTTCGGGAGCAGAAAAGGCTAAGGAGTAAACCCTACACAAATCCAAAGTGGAGTCCTTAAGACAGTTGGATGGCACCTTGTACTCTTCTTTCCGGCAACTCCTGCAGCCAAGCTGCTGCCAAACATTGCTCGGCTCTCTGAGCGAGGTTGAGAGGGGGGTCTTGTCATCTGGGCAGCTCAGGACCTCCATACACACTGCCCATGATTGCTCCACTTTGGTGCTGGTGATGCAGCGGCTTCACCCCCCAGTGGTGCACTCCATTGTCTCTCAAGACAGATGGATGCCAACAACAGCATATATCTCCCCATTATTTTGGATCTCTTTGGAGTTAGAAAACAACATGAAAATAGCTGGTGCAAAACATTTTAAAAAACCACCCTTTTATGGTATTTGTATTATTTGTTTGGAAAGGTAATGAATTTTCTGCAGCCCTCAGAAGAATGGGGTTCTAAGGTTCTTTTAGAAATATATTCTTCTTTTCTCTGTTAGTACATGTGCTGGTGTGTGTATGTTTCACAGAAGCAAGCATCGGCTGCTTGTGAAACATTCTCGGCCTATATTTATTGACAATGACAAACCCTTTTACAGCTGTATTCAATCTGGACTAAAATCATTTCCTGGAAAGAGTGAAATTCAACTTAGTATGCAAACTTCTTTGGAATACAGTATAATACTGTAGAGTAGGGGAGCCTGATTATGAAAATGAACACGTGCACCCCGCTGAGGTAATTTCTTATAAACAGTTCACTGTGGAAATACTTAATGTCACCATTTTTAGAGCTAAGGATTCATACGTTTTAAATATGCTTCCCATTTTCCTTCAATCTACACCTAGACATGCACTTTTTTAAATAAAAAAAGCCTTTTAAAAGCAAGTTGTTTTTTGGTGTATTCAATGAAGGCACTGAAACACCAACATTCCAAACTCAAGCTCCAGTCCTAAGCATTTTCACTAAGGAGTAAGCCTAACTGAATCCCGTGGGGTAAACATGCATAGGATTGCTCTGGCACTGTATTAAAAAATCATGCTGCATCTCCAGCCAGCTACAGATTTTAGCTTGATTTTTGTGGTGTGCATGGTGGGGTTTTTTTTTTTAAAGTAGTCCATCTGTCATAAGTAAGTAGTTTGCAATAATAGTTTACAGATTTAAGGCATAATCCTATAATGAATATCTGCTGGTGGAGAACCTATAGCATTTGCTGGAAGCTCCACTATGCTAGCAGAAGAATGGATGCGCCATTAAAAATATGCTTGCAGAAAATGTGGGGACAGATATGATGAACCAGTATAGATATGCTGGTGGATTGCCTGAAATGGTTCAGTTGTGAGTGGGACTAAACTCAAGGGAGTAAGCCCCACTGGTCCCAGTGAGACTTAATTATCAGTATTAGGATTGCATTGTAAAACTAATACATTTACGAGCTGTAACATAAAAGGATTTAGTGCTTTTTTGCAAGAAATATAAAATAAATAACTAAGCATAGTTATTGATGGTATTGATAGTTTTCATGGTTTATTTTTTTGTGGTACACTGCTTTGAGTTTTTGTTGCATACAAATGATATATACCTTTTGATAAGTAAATAAATTAAGAGAATTAAAAAATGACAATGGAACTGGTCTTGCTGAAAAATGAAACAGGTGTAAAAATACTGCTTACTCCCCAGGACTCCTAGAAAAGGAATATCTACACAGAAAAATAATTTATAATCTAGCCTGTTGCTTAATGGCTCCTCTATCACCATTGTTTTATTAATATGCTCTTTAGAATGTGCTTTAATCCTTGACAGATATAGGGGGCAATTCATATTCCACTGATGCAATGCAACCTCCATTTATTTTGCTGAGGCTTGAATAGAACTGCAACAAACAGGGTTGTAAAGCAACAGTTATTGATGTCTGGAAAGTTGCATCAGTACTCAGTGCCCTTTAAGATCCACCGTGGGGGGGGGGGGGATAAAAACTACTGAATTTGCTCAAAACAAGTCCATATTATTTATATTGTAAATTTATGAAATATACCAGAAGCTGAAAATAATAAACACACTTACCTATGAGTTAAGATGCATTAAATGCAATTGAATTAAGCCCATATATGATTCTGGAACTGAGGTTCACAGAACATGAGAAAGCGGTTTTGTGTTCCTCAAGTAACAATTCTTCAAGTTTTGCTTTTATCTTAAACAATAAACTCAGAAAGATTAGGGCCAGCAGAGCCATCTTAACCCTCAATCCATTGCAATGGAGGGATTAGGATGCTCTGAAGACTCCCTTCTGAAAGCAGGGTGTTGATGGTGCCACTCATAATGTCACCTCTAGTGACAGCCAGTGTAAACCTCTGCCTCACTATAAAATGGAAAAAGACTCATCCTGATCCTTGCTCACTTGCACCTTATAACACCAGCCTGACCCACATAAATTGAATTACTTTAGTTCATATAAAATTCACTTCAGTTTCTTTGGGCAGGATTCACCTAACGAACTCCATCAGCGGAAGGGCTTCCACTTGCACAGCAAGGCTTTCCCCTCTCCTCCCCCTGCTTGTTCTGTCTGGCCAACTGATATGCTTGTGCAGACAGAACATTCAACACAGCACAATATTGAATTCCACTCTATGTATATGACTGCTTTTTATTATTAAAGGCACAACAGCAAGACCAAAAAAATAGTTGTGAGACTTAAGGAAACTTCTTTTTCCCATCTGCTCATTGGAATTGTTTCTTAGGGGTCTTGAAAACCACAAGTAGATTATTCTCTATTCATTGAACAAGCTGGCATTTCTTGGATTCAAAATTATTTTTCACTTTAGCTTTATAAAACTCGGCTGACATGATACAACATGATTCTTATGCATTCTGTTCCCTCTGTAGTGCAATCTACAGCAGCGAGATGTAGCTGCTTGGAATAAACTGTATGAGAAGTAGATATTATCGTCATCTACTTATAGAAAGTAAAACGAGAGTTCTGATTCAACCCTTACTGATTCAACTTATTTTAACCCAAGCTTTAGCCTGGATAATAATAGGAATAGATGTTCCAGTTTTGTTAATCTCGCTACCTTAAAAGCAACAGTGGCTCAGTGCAGGGGGGAAATGCCAAACCTATGGTTTGTCAACCCAAACTACGGTACTCTACAGTTTGAGTTTCAAGGCCAGGCATAGGCAAACTCTGCCCTCTAGATGTTTTGGGACTACAACTCCCATCATCCCTGACCCCTGATCCTCTTAGCTAGGGATGATGGGAATTGTAGTCCCAAAACATCCGGGGGTCTGAGTTTGCCTATGCCTGTTCTAGGCATACAAGATTGTATCCAATGAAGTGGTCCTATTCATACAAGCACTTCAACTTGTGCAGTGGAACCTCCATTCTCTTCCCCCACACACCCTGCAAATCTGTTCTTGGGGGTTGGAGGGGAAACCCAGCACAGATTTTGGGTGGGAAATGAGAGGAAGAGTGGAAGATCTGCTGCACAAATTGAACTCGTTGCTCAAATGGGACGACTTCATAGGATACAACTCACAGCAGGCAAACCATGGTTTAAAGCTGCTTGAGTGCATAAGTCTTCCAACTGCTCAGAACTCAGTTTTCTATAACTATGGTGCAGCAGCCTATTGTGGTGGAGCAGTTACACTAACCATAGCTTGTGAATTCAGGCATAACAGCAACCACAGTTAGCAACCGAAAGGGAGTGATAAAGAGAGAACCGAAGGTAGAGAGTCCACCATAGCCAAGCCCTTCTAGGCTTCTCCCAGCAGGGCAGAAAGGATTTGCGTGAACTGATTCCCTCAATGCCCTTAATAATGATGTGTCTTCATAGACTCCATGGAAGGGAGAAGACTATACCAAGGCAAATGTAATTTGTCACCCATTCTGTAGGCATGCCAAAGGAATGGGAGAGCTTTGCATCTTGCAGATTCACAGCCTATCTTGGCACATGTAATCATGGGTCTTCTTTACCTGTCTGATGTCAGGGCAGCACCAACTATAATTGGCAGCCTCACAGATATGGCTTAAAGGGTTAGATCTTTCTAACCATTGGACTTAGACCCAATGGTGTGCAAACTAGCTTGGAACCATGGTTTCATACCCCAGTACAAGAGCCCCAGGTATGACACTATACTTTCCCCCTTTCCTCCCTGCCTTCCGTGAGACAGAGCAGAAAATTGGCTCCCAACCCTCCTACCAAAGCAAGCTGTAGAAAACTCAAGGCTCACCAAATTATTCTGGGACCAGGAAAAAAAAACCCATGCACTTCTACTCTTCCCTAGCAATAAAAATGCAATAAGAAATAAAATTAAATACATTTTGTTGCTGTTTCATGGTATCCCCAAATCTGTTGCCTGAGGCAGCTTGACTCATTCTGCCTAATAGAAGGACCGGGCCTAAACAGCACCTTGCAATACATGGTTTTTAAGTTGGCAAAGTTTAGATATAATGCCAAACCATGATTTGATGTTACATCTGGATGCAGCCAGAGTACAGTGGTACCTCAGGTTACAAACACCTCAGATTACAAACACTTTGGGTTACAGACTCTGCTAACCCGGAAGTAGTACCTCGGGTTAAGAACTTTACCTCAGAATGATAACAGAAATCACGTGCACAGTGGCAGCGGGAGGCCCCATTAGCTAAAGTGGTATCTCAGGTTAAGAACGGTTTCAGGTTAAGAATGGACCTCCAGAACGAATTAAGTTCGTAACCAGAGGTACCACTGTATCTCAAAGCAGTATGAGAGTACATTTAAAAACGTTGAAAAGAGAATACTCAGAAAGATTGTTTGTTAAAAGTACTTACACCTCTATTGAAATAAAACACTCAATACATATTTATTTTGTTAAATACCTACCCTGAGAGTCTGTCTGGTAAATTTTTGTCACCTCTCTGGATATTAATAGAAGATTATTATGATTAGTCTATAATTAATGCAATGTTAATGATAGATGTGTATCCATGATGATGTGCCAAATTATAACAAAACTGAATGGGTGCAAACCTATTGAAGTATCCCTTTTGCTGCCTTTTGTTATTTGTTTCTTTATTTTAAACATTGTTGAACTGTCTTGTTCAGAGCAAGGATTGCTTACATGTATAAATAAAACACAAAAACTAAATAAACTCATTCTAATAAAACTGAATACAGCAGTTGAAAAACATTTCATGTACTGGCACAATGCTAAAATCCAAAGTTGGAGAGCCAAATACAGTTGCAGAAAAATGCCCCTACGTTTTTGTTCCAATAGCATTATGCAGCTGCCCTCTGGAGTGCCTTTGCTTTCAGATAGTGAACGTTTTATTGGTTTTAGGAGCCATCTGGAAACATTATTGCCACTGTAAAAAGTACCATTAATTAATATTGATAGAACCGCTGTTTTTAACATAACTTGTAGTTTTTGTGCACAATCCTGCAATTTTTAAATTTGCATAATGGTGATACAAATTACAATCACAGAGAGTAACAGATCTGTATCAGTAAGTTGGGTTTGTTTGTTTTTTTTCATTTCAAGTGTTATCCCTTCAGTGATGTTCTTTACACAAAGAATCTCAAAATTTGTTTTTACTCATACTTCTTGCCAGCTATTATCAAGCATCAATGTTCATATCATGCACCCCTTTCTTCACACTTTTTTTTAGGGGGGGGAGGCTGTCTGAAAGCTTAGTCTACATTAGGCATTATACAAGGTAAGCACTGGGATCCCAATCCCATGTTTCTCTTGTAATTCTGTGTGTGTAAAACGTTTACAGAGAACTGAGAGTAAAACACTTACTGTAAACCTTTCCCTGCAGTGCTCTCCCTACCCAAGATGGGACCCAAAACTAAAAGCCAATTGATTGTCTTCACAAGTGCTCCACTAAGGACAATCTTAGTCCCACTATTTCAGCAAATGTGACACTGGAAACAGGCATTTGCTGAGATCAGATCAGGTTAGGACATTAAGGTTTATAAACTTTCTGCCCTCTTTACTTTCAGCTTTCTTGGACATATGAAACTAATTATAATTATCTTGGATTTCTGCTTATCCCCCAAGAAAGAAGGGCATTTTTGCTGGCCAGGTTTAATTCAGACCCATCAAACCTCCTTTGGGGTAGGTTCTCAGGAATGGTGGAAGGAGAAAGAATTTGCCCATGTGAAGACCACCTGCTGGAACTCTTACTCATATGGTTCTTAAATGTAAACTATATGCTGATCTCCGCCAGCAGTTTCTAGATCAACTCTGCATCCCCAAATGGATACCAGAGTTGGAGGTCATACATTTTCTATTACTGGGGAATGATCAGGAGCTCACCAAGTTAGTGGCTAAATATCTTTATTTGGTTTTTTGTCACAGAAACACATTGCAGACGTCTGATCTTCCTGGAGACCTTGAGATGTAATGTTAGACTTTTTTGCCTCTATGTGATGCCAATAAAAGGTTTGATGATGGTGGTAAACTTTCTGTAGTTAGAACAGCTCAACTACCCTTTCACTTTACAATAGAGCAAAATGTCATCATGAACCATAGTGTTGCCAAATGAATAATAAATACAGGCAAAATCCACATGATGGGATTGCTTTGCTGCAGTAGCTGTATATGACAGGTTGATCTCTAAGCCATGTATTCTTATGTTTAGAGAAGCAACTTTGGTAGAATTCATTTGAGCACACATTTGTGAAGTCTAGTTGTCAGCTGTCTTTAAAGGTGATTAGTCGTATTGTTTACAGGCTGGCTCTTTAACAGAAGAAATCAACTTCAGCCTTCATGGCATTTAACCATGGCTCAGCATCCTCTGAGGTTAAACTTTGGACCTCTTGGAAGCTTGAAGGTTCCCAAACCTTCTCTGAGTTACTAACAACAGCTGTATCTCCTATGACTGTTTTAGCAAACTCTTCAGCATACCTTTTGCGGCCCTTTCAGATCTGCGTACTGTACACAAGTCTTCCATGCTAGGCTTCTCCTCTTTAGAAGAATGGTAGGCAAACCACAGGCGGGTCATCCTTTTATATACCTGCTGGGATTGACAAGGCATCTGACCCTCACCTGAATCTCATAGCTCTCCTGTAGCTGCCTGTGATTAATTATTATTAACTCTTGGAGGAAATAAGTAGCATCACACGTCATGTGCATGGAAGCTGCCAAACCAATTAACCAACTAGAAGGATTACTGTTAATAGCACCAGTTTTCCTATAATTCGATATTGCTGGATAGTTTTGATGAAATGCAAAAGCATTTTTAGTTTGCTTTCTGTTGCCACCCTGGACCTTTTCTTTATTAGTGCCACTTTGTTTTATATGAGACCTTGCAAATGAAGGAAAACAACTTTTCTGCTTGTATATGTTGATAATATAATTTTGTTTACTGCGGACAAACAAGGTTGTATAAAAACAAGACTGGGTGCAGGCCTGGCCAGGACATAGGCATCCTGACTGTGACAAAGGTGACCTGTGTGCTTGCTTGCTTGATTAACAGCTGTTGGGAAATTTAAGGTCCCTGCTCTCCCTTCTTATGGTCTTTGTACTGGACCTGGAGACTCCAATAGAGAGCATTCCATGTCAAGAAGGAGGGCAAGTGGGCACTCTATCAAATGACAAGGCAGGAGTTACACAGGGCAGGGCCTTTTCACTGGTGGTGCCCATTGTATGCCTCACTCTTCCCAGACCTGGTCTCTTTTGGCCTGTATTTTGGAGCTTTATAATTTAGGAAGACTTTGGAAGAACTGGTTGACTTATCAGTCGCTGACATATGAGCAGACTTTATTTGCTGCTATTCTGTGCTTCTGGTGCACCAGGGTTTACAGCAGCATAATAGAGTTGGCCAGGATGCCAGAAGGGATACAATCTACGAGCTTTCTCCATTATCTGCACAGCAGGGGGTGTTCAGTCAACAGTGCAAAGGCTGAGCTGCAGCATTTCCTGCTGGTTACCTGCTTTCAGCAATAGGGGTCGCTGTTTGGTAGTACCCAATTGCTTAGCTCCCTATTGGGAGCTCCCTATTGGTGGCTTTTAGGTAATTCACAAAATACAGAGTCCATTCATAAAACACAGTGTTCATTCATAAAACAGTAACATAAATCTCCATTGCTACATATTGGGTGTATATTTCAGTGGTTGAACGTACAAGTTTATGGCCATGCTGTAGTGTAGTGCTTATGCGACTGTGAATAAAAGGCGGCTGGGCTCATTGTCTCAGGGTTTGGGGAGGGGGAAGAGGTGAGAAAACTGATTTCCTTTATGACCATAACAAGTCCTTGAGTCTGTACTCTGAATGGTGACACCAGGGACCTAGAAGGTGCAGGGCTTGACAGTTCAATCCCTGCACAGTCTCGTCAGGGCTGACCTTAAGGCAACTGGAGCAATTGGGCCAAATTGGGTCCCGTAGGCCACTCCTAAGGGGGCCCCTGCACCAGGGCAATCTACATGGATTTTATTTATATCTATAAGATTTTGCAGACTTTGGCTGTCAACTGGGGCCCTACAAAAAAAAAATCAAGTTGCAACCCACTGCTTCAAATTGGGCCCCACTAGCTAGCCCTGAGTCTCATAGTTGCTGGGCCTGAGTTGCCCTGCCCTCGCATGAAGTCTTGGGTTTGCAATTTTGGGAGAGGGGAGACTGTCCACTGGGGAGCGGGAGGGCTGGCGAGGCCACCTAGATTTAGAGGCCCTAGGCTTCAGCCTACTTAGCCTATACATAAATCCGGCACTGCTAGTAGGGGGTAGTTCCGGAATAGTTACACTGTCAAAGAGGAAGTAGCACGGTTTGTGAGTGGGATGGAATGTGAGACTTTTCATTACAAATGGAAACAACACTACTACTCACCTTTAAAACTGCCACACATCACACCCATATTATGGAACTATTCCAGGGTGATTGGTCTACTCGAGAGACCTTGAACACAGAAATATTGTCAGGCTGGCGGGGGAGAAAGAGAAAGGCATTTGACAGGTGTAAATAAGAACAGAGGAAACTGGTCACAGTTGTCAACTCTTTACCTGATTACTAACGTTTGCCAAACAAGTGCAATATTGTTGATATCGAAGAAGAATTTCTTTGTGCATTAAAATAAGGACAATTCTTGCTGATGAGGGAGCATAGACCAAAAAAATTTGCAGCTTTTTTTTAAAAAATAGGCAAAACCCCTGTATTACAAATACGAATGCAGCTGTTTGTAGAACATGGAACAGAATGTCTGTGTATGAATCATAAGTCACACAGACCTGCTGCACTACAAATTTCAATCAGTTTGGAAATAATGTGAGCATATATTTTGACTAGCATGTGAACCCAAAAGAAGCCTGGGAGCAGCACTTTTGAGGTCAATAGCAATTCTTAAGGCTCTTCAAAGAGCTGCAAGTTTAAATAAACCGTGATAGCTGAGTCTGCAGTGCAGATGTGTAGCTTAATTTGCAGCACAGATATGCCTGCAGAATTGGTAGCATGTCAAGCAATGGAGCAGTTGTTCTATTTATTACATAATATGGGACTATTCCTGGGTTCCAGTTTTCTCACTAGAGTCATAATGGCTTCTGTAGCTGGGAATGTTTATGCCCAGCTTAGACTGGGTTTGGCAGCTACAGCTGTTCCTGGCTCAAGACTGCTTGGCCTTAGCTGCCCATGTTCTCATTATCTCCCACCTGGACTACTGCAGTGCACTCTGTGTGGGACTCCCCTTGAAGGTGGTCTGGAGGCTGCAGCTCGTGCAGAATGTGACTGCTAGGTTGGTAAGAGGGGCAGTCTGATAGGGCCATGTACCACTGACCATGAAAGCTGCCAATGAGTTACTGGGCCCTATACTAGCATTGTTGTTGTTTAGTCATTTAGTCGTGTCCGACTCTTCATGACCCCATGGACCAGAGCACGCCAGGCACTCCTGTCTTCCACTGCCTCCCACAGTTTGGTGAAACTCATGTTCGTAGCTTCGAGAACACTATCCAACCATCTCATCCTCCGTCGTCCCCTTCTCCTTGTGCCCTCAATCTTTCCCAACATCAGGGTCTTTTCCAGGGAGTCTTCTCTTCTCATGAGGTGGCCAAAGTATTGGAGCCTCAGCTTCACGATCGGTCCTTCCAGTGAGCATCCAGGGCTGATTTCCTTAAGAATGGATAGGTTTGATCTTCTTGCAGTCCATGGGACTCTCAAGAGTCTCCTCCAGCACCATAATTCAAAAGCATCAATTCTTCAGCAATCAGCCTTCTTTATGGTCCAGCTCTCACTTCTCACTTCCATACATCACTAAATACTAGCATAC
Source organism: Podarcis tiliguerta (assembly GCF_965153285.1). Taxonomy (NCBI): domain Eukaryota; kingdom Metazoa; phylum Chordata; class Lepidosauria; order Squamata; family Lacertidae; genus Podarcis; species Podarcis tiliguerta. Next base: position 31,252,272 of record NC_139534.1, read on the forward strand.
AAAGCCCTAAAAGACTTGGGACCCAAGTACCTAAAAGATTGCCTTCCTCAGTATCACATATTGATATTTATTATCCTGGTACCCATATTCCTCTTTCCTCTATGGAGGAAGGGCAGTGTATAAACCGAATGAATGAAATAAATAAAATAAGTTATTCCAAGTTGTTGAACCAACTTGTTCAGTAGGTATAAGGCTCTGCAGCATGTCTAGGCCAATGGTTGGCTAGTGGAGTGTTGGCTTTCAGTGAAAGTTTAGTTGCCAGATAGTCTAAAGAAGTGTCCTAGACTTTTAACAGAACTTGATCTGCAGTCATCGTTTTTAATGGTGTGGAGATAAAATGATTTGTCTTGCTTGCAACAAACCATGAGCTGTAGCTGCATTTTTCCAAATTCTAAGCTGTACTCATAGGAATAGCAAAAAGTAGCAAAATGTGTTTCTTTACTTTTTTGTATTCATTTCAATTATGTATATACTGCCTCTGATTCACATCATACTAAGGTAACATACAACAAAATAATTCAGTGCTAAACAATAATTATAAGTGATTACAAAAAAGAATACAAACAATTCATGAAAAACAATGTATCACAATTCACAGTAACCAAGAATCATTGAACTAGTGTCAGGTCACAGATTGTACCATACTGTAAATAAGCCACAATTAATAATCTGAGAAAGCTTTTTTTTTTAATAAAAAAAATAATCACACACTTCAAGCCTAGAGCTATGCAATTTACAAAATGAGATAAGAGTGCTGGCAGAATGTGGGATTAGGAACCAAACACCACTTTCAATTTAAATCTTCTTGTAACATCATCCTACCAAATATTAGATTAGTAAAGGTTACCCTAATGTCCCGAATTACTTTTAGATATTATGCAGGTTCACTCTTTATGAGGACTTCCTCATTGTGGCCTCATCCCATCTTTCTCTTTCCCTTATTTCAGTGATGAGAAAAAAGGTGTATAAAACTTTGCATCTGTTGATGCCGAAGGCTAAGTGCCATGCTAATGTGTCAGCATTGCTTGACTTGCCAGTACAGTCATACCTTGGGTTACAGCTGCTTCAGATTGCGTCTTTTTGGGTCACACATCTGCCGAAACCCGGAAGTACCAGAACGGCTTACTTCCGGGTTTCGGCAGTCGCACATGCGCAGAAGCACTAAATCGCACTTTGCACATGCACGCCGAATCACAACCTGTGCTTGCGCAGATGCACCACTGCAGGTTGTGAACATTTGCAACCCGAGCATCCACCATATAGTAGAAGAAACCACGTCATGATGCAACACTGCTTAGGGCTGTGCAGCAAAACTCTGTTTCCTTTTCTGTCTCACTGGAAATGCATCTATCGGCTCAGGTCATCTGTATGTGATACTATAATAAAATTAAGGTGTGGAGACTTTTCCCATAAGGGCATATAGTCATTGTTTAGAAGCAAGCAGATGATGCTCTACATTGTCATTCAAAGGTCAAGTTTAATTTTAGAACAGAAGTGTAAATTGCATATTCTTCATTTCTTCATTTATTTGCTGTTTAGTTGTGGCAAGTTTTCAGTTGCACAGATAGCAAGTTAAACGGGAGCCAGTGCTTGTGACTCTTCATTGTTCATGGTAACTGGCAAATGAGTGGACAGTTCCCAAGTTGTCAAAACCTGAAGTTTCCATAATTGCTCAGTTGTGTAATATATGGGGTAGTGGTGAATGAGGAAAACCTAGGTTCCCCCCTTCCCAAGACGGGCATACATCGGGCAGCTCATCTAAGTACCAGCGTGGTACTCTTGTGCACACTTAAAATGTGGAGTACCATTTAACACAGTGTCTTACATCCAAGTAAACACGTATAGGGCCAGGTGGTAAAAATGCAGTTTTTATTCTTGCAAAGCCAACATGCTTTTAAAAACTGGCTTCTTTCCTCCTACATTCCCATGATAGAAAGACTTTTTGGGCGCAGGGTTACCATGTTGAAACAAAGTAATGTTCCTGTGTAACATTTAAGTCTAGACTTTGCAGCCACAGTCAATCAGCGCCCCCAGAGAAAAGGAAAGAAACAAGGTTGCAATCTATGGTCCTCTTACTCTGCAGAATCTTATTCACGTTTGTGGTTTATCTGTAGTCTAATCATCCAATTTTGTAGCCATTACGAAGGTACAACCCCATACTACTGTCGTTGGTTTTTGTTGGGAGTTACTTTTAGAGGAAAGATACAAGTAGATATTTAAGCTTCCTACTCCCAAATTAAGATTCCAGAATATCTCTCATCTTCGTTGTTCATTCAACAAGTCAAATCCACAGCGAAGCAATTTAAGGGGACATGAAAACCAGTGCGTCTACTTTACAGATATTCGTCGTTTTATTGGGCTGACTGTTGTTGGCCGCCTGACTGCTATTGGGCGGGCCGCTCCGTATACGAAAATTAGGTCATTTTAAAAAGTTGATCTCGTAGCTAATAAGAACGCAGTTACTTGAAGAGCGGGGTTTGGCGCTTTAATAGCAGTTTCACAATCTCTGTACGCGCCTGTGTCGGGGATCATATTACTGGAGATCACAAGGCTTTGGCACAAGCTTTGGAGTCCTCTGTCAAGTTTTTACGCACGCACATTATTTCCTCTGCCACTAGGGTAGCTTGCAGTCTCCCCGGGGACAGCGGGGTAGGGAGGTGGGGTGGAGAGAGGCGCGTTTTAGTTTCGTCCCTTGATGTGGCACGAGTCGAAAAGTTCGTGCCAAACTCTGCAGTGAGTGGAGCGCGAATTAATTCTCTGGCTTCTGAGCCTGTTGGTAAAAGTAGCTTTCTCCCTGTGACCTAAAGTGATTGGGAAGACGTGAAGCGTCCTGGCTGCGCCCTCGTGAAGGCTGGGCCCTTTCCAAGCCATCTGCGAGAAGCTGGAGTCGGCCACTGACAACTGGGCCTCTCCTTGAACACAGAAACTAAAATGGTGCGCGGTTTTCCGCGCCCACTACGGGGCTCGTCGGCGCAAACGCAACGCGAGAGGAATGGGAGGGCGCACTCCCTTGGCAGTTTCTCTCGTTTCCCTCTCAAACAGACCCGCAGACATTTCGCGCTTTCCCCATGAGATTTACAGCGTGGAAGAGCGCGAGTCCTTTGGCCAAATTTGGGGTTCTTTGTTCTCCAAGGTAGACGAAGGTGTCGGATGGGGGCTCTCTGGGTTCCCCTTCCCACACCCTCGCTCGATCCCTTCTCCCCCGCCCGCCACCGGAGAGCTCTTGGGCCGGCACGTAGAGAGCAGTGCTGCCGCTGGTGCGCGCAAAGAGGCGAGGGGCGGCCGAGCGCGCCGACTGACTGGCTGCCCCGAGGAATGCGCGGTATGCAGGAGGCAGAACCAACCATTCGGCGGGACGGGCAGGGGGGAAGGGAGCGGCCGACGCCTCCTGCCGGCGCAGAACCCCGCGCGCTCGGGGGAGCAGCCCGCCCCTCGGGGGACAAAGGCAAGCGGCGCCGAGTGCCCAAGACTTCACTGTCGCCGCTGCAGCTTGGAGGCGTGGAGGCGGCGCGGTGCCTGCACTGGGCTGTTCCTTCCCCCCCCACCTCCTCCCGCCTCTTCGGTTGCGCGCTCTCAGCCTCTGTGTGTGTGTGTGTGTTTCTCTCTCCCTCTCTGGGCGGTGGTTGAGGCCGATAGTAGGTGCAGAAGTCGCCGCCGCGGATCGTAGTAGATCGATCAATGAAGTGACTTTTATGGCTGGCAGGCTGGGCTGATTGTCTGCGTTCAGCCTGGCTTTGCAGCCGCCAGGGATCCCGGGAGAGGGGAAGGAGGACGCGCAGCAGCAGCGGCAGCAGCAGCAGCGTTGCATGAGAGACTCAGCCAAGGGAGAAGAAGAGGGTGGAGGCGGCGGCGGCGGCAGAGGCGTCGAGCCAGCCAGCGGCAGGAGAAGAGGAGCCCAGTCCCAGCAGCCGGCGAGGGAGAGGCACTTCCCCGCGGCCGCCTCCCTGAATCGCGCGCCCGCCAAGTTGCCTCCAAAGTTGCTTCCCGGGCGGAGGGGAGGCTCGCTGTTTGGCTGGGCGATGATTTTCCCCAACAGCAGCAGCAGCAGTAACTCTGCGGGCGGCGGCAGGACTCCTTATAGAAAGCAGGTAAACGGGGGTGGGGGGGTGGGGAATCGCGTTATAATATTTGTGGGTGGGTATGGCAGGGGGAGAGGCGGAGGAGGTCTCGGGGAAGGGAAGAGGGGTGGGGACTTGGAGGCGTCGGGGCTTGCTCTTGAGCAGTCTGCGGAGGAAGCGTCTTCGGGCCACCCCACCCCCACTGCCCGGGGGGAGGGGGGGCTACAGACAAGAAGTCTGTGTCTCTTTTAAGTTTATGTCACGTGCGATCCTCTTTAACCTTCTCTCTCCTTCCCACCCCACCCCTGGAGATTTAAGAAAGGACATCTTTTGCCTCGTCGTAATTGGGTTGAGCAGGAGGTGCCAGATTGGGCAACTTTCCTAGGTGGTATAACCACTGCAGCCCAGGGGGGGACTCCCTATCAGGCTCCGAGCAACAAGTGAGGGGTTCCCCCCCCCTCTTTGGCTCCCCCACCCCTCTTTCTTTTTTTCCTTTTGGCTTTCTAGAGCCTGCGACAACATGATTTGGAAATCGAAACTTTGAGACCGACCGTTTCCGTTTTTACTGAAGCAGCCAAGTAGGAGTGGGAACCCCTTTACGCGAAGCGACTCCACTTATATCCTTAAATTAAAATAAAAAGACACACCCCCCCCAAAATAGTGCGGTCGCGGGTCTTGATGGCCCGTACTTGTGGGAAATATCCCCCCAGGTAAAAAAAACAAACAAAATACATTTGGGATAAGACACCCCTTTAGAATAATAATAATAATAATAATAATAATAATAATAATAGTAGCATGTAAGGTAAAAACATGTGTAATTATTCCCCTTGCCATTCTTTAATCTTAAGGAATAATGTTTAAAACGTGTTAAGGGGTAACTAGATACAAAATTCTTACGGATTTGTTTCCCGCCCACTTCCTTCTCCATCCTGTCTCAGACTGTAGGAAAATTGGATTCTAATAAATAGGATGAATCTGCCTCAGTCTGACATGCTGATTTAATTATGCCGAGAAAGGACATTGTAGTAGGCAGAGTACAATGTTGTACAATGGTTGTTGTACCAATAACCTGCTTTTAAAAATAAGATGGCAGTTGGAAATGCCTCCTTCAACAATCTTCTGAGCGCTACGTTCTTCATTATGAAGCAGTTGTGGTTCATTCATTTTTTACTTTGCTGCCTTCCACAAAGTTCTTTTGCTGTTGGGTGTTTCTTTGTTTGGGTATGCATGTATTGTGTGTGTGCGAGTTTGTGAATCCTCTTTTAGAGGTGATCAGGAAGAAATTGGGTTAGAAAATAAGAACTCATGGTTTTCTTGTGGTGGGGAGTTGGGCCTGTTCTCAGTAACTTAAAGGAAGTGAATCAGTGTCTTCTGATGACTTTAGTGAGATTACACCAATGTAAGTGGTTAAATAAGTTAATTATTGTAACTTTACAGGCAAGGGGGATATTGTTTTGCTGTTTCATTTTACTTATTTACAGGTTTTTGTCCTGTATTTTATTCTGCGAACCGTCCTGATATCTTACAATGAAGAGTGACATATAAATTTAATGAATAAAATAGATAAATAAAATAGCAGAATTGGCCTGTCTTTGACTTTATTGTAGGCAGAGAATAGTTACTGTACAATATATATGTCTGCCAAGGATTTCATGGAGTACTGATTTAATTTTTAAAGCCACCTCACCAATAGTTTTTGAGGATATTGTGAATTTCATAAAGTACTTTGAACGATGAAAACCCTATCTTACTTTGTTTCATGTTTTAGCAAGTTTTAAAGCCTTAATTTGTAAGTGTTGGTAAATTTTATTAGTTGGCATAGTTGGTGGATACTTTTGGTTAGCTGGTATCCTCTCACTTTTTAATAGAGAACTATTACCGTGTGGATGGTACAGTAAAGGATAGCATTATTCGGTCTGCAAATACTATGTAAACAAATACTTAGGGAGTGTTGGAGTCTGAAAAGCTAGTTAATTAAGCCAGGCACTTTTTGGAGTCTTGTGTGTTCATTGATTTGTCAGTGGCACCATGGGCTGTTGGTGATGAAAGGCGGGGTGGGGGGGGAGTGCAGAGGGCAAGCCTTTCACTTGGAAGGGGTGTATGTTTTGCATGCGGATGTGAGTCGGCCTGCTGGTCTGGAACACACTGATAAGATGCTCTTCTTTTCACAGTGCACTCCTTGAATTCAAAGAGCTAAAAGGGCTGACTGAATCAGAAAAACAAACAGACTTCTTTTTCAATGGGGAGCGGAAAAAACGAATGTGTGGTCATTATGTGGTCCTAAGACCCTGGGTACCAAAGATTCCTTTTATTGGTGTCAAGCCATTCTTTGGTGAAACACTTCCCACACAGGGAAGGCTGAGCGTGCCTGCATTCTTGCCAGCATAAGCTCCTATTGATTTTAATTGGGGACAACTGTGGCTCCTCGTCACTCAAAAGTGCTTTTCATGATGTCATTTTTGCAGATGTCTTTATGAATCTAGGTGATAAAAAAGTGGTTGTCTGGTTTTTAATGTGCAGATATTCTTATTTCACCCTAAAATTATCCTAATATTTTAAAATAGAAAATTTAATGACCCATATTAAGCTTTTCAGCGCAGGTTCCACAGACACACACACCCCTGCTCCAGTATGTTTCCCAGTTTTTTCATTAAGCTAGAAAAATCCAATAAAATTCAATACATTATTGTCACATTATATCCCTTTTTAAATAACTGTAAGTCATAATAGAGCATAAATGTGCCTTTTCATGAAGCATATATCATAAGAACACATGTGCTTTTGTTGTTGATCAGACAAAATAATAGAGTTAAAACAAAAAAAAAACCCAAAGCGTACATGTTATTATGATATTGTTATACAAGATAATAAAGTCTGGGTTCCAAAATCTTTTGAACTATCATTAAGGCGCTCTTAGTATATGTCACAGGGTAGTCCCATACATGTCTACTCAAAATGAAGTTCCTTTCAGATCAGAGGGCTTGCTCCCACTGAAGAGGTAGAGAAGGATGGGCTGTCCTAGGTCCTAGAGCCTGGACAACCTTGGGGCAATGCATAAGGCAAAGGGAAGACACTTTCTTGACAACTTTTGTAGAAAGAAATTGTGCATTAATTTCAAAACGTTGAAAAAATGTTCATGTGTCTTCCATATGCGCATGAGTGTATTGCTGCTTAAATAACCTGTTCACGTTACAGAAGAATATATAATTACAGTACTTTGAGTAAAGACCTGCTATACTGCTTTCTGCTTCTCGTCTACATTAGTCATAGGAGCCAGTCAGCTAGATCTCTCTTTTTTCAGGTCAGAAAGAGATAGGTGGTGCCTAATCTTTTCCTGTATTCTACTGTTATGGTGAACAGTGAACACTGATCTCTGAAGTCATCTGTTTAAACAGGATTTTCCTGCATCGTGGTCAGAATGGAGCATGCTGAAGTCCTCTTTTGCTCAGGTCAGAATTACTTTGGAAACTGTGCCTAGGTAATACAGAATAATGGAACACAGTTGAAATGCGCATGTGTTCTTTTTCTAGAATATCTGGATACAAATCATAATCTTCCAAACAAGAGCAGTGATGTCTTTAAAAGTTATTGATGCTTTACTTCAGACAATATTTAAAATTAAAAGGGCATTTTACCAACAAAGAGACTACCTTGGAGCACTATCAAATTTTAACTCTTTTACCAAATACGTTTTTTATCTTAACCATTTCAGAAACCTGTTCATGCAGTCTGGTTTTTCCTCTTCACTTTGTATAAATCAGAGACCTTTTTTTGAGACTCCTGGGTATTGCTATATGAATAGAGAATTGGGGTGTTTTCACAGGTGATGCAAATTTAGCCTGGAATTTTGTTTCTTGTGAATCTTAGTGTGAGACGAGAGCGGCTTCTCAAATGCATTTGAATTGCAGATGTGAAAGCAAAAACTGATTTAAGCTTTCCTTAGGAAAGCATGGTTTGCTGTCGATTCTGTATGCAATTTGTGTCTCTGCAGAGCTGGTGGAGAAACTTGACTAGGGGAGGAAGTTGGTGTGTGTGTGTGTGTGTGTGTGTGTGTGTGTGTGTGCTGCCAGTCAGTACTGCTTGAAAATAAGTTGGTTGTAAGACAACCTGTTTTGTGAGGTGTTCTGCTCCCCTCCCCAACATCCACTTTTGCTAAGTAACAGTCATTCTTGTTGCATGTTGTTACATTTTTGATGACTGTAATGTTTATCTCACTAGCATAAGTAGATTTACATAGTTTGCTGCTTTCAAGCAGATTAACTGGGCGTAGCTGCATGTGAGGAATTTAACACTGATTCAGTGCTTGGCCATGTTTAGTGGCTGACACACAAAACTCTTGATCCCAGGTCTGTTCACAATAGGATTTGTATTATGAATTTTAAATTTGGCTAAAACTGGCTTCTTCTTTTTTTGCTTAGAAGTGGTAAAACGAAAAAAGCTATATGGCGATCCAGGTTTAAAATGTATGGTGTTTGATTCTCAACATTTTGATTTTAAAGTATAGCATCAAAGCATCATATCTGTTTGCTGTTGAAAATTCCTTCTTCAAGTTTTATATTTTTTTCTAATGCGGGTAGATAGTGACGGTATAGAGATTTGAAAGGTAAAGACTTATACAAGGGAGAGGAAAAAGCTTGGTGATGCATTTTACCTCAGTAATTTGCAGGAAACTAAAAGCACCCCCACCAGCACACTTGATCCTAAAAACTCTTAATATATTTAGATTTTTATAGTTGCATTTGAACTTGGAAAAGCATGTGTATACAAATGCCTTCTGGATTAACATTTAGGCATCAGTCCACAATTAATTTACTCAGGAATAATCCTATTAAAAATGGGATTTGTGGAGTAAAAGATACTTCAGATATCAATTTTCTGCACACAGAGTAGTTCTAGGGTACAGAATAATGTTTCTTATGGCTTGCAATAATTGCATATGCATGTGTTTCTGCAAATGTACATGAAGTGCTTTGCACTTAGAGCTATGGCCTGTTGTAGTTTCCAATGTGAGCATGAAGTGAAATTATTTATGTGTCATCATCTGCTTGCAATTCTTCTTTTCTTTTTAAATATAAAGTGAAACCTTCAGGATAGTTCTCCTAAAGCCCAGACTGGAGAAATAGATGGAAAAAAATATCTAAACATGAATCCTTTATAACTCACAGATATTGTACTTCTTGCAGTTTTAATGCTCTATCCTGAATTCCAATGTAGGTAATTTAGAATGTGGCACTCCTCTCAATTCTAAGGAACAGATCTAAACATATTATTGTTCCAGATCTTAACTGAATGAAGTTGCCTTAAATCAAGTCAGGCTGTTTTGTCAATCTATCCCATTATTGTCTAACTGGCAATGGGTTACTGGCAAAGGAAAATGTCAAGATGGACTATTGACTATTGTTTTGAAATGTATCTGATATATCAGACCTTTTTTTTTTTTTATGTGGTAGAAGATTCTATACACTACTCTCTTTTTCCTTTTATATTCAGTGATGTATTAGGCAGAAGTACAAAATCATAATGTGGGGAAAAGTGGATAGAGAGAAGTGTTTCTCCTCCTCTCATTTCACTAGAATTTAGGGATCAGTCAATGAATTCCAGAGAAACAAAAGGAAAGTACTTTCTCACATAGCTATGGAATGCACTTCCATGAGATGGGGGGATGACCGCTTTCTGAGATGGTTTTAAAAGGAAATTAAACAAATTAATGGAGGACAAGGGCCCTACTCAGGATGGCTAAATCATCTCCAGTTTTGGGGTTAGTATGCATCTGAATATCAGTTGCTAGCCACAGTGAGTAGGAGAATATTGCTGCACTCTGCTACTAAGCTGTAGACATACTTGAATTGCTTTATTTTCCGCCATGTACTGGTTTGTCCTATGGCTGATAAGATAATTTCACCAGCCTCTCATATCATATCTTTAGTATAATTGCAGGAAAATGTTAGATTTTGAAAATACTTTTATCTGGGTGTACTGATTTCGCTCTACTTATTCTCCACTTATTCTTGATTAGTGGAAAAATCTGTTGCACATTTTTAGTATACTGATATATTGATGAAGCATAACAAGGAGTCCTGACCAATTAGTCACACACGTCATCATGGTTGATGAACAAATTAAACTTGGCATGAAATCCCACCAAACACACACAACAAATGATCCCACCCCACCTGTAACATTTAAGCATAATGCATGTGGATCACAGTTGGTCTTCATGCCCATGGCATACATTTCTGGCAACAGCATAAAATACGTTAAAAGATTCAATAAATTCCTCTTTCTTTTGAACAGCTGGATGTGACAAAAGAGCTCTCTGTCCTTGATAGGACAACTACCATTGGTCTAAAGTGTGCACACTTGCAGTAAGTTATAGTGGTCGTCCTGTCTTGGTCCTTTTTTCAGTCACTGTTTGCTTTTCTACCCATTTTTAATACATTGAGTTAGTAGCTCCCTTGCTTGAAATTCTTCCAATTCTTCAGGTATATTGTAAATTGTCACTCTGTTCAGGAGATGCTCACATTTGTTTTCCTCTATGAGCATCTGTCAAAACATCTTTACTGTAGACTATTTCTGACACTACTTTATTCACACTTTAGAAGGCATGAATCTTAACATGTGTGCAAATGTACTTAGAAAGATTGTTTTACTAGCAAACCATAAATTTGGCTGACCAGCTTCCATAGGCTTGCCAAACATAGCAGTGAAATACATATATCATGAAGTACCCTCTCCTTGCATTTTTTAGGACAGGCGTTTGAAAGTGCATTGGGAGGAGAAAACAGAATAATGTTGGCATTCATTTTTAGTGGTTTGAAATCAATATCTTAAATCCAAGCAAGGTGACCTAATGTACATTGCAACACTGTGACTACTAATGGACGGAACTGAATCCTGCTGAGTTTTGTAGCACTTACTTCTAGACAAGCAAGTTTAGGATTGCAGCCTAAACCACCCTTGTACCTGTCTTAGAAGCATGTTAGCAAAAACTGCTGCTTAGTATTATTGTTATAGCTGGAGTTGGATGACAAAAGCTGGTCATTTTTCTGTTTGTTGGCATGCCATTATTTGAATGCCATTATTTAAAATCCCAAGATTTTAAAAATATGGAGATTAAGAGCTATATACCGTATTTTTTGCTCTATAAGACTCACTTTTTCCCTCCTAAAAAGTAAGGGGAAATGTGTGTGCGTCTTATGGAGCGAATGCAGGCTGTGCAGCTATCCCAGAAGCCAGAACAGCAAGAGGGATCGCTGCTTTCACTGAGCAGTGATCCCTCTTGCTGTTCTGGCTTCTGGGATTCAGAATATTATTTTTCTTGTTTTCCTCCTCCAAAAACTAGGTGCGTCTTGTGGTCTGGTGCGTCTTATAGAGCAAAAAATACGGTAGTTCTTAGAAAATACAGCATGCCTTCTTGTTCTTCCTCCCCTCCCCTTTCCCCAGTTACCAAGGGATCCTACATCTGTGCTGGTGGTATATCTTTATGGATGGTGTATGCAGTTCCATGGCAAAGAAGATTGTAACTGGTGACAAAAGAGCTGTAACTGAGGCTGCTAGAAATGTGTAGAACTTCATACAAGTCAACTTGCCATGGCTCCCTGTCCGTGCCTCCTCCGCGGCATTGGCTTCATAAGACGCACAGACATTTCCCCTTACTTTTTAGGAGGAAAAAAAAGTTTGTCTTATGGAGTGAAAAATACAGTAATTAGTTGTGCATGGTCCTAGCTTGGTAGGAGATCTCATGCATTGCATGTGGAAAGTCCCATAATACTGGTATTTCTAGGTAGCAGATGATGGGCAAAATCCCTGCCTGAGACCCTGGCAAACTATTTTCAATCACAATAATACCGAGCTAGGTGGATAAATAGACTGCTCTTGTATGAAGCAAATCCCAATATTGCTAAGAAGCAAGGATGTGTACCACAGTGTGAAATACAGCCATAGCTAACAACAGTCAATAAAGTTTTCATGTATAGGAGGCCTCTGTCTTGCTCTCTCAAGCAGCTGTTTTCACTTTATGGAGGGAGATTCTCCAGAGAAAAAAATCTCAAAACAAAAGAATGTATTTCCAAATGAATTTCTCTCTCTCCAAAATAACGAATGTTTTCTCCTTAAGGAAATTTGCCTGGGGTTTTGCACTTGACTAAATTCAAAGAAGAGGTTGAAGCCATTGCCATAGGGGAAGAATAAGTTAGATGCTTGCAATGCAGTGTGGTAAATTTAGCTGCACCGTGCAGAACCGTCTCAATTTGCAGTTTCCTGATGCAACAGGAAAGGGAAGGGATGTGCTGCAGACAGATGAGAGAAGTGGGTGGAGAACCATTTGTTAATTCAGCAGGGAGTGTAAGACCGGCACTGTCTATTAACTAGAATGCTGCAAGCCTAGTACAGGTTTAATTAGTGTTGTTCCACAGCTGCATTTATGCTTACGCTATCCTCTCCTCCTAAAATACCTACTCAGTCTTGTTCTGGTGAGATGTAGGAAAAGATAGCAAGGAGCCAGATTAAAATATATGCTTAAATTGCTTTAAGAGCATCTGAACAATTTGGCAATTTTAGACAGTGCAAACTGTTCGTTGAGTCTGAGCTAGGTGTTAGCCAATTTTGACTTTATCCTGCTTCACATAAAAACTGTAACTTTAAAAAACCAAGGAACATCAATATCCTAACAAGACAAAAACTCAGCTAAAATACATAATGCCCTTAACATTTGCGGTATTTGGAAAGCCAGAAGGAGATAGTGTTCACAAGTGCAGAGCAGTCATTGGTACACTCGTTCATTATGACTTAATTGAATCATTGCCAATATGCCAACAAAAGTTGCAATGCCATAAATAATAATTACTAACCTGTCTGCAAACACAAAATTCTGTTAGCAATTTTGTGGTGGATTTGAAGGCCTGTTTTATTTGGGCAGGGTGGCAGGGAACCGTGTCTCCTTCCAGATTACAAAAGCTCCTTCAGTGCTACCTGATAGAAATCCTTTCTTGGTACTAGTTGCCAGGCTAGTCTACTTGGTAACATAGAAGCTTCTCTTGTATAGTTACAATTTCACTCACAATGTATTATACCTGACAATTGACGTCCTTCCTTCTCCCCCTTTACAACACCGTCACTTTTTGGACTATTTCCTTTAATGGTATGTTAAGAGCTCTGTTGGGTTGCAAAACAGAAGACAGGACAGTCCTGGACTATGATGTATTCATTACACATGTGAGGAAACCTTCGGCCTCCTGCCAGCGAAAACTTCTCTTCAGACTGAGATCTGAAAGTGGCGTGTTTTTGTTCAGGAAATTTGCAGCATGAAGTATGTGTTTTCCAAGACCAGTTCAACTCTCCCCAAAGCACATCCTTCATGCTTAGCAGGTGATATATGGCATACATAACTGATTTCCATGGTCCCTGACTCTTGCGATGACCTGTTATAGAAGCCTTGCTTATATTACTATCTTTTAGCCTGTCAAAAAAGACCTGTAGCAGGGATGGTGAACCTATGCCTTCTAGACGTTGGTGGGCAACAACTCCCATTATCCCTCACCATTGACCATGCTGAGTGGTGCTGATTAGAGTTGGAGTCTGACAACTTCTGGGAGTCCACATATAGTTGTTGAGATGCTTTAATGGAAAACATGGTGCAATTACATAATTAGATTTGCAACTCTTGATGGACATATGTAGTTGTGTTGCTACTGGAAGATGAGTAGGAGCAGCTGGTATGGTAACTTCTGCAATGGTAATAGGGCACTAATTACAAGTATACCCTTTGATTTAATCAAGTATACCCTTTGATTAGGTGACAAAGCTGTCCTTGTACATTTATAATACGGTGGCTAATCAATGTTGGAGTAGTTAAATATTCTAATGAAGGTTGAGGTAGCCTAGAAGCTGCACTTATTGAAAGGATTTATGAGGCTGACTTGGTTTCAATATGGTATTCTAGAATTTCGGGTTTTCTTTATTTGCATCAGATGATGTAAAGCTTCAAACCACAACTGACCACAGTTTTGAGGCAAGTGTTGGGATCATGTGGATTGTCTGACACACCAGCTTCTTACTGAATATTTGTATCTAGAGCTTGTTTTGTGCTTCTGGCTGGTTATCCCTGAGCAACTAGGTCCCCTGTGTGGCTTGGCCAAAGTATGAACCCAGCCACTTCAGAGTAATTGCTTCCTTGTACCTAGTTAATTGAGGGACAAGTTGATCTCACTGAGAATTGCTTCTGGTCTGTTTGTATTACATATACATTATATTAGAATTTCTTGTTCATTGTAGCAAGTGCTTCTGTTTTGATTAATTAATCAAAATCTTTTAAATTTTGTTTTTAGTCTGCCTTGCTAAAGAGCAGTGTGAAATAAGAATGATAAACTGCCAGTGTAAAAGAACCAAAGGTACACTACCCATCTTCATTAGTAATCATTGTCCTCTAATCCTTTTCACGGGTATTCTGAAACTTTTGGGTAGAGAAGTTCCAAGTAAATGAACACTGAATACATTTTTGCTGAAACTGCCTCCTTTTACAAAATATTGATTGAAAAATCTGTTGGACATTAATGAAGGTCATATTGCCCAAGAGTTTTGGCACATGTATTTTTAACTGGATGTGTATATTGGATCAAATCCACAGGTTCTGGTCCTCCAGGGGGGAAGAATCTGTTCCAAAGCCTCTGGAGGTCACCTGCTGAGGGGTCAGAGGACAAATAAACCACCACCCATTTCTTGAAGCTTATTTCTAATGTTTCATGATAAGGAGATGCTTGCTTCTAAACAAGTCGCAATATCGAAATAAGTTACTTTCCCTCCTACCCATTGTTTCTTTCATAAATTCCTTAACATATATTGGTGAAGCTGTAGATGGTGCCAAAGCCTGTAGATGGTGCCTACAGTTTAATGATATTTGGCTTTATCCCAATGTTCTCTCAGGTAGTACTGCACTGTCGGGAGAGAGACAGGGAAAATGTGTCCTTGTTAATTCTCCTCAACCTCTCAGTGGCTTTTGATGCCATCATCCATGGTTTCCTTCTGGAGCGGTTGTTGATGAGTTAGGGGTGGGTGGCACCAAATTGCAGTGGTTCTGGCCTTACTTGGATTTCGGTTTCGTGGGGTCTTCAGTGTGGGGTTCCTCAGGGATCGATTTTATCCCCTATACTGTTTAACATCTACATGAAACCACTGAGTGGGGTTGTCTTGCTTCAGTAATGGACTAGATGAGAGCTGGTGAACTGAAGATAAATCCAGATAAGACTGAGGCACTGTTAGTCAGTAGTTCCCTAGACTGCATGGATGGGAGGATGCCTGTTACTGATGGGGTTGCAGTCCCTTTGAAGGACCAGGTGCACAGCTTGGGGGTACTACTGGATCTCTTGCTGTCGCTTGAGGCTCAAGTAGCATCAATTGTGCAGGGGGCCCTATATCAGTTTTGGTTGTGGCCCAACTGTGCCCATATCTAGACAGGGAGAGCCTAACCTATGTTGTCTATGCTCTACTAATCACTAGGTTAGATTACTGCAATGTGTTATACATGGGGCTGCCTCTGAAGATGGTTCAGAAACTTTATCTGGTGCAGAATTCACCAGCCAGGTTGCTCACTGGGGCAAGATGGTTTAAGCATAGAATGCCAACCATGGGCCGACTGCACTGGCTGCCAGTTATTTTTCAGGCCCAATTCAAAGTGCTGATTTTGACCTACAAAGCCATGAACAACACGTCAAGGACCATCTCTTCTCATATGCACCTTTCCAGTGATCATCATCTGAGACCCTTCTTTGTGTACTTCCTCCACAAGAGGTCCAGAAAGCACCACCAACATGAGCGGGCCTTTCTTGCAGTGGATTCCCACTTGTGGAATGCTCTCCCTAGGGATGCCAGGCTAAAACATTCCTCTTCTCCCAGGCATTAGGCTAATTTAACAATCTATGGCTTTTAAAACTATGGGGAGGGGGTATTGTTTTTGTTTGTTATTATGCTATATATTTTTTGTGCTTCTATATTGTAAACCGCTCTGTGATCTTTGGGTGATGGGCAGTATAGGAATTTAATAAAAAGTAAAATAAAATACAGTTTTATTACCGTATTTTTCGCTCTATAAGACGCACCAGACCACAAGACGCACCTAGTTTTTGGAGGAGGAAAATTTTAAAAAATTCTGAATCTCTCTTACTGTTCTGGCTTATGGGATAGCTGTGCAGCCTGCGTTCGCTCCATAAGACGCACACACATTTCCCCTTACTTTTTAGGAGGGAAAAAGTGAGTCTTATAGAGCAAAAAATACGGTAATTTGTGATAAATACCTAATACAAAAAAAGGATAAGTATAGGCACAGTGATACAGCAAGCTGAAGCAGTATGCCGTGCTTTGGAGATGGCAGATGCAAAGACTTCTGTGATTACAGGGACACTCTGGTTGCTACATCATTCCCCCCCCCCCCCAATACATCTGGGAATCACATTTGCATCCGTGTGCAGTTCACAGATGTATACAAGACTTGTTTGGTGCTAATAAGATCACAACATCCCCATCTGCTTCTACTCAGCTGATTGCTTAGTGTGTTTTTGCTTCAGGTAGTGCATTTTCAAATCACATGCACAAGGTCTCTGAACCAAAGTAACTATTCTGTAACTTCCTAAGTGTGTTTCTTGAAATTTGAATACTAAATAATTTATTCAAATGAATGATAAATTTCAAGCAATCTGTGCTCATATGCAGGACATGTTGAGGTATAGTCACCTAAACAATGTCTTCAGAACAGTTAAAAAGCATTTCTGAAAACTGGATAATAACTGGAACAATTACCAAATAGTGGCTGACATAACAAAATTTGGGGTAAATTTTCAACTAATGTGGCTCATTTTATGGTGCATTCCATCAATGACTTATTCTCTCACAAAACCCATTCATTAAAAAAGGAGCTGGTGCATGGTGATGCTGTTTGGAATGGTATCTTTGTGCAGAATTTGAAGCTTTGTAGTTTGTGGTTTATAATTTCAGAGGCAAGAGGAATTGTTGCAATGCCTTTTTGGAAAAAAAGACATCACCAAGGGAGGAGAGTTCCAAAAATTTGGAATTTTTAGTTAGCACCAAAAAGCAAAATAAAAGTCAGACCTAAAAATAACAGTACCACATCCAGTCATATCACATTTTAGAAGCTACACGATTTCATTTAAGAAATTTATAGTACAGTATTTGTAAGTAGAGCAAAAATTCCAAGCTTTGCAAACCCTTTTGAGTAACCAGCTTTCCCAGAAAAACAGTACACTGCCAGTGAAATGATGGATAATTTTTTGTAATACATGACTAACATAACTATTAAAGCCTTTATTTAAGATACATCTGCCAGAAAGTGTTGGAGACATCTCTATGACATGTTGTCTACAATATTTCATGTTCTTTGTGTTTGACTCTGGGTCCAAGATTTAAATGTAAATGGAACAAAATATAATGCTCCACCATCTCTTAAGAGAATGGAAGTTGTAAAAAAGTATTTTAGCACTTAATGTGCATCAGGAAGACATGTTGAAATTGACCAAAATTTGATTCAGGAACTCTGCTGTAGAACTGATGACAGTTTTGCTAAAGTTAAAATCTTGTTACAGCTGCCTAATGTGAAATTCAGCACAAATATTTACCATTCCCTGATAGTTCTGAGTAACTGGAACAGATTTTTTTTCAGAAAAATGGCAAAAGCGTAATAGCCTTTTCTATGCCCATCAGGAAGAGGCAAAGGTTCCATGTTCAGTGCAAACAAACATGATTGATTCAGAGTATCTTATCTGTGAAGTTTGTGCTGGAATTGTCTCTGAAAGAATTCAGATAGCATGAGCCACACTGTACAAGTCATTAGTGGGAAATCTGTATGACAACTACAAATAGTCCTGCATTAGTGTACTTTTTTTTTAGTACATTTTCTATGAATGACTGGCCTCCTCAAACTACATGTACATCCTGTTATTCTTCTCTTTCCTCTTAAAACGGCCATTATGAAGCAAAAATTGTGTGCCAAGGATATCTATTATAAGATGCATCTGCTTCTTTGGCAAACCCAGCCTATAGTATTGGTGGCGCTGGGATTGTTGCTAGGTTGTTTTGTCACAGGATTAGACCACAGATGGATTTTCTGGCTAACACAGAATCTGGCTTGTTTCTATTTTGTTCATGCTTGGAGGTGGAAAAATAATTTTCTGAATATACAGTGATGAAATTGCACCTATGCACAAAACCTTTGCCAGCCTATTTATTCCTATAAATTCCTCACTGACGTATTAGTATAACTTTGTTAAATTGTATTAATTGTTTTGATGAATTTGTTGTTGTTGTTTGCTTTAAGCTGTTTTTGATATTACAGTGATTGCAATGTTTGTTTTTTACTGCTATTGTGAGCCGCTTTGAGCGCAACATAGCTCAGTTGGTAGGGCATGCAATATTCAATCCCAGGTTCATGGACAAAAAGATTCCTGAATTGCAGGGGGTTGGACAAGATGACTCTTGTGGTCCATTCCAACTCTACAATACTGTTATTAATATGCAGTATCTGAAGGATCACCTTGCTCTATAGAGCTTGCTTGATTATTAAGATCTGCATCCAAGGCCCCCCTGGAAGTGTTGCCACCTGCAAAAATGGCAAGCACCCTGGTTGTGCCATCCCCAGGGACCCTCAGGTGGCACCAAATTTGGTGGTGCAGTAAGCACTATTTAAGGCATATTTATTTTCTCCTTTAATGAATGCTTTTATTTCTGCTGTTTGTCTTGTGTTGTGGCTGCTTTCCTTCTGGTTTTTAATCTGCTGTTTTTATTGTTGGTGCTAGTTTTTAAATGGTAATTGATGTTAGCATTTTTAGAGTGGTTTTATTTGTGTTTTGCTAGCCATCTTACAGGGAAATCCTAACCATACCTTTTCAGAAACATATCTACTTAATTCTACTCCAGGTAACTGGAGATAGAATTGCAACCTTAGAATCAATCTCTTTAAATAAACACTCAAGACTGGCAAATGTCCCTTCTGTGAACAGAAGAGGTTGAGATCCAGCAGCAGCTCACAGGGGAAGAATACAAAGAGAGGCCATTCACACACACCCCCACACACCCCCACACATACCATACCCCCCTGGAGTCCTGTACACCATTTCTCACTTTGTTCCTAAGAGTTGCTCAACCCTATGGATAATAAGGTTTTACAGGGTACTGCAAGAGGAATCACTGAAAATCTTCTGCCCCATCCTCCTCCAGCAGCATTCCACAAGCAAAGTTCTACTCATCAGGAACACTGTATCCAAGCCATACAATTCCTTTGAAATTTTGAAAATTCTGTTTTACTATGAGGTACCATGTTCATCTCTTCCTGGTTTTCCCTTCATAATTATGAGCCATAGTTAACAGCATGGCACGCAAACCTCCCCTTTCTTGGTGACCATTGAATTTGCAACACCTGCCAAGTGGAGAGTGCTTCAAATTGCTCCCAGTAGCAGTGGGAATTCTACAAGCAGACTGTAGTCCACAAAAGCTTCTGCCATAATAAATCCATTAGTCTTTAAAATATAACAAGGCTGAAGCACACTAATGTGGCTACTATGCTCTCTAGAAGCTGGTCAATTAGAATATTTGGTGATGTGTACCTGTTTTGTTTTGTTTTAAAAAAACTTTGCTAATTTTATCTGGTGGTGGTGTTTTATATTATTTTATGTACACAGCTTAGGTTTTTTTAATTAAATGGTTTACACCTTTTTTTCTAAATGAGCCAAATACAAATAACATAAATTCTAATAATTTGAAGCTGTGCTAGGTGACAGCTTAATAAAGCATGGACTGTGAGGTACAGGGGGCAACTGAATTCGAATCCTATAAATCACGAGTGGCTTTCAACTCACAACACAGGGATTTTCTCCACTCTGCACTCACATATGAGGCTGCTGCTGCTGCAGGGAGAGGAGACGTGAGCCTATGGAAATCAGGAAAAGAACATGAAAAAACTTGAACAAATAAATAAAAGACAGGAGTGCTTTCTGCTCACACAGGTTCCTCTTAGTTCCATACTAGTGAGTATCTAATGTGGTAGTCTGTCCTTGGACAATGAGGGTGCTTGGCGTATCTGTGGTTAAGGATTTAGTTGGTTTATCTTTAAACGTGTTAAACCTTTCAGCCCTAATGTAAACACTGCCTCATAAGTAGAAGCTAAAGGGGGGGTGCTCCTCCTCCTCTATTTTTAAAACAAACCAACAACCCCAAAACATTTTTTTAAAAAAACAACACTTGATATCTGCATCAAAACAACTGGATAAAAAGTTACTAGAGTAAAGTTGTTACTACTTCTTTCAGTTCTTAAAAATGCTTTCTAGCAGGAAGTAGTTACCGTGAATTGTAGTGGTTAGATTGCAGGATGAAGTGTGGGGCAACCCAAGCTTAAGGTCTCACTTTGCCTTGAAGCTTTTGAAAGGCCACACCTCTGCTGCCCACGTGTTAACTCAAGCTATATACAAAAACCCTTAGTTGCATACCAAATGGAGTAAACTGATGAAGTGATCTGGCAGCATTTAAGTGAAGGGCAATTACTACTTTACTTCAGACCTTTGTTCTCAAATTCAGGGGCATTTTGGACATGCAGACACTCACACTAATTTAGGTATCTTGGGCAAAATGCTTCATCTCATCTTATATTTAAAAACTACACCTGCTGGTCTTTGTACGTCAAGACACTGGCTTAATGAAAGACACAGCAGTTAAGTGGATTAAAGCTGATACTTCACGTTTAATTCCTTGTCGCAAGCTGAATGCCAATGGCAAGATTGTTCAGATCATCCAAATATTCAGCTAGTACTTCATTCTGAGACAATTTCCCCATAGTGCAGACTCTCCTTCAACCAAATCATATATTAGATTACTTGGGTACTGAAAACAATCTCCTTACCAAAGTTAAGAAAATACAATTAGCCTTTATATCCAGCTTATTAAATGTAATAAACTAGCATTTGCTTTTGGAGAATGGTAGATTACTATCTGTCCATGCTAGTATGCAACGTTTCAGATTTAATTCCCTAGTAAGGGGCAGGAGTCATAAATCATTGGCTAATTAACTTGAATCTATTACATCTGGACATCTAACATTGCCTTCTTTCTTTTTGGAAGAAGGTGGCCTCACTCTAGTGACAAGTTAAGTCTGGTGCATCCTCCTAACATCTATTGCAGGTTAGGTATACAGAGCATAATTGTGTCTGCGGTCTTAGCTTTACTACAGATGTGTGATGGTTTTCTTACATTTTTAACTGCTGTGGCTTTAAAACCCTGGAAATGAATGGCATACTGTGAAGCATGCTGAGAATATTGTTAGACCTCTAGACCACAGTTCAGGGTACAGAGTGGCAATCTTGTGCACCCTATGTAGGAAGCAGTGCTAGAAGCTAGTCAGGCACCAGGCACATTTTGTGACTGGCATAGGTCCAATTGCAATCATGTGGCAATCCCTGGATGCCAAGTTGGCGACTGGGGAAAGCAAAAATTCACTTAGAGAAGGATATGAAATATTTACCTTGAAGCTTGAATTTATTTTGTTCTGGATTGTTTTATTTTCTGTTTTAATGTGTTCTAAAAGATTTGTTCTTTGAGATTTGTTCTTTAAAGTATAAAGCAGTATAGAAATGAAAATAATAATAATAACAATAATAATAATAGTAATAGTAATAGTAGTTTCAATCGTAAAAAAACCCCAACAACCTGTGCCTAGACATTTGATTGTGGCGACCATAACCCTAGGTTTAAGGTGCCATTTGGCGATTAAATTATTTATCTGAGTTTCTAACACTGGTAGGTAGTTGGCTTCATTTAGACCAGTGAGACTTACTTCCAAGCAGGTTATGCAGAGGATAGCACTGTAAAACCTCTAAGCAAATAAGCATAGGATTGCATTGCATGTCTTGTACAGGAAGATGCATCCTTAAGACAGTCTGCTTCTGTTCAAAGGCCAAACTAGGGCAGTCGTGTGTGTTTAAACATAACATGGTCCTCCTCAATAGTTTAAAAGGGGGCATGTGTCTTAAGCAAAAGGGTTGTCCAGATTAGGAGAGCTGAACCATCCCCCTCAGCTTGTTCTTCTATGTGCTGGACACTGGTGGTGGAGCAAGTCCCTCTACCAGCAGTACCCGGCGGTGGTTAGCGAACTGTTGCTGCAGTACCAAGGGGCCGCTGCACCATGCAGATGACTCCTTTTCCTTGATTATGCAGTTCACCAATATTAACTAGGCGCTTTCCACAAAGTGGGACTTGGGATAATATAGGATAATATTGACAGTCTTCCCACTCCTGCCCTATTGTGTGTCCTAATGCTCCCATCCTCCAATTTATTGCACATGTTATTTTGGATAAGGCTCTTCTGCAAATCGGCCTCACTAGTGTTGAAACAGGACTCAGATTTACTTTGTATATTTCTTTATAGATGATTTTTTGGAACAAAATTCTTTCATCTTAATGAAACCGTGTTATGACATTCTAACCACTATCCCATGGCTACAAATATTTCTTGAGATATTTAAAAATGAAATGTATGACTGACTGCTGTGCTGTGGAAGTGTGTGTGTGTGTGTGTGTATAGGCGGGGAGATGTGTCTGCAGTATTAGAAATTTCCATGCCCACTTCAACAATTGAGTAGGGGTGAATGCCAGCTCCCTCGGCCAGTAAAGCGCCGCAACCCCAGAGTTGTCCATGACTGGACCTAATGGTCAGGGGTCCCTTTACCTTTTTACAGTAGAAACTGGTTCTAATTTCTTATTCTTCATCCCACTTACTTGGGTTCAGTTATCAAAGTAATTGGCTTTCAGCTGCTATTTGTACAGTATATGCCATAGAAATGTCCATAGGGCTCTTTAGCTTTAGGTACATATATCAGTATTTCTCAAATTTTAAGTAGTCATGGGAGAAATTCAGCATAGCAGTTACAACAATCATTCTGTCAGCACACACTTTTCAGCTTGCCAGATGGAATGAGCCCCCATTCCAACATACACTAGTTCTCCCAAGCCAATTTTTTTTGGGGGGGAGGCATCTTGGGTACAAGTTGAGGAAACCAGGGGAGGCCCCATTGCACTAATGGAAGCCCTTGTGCAGGCTTTAACCAGTGGAACTATTCTGCCCATAGTGTCCATAAACATTTAATTGAGTTGAAATATGTCATTTTTAACACAATTTATAGTCTCCTCTCTTAGGGCATAGCACTAAGCCACTAGGTCTTTTCAGGGTTCAGACAGTACCTAAACATTGTTTAAACATTGCTTAAAACAGTACTTATGAACAATGTGTTTGGTACTCTTGGAATTAAGACTTTCAGTTTTTCCATTGCCAAACTTTCATGCTTTGTCTGTGCAGCTGGCTTAGACTTCCAAGCACCAGTGTTTTTGAAGATCTCAAGTCTAGGGCACAGTCCAACTCAAGTCAAACTCTTGGTTTCATTCATTTAAGTTGGAGTGATTTATTCATCTTCTTTACTCTTTCCTTTGAGCTTAAAACTGCTTAATTTTGGTTGGAACATTTGGCTCGTCCTCTAAACGTTTTCCCTCATTTGGTAATATAAATATTTGCTGTAGAAATAGTGGTTGCCTTTAATATGCTGAGTGGTTTATATATACATTCTTTGTTTCAACATTAAAAATCCAAGTTAATTTTATAACTAGGAACACATGCAGAAAATATGACCTAATTTGATGCCTGCTCTTCTTGTCTGTGGGTGTGAAGATCATTCACATTCATATTGCATTGTATATTTTATTTTATGCATTTAACATAGTATTTGCATATGGGGGAGGAAAGTCACTCTAGTATTACTCAAACCCAGACCTTGAGGACATGTGTGGTAACAGTCAGAAACAAGGGAATCAGTTCTTATATCGGGGTTTTCACTGCTACCAGCTAATATATTTGTTAACAGAGAGATTGTTCTTTCTGGCTTTGCTGCTGGGATGATTATTCTGACCAGAGAAAACATAGAAGAAGCATATTACTAATTTTGAAGCTTAAACCTATTTGGAGTAAACAGATTATGAGGTCCAGAATCCAACAGAAGAAAACAACATAGACATATGCTAACTAGCTTACCCCATAACTTTGGCTAGCTGTTGCTGATCCAAGAAGAACGTTCTCCATATCCAGGAGGCAGGGCAGATTACCCTTTCAAAAGCCATGCTGGTTTTGCTTCAGCAAGACTTATTATTCTATATCAGGGGTAAGCAAACCAAGGCCCAGGGGCCGGATGTGGCCCAGTCGCCTTCTCAATCTGGCCTGCGGACAGTCCGGGAATCAGCGTGTTTTTACATGAGTAGAATGTGTCCTTTTATTTAAAATGCATCTCTGGGTTATTTGTGGGGCATAGGAATTCGTTCTCACCCCCCAAAAAATATAGTCTGCCCCCCCCCAAGGTCTGAGGGACAGTGGACCGGCCCCCTGCTGAAAAAGTTTGCTGACCCCTGTTCTATATGGTTGGCAATCCAGTACACTTATGATAATGGATGCCATAAATGTGCATAGTTCAATGCAACAGAACTAAAAATGTCAACTCTTGCTTCAAGGAGCTTACAGCTAGAACTTGATGGGTGAGTGAGGAAGCAGTAGAGCAGTAACAAAAAGGAGAAGTAAATTAATAAAGAATAATTGTTGTAAATTCAGTTATATACGTATTTCCAATGAGGACTAAGCTATTCAGAGTGTTTGAACTTAAATAATACATCACCAAGCATGTACATTGCCTCTACCTGAAAAGTTTCTTCTCCCTTCCTCCTGCACAAAGGAGTGGATAACTTTCCATGATATGACATAGTGCAGTATGTTTAGGGTAGACACAAGCTCATGCTGATTTGACAGCCTTATTTTAAGTTGGAAGCTTTAGCCTGGTTAAAGAGAGACATGCTGATGATAATAGGTCTATGTTCTCTACATCTTCAGTTGTGCTTGTCTGTTTAAAGAGAAACATTCTACTTTGTACTATATGCCATCATGTGAAAGGGCAATATGATGTATTTGCACCATAATACGTGTGTCATCTCCTTGCATCCTTGCATGCTTTGAGTGACTTGCTCTGTAGGCTTCCAAGGCTGTGGAAGCAGGGATATTTGTACCACGGAGTAATAGCATCAGAACTTTTCTCAGGATGAATCGAGGTGCTGTGCAGTTCATATTGTATGTCCTAAATGAGCTCCTCTTTTCTTGCTTTATTTTTAGCAGCCCATCGTGCCTGCCCATCCAATGGCTCCTCCTAGCCCCATCATCACCAGCAGCAATAGCAACAACAGCAGCAGCAGCAACTCAGGATGGGATCAATTAAGCAAAACAAATCTTTATATTCGAGGTCTGCCACCAAACACCACTGACCAGGACTTAGTAAAACTATGCCAACCGTAAGTATACATTTCGAAAATTGAGGGATATGTTGCTAAAGTGAGAAGGTGCTTTAAGTGATTTTGTGCAGGGCATTCAAACAACCCCTAAATAAATGAATGAATGAATAAATACTGAAGCCAAGCAAGTCAAAATGGTTGAGGTTGCCCATATGCATCACCTGTATGCTGTGAAGCAACTTGTGTTATGGAGCTATTCACTTGCAAAAACTTCTTCCTCGTATATAAATATAAGGCTGTTGTTTGCAAACTTTAAAAGGGATGCTGTTAGCTCTGCAGAAATCATTTGAATAAAAACTAGTAAAACATTTGTGCTGTTCTTTTTTAGGATATTGTGTTGGGGTCTTTTTTAGGATATTGTGCCTCACATGCAAGAATGTGTATTCTCCTTATTGAAGGGATGTCTTTTACACCTCATACTAAAGAGCTGTACGAGAAAAAATTTGACTAAATCTAATTACGTTCTTTCGTATAAGCACAAAAGCTTGTTAACTTGGAAGCATAACAACTATAAGAGAACCTACATATTATAGCACTATATGTTCAAGTTCTTGGACGGGCATTTGTGGAGCAGTGGTGGCTGTTTCCTTCCACTCACAGTTATTTGGATCCAACCCTTTAAGTTTATCACTGAATCAAGTGGCAACTATGTAGATAGAACAGGCCCAGATTTGTCTAACAAAAGATATCCAGATAGGTACGGTACATGAGGCTTGGGTCACTGCAGGCAACATATGTGGGTCTATGAAAGCTAACTTCTTTCAACATGGTCCTGAACAACTAGAAGCAAATGGTTCAAGAAGATAAAAACTAGCTGGCCTTTGCCAAGTTGTCACTGTATTAATTTTATGGATTGTGGAAAGTTAAGCGTAAGCCAAGTTCTTCCCGCTAAATTTCTCTTTGGACAATGTTGTTCCCTGCTAAATTTCTCTCTCAGACAACACTGCCTTATTAATGTGCTTTTAGCAGCAATAACATACAAAGTGGTTTGATACCACAGCACCCTGTACTTGGCAAGAGGGGCAAAGTGATACAAATCTTTCCAGTTTGACTTTAAAATTACACCTAAACTGTTCATTTGTATTTCTTTTCTGGATTCTTCTTCTGGTTTCAGAAGGAGCTTTTGCTATATTTGTGTCGCTCTTACTTCTGTGTCCATTTGTTTCTGCCCCTTATTGCTTTGTCCACTGCATTCAGCTCCGTTTTGGCATAGTGCTACTGGCAGTGATAAACTTGAACATGTTTGTATTCTGAGGATTTTTTCTTCTTTTGGGAAGAACTTCTTTTGGGAAGTTGCTTGAGAGAGCTCTTATCTAATTACAGGCATGTTGTGTTTTTTACCTCCTTATTTGTAGCAGTACAGTTATAATGTTTGCATTCTTTTTTGTGCTGCTTTGGGTGCCTTTTTAACAGATTAATGTGGGGAAAGTACTTTTGCTGGGGAGACCATTTCTTGTTGCCAGTCTGTTCCCTCTTTGGGTATCTTCTATTCCTCACCTCTATTCATCTGTTCTTTCTAACGGGTGTACAGCTTGTGCTTTTCCTGCCAGATTGGAACAGACTTCTGTATAGTGTATGTCAAACACTCGCTTGGGAGAGCAGGTGTTTTCAGATGGCATTAGTGGAGCTCTCGCTGAAAGTGGGGAGGCAGGACTCTGTTTTCAATAGGTTGCCCTATTTTGAAACACAAATGTACCAGTGTTGTTTTGCTTTAGGACAGCCAAGTCCTCTCCCTGCTCTTTGAGAGACCACGGAATGATTTGAGGATTGTGCTCAATTGGACTTTTTGTTGAGGTGATTTGCAGCTAGTGCTTTGCATTTTCAAACTATCATACAAATGCTTCCCCCGGGGGGAGGGGGGCGGATATTACTGAACTATGAGCATCTCACTGAAGCAAAAGATGGATGAGGTGAATACCTATATAAGTCCCATGGTTCAGAACTTAAGAACATGTTGTACTTTGATCCAAGGATAGGAATTCTTATGCATAGCACTTTTTTGTGATGATGGCCTTTTCTTGGCTGCCCCCCATTCATTCTATAGTTGGGTGTCATAGAATAGAGATGGTGATGTTGAACTTCAGCTCCCATCATCCCTGACAATCCTTGCTGGGGCTGATGGGAGTTGGAGTCCAACAATATCTGGAGGGCCACAGGTTCACCACCATAGAGCAAAACCGTTTGTGGTAAGAACACTAGACTGCTGCTAAAACCTGATGTCCTCTGTTATCTTTACAACCCCACAATGTAAGAAGCAGTGTAACTTACCAATGCCTGTGTCAGGAGTCCATTGGTTGGCGATACTCCAAAAGAAAACTTCTTTTTTTGGCACATTTCTCTTTTTTTTAGTATTAAGTGGTGTTCTGTTCTTAAGTAGCCCTCCTGCTGCTGAAACATGGTTGACATATCTAGCTTTGAATATTCTATTCAAAATCTATTTGATTTGTTTCTTTTTTAAAATCCTGGCAAACATATGTAATAAAATATCAGAAACAAAGTTCTTGCTCAAGTTCTTCCTCTTTCTATAATGTTGCTGTTATGGCTGCCACACATAGACATTAAACTGAACTGCAATTAGAAAAGCAGCTGTTCTTATGATAATAAAATTAGTGATATAATTACGACTGCAGATCACAGTCCTCTTCCAGGATTGATGTAATAATGGACCACGGTCTCTTAAAGACTAGCTTTGTGATACATGAACCAAAGAGACTGTAAATCTTTTGGAATTGTGCCTTTATAACCCTACTTGAACTTCAGAAAGATGCACATTTAGCCTTAGAAAGTTGAACACTTTAGCACCAAGGAAGCAAAACTCTTTTTTTTGTAGTTCCAGCATAATCCAAGAGGTAGCTGAGTTGATGGCTTTATGTGCAAAACATTTAGATGTAACAGTCCAGCAATAAGCTTTTCTGCTACACATGTAGCCTACTTTTTGTAAATTTGAGTAGCACCAATAAGCTTGCAGGTATTTCTACATCATTGTTTAATTAGATGAATTGTCTTCATTTCTGCTTGGGTAACTAAATTAATAACCTTAGGTTTTCCTCATTTGCCTCCCAATTTCATGAATGCATAGTTCTGAGATAGTAATTACTACGAAATGGTGTATCCTGAAAGAAGGTATTGTTGCTTGACTACCTAGAACCCTTATGAAGAGCACTTCACATTGCCACTGTTACAGGTCTCTCTTGCCGTCTATAATACAAGTAAGAGGCTTAGTTGGTGGTGATGCCAAAGAGGGCCTTATCCATAGTAATTTCCAGATTATGAAACACATTGCCCTTGATTATGGTTTGGCTCCTACTATGGCAGTGAAAACTGGTTTGTATCAGCAGGCTTATATGCCCAGCTGGTGTTTGTCAATGTACTTTGCTTTCCCATTTCTTCTTTGGAATATTATACATGCTGCATTGCTTCTTACCTGCTTATCATTATTACATTCAAGTAGTTTAGCTTTAAGCTGATTTTGGCCACTCATAACAGCTGAAAAAGTGGCATGTAAAAAGTTAAAGTAAACAAAATTAAGATAAACACTTGAATATTTGTTACAAACTTAGCCATAAGTATGGGAAACCAGCAAAGCAGGTTTTAAAATGTATGCCAAAAACAATGGCAGCTTGGCTTGGTACCACTGATTTTTTCAGTTGATATGAGGAAAGATGCATGTAGCAAGATTTAAATGCT
Organism: Podarcis tiliguerta; assembly: GCF_965153285.1. NCBI lineage: Eukaryota > Metazoa > Chordata > Lepidosauria > Squamata > Lacertidae > Podarcis > Podarcis tiliguerta. Next base: position 31,281,383 of record NC_139534.1, read on the forward strand.
TTATTGGCAAGAAGAGCACAGAAGACCTGACCGACAGTTTCCTCCGCTTTCTGTGCTATTTCCATTCTTGTGAGCCCCATCAATAAGATCTTGTTCCTTCAAGTCATGACTGAGTATTTTGTGTAGAGGAGATCATGGTGCAGAGAATGTGCATTCTATTTGGGCTAACATGTTGCTAGTTTCAACTGAGTAAGTAACCTAATCATAATGATCACCATTGCCAATCTTGCTACTGTTCTTAATGGATTGGTGTAGTAATCTTACAGTTAAGCCTCATAATGCTGCACCTTTAGTGGCATGGCACCCACCTCTTCTTACTCACGAAGTATGCACGTGTCTCTGAACTGGCAAGATCCTCATTCTATCAGAAGAACACGGGGAAGAAAGTTTTCAGTGTTGAGTTTTATGCACAAATGCATTGTTTGTCCCCACTAGCACAGATATTTGCTTCAACATCATCTTCTCACTGCACCATGTCTCCCACTGGCTGTCCTTAAAAAAGGAGGACATGGATGCAGTTGGGAATTAAACTCTTTTTTCTCCTCCCTCCAAACAACAGCCACTGATGGGCAGGGCTGCAGATCTATGAATCTTCTCCTTGCTGGATCTTGGATTACTGAAGGGCCACAAAGAGATTGGTGTGCAGCAGTGAATCAGTCACACTTTCTTAGTTTCTGGGTGGCAAAAAAAGATACTAGTTAGAAAGTGAGGTACCTCAGCTGATTAGCAGATCTGTGTGCACTTATCCTATTCTCTGGTCTGGGAAATGGAGATATAGAAAGATCCTTCCCTTTGTGCCTAATGCATTGTTGTTGTTTAGTTGTTTAGTCGTATCCGACTCTTCATGACCCCATGGACCAGAGCACGCCAGGCACTCCTCTCTTTCACTGCCTCCCGCAGTTTTGTCAAACTCATGTTTATAGCTTCAAGAACACTGTCCAACCATCTCGGCCTCTGTTGTCCCCTTCTCCTTGTGCCCTCCATCTTCCCCAACATCAGGGTCTTTTCCAGGGAGTCTTCTCTTCTCATGAGGTGGCCAAAGTACTGGAGCCTCAGCTTCACGATCTGTCCTTCCAGTGAGCACTCAGGGCTGATTTCCTTAAGAATGGATAGGTTTGATCTTCTTGCAGTCCATGGGACTCTCAAGAGTCTCCTCCAGCACAAGAAATAATAAAATCTTTCTGCATTAATATCTGAACATGTTACCTGGCATACTCTTTGCAATTCATTAACATGCCTTGTGCATCAAAAGGAAAAAGTGCACACTACTATGTTGTAGGAACATAGGAAGAAGCTGCCTTACAGAGAATGCATCTAACTACCTTATACTACTAGAGCCATCTAGCTCAGTGTTGTCTACAGCAACAGGCAGCTGCTCTGCAGCATTTGAGACAGGAGTTTTCCACAGTCCCATCTAGAGATGCCAAGGATTGAATCTGGGACTTTGAATCTGTGATTTGCTGCTAAGCCACACTCTTTAAGTAATGCATGTTTGCATCATTTTATTTTTTTAAAAATATCCTACACAGCAGGAGTAGCCCACATGGCACTTACCAGATGTTGTTGGACTGCAGCTCTCATCAGGTGGTCGAGGATAATGGGACCCAAGAGCATAATGGCTATGCTTGCTGAACAAAGATGCTAAGCAATGTTGTAGGAATGAGACTCCGCTATTTGATGGCCTTTCAACATTAACTATTTCAGAAACCTAACCATTGATTAAGCCTTTAGAGGAAGGATTTATTTAAATTATTCCAGTACTTTTAATTTTATCATTCTTATTAAGCATCTTTAATGCCTTCAGTTTAATAATAACAATAATTTCTCCCCCTCCCCCCAATTTAATGACAGCTCTTTCTAATTCTGGAATCAGAGGAGGAAATGCTGATCTTTTTTAATTCAAATAACCCAAGGAATGAATTCCTTTGTGGTGTAAATTGTTACCACTTGGCAAGGATCCTGTTTTGATCTTGATTAATGTATTTAAATATAGTCTTATTCAGTGTTGCAGCTAATATTGAAGTGCTTGCTTTGAAGTCTTGGCTGAGTGATTATACTGGGCAGTAAGATTCAAGAGAGAAGCAACCTCTTGTTGTTCTCTCCTCTGAAATTACTGTGGCCTTTTCCCAGTAGGGTGCTCCTAACAGGGCTTATCCATTAAGCTTGTTTGTTTGTTGCTTCATTTGATATGTTATGGTTAGGCACCAACCCCAGAAGTCCCTGGATAAAACAACTTCAGGGATCACTCCAATTCTCAGAAAGGTAATGCTTCCTATTAGGCCTGGTGGGAGAAGGGAAGGCGAAGCAGCAGATAGTCTTAAATGGATATGGTGTTGGACCTGGGGTAACCAACCTGGGAGGACTCACCTCTGAGATGAGGAAGCCAAGATAAGTATAAAGCCAGCTGGGAGCACAATAGCTTTTTACTCTGGAGATAAACATATTCCTCCCCTCTATCATCAGGGAGTTGGGGTTGGCAGGTACATTAAACCTGGCTTGTTTCTGAGGCCACACTTACTGTTCAGTTCAGTATTGGTGGAGGCTTGAGAATTCCCCTTGCAGAAGGGAAGCACGCTCCACACATCAGGGTGGGAAACTGACCCTCCATATAATTTTTGGATTGCAATTCCCATCATCCTTGACCATTACCTGTGCAGAGTAGGATTGATGGGAGTTGGAGGTCCAACAATATCTGGAGGGCCATAGGCTCCCCGCACCTGCTATATACATATTAATAGATATTTGTAACCTTTGGTTATCTTGTCCTGGTGATCTACTGTTCTTTACTTTTTAATACCTTCTGATGGGGCAGGCAGAATACTGGGATTCTAATAACTTAGCCTTTTAAAAGGGGGGAATGACATACAGTGGTACCTTGGGTTACAGACGCTTCAGGTTACAGATGCTTCAGATTACAGACTCCGCTAACCCTTATCCTCGTGTTAAGAGCTTTACTTCAGGATGAAAACAGAAATTGCATGGCGGCAGCAGGAGGCCCCATCAGCTAAAGTGGTACCTCAGGTTAAGAACAGTTTCAGGTTAAGAACGGACCTCCAGAACAAATTAAGTTCTTAACCCGAGGTACCACTGTACTTTAAAAGGATACTCACCTAGGTGTGTTCAGGCACTTCTGTGTTCTCCCTCATGGTTTCCCTCATGTTTTATGCTAGCCTTAGTTTCTCCTGTTGAATCAGAGGCACTCTCCAAGTTTGAAGAAGGACCATAAGTCTGTGATAAAACAACCACTTGCAGAAGGCTCCATGATCAATCCCTGGCATCTCTAAGGTAGGGCTAGGAATGTCCCCTAGAGAGCCAGTCCCAACCAGTGTAGACTGTACTGACCTAGATGGACTCAATGGTTTGACTGGGTATAAGGCAGCTTCCCATGTTGCTCCAACCAGTCTGCTGCACAGCATTGGGGGGGGGGGGGGAGGTGCTACTAGAAAGAAAGTCAGAGCTTGGCTTAGTAGTTATTGTTACTTCATTGGAATATGTGTAAATAATGTTAAAGTCAACTCATTAATGTGCAGTTAGATTTTAAGAGAGAAAATGAAGCTATGAAAAAAGAATTACAACTTTGACTTTTAGATACTGTATCTTTTCTATTTGCTCAATTTGTATTGTGTGTATAATGTTAGTGTGATCAGTTTTGAAGGTGGAATATTTTCCTATGGAAAACTACAGTAATGGAAAAGTTTCCACCCCATATAATGGATTTCAGACCATTGTTTAGGAGGGTAATTGACTTAATTTACAATGGTTAAGTAGAAGAGCATAGGAATATAAGGGCATCAATTACTCTTCTGTCCCAATTAAACCTATTCATGTTATTTCTTGTATGTTTCAAGACCAATAGTAATGAGAGGTAGAAGAATAGCACGTGTGTTGCTCTCAGATGACATGGTCCCAGTCTCCTAAACATGGTTAGACAAAAAGAACATTGCACCATCACCAGGCCAAAGTAATCAAATTTTGAGCTTAGTGATTGCTATACTTTCCTCTTGCTAAATCACAAAAAGCAAACTATGAATTTTGCTTGTATGAATGCCACATTAATTTTTCACAATTCACTGTTCATTGTAATTGGCCCTCTTTAGGTGTCTATCTATACTATTGACCTTGCTATGCCTATTCATTACCAGAGATCCTTGGTCAGTAAAGGGTCGCCTGCAAGCTTGGATCTTATTTATTTTGTTGGATTTTTCATTTGTTTGTGTTCTGCACATTACTGTGAAACACAGTAAATTCATGATTAGCTTAACCTTTTGGCCTTGCTTTATAAAGAAAACAAAATTATTTCTGTTCTCACAGGAAGTGTGTGTGCTTGTTCTTGGTGTATACATGGCAATATTCCCATGGCTTGTGGCACCCCACAGTTGGACAGAGGTCTTTCCTATCACCTGTTACCTGAGCCTTACAACCAGTGCTATTTTTCTAGAAAAAGAGGTGTCAGAACTCACCATGAACGTCTCTCTTGTTCTCTTATAATGGCAATGATACCCACCTGAGAGGTGCCAGAACTCAGTTCTGGCGAGTTCCCTGCTTATAACTCTAAATCCTGGGGATTCAACTTGGGATGTTCTTCTTGTAGAGCATGCACTGTGCCACTGAGCCATAGTTGCTCCCACTTTGTGATCTGTTTGAGTGTTGCAGAACAGAGCCAATTACTATTTTCCTTCCACTCATAGTCCTTTGGATCCAGCCCAATGACTAGAGCATGGTGTCGTATCACATGTTTTCATGGAAGATAATATTCTTAAAATAATTAAAGGATGCTTTGATCTGTCTTGCCAGGCTCTGTCTTCTGTCTGGTGGAAACTTTCACATTGAAACTTCTGTAACTAAAACTGTTGCTTTCCTCTCTGTAAACCAGTAACAGATCTTATAGTCATGATTAGGAAATGCACTTTGATGTGTTTGTTCAAAATGTCCTAGAGATGACACAGCCATAATACACTTAATTCCCTATTCTTTGATTAGCATACCAAAATGCACTCCCAATGTTGAAACAACTAAGTTTAATTTTGACCAAAAAAATCCCTGTTCAAGGCTAAAATAATGTGTGGGTTACTGCATTTCCGGTTGGATTTTGGACTACACAGGCTGGTACCCAGTCTCTACAAACAGGAGGAAAGAAACATTTCCTGACTTCTAAAGCATTTCCCTCCTTTCCTCTTGTTTGCATAGCCTTCATTTCATTTCCTATGCCAAAATTATTGCACAGCTGAACTTTTCCATAGCAAGCTTTGCATACACAAGACAATTTAAATGTCATGGGCTGGATCCAAAGATGGGTTAGCAAAAGAAATCTGGCACTGACACAAATTGTTATGAAACAACCAGCAAAAGGCATTGGCTGCATTCACACATCACAGTAAGCCTTCAACCATGATTGGTAAGCCAAATTTTGTTCTTTGATCAAGGTTTGTTTAAATTTAGACATACTGCTAAGCCAGACTTTTGTTTCCTTTGCAAGCTAATAGGAAGGACCAAAGTGGATACAATTCACTTATATGCACTACTTCATGGTATATGACTTCCCATGATGTGCAAACATGGCCATTGGGTGACACAGTGCAAGAGAATTCATTCTTCAAACTTATAAATCTTAATAAGGCTGATTTTGGGGGTTTTGTTGTGTATTTTGTGTTTTTGTGTTGTGAACCGCTCTGTGGTCTTCGGATGAAGGGCTGTATACACATTTAATAACTGAATTAAATTATTAGTATGCATAAATACTTCATAGAAAACAACCATGAACTTTAATTTTCTTTGAAACCATGAAGCATAAAGTTAGATTTACCTGGTCCCTGAAGGGTCAAGCTTCATAGTAACACAGAAGCACAATTTAAAACATTTTTTTTTAAAGGATATAATTATTTTTATGTTGTGAAAATAATTGGGCCCTCTTCAAGTCTTTGAACAAAGTCATCTCACAGGTACATGCAAGCATATGTCAAAACGCTCCAGAATAAAATTCCACTTTGCTTTTGAAGTTCTACTAACGCTGCTGGCCACCAGGTGATGTGGACATTCCTATCACAGTGGGATGCACATCTTGCTATATCCCTTTCCTCCAGCACTACAGAGCCTTTTGGGAAAACACATGCAGGGTCATGCTTTGACACTGATGTCAGTACTTTGAATGAGACTGAACTTCTGTCTTTGCTTCTGCTCCTCCTCTCATGCTTCCAGAATGCTTTGTCCACTTTCCCTAAAGGAATAGCATCCCCATTATCTATAGTTATAGGCCTAGTCCATTTCTCTGTCCTAAATTATCCATCTTTGGGAAAATGGCATCCTTGTCATTTATACACATATATACACATACTTCATAATAATGAATTGGCACTTGCATTGGAATGCCATTTGCTCAGTGCTATCCATAATCTTATCAATAATTCGTAAAATTCTATCCTTATCTTCTCCTCTGATTATTTGTTGCAAGCCTTCTTTCCTGTGCACCTCTTTGGTTAATTTATCCATTGCAGCCCAGTTTTAACATGTTTTAATAACCATTCCCAAATTGTGGTTGATTGGGAATGTTTCCAATGTCTTGCCCATAATTGTCTTAACAGAAATCAGTGAGTTTCGTGAACAGTTTCATAGGGCTTGGTAAATCTGTCTTTGTCACATTAAATGATATCAGTAGGCTATGAACCAAATGTGAGAGATGCTGTCTTGAGATACGGCGCAGTATTTGTTGCTCATACACCTGAGCCTGTTGGCATCCCCATCAGATATGAAGATGATCTGCTCCAGATGTCTTACATTCTAGCATTTGAATTGAATGATTGAGGATATCCTATTAAGTTGCACTGGTGTTCTAAGAACCACTGAAGCAACAGTTTATACTGTATTTGCAGACTTAATGGCATTGTCTTAATAGAATGAAATATGGGGAGCCATGTTTGTTCCGTAATGGGAATTCCAAGATCCCATTCTCTTTGAATTAATGCTGATTTTGATTAAGAGTACCAATTAACAGTAAAGTAAGTCCTATTATATTCAGTGGGGTTTATTCCCACATAAGAGTGCACAGTGTGACTCTCCTCTGACTTTTCCTAAAGGGGGAGGACATACTTATGAAAGGTCATTGACATCGGTGAAGGTAATTGAGAATGACAGACTTACAAAATGTAGTTTGAAAGTGAATAGAATAAATTGAACACTGCATAAACAAAATAGGGTGAGTCCATTTTAGCACATGCGACTGATAGCAAAAAGGTGAAGAGTGAGAGTTGAGTCTTTAAAGTTGTCTACATTTCTTACGTGTTCCTTGAAATACTCTGTGCAACAGATCAGCTTCTACATGTGCTGCAGAGGTTAGAGTTTGTTGTTTAGTAGCTCAGATGAAATTCTTGCTTGAGCTATCAAGCTCACTGGGTGGCCTTGGATAAATTGCAGTGACTCAACCTACTTGCCTCATAGGGTAGTTGCTGTGGTTAACAAGAGAGAACCCCAGCTACATCACATGGAACTTCTTAGAAGAAAGGTGGGGTGATAATGTGCCATAGTATTTCAGCCACATGCTACATACTTGACAAAATGTTTCCCTTGGAGGATTTGAGCATGAGTTATTGAAGTCAGCATTTGTTGTTCTTGACTTGTCTAGATGCTTCCATTGTAAAAGGAATAGTGCAGGGATGTGGCTGCTCATTCACTTTTTTTTTCAAGTGAAGAGAAACTGGTTTGACTTGTATTTCTTGTGTGATGAACACATTCCAAGACACTATGCTTATTAAAGTATTTAATTTAAAGTAAAGTACCTTGAGTGATGTTACTTAAAAGTGATCTGGACTTGAACAGAGCAGAAAGAGTTGCACATGCTGCTGTTCTATTGTGTTACATGCAGTAGAAAGTATACTTACATATACAGCCTTCCCTTCCCCTTTTTTAATGAAAGGGTTGTAGAATGTGAAACAATCCATAAAGATTTATAGAGGAAAAATATATAATTATGAAGCTCAAGAAGAGGTGTGAAAATGTTAGCTATAGGGGAATAAATGAAAGAACATATAGAAAATGTATATGTAATAAATCCTTATTTACATTATATATGTACACACACACACTAGGGCTGTGCGATAAATCGCCATATTGTTAAATACCGGTATTGAAATAACATTGTGATAAGTGTTTTGACAAGGCAATATACCTGTGAACTAAAGTTGGAGACTTGACAGCTTCCCAGGGGGTAGCTCAGCTGAACAGATATTTTACAGATAATTTGCAGATAATTTTCAGGCACCATGTCTCCTGCTTTGTTTGCGCTCTCCCTCCTCCCTTCCTAACTGGAAGTGGGGCTTCTGCAGCTTCTGATTGGCTACAGAGGCCGCAATTTGGTTTTTGAACATTTTGGAAGTTGAATAGATTTCTGGAACAGGTTCCATTCGACTTCCAAGGTAAGATTGTAATCATTGTTGACTGCTAAGGATCCACATCACCGTAAAATATTTCATGATGATTATTTTATTTTATTTTTTGTATTTGTATAAAGCTGCTTCAAGACTGAATGTGCCCAGTTAAATAAAAGTATTGCTGTGATGATTGGGAATGTGGTTTGTATAATAGTCTTTAATAGACGTAGATCATGTTGTTTTGCTTCCAACTTATTTTTTAAAAAACTAACTGAAGAGAAAGGTGGGATGTAATCATGCTTGTTTATGGTAGCAGGGAGCTCATGAAAAATACTAAAGGTTGGAGGAAATTCCAAGTGTCTAGGAGTGGGAAAACAAAATGCATGGATCTTCTGCTCTTCTCAAAACCAACACATTCTGTGCAGAGAAGATAGATAGTGATAGAATCTTCTAAAGAAATTGGCTATTAATTTTTTGAGAACATATGTACAACCATCTGTGAAAAAAAGATGCTGGCCATATATTTGATTTGATTTATTGTATAGGTTTGTGGGGTTTCAACAAAGCCATTTTTAAATATACTTAAAACATTACTTCTGAGCAACGTTGAACAGTCAGATTCCTCTGGTCTGCACCAGTTCTAGGTCAGCTTCTAGGTACCAGCCATGGTTGGAGGCAGAAATGCTTCTGAAAATTGGTTGCTGGAAACCAAAGGGAGGGGAGGAGTTCTCTCCTGCTCAAATCCTGCTTGCAAGTTTCCAACATGCATCTGTTTGGTTGCTGTACAAACAGAATGCAGGACTAGATGGGCCATTGGCTTGATCCAGCAGGGCTTTTCTTAGGTGAGATAATGTTAGCAGAAATGAGAGGTGGTAGCTGACGATGTGGACATGAGATTACCAGCTGGTGACTTGAGCAGTGGTGGAGGGCAGATAGGTCATCATGGTGCAGGCACATAGCTGCTTATTGGCCAGCAGCATCCCATGTGGGCATGGACCTATGACATAGTAAGTCCAGGTCCATGTGGGGTACATTGAGCTAGTCAGTAGCTGCTGCTGACCTGGCATCTCTTGCCTCCAGTCCCCCACCCTCCAAAAAGGGCACGATTTCTTTTTAGGAATGTGTGCTGCTCCTTTGTAGATTTTTTTTTTTTAAAGCAAGAAGTATGTGTAAGTCCAAAAAGTGGACTCCTCTCTAGTTCATCATCTCCAGATATATATGCACAAAATGGCGCCATAAACGTGGGTTACAGTCGCCATAATGGAATGTCTAGGCGCCGTTTTTGTTTGTTTTGGTTTTCCAGTGGACTTTATTATTATTATTATTCATTTCATTTCTGCACTGCTTTATATTTTAAATAAAAAATCTCAAAGCAGTTTACAACACATTAAAACATGAAATAGAACAATACAGAATAAAACCCTCCTTTTTATGGCAATGAATGCTTTATGTCTGCTTGGCACTGTGGAGACTGTGTACTCCAATTATGTATTCCAAAATACATAATAATTTATTTTAATTAAATTAAATTCCTTTAATTAAGGAATTTTAAATTGTAAGTACTATATTGTATAAATGAACTGTACTTTTACTTTCCAAACATGATAATGTTATGACAAACCAAGTGGCTTTTGATCTGTAAATGATGTTAAAAATGCATATTTTCCTATTTTCTCGAAGATTTCCATTCCTACACCCTACAAACCGGGGGGGGGGGCGGAAATGCCCCCCTGGTTTCAAAATTTCTATAAATGTTATACATCTGCACCTAGCATCTGAAAGGAAACTACCACCCCTGTATTACTGGCCTTCATCACCCTTGGAAAACTTGAAAGTGGGTATTATTATGCCACTAGATAAAATATTTTTTAAAAAAGTTTATTAGCTTCTAGCCCTGAAAACACAGGTTTGTGTTGCAGGAATGCAATGGAGGAGTTCTTACTGTGAGTTCATATTTTTAGTCTACATATTCCTTGATAAATAAATTTATTAGGAAATAAAGGACAATTTTATGCTGTGTTGTATTACTGTACCTTATTGCAGTGTACTATAAATCTAAAGTGCAGCTTTCATGCAACAGCCACACGAAACACATGTCTTAGAGCACATAAAACTAAACAGGCTTCACTCTGCTTAGAGCCCAGATCTTGAGACGAATTGATGGACCATAAGAAGGACTTTTCCTTCTATCAAGTTGGACCATTTTTCCATCTAGCTACATAATGTCTATACCAGGGGTGGACATTCCCTTCAAATGTTGTGGACCATACCTTCTCTCTACAACTCTCAAGTATCAATTCTGAAAAATGGGAACAAAAAATCCAAAATGAAATGCTTTGGAGTGCTACAGATAAAATTTAAGGACAAAGGATAGAATCCAGCTGTTCTGGTCCACAAATGCTGTATTACATAATATAAAGGAGTTGAAGCATGCAGTTCCCCCACCTTCTGTTTAATAGAAAGTAGGCACAGTGGGTGCCACTATTGCTGGTCTGATGCAAAGCCCTGTTGTGTACTCAGGTCACTGCAGCCATGGGTAGGACTGGGTTGTTGGGCAGTATATTTTTCCTTTTTGGAGGTTAAAGCAATTGAGTAAATGTATTTTCACAAGTGCAGGGTTGCACAGTAGTACTGCAGTTTCATTCTTAGTACTGGAATTTTGTAAGCGTAACTTCTGCTTTCTTCCTTTTATGAAAAAAATTTTTAGATATGGGAAAATTGTGTCTACGAAAGCTATTTTGGATAAAACGACAAACAAATGCAAAGGTATGTTCCTTGTTAATTCTTTTTCAATTTTTGATTTAATATCCTTTAAAATTTGCTTTAAACACACACACACACACAAATGGTCTTGCCATGCATTACTCTGGAGCATTTGTTCCCTAGTAGGTCTGGAATGTACCCAGCCCTACAAACAGGGTGCCAAAACTTCAGATGACTTCAGTCAAATTTAACATGCATGGCACTGTTTGCCATTTAGCCTCAGCTTCAAAGAAGAAAGGGAGGTTTGAAATGCTTCCACCCCCCTTAGCCTGCCGAGATGCGAACTCTTTACAAAGGACCATTTGACAGCAGAAAGTATCTGAAAAGATTACATATTGTGTAAATTGGCTTTATTAATTAGAACGAAGTAGTGTTAAGCAGTTCTTAATTGCATGTTCCAATCCTCTAATTGTATTTGTGTTCTGTTTCTTTTTGAATATAATGGAGCAGGGGGGAAAGGGTTTCATTTTCACTGACATAATTATAGCTGGGGGAGAAACAATAAACTTCTTTCTGAGACACCGGGTGCATTAATTTAGTTTGGTGACCTTCAGTGTAATTATGATTAGATCATTTCCTAACAGAATGAGTGGTGGGTGGAATGTAATGGCAAACACTGACATATCAGGTTGCAGCCCCTTTTTCCAAAAGGGGAGGAACACCACTCTTAAGCACAGGAAAGCATCTGCCAACTTAGCAAGGCTAATATTGACTCCCTCCACGATTGGGGACAAAGTTGACAAGCAAGAACAAAGAAAGTGAAAGCTCATCATTAACCGAACCCAAACATTTTACTCAAAGGCTGATGGTAAAAAGCCAGTTATTTTAGAACACATACAGAGGATTTTAATCTCAAAAGAGATTCTATTAATTGGATTTGTCCACATTATTTTCATGCTGATGCTAAACTTAATGCTCAGTTGTAGCCAGTGTTTGAAAACAGGAATTACTTAAACTGAATTAGGCTGCAGTCCTATACCCATTTGTGGGAGTGTCCCAGGGACTTCACCTGAATAAACATGTATAGGATTGCAGTGCTGGGATGACAATGTACCTTTTCTGTGGTGGTCCCCAGCCTGTGGAATGACCTTCCCACCAACATACAGCAGGCAACTGTAGAGAGCTTCTACTTACTCAAGCTTCCGCAGGCCTTTGATACTAGTCAAATGAGTCCTGCTTACTACAGTTGTCATATGTTATCATTCTTCTTTATTGGATTGTTTTGTACTTAATTGCTGTGCAGCAATCCCTCATTTCATGTGAGGGGTCTCTTCCCAGGAGGTTGTGGGGACCATCCAGAACAGTGTGGAAGATGAGTGCAGAAGCTGCACAAACCGTCTCTCTTTCTCTTTCATTAACAAAGGCATATGCCAGAACAAAGACTCTTCTGCAAATGGAAAGACTCCATTTGCAGAAGGCCACTACAGTCGTACCTTGGAAGTCGGACGGAATCCGTTCCGGAAGTCCGTTCAACTTCCAAAATGTTCAGAAACTAAATCACAGCTTCTGAGTGGCTGCAGGAAGCTCTTGCAGCGAATCAGAAGCCGCAGAAGCCCCGTTGGATGTTCAGCTTCTGAAAATAGTTCGCAAACAGGAACAGTCACTTCCTGGTTTGTGGCATTTGGGAGCCAAAATGTTCGAGAACTAAGCTGTTCAAAAACAAGGTTACGACTGTAGTGGAAACAACATAGTGTCTTCATTTTTCTTAAGAAAGAGAATAAAACGTAATCTTACTTAAAATATCTAAATATATTAAATATATATTATATCATATATTACTTAGAATAATAATATAATATTGGGGGTATCCAATGAAGTAGCTCTGTAAGCACAAGGACTTTGCACAGTGAAAATTCACCTCCCACTCTTATCCCTGTGTACTCCCTAAATCTGTTCTGGGGTTTCCCGCAATGCTCCAGAGCAAAGTTGGGAATGTCACCCTAGGAGAAGATATGGAGGGAAAGTTGACTTTCTCCCTTTTAATAAAATACTTAATTTCAAACATTTCTGATAGTTGGGGAAATGCGCTATAGTAAAAAACAATACAATGCACAATAAAATTAAAATCCAAACACAATCTATATTCCAAATAAATTAAAACTTGTAACAATGGGCATCAAAGGCTGACAAAGGCGAAAGTAAATAAAAAAGTATTCAGCAACTGAACTAGCATTGGCATATGCCTTATTGCTCAGGGAAGGGTATGGGTGCCGCCACCGAAAAGACTGCTTAATCTCCTCTGTTTTACCACCATGACCATCATCAATAAAGAACATATAATAAATTGCAAAACAGTCTCTTTAATTTAGTATATGGGTGCACTCCCAGTTGCCATGTAATCCTTGACTGGGTTTAATAAAGATTTCCAGATTCCCATCTAGGATGACTGTGATGAGAGTGTCCACCCAAGCAGACAGCATGCATTCCTCCTTTTAATTTAACTGCATGTAGTGAAAATCTGCTGGTCTGCACAAAGCACTAAAAACCATGAGCAAGCTTTAATGAGCTCAGACACATCCTCTTCTTCACATCTTCCTGCATGGCTGCATCTTCCTAATTTACTTTTAGTTTCAAAGAATATCCACTTCGTATTACACCCTGGTTTACAACAACCAATGATTAGTTGCTAAATAAGCCAACTTCAAACCATGGTTTATGAAGCTGGCTTGTTGTAACAGCCTGTTGCTTGTTTTAAACCAGGATTCTTGGTTCATGCATATTGCTCACCCATGGTTCTTTCAAACTAGTCTTGGCCATGGGGTGAAGGGGAACATGTAGGCCCTACTCTTTGCTGAATCTCTCAGAAGCTTGCCAACATAAGCACTGAACCATGGCATGGTGCAAGTATGAACCAGCCCAAGAATAGCATGTTGGTGTTGTTTTTTTAAAAAAATCTGGATAAGCAGGTTGTTGTATTTAGTGATGTTGCAGTCATATTTCAGTGCAGATAAGGGTTAGCAACAAATACGGGCTAAATACATTTGGCCATTCTCTTCATGATGAGATATCACCATTCATGGATGAATGCCCATTGTATATTGTATATTCAGTAGATGTACAAATAATGCGCATATACAATTTTTGTAAAAGGCTGCAAGTGATAGCCTTATATATGGCACTGAACAAGGAATCATTATAGGCAGTAAATGGAGCATGTGCCAATAAAAAACCAAATCCAAACAAACGTCTCAGATATTTGTTTTTTGCAATATGAAATGTTTCAAACTAAGACAACAACTCTTTTCTAGTGAATTGTGCAGTAGTAACTGTTAAAGAAAAAAAGCCTTTTAGAAGCTCTGGAAAACAATGCAGAGTGTGCTTTCATAGACACTATTTCCTCATCCTCGTTTTACAGGGGATGGTTATGAGGATGAAATAAAACATGCATGTTATAAGCCATTGCCCTTAAGCTTTCAGATGAAATAGAAAGCGAACACTTCAGCTTTTCTTACCCAATAAATAAGCGATGTTTTAAATTCCAGGTTATGGTTTTGTAGACTTTGACAGTCCAGCCGCAGCTCAGAAAGCAGTATCCGCTCTGAAGGCCACTGGAGTCCAAGCACAGATGGCAAAGGTAAGATAAATGCATTTGGACCACTTGGAGAGCAACCTCAGAAACCTGTGTCCTCCAGTTATTGTTGGACATTTTAACTCCCATCATCCCTCACTGCTGACCATATTGGCTGGGGATAAGAAAAGAGTTATAGTCCAGCAACACCTGGGGAGCCACATATTCTTCACCCCCCTGCTCTACACTCTGGTGATAGTGGATCCTTCCTGGCATGAAATCAATGCCTTCTCATCAATGCCTTCTCATAATGGACCTTCTCATGTGTACTTGAAGTCCTCCATCATTTTAAAAAACAAAACATGCTCATGGGGCAAGGTCCTAAACAATCACCTAGGATGACTTTTGACAGTACTACTCTTGGGGTAGTTAGATTTTGTTATCATAAATCTATAGCGATGACAATTTGTCCCTTGAAGAGAAACTAAATACTTTACTCAGGAAGTAGTCACTACTTTTGGCTACCTTACAGATCATGCCTGGAATCTTTCCCTCTAATTCCAGTCTCCAGGCATGAGTGTTGTTGATTAATGTAGCCAAAACAGCACACCAACGCAGAGAAAGGAGGTTATCAGTAGAGGAGGGGAAACCCCAAGGTTTGCAACAACAAACCTTTAGGAAGAAAAGGAAGGGGAGATGAAATCTCCAAACAGCCCAATGAAGACAGAATGCTCAGCAGGTACCACTTGTAATACTAAGCTAACCATCAAGACAAAAATTATGTCACTACCAGGCACATATTCTCAGCAGCTTGTTATGACAATGAGACATGCATTGTTTCTTGTTTTCAAAAGATGGAACACAACAGTTTTCAACTCTGCTGTTTATGCTGCATTTATATTTTGGGGGGAAATGCAATTGTCCACATTAAGGCCTATTTACCCATCACCCTTCTTACTCCCCTTAAAAGAAAGGTATGTTGACTTGGTTATGTGTATAATATGCACATATTATCTATAATCAGGAACCAAAAGACCAAGCTCTACAGTATGACAACCAGTGTTCTGAGGTCATATAGTACTCCAATATGAAGATGCTTGCAAATAAAACCAGTGAGTGGCAAATTTTTGTAAATAATTGCAACTCCAGCCATCACATACTGTGGCCTAGCACATGGAACTTGGACTAGAAAAATGGCTTACTTTGGAGATGGAGGAAGCCAAAATGTCAGGCATGGTTCACTAACTAAAAAATAAATTGCGGTATTTTTGTCAGGTTCTACTGATATAGAATCAGCCATTTCAGCCACCAAAAGAAATGTAATCTGATAAAACTCAAGTCAGCCTGAGTAATGCTACAAATGTTCCCATTTTACAAAGGCCAAAGGTTGCCAACAGAATGCATATAAATTAGGAGAAAGAGCACTCTTGTGGAAAGAACTGAACAGCAGGGGGCGGGAATAAACTTTCTTCAGAATCTGAACTTCATTAAATAGAAAGTCCCTGCCATTTCCTGGAAAAATTTGTATTGGTTATAGCAGCAAAACACTTATTTTTTCTAAAGCATATTCCCCTACTTCCAGTGGTAATTCAGTGCTTACCTCTCTGCATTAACGGCATATGAAATGAAAGAAGTAGAAAATGACTGAAGAGTGTGAATCTTTGCAGAGTTAGAATAGAGCAGTTCAGATAGTCTTTATTTGTATGTCAAACTTTCATAAGACCAGCAAGTGGGAGCCATTGTTGTGGTGGTTGCTCTTGTTGTTATCCAACTACAAGTCAGTCAAAATATAATTACAACAAAAGAGATACATTAATGATAGAGATATAATGATAGAGATATAAAGGTAACAGAACTCTCTGGGATGTGTGGTCATCAGCTGCCAACACATTGTAATAGCAAATCTATTCCAACAATACTGTTTACCTAAACAGAATATATATAATTTCTTAAGTGACTTGCAACATCCTGAAAAGTATGTACTCCTGTACTCTGGTGCACTAATATATTATAGACATACCCCACTTTTCCACAAGGTTAGTTAACTTTATTGTATTTGCTATTTCCCATGTTTTGATCCTCCAATCTTTTGCTGTTTGGGTCCTTATCTTTGTCCAGTTGTGACAGATTATAATACAGGCAGCTGTCAATAATGGGAATTATTGTAAACTATGAGTGATGCAGGTCTTCTGCACATACGTATATTGCAATCATTCTTTAAAGTCTATCCTTCCAAGTTTGAAAACATAGTACTTTCTAAAATATTCAAGTGACTAAATAATGTGAGAGCCCCTCAGAATGATTAAATATGAAACAAATCTGGCACACCTTTCTTCTCCGTTCTGCTTCTTCTTGAGTAATGTATAAACCAGGGTGGCTTTTTTCAGCTTAGGCAATATTTTTCCAAATTCTCCACTGAGGAACAGTGGAGCTAATAACCTGAAATGTCCTTGGATTAGTTCCAGGACAGCAAAATGAAAACCATATGTCTATTACTTAATGCACATTTTATCACATGCATGCACACTTGCTCTTACTAGATGACTTTCTTGCATTATGGCTGTTCTGTGGGTCTCTGTGTTATTGGTGGTGTCATAATATTTAATATCTAGGCACGTGACGGGTGAGAGGAACACACAAAACAAAAACTGGAAATAGTGCACATTTGTCTCCAATATTAATGAGCCCTCTTTGTGTGAATTTGGGTGGTGATGCTTTTAAAAGCAGCAACATGTTTATGGTTATGCTCTTAAATTTCAAACATAAGTTGGAAATACAAGAGGATAGAAATCTGAAAAGGCAACAGTGCTCTGAACTATGTGTATGTGCTGATGGGGTCCACTTATAAAACTCAAAAGGCAATGTGACTATAATTTCATCACCCTAATTACATATGATGAGTGATAAGCATCTAATTCCATAGTATTTGGAATGAGCAGAGTTTCAGTGAGCAAAGGGGAGAGAAGGGGAAATATATTTCACATGTGAATAGCAGAGTTGGCTAACTAGAGATGTCATCCTGGTTCAGGCATGCAGAGACCACATTTTCTAGATTATATGGTGGCCTCGACCTAGTCTGATGGAGAGGATAAACCTGTGTGTGGTTTGAACCATTGCAGATAGAAGCTTACAAGGTTCAAGGTTCCTTTGCTTGCTTATTTTGAAAATCTCACACAGAAAGCTAACATGTCACAGAGAACACTAGCCTAGAACCTGTACATCTAGTTTGCTGTAGACTGAGCACTATGTTTACTAACCTGCATCAAGAAGGAAATCTCATTTTAGCCCATAGGTAAGCTTAATTTTTTGTGTAATGCAAGGGGCCGTTATTTACCTTTATGTTGGCTGGTTAAAGGGGTTAGGACTATAAAGTTAGGCAGCTGACAACATTGTTATATAAATAAAAGGGTTCAGGAGATGACATCTTAATGTGTTTGTTCTTCCACAAAACATTTCCTATTTTTAATAAGGGCTATTGATGCTGTGTCTTGATATCTGGGTGTACTGTGTAATCTTAAAATATATAGTATGTTTGCTTTTATAAACAAATTGCTTATGAGACAGTTTTCCCTGTAGGGCCTTACCAGTTTCCTTTATGGTTATTTTCTGTCCTCTTCTTATGTTGCTTTTGTCACCTGATGAACTAATCTCCTTACTCCCCTCTACCACCTTCTCACTCTTTGCAAAAGGTACAGCTCTGAGCTGGGCTTCTAATGGCTTTCTGTAAACTCCCTTTAATCTTACTGCCACCCCACATACGATGTACCTGCATCCTTCCCATCTGTAATGTAGCCAAATAAGTGGCATGTGGTGCAATACAGTAATTTTATTAAAACAGAAGTTATGTGATCACTTAGTGCACAGAAGGGTATGGTTTCTGTTATGTTTTATTCCCCCCCCCTTTGTTACATATAAAGCAATACTATTCTATTATGCCAACCCTTGCTACCACCACTCAAACACACTCTAAACACCTCCAGTTCTCACCCCAACTACCACCCAGTCTGAAACTCAACTTATTCTCCGAAGTCTCACACCAGTGTTGAGGCTCCCTCTCAAATTCTTATTCAGTCACCACTCACTTCCAGCATTCCAAGAACTCTCTCCTTCTCCCAGCCTAACACATACCTTAATTTAAATACCACAATTACCTACACATTTACCTTAATTACTCCAATATCATGACATACACACACAATTATATTTACTTAAACACCAGAACATCACCGTAGACAGTAGAGTGAGATGTCTCTTACAACATACTTACTCTGGACCACTGCTTGGTCTCTTGGATTACGTGAACTCAAGTGTACTTCTTAAGTTGATTGTGTTAGTTTGCCCACTCCGCCCAACTTCCATGAGCTCAGTGCAATGTTAAAATGAAGTCTGAACACCTATACATGCCTACAGTATATGCCCATTGATTTAATTAACTGAGAGTTCCTCTTACAAAATGAAAAGTATTTATTTTTATTTTTTCCCCATGAATGCTTTTGGCTTTTTGTGGTCCTCTCAGATAAGGTTAGTGGAATACACATGGAGCTTCTAAAAGGTCTCATTGCATTGTTTTCTTAACAAAGCCCTGAACATCTTCATACAAAGGGTTGTCCTCTTATCCAAAAGGCACTTAGGAATGTCTCCATTCTCATGAATTGAAAAGAAACGCTGTTTCAGATTTGCTCAGCTATGTTCTTGTACCATAGTCTGGCGAAAAATAAAGGCCCCTTTCAGCCATGCTGCTTGTCTTGTTTGAATGCCACTATAATCAGGAAGCAGATACTGTCTTTTGTGTTCATACATAGATTTAAGACCAGTATGAATGGCACACCATTTTCCTGTTTCAGTGAAGCTTTCTAGTAGCACTGCTGAAAGTTCCGTGATGGAACTGAATCGAGGAATCTTGTGCCAAGCTCTATGAGGTTAAGACTTCTCTTCCTTCACTATCTGCCCTGTGAGGAGGAAGAAGAGGCTAGGGAGGCAGGCACAGACAACATTAGGGCCTGCTCCAGTGGGACTGTCCCCTCCCATCGGGCTAACTTTGTTTTAGTCCTTTAGAATCATAAGCTGCCTTGGGTGCCCACACAGAAAGGCATATATGAATGCAGTGAATGAATGAATGAATGAATGAGGTACAGTGGTGCCTCGCAAGACGAAAAGAATCCGTTCCGCGAGTCTCTTCGTCTAGCGGTTTTTTCATCTTGCAAAGCAACCCCATTAGCGGATTAGCGCTATTAGCGGTTTAGCGGCTATTAGCGGCTATTAAAGGCTTAAGGGATTAGCGGATTAGCTGCTAAAAGGCTATTAGCAGCTTAGTGCCTTAGAAAAAGGGGGTGGGGAGCGAAAAAAAACAACCCAGGAATTGCAAGACATTTTCGTCTTGCAAAGCAAGCCCATAGAGAAATTCGTCCTGCGAAGCACCTCCAAAATGGAAAACCCTTTCGTCTAGCGGGTTTTCCGTCTTGTGAGGCATTCGTCTTGCGGGGCACCACTGTACTAGATTGTGATTGTCAGCACTGAGTCGCAAGCTGAGGAATAATTTGGTCATAATTGCACTAATGTGCCAAAGACTCCCATATTATTGTGGGTTGCTACACATGTTTCCTCCGGCAATTCTTAGATCATTTGGGGGATCGGGGCGCAATCTTTCCTCAGGTGGCAAGTTGTTGAAAGAGTTACATGAGCATCATTTCACTTCACTACCTATGTATATCCCTTGTTGGGAAGCAAGTAACATACTGAACCATGATATACATGGCAATTTCTCCCCTGCCATTGCAATGGAACCAAGTTCTATGAACCAGAAAGGATTATCAATCATGCCTACTGAAAATGTTGCCATACAGTGTTAACTTTGCTTCTGTTGGCATTTTTTATATTTGACTAGATAATGCAAAGTGTGTTTCTTGTTTTTGGTTTTAATTCCCCCCTTTCTCTAACTAGTTTAAAGCTGCAGTTCTATACCCACTTACTGGGAAGTGATCCCCATGGAACATAATGGATCTGTGTTCCCTGTCTCTCTCTCCAGCTTTCAAAGAGAGCTAGATAAATACATATGGTGGTCCCCATGTGTTGGGATATTGTTTTGGTGCTCCCAGCATTCTGAAAGCTTCTACTAACATGGTCTTTTAAGGAAATCTGCAATAAGCCCCACTAATCTTTTGGAACTTCCTGAGGGTCACAGCCTTTCTGCAGAGCAAAGAGAATGCAAAGCTGCTTGCAAGTATATTAAAACATAACAAAAGTTGTTAAAGCAACAGTTAATTTTTAAAATATTAAGTGGGAAGAGGGGGACACCTATATGAGAGCAGCCAGATTGGATTGGATCCAGCCTTGCTTGCCGTAGACCTACTGAAATCGGTAAGTTAGTTGTGGCTAATATAAGACCCATCAATTTCAATTGCTTTATTCTAAGGATGACAATTTATCAGCAGAAGCTATGAGAGGAGGCTACATAGCCAATGTTCCCAGACAGAGAATTACATAATGTAGACTCCATGATAACTAGAAAAAAAGGCCCAGCTTTATATTACAACTTGGCTCTACAAATTTGGGAACATGAATGAAGGATTCAGCCACAGACCTCAAAGGCCATGGAGGTATATCCACGGTGGCTGCAATTCATCCGTAAAAAATTCTACAACATATGAATTTTGTTGCAATTATGCTGTTTTCTGCCTCCGCTGATCTTTTCCCCTATTTTGTGAACCTATTGCACAATATAGGCAATTTGAGGCACCATTCCAAACTAAATAAATACAACCACTTTTCTTTTTTTAAAGAGGCTTAGTATTTCAACTTGTTCGGGAGGGGGGGAAACTTCTAATTATAGAGATTGTGATTTCAAGGGTGAGCTCTGTGTTCTAAGCGGTCTTGGAGCACAATTATTTCAACTTCATGCTTCATGTACTTTTTAAAAGGAAAAACAGGATGTGCGTGAAGACGAAAACCATATGATTAAACAATTAACCATGCTGTTAGCATTACAACAGCATTCATTGTAACAAAGTACCTTTAAATAGTTCCTTGAGATCAATGAACAAAAACAATAACCACGCTAATTTATTTTATTTTATTTTATTTTTAGAGAGAGGACCCTGATAATTAGCTGACTAATGTAGACTTGGGAGTTCTTTTTTACTGATGCATTTTTGTGGCTGTTCCAGACCAGAAATAAAGCCATATATGGATGCCTAGTTCAACCCATTTGCTGAATGGGTCAGAGCAAGTAACTGACAGCACTGCAGCTGAAGCTGAATAGTTTTACATTTAACTGTGGGTGCATCTTCAGTGATACACATGAGCACCGCTTCCATGGGAAGGCAGGCCAGCTAGGATCGAATCCCTTTTGCCAAAAGGGTCTTCCATACAGTCACATGTTTTCTGAATGGCTGTCTGTTAGCCGTGACCCTTTGCAATGGAAGAGAAAACAGATGTTTTATCATGCTGCCAAGTTGTTGGGGCTTTTCCCCCCCTCTTGCATGTTAGGAACAGTTCTACACACAGGGAGTTTTTGTTAATTAGTTTCAGATGATGACTGGGAGTTTTATACCATGCAGGACCTCCAGTTACTACTCTTCTATCCAACACCCCACCCCTATCTGCCACCCCTGCCCTGCTCAAGTCGATGCTCACGGCTGGCTGTCCCCATTTCTTAATAAATGCTGAACATAGCTTTATGCTTATTAGATACTTAATCCCTTGAGTGCCTAAGGAAGAATAACATGCATACATACAGAAGAACGCTAACTTAAAATCAGCCTTGTTTTGATATGCTTGAGGAGAAGCAAATAAGTGAATTCAGCAGACTCGAAAGCTTTTAGTTCTAAGTTACCTTACCTCCCTTTTTGTTAGTGGAAGCCCAACACAGGAGTTCTTCTTTTGCAAGGACCCGTTTACATCTTGTATTTATTATTCAGTGTGGTGCGGTATAAAACATAACTATAATAAATGCAATAAAACAATACAATCCCTTCAAAACAGAAACATAGCAGCACATTTTGATACATAATCTCAAAAATCTTTACAGAAACAGAAACAGGACAACAGTATTATAAAATATCATAAAACATCCACAATGCAGTGTGGAAGGTGAAATTAAAGCTGGCATCAATTATCTGGGAATGCTTATCAAAAAAAAAAATAGGTATTTAAAAGGTAACTGAGACAAACCACTGTTGGTGCCTTTTGTATTGCATAAAGTGGGTGCCATCATTGAGAAGCCTACTGCTATGTTGCTGCCTGATGTATTTTTTGGTTAGGCCGAAAAGCATCCTCTACCTAAAAGCGTTGCTGTGTTATTCTTCCTTTCTTATTACTAGCTAGACCTGCTACAAATTGCTGAGGTGACACATACACGTTCTGAATAATTTTGTATTGTATATTCAGTTTCATTGTCTCGTCTTTGAGAAGCATGTGCTTCTCGTGAATCTTTGCTAAATGGATTCTCAGAGACTGATCGTGCATGGAAGTTGCCCTCACTTTAAATTTGTTACTGCCTTGTAACGCCTTGGGATGTTTGTACTATTCTGATGTCATCTGTTTATTCATAATCTGCATCTTTATATAATGTTAAAATAGAGCCAACGACTTCTTAGTCTTCCCTGTCAAAGAGAGAATGAGATAGTGTATATAAATATGGAAGGCAGCTTCAGGAGACAGAAGAAGAGCTCCTGATCATACATGCTCTATTTTATCTCAAGCTCACTCAAACAAGATTTGTAAAACAAGTTAGAGCCAAATACTCCAGTGCAAATATACAGATTCCCTTTCCATCTACAACTGTCCTTGCTAGCTTCAGGGGATTGGATAGGAGTCCTGAGGTGGATTTTTAGAGGGGGAATTGGCAACAGAAAACCTATGGGCAGAAGGGTCTCCTACTTGCACATCAGAATCTTTGAACCCGAGCCATGGTTTTTTGACCAACTCTGAGCAAAGCCACTTTATTCTGCAGAACTTTTGAAATAGGCCTTGTAATCTGTTGTGGACTTTCATATGAATTGTCTTAGCTAACTGATTAAAATTGGGACAATTTTTCCAGGGATGCAGGATCCAGCATGGCAAAAGCCCTTCCATGGTGCAGCAAATACATTCCTTTTTATCTATTTATTTTCCCATGAATGTAATTCTAGAGATGATAGTGGCTTATGTTGTCAGAAGAAGGAAGAGCTTATTCTGTGAATGATAGTAACGATGAATAGATGTAATCATACATTTTGGCCACAGCCGTTTCTTTAGTTTCATTGATCTCCTAGGGAAGTCTTGAGAGACTGCTATTCAGTGACTTCAAAATTACACATTTAGCTACGACTGCTGTTGGCACCACTTTATTGTGGAGACTTTCAGAGCAAAGTAAGTCTCATGGGTACAATTTTATGTTCAAAATTTCCAATATTCTTCTGAAAAGTAATATTATTTTTATTGCTTTTTTTTCAGCAACAAGAGCAGGATCCAACTAATCTATATATTTCCAATTTGCCACTTTCAATGGATGAACAAGAGCTGGAGAATATGCTGAAACCTTTTGGGCAAGTTATCTCTACAAGAATACTTCGTGATTCCAATGGCACAAGTCGTGGGGTTGGCTTTGCAAGGTACGATGGTAGCTGTCTTTTATATCACTTCATGAATAGTATCTTCAGAAGAATTATAGTTAAAGTAAAATGAAGGTGCTTAGCAAAGGAAAACAGTATCTTACCATGACAAGAAACTCAAAACAAAGATGGTAGGACTGATCATTTAACCAAAATATTAATGGGTCAAATAATATTCAAGGATGCATGGCATGCACCTATTAGTACTCTAGTAGAGAATTGTGCAAATGTCAAATATTGGCATTAACAGCTTATTATTAATGTACCAGCCACAAAAGACAAAAGTGTATGTTTAAAGGTGGGTGTGGTTAAAGAACATAAGATGTTATAGTCTAAATCAGCATGGCAGCTGGGGCTGATGGGAATTATAGTCCAAAACTGCTGAAGGGCACCAGGTTTGAAAAGGCTGGTCTTAGAAGAATGGGTGTGGGGCCTGAATTTTGAAGAAAAATGGGTTTTCACACCACACTTGCTTTAAGGTGCAATTTGAATTTTATTGCTCTCTTGCAGTTACAAGATGGGACACAACTGACACAAGGGCAATACTGACTTATTAGACAATATTAAACTGCAATCAAACAAGTTGTTAGTTGCCTTCTATTCCAATCCTAATATTGCTGCCTTATTCTTTGCATGTTTTTAATTGGCTCAGTTATTTTAAGGGTTCTTACACAATGAGTACTCAGAAATAATTACCCAGTATTGCCATATCCATACAAAGGTAATATACAAAGTTGAATTTGATTAGTAATTACACACAAGAAACCTGTTAGACTAAATAAGGAAAACTGTATTCATACCCAAGACAAGTTGAATTTCCTTTTTAGATAGTTCCAATGTGCAATGAGAAAAACACTGCCATTTGAATGTTTACTTTCAGTGTTTAATAGTGGAACAATAATTGGGGGAAAGCATAAATCTTATCCAAAATTTATTTTTTCAAAACACACAATTAAAGCATCCTTCTTACACACATACAAAAATGTGCAAGCACTGCATAGAGCTTGTAGGAGGAGCCGGGGAGAGACAGTGAGATAGACAGATACGGACACAGACATAATTCCAAACCATAGGAAGCTTCTTCATAATGAGTCAGATCACTGGTCCATCCATCTCAATATTGACCAATAGCATCCCTCAAGGAGATTTTCCAGTCATAAATTCTGGGAAGTGAATCAGGAACCAGGAACACACTACATTCAAAGCATGTGCTCTACCACTGAGCTATGGCCTCTCTCCCTGGTTTGGCACTACAGGAACAAGCCTTGGGTTCATCTACTAAGATTTACTGCCTCCCTTTTTTGTCAGAAAACTGCAGTTGGCCCACTTTGCATGTGTTGGCAAACAATGGCCAGCAAGCAATGAGGAAAGACATCACAGTGCACAAAGGGATGGAGGGAGTGCACAAGTCATATGTTTATCCACATACTGCCCAAGCCTTGTTTTGTCATTACGACTGGACTGGGCTGGAGGCTTTGTCATTGTCACCTAATAAGAAAGCAAAACATGTGCAAGTCAATATTACACAGTTATCTCTTTTTTTGTCTTTTACACAGGATGGAATCGACAGAAAAATGTGAAGCAGTAATTGCTCATTTTAATGGGAAATTTATTAAAACACCCCCAGGAGTTTCAGGTAGGTCTAAGTATTCTTCTGAAAATGTTACAATCTAATGATTCCTGTAACTAGATTATGCAAGCGGCACCTGCATAACACCACCTCTAAAAGGGGGGTGAACAGCACTACAATATCCCTGTTACATACTGTCTGGAGCCCTGAGGAAGGACACTCTGTGCTGTTCAGGCCCTTGGGGGGCCGAGGGAGAAATTTCAGGAATGCAGAAACATCTCTTCTTTCTTAGCTTTCCCGTGAGTCCTTCCCCGTGGGCTAATAGGCTTGTAGACCCAATACGAATTCACACACCTTTACTTGAACATCCAAATCATCATTCCCAGAATGTATTCATGAGGGCACATGCAACTTGTGAACTGAGCAAGTGAGCATAGTTGGTAGTATTTCTGTAATCACAGCAGCATTTTCTTTACATTATAGAGGTTTGCATATAATAGGAGAAGCACTATGACACTGACAAGGGATGGTAGCTCTCTGAATTTGTAATACACAGCTCCAGTCTGCTGCTGAGTATGGCCAGAGAGATGAAGGGTGCTGTTGACTCCAGTGATTCAACTACTGTGCTTGTAGTCAAGCATTATCCCATTTTCTGTAAAACCACGTGAGCCTGGACACTGAAGACCCTGAATATAGGCCGTTGCTACTCTGAGCATTGTAACATTCTGCTGCTTTACAAGGATCGCTCTGAAGCTTCAGGCACAGGTCCTCCAACAGCTGTAAATAGTTCTAGATAAGGTGTGCAGGGAGGGGAACAAATAAGGCTTATTTAATTAGTCCCCTTTTCCTGTGGCTTTGCGAGCTTGTTCAATAGTGCTGAAGGTGAATGAATCTCGATGAGAAAACCTGATACCCAAATACCAAATGAAGATGATAATTTTAGATTCCCCCGTCTTCCTGTCTAAATTAACTTCGTCTTTCTGGGGCAAAAAAATTTAGCAAGGAAACAAAAAAGGTCCATGAGGTGTTCTCCTAATGCTGCTTAATTTATTCATTTGCTGCTGGGAGACTCCAAACCCATCTTATGATGGAAAGCTGTCAGCTCATGATAATTGATTGCACTTCTTACTATGGGCTCTTTTGAAGCCAAGAGTTGACACCCTTTTACTATCAGCCTCTGCCAGGGAGTAGCAGATTATTGCTGGATAGGACTAAATTAATATGACCAGAAAGACAGAAGACAATAACAGAGTGAGAGAGGAAATTTACTATACAATAAATAGTGCTTTTTCTTTGACTTTCTGGGGATAGTAAAATGGTATCCTATAAGAAAGATGAGACATAGTAGCATGCATGGCAGAATTCAGGTGAAGAAAGAAATCAAAGGTAGGGTATTCATTTTTATTTATTCTTCTTACATTTATATCCTGTCTTTGTTTCATCATGGAGCCCAAGGCTGCATACATGTGATTCCCTGGTGGTTGTTCATCCAGGCAATGGCCATCCTCAGACCTGCTGAACTTCAGCAAGGTCATGACCTCATGTACCTTCAGACTATATATCCCATGTTTTCGTTCTCCCCCCCCCCCCTGGTGTGGGTGGTAGCCACACATTCTTCAAAATGGAGTTTCAATGTAGAGTTTCCCAGGATGCCCCCAGTGCAAAAAAAGAGAAAGATAATATACTTCCTTTTCCCATGTTACTGCAAACACCTGTTGTTTAGGTAACTGGGCTGATTTAGCAACCAGCCACTTTTGAGCAGCCTGACTCTGACCAGCAGAATACACAGTCTGATGGGGCAAGGTAAATTAACCTTTGCTGTGCCATACTCCTATCATTACTAAGAAACTCTCAGTTCTCATGTTACAGGAACTAACCTTTAACAGACTCCATAGCAGCTACTGCCTTTAGAGCTATACAAATAGCAGCAGACTTAGTGACAAATCTGGGTTGAGGTTAGTATCACTATTAGGAGGGACATGGCTAATTCTTCAAAGCACTGAAGGTACTAAGGATTGAACCTGGGTCTTCCCTGCAGGCAAAGCAAATGCTCTACCACTGAACTATAGCACTTTCCCAGATGTTATAGAATTTGCAGCATAATTTTGAATGGTTGGTTATTTGTGGTTGACTTAGCTCTTGCAGGTGATCCCACATGGAGGCCTACGGGATCTCCCTTCTCAGAGTAGATAATCAAAGCCATTTTCCACTACACCACATTCCTTGCCTCATAATTACATGTGTGCGCACACACATATGCCTTCAGCTGACCTTGTTATGTTACTGGAGTCCTATGTGTGTCTTCAGTCATCTGTCTCATTTGACCTTCACTTTGTTTCTTGGCTTTGTGAGAGAGGGCAGGCATTGCTTCACTCCCAAGTTCAGGAGACGCGCCATTACCAAAGCACTTCCCAGGTAAAGGGCAAGGAATAATCTGCAGCATGAAAATGCTTGTAACGCCAAGTTTCACAGAAACTAGGGTAAATTGGCAAATTTCAGTTGGATGGGGGAAATGGCATAATGGATGGAGAATCCAGAAGATGGCAATGGAATAGGTGTGGGAGGAGGAGGAACATCTGTTTAAGAAAAGCATGCTGTCATAGTGCAGCTTAGCTAAAATAGCGAGAGTTTGGAACTGAAAATGGAATAGCTAAATAGTTTTATAAGAAAGGAGGTCAGGCCTCCTGGATAGTGTGAAGCAGATCAAGAAATTCTTGTGCAAACAGACTCAAGTAGACTAGACCAGCTGGTAACAAAATACGTGCATACTTAGTTTTAGTAGGGTGTTTTTTTTTGTAAATTTGTATGTGGAAACACTACATTAAAACGTCAGAGTGCACAAACAGATCAACTCTGAAGATTACACTTCCTGCCATAGTCTCAGGCACAGCCTGTGGTAGCTACAAGGTAACATTAAAGCAGCCTTCCACTACCTGGTGCTCTCCGGATGTTTTGGATTACATCCTGTTTCCTTCAGAGGCCAACCAGATGCCTAAGGGAAGTCTGCAAGCACTGGAGCCCAACAGCTCTCTCCATCACTCACCACCAGATCAGACATCATCCATGTACCATATTTTTTGCTCTATAAGACTCATTTTTTCCCTCCTAAAAAGTAAGGGGAAATGTGTTTGCGTCTTATGGAGTGAATGCAGGCTGCACAGCTATCCCAGAAGCCAGAACAGCAAGAGGGATTGCTGCTTTCGCTGAGCAGCGATCCCTCTTGTTGTTCTGGCTTCTGAGATTCAGAATATTTTTTTTCTTGTTTTCCTCCTCCAAAAACTAGGTGTGTCTTATGGCCTGGTGCGTCTTGTGGAGCTAGGATATTTTTGCCTCAATCTTTTCCCCCCAACTTGACTAGCAGCCATTGACATTATCCTCCATTAACTCATGGTAGCAAATTCCATAGTTTTAACTGTGTGTTGTGTCAAGAAGCGCTTCGTTTTTTCCATCTTGAATATCCCAACAGTCATCTTCATTAGATGACTCTGGGGTCTAATACTTTATGAGTAGGAGAAAAATGTAGCTCGTACCTGCTTTCTCCATAGTGTACATGATTTTTTAAATGTCTGTATTATTTCCCACTTTACTCACTCCCCTGCCTCTTCCAAAAAAGATATTATGACTTTTCCTCATAGTGGGACTAGCCCAGTTGCAGCCATTTTGGTTTTCCATTTTCTGCACTTTCCCCAGCTCTACAATATCCTTTCTGATCCAAATTGCACACCGTATTCCAGGTGACGTTATACCATAGATTTGAATAAAGGCATTACAATAGTAGCAAATTTTATTTTTTGATGCCTTTCAAATGATCCCTAACATAGAATTAGCATTTTTCATAACTGCCACACTGGTTTGACATTTTCATTGACCAATTAATTCATCACAATCAATGATAGAAATATGACTAACAAATATAATAAATAATAATAACCTCATCCCTGTCCTGATCATTCACCACCATCCCAGGCCCCCATCAATGTGGGGTTAGTAAATTTTTTCTTCAGTGCTCACCATCTTGCGCTTACCTATCTTGAATCGCATTTGCCATTTTAATGCCCATTCACTCAGTTTAGACATTCACTTTTGGAACCGCTTTGCAATCCCTTTTTTGCAATCTCTTTCTGGCTTTAAGCACCCTGAATAATTCTGTGTCATATGCAGACTTGTCTGCCTCACTTCTTATGTGGATCATTTATGAACAAGTGTAAAGGCACTGGTCCTAATACAGGTCCTTGAGGGGAAATCCCTTCCACTGTGAGAAAAGTCAATCCATAAAGGGCTTGTCCTCTTATCCTGTAACTGCTCATTTTACTCAGGCACCTTTAGTGGGGAACATCATCAAATATTTCTTTGAAAGCCCAAGTGTACATTGCTGATTCAGTCCAAAACAGCACATAAGAATGTGAGTTACCATTTTAAGTTCAACCCACAATGCTGTCAAAACCACAGCAGGAAGGGAATTGCCACAACACCTTGGAACATTCAAGCTGATTGTTTGATTCTGTGCCACCCATCCATGATATCAGTTTTGTTTTTTATCACTCTGACATACACAATTCTAACATGGGTTGTATATTTTGTGAAACAGCACATTTCTGTAGGCATCTTTGTCTGTCTGGGATGTTACATAACTGTAGATTTGTGAGGAAGGAAATTATTAGCAAAAAGTGTGGCAAGCCAAGACTACAACAGCATTTCCACTCAGTGATTAGGGATAACAAGGAAAAAGAGAGAAGGACTCTATTTCAGCCTGATGCAGGTGGTGCATTTAGATAATGGAGTATGACTGAGGCAAGCATTGCCACTCCTGAAATTGTGCTGTGTTAAACTTCAAAAACAGAACAAGAACTATAATGAAGGACATGAGCGCTTGACTTGGAGCTTGGAAACTGGGTTATTGTGTTTTACCAGCTTGCTTAGTAAACTCAATTCTTCAGCCTGGGTTTCATGTCTGTAAAATAGGAATAATGCTTGCACGGGTCACCTGCATATGTTATCAGATTAAGTAAAAGCCACCTGCTAGCTCATCATGTAATATGATACTTGTATAGAACAAGACAGAAAACGCTGAAAGTCACCTTTCTGGCTTGCACAGTGAAAAGAGTTAAAAAAGCACTCAAACTGGAAAGAGTTAAAAAAGCACTCAACCCTTTTGCAGCATCTTTGTATCCATGCCCTTAACCATTAGTTGCATGGTTGTCAAAAGTAATTTACTCTCTCAGAGAACCCTTTTCTGTAGAAATCTGTGGTACTGGAACAATACGTAAGTAAAGGGATGCTGTTGAAACACTCAAAGGGTGTTTTCATTTAACGAAAGGACCAGACATGGAAACCACAGAAATTAATTCAAGTGGCTTCTGCTCATAACTTGCCATTTTTTCTTTTGAATGCAGAGCTCAGAGTCAGCCTTCCAAGATTCTGCTGGCTTATGAAAATAAGAAATGCATGCCAGAACATATATTGTGTGTCCTGAAAGCAATTTTTAGTGTCCTCATTCAGTAATCCAACCAGAGCACCAATGTAAATAATGTTCAGTGAATACCTGTATCTAATTGGTTTCTTTCATGTGTTGCATAAAGTAGCACAATAAACATGTAGCTTTTTTTGATGGCCATTTTGTGTCAATCCTAGGTCTTCCCACACAGGTTTAAACGTCGTTTAAGTCATTTAAGTGACTGACCTCAGCCCTAAAGCTGTTTGTTTGGAAGTAAACCCTATTGGTTTCATTAGGGCCATTGCGCACATGCACATCAATCATTTAAGTGCATGAGTGAATAAGCCAAAGTAGACTTAATGCCAGAGGCAAAGAAAACTACTTTTGCCTCAGATACAGTATTTTTAGATAAAGTTGAGTTGGACTAGCTGCTAGCAATGAAGTGACAGAGCACGTAGGTGTGACTTCGGGTATATAGCACATCTGTAACCAGAAACTTATGAGGGGAGAATTCTCTGTAAACCAGGGGTCAGGAAACTACGGTCCCTGGGCCAGATTAGGCCCGCCCGGCCATTTAAGAACCCACCACGCGCCGCAAAGCCGAGACTCCCGGCGATCGCAACAGGAGGAAGAGGCCAAGCAGTGGCAGCTCTGCCAATCAAACGTTGTGCCTGGTTTACCTGGTTTACCTCAGTGGCCTTTGCTTGCTAACTTACCCTGATATCATTAATATTATTATTAGTATTTGTATTGTTTTGTGCCCCCAAAAGCTGAGGGCGCGGGGGGAGTTAGATGGTGGAAGGACAAAAATCCTCTTTCCTCTCTTTCTCTCTGCTTTCCCACCAGCCTTTCTCCTCTTGTTCTCCCTCCAAGTCAGGCCATTGGGGAAATAGTAGTAGTAATAATAATAATCTTCCTCCCATCGCCATCGCCGCCACCGCCCTGGTGCTCCTGTGGGCCAGAGAGCGGAGTGGATGAGCTCACTCTGCCTACCCGCTTCATGAAAAGCAGCGGTGGCAGCTCTTTCTCTAGGCGGGGAGGAAGCCTGTTTCATGCCACCGCTGCCAGCCCTTTGGCAAATGAGGCAGGCGGCAAACTGGGAAGGCGGCTAGGGGTTGGGGGGAGGACTACTTGCCCCACTTGCCTCTTCTTCCAGCTCCACCCCCCTGGTGCTGCTTCCCCAGAGCCGCCATCTCTCCTTCGCCTTGGCCATTCTCTGCATATTGAACTTGCCTCCCTTTTCTCTGTGGGGCGATTGTGGGTCTGTGTGTGTGTATGTTTTGGGGGGTGGCAGGAGGATGAGCAGCATGGTAGTGGATGAGCTTGTCTGTTGAGGAGCCCTCCCCACCCCGCTTTAATGCACACTATTTTATTTTATTACACCTGCCCTTCCCCCGCCCCATTATTCCCAGTGTGTACAGGAATTCATTCATTATTGTTTTTTTCAAATTATAGTCCAGCCCCCCACAAGGTCTGAGGGACAGTGGGTTTGCTGACCCCTAGTGTAAACCATTTGTCAGATTATTTTTTTGATCATAACATCAAAACAGATTCCACACTGCAAACCCTTCCTTCAGTGTGCTCTGATGCATCTGTGGAGCTCCTAAAGAAATCAGGCTTTCCAAATTACATCAATTAATGCAGCAGCTCTGTGTATCCATCCTTTTTCAGCTATGGCCCATTGTTGAAATAATGAAGAAATGTCACATGTAGGTGTGTTGGAGTGCTTGTATCTACTAAAACATAGCAAATCTTTGCAATCTGGATGTCTGGGAATGCGTGAAAACACTGGGCACTATCGAATGTATCTGAATATTACGGTTTCCAAGCAAAATAATTTGGGGAAACCCTACTATGTAACATCTTTTCACAAGTGACAACTTTTGAAATGCACTTTATTTTGATATCACAAAGGTTATTATGTGGATTATTCCTAAATGGTTTGTTTTGTTGCTGTTTTAGCTCCTGCAGAACCTTTGTTGTGCAAGTTTGCAGATGGAGGACAAAAAAAGAGACAGAATCAGAACAAATATATACAGAATGGAAGGGCGTGGCACCGAGAAGGCGAGGTGAGACTTGTAAGTCCTCCTCTCAACCTTTAGTTAGAGTGTGTGTGTGTGTGTGTGTGTGTATGTGTGTCTATGGATATGCATTAAGAAAACAATAGTCGCAAAGAGATGTGCTGCCTTGGCGTCCTCCTGCATTGTTCAATGGAATATTTCAATCCTTCATTCCGCTTCATTACTTGACATATTTAAATGCACTGTTTAAAATATTGGGCCATATTCAGCCAACTTATTGTGTTAGCGGAAACCAGTGCTAGGGTTCCCATGAGTGCAATGGGAATTCCCGCCAGCAGTACTTCTCCCCCTACACACCCTCCCTGAATCTGTTCTTGAGGGACTGGAAAACTACCAGAACAGTGCACTATGGAAGGGAGGGGAGATAATTCCATGAACACACACATTTCTATCTCCTTAGTCCTATGTTGAGTACAACCCATTGTAATTAGATGAATGCAACCCATTGTAAATATTTTATATGAATGTATTTTCTTTTGGTGTGTGTGTGTGTGTGTGTGTGTGTGTGTTTAAGGCTGACTTTTCTTAAATAATACATAGTAGCTCACAAACAGGCTCAATAAAAACACCAGCAAAGTCAGTAGATAAATAGTCAACTATCTGTAACCAAATCAGCATGATATAATTAATCAGGGGAAATCCAGGGAAGCAGAAAATGGTCCATTTTAGAAAAGCAAGATTCACTGACCCCAGAGTCCTTATTTTTAAAGCCAGCTTTTAACCTGGTGTCTGAAGGCAAATAACACTGGAGCCAGTTGGACGTCCCAATAAAATGGCTGCAAATATTGAAATTGCCCATTGCTAGTAGATCACTCTAGAACATACTGCACATAATTTAACATCTCAACTGTGTTCCTGCACACTGTTTCATGTGTGTGTAAGCTGGGCCATTTTGAGTCTTCATCAAGGCAGATTTTACCAACAGCCTCTCAAAAGAGATGGTACTTTCTTTATTTAAGGTATTTATAAGCCGCTTAATTACAAAAGTTTCTTAGTGGTGCACATAAAAATAATGAAAAAGTATACAGTGGATACACACATGGGTCCAATGGTACTTTGGTGTATAATTGCAGAGCGGCCATTGCAACGTAGTAGAAGCAAAACTATCCTGGTGTTGTAGGGAATGAGGAAGCCCTTGTGTATTCAGAAGCTCCATGTCCTTGCAAGAAGCTTCTGGATTGGGTCCATAAACTTCTAATGCATAAGGGAGATCCAAAACAGGTTACTTACTGCATATCACTTGTGCCAACAAAATTTCACAAAACATAAGGCAGTACTGGCAACTTTGACTATTTCAGACAGATGGGCTAGTGCTAATGTTTTGGTTTGGAGTGGTAGCCAGTCTTTTCATTGAGTATATGTTTTATCCCTTCCCTAAAGGCTGGAATGACACTTACGTATGATCCAACTACAGCTGCTTTACAAAATGGGTATGTACAATCAGACAATAAATATAAGTTATTCCATGGTACCCTTTTAAATGTATTAATAAAGGTGTTTGTGCTTTTAGATTTTATCATTCGCCATACAGTATTGCAACAAACAGAATGATCACTCAGACGTCTATCACGCCATATATTGCTTCTCCAGTTTCTGCATACCAGGTCTGTATTTCAAGATGGAAGGATAAGCTATTAAAATACTTGGTAGGAATTTGTGTAGAGCTCACATGAAGGCTTTGTGGAATGCAATACCTTATCATTTTTGTCATTCTACGTATAAAACAGCCGGAGACAGAAAGGGAAACACAAGAAACTTGCTTTTGAAGTGTTCTTGGTTTCCTGTAGAACAGAAATCAGTGTGTGGAGTATGATGAAATAGAAGCTTGTGCTGCTTAATTTTACTGCTAAGGCAGATGTCATTGTGTTTTTTTTCAGTGAGGAGACGAGTAATGGCAAGACAAGCTTCTGTGAAAGAGAGCTTGCTTACCACTTTCAAACATATCCTGCAAGAGCACAGTAAACTCCCCCCAAAACCTGGTTCAGATCAGCAGTTTTAAATACACACTGCCTGGAGGTGCAGGGACACTCTGAAGAGCGAAAGCGAAAGACCTCAGCCAGTCTCAATGGGGAGAGATGGATGGTTGCAAGGAAGCAAATGTCCTGCTGTTTGCTTTCCTTTGACTCCACTCAATACCCCACACATAGAGGATTTGGCAATGAAGGGGGAGAGAGAGCTTGTGTTCATTCCTTGATGCCAAGACAAGTTGCTACAATGGCTCAGAATCGATGAGGGTGGTGAACAAGCTCCCCTTCTAGCCCCAAACTCTTCGCAGGCGGTTTCTGTGGAGGTCTGACCCTACATCCCATGAGTTCTCAGGACACTTTACCAGCCTCTCCAGGATTTATAGACCACTAGATTAGGAGAAATGGGTGGGAACTGGTCAGGGGAATCCTGCTACTCCACTTACTCTCAACCTCTCTTGAGTTCCTTTGTGAGTCTCTTTGTCTTTCTCTTTCTAAAGACACTGAGCATGGGAAAGAGGCATGGTTTGGGAAGTGGGGTTGAACTGCTGTGGGTGAAGGTTGTACACGCACACTTCCCCTCATGCTTCCAGGAAATATCTCTGGTAGCAAAGGTCAAAGTTGTGTGTGTTAACACTTGGCCCATTGGAAGAGGAAACTGTTCTGGTTTCAGGGAAGAGAGCTTTGTTCAGCCAACACAAGATCCTGCGGCTCTTTTCAGGGTTAGGATAGGCTGAATGCTGGGCTGGTCACAAGGAGAACAGTAACCCCCCCTGCCCTCACTGGAGCTTCCATACAGAGAAGGGACTCTGGGGACATCTGCACCACATCTCATTTGGGTATGTTAGCCACTTCCCCAGAATTCTCCTGCCTGCAAGTTCCCAAAAGCAACCAAAAAGGAGGGCTCAAGAGAGCATGCAGTGAAAAGTGATGGGTGAGATCAAACAACAGAGTCTCCATCCCTCTGCCTCTCCACTTCTCCACTAACCTCCCCAGAACTAGGTACAGGAGGGAGTGGTAGAAGGGTGCATCACAACTCTCCTCTTACTTCAGGTCCTCAGTTTGATTTTTTTCCAAAGGCAAATGTTACTTACACTTGGTTTTCCAGTCAGTCTCTAAACCTACCAAACTGCCAACTCAGTATGCTGTTCTAATTCTAATCAGTACTTATTGGAAAAGGAAAGCAGCATTTAAACACTCTTGTTTAGTTATACAAACAAAGAAGGATCTAGGGCTGCAGTTGTATGTTGTGGAATAGCTTCTTCTCCATTACCCTGCCTCCCAATTTCCAGCTGTTCCTTATCAGACCTAAGGAACAATTTCCCTTAGTTTCTTGAATCTCTACTTTTCACAACTAGCTGTTACTTTTACAGAAGATTTCCCCCTCCCTTCAAAAATAAAAGCAGAATGGCTGCTGAGCATATTTATGAGAATCTTCTGCAGTTAACCTGCCATCGCAGTTGGGCATTCTACCAGGGCTCAAGCCATCTCTGATACTGCAAATCTCAGTCAGTTGGAGAGAGAGGAAACAGATGTTACCACTTAGCAGAACCACTCCCTCTCCATGCTCTCTGAGAAAAGCACACAGAGAAGATCACATCCTGTACTCTGGCTGTCTTTGTGATGTCGGAATAGGATTGTCAGTGTTCGGCTTGCTGCATGCTGAGTAAAAGTGAATATTGAACTGATCATACTTTTCATTCCAGTTCTTCCTAAGAGTGAACCTGAGGAACTGGAGATTTCTCTCTTTCCTCTCTGTGCCATCTCAGATCCTCAGAGCTTCTGTTGAAATTGTCTGTACATAATATTTTTTTTTGGGGGGGTGCACTTAATAAGAGAAAGGAGAAGGCTGTGATTTAATTCAGGCTTTTCCCATTCTTGTCCTTCAAAAAGGGTTATTGCAATTCTTAGCACTTGTAGGCAGCAATGAAGGCCAGAACAATGAGTAAAGATGAAAGCATGATGCTTTGAAATGTGTGTAATATATACATTAAAGTTGTGAAGATTGTTTTCCTAACAAAACAAAACCTTTTCATTATCTACAGAGCCCTTCATGGATGCAGCCTCAACCATATATAATGCAGCATCCTGTAAGTTTGCATACTTTCGCCTATGTCAGCTTAGGATCAATATTCTTATTTGTTCCTCATTTTCATTAGTTATTTCTTTCTCTGGTGGGCGCTATTTCTTAATACCAACACTAAATAACATCCAACTGGTATGGCTTTCTGCAGCCCAATAATAGATAGCCTAGCCTTATGCCAAGTCTTCCTAGCATGAACAGTAGAATCTTGATAGGTGGCTATTTAATTGATTCTGGCAACATCCAATGGAATGAAGTACTAACTGGGAGGGGAGAGGGGGAGAGGGAAAGCTGTGCAATGGGGGCCAGGAACCCATGGCTCTTCAGATATTGTGGATGACAACTTCCATCATTTCTGACCATTGGCTGTGTTGGTTGGGGCTCATGGAAGTTAGAAGTCAAATTTTGATTAAAAGACAGAGGTAAGGAAGAGGTTAATGTAAACAAAAAGCTGCTTGGTCCTTCTAGTATTGTCTACACTGACTAGCAATGGCTCTCCAGGTCAGGGTCTCTCCCAGTCCTACCTGGAGATCCAACCTTGGACAATTGCATGTAAAGCAATTGCTCTACTAATAAGCTACAGCCCTTCCCCAGGTAAAAGAGCCAAGGTAATTAAGAGTTTCTTGTTGAAGAAGCATATGCATGCACCTGTACAGAGCAGGGAAGGAACAAAGCTCCATTAACATATAAATATTGCACAGACTATACATGCCTCTTAATCTCCCACATTGCACTGCTGCAAGGCAGATGCAAAAGAGAACCGTATTCATACAGCAATGACAATACACATAAAGGTTTCTTGTGTTAATGTATGCAGTGTCACGGCTTGCAAACAATAGCACTTTAGAATCTAGCATAGACAAGGTATTGGTGTTGATCTCCGTACAGCTATCAAAATCCGAATCATCTTTGATTATGCCTTTTCTACATATGAAAGCAAATGCAATTGTCTTGGACACTTAGATTCTCTTGATCCTTCCTATTAGAATAATTAGAATAGCTGGATTCGTCTCTCACAAGTGCAATGATAGCACTTAACAAATGTTCCAAAATAATAAACAATATGCAAATCGAAAGCTAAGCAGTTAAAGACAAGGCACTGAGATTGCCGGGCTATTATGCTTCATCATGTAAGCCTCCCACAGATTTATAGTTCTGGCACACAAAAGCTCCCTGTCTGTGATCTCTAAAGGTTAGGGTTTGACTTTTTCTATGTGCACATTTTTGACTCTGAATTTAATTTAAAGAACCTTGCAACCTATGGGGCAGGGAAATCCCCTCCCCCTGTATTTGTGGAACACGGTGCTTGTGTTTTAATTCCTTACCCTAGTACAGTCCATAGTCCTCAAATGACTTGGTCGGGGAAAAGTCCTATTGGCACAACATAAAGAGTCCTGCCTGATTAGACCAAAGGTTCAGCATCTTGTTTCTCACACTGGCCAGCCAGATGCTTCAGGGAAGCACATAGGCAGGAAGGACATGGAGGTCATAGTTCTTCATTCCCTTACTCTTTGAGAGCTGCTCCAGATTAAGGTGGTTGAGGGGTACTTTAAGTTGGGTACTTAAAGAAAAGCAAATTTAAGCCATGGAGAACAATCACCAGGCATGTTTTGGGTTGCCTGCAGTCTATCACTGGCTGCTGAATTTTTCACAGGTAAAATGCCAAATGTGATTGCAACTGATTTTCTCAATACCAGTTAAAATCCATGCCCACACTTGGAACGTAGTAGGCTGAATCCAGCATTACAAAAGTAGGGGACGGGCTTTCCTGCTCCTTACCCACTGCAGAACACACACAACACAGCAACCACCTGCAAACCTCTCCTGAGTGTCAGAGGAGCCACACTGAATACTTGGAATGTGCCAGGAGAAATTGCTGGTAATTAGGCAAAGCAGCTTGTGCAGTCAGATATCTGCTTCGGTGAAACTGGGCAGAGCCCATATTCTTCTGTATAGTGCCCAGTATAACATTAATCTCCTTTAAAGTCCTAGCTGGGAATAACTTTAATAGCTGATTCCAAAATTTCTCCAGTTTAATATAAAAGAAAACTTTGTTAGCATTGCATTCCAAACACATAGTCTTAACGCAAAACCTTTTGGAGTATGTTGAACCCCTCAAACTTAACTCAAATTCTTTTATGCGATATCAGGAAATCCTGGAGGGAGGAAAATGGAGGTGAGGGTTGGTGAAATAGTAGGTTCATAATCGGGGGTAGTGGGGTGGTGGGTGGGAAGAAACAACAAAAATACCTAAGGGAAATATTAGGCGCCTAATAAAATCACTGGAAGGGGTTCAATGTATTTCAATACCCTAATAGTGTTCTTTTCCCCTGGAAGAATGTTATAAATAAATAAAAATTAGTGTTTGTTTGCATCATGAGAGTGTTAAGATAAAGCCAACTTGGAGCAGAATTAATCCCCTAGGATAAAATTTTGTTCTCTGGCCCTACAGACCCATGTAATGCTTTGTAACAGGTGTTTGTCTTGAGATATAAACAAGCAGGGAAGTGAGAATATTTCAAGGACTGTGGGGAGGGGGGAGAATCCCAATGAGATGCAACTGCAAAACATGGAATTTTATACAGGATAATGAAGTTCCTTGTGATAGATTGGATCCCAATTAGCTTTGCTAGTTGTTGTCGTCCCCCCCCCCCCATTCATTTCAGTAGGGGAACCCCTGATAACTAGAATCTCTAGGCATTGAGAGGGTTAGACTGACACCACTGTAAGACGTTATCCCATGAATTAACTGTAGTTTCATAAGGGAGCTCCAGTTCAGAGTAGAATTTTTTCTGCTACAAATCCCATGGGTTCTTGGCAAAAAACCAGTGGCGTAGCGTGGGGGTGCAGGGGGGGCCGGCCGCACCAGGCGCAACATCTGGGGGGGGGGCGCTCGCACTCGCAGCGCTCTGCCCCTACCTGGCTCACTCAGGGTTAGGGGGCGCAAATTACTTGCCTTGCCCCGGGTGCTGACAACCCACGCTACGCCACTGCAAAAAACACAAACTAGAGTGACTCATAGGTGCAGGATTTCATGTATACCCTCAAGTCTTTTGTGACCCATAGATGGATCTTACTGTATTTGTCACATTACCATGTTTTGCTGTCAATGAAGTGTTTCAATTGCATGCACCTTTACAAAAGAAAAATTGAACATGTGTCAGTAAAACGTGAATCAACAGAAGCTGTGTACAACTTTACTGCTTTAATCTGAAACAATTTTCCCCCCACTCTTACAGGGTACTGTATTAACTCCTTCCATGGACCACACCATGTCACTGCAGCCTGCATCAATGATAAGTCCACTGACACAGCAGATGAGTCACCTTTCATTGGGCAGTACTGGAACAGTACGTGGCAATTCTAATAATAACAACAACAACAACACCCAGAAAAAACTGACATATTTACTATATATTCTGCCCATAGGAAAGACATTTAGAATATTCCATCGGTCACATTTTGTTTTCACTGACCAGTAATTGCATGTGCATTATAAATCCATTTTCTATTGCAACTCATCTTAGTCACTTGGGGAAATTTTACTTTTAATATTGAAGAGGTAAAACTTGGCTACTATTGACAGCTTTGAGCAGCGTAAGGCTGTATCTTGCCGATCTTCCTTTATCTATCAGAATAGAGGGGGTGGGGAGCTTGGACAGGGTTCTCCACCAAAATGTGTGATCTGAACTGTCAGTGCTGATAACACTACTGTGGATGTATGTTTTTGGATCGCAGCATAAATCATCCTGTCATCTCCTTGTCCCTAGGCTGGGGATAAGAATTGGCATTGCCAAATGGACCCTCTGTCCTAAAGGGAAGATGTATTGCCAGTGTTTTTAGAAATATCACTCTTAGCAACAATTTTGAGAAGACCCAGTTCCTTTTCTTCTTACATCCTAAAGCAAAAACAAAACCCAAGGCTGTTGGGCTTTCTATGTGTTTTGAATTATTTGGGTGGTATCTAAAGACACGCTAATGCATGTGGAGGGCATGCATCATTGAAGGGCTGCATTATGTTTTATGCTGGAATGCTGCATAAGAAAGGTGAAATTCAAAGATGGTCTTTTCTGTGCAACCTCATGTAAAGGAAGTGTTGTGCAACCTGTTTATTAGATCACACTTTTGAAAGCATTTGTGGAACACTACCAGCGGCTTAGGGACGTGAGTGGCGCTGTGGGTTAAACCACAGAGCCTAGGACTTGCTGATCAGAAGGTCAGCGGTTCGAATTCCTGTGACGGGGTGAGCTCCTGTTGCTCGGTCCCTGCTCCTGCCAACCTAGCAGTTCGAAAGCACTTCAAAGTGCAAGTAGATACATAGGTACCGCTCTGGCGGGAAGGTAAACGGCATTACCGTGCGTTGCTCTGGTTCACCAGAAGTGGCTTAGTCATGCTAGCCACATGGCTGTCTGCGGACAAACGCCGGCTCCCTCGGCCAATAAAGCGAGATGAGCGCCACAACCCCAGAGTCAGTCACGACTGAACCTAATGGTCAGGGGTCCCTTTACCTTTACCTTTACTAGTGGCTTATCTCCCTTCCTTTCACATTTGTTTTGGGTCGAACCATCTGTTGTGTGTATTAGTTTCCTTTAGCTGAATACATTAATCTCTTTTTCCTTTGCAGTACATGCCTGCCACAACAGCTATGCAAGGAGCCTACATACCCCAGTACACACACGTTCAGACAGCAGCTGTTCCAGTTGAGGTAGTTTTTCTTTTTAATTAATGGGAGAGTCTTTTAGTTAAAATCCATTATTTACATCATACATAATGTTTCAATAAATGTAACTTGCTGAAGTGGCATCAGTGCTGCAACAAGCAAAAGATGTCATTGGTACAAATCCTGCATCTGCCCCCCCCCCCCCCGGTGCTCTTCAAGAATGGATATAAACTATGGAAGATGCACAGGCAGTCAATGATAAAACTCAAGACAAATTTACCCTTTGTAATATCACAGCTAATAATTAGATGCTGTGTGTCTCCTGCTTACAATCTCTTCTCTTACAGGAAGCCAGTGGTCAACAGCAAGTTACAGTAGAAACGTCCAGTGATCATTCGCCATATACTTATCAGCAAAACAAGTAATCGTGAGGTAAATTGGAGGGAAAACACTCTTCATGTAGTATATTCAGACACTTCCAATCATTTTCTGGAGCCTTTTTGATGTTCACTTAATGATGCAACAAACTGAGAAGCTGCATGCATGTTCCATAGATGCCATACACTTAGTACATTGAACATCTTCAGAATATCTGTGACTTACCAAAGTTGGCTTGTATGAACTATCAGTTTGTCAAACGTATTATAAAAGTGACTTAACAACTCCAGATAAAGCGATTTACCAAGTTCTCTGTTTATGGTTGTTGCAGCAAATTGTTTAGGGCACTGAGCTACTGGATCTATAATTTTCATTGGACCATTGACCCATCCCCATATACATGTGTGGCAGCTGTTCCAAATAGTGCCATATTACTATATTTGATTTAACAGCTTTACCTGGAATCATTAAATCATTTTTAAAATAAGCTTTTAGATAAAGGCACCACCTAAATATCATACATTTGTTATTCAAATAATAATTTTATTACTTGTACCCTACCCATCCGACTGGATTGCCCCAGCCACTCTGAGCGGATTCATTGCTTCATACATGAGATACTTCATTGCTAATTGAAGATGGCAGCAATACTTTAATGAGTTAGTGGCAAAGAGAAGCACAATCCTATAGGAAAGTCTGTGCCTGTGAATAGGAGGACAACAAAGTAGGTGCCAGGCAGATCTCTCTAGGGAGGCCAGAGAGCACCACCACAGAGAAGGCTGCTGACCTTGCCTCACAAGGCAAGAGAACCTGCAGAGCATCTCAGCTGTAGCTACAGGCACGCACATATGGAAACAAGTGGCCCTTGAAGTATCCTCATCCTAAGTCACAAAGGGCTTTTAAAGGTCAAAATCAGTTCTTTGAATTGGACCTGGAAATGGATGGGAACCACTGCAACTGGCGTGGTGTCAGTGTAACATGATCCTAATGCCCACTGTCACTTAGTTCAGATTGCAGTTGTGAGATAACTAACATCAACATTCAATGTATCTTCAACACATTTGAGTGTTGACACTGAGGAACTTGAGCCTTTTTGAAAACCTTATCTTACTGTAACTTGGTCATGAATCTGCCCCACAACAACATCCTCTGTCCTGCACATGAGGCCTATTTGAAGGATCCAGCCTGCATTTGTGATTGTAAGTTGTTTTTAAAAGCTTGTGATGTGTTTTAAATTGTTGTAATGCACCCTGGAATCTTAGGGTGAAGTGGAGGTAATAAATTAAGTGGATGATATTGATGTGGAAAAGGATGTCTCCTTCCTCTATGCTCAGATCAGTATAGCTTCTCCATTCTATATGCTTAATGCAGTCCTAGGAACCAGAAGTA
This sequence comes from Podarcis tiliguerta, assembly GCF_965153285.1. Lineage (NCBI taxonomy): Eukaryota > Metazoa > Chordata > Lepidosauria > Squamata > Lacertidae > Podarcis > Podarcis tiliguerta. Next base: position 31,325,163 of record NC_139534.1, read on the forward strand.
CAAACCCTTTGGCCAAAGTAACCACATGCAGAAATCTGCCTGTACATACACAGGCACAAAGAAATATGTAGTTATCTACTTTTTTCTATTTCTAGACTCACAGAGTCAGGTCACACAGGCTATAAATGCTATGAATCAGAAGAGTACAACTGAATTCTACTTTTTCTTTTTTCTCTCCCTTTCAGAAATGTGTTGTTGACCTCGCCTGGAGAAGGATGCAAAGGCTGAAACAATCATGGATTTTACTGATCAATTGTGCTTTAGAAATTATTGACAGTTTTGCACAGGTTCTTGAAAACGTTATTTATAATGAAATCAACTGAAACTATTTTTGCTATAAGTTCTATAAGGTGCATAAAGAAAAAGAAAAAAAAATCCTTAAATTCATCCTAGTAGCTGTTTCCCTCCCCCTCCCCCCTTGAACAGGTTTATTTTAGTAAGAAATTTTTTATCAAGTATTAACGACGCAAAAAAATAAAATAAAGGTAAATAATTAAATAAATGGGGGGGAAATCTGTCCATGCACAGATTGCAATGGAGACATGTTCACGTGCATGACAGAATCAGTCTCTTGGTTTGTTTTTGTTTTTTTTGTTTTACCGTATTAAGATTTTGTTTTTGTTTTTTGAAGTTTAAACTAGTAAAAACATCCATGCCGATGTTCTGTGCTTGCCGTGTGAGTGTCGCTATAGTGCAGTGTTGCAGTTGTAGGGTCTATTTTCATAGCTTTCTCTCTCTCTCTCTCTCTTTTTCTTTTAAGGTAGTGTGAAGTGTCTTATCCTTTTTCTATCAATTCCAATTTGCCTTAACTCTTTTAATGCTGTAGCTGTTTCAGTACGTAGTCCAAACTAATGGTGTAGAATGCTTTTGACCAAATGAGCTGGTCTATTATGCCTTGTAAAACAGCAGGATAGGGCTTTTAACAGGTAGTCGATTAAAATTGCTGAAAAATTTGGCTTTTAAAAAATGTGTAGTAGGTGTTTTTAATGATTTTGTTTCCCCTCACATAATAATGTAAGGTTGTGAAATGCAAGATTGGGGGGTAGGGAAATGTTTTGTGTGAAACACATTTTCTGACTGGGGAAATTTTAATAGGATAAATTGTTTGTAAGGCCTTATGCCAATTAGTTTTCCTCTGCTAGTTAGGAACTCTGCTGTATGATGCAATGTAAAAAAAAAAAATCTTTTTGCCTTTTTCCAGAAGATAATTGATGTTCTAGTTTTAGGGTGGGGGAGTTTTGGGGATGGGGAATCCACAGAATGTTTCTGTCCTTCCTTTCTAGTAATGAATAGTGCTTTAGAATGATGCTGTGCAGAGAAAATAGCAAATAGAAGCGTTTGCTTTTACAGCAAAGGCGAAAGCTAAAAGACTTTTTTCAAAACATAAGCTGAGATGTAAGTAGAAAACATACTAGATTGGGTACTAGCTCTCTATATTAGGTAAATAAAGACTTGGCACTTTTTAAAGGTAACTTTACCAAAGAACAAAGAGCCAGTAACCAATAATTCTGATTTTGTCTCAGCAGTTATGTCTTCTGTACTCTTTTAATTTTGTTGCCGGACCAGTTTGCGGTTAGAAGAATGTGCCTTTTTTTGTACATTTGCATTTAGGTTTTATAATTTTTAATTGATGTATGGACACAAACAAACAAACAAAAAGCATGAAGGAAGACTTGGATCCAAGCAGTGCCACACTTTACATCATCACTACAAGTGTTAAGTGTAAAGAAGAAGAAGAAGAAAATACAATTTTGAAACTATGAAATTCCTGATTTAACAAATACACTGTTATTTGTACTTTTTACATATTAGATTATAAAACTCACTGCTATTAAAGCTCATTTTATTATGATCGCATGTGTATTAAATCAAACGGTAAATTAAGTTGTCTTCCAAAACTGTGTACTTGTCTGGTCAGCTGTGTATGATCAGTTATCTACCTCAAGGCTTATTTCCTTTTGTAATGGGACAGGTTGCTGGCCCTCCCTGTTACCACAGACCAAATCATCCTAGCTCAGGAGCTAGGCCTAAGCAATTCTTTCTTTTCACTTATTTTTTTTTAAAAGTTTTTAAATTTTATGTGAGTATTCAAGTACAGATGTCAGTGACATTTCATAGTTTCAAAAGTCAATGCTGCTCTGAGAAGTGTAGATTCTAGTAAATTACATAGTCATAAGAAATGTGTTTGTTTCTTTTTGTTTTTGTTCTTTTGTTTTTTTAAAAAAAAAGTTTAAAAAGTTGTGGTATTATTGGTTCTATGCTCCCTGGAATTGACTGCTTTGTCAAAGTTCAGACTTCTTGCAACTCATTCCCTATAGCTGGTGTATTTCCAGATGTGGGGGAGAAGATGTGGGGGCAGGCAGATATTTGCTACTTGATGTTTTATTTCAATTAGCTAAGCATTAGGGTTAGAGGGAGGGAATAGATGCTGCTGGAAAAGTCTGAACTAAGTGCCATACTCATTATCTGGGTAAGATTTGCAAAATGTAACCTCTGTACATAAAGAAATAATCAGTTACTTAAACATCACATAGTAGACAGCCATTAAATTATAAAAAAAATAATTTATGAAGAAAGACCTTTTGTACAGATTGAAAAAAAAAAGATTTTCATAGAGATATCTATATGATCAAGAGAGTTAATTTTTTATTTTTGTTTTACTAGTGCCACAAACTTGCCAGTGGTAACTTATTTGTCCGGTTCAAGATACTCTGTCATTTTGTTTCCTAGGACTTGTTGTTAAATGCCAAAAGACATTTTTGAACTGTAAATTTGATTAGATCATTAGTTTTTTTCTGTTTTGTTTCTTTTGAAAACTTTTGAATAAAAAAGATCAAAATATAAACTTTTTATGTGTGTTTTTTAACAGTGGGTGGAAACAGGCAGCTGAACTTTATAATTGAAAAAAGGGGGTGGGGGGCTTAGAAAAAATATTACTTCTATCTCAGGTGAATTTACGTAGGCTTTATTTAAATGAATAGTAACTTTCTCAAACTGTAATATATTATTCTCAAGGAAGAAATGCTACATAATGTAAAATGCAACTAACATAAACGACCAGCTGCCATAAATGAAACAAGGAGCATTTGTCTCTTCAGTGTCCTTCCATTCCAGACCCAGCAATTTTTTGGAAGATATGGCATCAATAAGCCTCTCACATAATTCTAACCTCATCTAAAATAGTGGCAGTCTTTCCTCTTTATCTTACAATAGTAAAAAGCACATCAAAGGATGTTGGCCAAATATGTAGGAGGAGTTCTTTCAATTTTAGCTCACTTGGCAAGCCAGCTAGGCTGCCTCTACTCTGGGTGGTACCTTCAGAGAACTTGTTCCTTGCACCAGGACATGTGATCCCTTGTATATAGGAAGGCCCAAGAAAGGGCACTCTCTGTGGCAGTCCCTTAGCTGTCAGATCAGATCAGAGCACAAATTCAGTCAGGCTTGCTTTGGGAAAGTGTGTGAGGGAAGTTATCTAGTGACCTGAAGTGAGCCCTGGCGAATTGCCTGTGCCACCTATAAGAACTGGCTTGATAGGACAGTTGCTCCATGCCAGTAGATAGCCTTTCCACAGAAGCATCTTGCCATTAAAAGATTTTATCTCCCTGCTTGGCCTATAATGAGATCTAAGAGAATTGGGTGATGGGGAGTAAGAAATTCATGGGCATGGGTTTTGGATGCATTTAGATCTCTGTATATTCTTTTATTTACTTTTTAAGCCTTTTAAATTCATCAGTGGCTCAGGGCAGGAAAGATAACATACTGCTTCTGCGGAACTCAGCTTCTTGTCCATTTTTCATTCTATCAGTCACAGGGTGAGTTAAAACCTTATCATTCCATGAAAATCAAGATTCTCCCAAAGGAGTCATTTGAGACATTCCACAATGTCTTAAGAGCCAGTGTGGTGTAGTGGTTAAGAGCAGTAGACTCGTAATCTGGGGAACCGGGTTCACGTCTCCGCTCCTCCACATGCTTCTGCTGGGTGACCTTGGACTAGTCACACTTCTCTGAAGTCTCTCAGCCCCACTCACCTCACAGGGTGTCTGTTGTGGGGAAGGAAGTGAAAGGAGATTGTGAGCTGCTTTGAGACTCCTTAGGATGGTGATAAAGCTGGATATCAAATCCAAACTCAACTCTTCTTCTCTTCTTAATGCCACCAAGAAAAAAAGATCTGAGTGCCTTGAAATGATACAAGGTGGTAACACCTGGATGAATGGACCAAAGGAGTATATCACACACTTTTTCACACTTTCTGCAACAGACAGATTAGGGATACTTAACTTTAGGGTATCTAAAGGGGCGGCACATTTGGAAACTCTTGTGGGCACCCATTTCAAAGAAGAAAAACTGGAAATGCCCCAAACCTTTTCCCAGTTCCCTTCTTTCACCAAGAGGCAAAATGTCTATTTCTCTCCAGGATAAATAAAACATGTTTGGGGGACTTTCCAGCTAAAAAAAAAAACAAAATAGGAGGAAAAAACCCTCCATGCTTTTTTTATAAAAAAAAATGGAGGGGTAGGAGGACTTGGTGGGCACCAAGAAGATGTTTAGAATGTCAATGTGCTCATAGGTGCCATGTTGGAGACTTAGAGTTAGATACTTGTCCATTGTACATATCCTAGTAGATGCCCATAATATGTTATTGGAAAGCGTTTGTCTGTAAATGTATAGCAGACACGTTTCTGAGATCATTGGCCAAGAATGGATCCTCACCCACATACTGTATGCAGTGGCCCCCTGTGTCCCCTTCTGTTTACAACATCAGTATATCTAATATAATACAAAACTCAGCTTCCACGTGAAGTGTGAGTTTTCCATCAGAGGGGAAGGGAATTTATTTTGTATATTCTCAGTGGCTCTCCCCACCGTTAAGTGTTCATATGGCCCACACTTTGTGCTTTGTTGAAATCTTCGACTCCAATACTGATTATTCACATTGCATTCTTAAGGGCAACGTTAGCAGATAGGGATTTGCTGGTGGGAGGATATTGCTTCAGTCTGAAAGGGTGTGGGGGAAGGAGCTTCTGATCAGTTCCAGTCAATTCCCTTCCTGAAAATATTTTGCTGATGAAATAATCCACCAGTTATCTCTGGGAAAACAGTTCAGGACAAAAAGAACACACCACCGCCTGTATTTCAGCCAGTGAATGGGATCCTCATTGATTCCAGATGGCAGTCACATGACCAGCACTAGTTATGCACAAAGAGAAAGATCCTTTATGAAAGCTGCTCTGAATTCCTGAACATAAAAATGGGGGAGTTGAGGGCAAATGTACAAATGCTCTGCTCTAAAGGTCCTCTTTGCCTTTAGGGCTGCTTATCCCAGAAGTGTCTTCATTTTAGTAGCAGCCACAGAATTTTCCTCTGAGCTATTTTGGGACCAGGGTTGGGGAGGGGGAAGGGGGAACAGACATGGAACAAATCCATTATCTTTCCCAGAAGGGAATGGGATTTCAATGGCTTTACTCTCATTAGCCACTAGAGGGCAACTTCATTTCGTTAATATGCAAACAATATGTTACTTGTCCATTTATATGTCTGGAATATATATTTCAAGATCTGTCGGGGAGGAGACTAAAGTGTAGTTTTTATACAGAACATTGTTACCTTCCACTGCCTTCAGAAGCTTGAGGCATCCATCCTTAATTGGAGGGGAAAGGTTGCCTTGGTGACATATATTTAGAACAATTTTTGAAATAGCTTAACTAATTTAAAGGACATATTTTTTTCTGACTTGATCCTGAAATAATAAATAACACAGGATTGTCATCAAATTTTATCATATACTGCAAAGTGGACTGCTTCAATAAAAATAGTAATTAGATTATTACATTACATTATATCTCGAATGCCAAATAACTGAGGGTCTCTGGGCACCAAAGCAGAACAAAATAATGGTTCCTGTAAAACTAGCTTAACACCACAAGAAACTTAAGCAGAAATCACATTACAGCAGACCATAAAATCCTCCTAAAGGCAAAAAGCACCATCACAAAATGGAGATGTTAGGATGTTAGCAATAAAGCTGGTTTAAAGATTTGAATCTTTAAAAGGCCCAAGAAAATAAAAAGTATGAAGTATGTGCCAGGAAAAGCTTCCTGTGAAAGGCATTCTGCAACCAGGGGGCTGCCACTGAGAAGGCCCTTCTCTTTCTCCTACACAGCCTCTGTATCTTGGGCTTCAGCACATTGTCAATGCACACAAATGCTCTATTAATCTACCATCAAATAGGATATTAATAAAACTGTTAATCCTTGCCCTTCCCTCGCTGAACCTGTGAAGAGATTACCTGAATTCTTCACAATGTTTTGATTTATAAGATTTTCATGTCGGTATGGAGGAATTGCATTTTACACCTGTTAAGGTCATATGTCCAGATGATGATATACAGGCTGTTAAAATCAATTATTTAATTCACTAGACTCACAATAGCATTCACAATATGAAAACCATTACAACACTTCTATGCAATAAAGGAACAACATACCCCACTGCTACCCAGGAATAATACCGGTATCTATAAAATAAAAATCATCTTATAAAACAATGGAAATACAGCAAATCTCTAAAAGTTTGCTTGTCTTATGTTTCTGCTATCATGACATCCCTTTGTACATATGGCTATCATTGTGGCTACATCCAGAGCAATATATAAAATTCCAGAATTGCACCCGTATCTACCCAGAATGTTCAGATATAATATGAATCAAGCATCATTTTAAGTTGTTTTCTGGTTCAGAATTCATAAAGCAAGATTCCTCACACAAGCAATAGCATTTAAGGCTAAAGGCCAGGCTGCTCTGAATATTAGCTCCCTCCTCACAAGGAAGCTCACACTGATTGCTGTGATGCTATGTAAACTACAAAGCCAACAGCAAGTTGGCTATGAAGTTCTTAACTGTTTAGCCCCTTACTTTCACAGTGATCAACCATCCACTCAAATAGCCAAATTGCAACTCCTCCAATTACTTCTTTTAAAGAAATGTATATGGTTGCTATGCCCCCACTCCAGATCTTTACACACACACACAAACTGTATTGCTCTCAGGATATTTGTTTTGGCAAGGGGTACTGGTGAATTCCTAAGCAGTTCTCAACTCCGGCTGTTGCTGGGAACAACAACTCCCAGAGAACAATGTAATAAGGCACACATGCATAGCGCCAGCAATCTGCATGCACCAAACCAGGAGAGAACTCTTAGAAATAGATGGGATGCTCAGAAGAACATAGGCTCTGATCCTAACCAGGGTTTCTTCCATTCATGGATGGGACTAAGATCTGGTGGAGGAACTTGCTGGCAGAAGAAAGGGGAGGCATTTTTTGCCAGTTCTCCCCATACTGTCTCTCATGCTGCTCAGAAGGGTTCCCCAAACCTCCGGAGCAGATTTGGGAGGGACGGGTTGTAAGAGGGGAGAATGCATGAACATTGCCTCCTCCCTTTCTCCTGATAGGAATGTACCAAGAGTGAATTTAAGAAGAGCCTGCTCAATCAGGCCAATACTGATTCTAGCATCCTGTTCTCACAGTGGCCAACCAGATGCCTACTGGAAGACCCAAAGCAGCACCTGAGCAAAATTGCACTCTACCCACTTGCTATTCCCAGCAATTGGCATTCAGAGGCATGCTGCCACTAACAGTGGAGGCAGAACGTAGCCATAATGGTCCGTAGCCATTGGTGTCAAACCTCATTCAGGGGATGGCCCCACCAGTAAAAGCCTGGTTGCAAGCCATGGGAAGAAACATAGAAGCTACCTGTATACCAAATCAATCTAACTCAGTATTGCCTACAGTAGGTCAGCAACCTAAGGCCCATGGGCCACAAGCAGGCAACGGCGGTCCCCGAGCAGGCGGTGGGGGTCGTTTAACCAGCCCATGGACCCCCACCGCCTGCTTGGGGACCGCCTTTGCCTGCTCGGTCTGCTCCCATGCGCCGTGCTAAACCAGCGCGGAGCAGAGCGGGGGCTGCCTTCCGCGACGCTCGCAGCTTTCCAATGGCTGCAGGAAGCTCCTGCAGCCAATGGGAAGCTGTGCACACCTCCTCTGCACTGGAAGGAGTGCCAGAAATAGCGTTTGTGCATGCGTGTGCGCGTGCTCACTCCTGCCCACCGCGGCGTCTGCAGGACCGTGAACCAGCCCAAGCCACAAAAGCTTTGTCGACCCCTGGCCTACACTGACTGGCAGAGCCTCTCCAGAATACTTCCCCAACACTTCCTGGACTTAGCGACTCAACTTAGGACCTTTGGCATGTGCTTTAACCACTGAGCTACAGCCCATACTTCACAAGCTAGTAAATATCAAGCCAATTCTGAACTGACTCAAGGAGATCATATTCATCAGTATCCCAGGCTTTCTCTTAGTGGAAACAAAAGCAACAGATCCTATTGTGTTCTCTGATTCAGGATACTTTTGGAGCAATCATACTAGATATTTTGTACTGATTTTGGAATTCAGCAACCTTTAACAGTTCTGAATTTTGAAAGTCTAGCTTTCAGTGGTATCTTTTAAAAAGCTGATGAAAGCTCTTGATGAATTTTCAGGCAATAGTGATAATTATCAACTTCTCAAAGTTAATAATTCTATTTCTTTTATAACTCTGAATATGGAGGAGAGGGTCACTTCTAATTAGATGTTCTCTTTGAATGGTTTTTTAAAACATTTTAAAACATCAGACTTTTTTTTACTGTATCTAAAACTTAGCTGGTTTTGTATTATGCTTGTAAATTGCTTTGACACATATATAAAGGGTGATTAATTAATTGAGGAAGAGGAATTAGAACTGTAGTAAGGAAATGCAAATTTGGATAATGTGAGCAGCCCCTGCTCCCCAAATCATTTCAGCTCTAGTGCATTGTGAGTGTAAAATTAAAACCAGGCAAGTTGGCAAGGTTTTTTTGTCCTTGTGTAACTTAAATCCCACACTTCTCAGACTGATAAAAATAAAAGCCAAAAATGGCCCTCTAGTGGTTATGATAAATAAGCTTTCACATTCTTTTCTTACCATTTAATGCTGGGCTGTCAAATGCAAATAGGTTGGAGAGCTGAATTAACTGATGCCCAAAAGTTACAAATATCCCACGCTCCCACCCCCGCCACCACCAAAATATGTCAACTCCATATGTCACCAAAGTATCAATTCCTTTCAAGGAAATGCTAAAAGTGGAGTGGAAATTAACATTTTTCCTGGAGCTTGGGTGATTTATCTGTTCTTAAACATTGATTACATGGATGGACTGACAAAAATGGTATTGTGTATGCATATGTAACACAATGCTGAGAGATGCAATAATGGCCACGCATGAATTAACATTTTTGACTGCAACTCTATACACATATCCCTGGGAGTAATTCCTATTGAACTCAGCAGGGCTTACTTCTGAATGCACATGCAGAGAATTGGAGAGGACACCCGTGCAGAGAAGAGTCTTTAGCTGGCACACACACAAAAAACAAACCAAAGTTAGGATCAGCTGAAATTTGGGAGAGATAGCTGAGAAGGACCCCTGGTGAGTTACCCATCTCCTAGCCTCCTGCAATGATGGCACTGCCAGGCCCTTCCCAAAAGACAACAACCCCAACCTACAAAGTTTAAAAACACGAACCTTCATTGTGAGCCAGCAAAACTGGATTTTCATATTATGGTATTTATGCTGAGGTACACTTACCAATTTAGCTTTGGGGGTTATTATTCTGACCTTAGTTATGATACTCTCCCACAGTGCTTCATCATTTATCATTTAACATACAGTACTGCCTAATATGACCCTTAGTATTGGCCTGCAAACAAATCCAAACCTTCATTAAAAGGCATACTTTTGGAACTGTCCTCTTGTCTTGTACAATCCCTTGCACCCATCAAGATCTGCACGGTATATTAGTTATATGATTCTTGAAACTGATCAATATATAATTCCTATGAAATGCAGTATATAATTCCTATGAAATGCAATATATAATTCCAGATGAAATTGTAAATAATTTCCCAGCATTTCAATGCATTAATTTTCCATCAATTTAAAAAAAAAAAGGAGAGTCAGCTGCGTCCGAAGAAAGCAACAAAAATAAAATGTGGGATGGTTTTAAGCATGACACTATTTAGATGTTTTGTAACACAAAACCACTGAGAACTTTCCTTTCTCGGTAACACTGTATCCACTGGACTCAATAATGTGAAGTGCATAAACTAACAAGAGTCATGTTTTGGGGTTTCATCGGCCTCATATTTTTTAAGAACATTAAACAACATATTGTTCCATTATATAAATAGTTAAAACCTTGCGTAACAATGCAATAGTCATGATTGGGAATTACCTATGAGAATAAATTTCATAAAATTTGCAACCATAGAACATGCTGCTGATGCACCATAATGCACATCTACTACGTTTCACAACTGTGAGAGTTGGACAGACAAAACAGTTGCACAAAGGGCACGTTGGCAGCAATGGTCTTTTCTTGCACTACACACTCACTCACCGGTGGATGAAGGAGGGCTTCAAGTGTGTTGTGTTGCCTGCTCTGCACCTTGGAGGCAGGAAAACACCACAAACTTATATGCTTACATTCGAATATTACTTATTTGTGTAGCCAAAGCCATTACGAAAACAAGACAAGACAAGATAAGGCAAAATAAAGCATATTGCACCATTAAAACAAGTACAGGTAAAGTTAAGCCACAAACTTCTCCAGAAGACTTTTCTGTTCTCTTCCTGTTGAGGCTCAGCCCGTTTCCTGTCTCATCTCAGAGCAACATCCCATTTGGATTCTCTCTCCTTCAATCTGCTCCCTTATACCCTACCTCAGGGCTTCTTTTCAGCCGGAACTTGCCAGAACCCTTCAGGTAGGCGACATTGTCATTGTCATTCGTGGTGCGATCCGGCACTTCTTTTTCTAGAAAAATAGCACTGCCCTACCAGTTGTTGTTTTTCTCCTTTTTTATTTCAAGTCTTTTGTCCTTACAGTGGTACCTTGGGTTAAGTACTTAATTCGTTCCGGAGGTCCGTTCTTAACCTGAAACTGTTCTTAACCTGAAGCACCACTTTCGCTAATGGGGCCTCCTGCTGCTGCCGCGCCGCCGGAGCACAATTTCTTTTCTTATCCTGAAGCACTATTTCTGGGTTAGCAGAGTGTGTAACCTGAAGCATATGTAACCTGAAGCATATGTAACCTGAGGTACCACTGTATTTGTAGTCTCCAGTAGCTGTTTATCTGTTTTCTCTTACTGTGTTTTTTAAAAAAACAACGCCCTCAGCTTTCCTCACACTTTCCCGCCTTTTTTATTCCTGTTCCTTTCTCACCTCTGCTCTGCACTGTGAAGTGAGGGATTTTGACTGCCCCACTATGGGGAAGACAGACAAAGCCTTACAAGTCAGGGTTACTTCTTGGAATAAGAAAAAACCCACAATTTGAACTTGGGGCAATGTTTGGCAGTAGCTGCAGTAAGCACCTAATAAACCACCATTTCTGTAGATTCCAGAGAGGGGGCCCTTCTCTTGAAAGTGTGGCCTCTTCTTTTGAGTTTTACACAAGGGATATCACCCTCTGCCGCCTCCTTAAGCCCCAAATTCTCTACCAATTTCATGGATGCCTCTCTCAATGTCCCAGGCGAGTTGGCCATGTCCCTAGACTCATCCCAAGGCTTGATCAACTTTATGCCTAGGACTCCTTAGAGGAAATACCTTTTAGGATGTTTACACCATTGTGAGTTGTTTAGTTTCCAAACATGATGGCCAGTTTAATAGGCAATAACCACTATATTGGTGTGTGAGAGAAAAAAGTAGGGAAGGTAGGAGACATCATCAATATTTTTTAATATTTATTATATGATTCTCAGATAACTTTCTCCTATGGGGCCGCATACAAATGTTAAATGATTTTAGAATTGTAGTTACATATTCATTTAATAACATTTGTTTACTTCTTGATTGTATTTAAAAAACCCAACAACCACCCTCCAAGTTACAAATAGAGTGAAACAATAAAATCATCAGCTGGAACAGTTATGGGTAGTTAAAAACAGCTATTTAAAACATTAGTGATAAGCCAAACACAGATTAAAGGACATGTAAACTTTCTACATATCTGGGTAGGCTTGTCTAAACAAAAATGTTTTAGCAGGCACAGAAAAGAGTGCAGTGAAGGCAACTGCCTGGTGTCAATAGGTAGGGAGTTCCAAAGTGTGTGTCGCCATACTACAAGATTGACTTCTTATAAATGTGGATTGAGTATTATATACCACCTGTAAGAGTGCAAATTCCACCGACTGAAGTGGTTGAAAGAGCACATGTGAGGTAAGGTGATCTTGCAGGTAAACTGGTCCTAAGTTGTTAAAGGTTTCATATGCTAATCGTAACACCTTTAACTTGGTCCGGTAGCAAATAAGCAATCAGGTCTAAGAACAGGTGTTATATAAGGTCACACACCTATCTGCAATCATGCTGCACCAACTGCAGCTTCTGAATCAAGCACAAGGGAAGCCCCACGTGGAGTGCCCTGCAGGAATGCAGTCTTGAATTAACCATTGCATTGGCTACCGTGGCCCGTCTTTCCCAGTCCAGCTGTCATATAAATTAACGCTGCTAAATGCACTGCTAGCTACTGAGGCTATCTGGGCCACCAGTGATGAAAGGTGGACCCAGAGGTGCACCCAACTGCAAACTTTCTCCTTCAAGGTGAGTGCAGACCAACGGACCAAGTTCTCAGACAATTTTTTATCCGCAGCCTCTGATTCAGCATACTGATGGCACCTTGCCCCAGCATTCGTAATGACTGCCTCCAACAGCTTCATGTAGATAGTAAATAGCGCTAAAGATAGTGCCTCGTGGCACACCGTAACGTAGCTGCCAGTGAGGCCAAAAGCACTCTCCTAATGCTGCTCTCTGAATTCGGTCCCAGAGGTAGAACTGGAACTACTGGAACACAATTCCTATTGCCCAGAACAGGTCCAGGAAAAGGCCATGGTCAGTGGGAACAAAAGCAGGAGAGATCAAGAATCAGGAGGAAGGCCATGTTCCACTTGTCCTGCTCTCTGCAAAGGTCATCCATCAAGGTAACCAAGACCAACTCAGCCCCATGGCCAGGACTGCACCCTAATTGGTATGGATCTATATAATCTGTGGTATGAAAGTATCCAAAGTGCTAAGTTGATGCTCACGAGGGCTATAGAACTCTGTGATGTCATACAACTGAGGCAGTTATTTCAGTTGGTACAGTTATGGCAGTTATTAACAGTTAGAGCAGCCAGTATGTTCTGTTATGCTAGGGCTCCCATACGTTCAGAATTTCCCAGACATAGCCAGGATTCATCCGCCAAAAATGGCGTCCAAGAGGAATTTTCAAAAACTGGCTAAAGACATCTGGGAAAACCTGGGCGTATGGCAGCCCATTTTTGAAGTGTGTGGGGGGGGGGGAATAGTTTAAAAACTTATTTTTAAAAAAGATTAAAAGCTCAACAACTTTTGTATCTGGATTTTCACTTCTTAAAATATTGCAGCCCTATGTTATGCTGCTGTCCGCCTCAGAGTTAATCCATATTTCTTTTAGATACAGTTTATGTAAGATGTATTAGCAACATAAGTAACACCTATCTGCATTGTATATATTTTAATCTGTAAGTGCATGTACACTAAGCAAAAGTTATATGTTATTTAAACTTTAAAAGAGAGTGTCTTGCATAGTTCTTACAGGACGGGAAAGGGAAATAATTCAAGGGTCAAACGACCCAGGCTCTCTTCCATATAGCTCTGAAATTGGGAGCTAAAGTTTAATTCCAACATCATCTGTGTAAGAATGCTTGCAGCTGCCCCACCACATCGCCCTCCAGCATCCTCCCCAAAAAGGGGATAGGTGATGTATCTGGTGATTATCTGGTCACTGGTGCTTATGCCAACCTTTCCTATCCAGATGTTTTGGGCTGCCACTGCCATCAGCCCTAGCCAAAAAATATAATAATTCATATCTTCTGGCTTGGATTTTGCATTCCAGGACAGCTATATTTTAATGCATTGAACAAAGGAGAATTCATTGTCCTTTTCTTCCCCAGTGGGACTAGCAGCTTCAGGCTCTTTACTTTTTGGCAGGATTGTGGCACCTGAGGAAAGATTAAACCCAACACATCACAACATCACACTCCTGATCAAGAGGAGGCATGGTGGCTGGTGTGTGTGTGTGTGTGTGTGTGTGAGAGAGAGAGAGAGAGAGAGAGAGAGAAGTATTATACATTCATTGTTGAAATATGACTTAGTTTGGCAGTTGTGAGTCACAACACTTCAAAAACGAAGCACTGTAAATCAATGGGTCTTATTGCATAAGCCAGCTCCTCGATTTATATCTGCTGTGTCAAGAGTGTTTGTGAATGGTGCCACAGCACAGTGTCATGGAAAGCAATAGTACTTTCACCTACGTAGAAGGATAATGTCAGCCATTTATACCGGCAGAGTGCAGAATGTGGGACAGGAGAATTGCTTGGTGTTCAGGACATTACCAGGAATAATGGCATTGATTCTGCAGTGGTTGAGTAACTAAGGCAGTTTAATGTTCTTTGGGGGGGGGTGTCCAACTCTCCTTCTCTTCAAGGAGATGATTAACATGGTTGTTTGATCAGCCCTTCTGCTTCATAAGCACACCATAACCTATGCATTAAGCAGCACATTTTTAAACTATGGAATTTGTTCCTGCAAGCTGTAGTGATGGCCACCACCTTGGGTGACTTTAAAAATTCATAGAAGATAAGGCTATCAATGACCTTACTATATTTCTACTGTCAGAAGCAGTATGCCTCTAAATACTAGTTGCTGAAGAGAAACGGTAGGAGTGCTGTTTCGCTATTGTGTTCATGTCCAGTTAATGGGCTTCCCATAGGCAACTGGTTAGCCACCATGAGAAAATGATGGTGGACTAGATGGGCCTTCAGCCTGAACAAGCAAGGCTCTTCTGATTTTCTTTGGCACATAACTAAGAAGTGGGCTCTTACATTCTTACTCCTTCAGGGCAAAGATTGTGCCATTTCTATATTCTGGACACTTTCCTGGTGTGAAATAGTGGTAGAAGGTAGCCTTGATCATGCAAACAGATTGAACTGCAAATAGACCTACAGATTCTATTTAGTAAAATAGCACACAGAATATTCTGTGTTTGTTCTTGTGTTGTTGTAGTGTGTGTGTGTGTGTGTGTGTGTGTGTGTGTGTATGTGTGTATGTGTGTGTGTGTGTGTGTGTGTGTGCACACGCTGAAAGCACAAACACATGGAATATGCCAGACCCTGATGAGTCTATATGTGTTCTGTGTCCCTTTAACCTGGGATTCTCTAAGGACAATTAATCAGCGGTTCAGTGGAAGTGGTTTATCTGCAAGCTGCTGGGAAATTCATCCAAGGAGAATTTTGCCATTGATAGGATAACAAAGCCATCCTTCTTCACTTGTCCACAAAACATGAGTAATCTTTCTGTCCAGTTCAACTCATCTAGTTACTCATTGCTGTTAAATAAAACCCAACAGAATACATCTCCAATAGACGTCTGTTGTGCCCGCCCAAACATTCTATGTTTACAGTGGGTTTGTATGCATTTGACTAATGCACCGATATGATCCTCCTGCATACTTCCGCTACATCTCTTGCATAAGTAATACATTGGCATAGCTCTGCCATTTGTCAGCCAGCAGTCTGCGAACACATTTGCTCGTCAATCTAATTTTAACCTTTTCTCACACAAGCACTTGTAAATCAACCAGGCATTCTGTCGTTCCCTACTCCCTGCTCTTTGTGGTAGTCTCCTTTATTTATTTTTATTTTTCATTTAATGTGCTTTATAAAACATTTTTCTTCTAGCCGGCAGGAAGAAAATTAAATGGGGCCGTTCTCTTTACTTCTAGAATGCTGATATGAGAATGCTGGGAACCTGTTCATTCCTAGGCCAAGGATAAATGATATGTCTGCTGAAAACGATTGATAATGGACCCAGCTAATGTAATTCGGCACTTTCCAAAATGAAAGACCTGCCCACCTTGAAAGGTAAGTCCTTTGATAAATGCATGGCTAATAAACTCACAGTACAGATGCCTAGATCCATTCTTGTCCTGTTGATCCCCCTCCCCCCCCCCCCGGGGTCACTGGGGCTGAATCCATCAATGTATTTATAAATAATCCCTTTTTTGGTTTATTTTAGTCCAGAGCACATTCTTGGCATAACTGAAATGAAAGGGAGCTTGGCTCATATATTTTGGTGAAACAAAAGTCACTGTTAATACAGTTTTCTTCATGTGTGCTTTTTAATGCCAGTTTCCCAAGAATGTTACAGTCTGGTATATGTAGAACTGCATTTGGCTTCTGTGAATGGTGTTCTTCAGCTGCTCCTGGTCTTGGATAGTGGTATGCTTTTTAAATCAGAGAGTACGGTGTTTGAAAGTTTAAAATACCAAAGTGGTGGTGTCTTGAGTCTATAATTCCATTCTGTTTTGTGGCACCTTAAAGACTAACAAATTTATTATGGCATACATTTTGTGAGCTAGAATCTGCTTCATCAGATTCTGTGTACCTGGTGAAGCATACTCTAGTCCAAAAAAAAAAAAAAAAAGCTTATACCATAAAAAGGTGTTAGCCATTAATGTCCCTCAATATTTTTTTGTTTTTCCGTTATCAAAAAAACAAAACTTTGACTCTGACAAACAATTTGATTTGTTTCTCCAAGATTGATGTAATCAAATTATTTTGTTTTGATTAATGAAATGTCAGGGGAAATTTGGGTACAATCCTAAAACATCTTAAATGCACGTAAGTCCTATAAAATTCAGTGCAAATTATGCACATAGTTAAAACACTTCATTCTCAGATTTCAGTGTACCTAACTTACTCTAGATTTCACCATTATAAAGCTACATTCAAACCAACTACATTCAAACCAATAATTTATTGTTTGAAAAGTATCTTAAAACAACGCTCAAATTGTCAACAGATTCAGTCCCACTCAATATTTTCCTTTTCCGTTTAACCTGCACCTTTGCAGCACTCAGCACTAACTTACAATTAATCAAAACAAAATGCTTACACTGACATATTCGGATCCAATAAACAAGTTGAAAATTATGGTGCCTGACAAACCTTTAGTAAACATTTTAGTTAGCCTTACATAGCAAAGAGCTCAAGCAGTACTCTTCTTAGAATATGGTCTTGTTTAAAATCACCGTTCCCAGGAAATGAGGTTGGGAAGTTTCCTCAACCAACCTAGTTCATCTTCTGCATCACTGACACAATCTAACCATACCAATAAACTCCAGACATATGTACCTGCACCACACACACACACACACACACACACACCCTTCAGAAGCAGCAGTCACACATTAAATCAATGTGAGAGCAGGGATGTCTCCCTAGCCTTGCTTGCTAAGTTGCTGGTTCTGGCTTGCTCTGTCCCTGGAAATAAATTTAAGTGTGCAGCACAAATGCAGGCAGCAAGGAAGCCTTCATGCATGATTAAGATAAGGTTATCAGACGTCCCCGTTTCCCGGAGACAGTCCCTGGATTTACAAATCAGTCCCCTGACAAAATCCACCTACTTAGTACGAAGTTGAAAAGTGTCCCGGCTTCATTGAAAAAAATCTGGTAACCTTAGGTTAAAATGCTTACGATTTTAACATGTAGATCATAATGTGTAACGAGATCACATTTCCTTTTTTATGCATACACATGTCCACTCGCCACATGTGGTTATCTACATAGCATGTTACACATTTTCTCATGATAAAGTGCTTTGAGTCTAGGGAGATGTTGTCTAAGATGGTCCACAGACTCCAGAAAGAAATCCACACTCGAGAAACACAAGTTCTATACACAGATGTGCTACCTGAAAATATTCTTTGCCTCCACAAAATGTTACCTCTGCTGCTGCTTCCACACACATTGAAGTAGCACTTCATTCACACACACACACACATAACACTACGTAAATTATCTCACTAAGGTGGTTTTGATAATATATGATAAGGAACTGGTCTCCCTACCCTGATCTTTTTATACAGTGTGTGATATAAATCTAAATAACCAAATAAGAATAATCTACTTAGTATGTGAACTTTCAGCTTGTGATATGGATTTATTTGAGGCCTATAGGATCCATGACACTGGTCAGATTCAGCATCTGACAACAGCTGGACTAAAATATTTTGGCCTGTATTTTGAATGACACCTATGTAATCCAGCCAACTTTGATAGCATTTACTAGGCAATATGAAAAGAACTGCCTAGTTTTCTGACTTCCACCTGGGGAGTTGAATATTTTGGTTCTGGCTTTTCTCTCTCTGTTTCAAATTGCCCCATATAAGCCTCTAAGTAGAAAAGGGAAATGTTTGTATATAATTTAGGTTTTCCCATTTTGAAAAGAATTACCTGTTATTTCCCCCCACCCAAATTACAACGTATGTCAGAAATCCTTAAACTTACACGATATGCTTGGAAGACGATACAAAGCTATACAATCATGAAGGGGAAACTTTGGCCCTCCATATGTTGATGGACTCCAACTCCCACCACCCCTGACCATTGACCATGCTGGTTGGGGCTGATGAGAATTGAAATGACATCTGAAGAGCTAAAGGTTCCCCACCACTGCTATACCAAAATGAAGTATTTTGTAGACTTGTTAGAATATTAGCCTTCAGCATTGCATTAGGATCTATGAGGCCCATGTATAGAACTAAAAGCAGTAGGCAATCATGTGCCCAGAAAGGAGCAATATTAGGAAAGGAAAATCACCCCCTTGTTTGTGTACTGCTAACATTTTCGTAATACTGAGATGCTTCCCACAGCAGGGTGTTGAGTCTCAGTCAGGACAGCTTTCATTGCCTCTGAATGCTTGTTTGTCCATTGGCTTTTTGGATACTTTATACAAGGAAGGCACTAAGATACCCTTTTTAAAAAAATTAAATATACTATAAAAAGAGAGAGTACATCTTTGTATTTCATAAGCATTCTTGAGCGTACTCACTTGTCATTTTGTATTGCACACTACAGATGAAATGGCTTTAGATTTATGTATTGAAAAATGTAAGCAGTGTCTCATGAGACCAGACTCTTATCTAGAAATAGTACTCCACTTCAAAGTGTGATCAGCCCAGTGTCTCTGCATCGGACTTTACAAAACCCAAAAACAAATTCCATAAGACTTGGCAATATTTTCTTATGTACTCTATTGGCAATCGCCATTAACAAATGGACTTTTATGGAAAAACACTGTGGGATGGCATGGCAAATGGATGGGATGGACATGATTTGCAATGTCATGCCCCATATGGATTTGATAATATTGACCCATAATTCTGGTTTGTTGTAACTGGGGAAAACTCTTGTGCGTATTATGTTGTCCTCTTTCTTCTTTTTCTTCCTTCTCTCTTGGTTAATGTGTTGTACATAATTTCCTATAAAGGGAAAGTCCCACTGGATGTATGTACCTCCAAGCAAAGATTTTTAGGAGTGGGCTGAACTGACAATAAATGCTTAAACTGAGAGACAGTGACATATACTACTTTCTTGAAGATACTTCCACTACAATTTCAGCTTAGATTAGAATTTGCCTTAGGTAAAAGCCCACAAACACAATTTTGCTGTGTTCAGTATGTGCTCCTGCTTCACTGTGTCTTAAGAGAGAACTTAAAGATATGATATGAGGGAATCCTGCACTTTGCAAACTAACTTGTATTTGAGATAGCAATGAGATTGTGAGTGGAGGGTGTGAGTTCCATTCCACAGATAATGGGAAAGGAGGCTCCTTTGAAACTATTTGGCTTGGAAGTAGAAATGTGCCTAACTTCAATGCTGCTGTATTTATTATTTTTGCTGCTCCAGTTTTTCAAACCATTTAATCTGAGGATTATAGAAGATAACTGCAAGCTAAACTATCTGGGCAGGCCAAATAAACTGATTACATATTAACTCTTTTGTCCTACAATCATCCTAGCAGACTGATATAGAAGCACTGGTTTCATCATATAATATGTGTATGGGACAGGAAAACAGTTGTGTTTAGATTTTGAGGATATATTTTTTTAAAATGCTTGGCATTTTCAGTTGGAGGGCTGTGCCCCAGTAGCTCCAGAGGACCAGCTCAAATCGCTGATGAACAAACATGAAGGCCAAAGGCTTTTAAGCCATTTTCACAGGAGAGGTTTAAGCACCCTCTTACTTCTTCCATTAAAATAAATGGGCTTCAGTGGGCTTAACTTTGATTTTCTTCTGAGGGTATATTCCAGCCAATAATGAGTTGCTTGATAAGGGGGAGATATAAGTATGTGTTTAACTGTTCCATCCTGCCTGGATTTTGCCTTGTGATTGATCGTATATGTACCAGCCAGTCCTTTCTGTTTAATTATACTATACCTACAACCCCACTGACATTTGTACAACCTAAATATGATGGCATGCTATCATGACATGAATATAATCTCATACACACAGCATGAGTCATGAAGTGAAACTGCCAAAAGCTTTTTCCTGGAGACGCTTGAGCCCTTGTCAGATTTCAATTTCAATTAATGGCATTACATGCCAAGCAGTGCTTCATTTCTAAAATAAGAGGTGCCAGGAGGATCTCAAATGCCAGGAAACCATCCCTGAACCTGGAAAGTTCTGAGTCCTAGATATGTGGGTGTTGGCTGTGGTTAGTCATACATGAGAAATGGGATCAGCATCACACTCTTCAATTATATTTCTTCCCATGTTCCAGAGCTAAGTTATAGCATTAAAAAGCCTCCCCAGATATACAGGATGCAGGTGTGCCTTTAGTTTATTGCTGGTTTTATTTTTTAAAAAGCTTTGTTTTTATTAATAACTTTATTGTTTTATTCTTTTTGCAAACCACTTTGCTTTTTTGGTTTTTACAATCAAGCAGTATATAAATTTTATGAAAATGAATCAATAGCTGAAACAAAGCCTAAAATCAAGTTCAGCAACCATTTTGTCTCCGAAACACCACTAGAATCACACAAGTAGAATGTTTACCATCATGCCTAGCCCCACTGTTTCAGAACAGCTCAAAAACCTTGCTTTGCCTGGCATTCCGCTGTTCGCCTGGCATTCCCTATAATAAGCTGTGTGTGGTCACACCCATAGCTTATCATCTATGCAGAAGCATCTCTTTAATGCTTCATCATGTTACAGGCTTCACCTTAGGTCAGCTTGATCTAGACTGAGGCAACTGCACTTAGCAATGGCTTCTGATGACTAAAAAGAGAGAGAATAAATAGGGTTCAGGCTGATATACCCACTGTCACCCACCTATCCCATCAAGACCATGCAGAGCTTGTCTGAGGCCTGTGGCATGAATATTGTTAGAATAAAGTTATAAACTCAACAGCGTAAGTCCAACAGGCCCCTGGCAGAGGCCCCTGGCAAGGCCCCCTGCCCAGCTTAGCCTTTGAGGCCCGGAGCAAGTGTACCCTGCTGCCTCATGGGCCTGCACACCATGACTTTTGGCAACAAGTGCATTCCAGCCCAGCATTCACCACCATAACATAACATAGGTTATGCATGTTGACCTCTATTTTTGCATTACCATCAAAGTACTCAAGTTGCTGGGCAAGCACAATCAGACCTTTTAAACTTCTTTTGTTTCTTCTCTTCTTTTTCTGTTTTTAAAGTGCTTTGCATTTCTTTGTTTCCCTTTGCTTCTTTGTTGCATTTCCCTGGTCATTCATTTTTTTGCTTTGTTTTCCCACTCCTCAGTAACTTGGGGGCGGGGGGTGAGTGCAATTTAATATGAAGCATGTCCAAAACAGGGTTCTTAACGCTTGCCACAGGAAAGGCTCAGAGGTAGAGCATCTACCGGTACTTTGCTTGCAGAAAATCCCAGGTTCAATCCCCGACATCTCCAGGTATGAATGGGATGTCCCCTATCTGAAACTCAGGAGAGTCACTGCCAGACAATGTGGAAAATACTGGGATAGATCAACAAATTATCTGACTTTGTATAATACAGCTTCCTATATTCCTAAAGCTCCCCACCTCCCAAAAAGAATTCCTCTGTGCTACCTCGATCAGCTGCCATGACTATTACAAATATGTTCACCCCTTTCCTCAGCCTCCCTGGGCCCTGAACTAAGAGGTACAAAGAGCACATGGCAGCCTTTTGAACACATAAATAACGTTGTCAGATCTGGCCTGCATGCTGTTCTGAACAATAGCTATGCCCCTACAGATGGCGTAAGGGAAGGTCCAATAGACACAGGGACCTGAGAGTGAATATTAATGTGTGTGAGCACATCTGTGAAAACAGAGATGAAGGAACCCCCTAGCATTGCACTGCACTCAGAGATGTTGATGGAGTAGCCTGGGGATAGTCATAGAATGCACATCTGCATAAACTGCCCAAGTGTAACATCCAATATTCAAAGGTTCATAACTTTAGAAAACTTAACAGATGCTCAAGCATTTTCCCACCTCAATGATGTATTTGTTTTTTCTATGCACTAACTTTCCTCCAACTGTTTCCTATGTTGGAGAATAGGGAACAGGGTGCAGAAGAGATCATTTGTCTTTAATACAAGAGGAAGGAGCCGTTATGGCACTCCCTTCTTATGTCTAATATATCAGAAAAAAATATCCCCAAATTTCTAGACAGCATGATAAGTTTGGGATGTGGAATGCCAACCATGTAAAGTCAGAACATTTTACTGCTACAAAAAATGGAGTTAAAGTTGAATTTATTGCCCTATGATACACTAGAGGGCACTCCTCCAAACACACTAATATATATTTATTCATTTGCATGTAGATCTCCTAGCAGTTGTGTTACCTTTTGTTATCTCTTTGGGAAACCCATCATATTAAATAAATGTATGTTGATATAGACAAGAGTTAGTAATGTTTAACAGACTGTCAGTTGTATTATAACCTGGCAAGCATTATAGCCAGAGGTGGTGAACCTGCTGCCTCCCAGATATGGTTGGACTCCAGCTGATCAGCCACAGGTGGCGGTAGGAGGGTTATAGTCCACTAACACCTGGTGAGCTTGAGGTTCCCCAACCCACCTTAGAAAATAATTAAAGGCAGCACCAAACATGTCCAGTGGAAATTACCGGTACCTGTTAACTAGAAAACATATGGCAGGTTATTTATCCAGGATTCCTGTCAGATTCCATTGGTACTTGAATTATTTCCAGTCTGTCAAACTATATTTTGGCCAACCTACGAATGGCAGCTATACCTCAACTTCATCCCCGTTCCATTTAAATGAGCTATGTATGCATGAAAAAGTTAGGATATTAGAATTTTCCATGATTTCATATTGTTTCATATAGATGGAGCAATATATTGGAGCAATATATTGGTCTGCTGTTCCTCCAGCAGACACTGGGCAGGAAGTGGAAGCATATCCCAAGCAGTATTAAAACACATATTAGATACATAGAATTCCATCCATCCACTGCCACTGTGCCGGTTGGCTTGCCCAAGTATGAGTGGAGGGTATTTAGGCCCATGATATCGGTAGTGATGAGTTACATAGCTTCTTCTGTATAGCCAAGCAACCCTCTGTGCCTTAGCTGTTAACTGTTATTCAAGGATGCATTGAGCATATCCTATCGTTCTTCCCATAACTCTTTAGAAGCAGCAAATAGTAACAACATCGCATCTCCCCATACCCAATCTCTTCCTAGGTCTTTTCCTTTCCACTTTTATTTGATATTTGGATTATCTCTCCCCCCCCCCCCCTTCTTGATACAACAGTCTTCCAGGCATATAGAACAAGGCTTATCAGTTTCACCTTAGACAGAAGATGTGAAACTGATAAAGCATCACAGCAAGGTATCTTTCCTCTGGCCTGTTTCTTACTCCATGGAGATTTGATATGGTATTTTATGAGATGAAGACAGGAACACAAAGGAGCAAAAATGCAGCTCATGTATACTCTGTGGAATTGTGCAGATAAAGCCTTAGAAAAATTATTGCATTGTAAGTGGTATGTACTAGTCACAATCCAATGCAGAGGGTGAAATCCAGTGAAATCCATTCTCAGAACAGCTTTTGATCAAGTGGAAGCATCTGCAGACATTAGAGAAGGGGAACTGGTTTTCCCTGATTTTCCCTGCAACTCTTTCCACACAGTTCTGGATGGTCCTCCAGCCCTCTGGAGCAGTTTTTAAGTGGCTGTTGTTTTATGCTATGTATAAAGTATATTGGTGCTTAAAACACACTTTAAAAAAACTCTTTGTGCCATACATTGTTATCTGTATGCACCAATACATACAGCAGCAGAAAGTGCGAAATAAGAGAAAATCTCATCCCCTTCTCTTACAATAACAGATACATCTGCTGGACCAAAAGCCATTCCACAAGCAGAACAGCAGTGGTGGGTTTCACCCAGAGTCAAGCAAACTTATATCAATGTATTTCAATACAATATGTATGTTAACATTAGACCATGAAATTAGCACTTTTAGCTGCTTAACCTCAGGGACCTAAAAGATGCCCCTCTCTGCAGCACAGATATTATAGTAAATCATTAGTCCACAAAAGAATATTCTGAAACGTAGCAATTGCAGAGGGTACTGAAAACATCATGACAGTCATTTATGTATTCATAAAATGATCTCATGTCTGAACCTTTTCTATGCAAACAAAAGTACAAAAATCACATTTGTCTTCCATAGAAACTGACTCAGATGTCTAATATTCTTTCTTGAACATAAATAAAAGGAGAACTCATTATATTTTATCTATGTTGGCTATTCAGACATTTATTTCCTATTAATCAGGCTGAACATTAACTCTAGTTGACTGACTCTTTTTATAACAGACAGAATGTTGTTAAGTAGGAATGATTCAGCAGCTATGTTGACGTAGGAAATCAGTCTAAGAAGCAAGACAGCATAACCCAGACTGCCTTCTAGTGCTGACGGCATTCAAAATGCCTGCAACCTGGCAGTCCATGAATTTGGCACATGGTGCCAGATCACTGAAGTGCCTAAGTAATGAAATTTTGCTGATGTGTGTGTAGCAAAAAAAAACAAAAAACAAAAAAAAAACCTTCCACAAGAGGTATTTCCATTTTTACTTTGCAAAAGTAATGAGTATCTTGGCATCAACAGCTTCAAAATTTGGGGGCAATGTGAGCTGCTCTGTCAGGTCTTGCCAGTCGCACTATGGGAATTCAACAGGATTACTGGTATGTAATATATGACCTGGTATGTAATATATTTCATCAGGTGTACACATCAGGTGTACATTTTGGTGGGCATGGCTTGGCCAAAATAGCCTCATGGTCCAAATGGAAAGGCCTGGTGGGACTTATTAGCAGGGGGAGCTCTCCACCCCTGCTTTATGGCTACTAGCAACCACAGCCAGCCACCCCGAGACATCCAGGCATGCCCTCTACCACTGCAGCACCACCCAAGAATTTCAAGTGTATTCTGGAGTGAAAGTTCAGGATGCTGGAAAACCAGCCAAATGAACAGTCAACAGCATGTGCAATAGTGTCTGTTGCCCCACCCCTCTGTAAATGACACAGAAATGATTGATATCTTTCTTTGAGGGTGAAAAAGAAATAATTTATTATTTATACCCCACCCATCTGCCTGTGCTTTCCCAGGCACTCTGGGCGGCTTCCAACAAAATATTAAAATACTGTAATACATCAAACATTAAAAGCTTCCCTAAACAGGGCTGCCTTCAGATGTCTTCTAAAAGTCTGGTAGTTGTTCTCTTTGACATCTGGTGGGAGGGCGTCAAACTTCTACTACCGAGAAGGCCCTCTGCCTGGTTCCCTGTAACTTGGCTTCTCACAGTGAGGGAACTGCCAGAAGGCCCTCGCCACTGGACCTCAATGTCCGGGTAGAATGATGGGGGTGGAGATGCTCCTTCAGATATACTGGACCGAAGTTACTATAAAATCCAAAGTCATTATCCTTATTTGTGTGTATAAATTAGCAGGCTTAGTGATCATTATAAAGGCATATATCTTGAGACAGAAGCCTGGCCACAAAAATGCAACCATGTACTGTAAGTCAGTCAAGACTTCAAGTTCTTTATTCAGATTGTTATCATTTTGGTGATTAAGCCTATTATTGCTTTAAAAACAAATGAACACCAAAAACAGAATTATCTTCAGACTTGCAGAAAGTTCCAATGATAAAATTCCTGATCTCTTTTACATAGGAAACAGGTGGATAAATGCTTTAGCTTTTTGTGCCTTGCTGAGTCAGAAACCTGGGAAAGAATTAATCGGTCAAAGGTTTTTGTTCTTGAAGAAACTGCAGCTGTTGTGGGGTGTAACTGTTCACCCACATAGTGGTTTGGGCTGAATTGCTTTCCATTGACTGAACTGGAAGTGCACTAGACCAGAACATCAGGTGCCAGAAATGATCAAATTAAAATATTTCATACTTATGGCACTGACCCATCTTTTGAGCTCCTCTCTCCTTCCATTCCCACCCACCAGCCTCTACCCCATGCCATGCTTTGCATGTCTCCACTTTATCCCTTATGAATTCCGCAAAGTCAATTAGTACAATATTGGTGTCACAGAGGAATTCACTTAAAAAGCTTCTCTGTGCCAGGGACAATAGGCAGCATTCCATATGGCATCTACCCAGGCCAGATCAGGAGGGTGGGGGTGGTAAAAGAGGGGCACATGCTGCAGGCAGCAGATCCTCCAAGTGTCCCTATTTTCCAGGGACAGTCATGGATTTACAGAAGCCATCCCAGTTTCTGATTTGATCCCGGAGTGTTTTCCTTAGGGCGTCCCTATTTTCATTGGAGAAATACTGGAGGGTATGGTGGCAGCAGGTGAGGGGTGGCAGCAAACAGCAAACTACCTCCTCCCTTTTTCATACCTGTATCAATGCATAAGTGAGTCCTTTTGAAATGGGCTTCTTTAGAGGGTTTGTACTCTGCTCAGGGGTTGGGGAGGAAAGGAACAGCTAGCTAGGACAGGAAGGTGCGCAGGGAGGAGCAGAGTTGCCAAAGAGAGCAGCAGCAGAAAAAAATATCAGCCAGCAAGATGACACAGATATTTATGGAAATCCCCAACTTGTGATTCCCAGCAACTAGTATACTGATGCATACCACCGTCAACAGTGGAGATAGAATACAGTGGTCACTGAAGGTCTTAAACTCCCTGAATTTATCCAATTCTCTTTTGAAAGCCACATGGAAGCTTTTCCAGAGGCTTCCACCGGGCACCCTGAACATGCAAACAATACACCTATTATAGCCACTTTCCTGCTACCACACTGGATACTTCCGCTCTGTTTACAGGTAGGTAGCCATGTTGGCCTGCCGTAGTCAAAACAAAATAAACAAATTCCTTCCAGTAGCACCGTGGAGACCAACTAGGTTTGTTATTGGTATGAGCTTCCGTGTGCATGTACAGTGGTGCCTCGCAAGACGAAATTAATTCGTTCTGCGAGTTTTTTCGTCTTGTGAATTTTTTCGTCTTGCGAAGCACCACTGTGCATTGACAGTTTCCCATAGGAATGCATTGACGGTTTTTTTAAAAAGGCGCAAGACATTTTCGTCTTGCGAAGCAAGCCCATAGGGAAATTCGTCTTGCGAAGCAACTCAGAAAACGAAAAACTCTTTCGTCTTACGAGTTTTTCGTCTTGCGAGGCATTCGTCTTGCAAGGTACCACTGTATCTGAAGAAGTGTGCATGCACATGAAAGCTCATACCAATAACAAACTTAGTTGGTCTCTAAGGTGCTACTGGAAGGATTTTTTTTATTTTGCTCTGCTCTGTGTTTGTGTACTTGCTGCAGCTCTCATTTTTGGGAGCAGTGAACTACTACTCTGTCAGCTACTTTTCAGCAGCTGACCAGTATTTCCCATCGAGTCTTATATCACTCCCTCCTGCCTCAGAGAGAAATAATCTGTTGTGCACTTTTTCTTATAACAACCAGCTTTCAACTTTTTTTTAGTGCAGCTAATTCTCAACAATTGAGAAAAGACAGCAGCCAAAAAGGGGGCAGCCAAATAGCATTATTTTAAGTACCAAACAATGCAAAACACAACGTTGTTACATTCTGGTATGGCAAAGGCCCTTTTTGTCAAGCTATTAATTTGTACTTGATCTCTGGGCAAGCAGGGGAAGGCAGCTATTAAGGCAAGAATGATTTCAGCTACCTGAGGAATTTTTTTAAAGACAACAATAAACGAAACCTAGGAAATCCCCTGGCTAGACCTACCAGCTTTAGGAATGTTCGTCACATTGCCTGGAGCACACAAAGTAGCACGAAGAACATGCCAGACAAAGATAATATTGTCTGTGCTTTCCACTGCA
The DNA here is from genome assembly GCF_965153285.1 of Podarcis tiliguerta. NCBI lineage: Eukaryota > Metazoa > Chordata > Lepidosauria > Squamata > Lacertidae > Podarcis > Podarcis tiliguerta. Next base: position 31,353,418 of record NC_139534.1, read on the forward strand.
TTAAGAGATGTGTCATAAACACCCAGGTGACCTACCTAGCCATGTGCTTGAGCATATCTGTCCAAAGAGCAAACCAAAAAACTTTAAAAACAGCAACATTTTGCTTCATACAAGAGGAAAAGATATTAATATGCTGCTGTTTATAACTGGAAGTTTTACAAAGCAAAGAAACCAGCACTTGCAGTGGTGGAGTAGCTGAAAATGAAATAAGAGGTTGAAAAGAAAATTTCTTCATGATAGACAACCCCAGCATGTAATGCTTTGCTGTGGTCCTGATTATATATATATATATATATATATGCAGGTTTTGGTGTCCTCGGGTGTCTTCCCGTGTAAAAGTTGGGGTGTCTAGGCGACGTTTCGACGAGGTCTCACTCGTCATCTTCAGGCTGGTGCTTTCGGCTTCTTGTTACTGGAACAGAGCAGGATCTTAGTGTTTGAGTTCCTATAAATACTGTTGAGGAGGTGTGGTGTATAGCCTCCAATGTTCTGGGCAGAGAGGAGGTTCCCAGGCTAGTGTGCCTTTTCTTCTTTTGTTCCTTAATTACTTGAGGGATATCTTGAGTGATTTCTTGAGTGATTTCCTGAATCCCACTTAGGTGGGTCATTAGGTGTGGATTAGTTGCTAAAGCCTTCGTGTCAGATGGTGTCTGTAATTTATCTGTGGAGAGGATCTGGGTTTGGGTCTGGTGTGGTTGATTGGTGATGGCGTTCTGTGTGCCTCTGGATCTGGTGTCAGATTTTGTGGGGAGGGCTAATTTCCAGATGTCTGGCAAGCGGGATGTGTCGTCACGCTTGTTCATGTTGTGAGGGTGTTTCTCTATCTCGATGGCTTCCATGATTATTCTCTTTTACCCTGCAAAGTCTGCCCAGCCACGTACATTGGACAAACAAACAGACGAATAAATGCACGTATCGCAGAACACAAGAATGCCGTCAAAAAAGAAGAAAAAACTTCCTCTCTTTTCCAACACATGAAAGAAACAGGACACGAAATTAATTTTGCAGATTCCAAATTGCTCTTTAACATGGAACATCACCACAAGAGAATAATCATGGAAGCCATCGAGATAGAGAAACACCCTCACAACATGAACAAGCGTGACGACACATCCCGCTTGCCAGACATCTGGAAATTAGCCCTCCCCACAAAATCTGACACCAGATCCAGAGGCACACAGAACGCCATCACCAATCAACCACACCAGACCCAAACCCAGACCCTCTCCACAGATAAATTACAGACACCATCCAGTAGCCAAACCAGGGTGGCACCTCCGGATGCTGCACCCCCCTGCAATCCCTACACAGATCTGGCTGGCACAGGCCACAAAACCACAGCTCGCCCCTATACACGAAGCCAAGCCAGAGCACAACCAAGTGCAGTACAGCCATCTTCTCAGAAAAACTCTTCACAAAGTTCAAGAGTTCAAGACACGAAGGCTTTAGCAACTAATCCACACCTAATGACCCACCTAAGTGGGATTCAGGAAATCACTCAAGAAATCACTCAAGATATCCCTCAAGTAATTAAGGAACAAAGAAGAAAAGGCACACTAGCCTGGGAACCTCCTCTCTGCCCAGAACATTGGAGGCTATACACCACACCTCCTCAACAGTATTTATAGGAACTCAAACACTAAGATCCTGCTCTGTTCCAGTAACAAGAAGCCGAAAGCACCAGCCTGAAGATGACGAGTGAGACCTCGTCGAAACGTCGCCTAGACACCCCAACTTTTACACGGGAAGACACCCGAGGACACCAAAACCTGCATTCCTGTACCCGTGAAAATCTACGAAAGCAAATATATATATATATATATATATATATATATATATATATGAGAGAGAGAATAAATAACTTCACTGACAGCACATCAAGGACTTTCTTTTTAAAACTGGGACTTGCAAAAACAGAGAATCAGTCTTGGTGAGTTATAGTATTATTGTCACCCTACATGAATGTGGTTACCAGTGCTGATTCCTGATCATTGATACCAGTTTGGACATCACCCTTGAAGAAAATAGTCCTTTTCAGATGCTATAGGGATGTGCTACAGGACGCAATAGCCATCGTTTGGCACTGTGGGGACAAGAAGACCCAAAGGGAATTGGTCCTCTTCCTACCTCCCTTCACATATTGTGATCCAAGAGTCAGCAGAAGCCTGCGCAAGGCCTTCGACTTGTGCATTGGGGCTTCCTCCCTCTCCTGCCCACATATGACCTCTTCACACACACCCAAAATGTGGCCCTGAGTGGTTCAGGAAACGCCCCCCCCCCCCAGGACAATGCATGGGGGTTGAGGGGGGTTGTAATATACAGTTACTGATTGTCATGAATTGACAGCACAACAGGGAGGAGAAAGGGGATCCCATTGAGGGGTGTAGCTGGGACTGGGACACACTGAGGCAAGGTGGGGATGGGGAAGGAGGTGTAGGAAGGACTCGTGATGTGATATGTTAATTTGTGTCTGTACAGAAATTCAGCACTCATGCTATCTATCTAACCAAATAATCAAGGCTCAAGAACTAATTTCTCCCTTCACCCCATTATTTTAGTCACTGTGCAAACCTAAAGAGTCTATCCTGACATTTACACATTGTATAATGAAGATAATATATTATTTCTTAAACCCTTTCCAATTTTTAGGATTCTTTCACTAACAAAAAATTAAAAATGAAAGCCCGCAGGAGAGAGTTTATTTGTACCCTTCTTTGTTTTAGAATTGGATTCACCATTCTTGTCTCCATTACTTCCTTTAGCAATGTTTGAAAAGCCATTCCAAGGTCGTGAAGTCTTAGTCAAGCATAATGTATAAAAGGTGCTTGAACATCACAATATTGTGTAAGTCATGTCTGTAAAATCCAAAGTTTGAATTTCTAAAACTTCAAAGGCCACAGTGTAATATTTTTGCCTGCCAAATAGTTATGTTACCAGGAGATGGCAGCACTTTATATATAAACACAACCTGTATATCAAGCTGTTTTCTAAAACAACATAAGAAGGACTCTTCTCTGCCGTTCATCCAGCAGTGCTCCAGTGTCCCAGGTGTCCAGGATGGAGCAGTGTGTTGGGTGGCCAAAAGAAACAGTGCATCAGATCACTGGAAAAGACTAGAGCAACTATACAAGGGCAAACTCCCCAAGCTCTACACCAGGAGCGAGGAACTTTTTATTTAATCTAGCCTTGCTGGCCACCTGTCAATCACCTGGCATCACAATGACATCAGCAGAAAAGGGGGGGGGGGAAACAATGACATCAGCAGATAGGGCACTTTGATGTTCCAAAATTAACTGATGTACTGTGGAGCCAAAACCTGGTTTTTGCAGGCATCAGTTGCATGAGGAATTTAACCATGGAGAACTCACTAGCACAGCTGATCTAGTAGACTTTTGTTCTACTCTCCATCAGCACTTTAAGACTCCTGATTGCGCATCTCTCCCTGCTCCACACGTATGACCACGTATGACCATCAGGTGTGGGGCAGGCATACATGGCTTGACAGAAATGGCCTTGTGGGCCAAATCTGGCCTGAAAGCCTGAGATTCACCACCCATACCCTAAACTGCTGCTAAATATGAGTCTTTCTACCACTTGGAGAAGTTATACTGTCGGCAAATCCTTTTCTTTTACTGTAAGCCCATGCATGGCAATTTAATCTCCTCATTTTTCTGTGAAACAGTTCTTGTACGAAAACCTGCCATTTACCACAATAGAGTAAATCCTTTAAAAATCTATCATTTATGTGGTAGTTACTGAGATTTCTGTATGATGACTGTTTCACACATGCAAATATATGTGAAATATAATTTTTATTTTATTAGAGTTGAAAGGCAGGATATAAATATTTTAAAATACATGATTCAATTGCTTAAGTTCTTTACTAGCTTGAAATTCATATACTGTAATTCTTAGGTGTATGTACACATTAAGAAAATAATAATAATACAATAGAAAGAAACACTGGAACACAGTATTCTCACAGGCAGGAGAGTCATTTTCCTCTCTACCCTTTATGAGTGAGCCCCATGCCTTTCATATGTGGGCACAAATGGCCCCAGAAGGATTAGGTGGAACTAACAGCACCCACAGGTCAGTGAAGTACTCCTTAGGACTGCACATGACAAGCACATGTCTGCCTGTGGTTTAGTGAGTCTACACTTTGCGCTGGCAGGTTTGCTATACGCTGATAACATTCAATAATTCCTCCCCTCTTTGTCTTTACCAAGCCTTGTAATCTCCTGTCCAGTGATCTAGCTACCCCACAACTCATGCACTAATATGTGCTACTTGATTAAATCTGAATCCAACCATAAGTGCTGGTGGCTTTCAGCTCTTGTCATGCTTAAGGAGTGTTGCTGAATGATGAACTTCAAGGAGCTACTTCCTAGTCCTGAAATCCTGTGAATTACATTGCCACTCTAGGGAGGCTTACTCAATAAGACTTATTTCTGAGTAAGCATGTATCTTATTACACTGCGCATCATATGATACATACATTCAAACAGTCATTATTTTCGCATCCCTGACCCTGGTCACCCACTGCCCTGTTTCTCCTTATTTGTGCAATCGAAGAATGTCATATTCACATTTTAGGGCAAGTTGTCAGGAGTTGACATTATCCTCAGTATAAGCTACCTCCCATCTAGAGAACTCAACTGGGATCTGGGAAGAGAATAACTGGCAGGTAATGGATGCCTCTCGCCTCTTTTAATGTATTTATTTATTTATTTATTCTCACAGGCTCTATCTAGCTCCCTTCCTCCCAAAGGAGCTCAAGATGATATACAACATAGTTCATTAACAAACATCAACAACACTTCCATGCTGACCCACAAACACCCACATACAGTTCTTTGCTCTCCTATGGTTGCTCCTCTTTATTGTTGAGGGTGCATAGTAGTGTGTATGGGGTAAAGGGAAGTAAATTGGTACATGCTTCTGATTTGGATTGGGGCACTATGACTTCCTTTTCTTCAGAACTGATGTGGACAGATTAAGCATGCATATAACATAAAATGTAAGTAGTGCACAGCCTGTCATTCCACACACCATAGCTTCTGAGGAATATTTTTGAACTGTCAATAACCTGCTGCAGAACAGTTTTACACACACACACACACACACACACACACACACACAACACCCTAATATATTATTTCTCTAAGCAAAATAGCAAATGCCCTTCTGACTTTTAAATCAGTAGAAGACAAGCTGCCACTTCCTGCCAAGGTCGTGGGTTTGATCGCCATGCAGGCCACCTGCATATACCTGCATTGCAGAGGGTTCAACTTCAACTACAGAAACCTCTGGGTCCAACTCTATGATTCCATGATTTTGAAGCCATTGTACCGTGACTCATATATGTAAACTAAAAACGCTCTTCAGTTTGCTTGCTTACTTTCTTGCCCCCCCCCGCCCCCTGCTTCTTTCCCCTTATGATTACTCGGCTTGTGTTTACCGAGGGTGAGGACGTGATTCTTCAATCTGAATATGGCATGTCACTGCACCTTGCTACAAGCAGCCTAGGGAAACATTTGAGAGACGTTGTGAGTCACATTTCCTCCAACAGTCATCTTTAGGACTTGTGGAGTAAACTCCCTTGCATATAAAGCTATTAACTCTTGAAATCAAAACTATGTTGGTAACTGGACGGGGGCAGAGTTCAGAGGGAGCTGCAACTGGGGTCAACCTTAAGGGTGGGTGACTCCGTCAATGTGAGTTTCTCGTTTTTCCAGTCTTCCACATTTCCACGTCAGTTTGTGATTTTATTTTTAGTCCTTATGGAAATTCAGCAACATTTTTGTTCACCATTTCCACATATAGGCATGTTTTATCCTATTTTGGTACCCATTAGTTGGCTGGGAACCTGCACTTCAAAATTCAGAGAGATGCCAATTTTGAAGGATGTATGTATTTCAGTTCTCTTATTGTTTTGGATTGTGCAAATTAGATAAGTTTGCCTTTCACTTGTAAATGAATCAGATTTCTCTCTTCTCCCGAGTCAGCACCCAGTTGTCTGTGGTGGGTCTGTATTATAGCCAGCCTAAGACTCTTTGCTGCCTGAGGAGGAGTAAATAGCACTCCATCTCCTCCAGTCAAGGCACAGAGCACCCGAGCCTAGCCAAGTCTGAACCAGTAAATTCCACATGCATCGCTCCATCACTCTGGCAGCCCAAAGACAACAATAATATATTAAATAACTAACTATATTCTGCCCTTTCATGACATCCAGCTCAGGGCTGCCTTAGGTAGGCTTAGCTCTGTACCACAACAGAAAAGTTGCCTCTGCACATAATATATTCAGCTATTCAAAAATTAGCCACTTATTTACCTTCCTGGCCTGAAAGCTTTGCTGTTGTTTTTTAACAGACTCTTTCTTTCTTTCTTTCTTTCTTTCTTTCTTTCTTTCTTTCTTTCTTTCTTTCCTGGTCAGATGTCATTCCCATTTGCATGTCTGGCTATTTTCTTTTGCCAGTGAAGAGCGATGTGAAATTTGTCCCCTTTTCTGCTCCATTTCTTCTCTTCTATACTCCCTGCCACTTCCTCTCAGGGAATCAAAAGAACCCATAGTATTCGCAACAGTGGAATGTATTTATTTATTCATTTGATTATTTAGCCATTTTTGAACTGTCCCTTCACCAAAAACGTTCACAGGGCACTTAATTTTTTTAAAAAGCAAGAAAGTAATTGTAAAGATATAGCCCACATTTAAGAAAAATATTGAAGCAAGTCTCATAATGACCGCTCCCCGCTTAAAACGGGGGGCGCCCTTTGCGTGGACACGCACAGCCCCTAAATCTGGAGCGGCTCCAACAGCATAGGCTTGGCTTTGCCTTCCCTCAGGTGGGATACCTGGAGGTCTCCGCCTACCTCAGTCAGTTGTCCAATCCCACCTGGGGGAAGCGTTGCCAAGGAGACAAGGCCAGGTAGGGGAGGGATTACCTGCCCACACAATAGAGGGAGGATCTTACCTGGGAATCCTCACTTGGCTCCAGAGCTTCTCCCACCCTACCCACCCTCAGTTAATGTCTTATTTTGCAGGTTAACTTTCCTTCACAGGTTTTGCAGGTTAACTTTTCTTGACAGGTATGCGGCCACTGCTACGTTAAGGTCGCTGTTAAAGGGCCGGAAAGGAATTTCCCTGCATTGGCAGGTTTCGCCTTTCCCGTAGCAAAACGTCACAACTTTGGCGGTATCAGGCCTTGGGCGGAATCCTTTAGTCCATCTTCCTCTTTGCGGCGGCAATACCAGGGTTCCCCGTTAAAGGGGTTTCTGAAGGGAGGCTTTGACCGTACACCGAAAGGTCGTCATTGCTCTCCCCTGCGGTGGCGGCGTAACGGGGGTGGCTATCTCTGCTTGAACATATGTTCTCCAGAGCCGGCCCACCCCCCCACACACACACTGGATAACCCTGATGCTCCCTAGGTCCCCGGCTGGGGACTGGGGAGGGAGAACGCCCAATGCCTGAGCCAAGGTCTTCCCACATTTGAAGTTTAATAAAGTTGTGGCCAATTTAATCCCATAGCACGTTGTCTTGAGTCGTTATTCCACATGACAGGGGGGACTGCTCGGGATCTGGGGACTCCGCCTGTCCACGCAAATTACACAAATGGCATAATTAAAAATACGGTGGCCAAGTAGATGCCTGAGGAAAAACCACAAGCATGACTTGAGTACAAGAGCACTCTCCCCTCCTGTGGTTTCCAGCAAATGGTATTCAGAAACATTACTGCCTCCAACTGTCGAGGCAGAACATAGCCATCATGACTAGTAGCCTTCAAAAGCTCTCTCCTCCATGAATTTGTCTAATCCTCCTTTAACTCCATCTAGGTATATGGCCACCACTGTTTCCTGTGAGTACAAATTCCATTGTTAAACAATGTGCTTCACGATGGAGAACTTTCCTTTATCTGTCTGGAATCTTCTGATATTCAGCTTCATTGGATGCCCATGAGTTCTAGTGTTGGGAGGGAGGGGGTTTCTCTATCCACTTTCTCCATGCCATGAATAATTTTAATTGCAAATTGGTTTGTTTGTTTTTTATGGTAAAGTGCATTGCGAGTCATAAGTCGGCTATAAATATAGCCAATGATGAAAGCATGAGTGAATGAATGCTTAGCAGGAGTACCATAGAAAGGAAATGGCTTGCAGTGAAAGGGGTTTTCCTCCCAAATGATCCACTGAGTGTCCTGACTCCTACTCATGCCTAATCAGATAAATTTAGGCTCTTAATGCAGGGAAGAGTAGTTATCCTCTGAAGGGCATAGCTCTCCCCATTCAGGTAACAGGTGAGTCAAGGCCTCTAGCCTGGGAAAGGGGACATAAATCGCATTGTAATAAAGCAGCTGATTGGAGCTTAATGTTGGGGGAGTGAGCTAAAATAGCAGGGATATTGTTTCAGATGTCAATTGGGGATGAGACAAAGGTTTTCAGGAAGTTGTGCTTCAGCAAAATCTAAAATCCTGCTCTTTGATTCGTTCAGGGGTGTATTTAAAGTGTGTGAGAGTGAAAGAGAGCACATTTTTGTTTCATATAGTCGGCGCTTTTTTTCTAAAAAAAAATGTTTAGGGGTACCCCCATTTTCTTACTCATATTGAAATACTGCCCCTCAATGAGGCCAAACTTAAATTCACAAAATGTTTAGGGGTATGCGTACCCCCAGGGGAAAAGCACTGCATATAGTTATCGTGAGATGTTAAGCAATTAGACTTGTGCTTTTGATGTGCTTAGCACACCAAACAGGCCCCAAAATCCCCATAATGTGAGGAATATGCTAGTCTGCCACACACAAAAATATCTTGTGTGGCCCAATAGTACTGCTCCCACAGAAGGTGCCTTGCCCTCTCCTCACCAGTGTATCTGCACAACGTACTGCTCAGGCTTTGCTCATCTGTTTGGGAGTAATTCCATCTCTCTGCCAAGTATGATGGGAGCATACGTAGCTCTTCTGAGGCATTACCTCACCTCAAAAGAGACTGTCTGCTGTGCATCTTCTAATTAACAAGGACAACCAGAATACCGGCATGCAGAAACAGAAAAGGGTAGTCTCCTTTGAGGCAGGGCTGGCTCAACCATTAGATGCAATGTTGCGCTTGACTCAGGCAGCAGATGCTGTGGGGAGGGGCAGTGGCAAGGTGTTGGAGGACACAGCTGTGTGTGCCCCACAACTTGCCTTGCTTACCCCTAAACTAGCCTGCTGACCTCAGTTGCAGCAGAAGACACTGGCAGTGTATTAAAGTAAGATTTAAATGCCAGTTCAGTCAGCTTCTGAACACAGTATGTAGGGGTGTCATCCTGTCCTTTGCCTCAGGCAGCAAAATGTCTTGGGCCAGATAATTATTACAAGGAGGCACTCTAAATGTGAATGTTTGCAGCTGTAAGAGTAAAGTGTGCCCTAGGTTTCCCATTTCTATTTTCTGTTTCAGAAAACAGTGCCCCTCGGTTATCAGAAAAGTGGGGAGATTTTATTTATTTATAAAAAAATATTTGTATACCACTATTTCACAGAAAAATATAAAAGCGGTTTACAATATTGCATAAAATCATACTGTAAAAACCACATGAAAAAATGAAATCAGAATTGAAATCAAACATCAGTTAAGTATTGTGGAAAGATGTGTTCTTAATTCCTGCATAGACTTGGCAGAATAAAAAATGTTTTCGTAATAATATTAATAATAACAATTTATTATTTATACACCGCCCATCTGGCTGGGTTTCCACAGCCACTCTGGTTGGCTCCCAACAGAATATTAAAAACACGATAAAACATCAAACATTAATGCAGGTGTTTAGAGGTTGAAATAGAAGGCGCTTGCTGAATCTCTCTTAGCAGAGTATTCCACAATACTGGGCCAATGACACTAAAGGCTTGGTTTCTTGTTGTCAAATGAGCCTCTCAAACAGGGGCAACCCTGTGATAACCCTAGGAATGGCATGGAAATTCAGAGATTCTAAATGCATAGCGACTGCTGCGGTCAAATGAACAGAAGGTCTAAACTATAAATGCAGAGAACCCTCCATTTGGTTGGCTATAGCTTTATCCAAAGCAGAAAAGAGTAGATGCTCTGCCACAGCTCTAGCAACAGACACACAACACATGCTGTGTGGTTTATTGGAAAGCTTTTTTTAAAGCGTGAAAAATTGGAGACAGTAAGACGCTCCTTTGCTAGGAACTGCCACTCCTCTCTGTGGGTTGGATTACAAGATTGATTGAAACTATTTTGCAAACAGTATGCCACATATATTCAGCAATGATGCAAATGTTGCCCCCAAGTGATACTTTCAATTAATGCGTTACATGGAATGTCAGGAGGGATAAAGTTTTATCAGTTGTCAAAAATTAAATGGAGATTTCCTGATAAATAATAGTTATCCCAACAACGTGAAACTTGACATTTCTTGCTGCTTCCCTAAGTCAGAAGGGCATTGTACTAGGAGAAGCAGTACGTGAGAGTGGGGCAGGGGACATCAGTGAGCTTATTGTATAAGCAAGACAGCAAAACTGAACTCAAAAGATCATTTCAAATTCATCCTTATATGCACAAAATACGTTTTTTTTGTCCAGGCCAAAATTGTGCAGTCAATTTCCAGATAAAAATCCACCAATCAACCACATGATCTTGGCCTATGCACGTAGGATGCTATGCATATAGGTCTCTTCAGAGATCTATGGACAGCAGAGATAAGTCTAGTGCACCTGCTCCATGCACAGGGCCAAATTAGGCCTTTGCAGTATTGCATAACCCAGCCCTTTCATGACTTAATCTGCATAAATTGAATGCACTGAGAGATGACTAAAATGGAATCTACTTATTCACTCTTACATTTGACCAAAGGTCTGTAAATGGTTCACATGGAAGGTCCTTTCACAGGTCAAGTAGAAGGTATGATTCCTCTCTTTCTCAGGGACACTGACAGAGGGCTATACTTATACCAGGCCCCAGACTTTTTTTTAAGCTTTCATTTAAATAAATAAATAAAAGTCAATTGAACATTTCTAACAAAAGTTAGAAAGCAAATTGTGGAGGCAATTCTAAAGCTTCAGCATGTGACAGGCAGCACCATAGCTAAGGACACTTAATCACTGTTTTTAAGCAATCAGAGGAAGAAATGCTGACTATCTCTCCTGGGGAGGGCTTCCAGTTCAGCATGGGGATGGGAAAAGGAGAAACTTGTTGTTGCTGTTAGCATGACACTGGACAGACTGGATTATGTTAGTTTAAGTACTTTCTTTCATGTCCACATTGTTTCATTCATTCCCAAAGTATGCTTTCTTTACAGAATAAAATGGGTGGCGGGACGCGGGTGGCGCTGTGGGTAAAACCTCAGCGCCTAGGGCTTGCCGATCACATGGTCAGTGGTTCGAATCCCCACAGCGGGGTGATCTCCCGTCTTTCGGTCCCAGCTCCTGCCCACCTAGCAGTTCGAAAGCACCCCTAAGTGCAAGTAGATAAATAGGTACCGCTTTATAGCGGGAAGGTAAATGGCATTCCGTGTGCTGCGCTGGTGCTGGCTCGCCAGAGCAGCTTCGTCACGCTGGCCACGTGACCCGGAAGTGTCTCCGGACAGCACTGGCCCCCGGCCTCTTAAGTGAGATGGGCGCACAACCCTAGAGTCGGATACGACTGGCCCGTACGGGCAGGGTACCTTTCATGTCCACATTGTTTCATTCATTCCCAAAGTATGCTTTCTTTACAGAATAAAACAGGTGGGGGGGACACATGTTGGCTAGGTGGGCTGCCCCAACTACCTGTCAGAATCCATGCAAAACATTCTTTGAAGCAGCATCCCCTATCCTTTAAACATTGCTTGAGCAATGTTAAAAGGAGCGGTTGCTGCTTCAAAGAGCACTTTTGCAAAGAGCTTTAAGACAGCTCCCATGTTCCCATCTGGGCCTTCTCAATGCTTGAAAAACCTTTAAAGGGGAGGCTGTTTCAAAGAGTGATTTGCAAAGGGCTTTAATAGAGCATCCCTCCTCTGTCTGTGATTACAAAGGTCTGAGATTCCCACAACATCAATAGTAAAATATTTTTAAAAGCAATTTGTGAACAGCTAATACATTCTATGAACAGTGATCTCAGTGACTCAGAAACAGTGTCTTTCAGCCATCAAATGCCTGGGTAAATAGTAAGGTTTTTAAATTATGCATGAAAGTCAATAATGAGAGGCAGCTGCACCTCACTAGGGAAGGCATTCCACAAACAGGGAACAGCCACTGAAAAGGCCCTGTCATGAGCCAATACCTACCATGCAGCCCAGAGTGGCCTCACCACCACCAAGGCGTCACCTGCCGATCAAAGGCTGTGAGATAGTTGATACTGGTGAGCGTGCACACAAAATGGCACAAGAGTTGATTTCCCATGCTGCTTGTGTGACTATGTAAATCTCATAAATATGTGAGAGGAGTCTTTCCCAGCCAAAAAAGGTCTGTCTCAGCCATGCAGAGAGAAACCTCCACACACACAAAATCCCACTGAGGTAAAATAGCTCCTATGCTGCTCGATGTCCCTGACATCAAGGGCCTTAGCCAGCCAACATTTTAGTAAGCTTAGTGATTATATTTCAAAATGTATTCCAGCAAGCTGACATTCAGATGTGTCTCATAATAGCTTTTACTTTTTAGCCACACACATTTGCTTTTGCTCTTTTTATCCTTCTAGTGCAAAGTTCAAATTTCTCTGCAAATTTAATCACAACTTCCAACATTGCTGGTTAGGATTACACAGTGGTGACATATACTTTTTTCCATTTTCAGAACTGGTTTTACAAGGTTCATATCCAACAAGGAAGTTGAGGAAAAAATGGGATTTATACATCTCCACTCCAGGTATTTTACCCAAATTATTCTGCCATTCAGTTAACAAAGGGAACATCTTTGAAAAACGATATTGGGCCTGTATATCAACTCTAAAGGCACTATATTCCAACATTCATGGGTTCCTAATGAGCTCTGTAAAGCTAAGTCTGTGGATTAAAAACAGCAACCAGGAACTCAGGACTGTACCTGTATGAATTCCCCCACCTTCTTCTGACTATATACCTGTCTTCCTTATAAGGGAAACAAGGAAGTAAGATAAAGAATTCCATAACCATGCTGATAGCCCTTAGGCACAGCTTGCAGTTCACCTATCCAGGTGGCACACTGTATTGTTGCCTTGTTTATGTTAATGTAGTGTTCTGGTAACTGAGAATATTTCTTCTAAAACCTGCCTGGACTGAAGTTCTCAATCGTCAAGTTCTCATAAAGTTTCTGCACTGGGCTCATTACGCTGGACATAATTAATTTTGATATGTTTTGTATGTGCAGCCAGATCTGAAAGCGAATGGGGATTGAATTGCTTTGCCTTTTTTTCCTATTCCTGCAAAGAATTAACTATGTACAAGGTAAGGCTCACAGGTGATGTATTAACTTTTGGGGAAATGTTCTATCCTGCTCTTTTAAAAACTTTTTTTAAACGAGTATACTAGTCCTGTTATGCATGCAGCTGTATCTTTCCACTTGACTATCGTCTAGCTGTTTTGAACGGAGTTTCGTTCCTGTTACCGAGGCTATGTATGGAATGTAATCCTAAGGACTGCTTAATTTTACAAATGAATAGTGTAATAATCTACACTGCATCTGTGATTCTGTTATGTTTTATAGAACCTAATACATTTTGAACTTACAGAACAAATAAATATCCAGAAAAGTAGCAGCAGTAGAAAATGTCTGGTGCACAAAGAGCTGATGGATCCAGCTGAATCAGGAATGATAGAAATCAAGTACATGAAACACAATGACTGATTCATACAAAAAAATTTTATTTTTATTTTTTTTACAAATCTTTCTTTTCACCAGTTGTCACCTTCTGAAAAGCTGGATATTCATTTCAGTCAAGGCTATGCTTCAACGTAATTTTGTTTCATAATGACTTCAGTTTCACGGCACTTTTTGGTCACCGTTTTGAATATCGAAAGACATTCAGTTCAAAGGGTGGGAAGGGTACACTGGCAGGCTGTGCTTGGTGAAGTTGGAACAATACCCAGAACATTTTGTTACCTGCAATAATTATGCTGTGTTCTGATCTATTATATTTCCTTGATTTTTATATGCAGGGAATTGTAATCCAGGGAGTGCAGTGAATTGTAAAGAGTGTTTGCTTTCTGGACCGCATTGTGGATGGTGCTTTCAAGAGGTAAAGTGAATTATCTGAAATATTTTAAAGAAACACCAGTACTTGAAGTTGGTATGAAAAGAGTCTGTCCAACTCTCCGCTCTGATTCTAATCCTGCCCTGAGGGAAGAAATTCAGAAGCTGAATCAAAAGATTTATTTCAGAACCTAAGGGCTTGAGCACACCCAGTAAAATATTTGACTTCTTTTTAAGTAGCTGGTCCCCAGCCCTAAACCCTAATCTACCACACAAACTAGGTTGTTTACATTCCCCTCCATTTCAAAAAATAGTCTGATGTGTGGCATGGAGAGCTGCTGCTTGAGAAACACAAATCCAAAGCATTTATTAGATTTCTAGCAAAAAGAGGCCTTGTGTATTAATGGCATAGAAAAGTATTTTCCTAAGGATTGCTCAGTGTATACATTTTCTGAGATTTTTCAGAATTTGAAAGTTTTTGGCAAAAAGGAAATATGGTGACAGAAACAGAGAGATGGATAAATGACATGAAGCAAAGGCCCATTGGTAAGAAGATATAACACAAATCTATCTGGAAGGGGAAGGGAACTATGTTTCAGAAACTACCTAAAGAAAAAATGTGTACATCTAATAAGGGCAATCCATGGGCAGAAACAGGATTGACCCGAAACTCTTCGTTGACAGACAGGGGGCAAATGCCCCCTTAAGGCAAGGTGCTTAGTACTCATGGCTAGCCAAGTCATTTTGGTGCTTAAAGAAAAAACCCCAGAAAGTCCACTCCACCTTGCTCCTGGCAGTAAATTATTATTATTATTATTATTATTATTATTATTATTTAATTGAAAGAAAATGGTTGACCTTTCATGACCCTCCTCACTATGCCTATTGATAGGGCCGGTCAAGGCAGAAAATATGTTTTGAATTTGTTCTTGGAGCGAAAATTTTCACACACTGCAACAACTACATGAAAAGATCTATTGAGTGGCCCCTCTAGACTCTTAATGTACAGTCTGCATGTTTTCAAATGCCTGTCCACAGTTAAGAGAACTTGAACCTCAGTCATGGACCAGCCACAGCTAAGAATTTTACAGTGTAATCCAATATGTATCAGCTCAAAAGTATATCCCGTTGAGTTCAGTGGAGTTTACTGCTTGGCAAATGGATATAGGATTATAACCTTAAAGTGCTGTCTACTTTGATGGGGAGATTTGGCCATGTGGTTAACATTCAGGCCTCAAAATCAAAAGGAACTGAATGTGCTTAACGTTGACTGAATTGCACTCCTCCTTTTCTTTGGAAGCAAAAGCTGAGTTTGTGAGGAATGCAAATATTGTGCCACATATCGAGTTCTATGCGAAATTGTACATGCTCAGAATTGCAGAAAATTAGTACCTTTGGCCTTGAATGGCAGTTTCTAAGTAACTGCATCAGGCATTATTTTCACAACATATACAGTACTTAGAGAAAACAGTCTGTGAAACTATTTCTTCTTTCAGAAGTTTCCAATGAAGAAATTATGTTCTACTGTGCATCAATGTTCCATTGTTTGGATTTTCTTGGAATATCCCAAACCTTTATATTTTTGTTTGTTCCTGAAAGTGAACTAAAATATTCGCTTTCAGAATACTCCTTTTGTAGGGGATGGGATTCTGAGAAAGAACTAGAAACCTCATTGATTAAGCAAAGAGAGGGGAGAAGCAGCCTATCAGTTCTTCAGTTCCTCGGTTTCTTCTATACAGCATTTCAAACTTTTAAAAGTGCCAGTGTTTTTTTAAAATAATCTGTACAACTATGCGTAAGCAAATGCTACAGGTACATGTGCATAAAATGCATATATTAGCATTTAAGCATACACAAATGCTGAATTTTCATGAAAATGCTTTTTAAAAGCAGATAATTGCAAATTGTTGTGGACGGGTACAGAACTGAATTTAAGATTGGGGAAATGAAAACTGAGGGAAACCAGAATTAACAGGTTCATCCATCTCTAATCCAACTAGACCAATGCTTTTCCCCCTCACAAAATGCATGTAAATTGTTAATGGTCTTGGCAGACCACTTAATTATTTTTCTGCTTGTTGTAGTTCACTGTGTTAGATGCTATTCAATTTTCAAGTATATCTCTTTTATTTATTATACTGGAATTTATTGGATTACATTTTGCATTTCATAGAACTTGAATTGTCATGAAATATAAAAAGCAATAAAAATGTAAAAAAAAAAAAAGCCTGCTTGCTTTGGAAAAACATTGGAATCAGTCCAGTCAAGCGCAGATTCAGCGATGTTTGTAAAGGAGCCCCCCTAGATTCATCAAAGCTTTCCCAGGCACAACACAAGTGTAGGCAATGGAAGTCTCATCTGAAACCTTTGCTTTGTGTTGAATATCAAGCTTGAGGAATAGTTGTGTGAATAGCTGGTGACTTTTAGTTAATCCCCCAAAAGACACTAAACTATTGTTTCTGTTTGCATTTTTTTTCTGAGCATGTCCTTTGCCTTTTCTTTTTCTTTTTCTTTCTTTCCCCTACCTCTTTTTTGTCTACAATCACCAGCACAGACTGTTGGCTAAAAATACTGAGTCTAAGCATCCTTAAAATATGGGCTGACGTGGTAATGCATCTTTCTTTTTTTGAAAAGTCAGCAGATTCAGAGTGTTTTTCTGGAGATGATCATATGCTGTTGTCTCTAAGCATTTCATAGCAGTAGGTGATTTTTATATATACTGCTTTGGCTGTGAAAGCTTGGTTGCCAAATTAAAAATAAGCCAACATCCCCTTTGAATATATTAATAAACTAAGTTTGGTTTTCATGGAAATATGAGGAATAGCAATCTTTCGAGAAATTATGTTGAAGACGGAAGCACTGAAAAGTCTGTATTGATACTGTTATGGTATATTCTCAGGGAGGACTGCAAAGGCAGATCTTATATTTGTAGATTTAAAATAGCCATGCTCTATTATTTATTCAGTTGCCCTATCTGAAATTGCATGACTTGAGGGGGCAAATGTGCTTAAGACAGTTTTGGTTTTTTAATGGTTGACAGATATATGGCAATCAAAGAGACTTGTCCAATCCAGAACTTTCACATGATCCATTTGGGCAGTGGAACAAAAATGGCCCACTCAGAAGCCCTCTTTGTAAGTTACTTGAATAAAGAGGAAAAGTGAATAAAGAGGGGCTGTGGGCTGCACTTTTGACCCACCCACTATGCCACATGATTCCCCAGCCCAGCCACCACCATACATGTGTTAGAATAGCTATCTGAGGCAGGCAAACCTTCAGGCCGTTGGCTCAAGATCCATGGAAACCTTTGCACAAAGGGGTAAAAGTGCAAAGGCATCCCTGTCATAGATGCCCATGCTAACACATGGATGGCAGGGGTGAGACTTGGTGGGGAGGGTGAGTCTTACATCAGGGAACTGGGTCAGATGTGCAGCCCCACAACCCCACTGTACATGCTTTTCATTTTCACATCAGCAACTAGAAGAATAAAAGCTAATGGAAGTTTAGAGATGGTAGTCTCTAGAAGCACCATCACCTCATCTAACATTAACACAGGAATGGCTCTATTTGCACTTAGCACACTCTGTTGTTGTTGTTGTTGTTGTTGTTGTTGTTGTTGTTGTTGTTGTTGTTATTTCTGAATTTTGAAACACATACAATTTACTTTAAAAATTACAAGGATAAAAATATATTACAAAAAACGTATTCCTCCTTCTTTAGAATGATTCCTGAGAATATACCCCCACTCACCCTTCCCAACACGGAAGAGGTTATATCAGAATTGTTTTTTCCCCAGTGACTTTTCTAGAAAAGGCCTGTAAGTGGACTGCTGGGTCACACTAATGCTTGCTATCAGATCCTTCAAAAAATCCTAAACTGGTGACATAATTGGACAAACTATTTTTTGAAATGATTGCATGCTTATCATTTCAGATCTATTTCCAGCTTACTTAAATTATTATATGTCATGCGATATTTCACAAAAAAGGAAACCATAATATATGAAAGTTATTAATTTTGTCAAATTATCTTTTTCTAATTATCACATCTTTTTTACCTCCTAATTTAGCCACAAGCTGTATTTATCCATTTTGAGATAGAGGGCATATAAGACACTTCCCAATTACCCAAAATCTCGCTGTTAATAAGAAACAACAAATAGTCAACAATGTTATCCAATGTTATCCAATTGATTTCATTTGTTTCCCTTAGATCACCCAATAGAATTATTATTGAGTCTAATTGTAACTGGTCACTTTGACATTTTGCATGTAACAAAGTAGTTGTTAAAAATATTTTTGTACTAGGATTACCCCATCATACTATGGGTGGCATTTGAAAGGGGAAACAGCTTCTTCTGCCAGCTTCAGTTTATTTGCAAAAGACACCATTGTGTGTCAAGGCTTTATACGACAGCGAAGAAATATATTTTTAAATGATTTCAAAACTTTCCCCTTGGGTAAGCAGCAGCTTTTGAATGCAAGTACCGTACTGGAAAGGCATTTGGAATGCTATACTGGCTCATATTTTCATCTATTCCAAAATGCCTTCTTTAGTTATGATGCCTCAAAATGCACTCAACACACAATGTTTGTTCAATGACCCATCCTTAGTTTTGACTTGCAGTTTCTGGCAATCAGAATTTTTGCATATCTTGAGAACTAGATGCACATCATCATTTTGGGCAGAGACTCCCTGACCACAAATTCTATTCTGTGTAATGTGTATTAAATTATATAGTGCTGGAAATATTGGTGATGGGTGTAATGGAATGTATGACTATGACATTATAAGCAATGACTCTATTGCATTGATTTTTTTTTTCCTGCTTAATGAGTGTGCATCCTCATGGAAGGCTAAACTGCAGGAGAAAGAGACTAATCTATTGAAAAAGTCAGTTATAAGTACACCCCTTTTGCACACAAAAGTTTCAAAGTAAGTCATAATTGCACTGTTCTCCTGCGTATCCCCACTTACAAATAGGGATTTGTGACATAACTTATATAAAAAATATTATGCTATGCCTTCAGTCATTTGCAGAATTGGTATCATATAGTGTTGCATTGCACTCTGTTCTTGCACTCTTTGTTTCTTATAGAATTTTACTGATCCATCCGAAATTCTTAGAAGGTGTGGCACTCCTGAAGAGCTTATTTCAAAAGGATGCCAATTGAATTTCATTGAATTTCCTACTTCTGAAGTGGTAATACACAAAAACAAGCCTCTTAGTGAAGGCCCGCAGGAAAACAACTCAGATGTTACACAGATTTCTCCTCAAAAGCTAACTATCCTACTGCGGCCAGGTAAGTTGTATTGTTCATAAATGCTACTTTTTAAAAATCATTTTGTAGCTTTGTAGATAGCTTCCATTTGTTCATATTAAATATCAGGATGTGAGATGTGACATATTTAGGTTGCAATCCTAAATTTGCTTACCAAAGTTGCGATGAACTTAGAGGAATTTACTTCTGAGGAAACATTTTTAGGCTTCTTAAAAATGGATGTGTAAGGTTGATGAGCTTCTGGGAACTCCCGCCCCTGCCCCACCCCCACCCCCGCCAAGCATCTGTGCAGGGGAAGATTTATTTCCTTGTATTTCTTCTATTGCAACATTCACATGGCACAAAAACAGCATTTTTTTAAGGACTCGCCCTATTTTTCTGATTGCAAATTATTTTAACTAATTTTTAAATTGTGCTTTTAAATTGCTGTAATCAGCCCTGGGAACTAACGATGAAGGATAAGTAAGAAATATAAAGAATTAAGAATTTCCACCGATATCACCTAAAATCATATCTCCCCAACATTTGTAAGATTGTTACAGATACAGGTCAATTGTTTGTTTGTTTCCTAAAGGCTTGGAAATGATCACAGCACATTTTATAAATAAATTTGGTAATTCTACTCCACAGCGGCAGTAGCAGTTGGTGAAAGCTGTAGCTGAGATCACATAAACCAACCTTCATATGTAACTGCCTCACACTATTCACAGGCTTCAGATGAATCTCCAGGATAATGATCGGTGGGATTCAACTAATGAGTCCCATCAGCAGAAAACACACATAGATTTTGGCTTGCTCAGTGGAGCTTTCCTCCCGTGAGCACCCTGAAATTTGCTTGAATTCCTCCCATTGAGAAATTAGCATAACCAACATGCTTCTTTCTGTTGGCTTTTGCCTACTCAGACAGTTTTCCTATCTATGCTTTTCACACGTGGCTCTTATAGTGCTTTGTCAACTTTCTTAAATTACCATAAATATGGAATCAGGGCCAGATCTCAATATTATCTTTTATAATTCATGTAGCACTATCAGTGTGCATGGCACCACACTCCGTCCCCGCTGAAGCTTCACTTACTAGGGTCATGTGGCTGTGGCTTCTGACAAGATCGCAAGAAAGCCTAGCAAGATCACACAAAGGCCTCTTGCGAGATCTCGCCGGAACCCAGAAGCCACCACAACCACTTCTCCTCAATTGTCTGGCACTAGGGGGGCATGCCTGCTGAGGTGCCCATAGAGGTGCCCCTTGGATTCTGCCACCTGAGGCGCTCCCCCAGTCTGCCTCATTGACAGACCAGCCCTGCAGCTAACACAAGAGGAGCCAACACATTTTTTTATTCTTTGTGAGAGCTACTATCAGGTGGGGGTGACGCGGCTGGGGTTGGTGCAAGGGGGCGTCAATCCCCCGCCCCCAAGCTGGGTCACCTCAAGGGCCTGGATGCCTGGCTGCAACACCACCCACCACCAAAGGTGAGTGGTCCTACTATAAGAGGATAATATTCTGAAATGGGATTTAAAGTTTTACATCGGAAAGAAGAAAAACTGGATGCTAATTCAGTTAAAATCTTGATGTGGCAGTGACAACCGCCTTTCTGACACAGCTTCCCATTTACAAAGTGATCAGAAACTGAAATGTGTGGTGTAAATGTAATGCACATATGATGAATCAACACATCTGCTTGCATTTTTGGAGTCTTCTTAGGGGGGCTGGTAAGAACTCTGCTTGGAAGTGTGGCTATAGAGGCTCATTATGAGCTTCTGAATTTTAGAATGTAAAACTCCTCAGCTCATCTCAGATGTGTCCAGAGATAGAAAGGGTACAGAAATTGATGAGTAGGAGGTTCTACATGAGGGCAATGTCAGGAATGCATCCCGTCAAATGATTTTTCCAAAGTTCCCAAGGCTATTCCCCCATGTTTTATTAAGAAGTTTACATGAATGCTGATAATTAACAATCGGCTTTCTACACTTCCAACATAAAATGTTTTTCTTATGACATGGTTGCCACAGCGTACCCAAAGTACATTGACTTCTTCTGTGTTTGTGGCTTGTATAAAGCAGCACCCATGTTGCTTGAGATGATTTTATCCATGCCCAGGAACATCCTATACAACAAGCATAATGTGTGAAGCAGGACTTAGGCTGCAATCTCCACTTACCTGGGAGTAGACCCATTGAATTCTTTGGGCTTATTCTTGTGTAGACACCATTAGAATCACACTGTAAGTATGTCTTTTAACACATTGTGATGGCTAGTAATACTGCTGGGAACACTTCTTTGTTACAAAGGACCAGAAAAAGAATACTGTGAGGCAACAAGAATAAACAGTTCCAGTCAATATTGCATTTCCCTTTTCACTCTCTAACGACAGCTGTGTTAATTTCTTTTCTGTTTCCCCTGTGGTTTCACAAGGAAATGAAGAAACAATACAAATCAATGTTCGTCAGACTGAAGATTATCCAGTTGACCTCTACTACCTCATGGATCTTTCAGCTTCCATGCATGATGATCTGGAAACCATTAAGGAACTGGGTTCTACCTTGTCAAAAGAAATGTCTAAACTGACAAGTAACTTTCAGCTGGGTTTTGGGTCTTTTGTAGAAAAACCAGTTTCACCATTCATTAACACCGTGCCAGAAGAAATCAAGAATCCTTGCCAGTGAGTAGCAAAAACATCTAGTTCAAATACATTTTGGATCAGATTTCTGTCCTTTTCAGGGGTAGAAGTTAATTTGGGTCTAGGGAGCAGGGTAACCAGTTACCTTCATTTTCAAGGGGGCTCCAGTCTCTTTAGTTGCTATTTTCTTGGGGTATCAGTATTTCACCTTTTACTTGTGTTACATGAATTGAAAACAATAGAAATGTGGGCAGAGCAATCTAAAAGTGTGGGAGGAAGGAGAACCAAAGGCAGATGAACCATCTTTTCCTATACCCTTAGCTCAGTAAAGCAAAGGCTGCCGAGGTTTCCATGGTGGTGAGCAATGTCTCCACAGGTAAGTCTCTGTCTCTAACCTTGGAGAGACAGTCTCTGAAACATCCTGTAGTTTCTTGGGGGCCTTCCCAAGGACCTTCGGATTGGCACCTGAAAAAATTATCTTTCAGATTACTTTTTTTTTTAATTTTAATCAAACAATTATACATGAATGTGTATTTGTGTGTAGACAGACAGACAGACAGACAGACAGACAGAACAAAAGTAGATGTTGTGAGCCCTTATGTTTGCCAATAGACTTCAATCCTAGAAGGATAAATACCCACTGTCCATTGCATAGTGATTTGAGGACCTTACCACCTTTGTTACATTTTAACATATTTTTATGAATGCCAATTTCATGTGGATACCTATTTGGGCATCTGGAGGACTTTTATCATACTGTTTGTTCAATTTTAGAAGGAAGAACTAGTGGCTATTTTGTTCTCAATGTGAGGTGACAGTGTGCATATTTTTTCAGCCATTTTCTAATCTATCTTTTTATTTGTTAAATATGACACTTAAAAGAATAAAATAAAAATAAAACTAGACAGACAGACAGACAGACAGACAGATTAAGATATAGGAAGGCACAATTTTGCCGTCCTCCCTGTATTCATCACATGCAGCACTGTTTCCATTACCCTGTAGATCAGCTTCTGCCAAAAATCTTGTTATTTGTCTTGCAGTCCGCTGTAGCAAAATTTTGTAACTTAGGTATTTATTTATTTAATTGATGATGGTTTGTGTTCAACATACCGCTAAGGAGATTGTTCCATCAGCACAAAAATTTCTGCTAGCCTGATAGAACTATCTTCTCTCTCCTCCCCACCCCATACACTATTCTGAGTGTTCTCATGATCCTCTAGAACAGATTTGGGAAGGGCATGGGGGCTCATAGGAAGAGCAGAGGTGTGGGGAAGTCCCGTTACACTCGCAAGAATTAGGACCGCAATACCTCAAGGACCACCTCTCCCCCATATAAACTGACTCAAACTCTGCATTCATCATTTGATGCCCTTCTTGGTGTGTCTCCTCCACATGAGGCCCAGAGGGTGGCAACATGAGAACAGGCCTTCTCTGTTGTGGCTCCCTGGTTGTGGAATGCTCTCCCTAGCGAGGTTCGCCTGGTGCCTTTAGTGTCTATTTGTAGGTGCCAGATGGAAACATTCTTCTTCAACTAATATTCTAGAGCCTTTTAAATGTGTCTGTGGAAAGGGTGGGTATTGTTTAGCTGTTTTGTTTTTAATTATTTGCTTGTTTTTATCTTGTATTTTATTCTGTGAACTACCCTGAAATCTTATGATGAAGGGAGGGATATAAATCTAATAAATCATCATCATCATCATCATCATCATCATCTTTATACTGGCTTCTGCTTGTGCAGTGCCTTAAATGAATATGGCCAAATGTAACTATTATGTTATTCCACCCCATTCATTTTAGTGCAGAGCAAAAGCAATGAAAAAAACATAATCTTATATGTATTATTCACAGTCTGAAAGTAACAACAGGAATACTAATCATATTCACTGCATTAATCTCCGTTCCAGACATGGGATGAATTAGTGAAGGCCTGCAATTTCTGCAGCCATTTCCATTTTTGTTGGGAATCTGGGTGATTTGATGCAATGTGTTGGTTGCCTCACATCATCTATGTGTTGCCTCCTTCTTCTTGAGTTAGACTTTTACCCCTTGTCTCTCTAGAAGCAATTCCAGATACCAACTACATTTTCTGCTTTTAACATAACCTGAGTAGATTTGTTTCACTGCTTTAATAGTTTTGACCCCTTTCTCCCTGCTGTTTGGAATCTGTCCTTACCTGGATTTGGTACAATCGGTTTGGATGTTAATTCTTGAACATTTTTGAGCATATTTTGCCTCAGTTGGAGGTAGTGATCATTTTTATAACATTAGTTGTGAATTATGAGAGCTTTTACAAATTATAAGGCTAGAGGGAATGTTTTGGGCTGATGGATAATTGATGTGTTGGTCTGGAACAGATGAATTTAAATCCCACTGCACTTGTAGAGTACTGAGACTCTGTAGTAGTCAAGTCCTGTGAAGTCTCTGTAGCACCCTGCTTTATGGGATCATTATACAATTCACATCTGATCAAATAAACACCGTAACAACATTTAAAAGATCCGTTTTTGTCATATAGCTAGGTTGTAGAAGCTGAAAGTATCTTTACAAAGACTACAAGCCGCCTTTAAGCTATTACTGAGTGTATGCTAATCTACAAGCATTTGTGGGTAAATAAAGTTACACAGTAGAACATTGTAAATAGCAAAGTGCTATGCTGTATGTTTCATTAATAAGAATTTTCATGTGATCTGCTGCATTGTGTGTCTGTATCTACAGAAGTGTCCCACATGACTGCTCTCCAACATTTGGATACAAGCACATTCTGTCATTGACAAATGATGCTGAAAGGTTCAATGAAATTGTGAAAGAACAGAAAATCAGTGCTAATATAGATACTCCAGAGGGAGGATTTGATGCAATTATGCAGGCAGCTGTGTGTAAGGTAAGGAAATCTAAATTAGAACTCTTTAGGTAAGTTCTGTTGCTGTGTTCACCATAGTAAACCACTTCCCACAGAGTCCAAGTTTATCTAACATGAGCGGGACTGAAATCTTAACTTCCATTTTATAAACGCTGATGAATCCAAGGTGCTAAGAAAGTCCTCTCAGCAGCATCTGGTAGCAGGTGGTACCATCAAGAGGGCCTCTGATGCTGGCTGTACTGTAAGGCCTGAGATGGTTAGTATTGGGGAGAAGACCTTTTGGGTATTTGGGTCCCAAGCTGTTTAGGATTCCACATGCTAGTACTAGGGATGGAGAAGAAATTTAATTCAGTTTGCATTTAAAGGAGAAACTGCAAAATTTGTACTTTCCGAAGCAATATGTGAACTGAAACACAGCCATCCTTCAAAATTTCCACTTCTCTGAATGTTGTGTTACAGTTCTCCACTCAAGTAATGTATACAAAAATGCCAATACTGGGGTAAAGTGTGTATATAAGTGCATATATGAATGCAGATAGCATTCAAAATGCATTATATTGGGCAAGGTTGATTTGCAAAAATGTGTGTATTGGAAGAAATTCGCACTACAATTCTGATGAGTTTTCATGAGGACATTAAAAGAACAACACCACAGGTTTATGTAGAAAGCTTACTAGGAAAAAAGAAACAAAATGGACAGATTTGCCGTCCCAGCTAGTACTAACCCTCTGAAATGGGCCTGATAGCTTGCCAGTAGCCAGCACAGTACATTCAGGACTGGTCATACATGATCCCATTGGGCTGCTCCACACCACTCACTTATCTGGCAGCTGCATTCTGCACTAGCTGCAGCTTAAGGGCAGCCCCACATAGTCCATTGGCATAGTCCAGATGGAAGGACACTAGAGCATGGACTGTTATGGTTTTTATCACTGAAGCAAGACAATGATATAGAAGTACTGTACTCATACATTACCAATGTATCTGCTACCATAATCTGTTTACATTTTTGTTGCAGGAAAAAATTGGGTGGAGGAACGACTCATTGCATCTGTTGGTCTTTGTGAGTGATGCCGATTCCCATTTCGGGATGGATAGCAAACTGGCAGGAATTGTAATTCCAAATGATGGAGAATGCCACTTGGATCATAATAATGAGTATTCCATGTCAACTGTTTTGGTAATATGCTTCAAGTTTTACACTTTACTCTTCTATAAATTAATTGTATCTGCAATGTGCACATTCACAGAAAACAAATGAAAGGACTATTGGGGCCATTCCCAACTGAATTTGAATAACACTATCGGAGATACTTAGATAGTAGAATGCCGGGGGGGAGGGGCAGGAATCCATCTGAGAACTAAAACATTTATTATTTTATTTTATTTTATTTTATTTGCCTGCCTGCCTGTCTGTCTACCTAATTATATTGCTATCTCACCTCTCTACTGTTTGGAATCTAAGGCAGCATGCATGTGATCACCCATCCAGACACTGACCAGACCCAGTCCTACTTCACTTCAGGAAGGTGGTGGTCTCTCCTGACTTCAGACTATACCACGGAACACACATTCCTTTTCAGGAGTGTGGAAAGCAACCACCTCTCTTCACATCAGTGTATCAGTCCTTTTTTAAATACGCAGAGCCCTGGAATTCTTTGGTAAATGGCACTGCATTAATCCCAGTAGGGCAGCTCTGTAGCAACTCATATAATAAGATGTGCTACTTGAGTTTTGAGTTGTCACTTGTTTTATTACAGGCATGGTTTCTGTAGTTTTTTTTATTAGGACTTCAACACAAATACATTTTTAACAGGTGAAGGTTTTTTTTTAAATGCCTGGAGATACGTGTTCGGCAACACATCACTGGATAAATTAGTTGGCCTGGTGTTGAAGAGCCATGTGCAGGACTGTAAAATAAAACAAATGCAACTTTTCACCAGAGGCATGTATTAAGGATATACATAGGTCCAACTAATCCAGAGATGAGCACACAGAGGCCTCAGTTTCTAGACTCTTCTGTGCTACCATCTTCTTTTGATAAGCCTAAAGACAGCAAAGCCATGTTTTTGATTTAAAGTTTAACTTTTGCTTGATTTATTTTTCTTTATGTTTGTCTTCAGGAATATCCAAGTTTGGGACAATTGATAGACAAGATTGTGCAAAACAACATTTTATTAATTTTTGCAGTGACAAAGGAACAGGTTCCTTTGTATAAGGTAAGAGACATATTTCTTACTTGATCCTCCTTTTCATGTGTGTTAAGATGGCACATCAGTACAAAAAGCACTGTAAAGCTTCCAACATCCTCTAATTAAGGATCCTAATCTCTTTTATAGTAGCATGGATTCAGCACACATAGGCACTTAGTCTAATTCGACACTAAAAATATGGAACCAAGACTTATTTAGCAGAAGAACTGCATGCTCTACAAGACACAAAAAATAGAGGTAGTGTTTTTAAGAAGAGGGGAACAAAAATGCCATAGAAAGTATAACAATAGAATAGGGGTTCATACATTATAAAACTTGGTATAATGTTCCCAATGAACAGAGGAAGTCACTTGAGAACTCTGATACAAGGATAAAACTGATGAAGAGATTCTGAAACATGATGCTTTTTATAACAAGAGTGGTAGCCCACTCAGATAGTGAGGGATGTAGCATTCCAAAGGAAAATGGAATTTTGCAGTCATTGAGAGGTGGTTAGTGTTTCAGGATGAAATATAGGTATACTGCAGAGACTGAACGGAAGCCAGAGACTCCTTATCTAAAAACATATCCACTCAATATTTTCCCTTCAGTTCTGAAAGTCCTGTGTTCCCCTGGATATAATGCTCAGCCCATGCAATGAATGCTTTCTGAACAACACAGTCCAGACCACATTTCTGTTCCATAATAATGTCATGTGTGGCTTAGAAGGCTTCCCCTTGTCTCACAGCACTAATATCCCTGTTCCAAAGACATTATACCTCCTGTTGCAGATTATGTACCATATTTTATTTTATCCCTCCCTCCCACAAACACATTTAAAAGACTGTAAAATATTAATCAGCCAAAGGCCTGGTTGAAAAGGAATGTTGTTGCCTGGTGCCTAAAAATATATAATGAAGGCACCAGGAGAACCTCCCTGGGGGGAGAGCATTCCACAAATGGGGAGCCACTACAGAAAAGGCCCATTCTCATGTTGCCACCCTCTGGACCTCATGTGGAGGAGGCACAAGAAGATACATTTATATTATTTATATAATGACATTTTGATGTGTGTGAGAGAGGGAGAATATGTGTGTGCGTGCCAGTGGGTGTGCACACACTTGTGTACACACAGCCCCTTTTCTCAGTTAACCCGTGCAGATCACCTGAGGAGAGGCATTCTGAATGATCTGATGACTGAGGAGGGGAGGGAAGAAGAGCAGAGGCCACGTCTGTCCCTCAAACCGGGTGCAAGTCTCTCCTGCCTTAGAGGAAATAGGCTGCTGAAACTTTGAGCTTGAATGCTCTTCGCTTCTGTGCAACCTGGAGAAGGAGATTGTAAGTACAGTGGTACCTCAGGTTAAGTACTTAATTCGTTCCGGAGGTCCGTACTTAACCTGAAACTGTTCTTAACCTGAAGCACGGCTTTACCTAATCGGGCCTCCTGCTGCCGCCGCACCGCCAGAGCACAATTTCTGTTCTCATCCTGAAGCAAAATTCTTAACCCGAGGTACTATTTCTGGGTTAGAGGAGTCTGTAACCTGAAACGTATGTAACCTGAAGCGTATGTAACCGGAGGTACCACTGTATCTGCTTCTTGATTCAAACTATGAGATGTTGTTTCCAAATCACAAACTGTAGTTAAACTATGGATTACTGGAGTCACAAGATCAAACCATGGTTTCTGATCCTGGCTTGTTTCAATAAACCATAAGCATAATGACAAACTTGTTACTTTAAACCAGGAGACAAATGACTCCAGTCGCCTCAAAGTTGCAGGTTATTGAGCCTGAGCTTGTGCAGCTGAGAGGCTTCAGGAAGTAGTGCTAAGTGCTGCTCCACCAACAGAGACAGAAGGGCACTGTGGAGAGCCAACACTTTCTTAGCTGGAAGCCCCCAGACACACTGAAGGAAAGCTCCACTAGTGGGGTGGGTGAAAATGAGATGTGTTGTGGGCAGGCATAAAGATGCCGTATCCAAAGCATCGTAATTTCCCCAGCACACCTGCATTAATGGTAGGATTCTTATGTCAATCCAAGGGCTGGTGTAGAATCATAGAACTGTAGAGTTGGAAGGGACCACAAGAGTCATCTGGGCCAACGCCCTGCAATGTAGGAATCTTTTTGCCCAGTATGGGGCTCAACCCCATGACCCTGAGATTAAGAGTCCTATACTCTACTGACTGAGCTACCCCAGTGGGTAATTAAAGCGGCCCCCAAAACCTCCCCTGCCCACAGTGAAACGACATAGCAATAGCTTTGGTGGTTGTTCCACCATCAAATCTCACCTGGCACCCCATGCCCACTGCTAGCGCCCCTATGCCCATGCCTATTCTTTGTCCCAGCAACCCATATATGAATAGTAGGGTTGCCCTGTAAGAAACTGAACTCTGCAATTCGTGTATCATTAGAATTAAGATTTCTTGCTGAACAAGGGACTCATTATTTAGTTAGACACAATCGCTGGTGCAGTTTGACCCTAGATGTCACTCCATATGTGGAGATACACAATGGAAGCCCTCACTGTATCTATGTGAACAGATTTGGACCACCATGTATGAATACAAACAGGAATGTCTACCTCCAAAAGCTCAGTTTCCAGCAAGTGTCAGTCAATTAGTATTGCACACAGACAAGATTTCCATACATATAAAGAAGGGCATCTTTAGAGAGAATGCTGGTGTAAGCTGCAGCCCTCTTCTCATACAAATCTCCTGTAGAAATAGACTGGAATACAAGTAAAAGCCCCCAAGATTAGATCTAACAGCTTGAAATAAATGGCATCACAAATAGAGGGTTATGTTTTCTGTGGAATGACTGAGAGTGGTGTTATGCTACAGTTAACAGAAATCCTTTTCATTTGTTTGCATTAAAATATATACTATTTAGATAGGTAGATAGATATTATAAAATTAGTATTTTTAAAATACGTATATGAAAACTATAAACATGTTCTCAGAGGGGTTTATAGCTATATAGTAAAAACAAATCAGAAATGCAAATATAAATCCATAAAACCACCAAGAACATTTTTAAAATGCACAGCCCAGGAAAAATTATTTTAAAGTAGGAACAGATTTAAAGGTCTAGGACAGTTATTAAAAAGAAAAAGAATGAAGTATTTTAATAGTGCCAAAATTGCATCAAGGTAGGCACCAGACAAGCCTTTCTGGAGAGAATGTTACATAGCCAAGGAGCCACCACTAAAAAGATCCTTTGTCCAATAGCACCTCACCTGAAGAAGCAGCCTCAGAAGAAGATCTTAAGGTCTGGATATGTGCATATGGAAACAAGTGATCCTAGAAGTACCCTGTTCCCAAGTCGTGAATACAGTCATACCTCGGGTTGAATGCGCTTCGGGTTGAGCGCATTCGGGTTGCGCTCCGCGGCAACCTGGAAGTAATGGAGTGCGTTACTTCCAGGTTTCGCCGCTTGTGCATGAGCAGACGCTCAAAATGACGTCACACGCATGCGCAGAAGCAGCGAAAAGTGACACGCATATGCGCAGACATGCCATCGCTAGTTACGTTTGCTTCTGGATGCGAACAGGGCTCCGGAACGAATCCCATTCGTATCCAAAGGTACCACTGTAGCCTTAAAGGTCAAAACCCTGAGCCTGAATTGATTTGGAAACACAGTGAGCCAGTGAGCTGGCAAACAGCGATTAATATGCTCATATCCCCCTTCCCTCCCCAAGCCCAATTAGTAATCTCGTAGCTATGTTCTGAATGAAATGAAGTTTCTGGACCACCCTCAAAAGCAGTCCCATCTAACCCACATTGCAGTAGTCTACATATAATTATTACAACTTCCACTTATCCAACATAACAGAGCTTGAATCTATCATTAATTCATCCTGGAAGTTCTGTTCTGTCATTTAAATCAAAAGCATTGCATTCCAGGCATGTTACAAACTTGTTCAAATCAGCTCTATTTATTTATACACTTAGATTCAGTTATCCTGTTTCACTGTTCTCCAGTTGTGTATTGGGGTGTGCTAGTTTAAAAATCTACTGGTAATTACAGCTTCCTGAATTCACTGTGCTTGCTCACACTCTAATTATTTACCTGCTCATTGCTTCAGTTGTGTGAGTGGCATGATTCCTCCCCCCCCCCCCCCCGCTTTCTTTCTGCTCTATGTAGGTTGGTTATTCAAGTTGTACTGTATCCTCTTACTGTTACTTAGTTGCTTTTAGACATTATGTTCTTTGTTGTGTTTTAGTTGAAAATGTCATTCAGCAACAATGTGTACTCTGTTTTAAAGAGAAATAACAAATACCAGCGGTATATTCTGAGACTGGTAATTATCTGGAGTGACATATACCTATATTGGCCAAGATGTAAAGAGATACAGCCTGATCCTATGTATGCTTATTCAGAAATAATTTCATTTAGAGCTGAGATTGCAGTTTTAGATATGTCCAAGGGGATGCATGCTCCAAAAGACACTTTGTGTTTTACTCCTTAAACCCTGGGTCTGTCTAATATATCGTGCTCTGCTTTTGAAGTTCCCCTCAATTTCAAAAGTGAATTTCCAGATGCAACTAGTGGGGCCCCTGTTCAAAGAAAAAAAATTACCATCTCCTAGGCAGGTGAAATTAGTTGTTCATTTCTTTGGATCCTGGACACTAGAGTCACACATAATAGCTGTGTTTGAACATAAGGCTAAGCCATGGTTTCTTCAAAATGTGGTTTGTTCTATTAATCACAGGTGGTCTCACAGAAAAGCAAATAAGCCATTACAGTCATATATCGGAAGTTGAACGGAATCCATTCTGGAAGTCCGTTCGACTTCCAAAACATTTGGAAACCAAGGCTAGGCTTCCAATTGGCTGCAGGAAGCACCTGCATCCAATTGGAAGCCATGGAAGCTGTGTTGGACGTTCGGGTTCCAAAGAATGTTCACAAACCGGAACATTCACTTCTGGGTTTGCGACATTCAGGAGCCAAAATGTTCGACTTGCAAGGCGTTCGACTTCCGAGGTACAACTGTATTTGTATCTCCAAAGCTTGGTTTGTGCTCTTAGTGCTGCTGCTTTATTTATGCCTCTGTAGTTTGGCAAGTGGCCAAGGTCGGGTGGCCAAACCGTGGTTAAACAAGTTTATAGAGTTTGGATACAATAGCAAAAGATTGTCTTTAAAAGACATGATTCATATAGTGATTAGTTGCCATAAAGCAAACCACATTTAATCAGCTGGGTTCAGTTTGGACATCCAAACAAGCCACACTTTGGCTAAACCAATCATGTTTTTGTGTTATGGGTGAACCAGGATGTAGCAACACAAAATATTAAAAACAGGCCTATTACAAAATGATTCTTTTCCCACTTGTCCCATTTTCTTAAATAGCTTTGACTATATTCCAATATTATTTCTTCCAGTAATGGATTTCTATTCAGTGAGATTGCACTGATGGAAATAAAGTGATCCCTAATGAGTTATGTCATGCTGTAGTTTGGCAATGTGCCAGGAAAAGACTGCACTATTTCAGAGTCTGACTTCACAATTTCTCACTTACAATATATGAACTGTCTTTTTTTTCTGAAATGCAATGCCAATATACTCTAAGAATCATCTTCCAGAGTACTTGGGCACAAGTATTTGTCATGTGCAACTGCCTGCTAGAATGTGAAATATAGTTAATCCTGCTGACTTTTCACTGTAAACGTAAGGCATGAGATATTTCCATTGCATTGCTAAAATGTTATGGTACGTCAGCAAGATCATAATGCTGTCAGCAGTACAGAGCACAAGAGAAGTATGAAGAAATCAAATGGTCAGAGTTTATAGATACATTTAGGGCAGACACTACACAGATGCTTTCTGCATTTCCTGTCCAGTGGTACCTCAGGTTACATACACTTCAGGTTACATATGCTTCAGGTTACAGACTCCGCTAACCCAGAAATAGTACCTCTGGTTAAGAACTTTGCTTCAGGATGAGAACAGAAATCAAGCTCCGCTGGCGTGGAGCAGTGGGAGGCCCCATTAGCTAAAGTGGTACTTCAGGTTAAGAACAGTTTCAGGTTAAGAACGAACCTCTGGAACGAATTAAGTACTTAACCCAAGGCACCACTGTATCTGTAATGTGCAGATATACAGTAAATCCTATAATGGCCAACATACACTCTGGACTTTAAAAAGGAAAAGCTCTTCTCCTTATTTTGTCTCACTTCCTTGCAACGCCAAGCACTTTCTCCAGCATCAGCACCCAACTAAGGAGAGAAGGATGGTGGCGGTGGGGTGGAGAGAAAATACTGCAGGGTGGTAACCCATGGATACATTATACTTGCCTTTTGCTTTAACCTGTAAATTGATAATCCTATTGAAACATATAAGACAATGTCCCATTTATGCTCACAGAACACAGCTTCCTCTCCTCCCCATCCAGTTTTCTGCACACTCACACCAATCTGTTCCTGAAAGTTTGGAGCAGATTCTGGGGTTTTACAGGAAGCTGGAGGGAGGAAAGGGGAAGTCAAAAGAGGTTTCATGAAAAGCATTCAAGAAACATGTTTGTTTTCACCAGTTATAGATTACCTTATTATAATTTTTGTGGTCATAATTGTGTTTTGCAGAACTATGCTAATCTTATTCCTGGAGCTACTGTTGGAAAACTCCAGATGGATTCTGGAAATGTTCTCCAGTTGATCATTGATGCATATAAGGTATGAATATATATGAATGCATATCAGGAATAATAATAATGGTAGTAGTAGTAGTAGTAGTAGTAGTAGTTCTGAATGCCGGTGGAAACTTAGTGATTTAGTGCAAATAAAAATTTGGTCACACTCTTTTTTTGGTGTGTGAAACATTTGTTATGCACAGATGTCAAACAAAGAAACCACACAGAGAAAAGTTCCAGAATCAAAAAAAGATGTAATAGAAAAATTCAAGAATTATATTATTGATGAACAGTTTGCCTTGCTTTAGCTATGTGATTATTATGCCCCTTACTGCCACCCAAGACTTCTTAAGTAGAATGCAGTCAGTAAATTATGGTTTTGACAATATTTGTCAAATATATAAGCTCCTATTTGACTGATGCCCCCAATGCTCTCAAAGCAGTGTACAATAAAGTAATTAAAACACAGTAATAGTTTTTTTAGGGTGTGTGTTTTAATGGTGTAGCTTTCCCTGTGTTTCTGTCCACATTTAGCCAGTGAGAAAGATAAAACTGGAAAAATATATATTGCAAACAGTCAGAGTCATTTGCTTAGATTATAAGCAGAGTTCATAGCTCCATCTATAAGCATGTGCTTTCGCTTACTATTCTTTATTCGGCTGCTTGCAACTTTGAATAATCTTATTTCATTTCATATTCCATACTTTCCTAGGAAATGGAAAGTTCCAGGCAACTTATGAGATCACTTTCCTTTGGAGCAGAAAGTACTTGTGGTGTTTTCATAATACCCATTATGTACAGATGTATAACAAAACAAGTAGAGGTGTGCATGGCAACCGATATGCGTGACAGGAATGTAGGAATCCACCTTATACCAAGTCAAACCATTGTTTCATCTAGCTCAGTATTGTTGACACTTACTGTCAGTGGCTCTTGAAGGGTTCAGGCAAGAGTCTCTCCTAGCCCTACCCTACCTGCACATGCCAGGAATGGGATCTAATACAAATTATGAGCTTTATCCCTTTCCCTAAAATACAGCCTTAAAACTCAATTCCTACCAAGTACTAAACTCATATACATCTAACTAAGCCATTAAAATAAGAAACAAGTATTTTTATCTTTTCTCCATCCCTGACAGAAGAGTGTGACAATTTTTAGAAGCCTAGAGTATGTAAATGTGACTTTAGGAATCGCTACTTTGAATGATCAGGTCACACCAACTCTGCTGTGAGAAAATACTTACATAGGATTCTTTTCACAAAGGTATATAAACAATGATTTCTATACCAGATCTCTTTTATAAAACTAAAATAAAGTAGAAAATTTGCAACCGTGGTTAGAATTGGGTTTGCAAACTGTAGTTTGGTTTAACTATGGTTAGTGAAAATGCTGATGCTGATGTAATACCAAACATCAGGGATGCCAACCTGAATTAAATGTTGAGGGGCAGGTAAGCCCCACCCACATAACTGATCACATGACATGGCATATGCACACAATTTGTGGTGGCCAGAGGGAACTCGGTCCCTAGAAGTTGGCTCCTATGCCAATCATAGTGTTAATGGAAAAGGGAATGGTACCATAAGAAGGAAGGAGGATGATACTGTGTGAACCCATGGGGTGCTTGCTCTTGATTGCCTGACTGTGCTGTGCTTCCATCACAACAGGATAATATATTTAATTTCACTTCACTGCCAAATGTAATTCTTACTACAAAAATATTGGCGCTCTTTCCCCTGCCCCCATTCTGCCACCCCATGTCACCAGCAGTACTATGTAATTCAGTAATGTATTTGTCCCAAGAAAAATAACCTCACCATTCCGCCTCAGTGTGCTCATAAGGGGGGGGGGGGAGGAATCATAATTGTCATTTGCCCTCAGAAGGATAATCATGCTGAAGTTTCTTGAGTCCTTGGATTTCTGCCACAATTTTAAAGTGGAAAGCTCTAAGTTATTATTATTCACAGATGTGTTGGCTTTTAAATTCTTCAGAGGAAGTGAGCATATGAGAGAGCTGTCAAAATATTTGTTGTAAGACGTTCTCCTATTCCCTTCCAACGTAAGTCACAGCCTCCAGCGAGCATGTCAGTACGTGCCTTGAGAGGTTAAAAACTGCAAAAAATAAATAAATCTGAAGTGATGTTTTGTGTCTTCAAAGCAGACATTTTAGTCAAAGTCTATGTGAAGTAAAGACTGGCGCTGGAACACAAAGTTATTAAATAAGACCACACGGAAACCTCTTTACCAGCAGTTGACTCTCTTTAGCAGTTAATATATACAAGACTGAAGAGAAGTAAGTTAAACTGCAAACACAGGTTTTGCATATTTCAGCTATAAAATGAAATGTTGCAAGACTCGCTGAGCAACATTTTCCTATTGCATGCTTGCTCATGTATCTTAGAAACCTTCAAGGCTTTCACCTGAGGGTCACTAAGATCATTCAGGCATAATTCATTTAAATTCAACCTAGTGTTCATCCATTGTCTTTTCTCACTGTAACAGCAAATAAATTACATTTGGAAGTTAACTTTGCCCACTCTGAATGTTTGCAATGTGACCAGGGCTAGAAGAAAATTCTTTATGAAGGTAAAGGCATAACAGATCAGCCTGCGATTAGAATCACCCAGATTTCAGACACTGAAAAAATTGTATTATCAATCTTTATTTCAGAGAATAAGAGGTTTGCTGAGTTGGAAGGGACCCTAAGGGTCATCTACTCCAGCCCCCTGCAATGCAGGAATCTCACTCTGCTAAAGCACCCATGACAGATGGTCATTCAACCTCTGCTTAAAAACCTCCAAGGAAGAGAGTCCACAACCTCCCAGAGAGACTGTTCTACTGTCGAACAACTCTTATTGTCAGAACGTTTATCCTAACATTTAGTCAGAATCTCCTTTCTTGTAACTTGAAGCCATTGGTTTGAGTCCTACCCTCCAGAGCATTTCTCAAGCGGAAGATGCCATTGCACACCTCAAGCTATTTTCACAATCAGTTACTCTTTCAGACTAAATTAATAGATATCCTCCTACCTAATCCAAAGCTCTTTTCAGTCATTCATTCAAACAGAAGCAATAGACAAGGGATTCATCACCCGCAACCTACCCATTTTCCTGCAAATGTCTGTAAGGGGACGAGGGTACCAATCAGAAAATTTGGTTCAGACTTTGATTTTGTACTTCTGAAAATAGCCCAGCCTCAAATTGGGGCTGCCCAATTTGGTACAGGCCCAAATTTGAACCCCATTAAGAAAAACAAAACTTCATGCCTACCCCATTCACTAATGATTTTTACAAGGCAACTTAAAACATCTCTTTTTACAGGCATTTGGGTGAGCACTGCAGGCTGCTTGAGTTTATTTTAAATTGCAGCTGAAATATCTTAGTGGCAAAGTTGTTTTTATTGGCATTTTGAATTTTGATGTTTTTTAGACGTGTTGTGCACTGCCCTGAGATCCTTTGGGACAAAAGGCAGTCTATAGGGAAAAAATGGTACATAAATAATTAAAAACATAATACAGCATAAAAACGTGAGTGAGAGAGATTAAAACCATCTTAAAACTTAAATGGGTTTTAATTCATTTCTGAAGTTTTTAAAATTAAATTTCCCAAAATTTCACACATAAATTTCAATACATAACAAAAACTTTTTTTTTACTTCCCACCCCTTTTTTCATTGTGTTTCTGTTTCTCTCCCTCTGCTGCACACTGTCTTCTATCTCTTAAACCTTAATAAAACTACTATAATCTTCAATACCTTCTGTTGCTCATAGTTCAAATCCTGTTTGCAAAAAACTTAAATGAGTTTTAAAAGTCCTGGGAAAATAAAAAAAAAAGATATTCAGTGGGTACTGAAATGATGTCAAATGAAGTTCCATGTGAGACCCTCTCTGTGGAAGGCATTCCACATACTGAGAAGACCCTCTCTTCCACAACCACCTGCTGAACTTCACTTGGCAGGGCAACTTGGAAAAGCGCCTCCCAAGATGTTAGTTTCCCAAATGAAATTACATTGTTCCAATCATTATGTCCTTTAAGGCACTCCGGTCAGAAATCGAGCTGGAGGTGTTGGGAGACACAGACGGGGTAAACCTTGCTTTCACTGCTATTTGTAACAACAACACTGCTTTTCCACACCAAAGGAAATGCTCTCACATTCAAGTGGGAGAGGTGGTAAGTAGGTTCTGATTTCATAAATCATGTTTCTCATTGTAAATCTGATTATAACCTGATTCTAAGGAATAGTCAAGGTGTGTAGCAGCCTTCCCCAACCTGGTGCCTTCCAGATGTTGTGGGCTACAACTCATATCAGCTGAGAGTTGTTATGAAGCCCCTATTCCCCTCACAGAGCTGCAATTCACAGAGTTCCCTGTGAAGTCCTGCATGCAGAATGTTTTGCACAGTCCTCGGAGCTCAGGGTCAGAGAATTCCGACATTGGACTGAGCTGGAATTGACTTAATGCTGTAACAGAATTTTCTTTTCTTTGCCTCCAGTTATAGCTTTCTTCTTTTTAAAAAAGAAAAAGAAAAAAGAGTTCTCCTACTGGATATTATGTTAAATTGATTTTAAAATTGCATAAAAGTGAATGCTTCCTTCTTGTGTTTTCCATTGTGTGCAGCGCAATGTTTATGCATGTTTGCTCAGATGTAAGTCCCCAAGCAATTGCTTATTCCTTGCAAAAAATGTACTTATGATTGTGTTGTATGGGGCTTACTTCGAAGTAGACATGCCAAAGTTTGTACTGTTGTTGTTATTATTTAAATTTATATACTGCTTAATACTTAAGCCAGTCTCTAAGCAGTTTACAAAATAACAAATACAACATGTATATAATAACAAACAATAAAACCAAAGAAACTACATTACAATGCAATAAAACAATGAATTTTCGCCAAGCCAAAGACAGCATCACATGGTAAAACATCTTTAGTCAGGGATTTCATTCTCTTTCTGCTTCCCATCAGCTGCATTTGGGGGGGAAATGGATTCTAATCTGTGTAAGCTCATGCTCTAATAAAATAACTATCCAATAAAATAGTTCTGTTAGTTCAAAGATGTTTGACTGCACAATACAACTTCTCCTCTCTCCACTTACCGCCCCATCCCCTAAATCCGTTCTGGAATTCCCGAAAACCCTCCAAAGCAGATTTAGGTAGGGCATGGGAACACATAGGGAAAGGAGAGGGAAGGGAAGTTCTGTTACATGAACAGAAATCCTTGCACTAATGGAACTACTCTCTTGAATACTTAGAGTTTGCTGATTTTGTTAGCTTATATTTTTAATATTTGTTCTTTTGCGTTTTTGTACACTGCAGCAATGAATGGTTAAATACAGATGCCCCTCCTCCTTTCCTAGGTCAGTTTCAATGTGACTTTAAGCCTGTCTGCTTGTGGGAAAAGTCCAAAGAACGTCATAATAAAGCCGGTGGGCTTGAATGAAGTTCTGGAAATTGAGATCCAGTCAGAATGCAGCTGCAATTGTCAGAAAGAAGCTGAAATGAACAGCTTCAAGTGCAATGGCGGACATGGTTATTTTGAATGTGGGGTGTGCACCTGCAACCCAGGCTACATGGGTCCTCACTGTGAATGTGGTGAAAAAGACTCACTGAGTACAGGTTCCTGCAAAAGTTCTCCAGAGGAAACCTCTTGTAGTGGAAGAGGTGACTGCTTTTGTGGACAGTGCATTTGCCACCCATCGGCATATGGACATATTTATGGATCATTTTGTGAATGTGACAATTTCTCTTGTGGGAGATTTAGAGGACTGCTATGTGCAGGTAAGTCCACTGCAAACTGCCATTTTTTAAAATTATAAATAATAGAATAGAAGTTGGCAATTGAATATATGCTCTATTTCAAAAACAGTATTCCAGTATAAGCAGTATTCAAGTTTAAAACAGTATCCATTTAAAAATTCACATTGATTGTTCTTAACATGGTGGTTCAAGGAGCTCTTGCAGACTACTGTTGCAGTCCTAAACTAGGGTTGCCATGTGTCCTCTTTTTCGAGGACACAT
This sequence comes from Podarcis tiliguerta, assembly GCF_965153285.1. NCBI lineage: Eukaryota > Metazoa > Chordata > Lepidosauria > Squamata > Lacertidae > Podarcis > Podarcis tiliguerta. The sequence continues at coordinate 31,393,142 of NC_139534.1, forward strand.
CCTCTTTTTCAGGGGTAACATTTCTGTCCAGGTAGTTTTTTAAAAAAAATTGCCAAAATGTCTCTGACTATACTTTCTGGTTGAGTCATAGACATAACTGCTGGTTGAAGACTTGCTTTCCTCTTCTCTTCTCCTGCCCCCCACCCCAGCAATATATTCCAGCTGCTATAGCCTCCCTATAGTAGGGGGATTTAAAATGAGAGTCATCATAGCACCCTCTTTTTTGCTCTTCAGAATATCGCAACCCTATGACCTAAACACATTTACTAAGATGTAAGCCCCATGTGACATACTTCTGAATAAACACACTTAGGATTGGCATTGTCAGGGAGTTTGTCTGTGAAACATCAACCCTTCGCACCTAAAAATCTAGCTCAGTACTTTGCCATTTTAGCTGGTCCCAATGAAAGTGCTACAATACTATAGCAGCTATCTGAATTTCTTCAAATTATATTAATTCTTGGATTTATCATCCCCAAACTCCACGGTCAACATTTGAGGCAGCTTTGTGGGGATTAAGAGGGAAAGGTTGCAAATGACAGAGATATTTGAGGGGCATAATGATTGATCGAATTATTCTGGGCTTTGAGACCTTGGCTTGGGGGAGAACAGAAATCAAAACAAGAACTAACCTCCATGACTTTCCTTAGGCAACGGCTACTGTGACTGTGGTCAGTGTAGATGCCACAGTGGCTGGACGGGTGAATACTGTAACTGCACCACTGACACCAATAGCTGTGCTTCTGCTGACGGCACAATCTGCAGTGGGAGAGGTGAATGCATGTGTGGAAAATGTGTGTGCACAAATCCCGGGGTTTCAGGAAGCACGTGTGAAAAATACTCACCCTATGCCGACCCTTGCACTTCTAAACGGTAAATTATACGCCTTTAAATGTCTGGAAATGTCTCTTTCTGTCGCATGTCCAAAAGTATAGCAATATTTCAAGGGTGCTGAGTTTGTGTCTGGTGTATTTCCTGTATTTCCTGATATAAAAGGAGCGGGTGGCGCTGTGGTCTAAATCACTAAGTCTCTTGGGCTTGCTGATCGGAGGGTTGGCAGTTCGAATCAGCACGATGGGGTGAACTCCTGCTGCTTTGTCCCAGCTTCTGCCAACCTAGCAGTTCGAAAGCACGCCTGTGAAAGTAGATAAATAGGCACCACTGTGGCATGAAGGTAAACAGCATTTCCCTGCACTCTGGCTTCTGTCACAGTGTTCCGTCACGCCAGAAGTGGTTTAGTTATGCTGGCCACATGACCCGGAAACCTGTCTGTGGACAAACGACGGCTCCCTCGGCCTGAAGCGAGATGAGAGCCGCACCCCATAGTTGCCTTTGACTGGACTTAACTGTTTGGGGTCCTTTACCTTTACCTGTTACCTTTTATTTCCTAATATATTTTTCTTACTTTCAATGTCCTGTTATTGTTGTTGTTGTTGCTGCTGCTGCTGCTGCTGCTTTTTATGCTGGTATTCACTGGTAGAGTACCAGCACTTCTCTCTTTTTACTCTCCTTTTATTCAATTTCTATCCCACCAGTCCTCCCAAAGGAGCCCAGGGTGGCAAACACCACAGTGGGGGAAGCAACAATTAAAATAAAAATTAGTCACTACTGTTGCTGTGCCATGGTTTGGATTGCAACATCAAGGCAATGCCCCATATAATGGCTTTTGCAAGCAGAGTGGTCATTGTGACCTGTGTGAAACACGTATTTGCTGGCAGAATTACTCATAGGATCAAGTTGCACTCCTTGAACTCTAGTTCAAGTTATCGTTAGATTAGTCATTTTTCTGGTAGGTTGTATGAAAATACATGTAAATTTCTTTCATGAATGTCATTTATTACGTTCTTTAACTAGGAAGCTCAGACCTGGCTTCAATTGCAGATGAATAATGAACAACCTTTCCACTAACTTGTGTGGGTGTTAGATCAATTCAGATATGTTTTTTCTTTGTGCATAATTCTTCAATGAATTTAATTATGCCATTTCTAGCCATCAGTTAAATCAACAAACACATTTAATTTTAACTAATATTTTCATTTGTACCTTTTAAGATATGTGACTAATATGCTAGCGACTTCCATTAAGAGAAGAAACAGGGTTTCTTTTTCTTTCTTCCCTTTTATCATGATGCTACACTTGGGGTCTATTAGGAACCCAGTTTTGATTATGACTAAAGGCTAAAGTCATAGGCCATACCCGACCCAAAGTCAGGCACACTTTAGTCCCTTGGATTTTAATGAGGTTTAAGTAGTTAAAATTATACATTGCACCTGCAGCCTTTATCTATATGTCAAGTCGAAATTATATATCCCATTCTAGAGCAAATTTCTGTTCTACAACAATAGTCTGCATAAACAAGCAAAAAAACCCAAAAAAACCATAATGAAAACCAAGGCATTTTTTAGTAACTATTTATTTCTTGGGTGCCATGGTCTCAAGTTGTTAAGGGCTTTATCAGATGCATACCTAGGCCCCCTTGCACCCTTGGCAAGGAGCTGTATTGATGCCCTTCCCACCACTTGCACCCTTGGAGTCCTGCTGTGGAGGTGCCCAGAAGAGACTACATGCCTCACCCTTCCGCCCAGAGCAGCAGAAGAGCAGCAGCGAGGAAGCATGTGGATGGGCAGGTGGGCTCCTAGTCACTCCAGGTTGGAGTGGAGAGGCATGATTTTTGCAACCCCCAAGTCTGTGCCCTTGGCAGGTGACAGTCTGGGTATGCCCTTGGGCTTTATAGACCAATAGCTACAACTGGCCTCATAGTGGCCAGTGCAGATCCTGTAACACAACTGTTATATGCTGGCAATCAATCACTCCAGTTAGCAATCTTGCCACCACATTCAGCTGCAGCCTCTGGACTAAGCCTAAGGAAAGCTCTGTAGAGAGCACATAATGCTAATCAAGCCTCAGGTTTACTCAAGGTTTTCATTGATGTTGTACATCAGAGCTTTCCAGACCCTTCATGTTAAGCTAACCCTTTTCCAGCCCTGGGAGGAGTGTGGGGAGTGCTTGCGTGACACATCTACACACTGCAGCCAACACACTAATATGTCACAACACACAGTTTGAAAGCTGCTGCACATGGATAATGTTGCCCTCTTGTGTTTTATATCCAATGAGAGCTTAAATAAGGAAGGGGGAAGTGCAGGAAAAGACTTAACTGCAGGATATTTCTTCAGAGTTTTTAAATGCAATACACATAACACTGCTAAGTACTACTTATTGACCCATGTAGATCTTTTGTAAGTTACTTTTGAAAATGAACACTACATATGTATTCCCTTTTGTTCCTGGTGCCTTGTAAATGACAGAGATTGATGAGCTGTTGAATCATTTTTTCTCAGGAGCTGCGTAGAATGCTATTTAGCTTCTAATGATCAGTCTCAGGAAGAGTGCGCTGAGAAATGTAAATTGGTTGATGCGACTGTCAGTAGTGGAGAAGGTATGTAGTACATTTATTTATTTAAATGTATTGCTTAGGCACCGTTGGTTGTAGGCTTATTTATCCCCAGTAGTATTTATTACATGCTGCTGCTTGTATTTTTCAAGTCATTCTGTTATTTTATTGTAGAAGTGAAGAATCTCTGTGACCCTCCACATGTTGTGGGACTTCAGCTTCCATCAGCCTTAGCCAGCATGGCCAGTGGGCAGGAGTGATGGGAGTTATAGTCCAACAACTTCTGGAGGGCCTCAGGTTGCTCATCCCTGATCTAAGGTCTTCCTTCAGGAAGTGGGGGTAGCTTATTCAATATAAAGTATAGATTGGACTGTATGTTTTTAACTGTTAATGTGTATTTGGTTATTTTATTCTATTGTATCTTGCTCTAAGAATTCATGTCAGAAATCTTAGCATGACCTGAAAGTGTTGCTGTGCAATGCCAGGTCAATGATGAATAAAACCACTGCCATCCACGACTTGATTGTGGATGGAGGATTTGACCTGGCATGTGTGACAGAGACCTGGTTGGAGGAAGCAGATGGGCCTGTCCTTGCCGCTGCTTGCCCACCAGGTTTCTCTTACGCACAGCAACCCAGGTCATGTGGGCGGGGAGGGGGGGTTGCAGTGATTTTTAGGAAGTCACTAGCTTGCACCAGGCGTCCTACTGGGAAGATCCAGCTCTCTGAGTGCATGTTCTGGAAGTTGGGCAATAGGGGCAGTACAGGATTCCTTTTGGTGTACCGACCTCCCCGCTGCACCAAGGATTCCCTGTCCGAGCTGCTTCAGGTCGTGGCGGATTTTCTCCTGGAGACACCTAGTTTGGTTGTCCTAGGGGATTTTAACATCCATGCCGACACGACCTTACAAGGGGCTGCTCGGGACTTCGTGGAAAGCATGGCCTCCATGGGGCTGTCCCTGAATAAGTTTGGCCCAACTCATAGTCATGGACATGCCTTAGACCTGGTGTTCACCTCTAGTGACGTGGGTGATCTGACACTAAGTAAAAGTGAAACAAAAGAAGTGCCATGGTCAGATCACTTCCTGGTGCAACTGGACTTCTCTGCGACCCGTCCCCTCTGCAGGGAGGTGGGACCAATTCGGATGGTCCGCCCCCGCCACTTAATGGATCCAAATGGTTTCCAGAGAGTGGTAGGGGATGCTCTAACCCATGTTGATGGCCTTTCAGCTGATTCCCTGGTGGCCCGCTGGAATGTGGAGTTAACCAGGGCTATCGACTGTCTGGCTCCGAAGCGCCCTCTCCGATTGCATGGAGCCCGGACAGCCCCGTGGTTTTCTTCGGAGCTGAGGGCGATGAAACAATCGTTGAGACGGTTAGAGCGTCGGTGGCGGAAAACTCACTCCGAATCTGACCGGACACAGGTTAGAGCTCAACGTCGAGCCTACCAAGTGGCGATAGCGACGGCGAAGAAGACCTTCTTCACCGCCTCTATTGCATCTGCAGAAAATAGTAGCAGGAGACTCTTTCAGGTGGTTCGCAACTTAACGGAACCACCTTTACCACCGGGGCCTTGTAAAGACCCCAAGATCTCCTGCAATGATTTTGCAAAGTTTTTTGCAGATAAAATCACTCATATTCGGAAGGAGCTAGACACCACCGTGGGAGCAGGGCCGGGGCGGGAGAGTGCTGGAGCTCTGTCTGGTCAAGTTGCATGGAATCAATTTCAATCCGTTACCCCCGAGGATGTGGACAGGCTGCTTGGACGCGTGAAACCAACCACCTGTCTCCTTGATCCTTGCCCATCCTGGCTAATAAAAGCTAGCCGGGAAGGACTGGGCGATGGGCTCTGCGGGGTGGTGAATGCTTCCCTCTGTGAGGGAACATTCCCAGATCTGCTGAAAGAGGCGGTCATTAAACCGCTTCTTAAAAAACCATCTTTAGACCCGGCCAGTATGGCCAACTATCGCCCAGTCTCAAATCTTCCATTCTTGGGCAAGGTGATTGAGCGCGTGGTTGCTGAACAACTCCAGGCACGCCTGGAGGATGCGGACCATTTGGATCCCTTCCAATCGGGATTCAGGCCTCACCATGGGACTGAAACTGCCTTGGTCGCGCTGGTTGATGATCTCCGGCGAGCTAGGGACAAAGGTGAGAGTTGTTTCCTGGTTCTGCTGGATCTCTCAGCGGCCTTTGATACAATCGACCATAACATCCTTCTGGACCGTCTAGAGGGGCTGGGAGCTGGGGGCACTGTTATACAGTGGTTTCGCTCCTTCCTCCTGGGCCGTGTTCAGAAAGTGGTGGTGGGGGATGAGTGTTCAGACCCCTGGGCCCTCACTTGTGGGGTGCCTCAGGGTTCCGTCCTCTCCCCCATGCTTTTTAACATCTATATGAAGCCGCTGGGAGAGATCATCAGGAGGTTTGGACTGGGTGTCCATCAATATGCAGATGATACCCAGCTCTACCTCTCTTTTAAATCAGAACCAGTGAAGGCGGTGAAGGTCCTGTGTGAGTGCCTGGAGGCGGTTGGAGGATGGATGGCGGTTAATGGATTGAAGTTGAATCCTGACAAGACAGAAGTACTGTTTTTGGGGGACAGGAGGCGGGCTGGTGTGGAGGACTCCCTGGTCCTGAATGGGGTAACTGTGCCCCTGAAGGACCAGGTGCGCAGCCTGGGAGTCATTTTGGACTCACAGCTGTCCATGGAGGCGCAGGTCAATTCTGTATCCAGGGCAGCTGTCTACCAACTCCACCTGGTACGCAGGCTGAGACCCTACCTGCCCGCGGACTGTCTCGCCAGAGTGGTGCATGCTCTTGTTATCTCCCGCTTGGACTACTGCAATGCGCTCTACGTGGGGCTACCTTTGAAGGTGACTCGGAAACTACAACTAATCCAGAATGCGGCAGCTAGACTGGTGACTGGGGGCGGCCGCCGAGACCACATAACACCGGTCTTGAAAGACCTACATTGGCTCCCAGTACGTTTCCGAGCACAATTCAAAGTGTTGGTGTTGACCTTTAAAGCCCTAAACGGCTTCGGCCCAGTATACCTGAAGGAGCGTCTCCACCCCCATCGTTCTGCCCGGACACTGAGGTCCAGCTCCGAGGGCCTCCTGGCGGTTCCCTCATTGCGAGAAGCAAAGCTACAGGGAACCAGGCAGAGGGCCTTCTCGGTAGTGGCGCCCGCCCTGTGGAACGCCCTCCCAGCAGATGTCAAAGCGATAAATAACTACCTGACATTTAGAAGACATCTTAAGGCAGCCCTGTTCAGGGAAGTTTTTAATCTGTGATATTTTACTGTATTCTTTGTTTCTATGGAAGCCGCCCAGAGTGGCTGGGGAAACCCAGCCAGATGGGCGGGGTACAAATAATAAATTATTATTATTATTATTATTATTAGCATTAAATATATAATATTTTAGACGTATACATAGGATAAATACATCTGGCATATGACTTATATGTCTACCTGATTTAGTGTGCAGAGAGTAAATTCTGGTGTTCAAGGCCAAATGTTTACGCAACTAAATGTATGCAACAAATTCATTATGCTGACAACAGAACTGATTATCTCAGTTTACAGCAATGTGATCCAATGTGAAGGAAGATAAAAAGAGTAGATGTTTATGGGCTTTGTTTGCAAAATAAAGAAATGCTGAGAACAGATGAGCTCCCTGACACTAGCACTAGTCAAACAGAAAAGTGCTACAACAATTTCAGGTTCAGGGCTGGCAATGTTTTAGCAGGCACTCCTGTGCCTTTCTTTTAACTGCAACTTGATGCAGGGAAATGTACCATATGAAGCTTTTAAAATCTATTTTGCTCTGAGGCTGGCACTGCCCCTTACCCAGAACTGTTTAGCAGCAGAAGGTGGTGACCTCATCTGCCTACAGACAATATTCTTTATCTCACACAATGATTTCTGTGCTACAAAAAGTATCACCTGCTAAATTTGTTAAAGGTACAGGAGAAGGCCCCTTCTTGAAAGAAATTTCACCTTTCATCCTCAAACTTGGATAGGAATTGTTAAATTCTTTAAAGCAGGAAGAGAGGCTATTTCTCTTTCCGGTTTACAAACCAGACTCATTGTTGACCCCAGTGGCAGAACTGATGTCAAATAGCTGACCAAGAAATAGAGCATCTCTAAATGGGGGGGGGGGCGGAATGAGACTCATTCTTTTTATCTATTCCATGAAGTCATTTGTCAACTCTATTCCCACCCACAACAAATATGAATAACAGACAAAACTGTAGTTCTTGAGATCAAGTAAGATCATCTGGGGTGCTGTAAACACTTCACAGACATGACCTCACAGATATAATAATTAGGTCAAACACCTAAATGAGGCGTTTTTAGTAGATCAGCATCTTGACGATGGTTGCCCCAAATTGCTAAGAACAAACCAAAGGCTTTTCAGATAGAAACAATAAACTGATGTTTACATTCTGTACCAACATCATTATTATAATTTTTTTTAAAAAAATGCAATAGTATATTTCTTGGTAGCAGAGAATTGGGTGAAGGGAAGCAAAGCAAAGCACTGTACAAGGATCCCTATACATGTGAGAATTTGTGCAGAGGATTTCTTTTACATACATTGAAGGCACATGGTTTCCCCTAAAGAATCCTGAGAACTGTAGCTTAAGTGTGCACCCTTACACTACAGTTCAAAGATTCTTTAGGGGAAGCCATGTGCTTTCAGTGTGCTGGGTATGCAGCCTTAGTGGAACGAAAACTCTGCTTACTTTCCATGAATCCACCACAATTTCAGCAAGACTAATAGCTAACATGCTATTCCAGTGCTATGATGAGGGAAGCGCATATGCGCAACCTAACTCATAACGCTTGTGGGGAGAAGCATTCTCTTGCCATTTTTCTGCATTGGTATGGGAAGAGCCTGTCTTCACCTAGGCCTCATTTAGGCCCAGAGAATGGTCATACATGGGCATTCAACTTTTTCAAAGTTGTAGGGTTTTCAGTTACAATTATACCCACCTTATTATCTTTGCCTTGTCCTTCCCTCCTTCTATCCTCTGCCCCACTGTCAAGATATGCACAGCAATTATATGCATTTTACTTGGAAGCAAACCCATTGAAGTTCAATGGAAGTTACTACGAAATAAGTACTTATAAATAAGGTTGTTTGGAGGGCAAGCGGAATCTTTCAGCAAACTGTTTGTTTCTGCCAATTACACCAATATGGTACTTTACATGGTGTGGCTATGGATTTCAGAGGAACTTCCATGAGGACTATTATTACTGTTTTTTTGAAAATAGTTTGTGGATTGTAGACTTGACATTTAGCACCTGTAGGTACATTAAAGTGAACTGATTCATATTCCATTGTTCTTCCTTTTCGTGGTCAGTCACAGTTCCTCACACAAAACCCATGCCTTCTAGGCTCTTGAAGGGGCATAAACTTTTTCCTATTTAGGTGAAAACATTTTTTTGCAGAATCATATTAAATGCACAGAGGCAAATACAAATAGGAAAATCTTAGGTTAATCTTAGATTCATTTTTATCTATTTTTCAGTGAGCAACATTAGAATTCTCCAAAAGCTTCAGTTCTTTTCATAATGTTTTTTTTAATCACTATTGAAATGCACTTTACCTTAATCTTTATAACAACATTCTGGAAGCAATATGCGGCAGCTCCTTTGAAAAGGATCAGTATCCTTCCTTTCTTTTTCTGAGAAGTGAACATGCTATGCATTGAAACACAGTCTAGACATACTACCAGTAGCAAAAAAACAAAGAGAACATATTATTTACTTTGTACTATAATCAGGGCTATTATATTACCTAAATAGCTGTGACATCTCTCTTGGAAGTATTTCCAATTCATTGAATTTCAAATTACAGCAGACTTGGTGGGTGCTCTTGATGGTCAATGCAGATTGACAACACCTGGACCTTCTCAACTGAAACCTAAGTGCAAAGTGTAACAAAAACGGGGAAGGCGGAACCCTTTTAGTGGTAGAAGTATTGTGTGAAATTCTTTTAAGTATTTTAGCTTCCTTCCTTAGTGCCTGTTGAAAACAGCCTTGTGATATAAATCCTTTAATCTGCATGGTTACTGCATGATGAATGGTTTTTGACCTGAAAAAAGTGTTTTCCCCCACAGATATCATGGAAGATAAATTTGTTCCTTGTTTGTTACTTGGAGAAAATGAATGTGCTATCACATTTCAAATGGCAGTTGATGAACAGGGGAAAACAACCATTCGTAGCATAAATCAAAAAGGTAGGCAACTTGGGTTTGGTAAATAATTTCTTACATACACTACTAACAAGTATATATATTTTTAAAAGTTGGCCTGGAAATTTGGATTGGATCCTGAGAACTGCAGGGAGGAGGACGCTCTCAGAAGGGGTTTTTACCATTTTCCATTCCTATCCTTTCTACTATCTGCCTGAAAATGCTCTCACATTTTCCTATGCTGAGGTTGGGGGCAGTGGAGAGCAAATTGGCCAAAATCGAACAGCTGCATCATGTGCAAGTGGAGCTCAACCATATTTTGGGTAACACTCTCTGGAAATGCTCCATTCCACCAGTGGAAGACTTGGGGCTCTCAAATTTCAGTGGCACCTTGTGCAACGCAAAAAAATTCAGTGCAGCCCACCTCTCATGTTCTGTTGTAGTAGTGTCACCACACCACTCACAGTGCCCTAAAACTGCCTCTGAAATTTCCGCAGTGTTCAGGAGAATCCACTGACCCCCCAACCAAAGAAGCTTCTCAGGGGTACAGGGAGCTGAAGAGGAGGTCCAGTTTTCAGTCTTGAAGCCAATAAGTTATAGAGAGACTGTTCTTCAATGAGCTAAGAAAGTGCACCTAAGATATTCATTTCTTACACAACCATTGATAAGAAGCAATATGGAAAAGAAACCAGCCTGGCTGACAATGCTAAGTTTATTATCAGCTATGTATCATCTGATTTACTGTGGATGCTCCCAAAGTTTGTCCTATTCATTTGAATGATAGGTGGAGCTCCACATGTGCATTCCTTCATGCATGCAGAATTTCCTCATGAAATGAAGTGAATGAGGCAGCCAGCATACATAACATCCCTTGTTGTTTCACTGGGATCTGGGTTAGGATGCCAGTCTTTACATGAAAAGCATACAGAACTAAACCACTCAGAGCATCTTTTCAAATGTGTAGCCTAATTTGTAACCATATATGTGGGTTTTCCTTTCTTTTTACAGCCTGTCCACAACCTCCAAATATTACAATGATTGTGCTGGGTCTTTCGATTGCTATCTCCCTCACTGGGGTTGTCTTGCTTTGCATATGGAAACTGTTTGTTTCATTTCATGACCGCAAAGAAGTTGCTAATTTTGAAGCAGAGAGATCGAAGGCCAAATGGCAAACAGTACGTAAAATTTCATAGTTCTTTACTTTATTCAGTTGTGAAATGGCAGCTGCCACATGTTTTGGGTAGATTTTGTGTTTCAAGAAAAACTGAATGTTCTGCAGTGTACTCCACTGACTCACTAAGACATACCTGAACATAGTGGCATTAAAATTGTTGAAATGTCTAAAATAAGGATATTTCAGAATACTCAAGGAAACATCATAGTTCTTTCCTGAAAGTATCTAAAGTAAGGAGTAAATATACCAGTATTCACATCTGAAGATCAATTTGGCCCAGGCAGAACTTATTAACATCTATATAGAAGGCAGCATGCAACAAAGGCGTGTGCTGCTTTCAACCTAGTAGATGTCTGACTCCTCATGAAATGTCACCCCCTGGGTTTACTTCCAAATGGAAGTGTACCACCATATCTGAGAGGGACAGAAGCACATACAGTTTCTCTAGTTCTGTGTTGCAGCTTACTGGCAAACTTCCCTGCCCATTTCTTGAGTGTGTAGAGGCAGGCTCTCCCTGGCCAAACTGCTAAGGGCAAGTGGTAATGGCATTATGGCTGAGGAGATTCAGTCCTCACCCCAAACCCCAGTAGCTTCATATGGAGAATCTGTGTTCCACCCCTCTGCCTCCACTCCTCCACTCCTACAGATGTTGTTGCGCTCTCACCATCCCTGACCATTGGCCATGCTGACTGGGGCTGATGGAGGTTCTCTATCCCTGCTTAATGGCGTCCTCCTCATGCAAGGAATTCCAGTGTGTGCATCTTACTAATTGGCTTTGAGGTAACAATTAAATTTTAAAGCCCAGTATCACACTGGATAGCCAACAACCTATGCTGCGCTTTTCTCTACCTAAGCCCCACAATCTATAAGAGAGGCTATGTCTTGTGATGCTAGAAGCTAGATAGAGTTTCTGAGGTAAAAGGAACAATGCACGTATAGAACATAGTGAAGTATGACATGTGAAAAGCCTTTTCCACCAGGAAGAACAATGCTTGTAGCACTATCAAATTAAATTGCCATTAATAGGAAGAGCTTGTAATTTGTTTTATCATTGATGCTCCATGAACAAGCAATTAAGAGCAGGAGGAATGAATTGCTTGACACCACAATCCCATTCAGTGGAGTTACTTTGTTATATACAAGCACAAATTTAGTTAGAGATTGCATTTTTTAGCACAGGACAACTAATATAGTATACTACTAATTCTATGTGAAATAGACTAACTTGTTTCTGTTATACTTCTGCAGAAATAGAAACTAAATAGGATCATCATGACCCTTCGATAGCCTAAGTTATTTCTTGGGAAATATACAAAATATTTTACTTCAGTTGTTTGCATTTTTCATTTAACATCAGATTTAAGTACAGATCTATTTATTAACTGTTTTTGTTAAAAAAACCAAATGCAGTAAAAAAAAAAAGCCACAGAATCAAATATGAAGTAGTTTACTGAATACAATTTTCCCTCTCTTTTCTAGGGAATAAACCCATTGTACAGAGGCTCAACAACAACATTTAAAAATGTTACATACAGGCAAAAGGAAAGACAACCCGGATCTGCTGCGGATATATTTTAGCACCCTGAATGATTTTGGGGGTGGAAGGGGAATAGTTTGAAAAAATGTTACATTTACTAAATTTGTTCAAAATTTATTATTAATATGCTATAGTGGTACAATAGTTTAGGATGACAGAATATGTGCTTTTCATGGTTGGAAGACCTGTAGTCATAGCTTAATTTGATCTATGAGAACTCATTTTCTGTATCAGAATTCAGAACTGGATGTGAAGTAACCAAAATGCTGAAGAGGCTGCAGTTCCACAGGCACATACTTCCACATGTGGCGGGAATGTCCCAAAATCCAACCCTTCTGGACAACAGTCCTACAACAAATAAGCAAAGTAACTAAACAGCTATTAGAAGTCATCCCAGAACTGGCCCTACTAAACATCTTCCAAGATAATAATTCCCATGCGCACTATAAACCCACCTACTCTCAGCAGCCAGAAACATCATAGCCAGATGCTGGAGAGACCTGTCAAGAGTAAACTGGTGTCACTGCCTGAAACCAAACCTCTCTTAGGATGCACTGTGTTCTGAAGTGTACACACAGAGATTGTGCATATGGAAACTTCCCTACTCACCTCAACAAAGATGGCAGCTATGTTCATTCCTTTGCAAATCACTTCAGAAAGCAGATCATTATAAAAAATACACGTGAGCCATCTCAATAAAATGCTGCATGTTCATTAATCATTGCATTTGTGTCCAAATGACAAAACAGAATGTAGCTTTACTCATAAGCAGTAATAGTCATGGAAGATGTTAGTTGCCACTTTTTTGAGGCATGATTCCTATGCTGTTAATAGCCACATGACATAAACTCAAGATTTTAACACTACTGCTTTCAAAACCTGTTGAATTTCTTTCTCTGATGTGGACGTTAAAGCTCTGACATGGTGAAAGATTCCAGTACTAAAAGTAATCAGACTTAGGAAAGGTTTCTGTGTTTGGCTAATAAAATTCCCCACAACTAAGGCTGCAATGTTAAATAGACTTACAGTGCAATCCTATAGATCTCTACTCAGAAGGAAGCCTCACTTACTGCATATAAATATGTATAGGATTGTCCTGCTACTAGGATGTAAATCCTATTGCACAAAATAGAACTTACATTTGCTTTAAAATGTTGTTTTGTATATGTAGTTATACAAAAAAGTCTTTTTGCAGAGTGCCTCTTGCATTTTAGAAGGTGAGAGAAAAGATGGAGGGTTTAGCTGGCTTGTAAGCGGGGTGTCTTTTTTTTTTTTTTACCATGAAGTGGTATTTGATTTTTTTTTCTCCCAGAGCAAACTTTCACTATGTTATTCATAGTATGAATGTACTTGGTGAAGACACTGGAAATGTCTGAACAGTTATGTTTCGTGAAATAGTTTTGACCCAAGGCTGGACCTTAAATGAGGCCAAAACTACATTTTACTCATTGGATTCCCTTGGGCATTTTGTTACGAGGTTTTTTTTAATATGTAAATATTGTGTGAATGGCATGCATTAAATTTAAAAAAAATTAAAAACCTGACATTTTAAGTAGTTTTTCTTTTCTTTTTAAAATGTTAATATGTAAGCAGAATTGTTCTGATCAAGCACTTTTGCACAGGTTTTCAGATTCTATAACAAGTCAAATATCCTGGGCGTGGTTATGACCCATAAAGATTATAATTTGTGTGTGCCATGTGTCACAACATTTGGTACTGATTCCTGCTGTTTGTAAGTAACTCGGGTTGGTTAAAGCAGAGTTCCGTGCCCAGCGGAAGGATGAGGAGTACGTGCTGCATACTCTTGGTTGCTTTATTTACAGTTCAAAGCAGTTATATTACAGAAAGACATCTTGCCTCTGCCGGAGCAGAAAAGCATCCTCTCTCCTCGACAGCTTGGAGAGAAAAAAAAAACACAGTGAAAAACAGGAAACCAGTGTACGTCACATCCAGTCTCCCTTTCCCGTGAGAAACTCCAACAGTACAGTACAGACTGTGGAATGTAAACACCTGTCTCGTGACAAGCCCTTTCGCTGCACAGTGAAGGAAAACAGAAACCAACATCCTCCCCCTTTCTGTGAACATCACTGGGCAGCGTGTTCGTACAATATCAGTACAAACCCAACTTCTGCACATAGGTACAGTGTTGATCCCTTGATACAATCTTGGATAATACATCAGCAGGAATTTTATTACCTGGCATATAGGACACCGTTACGAGTCCCTTCTGAATACATTCCCTAGCATGCTGCAATTTTAATTGCAAGTGCTTCGTGCTTTGCTTACAACCTTCAGACTTCAGCAAAGCCAAACATGCTTTGTTGTCCTGGTAAACCTGGATTGGACATTTGACAGGAATTTTCATATCTTTGCACAATTGTATCAACCATTCACAATCCTTAAGTGAATAAGACAGTGCATTCAGTTCAGCTTCACAAGTACTTAAGCTAACTGTTGTTTGCTTCTTGCATGACCAATCAAACAGACCCTGATTGTACATGTAGCAAACTCCAGACGTACTTTTCCTGTCTTCAGTGTCACTTCCAAAACTTGCATCTGCAAATATCTCAAGACCACCAGACTTCTGATTGTTAAATCTCAGTCTGTAATGCATAGTGCCTTTCAAATACCGCGCTATGCGTTTCAGAGCTTTCCAATCCTTGACACTAGGATTGTTGACTTGTCTGCTTAGCAAATTACAGCTAACAGCAATGTCTGGTCTTGAACATCTGGCAATGAAGTTTAGCTTGCCTAGCACACTTCTGTACAGTGTAGAGTCAGAAAATGCTTCTCCAGTGTCATCTACCTGATAACCTGTTGTCATCGGTGTGTCTACAGGGTTAGCATCCATCAGGTTTAGTTTGCTTAACACATCAGCAATTTTCCGTGACTGGTGTACTAGAATGTTACCATCTTGATCTCTTTCTATTTCCAGAGATAGGTAGTTGTTTACCTCACCAAGATCTTTCATGTCAAAGTGCTCTTTCAGTTGAGCTAGGGCGTTATTGTACATTGCGACATCTTTCCAAAAGAATAATAAATCATCAACATAAAACAAACAGTACAGTCTCTTTTGCCCCTCCTCTTTGACAAATACACATGGATCAGCTTTCCCTTGCTGAAAACCTAGAGAAAACAATACTTCAGTGAGTTTTGTGTGCCAACACCGTGCACTTTGTTTGAGACCATAAAGGGATTTCTTCAGAGCACAAACAAATCCCTGTTTTACCTGTACGCCATCAGGTGGAAGCATATAAAGTGATTCATCCAGAGATCCGTACAGAAAAGCTGTATTAATATCATGGTGACTAATGTGTAGATTTTCCTCTGCAGCTAGCTTGAGCATAAGCCTAATGCTTTCATACCTCACTGTGGGTGAGTAGGTCTCGTGATAGTCTTCACCTGGTACTTGTGCAAAACCTCTGGCTACCAATCTGGCTTTGTGTCTGACTATCTTGCCATTTTGATCAGTCTTCGCTTTGAAGACCCATTTGCTTCCAAGCAGTTTCAATCCTGGAACTACTGGAACTAGCTCCCATGTTTTGTTCCTTTCCAAGGAATCAAGCTCAGCCTTCATGGCATTTAACCATGGTTCAGCTTCCTTTGAATCCAAACCCTGGATTTCTTGGAAACCTGAAGGTTCAAATACCTTCTTGGAGCTTTTAACAGCTGTTACTGCTATCGTAGCAAATTCATCAGCAAATCTCTTTGGAGGTTTGCCTTTTGTGGCTCTCTGTGACCTACGAATTAGCCTTAAGTCTTCAACACTCTCCTCTTCCTTCTTAGGAGAAAAGCGACCTATTGTGAACAATGGTTCTTCCAATTCTTGATCAGAGCTTTCAGAGGGTCGCATAGAGGCTTTCGCACTCTTGAAATCCTCTGAATCACCCGATTCAGTTTCAGATTCAGACTCAGAACCTTCATCAGTGGGTGTGGGTTGTTGTGGTTGCTTCTGACTATCCTCAGTCTCATCACTGTCATCAGGATAACATTGGAAAATTCCCACATTCTCCCCCCACTTTGCATTGTATTCAACACTTCTCGTGAGCTTAATTGTCTTAGAGTCAGTCATCATTATTCTGTAAGACCCTTTCTGATAACCTAGAAAGATACCATGCAATCCACGCTTGTCTAACTTTGAATTTTGTGGTGAATGAACCCACATGTCAGAACCAAAAATTTTCATGTGTTTGATGTATGGCTTCTTGCCAAACATCTTCTCATAGGGGGTACAACCAATCGCTGAAGATAACCTGCGATTGTAACTGTAAACAAAACACGAGAGAGATTCGGCCCAATAACTCTCTGGAAGATTGGCATCATGCAGCAAGGTTTTTAACCCTTGAAGCAATGTCTGATTTGCCCGTTCCGCAAGTCCATTCTGCCATGGCGAGCGAGGTCTAGACAAATCGTGTTGAATTCCTTTCTCAGTCAGAAAAGCTTCAAACTGCTGAGAAGTGAATTCTCCCCCGCGATCACTGAAAAGAGTCTTTATCTTCTTACCATGCACATTTTCCAACCAAGCACAGAATTCCTTGAACCTAGGAAAAGCCTCTGATTTCTGCTTGAGATTGTACACAAAAATATATCTAGAAAATGCGTCAATGAGAACCATGAAGTACCTATTTCCACCCAAAGAGGGCGCTAGTGGTCCAACCAAATCAGCATGAATAATCTGGTATGGTTCCGTAGCTTGCCTACTAGACACCTTACCTTTCGCAGCCATTTTCACCTTGTTTGCTGCGCATGCTTTGCACTTCATGTGGTACCTGCAGGGTCTAATAGTCATACCTTCAACCAAGGCAGGCATTTTAGATACTGCCTCAAAATGCAAATGACCAAATTTTCGATGAAAATCATGAATACATCCTGCATGCAAACTTTTGTTAGAACCTGCAATGCAACAAGTGTCATCCTGCACAACATCATCATAATACAAAACAAACAAACGATCAACATATTCAGCATGCAATTCATAGTCATTTTTCTTTGTGATGATGCACTTCTTGTTCTTGAAGGAAACGTCAATGTTCCGCTCATTCAGTTGTCCAACGCTGAGCAGATTATGTTTGGCGTCTGGCACGTAAAGGACATTCTGTATCGATAAGTCCAAACTGTGAAGAACAACAGTTCCGTAGCCTTTACTGGGAATAGTGTGGTCATCCGCCTGGTGAATCGCACCTTCCTGCGGTGTAAAAGACACAAAAAGTCTCTTATCGTTGCACATGTGGTGGGTCGCCGCCGAATCAACAACGAAGAAAGATCTAGACGTCTTCTGGACCTCTGCAACCTTTGGAGTGAAGCGTGAAACCATAGCCTTGTGCTGCGTTGTCCTAGACACCGGACCTTTGCCTTTGCCTCGGCCTTTTCCACGCGATGAGCTTTCGCTGCGCTGCTCTGTCTTGGCCCTGGGATATCTGCATTCCCTCTAGACGTCCACACGAGTAGCATTTCACTGCCTTCAAAGCTTTGGCGCCATCTGGTGGTTCCACTGCACTATGGGATGACGTCTGTGAAGACTCCCCCTTGCCCATGCAGCTAGCACCCCGGCGATCTGCTTCATTTAACACCACGGCAGTAACAAAGTCCACTGTTAGCTGAGCTGTTGGCTGCACAGCAATCTGGGTTGCAACAGACTCCCAACCTGAACCCAAAGATTGTAGTATCATGAAAGAATACACAGCCTCTGGAAAGTTGAGTCCTCTCTGTTGCAGCTCATGTCTCAGATTTTGCATCTCCATCAGATGTAAACGCACATCTCCACCTTCAGCAAGAGCCATATTATGCAGCTTGTTAAAGTAAAACATAGTAGATCCAGCTTCTGTCCTTAAGTGAGCCTCTCTCAAAGAATCCCAAATTTCTCTGGCTGAGGTCTTATCACGCAATAGACAGAGCTCTTCTGGGGATACTATCAATGTAAGTGTTCCCCGTGCTTTGGAATCCTTAACTTTCCATGCATCTGTAACTGGAGCTGGGGGGGTTTCTGTAATGACCTCAAACAAACCCTCTTTCCGCAGAATTGCCTCTGCATACAAAACCCAGTCGGCATAATTTTTCTTGTTGAGCTTAGGAATCCCACAAGCATCCTGAAGGGCCATCATGACTCTGGCATTAGCCTTCAGCGTCATATATGCTGCTTTAAATCTTGCTGCGTCACTGCTGCACCTGCTTTATTCCAAAAGCGCACTTAAAAGTTACTTTCGATTTCCCCAGCATAGTAACTTGAGCCTGGGAGCCATTTTCCTATTCCCGGCAAAACGGCTTTAACAGTTCAAAGTCCAGCCATAAAGCCATTAACTAGAAGCTGGCAGGCTGCCCGGAGCAGTAGCAACATACCTCATCAATCATGTTTATGCGCAGAGCAGATTCCAATCCGATCTGTCCCTCTGCATTCCGATCCTTTGCCGGCACTCCGATTCGACTTCTGGGCCCATAACCACGTGTTGGTTAAAGCAGAGTTCCGTGCCCAGCGGAAGGATGAGGAGTACGTGCTGCATACTCTTGGTTGCTTTATTTACAGTTCAAAGCAGTTATATTACAGAAAGACATCTTGCCTCTGCCGGAGCAGAAAAGCATCCTCTCTCCTCGACAGCTTGGAGAGAAAAAAGAAACACAGTGAAAAACAGGAAACCAGTGTACGTCACATCCAGTCTCCCTTTCCCGTGAGAAACTCCAACAGTACAGTACAGACTGTGGAATGTAAACACCTGTCTCGTGACAAGCCCTTTCGCTGCACAGTGAAGGAAAACAGAAACCAACAGGTGGGTGTCACAATTTCGCAATGTTTATCTCAGGGCCACCACACATCACACTGACTTTCAAGAAAGAGCTTTGGATCCCTATTCAGTATCTAACATATATATTTAATTACATGTGCGTATTGCCACCGTCACTTGAATTCACATGCCCACCTGGATTTTCCTGAAGCATGGAAAAGCATAACATAATCTCCACAACACATATATAAGGTGTTCACCATAGGATGTGGTGATGGCCAATGATCTAAAAGGATGGGGATTAGACAGATTCACAGAAGGCAAGTCTGTCAGTGGCATTTAGTCATGAACTACACCACAGAACACCTGAATGAAGCTAGTCCATGGACCACAGTTTTGGAACCTCTGACTTAATCAGATATAAATCAAAATGACTTGTGTCACCTCTACTGAAGAATGGGCATGTACCCATACACTCTGTAATGCAAATACTGAAGGTGCCCAATGTTGAGCCTTGTACATGGGGCAAACAGGTCTGCATTATTCTTTCCCCTCAAACATGGATAAAAAGATTGCACAAATCAGGATTTCAGGCATATAGTTCTCTACAAGGGACAACCATATTACATGACCATTCTGGATGCATACTCTGGTATCCCATCACACATAGAGTATCACAGCTCAGGCTATCTGGTTCAGACCAGATATTTTTGCCACATAAGCATAATATTAAAAAGTTTATATGAGATACTAATTACCCCTCTACTCCCTTTCAAGTAAAGTCACTCCATCTTATTTGCAGATGCAAGTTTCTTAAACATTTTGTGAAGAGGGAAGATTGCATTATTTTACAATGCTTAGGTTTTCTACAAATACTGCCAATTCTGGAAGTTCTCAAATTGCTTTAAAGAGTTCAGTTATCCCCAGCAATCCCCATAGACCTCCATTTGCTTTCCTACAGTGTTTTTGCTTTTCTTTTCTTCCCCCAACCTATTTTGTCTAAGCGCTTACATTATTGATTACTTTGGGCAATATCAATAATGATACCTATATAACCCCAGGTCAAATTCTGGACATAGATGTTGTTGTTGCAACTTCCTAAAACATTGCTCTAACTCAAGCATTGCTGCTCATTTTTGCATCTGCTTTATGAAGAACTTTCAAATAAATGTAGTCTTTTGTAGTCAACTTGCTTTTCCAGGTTATTACACAATTATGTGTAATTGTTGGATAGAGAATTATAATTATTTTTCATCTACACTGTTGTAAAATATTGGAGAAATTGCAGAGTTTTTCTCTGTTGGTTCTCATTTTCCTCCCCTAATATAAATTCATATATATATATATATTTATCCTTCTTGCTAATATCCTGCTGTGATGAAGAGCACATTCCTTCTCTGTCTTTGACAGGGGCTATATTGCCACTCTATCATACTTCTCAAGCACACCATGGGAATGTCTGCTTATATTTCACAGTGGGGTATGAAAGCTGGAATTGATTTAGCTCTATAGTGGCTATCCGTGGTCTGTAATTTATAGCAGAACCTACCTACAATCAACCTCTCTCTAAATCTTCATTTTCTATATTTCCAGAAAATGGTCCATACTTTAAAATCTTTCCACTGTCTTAACATTTTGTCACCAATTGGAAAAGATGGATAGATATCTTTAGAAGAACCATGATTATACATGCCAGGCATAATAAAAAAGCAAAAGCTTGCCAAAAGCTTTCACAAATTTGGATTTTTTTTCTAACTATGACTATACTGAACGGTAAGGGAAGAATCCTTGATCTGTGTGGGTTTGTTTCACCCTTACAGATTTTTTTAAAAATTGTATTGGAGTGTGCTTCTAAGCTATGAAGCATACTCAGATGCATTTTTTTATCTGCAAGGATGGAACATAACCCACATGGATCAAGGAGTCTTCCTTTATTGCACAGTATAGTCAGAGTCAGAAAAAATGTGCATTGTTTTGGATTACTTACATAGGGTGGTAGCCAATGTTTATCATACTTAGAGTAAACCAATTGAAACTGATAGAATTAAATCCACATTCAAAAGGTCTACTTTGATAAGGCCTAACATTGGATATTGTCACTGGGTTGTTTCCCACAGAGTCAATGCACAAGTGGAACAACTCTCTCATCTCCTCTCCCTCTCCTTCCTCAACTCCCCCCCCCCCAAAAAAAAACAAACCCTGCTCTGGGAATCCCCCCAAATCTCTGCTGCAGATTTGGGAGAGGTGCACTGGGAAGGAAAGAGGGGGAGGGGAAGTTCCATTGCCCAACCCCACACAGTGACCACACAGCCTCACTACTGGCTTACATGTGTTGTTCAAGCACTTGTCATGGGAATCCCTGGTCCTTCTTTTAGCACGTTCCATTGAGCTGCAAGTCTAGCAGCAAGCTTTAACTATGGCACTCCTTTAGCACTGAAGGAGGGATTAAAAACTTCTTTTTTTGTAAGAGCTGAAGCCTTAAGGTTGACAAGCAAATCAAAGGCTTTTCCCATTGGAAAAGGCTGTCAAGAAAGTTTTCCAGAGGCTCAAAGCTCCTGCTTTTAAAAGTTGCAACTTTGGCTGGCTCTCTTATTTCCTCCCACAACAATCTTCTCCCACCCTCCCACCAATCTTCTCCCTCTCTCTTTAAAAAAATCACTTTAAAATATTTTACTGCAAGAGTTACACAGGAAAGCACTTGGCCAGCTTTGAAAAGGAAACAGGAGGACTCTATCCAAACCCCCACACCACCTTCCAGAAGCTGGGCAAGTGCTTATTAGGCTTTGCATGCCCGGTGCAACATTCACACTGCCCTAAATCCACCTCTGGTTGCTGGATGCATCTCTCACAAAGCTTTATGGAAAGTTCAGTAGGTTCTGGGTGGGCTTCTAAAACCTGGCATTTTAGATGTCTCAGAGTAGGGATTTGGTTGCTTCTGTCTCCACAGATGTAACCTCTAAATTGTAGCAAGCTCCCTTAGGCAAAAGTCTATTTTTAGTTTTGTGGTTTTCCTTGTTGGAATTCCAAGCACTTCTGTGTATTGTGTTTATTATATCTTTCTTTTTATGAGACCCCACTGGTCAAATGACATTGATAGTAATCAATTATTATGAACACAGAAAGCTCCTGCTGTGCTATGCAAGTTGTATCTAGAATTCTGAGTCCGCCTTTGGCTGGGAAGGGTGGGATATAAATAAAATTATTATTATTATTATTATTATTATTAATTTGTTCTATTATTTAGAACACTACTTTTCAGAATGTTGCCTTTTTTAAAAATTATATCTATGGACTAGAACTAGTTCTTCATGGTGACTTGTGGTCAGCAAATATATGCAGTTTCCTTTCCAACAATGTGGTCCATTTTGCTGGGGTGAGGGTGAAATACCCTTCTTTTCTTAGCTGCAATGATCAGTGGAAGCAGATGGGTCTGGTATGTGAATCAAATTAAATCTATCCCTGCACAACCTGCCAAGTAATGAATGTGCTTTAACTGTTGTGGCACAAAACATTTAGGGCTGCCTGGCTGTGATCCTAAGCATACCTGTGAGAAATGCTAATACACATCTTTTACAATTTTTGCTTTCCAATAATCAATTCTGGGTAGCTCTCAAATATCATTTGGACTAAACATAGAAGCAGTAATTTCCTGTAATTTCCCTAACCGCTGAATCATCCACTTACACCTTGTTGCCCATTCATCCATGTACAGTAAGCCCTGTTAAAGTCAGTGTAAATGTGGTAAATGTGTCTCAAACCCTACTGTCAGTGGTTGTTCCACGCTGCAAGTCTAACCCCACTTATCTGTGAGAGAGCTTCACTGAAATCAATGACATGGTCTGGGTTGTTCTGTAAATCTGGCATCTGTAGGGGAACCAGAATAGCATGGCAGTCCACTTGCTACATGTTCTATAACCTTATGCATGCCCAACCTTCGAACCATCAGAGTCAACCATAAGTCAACAGTTAAGGTCAGTCTCAGTTATCTGTCTGTGTGAGCAGGTGAGAGAGAGAATGGAAGGAGCATATGAAAGAAGCAAGGGGTTAATTGTAGTCCTTCTTGCCTGGAAGACCCATAAAAAACCAAGAGCTTCATCTATATGTATTTGCACAGCAGCTTAGGGTTGCTTTGGGTTAAACCACAGAGCCTAGGACTTGCCGATCAGAAGGTCGGTGGTTCAAATCCCCGTGACGGGGTAAGCTCCTGTTGCTCGGTCCCTGCTCCTGCCAACCTAGCAGTTCGAAAGAACGTCAAAGTGCAAGTAGATAAATAGGTACCGCTCCGGCAGGAAGGTAAACGACGTTTCCATGCGCTGCTCAGATTCACCAGAAGCAGCTTAGTCATGCTGGCCACATGACCTAGAAGCTGTATGCCGGCTCCCTCGGCCAATAAAGCAAGATGAGCACCACAACCCCAGAGTCGTCTGCAACTGGACTTAATGGTCAGGGGTCCCTTTACCTTTACCACTTTACAGCCCAAACCTATACATGTTTATTAGTGCTGCAGTTTTAATTTATTAATACTGAGATGTATATATAAACATTAATATATTTGGGAAAGTTATTTGCAGAAACTTGCTTATAATGCCATTAGTATATAAATTTATAAATAATAGTAAATGAAAGCCACCCATGACAAGACCTCTCCAGGTTTATAGGACTCCAGTTCCCACCAGTCAACATGGCCTACACTGAATGTAACCAAAAGACTATACAATCTGAACAGAAAAAAGTGAGATTGCATGTTATTTTGTATTTCATGAAAATCTTTAATAATTTTTTATTTATTTTAAAAATGACCAATGTTCCGGGATGTGGTTGAATCCCACCCAAAAAATACAAATCTGGAAGTGCCCATAGAATGCACATCAGTATCCGAGAACAGTAGATGGAAACTCCTGACTCCACCTAGTTACTAAGTCCAGTGCCACCTAGCAATTTACCTGGCTGCAATCCTAGAGGCTTGTCTTGACAGTAAGCCCCATGGAATTCGATAGGATTTAATTTTGTTACGATTCTGCTACAAACTATACAAAGTACCACTAGCCAGAGACTTGGATAGGAAGAGCCATGGCATGGGCCAGTTATACGGCAGCTTCCCACGTTTCTAGGAAACACAATTATCCGCCTTGAAATGAGGAATCTATAAATCTGCCAAATAAATAAATAAAACGGCCCCTGAATGTGGCACCAGGAATACATGTGATCTGGTAGCTTTTAAAGTAGGAGCGGGTTCCTAGTTAATGTCACTAGTTGGCGCCAGTGATACTAAAGCTGTATAAGAAGAGCCAAAGAAAGTTGCCCTTTGTTTACGCAGCAATCTCCGCCTATGGAGCTGGAATTTCGCCGGAGATGGTTGTGGGGCAGGATTCTTGCTCAGATGCTTGTCTCTTGCTCCCTGGGCTAGCTTTGCAAATGACAAGCTGCTGAGCCTACGTTCCATCACGTCACCAGCCCGCTGTGGGTTCAGCAAACTCCCGTTGCTACTTGCATGCCAAACTCTTGCGCGCGCCAGCAGCGCCAAAGCCGCAATGAACTGCGAGTGCAACCTCCCCACAACCCAACCAGGAGGAGCACGTCGTCTGGAAAACACCGCCAACCAGAGTGGCCTGTCCCCCATTTTTCTAGCTACTTCTGCCAACGTAAAGGTGGCTTATTTATTTAGCGCCCCGCAGGGCCTGCCTGTTTCTTTCTGCCGTGGTCTCGGCCTGGTTCCTTGACATCCGCCTCCCCTCAGGAGGGGAGGGAGGAACTTGCAGCAACGAGAGAGAAGAAATTGCGGCGTTTTTTCTCCCTCGGGCGGAAAGGGCGGGAAGCGCCTCCCGCCTTGCTCAGCTCACCCCCACAGAAGCAGCTGCTCTCCCTCCCCTCGCTCCCCATTCATGCTCTCCCGGACGGGGGCTGTCCTCCTCCTGCCAACTCCGCGGGAAGGTTTTCCCCTCTCTTAAAACGCGGCGGAAATGTCCCGTGCCAAGTCCCTGTTGCAGCTCGTCTGGGCTTGCTCCACGCTGATAGTTCGCTCCAGCTTGGCTGAAGAGGAGCTCGGCGCTTTGACGCGCGACCAAGTGCCCTACTTTTGGAGTAAGTCAGCTGGACGGAGCGGCCGGGTTTTGTTGGGAAAGTGCAGTTGCCTTGGACGGCGCTGAATGGAAAGCGGCGGCTCTTTTCTGCGCGTCTCCTCTCTCTCTCTCTCTCTCTCTCTCTCTCTTTCTCTCTCTCTCCCCTTTGATTCCCTTCCAGCTATTATCATAGTGAGTCAGCCGTCAAGTTCCCCCGGCGTTAATCTTCCAGTCCAGGGGGGCTGCTGCACGCTTGGCATCGTGCTTAAGTGGCACTGTCACTCCAAATAACTTGGGTTGCACTGCAGCCCAGTCTAAGTAAACCCACTGAATTCGACAGGGCTTACTTCTGAGTAGGGATGGCTAGGGTTGTGCTGTTGGCCTGCAGTCCTAAACAGGCTTAGGGCTCCTCCAAGCAACATTCATTCATCCTGACTTGTTTGTGCACTGATGATTAGAGTATATCTAGTTTCCAGTGAGCATTAGGTCCGATTTGTTTGTGGGGTGACTGAAGCACCTGCCCCGCTAATCATTCGTTAAACCCACACTTCCCAATGCATTTCCCCACATCACTTCCCTAAACGCAAAAAGTTCTCTGTCTTTGTAAGTGGGTTTGCTGTGTTTAAAAAAGGTAAAGGTAAAGGACCCCTGACAGTGGCGCTCATCTCGCTTTACTGGCCGAGGGAAAGGACGTTTGTCTGCAGACAGTTTTTCCGCGTTGTGTGGCCAGCATGACTAAGCCGCTTCTGGCGAAACCAGAGCAGCATGCGGAAACGCCATTTTTGAAGTGCTTTCGAACTGCTAGGTTGGCAGGAGCTGGGACCGAGCAACGGGAGCTCACCCGGTTGCAGGGATTTGAACCGCCAACCTTCCAGTCGGCAAGCCCTAGGCTCAGTGGTTTAGACCACAGCGCCACATTAGCTGTGTTTAATTGACTTTAATCGCAAAAATCCAAAGTTCCTGGGCAAGTTTGGTTGTAAGTTTGAATGAGTAAAGGATTTTCATGCATTCATTCAATCTATATATAATTAACTGGGAGTAAGACCCATTGCACTCCTGTGCTGCTTACTACTGAGTAGAGATTCATTGGATTGCATTGTGAATGTCTTATCACTGTTATGGATAATAATCCAGTCATTGTAATGAACTGAAATGGAGTTTTTTTTTGTTCTAGAAAAAGGGATATTTATTATCCAAAGTGATTCCCTCAACACATGTGTTAAAGCTGAGACATCGAAGCTCATCCTTGAAGACTGCACTCAGCTTTCGAAATACATGTTATGGAAATGGGGTTCTAAACAGCATCTTTTCAACATCGGCCGAAGCACTTGTCTAGGACTCAATATCAGCAACCAAGAGCAGCCATTGGTCATGGCTGAATGCAATTCAGCTCAGCACTCACTGTGGTGGAGCTGCCTTGGAAAAGGGTTGATTGGTGCATCACAGTACAAATTAGCACTTGAGAGTGGCAAATTTGTTGTGGCAAAAAGAAATTCAACATATGGATGGAAACAATTCCTGTCTCTTGATGGGGATCTTTGTGAACATGCATTCGAAGGTAAAATAAATATTTGCTTTCTTTCCATGCTTCCATTAATATTACTGGTAATAGGCTTTTTTTTTTTTTTTTTCCCAAAACAGCATTTTACAAGTGACTAAAACAAACAGAAACAGGATCCAATCACATGGGTTAAGGAAAGCCATTTGTTGTGTGTGGCTTGCAAGCAAACACACCTTGAGCCAACTATTCCCACATTATGTGGAGAAGCACTCCAAAGACTGTTTCTTGTGTGTTATGCATGCCATGAGTTTGATTTGCCGCAAAGGGCTTCGATCTCTCTCTAGGCTACCAGTGTGATACCTTTCTCAAATATTAATTCAGTTCAAAAAAGTGGCCGTGCTCTAAAAAATATTGTTTAGCTTGCTAATTTCAAAGCACTCCCACAGTCACCAGTTTCTATGTGCTTATGCTCCTAATTCTCAATCTATTTCACATGGCTAAGCCCAACAATTACTGGGCTTACGTGATACTTGTTCCAGTCGTGCTCCTGTGTGAAGCCTGCAATTCTGCATTCACAATTACAAACCTATTTATGAATCAATGATCTGCACAGTCTTGTGCTCGATATACACCACGTGTTCTGATGTTGCAGAAAGACCACCTGTGAATATAAGTTTTACAATAAATATATACTGTTTGTCTTGGGGTGCAGCCATTAGCTATATGCAATGCATTATAACTAGATGAATGGCCAAATAAAAATACTGTAATATCATGGCTCGGTGGTGGAGCATTTGGTTTGTGTCCATAAGCTCTTCAGTTCTCCAGGTAGGGCTTGGGTTAGACCCTGTCTGAAACCTTAGAGAGGTACTGCTGATCAGTGTAGACAGTACTTATGGTCTGAGTCTGTGTAAGGCTGCTTCCTATGTTCTGTTGCAAATCAAGTTGTTACTATCAAGACATAATCCATACCAAAAGTTTGAGGGCGGAGGGGAGAAGTATAAATTTCATAGGGAAACAATGCAAATATATGGCCCATATTTTTTAATGTTAAAATACATTAAATTTAGACGCTGTATGAATTTACACTGGTATAAGTACTGTATATGACATCCTGACACAAGGGCATCATTTGGATTTGATGGCTTGTGGAGTAATTTCTAATCCTTAGTTATCCTATGATGGTTGTAGTAATGCATTTTAAAAGGACAAGTCTACTGCTACCAAATAAAAAATATGGGTGGATGTCCTGGTTTAGTAAGCTAACTCTGGCATTCTTTGTCCATGAACACGTACATAATAATTGTTCTGCAATTTTGTCTTGCTACTATTAAAAATTAAAAACCATGAAACTAAAATAATGACAGCAGTTGAAAATCTTTTCTGATTGCAAATGGATGCATTTTTGAAGCAGTTCATTGTTACTTCTACATTATAATATCAAGAAGAATGGAAAAACAAATATAGTTATGGTAACTCACAGCCTTGGTGTTGAAAATATTGCATTATTGACATTCGATCCTAATCCCAAATGCATTTATTCTGAAGTACTACTGATTTCAAAGGAACTTCCTTTCATGTAAGTGTGATTACTATTCCAAATCAAAGGACCGTTGTGATACCAGATTTGGGGGAGTACAAATTAGAGGGTTTCCTATTGTTTTCTATATATTTTTTTTCTAAGTGATTTATCCTCAGTATTTTATTTCATGCAGAGACATATACCCTGTTAGGAAATTCCCATGGCTCGCCTTGTGTTTTTCCATTTAAATACAACAATCAATGGCACTATGAGTGCATCAGAGATTCCAGAGAAGATGACTATCCCTGGTGTGCCACAACAAGTCAGTATGAGCAAGATGAAAAATGGGGACTTTGCCCAAATTCTGGTATGTGCTCGTGTTCTTCAACAGTTAATGAATAACAAGATAGTCACGTCTTACATGCTACATTCAGCATGTCCCATACCTTATAGCAGGGATCACCAACTTGGTGCCTTCCAGATCTTTTTGGACACCAGTTCCTATTATTCATGACCAATGGCTTTGTTGGCTAGGATGAGCAACTGAAGGGCACCAGGTTAGTAAAAGCTGCCTTATACTATCATAAAACCAAAGTGAGAAATTTCGCCAGCATTCATCTGCTTTCTTTCTCTCCCTCTCTCTAGTTGGCCACTTTCAAAGAAAGTATTGGATTACACTATGCTTGCAAGAACAACATTCACACATGATCCAGCCAAAGTTAAACACTTGCACATCCCATTGATTTCACTGGAAGAAAACAAAAGTGCACACTCCCCCCACTGAAATCAGTAAGATTTTCAAGTGTCAATGTGTACTTTTTCCTTTTGCTGATACAATATTTTCAGTTGTTATCATAGCAAGGGGGATGGACTTCCGATGCAACACTACATGCTCATTTCATTAAACGTTTCCCATAACTCTACATGAAAATATAAACTTTTGACTCCATCAGATCAGATTCTATTCCTCTTCCTCCCCCCAATAATTCATTAAAGTCTTCCTGACATCATGGAGAGAAGTTGTTGTTATCTTTGTATGAGATTTGTTATTTTCTCAACCAGTTCCATCAATATGCAATCATAAGAGCGATTCCTTACATCTTAGGTTCAAGTATTTAGCAGCCCCATAACCACCTAGCAAGAAAGATACAACTTTTGAAAAGGAATTCCCACTTGTTGTTTTTAAAGAGCCAACCATGTTTTCCTTTATGTGCAAATACAACAGGAATCCTGTCTCTTTCCTGTCTTAATCTAGAAGATAGAAGAAAGGGGAGGCTTTTTAAGAAGTGAAGAAGCTTTGAAGTGCACCTCGGATATAAATGCCCTAGGAAAACAAATGTTGCCTTTGAACAGTGTCCCCTGCTACAGTACTTGCAATTTTTATCAATTTATTTATTGTTGCAGTTCTTACCATAGCTGCAGTTGCCACATGATGTAGCAATTAACTTCTAAACAAAAGAAATGTTACTTAATATGCACCTCTGTCTACTAACTCTATTGATGTGTCTATTGGTCAGTGGAGATCAGACCAATAAATGGACAGTGAGAAAGGAAAGATGGGGAAGTAAATGTTTCATTAGCTCACCAATTCAAGTGACTGTTTCCTTAATTGTCAAAACTTGTATTACTCACTGACATTATCAAGACAGGAGGAATTCAGTCCTATGTGTGAAGTTGATTTTCCTTTTCCTTTTAAATTTCAGAGTACATCCTACTTCCTGATATAGTTTTGACACCAGAACATTGAAAGCAAATTTGTAATAATAACGTCCCAGCAGTTCCATTTGTTCATTTGGTGTTAATTAAGCTAGATTGTTATCTCAGAGTGTTATCTTTCTTAATTGCTTTGTAATATCATGCTGTTTTTAACTGATTTCTTTCTCTTTTTTCACACAGAGACTGGCTGTGACATTTTTTGGGAGATGAACGCAGACACTCAGATCTGTTACCAATTCAATCTTCTTTCTGTTCTCTCTTGGAATGAGGCACGTGTTGCATGTCAGAGACAAGGAGCAGATTTGCTAAGCATCACAGATATGGCAGAACAGAAGTATATTAGTGGTCCACGTGGTAGGTTTGAAACCATGTTTGTGAGTGAAACCTTTCATTTGACTCTGTCAGCGGCTAGAATAGGAGAGATGTCCATTTCACATTTCATCCTAGTTGCTCTAGCCCCATTTGTGCAAAATTCATGGGTCCAGTTCACATGTAATGTGAAACCATAGTTTAACACTACATGAAAGAGCAGCAACAAACCTTGGGCTCACATACTCCTTCCCCTCTCTTCCATGTTCAACCATTGCACAACCCTTCCTCTTCCTGTTTTCATGTAACTGGAGTTTCTGTTATGTCTTAACTGAGAATTCTGATTAATTTAACATGGTTTATTGAATCAAGCCAGCGTCATAAATCACAACTTGATCCTGTTTTGTTTCAACAGTGCATAGTTTAAAGTAGCCACAGGTTGTCCTTTTCAGCCATAAAGAAAAACCACAATTAGCTTGTGACAGAAAACAGATGCTTTCAATCTCTTGTTAGGGGATGAGGGAGTACACAAGCTTGAAAATCACTGTTGTTCATTTACATAGCACTAAACTACGGTTTAGCATTATGTGTGCAACGTATCATTGTAATCCTGAATGACAGGTGATTCACAAAGAGGCATAGCTGTGCTTCTCAAACTTTTTCAACCATCCTACCGCCTCCCCAAACACCCTAAATTGCACCTACCTTCCAGATTCCCTTCTCCTACAACCTTGTTCAGCAGGTAAACCCACGGGGAACTTTGTGCTCATCCATGTGGGTGGCTATCATAGGACATAGGGATCATCTTGCTCCTTGTCTACTGCACTGGATGTGTCCTGGCCTTCCTATATGTTGGGGGCATGGTAATAGGAATGAGCCCATGCACTTGGCGGAAGACATTCATTAGTGTGCAAGAGGATCTATAGTTTGTGATGAAATAATATTAAAAGTTTCAACATGACTGCTCCTACTTCCCCTTCCACGGTTAATCTCCCCACCCTCACCCTGCGCACTCTTTTCCTTTCCTTGGTTGGGAGTGGCTAAGGGGGAAAGGCTGACAGCAGCTAAACTTACTAATACCAGGAGGGAGGTTAGCAGCACATGTTCAACTGGAGTGGTGAGAGGAAGAAGGAACTACACTTGTCCCACGTAGGCAAGGAGGCAGTGCCATATTATCAAACAGGCAGAGCAGGCACGGGCCTATTGGCACCACACCTTTTAGGAGCCCCAGGACAATGAATCAAAATAATATTGATTTGATCTTGAAAGAAAATTGCAAAAACATAATAGGAGATAATTTGCGAGGGGGGCCTAGGGATTTCAACTTCAAGCAGGCACTGCAAGGAGGCTCCATCCAAGTGTTTAAAATCAATGGGCTCATCCCTGTTACACTGCTTGGCATCTTGGGGTGCCTGGGCATGTCCAATGGAGTTGAAAGTGATTCTTGTTTCCTCTGACAGTAATGAATGCAGAATGCTGTTACCTGTACCTCCTGCTGATGTCTCATTCTCCCTAGTGGAAGGTGGAGAAAGTAACCTACCAGCTTGGAGATGCAATTCCTGTATAAATTGGGCAATACTGAACTGGTACCTGAATGTCAAGCTAGATCTCTTGTTACACTGCAGAACAGGTGGGCACAAAGGAAGTTCTGATGTGGACAGGTTTAAATCAGCTGGATGGAGCCGCTGGCTGGCAATGGTCAGATGGAGCACCCTTGGCATTTGTGAACTGGCGATCAGGTACGCAGATCCTCATCCTTTGCTCTGTTATAACACCAGGATTCTATGCCTATTGCTATTGCTATTGAACTCAAAATACGAGCTGGCAATAGTATGTTCCAATATAAACATTAGAAAGACCAGGTTCTGAGTTTTCTGTTCCCCTGATTACTGGTAGATGCAAGAAGTTAATACACATGCAATAAAGTAATGTTTTAGAATGCTGTTTTAACTGTTTTAGAATGCTTAAATTCTATCCATCTATTCACCCATCTATCCAGTAGTTTGGCAATGGACAAACTATGGGATAGATGGATGACTACAGTGGTGCCCCGCAAGACGGAAAACCCGCTAGACGAAAGGGTTTTCCGTTTTTCAATGCACTTCGCAGGACGAATTTCTCTATGGGCTTGCTTCGCAAGACGAAAATGTCTTGCGATTCTTGTGATTTTTTTCCGCTCCCCACCCCCTTTTTCTAAGGCACTAATCCCTTAAGCTTTTAATAGCCGCTAATAACCGCTAATAGCGCTAATCCGCTAATAGGGTTGCTTCGCAAGATGAAAAAACCGCTAGACGAAGAGGCTCGCGGAACGGATTCTTTTCGTCTTGCGAGGCACCACTGTAGATGGATTGAATTTATATCCTGTCCTTTCTCTCGAAGGAGCCCAGAGTGGCAAACACATCCACAATTTTTTAAAAAAGCTTTTTAAAACAGTTACAGTTAAAAATGTTATTTAATCCACTGACCTGAGAGTTGCCCAGAACATAATTTTTCAGCCACCAAACTGAAAAGAGCCAGTGTCAGACTAGGACCTGGGAGAGTCCAGGGTTCAAACCCACACTTGGCCATGAAGCCTCGCAGGGTTGTTGTGGGGATTAAATAAGATGGGGAAGAACCACCTTGAGCTCCTTGGAGGAAAGCAGTTGGATGTAAATTCTATTTTAAAAAATAAAACAATACAATTAAAAATAAAATATGGGATAAAGTAAGTGGTGCACTTCAGGACCCCATTTGGATGGAAGGCTAAACTTGCCTGATAGCTTCTAAACGAAAGCCATTGAGAATCATGCCTGCCCAGATGTGGTTCTGTTCCTTGGTCATCATTCTGGACTTGGAGAATCTTGCTGATTGGGGCAGAATGTCAGGTTTTTAGATACAGAGATATATATAAAATACCCGCTGCATATTGTATTGTACTGTACACATGGTGCTAAAATAATATTCTGTTTGCAGATCCTTCTGACAGTTCTCTTGGGCAACATCGCTGCAAAGTGTTTAACCCAAAAATACAGCAGGACTGGCAAAGTTACCCATGTGAATCTGGATTACCATATGTATGCAAAAAATATTTAAATGTTACTGAACACGAAGCATTTGGTGAGTCTCTAACCAGCAATGTAATTTGATCTGTGAGGCTTTTTATATCTCTTTCTACTTTTAATAAGGGGGACATATGTACATTCCACATCTTGGGCTTCAGGCAGTTTGAGTGTTTGGGAATTACAAGATGTGCTAAGTATGCCAATTGAATTCAGGAGAAAGGTAGTTTCAAGTATAAATCATTGTTCAGGGTCCCTTTGTTAGTAAATTGGCATATAAGCTTTGAAGGCAATCGAACACTTAACAATCCCACTTTTACCATTCTAAGGGCAAAAAGCATACCTATTTCATTAGATTTTAAGGAGGAGAAATTAGCTCTTCAGAAGAACATTTTCTGCATGTAGTGGAGAATAGAATCCCATTTATTCATTTTTTTATCATTTCATTGTGCAGGAGTGGGAAACCTCCAGTCTGCAGGCCTAAGTTAGTCCTCGTCATCGTCCCCCGGCCTTCTCCTTTCACCTACACCTGATAGAATAATACATAATACAACTGATCAGCAATGTTGGCAAAGGTCCCTCCACTGGGCTTCTCAAGCACCGACTATCAACTGAGTGGCACTTGGGAAGCACATTGTGCCGATGTTGGGCTTCACAAGTGCTGATGAATCAATTGATCTTCTGTGCTTTGCAGACTGTTTTGCTCACAGTTTGAGTTTGAACTGTACAGGCTGAATCGGGTCACATTGCAACAGCATTGTGATGTCACGTGATTGACGGGGGGGGGCAGTTTTGCCTACCTGTCAGATTTGGCCTGCAGGGGAAGATTTGGCAATAAGGATGCGGCCAGTTGGCCAGATGCAGTTCCCCAGCGCTGTCAAGGTGGTGTTATTATAGATTATAGTCCAAGGATCGCCAGGCTTTTTGGACTAGTAGGTACAGTTAGACTTTTGAGAGAGTACTGCAGCCACCACCAGTCACCAAATGGCTGCAGTGGGGAGCATGGCAGAACACAAAATTAGAGGGGATATACTCATTGCAGTTTCTCTTCCCTGCCCAGCCCTAATGGAAGCCAACTACAGTGGTACCTCGAGTTACAGACGCTTCAGGTTACAGACTCCTAACCCGGAAGTAGTACCTCGGGTTAAGAACTTTACCTCAGGATGAGAACAGAAATTGTGTGGCGGCAGCTGGAGGCTCCATTAGCTAAAGTGTGGGTGGTGCTGTGGGTTAAACCACAGAGCCTAGAACTTGCCGATCGGAAAGTTGGCGGTTCGAATCCTCGCGGCAAGGTGAGCTCCCATTGCTTGGTCCCTGCTCTTAGCAGTTCGAAAGCACGTCAAAGTGCTAGTAGATAAATAGGTACCGCTCCAGTGGGAAGGTAAACGGCATTTCCGTGCGCTGCTCTGGTTCGCCTGAAGCGGCTTAGTCATGCTAGCCAGTAAAGCGAGATGAGCGCCGCAACCCCACAGTTGGTCACGACTGGACCTAATGGTCAGGGGTCCCTTTACCTTTACTTTACCTCAGGTTAAGAACAGTTTCAGGTTAAGAACGGACCTCCAGAACAAATTAAATTCTTAACCCGAGGTACCATTGTATGTCTTATTGGTGCAGATTCCGGAGAAGGTTTTTTAGTATGCAAACAAGCAAACAGATTTTTTTTCTCCCCTTCTGAAAAAATTTGTGAGCCTTTACAATGGTTTAAGCTTTCTAAAACTAACAAAGCTTTCCCTGGAGTTTTAATGGAACCCAAAATGTGGAAGCATATGTAGGTTTATAATTTTAGAATAGATGTTAATTTCAGCAACATTTTCTTTATTCTGTTAGGGCAGAGGTGGGCAACCTGTGGCCCTCCAAATGTGGCTGAATTATAACTCACATCACCCCTGACCACTGGACGTTTTGGCTGGGGCTGGCGGGAGTTGGAGTCAGCAGCATTTGGAGGTCCAAACATCCTCCACCCTTCTGTTAGGGTCTTGCTCCAGAATATAGACAAATCCAGCTGAGACCTGTATGTTGTTAGTAATGCATTGGTTGTTAATGAACACTATTTACACAAAGTACACAGAAGTATGCCCCATTACAGTGGTACCTCGGGTTAAGTACTTAATTCGTTCCGGAGGTCTGTTCTTAACCTGAAACTGGTCTTAACCTGAATCACCACTTTAGCTAATGGGGCCTCCTGCTGCTGCTGCGCCGCTGGAGCACGATTTATGTTCTCATCCTGAAGCAAAGTTCTTAACCTGAGGTAATATTTCTGGGTTAGCGGAGTCTGTAACCTGAAGCGTATGTAACTTGAAGCGTATGTAACCCGAGGTACTACTGTACATTCAGTGAAAGGTAACAGTATAGGTAAATCAGTCTGTTTCTGTTCTGTTTGACCCATAAGTCTACATTAACCTGAAGTTTTAAAAAATCTGTATGAAAATCCAATTTCTTTTTTTAACTCATGAATTTTTTAATCATTTTGATACTTTTATTGCAGTGAGAACTGCATTGGAATGTTCAGGAAGCTCAAAGGTTGATGGGTAACTGTGGTGGCAGTCGTTATTTATTTATGTATTCATAAAATTTAGATGCCACTTGACTGTAAAAGAACCTCAAAGTGGTTTGCAAAAAGAGTCTTTACTATGTCTACTTGGAAATAAATGGAGTTAGGATTGAAGCGTATGTTCCAATCTGCGTATTAGGCTGGAAGGTGTGGTTTAGGTCAGATTATGTCAGAATTCACAAAGACTGAACTTCTCGAACATTCTTAGGGCAATTTTATTTTCTTTCTTTGTGTGTGTGGGGGGGTGTGCTTATGCATGCATAAACATATTCATATAACACATTTTTGCACTGTAGCTAGTTCTTGCTAGGCAAATGTGTTCTCTTTTCTTAAAAAAAAGAAATAGTGAAAAGAGCTATTATATATGTGCATGTATATTGCATAAATAGATTTATGAGGACTAGGAAAGAATTCATTTGGTTAATATAGCCTTGTTTCTGTACATTTTAATTGAAAAGATTCGTGGAAATTTTATCCTACCGACTGTGACTATAATTGGTATCCATATAATCGTTACTGCTATAAACTTTATAAAGAAGGAAAAAACTGGAATGAAGCTTTGCTTTCCTGCCAGGATGATAATAGCACACTCATTAGCATAACCTCTTTGGCTGATACAGAGATGCTCATTAATCTTCTTGAATATGGTGAGTTCTCATAGTTAATGTGCACTAAACATTGGTTTAAGGTACAGACAATTTTCCTTTTAAAGGCAGCCACTCTGAATTCCTTTCTGTCAAGTGTGACAATCCAACCCAAAGTCGATAGAAAAACCCCATTGGGGGCCAGTGTCAGAGGTTGGCATCACCAGGAATTTGCTAAAGGCTTAGGGCCCCAAGAGGGCGTACCTGTGCTAACCCCTAACCTGCAGCTCAGGAGCAATATCAGTGTAAGGAAGAATAGCAGCGTAAAATGTTCAAATATGCTGAAGAGGCTGATCTGACGAACAGGATAAGAGAAAATGGAGATAAGGAATATAAGGAAAAATGGGCAATGTTTATTGAATATTTTAACAACCAGTATAGACGAATACATAGCTTAGCAGGTCTTGAGTAAATCCAACAGAGATGAAATAGATAGAGTATTTAATAGATAACAAATTGGATGGTTAAAAAGATGTGGATTACATGGAGTAGTAGAAAAGCAAAGGAACCAGGAAAGTGTGGAAGGGAAGTCATATGGTATATGTATGCATGCTGTATTTGGTATGAAGCTGTTAGTGGCACAGGGGAAGGGGAGGAGGGTTAAATATGCTCTCTGTTTGCATGTTTTTGAAAATGCAAATAAAAATTGAAAAGAAGAAGAAGATAGACAAAGAGAAAGGGAAGGGACATTTATTATTTATTTAATTTTTATTTGTGCTCTCTCTCTAGATATATTTAAAAATATTATATCAGTAAACTGCATAATATAATCCATTTGAATTACATTCACAAAACAAGCACAAAACAAATCACAGAGCAATACATCAGCAAAACTGAATTACCCCCTTAGGGAAATCCTGGTATGTATGTGTAGAGGGAGGTGTGTGATTGGCGTATGTATGTGACTTTGATCCCGCCTCCCTTACCTTTGCCCACACCCACTGCTGGCAGGTGAGCCTTGGAAGGTTACTCAGGCGTGAATGTGGCCCTCAGGCTGAGATGTTCCCCTGCCCTTGTTCCAGGCTGATGTGCCGAGTTCAAAGCAGGATGAGGAATTTCCAGTGCCTTTGAACACCAGTTGTTGGGGAGCAACAGTGGCAGAGTGGCATTGCCCTCATATTCCCAAAGGCCATCCCCATTGACCTCTGTGGCAAACAGGATGCTACACTAGATTGGCCTGATCAGCGATTTCTGCCCAGGCACTGTTTCTGACTGCCATATTCCAGCTGTGTCTGGGAAATTCCGGACGTACGGCAGCCCTCAAAACAGTAGGTCACCTGCATGTTAGGACAGGGCATCAAATTAGGGGCCTATCTAGGTTGCAAAAGAGTAGTCTGACTAAAATGTGGAGACAACTTTGTGTGTGTTTTTTATTGTGCTGTCGAAAATGACCTGGTGTGTCCAAATCATCTTAAAATGCACTTAATCGTATACTACAGAAAATGTGACAGAAACTTGGCTTGGACTGAGCAGTCATAAGACCCCAGTTGAGTTTGAATGGTCTGATGGATCTCCGGTAACCTTCACTTACTGGCACAAACAAGAGCCAAATGTCCATCAGGGGGGAAATCAACTTTGTGTTTCAGCTGAGCAATATGTATGTTTTATTTATTTTCTCTTTTTTATATATAAAAATAATAATATTTTGTAAATGTTTCTGTCCTAGAAGTGGTGGTTTTTGTTTGTGTGTGTTTTGTTTTGCTTCATTATGTGTGCAATGCCTCAGAAGTAGAATATTCTGAGAGCTCTATTTGCTTGATGATTCTCAAGTAATATAATGACTGCTCTCATGCACACAGCAAATCATAATGGAACAATATTCGTCCACAATTACCTTGTCTATCCAGTCCAAATGTGTGTTAATAAGGCACCGCTCTCCTCTCCTTAGGCTGTTTGATAAACCTTCTTCCCCTGTAGGCCCACTGGTTTTTCAGTTCCATTCTTTCCCCCTCCTGCACTATCTCAGGGCTTTGAGTGCTCTACCTATCCTTTTTTTCAGAATCATTCCTATTTCACGTTTCTACTTTCCTCTCCTAGTTTCATAACCTTCCATTTGGCCACTCAGTTTTTCCCTATCCTCAGGCTGTAGATGAGATGTCCTCCGAGATAAACTTTTTGCAAAAACACAATTCTTCACTGTTTGGCTTTGACCCGCTACAATATCGGGAAATACTCTGACACTTCAGAGTAGGTCATCAAGCTCTTGAGACAATTCCAGAGGCAAATAGGTAGAATAAACAAGCAGTGGAAGCTAAAATACGAATGCCTTGACATGAATTTATCGTATTTTATTTAATACATTTATTATTAATGTGTGTGTGCTTATACACACACACACACAGAAAGAGAGAGAGATTAAGGTCACATCTAACAAACATTTGCTTAGTCAAGTAGAGACTACTCATGCACTTAACAGTATGAAACTCTATGGGGGATCTAAAAACGCTAGCAGAATGCACAACTTCTACTTGTAATCAAAGTATTTTAATATTCTAAAGAATCAAAAACAAACCACCACCACCACCAGCTTTCCTTCCCATGTTATGAATAAGCCCATTAAGCTAATACCCCCCCCTGAAATAATGACATATTAAGCTTCATTAATTCTTCCTGTTTGTTTTTAACTAGGAGGGACGTTGGAAAGTTAAAAGTTGTAAAGACATATATTTTTATATTTGTAAAAGAGCAGGAACTGTTGGAAATCTCATTTCAGAGGAAGAATCAGGCTGCCCAGAAGTAAGTCTAAACCCTACAGTTATGCCTCATTTAAAATAGTAAATATTGGAAGTGTTTGAATATATCTGGATAGGAATTCAAGCATATTTAGAATTTCACACCTTTTCCCAATTTGCAGTCTAATCTTATGTATGTTTATTCAGAAACAAATCCTACTGAGACCAATGGGATTTACTTTCAGGTAAATATGCACAGCACTGCTTCATTAACAAAATTCCAGTTTCCAAAACAAGTTGTGTTGCTATAGATCAGGGGTGGGCAGCCTCTGGTTTGCCTCCCCGTTTGGCCAAGCCATGGCCACCTGCCCTAAATTGCCATATATGACATCATCCTATATGATGTCAGGTGGGAGGGCAGGTAAAGTCATGTCTGAGTCAAAAACAGGTTTGCAGGCACCACTGATCACCTGATTGGCAGGCTTTGCCATGCACTTTGAAGCAGAATCTCTGTAAGCATGTTGGAGCGCTTATGGATTGAGGTCATGAAGTTTTCCTTTTGTGGGTCACTTGCTCTGTCAGCGAT
Organism: Podarcis tiliguerta; assembly: GCF_965153285.1. Lineage (NCBI taxonomy): Eukaryota > Metazoa > Chordata > Lepidosauria > Squamata > Lacertidae > Podarcis > Podarcis tiliguerta. The sequence goes on from NC_139534.1 coordinate 31,432,763, forward strand.
TTTGAATGCAGTTCTTCTAACTTTCTACATCAAAAGGCACGGCACTTTGGTCGACCATCTGTACAAATAACAACTGCGCTATGATGTTTCATCTTGCCTGTGGCTTTTATACTGTTTCTAGAGGAATGACAGGATTGAAAACAACTATTTCTTTAACAGAGAAGGTTGTGTTAACCTTCTATCCATACATGGGCACTTGGATTAATTGGCTATTAAATTTCCTCTTTCGGAAATTATTAATTTATATCATTTGCTTTCTCTACTTTGGGGTGTGTATGTGAAAGTTGTCTATAAATATATCAGTGTTGTTATTCAGTGACCATTTAATATATTGAAATATTGAAATTTAAGACAACTGAGGCTCTCAGAAGTACCCAGTGAAATACAGGTAGCCATCATAGTGGTATAAATAGTTTATTTCTCATCTTCATGTTTATATATGCTGATATGCCCTTTGCCTAGTCTTTGAATATAAAGTTAATGCAAAGGGTCACATATATTTTTGAATGGGATGATAAAGTTTAACATTCTGGAAGTTAGCTGCTAACTTTGTGAGACTGTTTGGAGCAACACCCCATTCATTTTCCTGCTTGCGGGTGGTCTGCCATGCACACATGTCTGCCAGCATGCATGTGCTTTCTAATTTGCTGCAATATTTGGACAGCTCTGTGTTCATAATGAGGATGTGGGCCTTTCCCTGACACTTCATTGAATGGGAGAAGCCATTCATTGGCATGAACTCCTATTTGAGCACCAGAACTCTTGCATTCACAGGCAGCCTTTGGGCTGAATGTCTTATTGAAAACTCTGCCTCCATTTGTCATTCATAATATTGAATGTCGCCACTCCAGTCTGAAACTACTTCTTCATTTCTAATGTCAGTGCATAGTTAGCCAGGAGTTTAGTTGACATTTTGGAGTAAAAATTAGAGGATCCAGATCCATTTTGTTTTCATTTGTGACTATGAGATACATGTCAGTATCTCTAAGTTCATAACCCATCGGTGCCGTCATTTGTTCTTGGCTTCAGGCATATGTGCTTGGAAGACTATCCTGCTTATTTGCTTTGATTGGGTTTTTTTAAATCATTTTGATATTTCTGACAAATTGATGATTCTATATCTTTCTTAGACACTGCAGCAAAGTGCTCATTGCTCAGTTGGCCATATGCCATGTGATTTTATTACTAATTCAACAAACTGTTCCCCCCCTTCTCCTAATCTATAAACTGCTAACAGAGGGCAAATGTTTTGTTACTGAGGTCAAATTCCTTAAGCTAGCTGTCTAAACACTAAAGCAGTGATTATCTAGGCACTTTCCCTAAGCCAGCTTTTGGAATGGCATCATGGAGCTGTCAGATGCTTGACAAGGAAGAAAGGAAGAAATGTTGCTTTTTGAAGCTGACAACATTTGGGTTAAACTAGGGTCACAATACTTACAATTTGAAATGTCAGAATTTTATGTAAGTAGCCAATGCTGTAACCAATTAATCCAGTTTGGTCCATTGAATTCCAGGGAAAGGAATTGGTTGATTGAATTGAGCTGATAAACTTATAACTTGGTGATGATTCACACAATTAGTTGTTGTACAACCATCATGTGTCTCTATTCTGTGACTTGGAATATTCAGAATCGTAAATGGCTCTTAAACAGAGCAGTTTCTTATAAGGTCCACCAGTGGTTCACTGGTGGGTAATCGTCAGCTAGCAGGTGTAATTAGGCCCACCAGACCTTGGAGGTTGGTTTACCAGTCTGTTTGGGGCAAACCACACCCAACTTTCCCTGGTCTGACATATATAATGTCAGGCGCAGGAAAGTTCAAGCTGTGGCTTGGAACTTCATGCTGCTGATAAATGTAAGAAGAATTGAGAGCACACTCAAACTTGCACCCCAAATTTTTCCTTTGCATTCCTGGCTTGAAGTCAAGCTGGGCTGGAAGAGAAAAAAATATTCACTTGCAGGTGGGGCTGGAAAGTAACCTGCACCTGCAAATAAAGAATCATAAGTTCTTGTAATAACAGATACCGGTATATGCCTTTATCTTTTGTGAAAAATGTAGGGCTCACAGGCACAAAGCTTTTAGATGTGTTTTCATGATAATAATATGACTGAGATAAAGGTTCTACATAACCCCCAATACATATGTTGTTGTTGTTGTTAAAATTTATATACCACCCTTCATCCATAGATCTCAGGGCAGTTCACAACATAAAATCAAAATATAAAAAACACAAAATATATAATAAAAACAAGAACAAGAAAACCACAAACCAATAAATCCCCTCCCCACACCTCCTCCCACAAAGACATTTAAAAGGGGTATAAGGTGTTAATCAGCCAAAGCCCTGGTTGCAGAGGAACATTTTCGCCTGGCACCTAAAGGTGTATAATGAAGGCTCCAGGTGGACCTCCTGGGGAGACCATTCCACAAAGAGGGGAGCCACTGAAGAAAAGCCATTCTCATGTTGCCATCGTCCAGAGCTCTCATAAAGGAAGTACACAAAGAAGGGCCTCAGATGATTAACTCAGGGCAGGGTCCGGATAGGTTCCTATGGAGAGAGGTGGTCCTTGAGATATAGCAGTCCTGAGCCATTTAAGGCTGTAGGTCAAAACCAGCACTTTGAATTGGGTCTGGAAACTAATTGGCAGTCAGTGCAGTTGGGCCAGGATCGGTGTAATATGCTCAGACCGTCTTGCCCCGGTGAGCAACCTGGCCGCCAAATTCTGCACGAGCTGAAGTTTCTGAAACGTCTTCAGAGGCAGCCCTACGTATAATACATTGCAGTAATCTAACCTAGAGGTTACCAGAGCAAAGACAACAGTAGATATAGCTCCATACCTAGTTAAAGAAAGATTCTTTGCTTAAGTCAGAAAATATTGTTTTTATTTGCAAACAAAAATTGGAATGACCCCTGAAGTTCATCTAAAAGAAGTAAGCTGAGATAACTAATTGATAGACAGTTTTGCCTTACCAGAACTTAAATAAAATACCAGTCCCTTCTTACGTGATTCCTCAGCCAAGTTTAGTTAAGCTGCTTTTAATATTACTATACCAAACATATTACTGGAAGTAAGCTCCAGTGACTTAACAGCTCAGTTGCTCCAGACATGTGGACTACCACTTGGGCATTGCTTTACCATTCTCTTTCACAACAGGGAAGCATTCACTGCAGTCACTGGGAAGCAATGATTTAGTCCTTTCAACTTTTATAAGAGACTGGGGTCCTGATTCTTAGTATTGAAGAGCCTTCTAGGCAACACCTAAACTAACAATTTCCTACCAGAGTCATTGAAGAAATGGGGTACCAATTTTGAAGTTTGGTAAGAAACGTAAAAGAATAGCATGGATAAAAGCCTTCTAGGACCTCATCCATACAAATCATCAACGGCAAAACATAATTTAAGGATTGGAGAAGGAGGTTTAGTAACATTAAATTAAGTTAATATGGAACTACTCTTTGATGAGTTAAGGTAAATTTGTGCAATGAATAATAAGAGTTTGACGGTATTACAATTCACATTAAAAATGACCTTTATCTGCAAGTTTATCTCTAATTGGACAGAGGTACCAGAATTATTGGGAAATTACTGTATAATATTACACTGGCAATTCTAGTTGTTTCAGTTTAAAATACTCAGAGAAATAGTTCAGCCAGATGTAAATTCTACCGTCCTTAATTTAAAATGGTCTCCCCATCTCTCTCTCTCAAAATATACAAAGGCTAGTATTTAATTCAATAATAGTTTTCTTGTTATTTCAGTGTGAGGTTGACAGCCTACTGCACAGCACTGAACAGAGTTCCCATGTAAAGTCTACCCTAATTCACCGAGTTTCTATAACATTTCAGTATGTATTTGATACAATTAATAATGCTTAAGTGTTTGGCTGTAGGCTGTTTCAAATTATAGGGCTTCTTAGTGAATGAGGTCATGACATTGACAGGGTATGCTGGGATGGCACTCTTCCCGGGATGCTTATTTATTTTTTTAAACTAATTTAGAGGCTTATCTTTATGAGCAAGAACGCTCTCCAGCTGGCTTACACACAAATAAAAATTTAAACAGCGATAATATTAAAAAAAATTACAAAACATCCTACATATCCACAACATTAATAAATCCAGCAATAATTCCATGTCCAGCTGAGAACTAAAACGCAGGACTTGGGACCTTCAACACCACACTGAAAACCACTCCCGTCAGCTCAGGTAGGGAGACTATTAGGCAATGAGTTAGTCAGTACTCTTACATCATAGGAATATAGGAATGTGCTGGTCCACTGGTCCATTATCTCAGTATTATTTACACTAACTGTCAGAGGCTGTCCAGGGATTTAGGAGATGCTGTGGACACAGATTTTCTGTGTGCAAAGCAGATGCTGTAACACTGAGCCACAGCTCTTCACCAAACTAAATCCTTATTCTGTCTTGGAAGCCCAGCGCACTCAAAGTTAGCCATTGTCTGTGTTGCTAATCAGAGAGGTGGTACACTGACTCCACCCTCTTTGCTCCTTTAGTTGAGCCTGAAGAGCTCATTTGGGATAGGTTCACACCAACCTTTGATCGGGATAGGTTTCAATAATACAAACTGAGTCAGCATGATGTTCAGTAAGCAGGTTCAATATATTTCTGTATAGAGAAGATTTTAATGTTTGATGTTTTACTGCGCTTAATGTTTTAATTTGTTAGAGGCCGCCCAGAGTGGCTGGGGCAACCCAGTCAGATAGATAGCATATTTTGTTGTTTCTGCTGCTGCTGCTGTTGTTGTTATTCACCATTTAGAAACTATTGTAGTTGAGTGGTATATAAATTGTTTCAATGAGTGATTAAATAAAATAATGAAATACTTACCCACTGACCTGACATTCCTCATCAGCTCTCGGTGCTTTAAGCAGCCAAACATCTTTAAATATTTAACAAAATAACTCTCAATTATCTACCTTTCTTACACACTCTTTATACCCATCTTTATCATCCTTATATTTGCATTGAATCTTGACACTTTCTTCTCAAGATGCAGTGTGGTCACAATCCAGTCAATGTTAAGCACTTCAGTGCAATCCTATGTACATTTTCCCGAGAGCATGCCGCATTGAACCATCAGTCTTGTTTCTGATTAAATGCGTATATCATTTCTCCACTAGGCTCTGCTTAACTCTCCCCTTGAAATTACTGTGTCCTGAATAGATTTCACTATGCATGGATTCTGTTCTCTCTCTCTCTCTCTCTCTCTCTCTCTCTCTGTGTGTGTGTGTGTGTGTGTGTGAATCATATTTGCATGATGAGTGGGTAAAATGCATGTATAGAAAGGGAACAAAAGAAGCCGATTTTGCCAGCTCAGACCTTTTACCCATCTAGGCCAGCATCACCTACTCTAGGGATCGCCAACATGGTGCACTCCAGATGTTGTAAACTCCAACTCCCTATCAGTCCTAGTACAGCATGTCTAATAGTCAGGGATAGTTAGAGTTGTAGTCATAGAATCATAGAATTGTAGATTTGGAAGGGAGCGTGGGTGTCATCTACTCCAACCTCTGCAATGAAGGAATCTTTTCTCGAACATGGGGCTTGAACCCATGATCTTGAGATTAAGAGTCTCATGCTCTACCAGCTGAGGTATTTTCCAATGACATCGGGAGGGCATGGTGTTGACTATTCTTGCCTACTCTGACTGTCATTGGTTCTCCAGTGTTCCTTCCCTTCCTCAGTAGTCTCTCTGGTACCTACTTGGGTGGCATCCAATAATTATTTATAGATAAGTTCATGTTTATAATATGCCATATGTTACAATAACCAACGTTTGTTTTTGAAGGGATGGGAAAGGCACGGTGGATATTGCTACCATGTGGACAAAACTCCTCGAAGCTTTGAACACTCCTCCAGTGGCTATTACTGTCCTTTACTTGCAACAATAATGAACAGGTACCTAATTCTACCATACAATTTAAAACAACAACAGTATTTTAACTCTCTTATGACACTGGAGAAGAAAATGGAAGAACCATGCTGGATCAATAGCTAAAACTGACGGAAATAAAATGTTCTGATTGTTATTGCTCAAGTCAAAATGAAAACCGGATAGAATTAATCAGTTACTTGCTAGATTGAAATGTTCAGCGACATGCAATTATTCATGCATGCAAGAATTCTGACATTTTAATTCCTTCAGGGTTGATTTACACCATCTTCATTACAGGAAGCCGGGGAGTGTTTGCTAACAATCCTGACAAATATATACTCGTTTGCTCATGTGCAGCTATTTGATGCAAACTATTCTCATTGTTCGTTTTTCATTTTAATAACCCAGTTTCGCCATATGGAAACAATAAGAAATAACTCCAGTAACAGGTTTTCTCTGGTTACTTAGATGATGCGATTTTCTCTTTTTCATTACACTTTATTCTTAAATTGAAGTAAGCCCCAGACAATGAGAGGTACTCAATTAAATACTTGCAGGGTTTAGTGCTGGCGCAGTGGGATTTCCCCCCTTTCTCCTACCACATATGCCCTGTACTGTCCTGAAATCTGCTCCAGAACAGATCTAGAGGGTACATGGGTGGAACGGGGGGGGGGGGGGATGTACTGGTGTGCAATGAGAAATCCTTGCACGGACTTAGTGTTTGCCTTAGTACTACACTGAAGGCAACTCAGTTTAATCTGTCTGCTCAGAAGTGAGTCCTATGAAGTTCATTTGGACTTACTCCCTGGAAAGTGTGTATAGGATTGCAGCCTTAATTATATTTGTGGCTTTGACAAATTTATGAAGGACAGGATATTTTCAGTGCGTGTTCTCCATTGAGCTAAATTGAGCCTCTAGGAACAGAGGTGTTCATTTGAATACCAGTTTTGGGAGGGGGGCTGGGGTGCAGAACATCAGGGGAGGGATTCTGGCTTCATGCCCTGCTTGTGAAGGATAATGTCCCAACTCCCTTTATCTCTCTGTTAGGATTCCATTTTGCTTGTTAAAACTCCGTATTTGACAATAGCAGTGCTGCTTAGCAATCCATGTATGAATTCTCAACAACTTCTCCTAGTAGAAACGCACGCACACAACCCAGTATATTTCAAGTATATCCTGCATTCTGATGTGAAAATCATTCCAATGTAAAATAATGAAAAGTTGAGAATACATGAAAGGTGATCGGCTAGGCGGGACTGTATCATTGAATTTAGGTTAATGTAGAGAATGGATGTATTAATCATGGGTTATTATGAATAGGCGTTTGTAGACAGGTAAAGAATAGCATAATTAATCAGTAATTAATTAAATCAAACATTGAAGGATGGCAGTGTGTGGTTACATATTATTATAATGACAAGGTTGGAGTGGGCTAGTCAAAAGAGCATAAGGATCTCCGCTTGGTTTAGAATGAAGATTATGGGTTGGAATCTCTATGGGAAAGGAAATGTATAAGAAACATTGCTTTGGATGTGGTTCTTTGCAGCCTCTCTCAGATTTTTCAGGAGGCTGTTTGTATGTTTGTATTCAATTAAAAGCCTGTCTTTTCACTTGCATTGTGCATCTTTTCCTTTTGAGTCTCTGGGAGAGATACCTCCAGTCAGTGGCGGAGCTTCATGCTCTGGCACTGGGGGTGGAGAGCAGATGGGGGCATGGCTGGCACACATCCCAGGGGTGTGGCACGCTGCCTGTGGGGGCGTGGCACCCACCATAAGGGGGGGCAGCCGCGATGGCCCCCCCACTGGGATTGTGGTGCCAGGGGCAGTGTGCTCCCCCCGCCCCCCTCTTCCTCCACCAGTGCCTCCAGTCTTTAAAATTTCTCCAACAGTTGCAAGCTTTCTGGAGGCATCCAGATTGGTCTCAACTAGGGCCAGGGCCTTTTCAGTACTGGCCCCGACTTGGTGGAACGCTCTGTCACAAGAGACTAGGGCCCTGCAGGACTTGACATCTTTCCGCAGGGCCTGCAAGACAGAGCTGTTCCGCCTGGCCTTTGGTTTGGGCTCAGTCTGACCCTTATGTTTCCCTCCCCTAATGGTCTTGATTTATCGGCTATTTTAAAATGAGGCTGCATTTTAAATTGCATTTTAACCTGTATTTTAAATTGGTCCCCCCCCCCTCTTTTTCCTCTATTATGTTTTCACTGTGATTTTATTGGTGTTAGCCGCCCTGAGCCCAGGGAGGGCGGGGTATAAATAACATATTTATTATTATTATTATTTATTTATTTATCTGGCTGATCATTGTTTGTCCATCTGATTATGTTGATTATGATAACACATTTTTATTCATTATAAACTCTGTGCTTTAAACGTGCATAGGTTTAATTCATGGCAGGTGGGGAGGGAGAGTTTAACCCTCCCCTCCCCTGCTGCTGTCCTGATTTTTTTTTTAATAAAAAAACCAACAACTCTACTTTGAAGCTATTATTTGCACTGGAAGAAACCTCCTTCCCCTATTGGTCTCAACTGAGAATTTCTTCCCAGCACAAATACCAGCTTTGAAGGAATGCTTTTCATCAGGAATGCAGCCAGGGGAAGAAAGAGTTCCATCTTTTCCCCCTCCCTGCCCCCGTCTGCTGAGATCCCAATAATTATCAGCTCCCACAACAGGTGCAAATGTAAGGATGCATTTAACATTGTGTCTAGTTCAGGCCTCAACTTGCTACCTAAGTGCACAAAGTACAGAGGCTTCCTTGACCTCCCCGGGTGGTGAATTCCATAGTAGTAATTTAGGCAGTACTACGGAGAAGGGCCTTTCTTACGCTTCTGTTTTCCATACCTCACAAGGTCGCAGGACAAGATCACTTTTTTAAAAATAGTCTTGCAGTGTTTCTGGTAGATGTTCCACACATGGGGGTTTACAAACCTATGTAGGAAGCATGTTACAGAGATATAGAACAACCACCAGGGATGGCTTTCTGCATAGTCTTATTTGAATGATGCACCAATCATGCCAACTGAAAGCAGCCTCTTCTGTACCTTTAAAAGAATAACTGTACAGTGGTACCTTGGGTTACATACGCTTCAGGTTACATACGCTTCAGGTTACAGACTCCGCTAACCCAGAAATAGTACCTCGGGTTAAGAACTTTGCTTCAGGATGAGAACAGAAATTGTGCGGCGGCGCAGCAGCAGCAGGAGGCCCCATTAGCTAAAGTGGTGCTTCAAGTTAAGAACAGTTTCAGGTTAAGAACGGACCTCCAGAACGAATTAAGTTCTTAACCAGAGGTACCACTGTAGTTGGAGAAAGAGATGCCCTCTTAATGTGTGTTGCCCAAGTCATGGATAGCTCAGCTGGTTACAGCATGGTGCTGATGACACCAAGGTTGCAGATTCTATCCCCATATGGGACAGCTGCATATTCCTACATTGCAGGGGGTTGGACTAGATGATCCTTGGGATCCCTTCCAACTCTACGATTCTATGATTCTGTGATTCCATGTAGAACTGTAGAGCTGAAAGCCGGCATGCTCATGGCATGAGCAGGATGCCAGTTAGAAGAGGCATGTCCTGAGCAAGTGGCCGTTTGAACTTGCATTCCAAGAGATCTAAGCCAAAGAGATCTGGCATATTGTTTTTCTTGAAGTAACTTGAAGTTTCCTCTAACGGAGCTTGCCTCTGCATCACAGCCCACCATTTGCCCCTAGTGAAGTATTAAAAACCAGACACTTAATGTGCTTCATCTGCTGTTCTTATGTACAGTGGTACCTCGGGTTACAGACGCTTCAGGTTACAGTCTCCGCTAACCCAGAAATAGTACCTCGGGTTAACAACTTCAGGATGAGAACAGAAATCTCTGGAGCGGCAGCAGCGGGAGACCCCATTAGCTAAACTGGTACCTCAGGTTAAGAACAGTTTCAGGTTAAGAACGAACCTCCAGAACGAATTAAGTTCTTAACCCAAGGTAACACAGTCATTTGTTCAGTTTCAACAGGATTCTATACTGCTTCTATATTGCTCAAAAGGATGAATAGGGGGTGCCTCTTGAAATGTGATGTAAGGAATCTAATACCTTGTTTTTATTTCATATTTTTTCAAGGTTTGAACAGGGTTTTCTCAACAGTATGATTCACAACATGGAGAAAACGGATAACCTTTATTTTTGGATAGCACTGCAAGACCTCAACAATACAGGAGAATACACTTGGCTAAATAAAGATGGGAAGCCTTATCGTCTGACCTATACAAACTGGGGAAAATATCAACCTAGTGAGTTATAACCTTTATAGCTCTTGTTAATATTTGATTCTTGAAGCAAACGTGACACTTTTCCTCACTTTCTAGGTAAAGGTAAAGGTACCCCTGCCCATACGGGCCAGTCTTGACAGACTCTAGCGTTGTGCGCCCATCTCACTCAAAGAGGCCGGGGGCCAGCGCTGTCCGAAGACACTTCCGGGTCACGTGGCCAGCGTGACATCGCTGCTCTGGCGAGCCAGAGCCGCACACGGAAACGCCGTTTACCTTCCCGCTAGTAAGCGGTCCCTATTTATCTACTTGCACCCGTGAGTGCTTTCGAACTGCTAGGTTGGCAGGCGCTGGGACCGAACAGCGGGAGCGCACCCCGCCACGGGGATTCGAACCGCCGACCTTGCGATCGGCAAGCCCTAGGCACTGAGGCTTTAACCCACAGCGCCACCCGCGTCCCTCACTTTCTACTTTCCGCTTATTACCAGGATGTCTTAATTTGGGCCAGAGTCTAACATTAAAATGGGACGCGGGTGGTGCTGTGGGTTAAACCTCAGAGCCTAGGACTTGCCAATCAGAAGGTCAGTGGTTCGAATCCCCGAGACGGGGTGAGCTCCCATTGCTCGGTCCCTGCTCCTGCCAACCTAGCAGTTTGAAAACACGTCAAGTGCAAGTAGATAAATAGGTACCGCTCCGGCGGGAAGATAAACGGCGTTTCCGTGCGCTGCTCTGGTTCGCCAGAAGCGGCTTTGTCATGCTGGCCACATGACCCAGAAGCTGTACGCCGGCTCCCTCGGCCAATAAAGCGAGATGAGTGCCGCAACCCCAGAATCGGCCACGACTGGACCTAATGGTCAGGGGTCCCTTTACCTTTACCTATAACATTAAATTTTACCTCAAGATAATGGAACCTGCAAGTACAACAAATTAAGTGTTTGATAGCCTGCTAGATACCAGGGATAGCCTTCACGGTATCTTCCAGCTACTGTACTACAGTCCCCATAATGCAGGACAGCATCTGGAAGACAATGGCCTAACCAACATTTAAAACACATGGCTCGAAAGTGTGTTTGGAATGGCAGCCTTAATTTCCGGATTCCATTCTTACAGTTAGCTGCTCATACACTTAACCTGATTAGCAATCTCTTGTGGGCAAATAGTCTGCTAGCAGCTTCACCATTAAAATTGCCTTGTAAGTACTTGCAGAACTAAAAGGCTTGAAAACTATATTTTGTGCTGGTAGGCTTTTGAAGTTATCTGCCAAGCTGCTATTTATCCACTTGAGACAGCCCTTCGAACATCTCTCTCTTTGTATTCTGTCCCCATTTAGTAATGCACAGTGATTTAATGTTGCATCATTCTGTAGTTTCATTTACTTACTCATTTCTTATAGCCGGAAGGACAAGCATTGCCTGGTTTATTATGGAGGAGGATTCTTCTTGTCCTTCAACAGTGACCTCTACTGGTTGACTATAGGGAAATATATTCACAGACTTAAAAAGCCTAGTTAGTTGGTGTTTCTTATATCCTTTCCCCAGATAACTAAAGCTGCTGTCTGTATTATGGTTTCTCAAGAGGGAATTGCTTTGGGAGCAAGTTGTTATGTCTGAGTTTCATGCGCACCTTGCAGAACCTCCAAACAATATATCTAAAACACTGTTTCAGACATCGATCTTGAATCCAGTAGAAAACAGGATCAGGTCTGTAGCAGACAGATGGAGATAGCAGAGGGGAGGGCAGAAAGGCACACGGCCAGGTACTGAGTTATTTGGATGAGTTGGCATATTTTTGTAGCATAAGAACTTAAACCATCTGGTTCTAGTGGTGCCTACTTCAGTTCCCAGATGTTTTCAGTGTATGTACTATAGATGAAACTGTTGAATAAGGTTGCAATTGTGACTCCATTACTCTGGGAGTAAGCCACATTTAATGCAGCAGGACTTACTTCTGCATAGGCATTGTGAAGATTGTATTGTAAATTAGTTTACTGCCAACATTCAATGTAATTCTGTAAGTTTATCTAGAAAGACTTCCATTGTATAAAGTAATTCTCTGTCTGTCTCTCATATTAAGCATGCACAGGACTGCAGCCTTAAATTATACTAGTTATGCAGACACACCTTCAAAGCATAGCAAGGTTAGATACTTTCCCAAGCATAGGGGAGGAAAATATTGATCCTTATCCTCTTGGACTCCTAAAATAATTTTTGTTCCCTTTTGTGAAACTATGGTATTTAGATATTATTTTGGGAATCATAAGTTAATGGCTACAATTAGGGATTAGTAATAATTTTCTTTCCCTGCCCACCACAATTTTTGTTTTTACTTAATAGGTAACAAAGCTCAAATTTCCAAAACTGGACATTATAAAGACAGAGTAGTAACAGCATGAAGAATGCCTGCAATGTTTTGAACAGTATTTTTGTTTTAGTAAATGTAATAATTTATTGGAGGCAGTGGAAGACAGGAGTGCCTGGCGTGCTCTGGTCCATGGGGTCACGAAGAGTCGGACACGACTAAACGACTAAACAACAACAACAAATAATTTATTTAGGTAGCACTGCGTGTTTGATGTAATGAAATAAGCCTTAGGTATCACTCAGAACCGGTGTAACAAAAAGCAAAATTTATTTATTTATTTTATGGCTATTAAAATTAAAAGTGGTCATACTATGTAAACTTCACATTTGGTAACAGTAAAATTATGGCATCTGAAAATGGCTTCCTTCTGCTTCTGTCTTTTGGAAGGGAAAAACCTACCATCCAACAAAAAAATTCCACACTTGTAAAGAAAAAAATGATACTGCTAAAATGTCTTTCTCTCCCCACCCCCACCCCCACCCCACTATAGGGCATTCTGGAGGGTGTGTTGTTATGCAACGACAGAAGGGACCTCTTGGTGTTTGGGAAGTGAAAAACTGTACAAGCTTCAAGGCTATGTCACTGTGTAAGCAAAAAGCTAAATACCAAAGAGAAAATGACCCTAATGAAGAATCACATTTTGAGAAGACTTTTAATTCTTGCATGTTTGGATGGGAATCGGACCACAATCTGCTCAGCTGTTATAAGGTGAAAAGGGGGACACATTTCTCACTGAAAACTCAAATGAAATGAACTTAGGAATCCATGATGGGGTAATAAATAGTATAATATATGCCAGACACAAAGTTCAAGTGGCCCTATTTAGTATGGACAGTTCTGGTTTTCCTGGGAAACCAACATCCCCACATTGTTCCTATTTTTTACTTCTGAGGTGCCTTATTAAACTGCTGTAAGTTTGAAATGGACAAGTTGCCATTCTCCAGGAACAAACTACCCCTCCAGGGCTTCAGTTGGGAAGGATGCAACTTGTCTCATGTGCATTTAAATACATGGGTATAAATGCTAAAGCACCAGGCAGTGGAGAACCTGCCATTACACGTGCTGCAGAAGCTGAGATATGTATTTGAAGTTTGATAGAATATTGCCAGGCAGTTTGTGTTTTTTAATATTGTATCTTTTACCAAAAAGAACAAATAACACCTAAGCTTTTAAACAATACTATTGCAGAGTGGGTAAATGAATACAACATGCAGCAAGCAAAGTAGACCCTTTAGCCACATATAATAGCTGGGGCAAGCTCAGGCAGTGACACTTGACAGGAGATTTTATACACACATCTCTTTTTTCAGTTGTGAAATGTTGGAAAGCATGGAGTGATATTTGTAGATAACAAAAGGATAGAAATTTATTTATTCTAGAACAGGCTTGTAGGTTTTTTTAGTATATGTTGTATACAGTGGTACCTCGGGATGCGAACGGGGTCTGTTCTGGAGCTCCATTCGCATCCCGAACAGAACAGCACGTGCGCGGGTCGCGTTTTGTCGCTTCCGCACATGCGCGTGACGTCATTTTTACCATCTGCGCATGCGCGAGCGGTGAAACCCGGAAGTAACGCGCTCAGTTACTTCCTGGTCGCCGCAGAGCACAACCCAAAAGCGCTCAACCTGAAGCGTATTTATCCCGAGGTATGACTGTATTCTCTTCCCTCCATAGTATTTTGACAATGTGCAAATTAAACTATTTGGGGGGGGGGGGTATTTGTTTTATTGCACAGGTATTTCACAGTGAAAAAGTACTGATGAAAAGGGCTTGGGATGAAGCCGAAGCATTGTGTCAAGATTTTGGAGCACATCTTGCTAGTTTTACACATGCCTTTGAAGAGGATTTCTTGAGCAAACTTTTGAACACCATGTTTCATGTGTAAGTCTTCCGTTGACTATCAAAGAGACTTCTGCAGAAGAGAGGGGAAATCAGATGAGTGTTTGTTCCTTCGATTTCTTTTCAGATACAGATCTTTTGAACTTGGAATTTAATCTAAGAATAAACTAGAATATTTCTGCTGTAATCATACAGTGTGTGTAAGTTGTAGAAAATAACGTTTACCCGGAAGACTTTACCTTCTGCATTTTGTGGTCTTTTGGCCACACTGAGTAAGGATGACACCACATGCATCTGAGAAAATGGACTTCAGCCCACAAATAATGCCAAGAAAAGCTGATTGGGTGTAATATGTAGAGCAAAGATGGGAAGACCTTTGGCCCTCCAGATAGATGTTACTGAACTACAACTCCTATCAGTCTCAGCTAGCATGGCCTAAGGCTGATGGAAACTGTAGTCCAACAACATTTGGAGGGCCAAAATTTCCCACTCCTGATTTATAGTAAAAATATCAGGAAGCACTGCCTTTCTTTACTCACAAGCTCCTCTAATAAAAATTGCAACTTCTTTTCCTTAAAACCAATTAAGGCTTCTCTATGTACTTGTAGCATGCTGTTTGCTTCCTGTTTTCAAAAGGTCAGGAATTGGGTCACCCTTTCAGAAAACTCAGGAGTGAATCAAACAATTCAGTCAATTTTCCTCAGCTCTGTTCACACATCCTATTCTGATGTGTGCAAAGGTACAATAGTGGCTAACAGTGTTCATCTGTCTTCTGGGGTTTGTTTCTTTTTTAATCATAGTGATGAAGAAAGACAGTTCTGGATTGGACTCAACAAAAGGAACCCATTAGCCGGAGGATCCTGGGAATGGTCTGATGGAACGCCTGTAAATATTTTTCCCCTCATTACATTGAAATGGGCTTTAAATAGTAGAAAACAAATGAGACTGTTTCCAGTGGTGGCTTTGCTGTATGAAAAAGCATTCCTGTTCATGCAAGGCAGGGAAACCAATTTTCATTAACCCATCCTACCAATTCAACCTCTAAAAAACCCTGTTCTAAAGGTTCTAGTATCCAATGGAACAGAATCGGAGAAAAGCTATAGAAGGTAGGTGGGGTCAGTGAAAATTGGATGGCCTGAGTTGCATGAGAGGAAAAGTTTTCCACTAAGTCAAAATTACCATTAGATACAACTTGTTTTTCCTGCACACCTGCCTGCTTCACCAATTGATAAACTTTCTGACCATTCAAAACAAGATTCAGTTTGTGGCCTGGGTCACACATCACAGTAAGTCAAGCCACAGTTTACATGGTCCATACAAATTTGCTGATTCCCAGAGAGGAGCTCACACTCACTTTGCCCCTCCCTGGTCCTTTTAGCTCAGAATGGCAGCTAAGAAAAGGTTTAGCTTACTGTGTCATGCAAACATGAGATTGTGATTAAGTTGCCTCCTCACCACAAACTGTAATGCTAACTGCCATGCCCTGCTGAGCTTAAAGGATTGGCAGAAAGCAAAGCAACTGTTCTCTTCCAGGGGAGCCAGCGTGTTCATGCATTTGAACTTAGTGTTGCACGCAAATGCAGCCTATATCTTTTAGTACACTTTAAATATTGACAAGCCCTTACCTTGATATATCATATCTCAAGGAAAGAGATTTTAAATAATGTAATCAAAGGGAAATTAAAATGGCAGAGTCAGAATTAAAGTGATAGCGGGAAACTATCGTAGGGCCACTAAGATGACTGGACTACTATAAAATAATAAACATAAGGGTCATGGTGTATCATTGGGGACATAAATGCTTCAGCATCTTGGGTACATACCTGCCCCTCTGGTTTGTTTGGTTTAAAGAGAGAGAGAGATTTGGTATTTGGTTGAGATGGCTGCCTTTTGATAGGGTTTGTATTTTGTTTGGGGAATGAGGATGTTTTTTCCTGTTTTGGGGGTTGTTTCTGAGCATCTTCAGTACCCCTCCCAATTTTTCTTCTTTTAAAGGGATATTTTGTTATACCACAACCGTTTCCCACGTGTCCAAATGTTTCCTGGGCCCAAAAAAGTTGTGGACCCCTTGCTCTATATACCAACAATGAATTACAAACCACCCAGCTTTTGTTGCTGTTCATATTTAGGGATCACAGAGGTGGGAAACTCATCTCTACCTGCTTGCTGCTTCCATGTAGTTTAAAGATAGTGCTATTATACACACACATACTCATATTATCTGACACAATCCATGTGTCTGTGGCCAAGTGTACAGTGCACTTTGAGAAGTGTCCATTAGGGTGACCATAAACAAATACGTTCCACACATAAAAACAGAAGGAGCATAACCTGTCCAAAAGTCTTTTCCTTACTAATTGTATTCATCTTTGTCTGTGTATCATAACTCAGTTTAATGCACTGTTCTGTGGCAGGTTGCATCTGCTTTTTTAGAAAACAATTACATTGAAGATAATGTGAGGAGCTGTGCTGCGTATACAGTTAATGGAACAGTCTTGCCGCTACACTGCAGTTCTGAGCGTGAATGGATATGCAAAATACCGAAAGGTAAAAAGCCTAGCTTAATAATTATATTTCACTATATGTGGCTATGACTATTTTATAAAGAAGAGGGGTGATGGCTCAGTATAGAGGGCATACCTTGCAAGCGGAATACATTTGAGCTGCTCCCCTGGCTTCCCAGTTTCATGCACTATGGGCGGCAAGTCAGTGGGGATCCAATCCAGAGTGTGACACCAGGAGCGCAGGTGAACAGACCTGCCTCGCCAGTTCCTACCGGCAGAAGGACCTGGGTTCAGTCCCCAGAATCTCTAGATACAAAAGGGTGAGGTAGCAAGGTATAAGAAAAGACATGCCTGAGATCCTGGAAAGACATTGCTTGTCAGAGTATAGAATACTGGGCTAGATGAGCTAAGGGATGCAGGTAGCGCTGAGCCTCTTGGGCTTGCCGATCTGAAGGTCAGCAGTTCGAATCCGTGTGATGGGGTGAGCTCTTGTTGGTCCCAGCTTCTGCCATCCTAGCAGTTTGAAAGCAGGCCAGTGTGAGTAGATAAATAGGTACTGCTGCAGCAGGAAAGTAAACGGCGTTTCTGTGCGCTCTGGCTCACGGTGTTCCGTTGCGCCAGAAGCGGTTTAGTCCTGCTGGCGACATGACCCAGAAAGCTGTCTGTGGACAAACGCCGGCTCCCTCGGCCTGAAAAGCGAGATGAGCACCGCAATCCCATAACCATCTTCGACTGGATTTAACCATCCAGGAGTCCTTTACCTTTTTCCCTTTACCTTAATCTTGTCCTAAGGCAGGATGCATCCTCACTCATAGCACCAGCAGAACATAATCGCAGTTACCAGGATTTGAAGATTACAAGGCAGTATATTTAGCTTGCTTGTATTGTTCATTAGTTTGGAAGTTTTCTTTGTTGATGAGAATTTGCTAATGAAATCCTAGCAAAAGATACTTAAGAAAGGGAGGGTTATAGTTAAATAATTTCTGTGAAAGCCCATTGCATGAGTGGCACAAATTGTTCATTGTTTCTGTTACAGGTGTGAAACCAAGGATTCCGCAGTGGTATATACATGGTATGAGGTGGGGAGGGGAGGGTTTGTTTGTTTGTTTTATTTCACAAATGCTGCAACAGTATCATTTTATGAAATACTGTATACATATTAATGAACATAATTTTAAAAAGGTTTCTCTGTGTTTCCTTAAAGACATGAATAAAATCAGTCAGTTGTATTAACTTAAATTTTACTCGGATTACCAAAATGTCTTCAAAAAACAAAACAAAAACAAGTCTTGTATGTAATCTGAAAATGTACTTGCAACAGCATCTCCCAAATTAAACAGTTTTAGCAACATCTTACCACTAGGGGAGCATCTTTATCCAAACATGCTGCAAGTTCTGATCTAGAAGGATTTTGCTCCTTTTGTGGAACATCAGCTCCACAGCAATAAAACTGAATTAACTATAAAATTACCTCACGTACATATTCAAATAGATAATATTTAACTTGATTTTTTAGAGCCATCGTGGTTTTATTATCAAGGAGCAGAATACCTTTTTTATGACAGCGCCTCAGACTGGTCCACTTTTCAGTTTGTTTGTGGCTGGCTCCACGGTAATATAGCAACAATACATTCTTCCAACGAACAGGAATTTATCCACAGCAGAATAAAAAAGGTAACATAACCAGTTATTTTTCTACATTTTCAGAGAACAGAATTTATCCCTGCCTCCTCCGTCTTACAAAAAAACAACAACCTGGGGATTAGACACTTTAAAATATTTGAAAGACATTTATAGTTCAACTCTTATAGTAGCCATCTCTACATAATCGTGACAAATGTAAATATATAGTGACTCCAAATTGGTGAAATGCAGTTTCTTTTCTCTTCAGAGACTGAGGCAAGTTAATGGTGTAGGTGCTCTCTGAAAAATTCAGCTGTAATGCTGTTGTTGTGTATCTTCTCTTGACAAATGGCTGGTAGGTGGTGTGGCTGGGCTGTATCAAATGGGTAGACTGAGAAGCCTAACTTGGCCCACAGGCCAAAGGTTCTTACTACCGCTATGTAAAGGTAAAAGGTAAAGGTAAAAGGTAAAGGGTCCCTGGATGGTTAAGTCCAGCCAGAAGCGACTGTGAGGTGGTGCTGTTGTTATTGTTGTTTAGTCGTTTAGTCGTGTCCAACTCTTCATGACCCCATGGACCAGAGCACACCAGGCACTCCTGTCTTCCACTGCTTCCCGCAGCTTGGTCAAAGTCATGTTCGTAGCTTCAAGAACACTGTCCAACCATCTCGTCCTCTGTCGTCCCCTTCTTCTTGTGCCCTCAATCTTTCCCAACATCAGGGTCTTTTCCAAGGAGTCTTCTCTTCTCATGAGGTGGCCAAAGTATTGGAGCCTCAACTTCAGGATCTGCCCTTCCAGTGAGCACTCAGGGCTGATTTCCTGAAGAATGGATAGGTTTGATCTTCTTGCAGTCCATGGGACTCTCAAGAGTCTCCTCCAGCACCATAATTCAAAAGCATAAATTCTTCAGCGATCAGCCTTCTTTATGGTCCAGCTCTTACTTCCATACATCACTACTGGGAAAACCATAGCTTTAACTATACGGACCTTTGTTGGCAAGGTGATGTCTCTGCTTTTTAATATGCTGTCTAGGTTTGTCATTGCTTTTCTCCCAAGAAGCAGGTGTCTTTTAATTTTGTGACTGTTGTCACCATCTGCAGTGATTATGGAGCCCAAGAAAGTAAAATCTCTCACTGCCTCCATTTCTTCCCCTTCTATTTGCCAGGAGGTGATGGGACCAGTGGCCATGATATTAGTTTTTTTGATGATAAGCTTCAGGCCATATTTGCGCTCTCCTCTTTCACCCTCATTAAAAGATTCTTTAATTCCTCCTCACTTTCTGCCATCAAGGTTGTGTCATCTGCATATCTGAGGTTGTTGATATTTCTTCCGGCAATCTTAATTCCAGCTTGGGATTCATCCAGCCCAGCCTTTTGCATGATGAATTCTGCATATAAGTTAAATAAACAGGGAGACAATATACAGCCATGTCGTACTCTTTTCCCAATTTTGAACCAATCAGTTGTTCCATATCCAGTTCTAACACAGAGATTTCTGAGGAGACAGATGAGGTGATCAGGCACTCCCATTTCTTTAAGAATTTGCCATAGTTTGCTGTGGTTGACACAGTCAAAGGCTTTTGCATAGTCAATGAAGCAGAAGTAGATGTTTTTCTGGAACTCTAGCTTTCTCCATAATCCAGCACATGTTTGCAATTTGGTCTCTGGTTCCTCTGCCCCATCGAAATCCAGCTTGCACTTCTGGGAGTTCTCGGTCCACATACTGCTTAAGCCTGCCTTGTAGAATTTTAAGCATAACCTTGCTAGCATGTGAAATGAGTGCAGTTGTGCAGTAGTTGGAGCTGATACATGATTTCTGCCGTTCATTTTAATGTTTCCCATATTTTCATTTTAATGGACTGGTATAACATAAATAACGCAAGACGGAGTTGGATAAATCTGTATACCAGCAAGCAAGAAATTCATCTAATATTTGTTTGTTTTTTAAATTGTTTTAAATTATTATTTTTTACAGGTATCAAAAATGAATAATGATTGGTGGATTGCATTACATTCAGAAATAGCTACTGAAGGATTTCGGTAAGACTGAATTATTATGTCCAATCTTACAAACTATGCTTAGATTTCACACCAAGGGAGAGAGATCTGGACTTCAAGACATTTCCCTTACAATAATATCTTCTGGATTATAAATATAAGTGTAATGCGGTTTTTTCGTATGACTTCTTGAGGGAGGTGGGAAGGAAACCTACCCCCCACAAAAAAAGCCTAAACAAATTATTTCTGTCTTCTTATAGTTGGCTTCTGGTGAAAGGATTCTTTTTCTGTCATCTGTTCTATTTTGAATTTACAGAACTCCTGTTTTAGATTAGATCTTTGTTACAGATTCGGGGGGGGGGGTATTGGTACTGTAGAATATGCTGGTAATCTATTATCTTCAAGTGTTGCAGCTTCTTTGACTGTTATAGAGTTGGATTCTTCTGGTCCCATCCCTTATTTTTACACTTGTATTGAATAATCATTCAGTCATGGATTTTTTTTAAAAAAATGATATATTTAATTACATCTTAATCCACTAATTGATAAGCAAATCAATGAATTCAAAATCATTGTTCTAGAAAATGCATTATATTTTCCAGTCATTTCTCCCCTTTCTTCAGTGGAATTCCAGGGTCGTTTCCCATCCAGTACTAGCAAGATGCAGATATGCTTAGCTTCTCAAGATTGATTCAACTTGCCTTCAGACTGCCCATGCCCTAGGTTTAGAATAAAGGGTTTTTTGACAGTCATTTGCAGTGAAAGAACTAAATACTTAAAATGTCTACACAGATGGGCAGACGGCTCACCATTATTATACCAAAACTGGGAAGGAGGTGAAGAAAGACCTATGAATGTGGAAGGAGACAAATGTGGTTTTATTTCTTCCCAAACAGGTACAGTATATATTTATAGTGGCTCACTGCTATAAAATTCTGGCTCCGCCTACATTTCATGTTCAATCTGCCTTCTTTAACTTTCCTCATGCTGGCAGAATCCCACCACTCCAAATGGCTAGCTTACATTTAGAGCAAAATCAGAACCTGTGGCCTATCACTTGAGTCGCTGCTTATACTCCCACAGTTGGAAGCACTCCGGACAATCAAGTGCAGAATCCTAGAGATTGAATTCCAAACCCTTTGCAGTGCAGCCAAAAAAACCTGTTCCCCATTGAGGTTGGGAATTCCACCCTCATTTGGCCAAGACACTCCATATTTATACCAGCTTTACGATCCCCAACTATGCAGAGCTCTTTCCCTCGCAAGATTTAACGTCTTACCATCTGCAGTTTTGCAAGGTAGATTCTCGAAAATCCCATACGCTGAAAGATACTGCCCTTGTGGCACAAAACAGGTTGAATCCATCACACATTTTATTTTATTTATTTTATTGCCCATTTTATACAAAAATATATGACAAGTATTTGACCTCCTTATTGAAGGAGGCGATTTATCGCACAGACTCTCCCAGGGTGTCTTATCTGCTTAACAATTGTAGTAATGACATTGTGGAGAATGTGGCAAGATTTTCGAGTGACGCTATGAAATTACATCACCATAGGTCCTAAGAGTCATTTTTGTACATCATGATGTCTGGACAGTTTTATCCTAAAGTATCTCCTACTATGTTTCGTTAACTGTGTTGTGTTCTGATCCATGTATACGATGCACTTTACCCTATGTCAATAAAGGAGATGGATTGATTGTATTTTGTGTATTTCTAATATTTAATGAAACTTTTCTTTGACGTAGCTTTCATTCTGTTCCAAAATATCTGTTCCTGTTAAAGCTGGTGACGATAATTTGAACAACGTATTGCTGTTTCTCATGTCCCAGGCATAGGGGTCGTTATGCCCCATGCTTGGCCTTTAAATGTTGACAGCATGACTTAAGTTTTGGGCTTCTAGTCATTAGTGAGTCATTGAAATGAGATTGCACTGAAGGAGATTTGCTCATGGAAGCAGGCTTCTGTATGCATATCAACTATTTGTTCAATAATGCATAAATTAGGTGCATATGCAAATTCTGATGTTGTGTATTACTTTATACTAGGTGTGAATTCTCATCTACGTTTTAGTGCAACCAGTCATGTGCAACTACACATGACTTAAGCTGGGTTGGGAGTTCAAGGCTAAGCTACTGAACAACATACAAAACCAAACTGAGTCATATGTGATTAGAGAAAAAAGAACTAAGGTGTTCTTCCTCTTTTATACAACACACATTTCAAAGTAACTTGCAAAGAAAAATGGGGTGTGTATTATCTTTTGATCACTGGTATCCCAAAACAAATCCTAAAACACATTATTTTGAAGCAAGTCTCGTTGAAAACACTAGGACTTGCCTCCTGTTTCCTGCAAATGAAATATTTAGGAAGCTATTTCTGTTACATAACTTATTGCAGGGGAATAGGAATACAGTCTAATTTAGGTTGGATCCAGCCCAATATATTCTCAGATAACAGAGTAGATATTTATATCATTTCTGCCAGGTTTTTCCTGCATGATAAATTATGCATATGCATTTCATAACAAAATATATATATATATAAATCTGTTTTTCTGGCCAGAGCTGTTGAGGATATGTTTCTGGCCACAGGTGCTGTGTTTGTCATCCAGACTGCAAATCCTCGAGGAGCCATATGCTTTTGTTTTGTTTCTCCCTTTTCTCTTTGTATACCTGTTCTTTTAATCTTTTCCTGTATGGAATCAGTTGCTCTGCAGCCCAATTTAAGTGAGCAAGCAAGCAAAACATTGGCATTTTGCTAACAGATGAAACACCCTATTAGCAAAAGTTACTTAGCACGGTACTTATGTGAATAATAGTAAGTGCTGCCACAGTGCCTCTTTCTGTGCTCAATAGGACTTATCCACACTTGCTCTTGTATCACTTCGTTCCCCTGGTGGAAGCTGCTCTTTACTGCTCATTCAGAACAAACAGCAATTTGGGTTTTCCCTGGATTGCCATTTGTTCCTATCTGTTTGTTCCTTTCCCTTGGAAAGGAGTGGGGCAAGGAGAAAACCACTCGGACCCATGCTGTCTAGGCATGGTTCAAGCAGAAGTGTGAATGAGCCCTCAGGCTCAAGAAAATGCACATAGGATCACAGCCTTAAGAGTACAACCCAAATGACATGATCCAAGTGCTTCCTTCTGCCATGGCCACCAAATTGCCCTTCTACAGTTTTACCTATGGCATTACACTATTGCTACAATAAATCACTATTTCTACAATAGAAAGTTTACAGTCTAATCTTGGGGAGCTCAGGAAACATCCCCACAAACCACATGGCAGCTTCTATCATCCCAGCAATGATTGTTGTAGGTCCACACTATACCTTGAAAAAGAACCACAAGCCCTAATATTGGAGAAAGTTTTGAGCACTGTGAAATGGCCTTTTCCAGTTTTTGCTCCCACATTATTGAGCTTAGAGCAAAGTTGCTTCATTTGTGAAAATCATGTCTTCACACATGGAGATGTTACATTTTTTGTCCTTGTAATGCAAGAAAGAGGATTATGGAACAAAGTCAAACCTGTTGTTTTTCTTACACTGAGTTTTCAACAAAAACAGAAGTACATAAGTATTATTCATGTGTTTTTAGTGTTGCATCAGCAGCTGTTTACGGCAATATAGTTTGATTAAATAAGTTGGGATTAAATAAGTGTTCTTCTGGAAGGGACATAAGTCTCAATAACCATTGCCCATAAATCATAACGTATAAAACAAATTTATAGCCAGTGTTTTTATATCTGTATTTACATAGTAAGTTTAGTATTAATAAGTATTCTGATTTTATTTTTTTTATCTTAGGGTTGTGGGGATTTGCAAGCTGTACCAATTCTCTACCTTGTATCTGCAAACGTAAAAAGATATGGACTATTGAGAGAGAAATACCCAAAGAGCAGCCTAATCAAGGAGTCTGCCCCAAAGGATGGCTTTATTTTGCATTCAAGGTACTTTCTTGCTTTGTTTGAACCAACAAAAACCAAAGCACATTAACATACACTTTTAAAAATAAATGCGCATTTGGATGCTGCTAGTGTTTAAGAGGAAAGTTTTTCATATATAATTTGTTCCCATTGATTTATAGCAGAATTCACCAACTTGTCAGCCGCAGAAGCATACGTGCTTTGCCTGATACCCACAAGTTCTCCCTCCCCTTCCCCATTGAAATTAGGCTTGAAATAAGCATTCTTTTGCAGCCAAAAGAAGTACATTTTCTACAGTTTGTCCCTAAAGATTGGTGACTACTGATTTAATGGGAAATCTGACGATTTCGTCAGATGGAAGACAAATGTTGAGAGCACATGAAACAACTGGGAGGCCTTGATATCATACGTTACAGCTATAGCTAATAATGACCACCTTCCTGAAGGTGGCAGGCACCCCTGTCAACATAGTAGTGCGAAACTAACTAGTTAATTCAGTAGAAGCTGGAAATTGGATTTACGCTGTGCCTGTGAATCTGGGCAGCCTCCATAGCAAAAATACATACATTTCCAAAATGGAAGGGTGCTGTAAACCCAGCTGCAGAATCACTGTTAAACTCAGGTTCTGCTTATGGGCTTCCCATAGAACATCTGACTGGCCATTGTGAGGACAGAATGCTAGACTAGACTAGATTGGCCTTTGGCCTGATCCAGAAAGGCTGTTCTTATGTGCCCTTGGTGAGTTACCTCAGGTAGAACCATGGAAAACCAGCAGCTCATACCTGGAGCAACCATTCAGGCTGCAACTTTGCACTTGGTTGGGGTTTTTTGGCTGAGATTTCTCCTGCCTCTAACACTTCCTCCCAGCACCCAAAAGTAATAGTGGGAATTTCCACACAGACACACACTTTAATTCTCCTTTGTCTTGACCTAATCTTCACACAGTCACCGTCAGCAGTTTCCCTTGGCAAGCTGCCTCGCTAGCCAATGTTGCTCATCACTTCACTTTTTTCCCCTGTCAAATTTCTCTCCCTTGTGGCTTTCTGTTTCCAAGTACACTTAATTCTTCCTTATTCGTCTATTTTCCTAATCTGGGGTTTCTTTTGTATTTCGTCCCCCACCTTTAACATGCTCAAGAGTATGTACTTGTTTTCAGAAGTGGCCAGCATTGTGGGGCTCCTGCCAGTGTGCCTGCTTAGCCCTAAATCTTGCCCCATCCTGGTAAGTGGAACAGCACATTTGCGCGCGTGCGCACACACACACACACACCTACGTCAGCCACTCCTGTTCATTTTCCTTTCTTCAACTTACAGTACTTCTTCATTCTTTCCAAACTTCCTCTTGTCTAGGCCATGCAACTCAAATCCTATATGAGTTATTCAGGGCCAAAACACATGTGATCTGTCTTTGTCTTTAATGGTGCAAGTTTTCTTTTGGGGGTGGGGGTTAATGGACAGTTTATTAGGGTTCCCCCGCTTTTCCAATAGCGTAGTTTGGTCTTTCCTCCCCACCCTCCATTTGACTCCTTAATCTCTTCAGTCACTGTGTTCTGGGCAGTGAATTAAATAAAGATCAAAATCAATACGCAACAACCTTTTGTTGCATTATCAGTGAAGCAGATGGCAGATTGGTGAGGCTGCTGTTTCTACACTAAGCCTCCCACTTTTTGTGGCAAGATGTGAGCTACTTGGTGAAGAGCTGCAGAAAGTCACTTGAAAGAATGGGTTTTTATGTTGTTTGCAAAACAAGATTTTCTCATGAGCTGCTAATTGTAAAAAAAAAAAAATCCTGCATCCAACCATCCATGCCTGGTGTGACTCAGGATTTCCAGTGATGATGAATTTTTCGTTTGGCTGCCAGAGAAGCATTTGTCTGTGGGCAAAATGCCCAGGCGTTGAAAGCGTGCTGGTGTCCAGTAGGCTCGATGCAGGGTTTTTGTTGTGGTTGTTGTTGAATTAGTCTCAGTCTAATATTGCAGGTGGCTGCCTTAACGCTGCACAAAGCTTTTTGTCCATTGTGCTGTTGCTAGGCAAATCTCCAGTTATGTGTTCCAGTTTTGTCTGGTTGAGTTCACGACTGGGCTTAGTGCATTACATACTAAGGAACAGAAGCATTTGTTAAGTTTTCTGCAGAGTGCCAAGGAACGTGCCATGAGTAATAGGTCTGGTGTATCCCTGCACTTAGTGCGTCTGATCCAAATCTTCCCCTTCTACTGTGTTGTGGAAATTGCCAAGTTCCTACCAAGGGCAGAGGGGACCTTAAATGCCTTCTGGAATGCAGCCAAGGTTTAAAATGTGCTGTTCTGTGTTGGGAGTTGTGTGATCCCTCTTTCTACCCACTATTTCCACAGCACTGAGTTGTTGGCTATTATTATGTATGGGTTGCCCTAGAGAGTAAGGTCTAGGTAGGTCAAAATATACCCTTCCCCTCCATTAACAGTTACTGCTCCATTTAAATAACTTTCCTTTTTTGAGCAGTGCTTTCTGGTGCAGATTCCAAAAGACCCAGGCCTCCTGAAGAGCTGGAATTCTGCACAAGCTTTCTGCAGTCACTATGATGGATCGCTTGCTTCAATTGAAAATGAAGTTGAACAAGGTATAATAGTGAACCATTTCATAATGGCACTATAAAGATTTTTTGTTTGTTTGTTTTATGTTTGTTTTATGTTTGTTTTATGTTGGCCTAACCAACAGATAACCTGTGCACCTTAAATAAAACCACAAGTGAGTTGTAACAGTTTCAGTAGCTATTCTTAAGTATTGGTACTGAGAGGATCCAAATGCGATTCCTTCAACACTAAAAATAATATGACCTGAGTGAGTTTTCTGTGCTATATTCAAATATTTGTTGTTTTCTACTATGGCTGCAAAATACAACTGCACATCGTTTAGTTACCACTACAGATCTTCTCTTCCAGCTGTTCTTTGAAGTCTGTAGTTAAAAGAGGATAAATGTATTTTCCGGGGGGGAGGGGGGAGTAATGATGTCAAAAAAGATGTATATTCTCATTTCATACGTTGGAAGTCATTCCATTCTGGGAAAGGTCCCATCTCTTGGGAAAACAAAGCAGGACTAAAACTGTTTTCTGGCATTTGGGACGGACACACACACACACACACACACTTGATGTCTATTTGTCTTCCTGCCTCAAACAGCAAAACAAGATTTCTGCTGAGCTCTTTAAGAACTGCAAAAATCAAAATGCAATGTCAAAACAATATCAGAACGACAATCTGCAGACACCCAACGGCTTCAGCACTTCCTCCCTTTAAGCCAGATAGGAAGGGAAGGTTTGGGAGTATGTGGCTTAGGGTAGTGCCTGAAAATGTACTTACCTAACACTGCACAGACTGGCAGACGCTTCACTCTCCCTACCTGGGATCAGCCAGGGGCCAAGAGAATAAATATGTCATTAAGAAATAGATTTACGTAGCTCTCAGAAGTGTTTTAGAGGAAAGCATACCAGCCTCTTCTGATTTGATTGAAATCTGTCCCATATATTCTCCAAAGACCGTCTGACTTCCCTAAAAACATGTCCTGTAGCTAAAGTTATCCTGTCCATGGGTTCTGATGACTTGCTGTCACCTCTCATACTAAAAGAAGTGAAACAGGCCACTGCATAGATTTTGTATGGCCTTGTGCACTTCATCCATGTGGGCAAATGGGCTGTCCTCCATCTCAGACATCTTCAGATGCCTAAAACATGGCCTTAAGAGGATGTCGCTTGTTGCTGCCCTCATAACCTCCTCCAGAATTAAAGGTTGATTACTTGAGGATCAAGGATTCCTGCCTTACGCAGGAAATGGCCTTAGACCTGCCTTCTGTTCACAGGAGGTGGGTTCTAATCTGATATTGAAAAGAGCAAAAATAACACCAGGTAAAAAAGTCCCATTTCAAAACACTGATAACTAACCAGTGCCAGTGCTTGCTAGGGTAAGGTGCCAGATCTAAACACTATAACTATCACCCAGTCTTGTATTGTGTTTGCATTGGTAAAGTATTCTACTGCATTCAGCCTTTGCAAATAAACTTGGAAATTGACAGTACGAAGGAGACAGAGGTACAGAGAGCTATAAAGGGAGGTTACTTGAAAGTAAGCCTGAGTTACTCCCATGTAACTGTGCCTGGCGTGACAACCTTTTTGCCATTTCACACTTTCTCTGGGAGGAAAAAGGAGAAGAAGCTGCTGTTGTCTGTGTCTGTCGCATATTGGGCCCTCATTTCTTGTTCTATTGTTTTGACTGCATTTATAGTTCTGGCTTCCACCAGAGCAGATGAACTTTTTGGAAAGATAGTGGAACAACTGAGGCCTAGACTGCGGTGAAGAATGCTGTAGCTACTTCTTCATTTTCCTTCCAAATAAAGCTTCAAGTGGGTGGTCACAATTGTGGAAACAGTTACCTGGAATTAAGGCTCAATTGATTCACCAGGACTTATTTTTGAGTGAATAGGCATAGATCAAGCTGTGTTAGCCTCTGTTGTAGCACGCACAAGAGGCAAAATACACCACAGAGTAGGTGGGGAAAGAAAACAGCATTACATCAGGTCATTCCCCACTGGCTTAATCAGTAGTTTTTTCACTTCCATGTGACTTCAGCCTCTGTAAAGTGCCACTGAGTAGAGACTAACTTAATTGTTTTGCTTCTGTTCTTAATGGGTTAAAAAAAGTCTGTCATCTTCAATTGCTTGATTTATACCTACAGGTGATTCATTTCTAACTGTGATTTCCTTGTCTAGCTTTCATAACAATGAATCTGTTTGGGCATAAATCAAATATCTGGATTGGTCTGCAGAGTACTGATTACGAAAGATGGGCCAATGGGAAAGAGGTGGAATATTCCAACTGGTATCCAGCAGAAGCAGTTCAGGCAAGTGTTAAAAGTAGCTTTGTGTGGAGTTTTCGTTTGTGTGTTTTTTGACATTGCCTTTTTCCTCCTTTTCAGTCCTTTCTAATAAACATTGTCATAATGATGATGATGATGATGATGATAATCATTTATTACTTATACCCTGCCCATCTGGCTGGGTTTCCCCAGTCAATCTGGGAGGCTCCCAACAGAATATTAAAAGCACAATAGAACATCAAACATTTAAAACTTCCATAAACAGGGCTGCCTTCAGATGTCTTTTAAAGATAGGATAGCTGCTTATTTCCTTGACATCTGAAGGGAGGGCGTTCCACAGTCTTCCAGTTCTGTGCTATCAATATTCTTGCCGCTATCATAGCATACATAAATAGTGTCCTTTTCTCTTTCGGCAGACCTTGTCCTAAAATACCCAACAGGAAGGCTTCTGGCTGCTTAACAAATGTTATTTTAAACATTTTTTAAAATTCATTATATATCATTTCCCAATATACCTTAATACTTTTACAATCCCACCACATATGGTAAAAGGTCCCTTCAACCTCTTTATACCTCCAACACTCCCCCTCTGTTCATTTTTATATATTTTGGCCAATTTCACCAGTGATACATACCATCTATACATCATCTTCATATAATTTTCTTTTAACAATATATAGTCTGTAAACTTCAAATTTACTTTCCAAAGTTTTATCCAATCTTCGAATTGTATATTGTGGCCTATATCTTGATCATAACTAATTTTACTTCCTCAGCTTTCGTTTCCCATTCCAAGAGGATACTGTACATCTTTTTTAGTAATTTTGAGTTCTCCTCTATTGCTTCCTTTTGGAATTTAGAAACCGTGTATAGAAAGCCTTTCTTATTGTCCTCTTTGAAAATATCTTTTAGCTGCCTATGATGCAACCAACTTTGCAAAAGTTTGTTGGTCAAACTTTTTATTTTTTAAGTACTGAGAAATCTATTGCTCTTTCATAAAAGGTTCAGGGTCTTTTCATTACTGTATACTGAGTAATCTTCTCTATTTTTTCTGATGATCATTTTGTTAATATGTCACATGTGTGTGTGTGTGTGTGTGTGTGTGTCCGTATGTATGTGTGTGTGTGTGTATTGTTCTCACAGTGATTTCCATCATAACATATTGTTTACAGAATCACCATGATCACAGTACTGAAATCCAAGAAAAAGCTCCGCTATGTGCTTCCATATTAAATAAACCTAGCTTCAGTTTAATGGGAAAATGGCACCTAGAAAACTGTGGAAAAAGTAATGGGTTTATCTGCCAAAAGGCTCAAGGTAACAAAATATTTTTTTCCTACTTACCCACCCCTAAAAAGGCACTTATATATGTCTACTCCAAATTAAGTCTTACTGAATTTACAGGGGTTACTCCCAGATAAGTAGATAAAGGATTGAAAAACTATTGTGTATGTTGAATGAGTATATGCACATCTGTTGAGCGAGGGTGTGTTTGTGTTTGTGGAGGGGGGCAGGTCCTGAGCACACACCCATTGCTTCACATGTGGCCCTCAGAGGCAAAAAAAAAAAAAGTAACATAAATCATGTAACATTTCTTTTTGTAAGCATGTATGTTCCGTTCCTTTTCTGTGTGAGAAAATTTCCAAGACATATTAGCACTTCAGGAGGTATAATAGTCATAGTATGGGATTTAGCTTACTATTTAACATTATTTTGCTCCAACAGTGTTCCTGGCATTGTGCAGAACACAGAATGCATTTTCCCTCCCATCAGTGCTTACTGCTACAATTAGTAATTGGATTTTAGAAGGATGAGAAGCGGGAAGAGAATGGGCCAGCACCCTCCCCATTCTGCAATGTATAAACTGCTAGTTGGTGCTGCTCTTTCCACACATCTCTCTTGGCTCTGTTGACTCCTGGAGTGGAGCTACTTTTCAGGGGGTGCAGTTTTTGGCATGGGACTGATCTTTATCTCAGTGGCGGAGCTTCATGCTCTGGCACCGGGGGCGGGGGTGGAGAGCAGGCGGGGTCAGGGCTGGCACACATCCCGGGGGCGTGGCACGCTGCCCGTAGGGGCGTGGCACGCATCGGTTAAGAGCGGTAGTCTCGTAATCTGGGGAACCGGGTTCGCGTCTCTGCTCCTCCACATGCAGCTGCTGGGTGACCTTGGGCCAGTCACACTTCTTTGAAGCCTCTCAGCCCCACTCACCTCACAGAGTGTTTGTTGTGGGGGAGGAAGGGAAAGGAGAATGTTAGCCGCTTTGAGACTCCATAAAGGGAGTGAAAGGCAGGATATCAAATCCAAACTCTTCTTCTTCTTCTTCTTCTGGGAGCATGGTGTGCCGCCCATAGGGGCGTGGCGCCCCGTGCAGGAGGTGGGCAGCCGCGATGGCACCCCGCCAGGATCACGCTGCCAGGGGTGGTGTGCGCCCCCCATGCCTCTTCCTCCGCCAGTGCTTTATCTTACAATCAAGAGAGAATGTACAGGGTTTGGTTTTAAACAAATGGCATAGTGGGGTTTTAAAGGTCTGCCAAAAAACAGAACCTCTTCTTTTTCCTTTCTGTGCCTTTTTCCTCCCAGTTCTGTCAATCCCCAGTGAGTTATCTTAAAGAAAATACAAGCAAATGATATTTTAAGATACCATATGAGTCATAAATTGCTCTGAGTTAATTTTAGTAAGCAATTTAAGAAATAGTAGACACAACAGTATTATGAGACAAAAATGGCCTATGATCATCCAGCTGCAATGGCACATTTGTATCTCTGCTCTCTTCTTTGGAAATGAAACATGAAATGTTTTCTCTCTAGTGAATGTTTGGGCATGTTACAGTCCTACTGGCTAAGATTAGTGGTTGAGCTTTTCACTCTTCCCATTTCCCAAGACTGCTTCAAGCTTCATCATATGATTTTATTTTATTTTTTACTAGTAGCAGATGTCACCCTAGACCAAAGGAGAACTCTTGTCCTTACAGTGGTACCTTGGTTTTCGAACATAATCCATTCCAGAAGACTGTTCGAGTTCCAAAACATTTGAAAACCGAAAACTCAATACGGAAGCTGCATGGCATGTTTGACTTGCAAGGCGTGTTCGAAAACCAAAGCATTTGCTTCCAAATTTACGGCGTTCGAAAACCAAAACATTCGTCAACGGAGACATTCGAAAACCGAGGTACCACTGTATTTGGATACTAGTAGTAGCACCCCATAAGCAAGAGTGATTCATAATGTTCCATTCAACTACTGGTAAGTCCTGCTCAGAATCTATTTCCATTGGATAGGATTCAACATGGTGGGGCTTATGCACATGGGAATGCAGTCTACACATGCAGTGGGACCTTACCCCCTTCTCCTTCCTACCACGCTCCCCCCACACCTGTTCTGGGGGTTCCTCCAACCTTCCAGAGCAAATTTAGGGGGCAAAGAGGGAAGAGAGGGGAAATCCCATTGTGTGTACAGACCCCAATCTGTGCATGCAACAACTTAGTTGAAACTGCTTGGAGAATTGTCATATTCACTCTCTTTGTTATGGTAATGTACTTTAAAATTCAGCATAAACTTAAATTCTCAAAGTACTTACAGCTTGAACTGTGATGTGCTAGTATGGGGCTTATGCCTTTTAATTATGCTTACAAGGATCTGTCCTTCCAGTGAGCACTCAGTGCTAGGGTCAGTGAAAAGGCACAACTGGTTCCTTTATGCTACTATTCAGTTCTGGTCCAAGTCTGTGCAGTGATTGGTGCTTTCAAGGTTTTCAAATACTGAGCCAACGAAAAATGTGATTTTATTATTTACTCCTCCATTGGCTGAATTTTAAACAAGTTCTGGTAATAGTATTATGTACCATAATATCCTCTAATATCTATTTTGTTTGGGGTTTTTCCTTGCTGCTTTTAATAGACTAATTTAGTTGTTACTTTCACACATGGCTATATCCTGTTTGAAAATGTAAATTTCTTAATAGCATACATTAAACTGAAAAGGTTTTCTACGGCGTTCCAGGTAACTCTTGATCTTTCATTTTATTCTTGTCACAGATATGTCTAGAAATGTCATACACTCTTCCGTGATGTACCCAGTACCAAATACTTTAGAGTATGCAAACAAGACATATACATTAATCCGTGGGAATATGACTTGGTACATGGCTTTAAAAACCTGCAAGGAAAATGGGGCTGAATTGGTCAGCATTTCAGACCACTATCACCAAGCCTTCCTCACTGTAATTGTAAATCGACTGGGCTTTGCCCATTGGATTGGATTATTCACTTCAGATGTAGGTATTTAAAATATTTGCTCATTTGTTGTGATTTAGCAAGTATGTTCAAATTTACCCTTTCAGTAGCTGAACATGTTAAGTGAGTTTGTAAATAAAACAATGTGTGTCTTTATTACCATTTGCCTCTATAAGTACCTTTTTAAAAAATACTGGGGGGAGAGGCTGCAGTTCAGTGGTAGAACACCTGCATTGCATGAGGATCCAAGGGTCAGTCCTCGGACTGAGAGTCAGTGTGGTGTAGTGGTTAAGAGCGGTAGATTCGTAATCTGGGGAACCGGGTTTGATTCCCCGCTCCTCCACATGCAGCTGCTGGGTGACCTTGGACTAGTCCCACTTCTCTGAAGTCTCTCAGCCCCACTCACCTCACAGAGTGTTTGTTGTCGGAGAGGAAGGGAAAGGAGAATGTTAGCCGCTTTGAGACTCCTTCGGGTAGTGGTAAAGCGGGATATCAAATCCAAACTCTTCTTCTTCTTCCATCCCTGGCATCTCTAGTTGGGACTGGGAGAGACGTCTGTCTGAGAGAGGATGGGCTGCAATTTTGCGAGAAAGAGTTAAAAAATAAAAATCAGTTTGTGAACTGCCAGAGGTAATCAAACATTTCTTTTGTCAGAATGGCCTTAATTTTGAATGGTCAGATGGTACCAAGCCTCTGCATACATTCTGGAGAGATGAGGAATCACAGACCTCTGGAAGCTGTGTCTACATTGATATTGATGGACGCTGGAGGAGCACTGACTGTGAGAGACTTCTGAATGGGGCAGTTTGCCATATTCCACCCCGTAAGCTGGTTCTCTCTCACGTTAAACACTGAAACCGTCTCAGCAAAGAGCCCATTCTGGCCTCTGAGCTTCATCTTAAGGAAGTTAAAATGAGGAAAGGGCCTTTTTAAAAAATGTTCCATGTTGAGATGTATTTCGCCTGTGCTGTAAATAGTCAGACTTTGTAATAACATGTCTGCCTAAGGAAAGAAGACAGCTTTCCCCAAATATGACGAGAAGTGCAACCAGTTTGCTCAGTTGAGCTGGTTCTTTGTGATGGGGATGATTCGGCTGCCTGGGGCTAAGCTGATAAAAAAATAAGAGAGTACAGTGAAGGAGCAGAAAATATTATGTCATGAGCCCACACCATGCTTCATGGTTCTTGGGGGAAGTTTCTTAAAAAAAAGCAAAGGATTACTTAAAAACAGAGTGTTGCCCCATTTCCTTCAAAGTTTTTGGTAATGTACATTCCCCCAGGCACAAGGTACACAAGTACTCTTCTGCAGACATAGGACTGGTGCTAATGTAATATATTTATCTCAATAGGCAAATGCAGAATTTGTTAGATCTCTGGAGAGCAAATTCTGCCTTTCTGTTGTGGCTAAACTATTCCTTCTGTCACAGAGGAGAAGCCAGCTGAATCTAAGGGACTGTGTGATGAAAAACCTGTCCCTTGGATAAAATTTGAAAGGAGCTGCTACAGCTTTTCCACAGTTTTAGAGAACTCAGACTTTGATGAAGCATTTGAATTCTGCAAAAAGCAAGGTAATCTGTTGGTGGAAAAATTGGCAGAGGATTTATGGCCTTGCATCGCCTAATCGTCAGTGTTCTTTTCAAAGTTTCAGAGAAGTTATTTCAAAGACTATTGATCTGTTTTGATGTTGTTCAGCATAGCCGATGCAGTCCAGAAAAAGCTAGATAAATCTCTGGTACTGCCAAAGCAGTGAGTCCATGGCCACTTCACACATTACTGTATGTTATTAATTCATTGTACTCTAAATATTTGAAAAATAAAAATTAACTAGGCAATTTACATGCAACACCACATTGGGCACCATACCAGCAAATTTATGGGGTTTTGCAGTGTCTCAGCACTCTTTTTTGAGGTGGGAGGGAGCCACCCACAGCATCATGTTTGAGTTGAATGCATCCAAAATTCTGCACCCCACCCCCTGCTTGTTACTGCAGATTTCCCCTTACTGGGGGGGAAATCTGGTTAGTATTGTTATGACTAGTATAGACACAAAAACTCCAAAAGCAGAACTATTCCATTTCTGGAGGTGATTTGTTTCTGAGATTTGGGGGGATAGTCTACTGCTATACCTCCCCAGTTCCAGTTTGGCCTAGCTGGGCACACCCGAACCATTGTATTTATGGAAACAGCTATGGAAAGGTTATTGGTGCTGCTTTGGAATGAGGAAGTATGTAATCTTGCTGTGCATGTAATTTTGTTTTTCTTCGTA
This sequence comes from Podarcis tiliguerta, assembly GCF_965153285.1. Classification (NCBI taxonomy): domain Eukaryota; kingdom Metazoa; phylum Chordata; class Lepidosauria; order Squamata; family Lacertidae; genus Podarcis; species Podarcis tiliguerta. The sequence goes on from NC_139534.1 coordinate 31,468,493, forward strand.
CCAGAGTACATCATCAGAAGGTCTAGCCTGGAATTTTTTTGCTAGGCTTTTTTGTTGGTGCGCAGGTCTCAAAGCTACTAAGGAGGGGGAAATTCCTGACAATTTCACATGCCTGCAAGAGAAAATTGCAATGAAACAGACCCGTGCAACTTTCTCTTTGGATTATTGTGCAGCATAGCTCATCTCTACTCTGTAAATATATATCTTGAATTAATATGACATTGTTTCTTGATCTAAGGATGCACCCATGATATTGAGTAATGATTCCGAGTATCATGGAAGGTAGCTGAGGATTTATTGGGGGGGGGGGTCTTTATGTACTGCCGTTCATATTTGAGTATTAATGCCCTTTCATTCAGTGACTTATCATGCCGGACTGACATTAAGATAGGCAAACCTCCATAAGGTGAGCATCACACAGGGAGTCTGTCCTCAGTGGATGAAGGGCTGCTTACTAGTAACCTCCCATTGTACTTAACTTGGTGGGGACAATCAGAGAAGGTCTCTGGTAAAGACCTTAGGTTCCAAGGAGGCACATGTGAGGGCAAGCATTCCTTTAGGCACTCTGGTCTTAACTTTAAAAGTAAAAACTAGCACTTCAAAGAACTGAGCCTGGAAACAAACTAGAAACTATTGCAACTGGCAATGTACTGGCATGGTCTGCTCATTGTATTTGATAGCAATGCGTAGAGTTCAGATAGCGTTGTGAGAGAGTGTTGGTTTTTAAGCAAATCATGCGTAAATCTGAATCTCTCTCTTTCTCTCTGCTTTCATCCTCAGGTTCTAATCTTCTAACTATTGAAGATGAACATGAAAATGCTTTTCTTCTGGAAGAATTGCATTCTTCTGGGCCTTCAGTTGAAACAATTTGGCTGAATATCCAGTTTGTTACTGAGAGTAAGTAAAGGGAATTGATCAGATACACCCATCTGTTTCTGTATAGCTGCCTTTACAGGGCAAGTTGCTTGGCTCATTAGTTAACATACACGCTGTAGTCGGTAAGACACTCTGCCAAATTCTGGCTACATAATCACTTTGTTTCTGTTGCAGTTCCTCTTATGTAATGGGCTAATTCCTCAGTCTGAATACCTACTAATAAGTATGTCTCTGTGTTTGAAATACGGATGGTCTGGCAGTCAAACTGGTTGTTGTTTCCTCCAGGGGTTTTCCCCACACACACCCTGCCACACCTCTTGATCAATGCTGTTCCTTCCATCTTGGGCTTTTTCTTGCCATATCTGAAGGAGCATCTTCACCCACATTGTTCAGCCCAGGCACTGATGTCTAGCCCCAAGGGCCTTCTCGGCAGTAGCGCTCTCCCTGTGGAACGCCCTCCCATCAGATGTCAAGGAGATGTCTTTTAGAAGACATCAGAAGGTAGCTCTGTATCGGGAGGTCTTTGATGTTTTATTATGTTTTTATATGTGTTGGAAGCCGCCCAGAGTTATTATTATTACATCTTATTCAGAAGTGACTAGGAAGCACATCCTGCTATAAGCTATTCTGATCAACCCTGATCATTTGGACTTAGAGGAAACACCTCATTTTGTTTATTATTTCAAGTACAGTTGTGAACTTTTTTCGGTTTTACTGTTTGATCGTTTGTAAATTGCTTTGAGGTTTTTTGTTTTTTTACAATCAAGTGATGTATGAAGTTAATGAAATAAACAAATAACTTTATTTTCTTTGGGGTTGTAAGCCACTCCATCCCAAAGGCTGTGAGCAGCAAACACTTAAAAACCAATATTTTTTTTTAAAAAAAGAAATAAACAACATATTGCATTTTTTAAAATGAGGGTAGATCCCCAAAGAAATTGAATTTTCATAAATATTCCATGAACACCTCCAAAATAGCTTAACTTCTATGGCAAGGAGGACACCTTCTTATTCTTGCTTGGAGGCGGCTAAAGGTAGATGGAACTTACCCTCACCCCTGCAGAGCCCAAAAAACTGCTTAGTTTTTATACAGGAAGCAACAGAAATATGGTATTCTGCTCATAGATACTCTTAGAAAACCCCCAAAAAAAATCAGTTCTGATGTACGCAAATATTTGGGAAGGAAGGTGACAACTAGAATTGCATTCTGCTCTGCACAGCTGTATAATGATTTCCACATTTTTTTGCCCATAGACAATACAATAATGTGGTTTACTGGTTCCCCCATTCAATATTCAAACTGGGGCATCCAAGAACCTGATCTAGGTCAGCTGACAGGAAAAGTTTGTGTTGCCTTAAGGACCACAGATGGAGTCTGGCAATTATCAACCTGCCAAGATAAAAAAGGATTTGTATGCAAAAGAAGCACAGGTATGAATCCACATTGAAAACAACATATGCGGGTCCCCAGTCTTGGGCCTGGGGAATGCACCTGAAATCTGCAAAGCTGTCAAGGCCCATTTTGGCTCAGACCATTCCCCACCCCCCACCCCTGCAAGCCAAGCCAACTGTACACACATACAAAAAAATCAAACAAATCAAGTAACACATCTATCTAAACCAGGGGTAGTCAACCTTTTTATACCTACCACCCACTAATGCATCTTACTTGGTAAAATTTCCTTACCGCCCACCAGTGCTTGATGGAAAGAGGATTCAGCTTGTGCCGTAGAACCCCCTACCGCCCACCCAGAATCCTGAAACGCTCACTAGTGGGCAGTAGGGGCCAGGTTCTGATCTAAACAAAAATTTCAAAATACAAAATTGAGAGAGCTGGAGACGGGGTTGCCAAAGGAGATGTTTGAGGGCACTGTCGTTTCCTCTTCGAATTCTAGCCTTCCAGCTTACGCTTAATCAGATTATTGGCGCCAGTAAAAATCCCACCTCCTGTCAGCAGGGCTCTATGGAGTGGCAGAGCCGCTGCCACATCAGCAGCCCGGCTTCCCACAGCATCAGTTTTGTTGCACCTATCACATACCTTGAGTGGGGGGGTTTTCTGTCACTTGGTTGGATACTGAAAATTGATTCCTGTTAGTGAGCAAGAAACGTACTACTTCATCACTTTCCTGTGGGATTCCCTTTCATTACTTCCACTGAATCAGTTGTGATTACTTCTAAGTAAATATTGGGACTGCATTGCTAGTTGGTTAAACCCTATATGTACAGGTGAATAAAAATCAAAAGCATTTTTGTTGCTAGAAGAATGAATGGTTAATTGTTGATAAAATGTTCTTTAGCTGGACCATTTTTAGTTAAGGTATTGATGTTATTGCCTGGCCAGATTTGTTCCTTGGTTCTCAAATTCTTTTTTCATGTAGATGAATTTATTAAATGTGAGACTTGACTTGATGACTACAGACTAATATCTTCTGTGTATAACTATTTAAGCAGTTAATTGTGCAAGCCCACTCTTTTACACTGTTCAATTCTGGGTTATTATTTTTCAGCTTATCATGAAATTTCAGTACAGCCCGTTAAAGGTATGTTTTGTAATAACTTTGCTATATCTGAGTCAGAGAAATTGAAGCTAAAACAAAACGTAGTGTTATTTCACTTGATGTTTTCTCCTCTCCTCCTTCACCTTTCCCAGTACCGTACCGTAGAATTGTGGTCTTGGTGGTATTATTGACATTTGTGATAGCTGCCAGTGCTATATTTGCATGTTGGTGGTGCTTGAACAAACCCACCCATCTCTGTAGAAGGATGCTGCAGCTGAGAAGTGCTTGTCCAGAAGAAGCGAACTCTGACACTCCAGCCATTGAAGAAAGCATCCTCATTTGCAATCTTGAGAAAAATGATGAAATTCAATGATACAGCAGTAAGGACCAAGAACACATTCATTTAATACAAAATATTATATATTCAGCCTGTACAATTAAAATCAATTTCGTGTTCTTAACACAATGTAAGATCAGATCATTGTGTGCCTATACCCTTTTGTAATCAGCTTTTGACTGATCAAGAATGGAAGAGACCTGCTACAGCCTACACCATGTTATATGTTCATTGCTATATATGGGCTGAAAACTCTGGAAGTAGTGCACAGACTTGAAGCAGATACGATGCTATTGATATTTATCGTCCAGTAAACCCACTGGAAGAGTCGAGATCAAGCACAAGGTTCTCCAGCGCAAGACTCTTTAGTAAGCAGCCATTGAGTGACGTCTAAAGATGATATCTTGAAGAACATGACCTTCTGTGATGCTGCTGGAATCAAAATCCTTAGAAGAATTCAAAATACCAGCACCCCATGTCTTATTATTCTCCTCTTCCATGGACTAGAATTCTCTTATTTCACTGTGTGAAAGGGTCTGTGAAAGGTGCATCATAACAACTCTCCACTGTTGTGGTTTGGAGTGGGCTGAGTTTGTTTCTCCTCAGTGCTCATCAGCTATGGTTTCTACATACCCTTCATGTGCCTTCTTTCATAAAGCTTCTAATAATAATGTGTGTGAAAACATGTCTGAGCTAAAGAAACTAATACAAAAGCAAGTTATCTTTTTGGTTTTAGGCACGAGAGGCACTTTCTTCCAAGGAAGGAAAGAGGAGGAGGTTAGCCCATTGTCCCTTCAACAGAAATTGTAATAACTGATTAGTTCTGAAACTGCAAAGCGACTACTGTAACAAGAGAGTTGTGTTGCTAAAGCTTGTCCTCATTCCCACCCCAAAAAATAACACCCCTGGGGTTAAAGGGCTCCATTCTTATTTGCTCTCCTCAGAGAACTATGCATTCCCAAGTTAAGGAAGATGTGTCACAGACAAAGCCTTCCAAGTCAGAATAATAATTGTTCTAGCCAGATGGGAAATGAGAACACTTAAGCAGCATGTCGCATGAAATTAATGTCCTGTGCTTTAGTGGTAAAGTACTAATGGAGTGGGTCCTCCAGGCAGAAAAGTTTGCATCAAGAGGGAAGAGGGGGGAAAGGAAAAGAAAAAAACCACTGCAGACCAAGCTGTTCTTCTGGTCAACTTAAGTGTGGCTATTTCATCAGATAAGAAGTATGGTAAATATTGGATAAGCTGCTTCTAAAGCATGTTGCTTGACTACCACTTCCTTTGTGGAGAGACTGACTAATTTGTTTGGCAGGAGAAGGAATCATTTCAAGACTACATTGATTACACATAAGTCAGTTTCACAAATGCAAAAATCTCAGGACACAGTGACATCAAATAGGACCCACAGATATTTGTCATTCAGTGTTTTCACAAGGAAGCAGATGTTATTGTTATAAAGCGTGTGTTCACAGCTGGATTACTTCATTTAAAAAGTATTAATTAAAGTTCACAAGAGTGCATGCCCAGATCTTCAATCTCTGTTCACACAGTCTTCCATGTGTTTTGGACTATAAATTCAGATGTTTGGGACTACAAACCCTGGCTAGGGCTGATGGGAGTTGAAGTCTAAAATATCTGTAGAGCACCAGGTTGGCAAAGACTTCTTTAGCATCTACTAAGTGAACTTTCGGGGCTCTTTGGAGGAAGAAAGTGAGTAAGACGGGGCTCATGATAGACATATATAACTTTGAGTGGTATGGGAAAAGTGGATAAGCCTTTTTCATAATACTAGAACTTGGGACCATCTAATGAAGCTGAAGAAGTCTTCATGCGGAGGCGGCAGAGCTAAAACTGGTTGATGTGCTTTTGTCTTGCTCCTTATACAGAGATTCACATGAAGAGTTAATCATTCCATTATTATTGTCTCAGTCAGAGTGTCCAGCTGATTATTATGTGACTTTTCTCACTGGAAATCAAAACAAGCCCGACAGCAAAAACTGCAAAATTCTTTAGAAACCCCAACTAAAATAAGGGCCACAACAATGCATTGAGTTTTAAATTGTATAGGTCTTAAATTTTAATTGAGGTTGGTGATTTCACCTGCTTAGTTGTTTATACATGCTTGTATTGTACTCAAATCGCAAAGGCCATTGGAAGTTCAAGGGCAGAGAAGATAACTATGAGTTATGTGAAGAAGTACTTTAACTCTCTCCAAGATGTACTGATGGCTATCCATGTAGATGGCTTCAAAAGCAGATTAGACAAATTCATGGAGGATGCTGCCTCCACTGCTGGAGGCAGTATGCCTCTGTATAATAAGTATTAATTATGTCACTCATGGGTATAAACCACAGAGCCTAGGCCTTGCCGATCGGAAGGTCGGCAGTTCGAATCCCCGCAACGGGGTGAGCTCCCGTTGCTCAGCAGTCCCTGCTCCTGCCAACCAGCAGTTCGAAAGCCTGTCAAAGTGCAAGTAGATAAATAGGTACCGCTTTGGTGGTAAGGTAAAAGGCGTTTCCCTGCGCTGCTCTGGTTCGCCAGAAGCAGCTTAGTCATGACCCAGAAGCTGTATGCCGGCTCCCTCGGCCAATAAAACGAGATGAACACCGCAACCCCAGAGTCAGTCACGACTGGACCTAATGGTCAGGGGTCCCTTTACCTTTACCTTTTATGTCACACATTCAAATTATGGGCTTCTGGCTACTGTAAGAACAGGATGCTGGACTAGATGGGACTTTAGCCTGATCTAGCAGAGTTCTTTAATGCTTTTTGTCTACATGCAAAACTGAGGGTTTTAGAAAGCATTGTAAAGCTAAGCATTTCCTCTTGAACGATAACAAATATTCTCTTCACCTTGCTCTTTCCCAAATTGCACAGTAGCATCTTCTCTTTTTACTAAGATGCCTGCCGAAATCATTTTTTATGTTAGACTTGTACCAATGATTTACTTGTATGCAAGTTGTTTAATTTGAAAAATAAAGACTGCTACACTATATACTACACTTTACAAGATTTCATCATCTCTCTTTCAGGCTTCTTTGATTGTTTTATTTATTATATGTTTTGACAGTTTGAGGCACTTTACGCTGCAGCGTATAAGGAGTTATGTGTTACGCCTTTTCAGCCCATGTTATCTCCTTTTTGCATTGACTTTTGGTGGGCAGGTTTGGAGTATTTTCCACCCCAAAGTGGCAGGGCAAACTGCTTGGATTATATTCAGGCCTTCAGTGTACTGACTTGTTGATATTTTGCTCACATGTTGTGTTGCAAAAAGTGCAGTTACTCGCACTGTGTGCAACTGGGTGGTTGAACAGAGGCAGAAGACTTATTAGGGAATGGAACCTTCAAAACTCCATGTACTTTTATTAAAAGTGGAGTCTCAGGCTTTCAGCAAAGCTTAATTTCTATTAAAGACAAAATAGAAATGTAAATATTTTATTGAGTAATGACAACAGACTATATCGGAAGCTACTTATGGCTGGTCCAAATAGGTGCTTAACAGTTGGCCAAAAATGAAGTAGTTGTCTACTTATTGTTTGCAGACCAAATAGGCTAAAAAATAAACCACTCTCCTGAAGCCCTTGATTTTTATAATATAGCACAGGGGCAGTGTACTATTGCCCCCTGAAAATTTACCAATTAATGAGGGCCCTCTCTGCTGCCTCATACAGGACCCATGATTTTCATAATATAGCACTGGTTATGATGATGATGATGATGATGAAAGGCTAAGTGTAATTTTATTTTTCTTCATATTTAGTCCAGAAGACTATGGTTATTTAAATTCTAGTTAAGGGATGCGTTGATTTGTAGAACAGAAGTTTAAGTGCCCAGCAGTTGTCAATTGGTACACACACAACCAGTGCCCCAAGGCAAACGTCAACACGTTTTCTTCCTTTGATTTTACTAGCTGGGAACCTGATCATTCTTCATAGGTTAAAGTTGGGAGATTCTAACAGAACTGAGATTCAGAAAACTAGGATGTTATGGTACGTCACTGAGCTTCAGATGCAATGAGAGTCCCCCACAAATGCTGACTTCGTGAACTAAAGAAAAGATGCATTCTGTAATCAGCGTCGCTTCACATATAGATTTCAATGATGTTTTTTCTGCTCTTCATTTTGAATGGCTTGATGCTGTCATGCTTGACTGAGCATCAAACACACTACCAAGCTGAAGCCTCCACAACTAACACTGACATGTGATGGAACATGAATTTCTTAAACACTTAGGTTAGAAATGCCTGCCTATTTCCACAGTCACATCACAGGTTTGTTCAATAGTCATAATTAGTCATAATTTCCATAGCACTTTTCATACACAAAAGGCATTGCATCCCATCCTTGTGCAGCGTTGATGGCAAAGCTTCAGGTCTTCATAATCGTGGTTGAGTTAAACATGCAACTGAGTATATAGAAACAAATGTTCATAGGAAAAACTGCATACAAAAAGAACAATTAAAGATTAATAATAATAATATTTATTTGTTCCCCAGCCACTCTGGGTGGCTTCCAACAAAGATTTAAAATATATTAAAATATCACACATTAAAAATTTCCCTTAGATGTCTTCTAAATGTCAGGTAGTTGTTTATCTCTTTGACATCTGATGGGAGGGTGTTCCACAGGGTGGGCGCCACTACCAAGAAGGCCCTCTGCCTGGTTCCCTGTAGCTTTGCTTCTCACAGTGAGGGAACCGCCAGAAGGCCCTCGGTGCTGGACCTCAGCATCCGGGCAGAACGATGGGGGTGGAGGCGTTCCTTCAGGTATACTGGGCCGAGGCTGTTTAGGGCTTTAAAGGTCAACACCAACACTTTGAATTGTGCTCAGAAATGTGCTGGGAGCCAATGTAGGTCTTTCAAGATCGGTGTTATGTGGTCTCGGCGGCCGCCCCCAGTCACCAGTCTAGCTACCGCATTCTGGATCAGTTGTAGTTTCCAGGTCACCTTCAAAGGTAGCTCCACGTTGAGCACATTGCAGTAGTCCAAGTGGGAGATAACTAGAGCATGCACCACTCTGGCGAGACAGTCTACAGGCAGGTAGGATCTCAGCCTGCATACCAGATCGAGCTGGTAGACAGCTGCCCTGGATACAGAATTGACCTGTGCCTCCATGGACAGCTGTGAGTCCAAAATGACTCCCAGGCTGCACACCTCGTCCTTCAGGGGCACAACTACCCATTCAGGACCAGGGAGTCCTCCACACCAGCCCACCCCCTGTCCCCCAAGAACAGTACTTCTGTCTTGTCAGGATTCAACCTCAATCCATTAGCTGCCATCCATCCTCCAACTGCCTCCAGGCACTCGCACAGGACCTTCACTGCCTTCACTGGTTCTGATTTAAAAGAGGTAGAGCTGGGTATCATCTGCATATTGATGGACACCCATCCAAACCCCCTGATGATCTCTCCCAGCAGCTTCATATAGATGTTAAAAAGCATGGGGGAGAGGACGGAACCCTGAGGCACCCCACAAGTGAGGGCCCAGGGGTCTGAACACTCATCCCCCCCACCACCACTTTCTGGACACGGCCCAGGAGGAAGGAGCGAAACCACTGTATAACAGTGCCCCCAGCTCCCAGCCCCTCTAGACGGTCCAGAAGGATGTTATGGTCGATGGTGTCAAAGGCCTCTGAGAGATCATCAACCAGCATGACCAAGGCAGATAAATGAAATGTTAAGATGCCATTGCCAGAAACCTCAAATGGGAGAATGTGAGTACTTGGTACTAAAAGTATAGATATGAATATATATATATTTACACTGGGGGCAGGGGTTCCTTCCCCTGCTTGCTCCACTCGGCAACAGTGGTGGATTTAGGACAGTGTGACTATTTCTGTCACACTGGGCATAACATAAAAACCAGTAAAACACATAAACCAGGCACCTTTAATAGGCCAGATCTTTTGCATTTTGGAAGATGGCATGGAAATTAATTGAAAAGTATGGGTTGGAATGAATGATTAAGAAGAACATGTATGCTCAATAAAGACCGGATATAATCTAACATCACTGTAAACTTCGTGCAAGCAAATCAGGATTATACAGTTAGCTTCTATTAATTCTTATCAAAAGGTTTTCTGTGTGTTTGTGCAAAGGTCCTGACCATTCCCATAAAAACTCTTCACTGCAGCAGCAACAAAATGCATGCCCAAGGGCAAATAGCAAAGCCTGGTTGTAGCGTTGCAAGGGTGCCTCTTCTCAAGAGCTCCCTGCAGATGAAATCATTCCTTTAAAGCCTTTGTTTCAGAAAGCCTTGATGAAATTCAAGAGGGTGAGGACATTTAGTCTCTAAAGATGCAGGCTCTGATTTGTTTAGCTCTGTGTGTCTGTGAGTCTATGGGGTGGGTGTGGGTGGGTGGGTGTGAGAGAGAGAATGTAATTGTGAAACAGGTATAATAATGAGCTACAATAAATGGTTCAGTTCTTTTCAGCACTGTCTGCCTCGTTTAAAACAAAGGGAATAGGAAAAACATAGTCCTGTCCTTCAGCTGTGAAGTTTTATTGCTTTACTTTGGGGGAAATAAAATTTTGAATTGCCCTTTCAAAACTTCACATATCACTTATGTTCAAAATTATATGCAAATTACAGATAATCTGGAAAGCCTAATTTTCTTGATATGTTTTCCAGGGATTAAAATGAATGTTAAAACAAAAAAAAAAAGAGAGGTGACTATGTATCTTGTTGTATTGGTGGACATGTATTTTCTTATCTGTAGGTTTTATGGGCGGGGTATGAATAAATAAATATATTATTATTATTATTATTATTATTAAACAAAAATAAAATTCCATGGAAAATCAAGAATGCATTTTAAATTAAATTACTATTGGAATTTGCTTATTTATTTATTTATTTATTTATTTATTTATTTATTTTCAACCAACTGAGTAACCAGCTGCAAAAGATACCTGTTCATGCGAACCACATAGCAGCAGTAATTTAAATAAGCACAGTGTTTTAAGCAAATGAATAAATTTGAGATTGGTTATTGTGTTCTGTAATTTAACGGTCTCTAGGAAATCACATAATTTATTTGTTGCACAGTATCCGAATAGGAGTTGATTGCTTGTAAAATGAATAATGGCATTTTGCCCAGTTTGTTTTTATGAATTTAGTAGATGCTAGATTAAATTCCATATCTTATTTTATTTTTGCTTACGTCCAATAGCTCAAATAAATAAAAGTGAACTGAATGGCATAAGAAAAAAAAAAGTCTCCCTCTGTGTGTGCATATATCTTAGTAAGGTTAAGACTTGCTGGAAAAATGTTGCAGAAACTCCCCACGATCACTCCCAAAGAGAGAGTGTCTCCTTTATTCCTGAGTTCCTTGCACGTTCATGCTTGATATTTTGAATGTCATCTCATTTTCATCCTTTCATTTCTTCAGGCATAAGTTCTCCCTCCTTACCCCTGTTGTGCTCCTCTGTAGCGTCTGACAACAGCAATTAGGGATGATGGACTGGAGCAATTACATCTAAGTCATCTCAGTAATACAAAAATGGTTCTTTTTCCTTCTTTGATTTGATGAGACATACTGTAAACCATACCAATACTACAGTGAGCTTTAATAATACTGTTGACACTGATGAACTGAGGTTAAATGAGGCCAAGCAGAACACAGAGGTAAAAGACAAGGCGTAATGTGAGCCAGGGCTCACCCAAGCAACCTAATTTTTGGTGCCAAGCATCAACTTTAGAGCTTGAAAAGTAATAACAAAAAGAGGTACACTGAGCATGTAAAGGGGGCCCACTCCCCCCACTGCGTAACTACAACCAGGTTTTGCGTAGATTGGATTATGCAGCAGGGCTCCCATTTAAGAAAAAATGACCAGCTTCAGCACCAGTACTCCCACGTTTGCTAATTAAGCCCTAATGATAGGATTTTGCAATAGTATACTGTATATAGGGAAATCGAACCTGTTTAGGATGGTATGCTTTACTCCAAAGTGTATTTAAGAAGCCACAGTCAAACCAAAAGATCTAGTATGTTGCAGCCAGCTGTGTATTCCAAGAATCCACAGGAAAAGTTCTAGGGGGCTGCAGGAGGTAAGTAACAGAAAGTCCTGTTGCATCTGCTGGAATGATGTTGCGTATTGCTCTATATATCACATATATGAGCTGCTAATTACATTCAGTTTGATTGTTTGCCCTGCTGTTCAACAATAGTTGTTCATTACAGCTCTGTTTTCCTAGGAAATGGTCATCTAGTTCCTTGCAGAGATATTTAATATTATCCCCTGCATGCTGTAAACAAGCCTTCTGCTCCACAGTCCCTCCTAATTCAATTTTACAGCACTGCAACTAGCTGTTTCCAGGGCTTTATCTTATTATGAGCTCCACACAGAGGAGAATGTTTGTCCTATTAGATACAAAGATATAATGACTGGGTTCTTCTTTTCCGTCTCGCTATCAACCCCTAATTATGAGACATAAAAGGGTCATTTTATCCAAAATATTATTACCCAACATATTCTAAAGTCCTGGCACATTTAGATTTGCCTCTTAAGGTGCATGGCTTCCAGTTAGGGCTTCAACCTGTTACAGAAATCATGATTGATTTAATTGTTTTGATCGATAAAACAATTAAATGATTAATCAATCCATTTAATAAATTAACCGACTAATACTATACAAATATGAACATGAAAAAATCAATAGCTTTAAATACATGTCTATTCAGAAGTCCCACGGAGTTCAATAAGGTTTACTCTCGGGTAAGTGGGTAAAGAAACTTAAAATGACAATACAATGTCCATTTACCTGGGAGTAAGCTCCACTGTTCAATGCGATTTAGGCTTTGTACACACCCCTTTTGGCTTTGCACCCAGTGCGCTCCATCCATGGTTTTGGGAAGCAGTAGTGTGTACACATAGCAGCTGCATACACAGTCCTGTTTACTGTACATCTATTGTATTCCCACCACTGTTTTGGATGGCAATTGTACACATGGCATTAGCCACAATCCATATACAGACTGTATCTACCCTGTAATTTCTTATGAAATACTGTGTTTTGATGCACTTCCCCCCAAAACCAGCTTTGATACAAATTGAACGGCCTAGCTGTATTTTAAGCTGGTAAATGTTATATAGCCTTACTTTTGAGTGGACATGTAAAATATTGCGCTTTTTTGTTTTTTGATGATTAATGAATGTGCTACATCTTGGAAGAGCAAAGCCCTTCTCTGTACAAGAGTCTTTTTTTCCAAAATGACACCTGTCACCTGGCATTTATCTAAGCATATACTTATATTATCCCCCTCTCAAAAAAAGTACACACCCACACACATATGCAAGTTACCCAAATAATCAGGAGGATCTTTATAAGTTGCTCAAAAGGTTAATCTTTGATCAAACAAGTTACTCAGTTGCAGCCATACTATTTTAATGCAATCCTATGCATGTTTACTCAGAAGGTCCCACTGTGGTGTGCTCAAGGAGGCGTACCCCCAGGTAATGCCTTTACTCTCCAAACTGAGTGAATGTGCCATAAAATGGCAAATGAAACTCAGTGTAAGCAAGTGTAAAATGATTCATGGGATATAAACTGGTGGTGACTGATCAGGAACAAGACCTTGGGGTTGTAGTGGATAGCTCACTGAATATATTGACCCAGTGTGGACTCAGTTTGTGGCAGCTTTGGAAAAGGCCAATCCCATGCTAGGGGTCATTAAAACAGTAAAAAGACCAGAATGCTGTCACCACATTCTGAACTATTGGTAGGTCAGCCATAATAGCCCACTTTGGCATTACCACTGAGGGTGTGTGAGGAATTTCAGTTTCCGGAAGATGTATTACGAATGTGAGGATGAACTATTGGTTGGGTTTCTCCCATGTGGCCTGTGGCTTCTGACTATCCAAACAACAAGGGGCAACCCTTATGCTTCACTCTTGACCATGCTACCTGGCTATGCATGGGAAGAATCTGATGTAGAGGAATAATCAAAGAAGGAATTCTCCCTCTGTAGTGGTACTTTCATAGGAAACCCATACCTTGGCCTGAAAATTAGACAAAAACTGTACTAGGTTTCCTCCCTGCTGTTAGGTTTTTAAGTTTAGTATCTGCTGAATACTGAACTTGCCCTTGAAATAGGGAATCGGGTGGCAAGCTTGAACTGTGCATGCTGCAATTCTGTAATTAATTTTGGAAATTATCCTAGTTAGGTTCCACTTCCTTGGAAGCAAGCCCCACTGAATTCAGCAGTACTTATCTCTGATTATACAGTAGTACCTCAGGTTAAGTACTTAATTCGTTCCGGAGGTCCGTACTTAACCTGAAACTGTTCTTAATCTGAAGCACCACTTTAGCTAATGGGGCCTCCTGCTGCCGCCGTGCCGCCAGAGCACGATTTCTGTTCTCATCCTGAAGCAAAGTTCTTAACCTGAAGCACTATTTCTGGGTTAGCGGAGTCTGTAACCTGAAGCGTAGGTAACCGGAGGTACCACTGTACAGTTAAGATTGATCCATTAAACCAGAATACAAAAGTGACCCCACAGAATAAAGGAATGGATTGGGGGGATTCTCCTCCCTATAACTATTTAAAATGGGGCTGTAACTGCCATTATAAAGAAACAGATCTGTTACTGCAACTCTCTGCTGGAGGATAGCCTAGGAGCCTCAACCTTGCAAAAACACACACAGTGCTTTTTTTCTTAAAAAATGTTTAGGGGTACTCTCATTTTGACTCAAGAAAATCACCATTTTATAGTTAAAATCAGGGAAAATAAATGCAGTAAATGGACAAAAGTACTGTACATAGATTCACAAAATGTTTAGGATGCATACCCCTGCGTCCCTCCAGAAAAAAGCACCGTTTATATACAGTATATACCACCCTCCCCAAGCACCCCAGCAACTATATTCTGCCAGCCCTATTGCCTCGCTGCTAAACCGTTAAAACTCCGACGGACTGGGGTTCATCTCTCTTGCAGAGCAATACTCTCTTCTGCTGCAGCTAGTTTACTTTCGGTATCTTAACTTCTCATCGCGGGACCTCGCCTTATCTACAGCCGTAGGCCCCTTTAAGGCGAAGGCGTGGGTGTGAGAGAGAGATACAAGGGCTTATATAGCAACTCCTCGCCATCCGCGCGCACTGCTCGGTCTATCTTCTCCTGGCAACAACTTGCGCCTTAACACCAGGGCAAGGCGAAAAAAAACCCTGATTGGCCTGGACGTCCGCCAATAGCTTGCGCCCGTTGTCATTGGCGCTGCGGCGGCGACGGGGACCGAGCGCCCGGGAAGCGCCCAGAGGAGGAGGAGAAGGAGAGGGGCAGCATTTCTCCGGGAAAGCGGCGGTCGCGCCCGCCCGTCTCCGCACTTGCCGCTGCAACTCTGCCGTCCGCTGCGGGGAGGATGAGGAGGGGGGCGCGCCGGCATTTCCTGCCCACCACCTGCCGGGAAGCTGGGCTGCAGCTGTTGCTGCCGCCCCTGCTGCTCGCCACCTTGCTGTGCTGCGGCGCGCGCTGCTCCCCAGGTAAAGAACCGCAGCCTGGCGGGTAACTTGGCCGCGCACTTTTGCGCCCGGTCTGGGGACCGAGGGAACCTGGTGCCGGCCAACGTTGGCGCAACCCCGCAAGGCGGGAAAAAATAAAAATCCCCGCGCAAAGTTCTCGAGGGTTGTTGGGGAAGCCCCTCCTTGTGGCGCGGTGCAAGTTTCTTAGAGGGGTGGGGTTTTTTTTGGAAGAGACGCACCTTGGCGCAGTTAGATTCCATAGACTTAACAGATACTTTTTGCTCAAGGGGGGCGGGCGGCCCTTTAGCTGCTAATGTGCGCGCGCGTGTTATTTCGGTTACTTCAAAATGGGGGGGGGGGCAGCTCTGCACCGCATTGGGACGCCCCCTTCCGCTGAGCAGGGGCCCCAGACGTCAGCCCTGACAGCACCGCCGAAGCGAAGCCTTGCGAAACTGAAAGTGTGCCTCGCTTGTTCCCCATTTTCTGAAGTAACCGAAATGCCCCGAGTGGGTTTTCCCCCCGTGGTGGGTGGGTGGGTTTCCCCTGCTGAACTACCCGGGGTGGGGGTGGGGTGGGAAAGCACATTTGCCTTCCCAGATGCGTAGGACGGATGTCTTCTTTTCGCCTGCGTTGGACAGAAAGAGCTACGTTTGAAAGGAACCGTGACTAGACAGAAATCCGTGTTTTATTTTTAGCTGGGCAACCTGCACATTTCGTCCAAGGGCTCCGGCCTGGAACCCCGGGAAGTACGGATATAAAACGCGAGCGCGTTTGCAGAGCACCTTTATCCTGTCAACTCAGCAGCGTAGCTTCTCGAGATCCGAGCCAGTAGGAGTTCGAGCCTTACTTTCTACCAATAGGGTGGAGGCGATTTCCTCTAGCAGCTACTGCAGTAGAAGGTGCTTTAATCCGGCAAGCCGGAGTGGGCGGGGCAAGAAAGACTTTCGTTTTTCCTCTTCTGATGTCCTGATTGCCAAGTGCATTTTTCACCTCCGTTTTTCAACGGCTTTCCCACACACCCTTTTTGCTCTTTCTCCAGGAGTTGTTTATATGCTCCGGGGAGCCTCTGTAATAGAATCCTTCCGCAGCATGACTCAGGGGCTCAAAGGTTGGCCCGACTCCAATTGCCACCCAGTTCACAGTAAAGAAAGGACAGTTCGTGGGTGGGTGAAGGGGAATTCCACAAACCGGTTGGAACTACCTTGAGGAGCTCAGTAGCTACAGTCTGGAGGAAGGTTGATTGTTCTTTCCCCCCCCCAGGCAACAGAGCAAATTCTCCTAAGGGAGATGAGGCACTTCCTCCACCTCTGGCAATGTCTGCTTGAAAAGAAGGTTGCGAAAGTTTAGCGGTTACAATTTTTCATTTCACTGCATTTCCATGGTGCAAAAATTGCACCTGCACCTGTTTAATCTTTACCTGTTATGCAGTGGTAGTTGTTTAGGCATCTTGATTTAGTTCATGTGATATCCTTGGACCAGTCAGGCACTATGCCTGGTTCTCATACTTAGCTTGAAGACTGGTAGTATTGGCACCAGTGATATGGATTTTCTAGAATTTTTGAACTGAATTAGTTTTCTTAAACTAATTTGAGATTTGAAGTTTAAAAAGTATGCCATGTTAATTTTACATGATGTACCATATTGGCCCAAATATAAGCTGCACTCGAATATAAGCTGCACCTTTAAAATTGGAGGGGGGGAAAGAAAAAATAGAAAAAATCCCCGAATATAAGCTGCTCCCTTCCTCACTGCTTCTGGCTGCATTTGGGGGGGGGGGGGAGCTGCGCTGCGTTGCCGGTGGTTTTCCCCTTCCACGTTCTCTTCCTTCCCAGCCTTGGAGGAGATGACAGGGGACTACGCATAGGGCAGACGCCACTTTGCCGCACTCCTGACACTGTTTACCTGTGTAAGGTCGTGAATATAAGCCACACTTTTCACGGTTGGAATTTGGGGGGAAAGTGAGGCTTGTATTCAGGCCAATACGATATAAACATCCCAGTTTTTCTCCCAATGGCTAAAGTAAATGTTTGAAGAAGAGGGAAAGCTTCCTTATAGTGCAATCCTATGCATGTCTACTCAGAAGTAAGCCCCATTGAATTCTGTAGGATTACTTCCAGGTCGATGTGTATAGGATTGCAGCCTTAATGTCATTTGAATGTTATATTCAAATACACTCAAAAGCTTTCAGTCAAACTTATTTTTTTAATGGAATACTTTCAAATAATTCAAGGCATGATGGTTAGAACCCAACTTGAGACCACACTGTGAAAAGGGCAGAATATACATTTCCCTTATTAATGAAATAACTAAATAAAAGCCTGCAAAAGTACTTGGAGAAACTTGCCAAGCTAGTCATTAAATTGGCTCATGCTACAATGCGAGAGTCCTTAATATAGCATGATAGCAGGGATTGTTTCTTCAATTTACCATAGGTTCCAACACATTGAGGTCTGGGGATCTTTAGCAATTTTCAGGCACCTCACCGCTTAAGGGGTGAGAAATACTTGTTTAGGCTGTTTTTCAATGACCGCTCTGGGTAAATAAGAACTTACTGCCTCAGTTTTTTTCAGTGTGCTTCCTTTCTATAACTCTAATCTTCAGATGTTTACAGGTGGCAGGCATATCTTTTAGCTTGCACCCTGATATGACAACACTTTTGGCTTTTTTTCTTCTAGACAGAAGTTACTGGTTTTGTCTGATAGAACAGGAAGGAAGTACAGTAAAGGAACTAGTAGTAAAGGAAGAGTGGTAAGAGAAAGAAGAGAACAAAGGGAGAAAAGCTGCAATGTTGACAGTCCTTGTACTACAAAGAGGTGATGTGATGTCTATGTATACTTAGGTCTTAGGAACGTAAGGCTCTAAGTTATAACTAAATAGATATTGCCTATAGACAATACTTGTGATTGCTGGAGCTGATTTCAGCTTTTGTAGAGAAGTTTGCCCATCTTAAGATACATATCTTACAATTCTCATGTTTGAAGAACCTGCATCTATGATAGGCATTTCCCCATGGAATTAAGGGAAGTAGCACTCAGATGTAGATGCAGGGCAGGGTGTGTGTGTGTGTGTGTGTGTGTGGATAATAACATGCTTGCTTTGCTCTCGTTCTCATCTACCCTGTGCTGATGGTGCTGTCAGAGCGCCGACCGGTCCCACTGCTGCTGGAAATACAGCCCTCAGGTGACTCTCCTGGCTCAAGGCTGGCAACAAGGCTGCTATAGCAGCCAGGTGCATTACACAGCACAGTGCTGGGCAACTGTGGGTGAGACTCTTCTCTGACCTTGAAAAGGAGGGAAACAAGTGTGAGAGACTGGCCCATGTACAGTGGTACCTCGGGTTAAGAACTTAATTTGTTCTGGAGGTCCGTTCTTAACCTGAAACTGTTCTTAACCTGAGGTACCACTTTAGCTAATGGGGCCTCCCACTGCTGGCGCCACACAATTTCTGTTCTCATCCTGAAGCAAAGTTCTTAACTCAAGGTACTATTTCTGGGTACTGTAACCTGAAGCGTCTGTAACCCAAGGTACCACTGTACATAGCATTTGCAGCACCCCAGAGTTCTACTCAGTGGCCAGCCAGGTGATGCTGATACATTAGAATTACAGTGGTACCTCAGGTTACAGACGCTTCAGGTTACATATGCTTCAGGTTACAGACTCTGCTAACCCAGAAATAGTGCTTCAGGTTAAGAACTTTGCTTCAGGATGAGAACAGAAATAGGGCTCCGGCGGTGTGGCAGCAGCAGGAGGCCCCATTAGCTAAAGTGGTGCTTCAGGTTAAGAACAGTTTCAGGTTAAGTATGGACCTCCGGAACGAATTAAGTACTTAGCCTGAGGTACCACTGTACATTGCATCTCCTCTGATTCATTAGCGCAGTTGCAACAGCCCTGTAGAATAGACCCATCTTCTATTATTTCCATATTGCAGAAGGCTGAGTGAGGATGACATAACCTAATGTTCGTGGCTGAGGTTTAAGTGGGGACTTCAGGCTGAAACCTCACAGTTCTTCAGTAACCAGAAAAGCTTGCAAGTGGGACGTGACAGAAAGAGACACCCCATGATGTTTTCTCTGCACAGCCAGTGATCAGAAACATGCTGTCTCTGATTATAGGCAGTCTATTCTTTGTTGGCATGACTTAACTGCTGTCCTTGTGCTTGTGTGTTCGCTAGCTTTTCCAAGGTAACATAAATTCTGCACACAAAAGAGGAGTCCATGTTTATACATCAACTTGTACAAATTATACATGCATAATAATTTCTCTTATGTTGGATAGTTTATTCTGCTTCTGCCTCTCAAGGTGTTGCAGTCCCATTTCCAAATGACTTGTTGCCTTTCTGGGTTTAACTTTTCTGTGAATTTAGGCATTGTATCTGTAACATTTGCTTTCACTTAGTTAAATGCATCAGTCTGCATCTCCAGGTAGCAATGGTAATGCCCCCTTGTCTGAAACATGGGAGATCCACTGTCAGTCAGTGTAGACAGTAGAGAGCTCAATGATCCGATTCAGTATCCCATGTCTACAATTCTCAATACCCTTTACAATAATTATTTTCTTATCATTGCTTGCACCATTGGAAGGACTCTCAGAATGCTCCATCATTATATTCCAAGATGTGATGTTTGCTTCCATATGTAGTTTATTCTTTTAAAAAATCCTTTGTGTGTCTTAACATTTTCCTTGCAACTCTGTTAAGTAGGGTTAGTTTTAACTGCTGTCACATAAACAACTCAGACTGTCCTATATTGGACTGCCCTGAGTCGTCATCTCTGCGGAAAATCTTGAGAACTTCAAAACATTTTAAGGTAGAGGCTCTTTCCAGCAACCTTAGCTGACATTGTTAATCATAGGAAACCCCTTGTGGTTGGACATGTAGGAGAATCATAGAATTGTAGAGTTTTAAGAGACCCTGAGGATCATCTAGTCCAGGCTTCCTTAAACTCAGCCCTCCAGATGTTTTTGGCCTACAACTCCCATGATCCCTAGCTAGCAGGACCAGTGGTCAGGGATGATGGGAATTGTAGTCTCAAAAACATATGGAAGGCCGAGTTTGAGGAATCCTGATCCAGTCCAACCCCCTGCAATGCCGGAAAATAAACAGGAATCGAACCTGCAACCTTGGCGACATCAGCATCGCACTCTGAATTAGTTCTTCTCTGTTTACTGGGTTTTCTTCAGCTGCAGAAGAGAAATATTGCTTATGTAAAAGAACGTGAACTCAACCTTTCTTGATCCTCTTCTTTATCTATTTAGAAACTTGGTTGTTTAGCATTTACATTTTGTGAGGGCTGATGTGTGCTTTAAAATGGTGTTGAGGTGTGGATTAGCTTGCTGAGCCTGCAGAGATGATAAACAATAAATACTTATGTGACAGGATTGAACCTCATGGGATCGATGTGCTCACTTCTAATGCTGGATGAGGGGTGATTATAGCTAGGAGTGGATTCCTCTTGAGATCCAAATCACATGGGTCAGATTTCTGATGATCAAGTAAGCTTGAGTCTCAGCAGTTTCAGGAAACATGAAGAGTAAAGAGATTATTGTGTGCCAGAGGAAATAGTGCACTACATAAAATATATCTTCTGGTGCTATTCTTTTGTTTTTCATAAATGACATTTTAGAATGTGTTGCCAGCCATAAGATGGCAGCTCTTAAATCTGCCTACCCCTTTATTTAATGAAGCAAGCTATTATACTATACACCATGTCAGCGATAAGGTTTTAGTTAATTTCTGGCTGTTTAAAAAACAAAAGTTATGGAAAGTTGATTAAAAATCAATGTCATAATCAGTTGCAAATTAGGAACTACAGTACTAAGACTTTATTGTTGTATTGTCTAAATACAGAACACACACACTCCAAAGGCTGCAAACTATAAATCAAATCAAATAAAGAGAATATTGCACTCCCAATAAGACTGAACACCAGGCCAATCTATTATTCCTGTGCCCATGTCTTAACGCCAAGTTAAGAGATTGAATACTGACTATTCTTATGCTGCCCCCCTCCTTTCCACAGAATTATCCATGAGGGGTTGGGTTGGGTATTGTTTGTTTATTTTCTTGAGTATTCAGCAGCCTGCTCCAGCACTGGGTGACATTTTAGAAATGAAATAGAACTTGCATAGCGCATTTCAGCTGAAGGCATAAAACACAGCACAATTGTTTTCTTCCAGCAAATTGCTGGAGGCATGACTCCAAGGAATAGGCCCTGAGTGGGCCGTGAGTGCACAAACATACTTCTCTCCAGCTAGAAGCTTTTGTATATAAAATTCCAGCATTCAGGCTAATGAATTCTGAATAAATATTTTATGTCCCAGTTAACTTGCTATTTTCCATAGCTTTATTTAACAGAGCAATTATTACTTCAACACTATGATCTTAAAAAAAAAAAAGGACCAGTAATTTAATAGACACACACACAGGATTCAAACAAACACACATTTTCCTGCATGACAAAAGAGGTTTAACCATATCCATACATGGCTGTCCCCTGGGATTGTTTGTTCCAGTGTAAATTAGACAAAAACCACACCATTTAGCTTGTGCTTTTATATAAGATTTGCTCATCACAAAATCAACTTCCATTTCAGTCAAGGTGCCTAGAGTTATCTGGGATAAATTTCATGATGAGTTGCAACTACTTTGGACTTCAAAATACTTCTAGAGCAGGGTTTCCCATCATCCCTAGCTAGCAGGGCCAGTGATCAGGGATAATGGAAATTGTAGTCCAAAAACAGCTGGAGACCCAAGTTTGGGAAACGTCGTAGCTAGAGACTAATAAAAGTCAGGGTCAGGAAAGATGAACCTGTGGCCATCAAGATGATATTGGACTCCAACTTCCACCATCCTAGTCCATTGGTTATGCTGCTTGGGCCTAATGGGAGCTGTATTCCAGCAATATCTGGATGCCACGGGTTCCTTGTTCCAGGTAAAAGTGAGCTGTGTTCTATTGTCCCTAAGGTGTGATAATGATTCAAGCTCTAGGACCTCTGGTTTACAGAACTTGGTTAACTTACCACTTCATGCTAAATTAAAAAGTTTTCCATTTTTATAAGTTATAGATAAGTTCTAATGAACACATTCCTATTGTTTCTAAACAATACATTTGATTCTAATAAACCTAGAATTACACACACACCAAACAACAACAACAATAATAATAAAAAAATTTATTTATATTCCGCCCTCCCCAGCCGAAGCCGGGCTCAGGGCGGCTAACAACAATAAAATAGTGCAACGTTCTAAAAACATTTCATTATAAAAATTAATTAAAATCAAATTGATGGCAACCATAAGCTTAAGTTCTGTAAAGATTGCCAAAGGAGGGAGTCAGGCTGCGCCCTGACCAAAGGCCTGGTGCAACATCTCTGTCTTGCAGGCCCTGCGGAAAGATGTCAAATCCCACAGGGCCCTAGTCTCTTGTGACAGAGCATTCCACCAAACAAACAAACCAATAAAAAAACCTTATCAATTCCCTTTGCCCATTTCTTTGATGAGTTACCCTGATCAGTTCAGCCTTGATCAAGCTTAACAAATTTATAGTTGGAATACATTTTACATAGCAGTAAATTTACAGAGCAGCAACTTTCTGTATTGGGAATTACATGTTTAGAATCACACATTTAGGGAGATATTATGTTGCATAAACTGTTGGTGGTAGTACTTTACAGGAAACATTTTCTTAATGTACCTCCAATATAGTATTGTTTCCCCACTGCAAATCACAGAAGAAAAACTCACCAAAGCATATGCCTCTTTTCTAACACAGATAACAATGTCTTCACCATCCGCCATGAAAAAACCAACAAGTGCATCCAAGTTAAAAACCAGCAGATAACAACAGGAGACTGCCATGGAGCAGAAGAGACCTTATGGACATGGGTCTCCCAGCATCGCCTTTTTAACTTGGGGTCCCAAAAGTGCCTTGGACTAGAAACTGCCAAATCCCAGAATCCCTTGAAAGTAGTGGATTGTGACTCAGATCTTTCACTGTGGTGGCGCTGTGACGATGCCTCAATATCATCTGCATCTGAGAACAAGCTGACTTTACAGAATGGAATTGTGACAGCAAGCATAAACTCTTCTGATACCTGGAGAAGAAGCAATTCCAGTGATACTATTTGCAAACTCCCTTATCGCAGTATGTATTTTCCTTCTCATTTGTTTTTATCTGGAGAAAGGAGAGGTTTGCACATGAGTTTCAGTTAAGTAAATACATAGGTAAATGCTGATTTTGAAAAGAGTTAAAGAGTAGACAGTCAACAGTGGTTCTGTCTTATGTGTACAGATTTGGACTTAGGAAATCTCAGATCCAAATCTTCACAAACCCATGGAAGCTCATTAGGTACTAATGGCTAGTACACCTCCCTGAGCTCCTTGAAATGGCAGAATAAAAGTGTGATAAAGTGATTAATTGCAGTCTTTTCTAAAGTTAATGGATCAGGTCCAGTTTAAATTCTGACTGGCAGTGCAATCCTGTAATTGTATATTGAGAAGTAAGCCCCTTTGAGTTCAGTTGGGACTTACTCCCCATTAAGTGAGTTTAGGATAGGCATGACTAATGTAAATTTCATTGATTTTAATGAGATTAAAGAAAGCTTAATCTGGCTCAAACTCAGTATTGTTTTACGGTAAAGGTAAAGGGAGCCCTGCCCATTAGGTTCAGTCGTGGCCGACTCTGGGGTTGCGGTGCTCATCGCGCTTTATTGGCCAAGGGAGCCGGTGTACAGCTTCTGGGTCACGTGGCCAGCATGACTAAGCTGCTTCTGGCAACCAGAGCAGCGCACAGAAACGCTGTTTATCTACTTGCACTTGGACGTGCTTCCAAACTGCTAGGCTGGCAGGAGCAGGGACCGAGCAACGGGAGCTCACCTGGGGATTCAAACCGCCGACCTTCTGATCGGCAAGTCCTGGGCTCTGTAGTTTAACCCACAGTGCCACCCACTTCCCTTTGTTTTACAGTAAGGGTTATCTAACTTTTTTTAAAAAAATAGCTGGCCTGAGTGTTGTATTTGTGGATGATTACAGTTATTATGATATCAGAACATGAATGCTTTAAAAATAATAGATCATTTAACCAATTGGCCAAATCTTTTTGTACCTATCAAACTCTGAACCCTAATAGTAGGTCGTATCAGTTTTACATATTAGGAAATAGCAGATTTAGAAATAATGACTTACACAACATTGTGCATGGCTGAGCTGAGTTTTCAACTCAAGTTTCCCAGGTCCAAATATAACACACTGCTCTTCACCACTATTATGGGACTTCCTTTTGGTAGAAGGTCCCAGCGATAATAGCCCTTTTAAATAAGAATCTAATGAAGGCTGTAACCATATATTCCTTTACCTGGGAGAAAGTCTCACTGAACTCGGCAGGCTTTACTTCTGTGTAGACACATACAGATGCTGTAAAAAATGCAGACTGAAAATATTTAATCATGTTATTACAATCTGTTCTTATGTGCAAGCATTGCAGCTTGCCAGCTATACCTCCTTTCCTCCCCCCTCGTGCTTTTCTGATGGTTCCTGCACCCCCAAGGCCAATTTCTAGGAGTGTCTGTGTGTGAGTGAAGAGCCCTGTTGAGCAAGCAGAAGTCCTTGTGCAGGTTTGTGCAGACAGGGGTGGTTAGGTAAATCCTGCCCACAGTTAACAGATCCTCAAGCATGCCAGAAATGGCATGGGAGAAAGAAAACTAAAACAACAGGCATACCTTCATTTTTCAACTACCAGCTGTTGTTTATTATTATTATTATGGACCATGTTTAGTTCAAACAAAATGTGAAACACTATGCTGTAAAACTAGAATGACGAGTAGTGAGAACACATGTGGTTTAGCCTAGTTAATGAAGATGATCTACAAATAATAATGTGAATAATCTCGTTTTGCAGCCAGCTGCTTTGCCAGTAGGCCAGATCTGGCTCCCAGGACCATTTTACCTAGACCCTTGTAGTCCTCCCAAGTTTAATTGAGTTGTTGTTAAAAAAAAATAGCAAGTTTTAGTCATAAGGAATAAAAAACATATTTTCAAGTTGTAAGATATAAAGATATCCCATATTTTATTTTATTCTATTTGCTTTAAAACAAATTCCTATGTGTTTCCACTATAAAAATCCTCAATATGGCCTACAGTTAAAATCATAACAACATGCATGATTTAAATGAAATTTAAGTGCTGTGCTGAGCAGTTTGGCCCTCAAGACTATGGGTGACATAAGTCCATGGATGGATTTCCTGCTAACAGTAACATTATCATTATGAAGAGAATTTAAGCAGGGGCGGTCACACACTAACATGATGAGAGGACCAGTGTGTGCTGAATACAGCTCAAACACTAGAGAAACACGAACAATGTATACAGTATAAAGTGTAACAGTGAGAAGTGGGAGAACTGCAAATGGCGCCATAATGATTAGGCTTTATGCGGTTGCTGCCTCAATCCCCACTTAAGTGCCCAGGAAACTGGGTGTGTGGGTGTGTGTTGTGAGGATTGTCAGTGTAAACCTGTGTTTTCTAATTGGCTGCATAGTAAGCACCCCTAGTTTACAAACCCAAACCCTTTGTGAATTTGTGGTTCTCGCTGAGGAAAATGTTCTGACGTGCCCAAGCAAGTGAAAATTTACCTCAAGGCAGGTAATTTTGTCTTTCCCTGTTGCTGGGGAGAAACTTGGTTTGGATACACACTATATCTTTAAAGCACATTCAAAACACATTTTCCCACTCAAAGATTTCTGGGTACTGTAGTTTATGAAAGGTGTTGGGAATTATAATGTTGTGAGGGGTAAACGACAGTGCCCAGAATACTTCGAGGAGTGGCGGGAATGTGAAATCTGCTTCAAATGTGCTTTACAGTGTGCCACACTGCAATTTCTAGGCATGATTATCTTTCTGTGCTTATGTAACTATGAAGCATTAATGCTTGGATCTGCTTTCTCTTCCTTCCCCTCCCCCTCCCCTTCCCATTCTTTTTTCATTTTTGGTTTTGTCAAATAGCTTATAAGGGCATCAATAGATACTGTGGTGTTCAATCCCTCAGTACAGTGCATAGAAAAAAAACATAGGTGCTTTATATATTACTGTATATAATAACTCCTACTGAGTTTGAAATGGCTGCCTCGTCTACAGAGGCTGCAGCCACCAGACAATTTTGGGGTGTTTGCACCTACCATAGTTTGAGCCACACTGATTGCAGCGAAACAGGTGACAATTTCAGGTGGACCTTAAAGATCCACTTTGATTGCAGTGAGTAAGAATTTGCAAATTTGTTAGGTTAAACTGGAGTAGAAATGCCTAGTTGTCATACAATAGTAGCCTTGACCTACAAAGCGGTCAAGACCAGCTCTGCCACTTGAAGCAGGTAACATAGGTAGGCTGGCTAGTTTTGCACTCCTGCTGAGTTGCCTATCACTTCTAATCCACTTGACTATTTTTCCTTATCGGCTCCACTGACTTTGAGGCATTGGTTTCTGGAGTGGGGGCAAAGTCCCCTATTTGAGCTGTAGAACCCCAACTGTCATTAATAAAAAATAAAAGCAAGTCTCTAGGTCTTGTAGATCTCAAGATATGAGGCAAATGTGCAGGCATTATTCAGCCTGCTGGTTTTGTGAGAAATAACCCTTATACTGCCTTTCAGGGTCTTTAGCCAATGAATGAAGTCATAGGTGCGGTTGACATTTAGGAAAGCAGAGCTAGCCATATAGAGTGACACGGTCACTGCCTGGAGACAGAGTTTTCAGGTTCATTTTTTAAGCTAGTTTTTAGTTCTCCTGGTCGAGCTGAAGTTGCTGCCCACGGAAAACAGTTCAGAAATCCAGGAGTTTAGTGCTTAGGCCCTGGTTAGGCAGTAGTGTGCCTATCAAAACACAACAGGTAGCAGTAAAGGCAAGAGTCGATAGTTCAGGTCTTACTTTACTATTGAAAAATGTGACGTACGCACACCCGGTTTGTAAACATTTAAAAGTTGCTCCATGATGCAAACGCAGATAAAGCCCCATCGTTACTGTATCCAGATTTCAGGGCGTGGGGCTATTTTGCCGAGAGAGTGTTGACCTGTTGAAAGAATTTATGACAGACCCATAAAGTATCCCAGAAGTGTTTCTGAGTGGGATAGGGAGGCAACAACCTCAAGTCTCCTGAGGTGTTGGTTTTTTGAAAGGGAAACTGGGACTGTGAAGTCCATACAAGCAGCCATTATGAGGAGAGGGTGTGATTACAGTGGTACCTCGGGTTAAGTACTTAATTCGTTCCGGAGGTCTGTTCTTAACCTGAAGCTGTTCTTAACCTGAAGCACCACTTTAACTAATGGGGCCTCCTGCTGCCACTGCGCAGCCGGAGCACGATTTCTTTCTCATCCTGAAGCAAAGTTCTTAACCCGAGGTAATATTTCTGGGTTAGTGGAGTCTGTAACCTGAAGTGTATGTAACCTGAGGTACGACTATATTATTTTTTCTCACCCATGGGAGAAAAAAAGGACCCTAGAGACTGGTGGATTTTGCTGCAAAAAGCAACTTGAAGGGAAAGTTAACCACCCATACATTCCTACGTGCCACTGCTGTGGTCAACTCCACAGCCCCCTGTACACATTTCAAAAAATAATAATCCTCAAACAAACCTGAGAAGTTACTAGCACCTCTTACTCATCTGATTATTTTGTCATTGACTGGTTTGGGTTTTCAGTCAAACATGTACATACTCCCTCCCTCTTGGGTCACAACAAAGCTCAAGACTATTTCAGTTGCTCCCTTCCAGAGCAGCAAAGCAGTTCAAAAGTCAAGAAAATGTCTTTCTCCTGAATACAAAATGCTTGTTTTCTGTCTTTAGATTTATGTTTATGTATTTTGTATGTATACTTTCCCGGAATCTAGGGTGAGGGGAATTCCTGCAGGTGTCCATGCTTTTTCAGTTATTACTTTCCTACTCCTGGCAAGACATATTTTCTGTTTCACTTTTCAAATTCATACATTGTTTGTTTGATTGAATGCTTCCTACCACCAATATTGCCGTGAGTATTTAAAAAAAAACTGAGAAGAAACTAAGATTGAAATCCTTCCCTACCCTCCTCAGTATTGATAGCTGAATAGGTGGGTTAGGATAGAGGATGAACCCCTTTCTGCCAGTGGTGTGGAGTCCTGCTGTTGAGGGTTTTGCTGTGATGTAGGCCCAGTCTTCACCTGAGCAGGTGGTATCCAGTGGAGCATGAAAATGGACCTTTTGGGGGCAGGGGCTACAGGATCCATTGGATCCTATGTCAGGCCAGCTCCCAGAGAGGGGCCTGGGCTCTGGTACAGTGGTGAGGGGAGCACAAAATAACTCCTAACACCACCCCCTCCTTCTTCCCTGATCTGCAGAAGCTGGCAGAGATGCAGTAGTTCTTTAATGACTCCCTGGGCAGGGACAGGATTGTTCTGCCCTAAGGCAAATTTTTAAAAATGAGACATGCATGAATGGCATGCAAGAACTGCAGCTCTGTTGCCAGCCGTCTCTCAGAATTTCCAGTAGTTGTGAAAGAATGCATTAGTTATTACAGTACCTTGATGAGGTTGAAAGCTTGATATGTCAATACGTAGATGAAACTGCTACAGGGAAGAAGGTCATGTGAATTGTGAAGCCCTAGAAACAGTATTGGTCTCTGCCTTGAGGCTTATTCTCACTTTTTTTAATAAAAAAAAGTGTTTTGAGAGTGGCTTGCACTGCTAACACAGTTAAATTTACTCCTTTTTCCCAGCAAGCAGGGCAGATCCTTACTAAGGAGGCGCTCATGAGTATTTGCTGTTATAAGTGTCTTCTGTGGGATTGTGGCAACATTCCATTAATGCTAGTAACCCCAAACGTTGGTTGGGAAGCTGCATAGTGCAGCACACCATCAGGAGCGAAGTGTATCGGTGTAGCTGGTGCTGAACTGACATATCTCAGCAATAGCTTTGCTGGTTGAGATGCACTAGTTATGCCTTTCGCAAAGCACTGAACCCAAAACATGGGCGTACCCAGGATTTATTTTAGGGGAGGCAGGCTTTATGTTGAGGTGGGGGAGAACCGAGTTACCTGCAATGCAATTGGTCAGTTAAGTATTTTTATTTAATTGATTTAGAGGGGGGCAGTTGCCCCCCCATACCTCCCGGACTACGCCCATGCCCCGAACGCTGCTTAGGTTTGGGCCATGAGACATTTTTAATTTCAAGAGTTCACTATTGAGTGATTTTTGGCTTCTACGGATCTTATCATATTAATTTGTTTTATATATCCATATTTATGCACTCACATAAATTATGGTGAAAACAACACAAAAAATTTTTTGTTTAATTGAGAATATAATAATAATAATGAATTATTATTGCATGAAGTGCATATGGCTGAAATGTTAAGCATTTTCCTACAGCATTATACAGTGGTGCCTTGCAAGACGAAAAGAATCCGTTCCGCGAGTCTCTTCGTCTAGCTTTTTTTCGTCTTGCGAAGCAACCCTATTAGCGGATTAGCGCTATTAGCGGTTTAGCTGCTATTAAAGGCTATTAAAGGCTTAAGGGATTAGCAGATTAGCTGCTAAAAGGCTATTAGCAGCTTAGTGCCTTAGAAAAAGGGGGTGGGGAGTGAAAAAAATTTGCAAGAATTGCAAGACATTTTCGTCTTGCGAAGCAAGCCCATAGAGAAATTCGTCCTGCGAAGCGCATTGAAAAACGGAAAACCCTTTCGTCTAGCGGGTTTTCCGTCTTGCGAGGCATTCGTCTTGCGGGGCACCACAGTATTAAGATGCACTGCAACTGTGTTATATATACCTGTAAATAATAGTTTGCGTGTGTCAATAATCTTTACTTCTGAATGACTCCAACAGTGTCTTAATATTGGTTCAGTTTACCATGCATTCATATCCATTTTCCCCCCACTCAAATGTCAAAACCATTTCCCCCCCTACAGAAGTTTATACAAAGGATGGAAATTCCTATGGAAAGCCTTGTGAATTCCCTTTCCTATTTAATGGAACATGGCATCATGACTGCACCCGCAATGAAATGTTTACAGATGATGAATGGTGTTCTACAACCTACAGTTTTGATCAAGATAAAGAATGGGGTGTCTGCTTAAAGCCAGGCAAGTAGCATTGCTAAAATGCTATATACTGTGCTACACTGAAATGTTTAAATGTTTCTTTGATTGTCCTTGAATCTTTCTGCTGCAGTTGCTACCCTCCTGCAACACCAATGTAGTGCAGCACATAGATATGGGAGGTGCAGGCAGACTTCGTGTTCATCGCAATGCCTCGTTCTAACTATGCGTGACCATGCTCTTCGTTTGAAGGGTGGGGGAAACATCTATATTGCCCCCTTCTGGAATTCTCAGCACATGGTTACTGTGGTACCCAGGTGGTTGCTTTTTAATTATTTATTTCTCTTGCATCAGAGGATGGTTGTCGGAATGCATGGGAACATGATGCAGATTCTGGAAATTGCTACCAGTTAAACACACAGGCTGCCCTTACTTGGAAAGAAGCATATGTCTCATGCCAGAGTCAAGGTGGAGATTTGCTGAGCATCGCCAGTGCATCCGAGTTAAGCCGTATTCAAGGTACGTACAAGGTATAGTGAATTTCTGGGGAAACCTGGCACTACCAAATTGGGGAGTCGGGATGGAACCTTAGCAAGAGGATTAGTGTCAAGCTGGATTCTTAGCTACCACCACCTATCTCTTGAAGGAGTTGCCTCCGCATAATTCTCTAGAATTATCAAAATAACCAAAATACCCACAAGAAATTCTGGACCCAGAATGTGTCCTTGGTTTTTTCTCCTTCCTTTTGCTTTCTCCTCCTTTTTCATCTACCTGCCACTCCCTCTGATACTTGGCTCCTTCTTAAGCCATGGATTTGCTGAGCATGATGTACAAACTAAGCCACTATCTAATAAATTCATAAAATGCTTGTGCAACCACATCACATACTGTGCTCCATAAGCTTGTGCCCAAATATTTCTGTTTGACCTTAAATATGTATATTATTTTAGCAACAGAAAGCTACCTGGAAAGACGATACCTAGGTTCAGTACAGCTAAATGGGAACTATGAATTTACAGTGTGAAAACCAATCAATATTATTCATCTCGTAATATTTTTAACTCTTTAGCAAAAGAAGGCATCGCAGAGAGATTCTGGATTGGATTAAACCAGCTGGATATTTCTGGAGGCTGGCAGTGGTCAGATCATACACCATTGAATTTCGTCAGCTGGAGTCAAGGTGAGCACATTTCACTGATCGGTTGCCCAGTCAAATTCTGTGCATGTCTACTCAGAAAAAGTCTCACTGTGTTCAGTGGATTACTCTTAGGAAGGTGTGAACAGGATTGCAGCCTTATTTTAAAAAATTGATTTATAGTGCTAAATGTTTGGAACTCTTCCTTTCCAGCCCTATAATTATGTGATGCTATAACTTTAAATTTCTAAATACTTGTTGTTGTTTTTCTATAGAGATTCAGAATTCATCTCCACTAGATGGATCTGGCTGTGTAGCTATGGAAGCCAATGAAGGTACCTGGATGAGTTATCCTTGTGAGAATAAACTTCCGTATGTTTGCAAGAAGCCATTCAACAATACCCAGTCAGAGTTTGCAGGTAAATTTGTATTAAATTGTGGATTTGGTTTTTGTTAGGCAGTTACGTAGTTAAATTGACTCATATTTACAGCTGCTGCAGCATCTGTCGCACACTGCTCCGTAACTCCTTTTTTCTTCAAGAACAACTTAGTTATGGAAGCCTGCTTGCAAGAAAAACAGCATACCAAAAAGTATATTCGTTGCAATGCCTATTGGTCTCTAACCTGCAGAGTAGACAATAAAGAGGTGCAAAGGGTGAGAGGAGAGTTTCAGCCAGGTGTGGCTGTTTCGTTTTTTGTTTGCAGAAATAGTTAATAGTTACAAAATCAGGGGAAACGTTTGGGATTTTTTACCATTGTAAAAATGCTACTGTATAGTGTCATGCTATAGTTGCCTTTCCTTTAAAAAAAAAAAGTTGTGTGTTTTTTTCTGCGCATCACCCGGTGTATATTTCCTGCTGAATGGTTCACATGTTTTATTTATTCTCAGCAGTTGAGCAGTATGTGGAGACCCAGTGTGAACCTAATTGGCATCCCCACAATGGATTTTGCTATATGCTAATGAGCGGCACTGCTTCCTGGGAAGACGCACATCAACTTTGCAATGCAAGCAATAGCAACCTTATCAGCATACACTCCATAGCAGATGTTGAGATAGTGGTTACAAAACTTCATAATGGTAAGTTTGGCTAAGCATAGGCATGAATTTCTTCTGCCTTTTTCATGCTAATCACCCCATCTCAACTTAAGGCTGAAATGACTGGAAATTTGGTTTAGAAGGTTGCTTGCCTGGCATCAGCCTTATATATCTTTAGGGGCCAGGCAAAAACATTCCTCTTCTCCCAGGCCTTTGACTATTTAAACAGTCTATGACCTTTTAAACTATGTAGATGTGTTTGTTCTTATGGTCTTATATGGGTTCTTATATCGTAAACCTCCCTGTGATCTTCAAATGAAGGATGGTATAGAAATTTAATCAACAACAACAGCTGCTGCTGCTGCTACTACTACTGGTACTGCTTCATCTGTGGCCAGAATTTTTGTCACTCTAGATCACAGACTCAATAATAAAAATAAACATATATTTTTTCAACTTGGATAAAATGCACTGTGCTGGTCCTATCTCTATATGTCTTGCCTTAGTCATAGGGCATCTGTTGTATAATTCCGTGCATTCTGAAAAAAGTGAGCTTGTTTGAGTTATATGGCTGTGCTCCTGGTGTCTTGTCTGATTAGCTATATTGCTTTTTGAATTGCTTATTTTTTGCTATTGAATATAGACACCACAGACAGGGTGTGGATTGGCTTCATAAACGAGGATGTTCCAGCTTTGTTTAAATGGTCTGACGGTTCCAAAGTAGTGTTTACTTACTGGGATCAGGATGAGCCGAAACTTCTCTCCAACAACACTCCCAACTGTGTAGCTTACTCAGGAAAGGTAAGTCGCTTATGTGTTACTCTGGTTCAAGTGCCTCTTTTAAGTTTCTGGGAAAGAAAGAAAAGAAGCATGTGGATTTATGTACATAGCCTGGTCCCTCCTATGGAAGTGGAAAAGATGATACCCTAGCAGTTCAACCTTTAACAGACTTCCACAGAATTAACGTCCTAGTATTTCAGTGGAACTCGCATGCTTAGGATTATACCCTTGAATTCTAGCAAACCTCCACCCCAGAAGTCCACTCCTGCCAGCTGCATCTGGTAGCATTGTTGCAGCTGGCTAGGGAGACAGGTGAGGCAATGCTGCTTTGTGTGCATACAGACACCAGCACATGTGTCTGGCAATGTATCTATAGACTCTTTGTTCTTCTTCTTTAGCGATCACTCGTAGTCGAGTAAGATTGTCTTCCCTAAACACTGTTTTAAAAGCAAGCCCACAAGTGGAGGCCAATTTTAGATCCACACATCCTTCCACAGTGGAGACATAGGTTTCTGGGCAGGAGTTGATCATGGTGAAGGTTTGCCAAGCGTGCCTTCCTCTTAACACATTTCTCCCTTTCGTCCTAAGTTTGAGCGTCTTCAAAACCCATGACACCTTTGGTAAAGGCTTTTCTGTAATCGGAGCACTCGCAGGCCAGTGTTTCCCAGTTGTCGGTGTTTATACATTTTTTTAGGTTTGCCTTGAGAGAGTCTGTGTCTGGCGATGTATCTATAGACTATATGGTCTTTGGCTGTGCCTCTATGTGGTCTCTGGACATTTTTCCCCACACCCACCAAGCCCACACTCAGTTCCAGAATGGGATTTCCAGTCACTTCGGGGCACAGTCGGAATATTTTGCCTGCCTGCAAACTGGCGAAGCTGGGCAGGGGTTTTTTCACCTGCTCTGTACTGGGTTCAGGGAACAGTGAGATTTAGGGATGGGTATAGTTAAATCAGTTAACTGGGAAAGGTTAAAGTGAGATAACAAAACAGTTGAGCACCCTTATGTACCTTTGAAGGTGAAGGGCATTTCTGGATGCCAGCTTCTCCAGGCTATTGGGCTCTTAACCTGGATGGGGAATGTTCTTGAGGCTCACCTGCCACACCTGTGGGGCCCTGGGAGGGAATGGGGACAAGAAGGCTGCCCTACTCATCATAATGTGGGGCCCCAACCTTGGGACTGTGCTTTGTCATGCCCTTTGGCATGCGGAGTTGAAGTGAACATTAAAAGGTAAAGGTAAAGGTACCCCTGCCCGTACGGGCCAGTCTTGACAGACTCTACGGTTGTGCGCCCATCTCACTTAAGAGGCCGGGGGCCAGCGCTGTCCGCAGACACTTCTGGGTCACATGGCCAGCGTGACGAGGCTGCTCTGGCGAGCCAGAGCCGCACACGGAAACGCCGTTTACCTTCCCGCTAGTAAGCGGTCCCTATTTATCTACTTGCACCCAGGGGTGCTTTCGAACTGCTAGGTTGGCAGGCGCTGGGACTGAACAGCGGGAGCGCATCCCGCCACGGGGATTCGAACCACCAACCTTTCGATCGGCAAGCCCTAGGCACTGAGGCTTTAACCCACAGCGCCACCCGCGTCCCTGAAGTGAACATTAGCTTCCTGCAATTCTCATTTCCCCTTGCAGTTGTTGATAATAAAATGTGGCCCTAGTTCAACCCATCACTTGTGTCTCTCCTCTCTATTCCTGGGTCCAGTCACAACAGAGGAATAGAAGGCAATTCACTGTGCTAACAGAGAAAACCTTAAGCCTTAGAACAGGAACACAAGGGCCTATTGTGAGCTCTCCCTGTTTCTTCACAGCTTTCTATGAGAAAAATCTCAAAGCAGCTGCTTGTCAGTGTTGGTGGGTTAATAGTTTTTCTGTATGTGGTATTCGTAGCCTATGATATACAGCAGAGGTGCATGAGCAACCATTGCCCCGTTAACAGATAACTCTTAACAGTGGCGGAGAGCAGGCGGGGGCAGGGCACCCTGCCAGAAGTGCACTGCTGGGGGCGGGGCACTCCCCCCGCCCTCCTCTTCCTCCGCCAGTGACTCTTAAGCAATGGTGTAGCACTATGTGAATGCGCCAGAGCAAAGAATCGGGCTCCTCTGCTCCTCCAGTCTCTTGCTGCTGCCTGTGTTTTCTTCTGTTTCCCAATTGCGGGACTCACAAGAGTTGGCCACTGTGAGAACAGAATGTTGGGCTGATTTAGCAGGGTGCTTTTTAAGTTCTTTAAATCCTCATTCAGGTTGGGATGCAGGGCGGGCTTGTTACATTTTTAGACTCCCATCCAGGAAAAAAATAGGGAGGAAGAGAGAGAGAGTAGAAGGGAAGCTAAGCACTCTCAAAATCTGTTCCTGTCTGCATATAGACAATGTGGTTTTAAATGAGACTTCAATTACAGTGGTACCTCGAGTTACAAATGCCTCAGGTTACAAACACTTCAGGTTACAAACTCCGCTAAGTAGTTACAGGTTACAAACTCCGCTAAGTGGTTACCTCGAGTTGAGAACTTTGCCCCAGGATGAGAATGGAAATCGTGTGCCAGCGGCGCAGCAGCAGCAAGAGGCCCCATTAGCGAAAGCACGCCTCTAGTTAAGAACAGTTTCAGGTTAAGAACGGACCTCCGGGACAAATTACCGTATTTTTTGCACCATAACACTCACTTTTTTCCTCCTAGAAAGTAAGGGGAAATG
The DNA here is from genome assembly GCF_965153285.1 of Podarcis tiliguerta. NCBI lineage: Eukaryota > Metazoa > Chordata > Lepidosauria > Squamata > Lacertidae > Podarcis > Podarcis tiliguerta. Next base: position 31,504,339 of record NC_139534.1, read on the forward strand.
TCTGTGCGTGTTATGGAGGGAATGCCTACGGGTGGCATGCCTACGGATTTTCCTCCTCTAAAAACTACGTGCGTGTTATGGTCGGGTGCGTGTTATAGAGTGAAAAATACGGTATGTTCATAACTAGAGGTACCACTGTATTTTAAAATTTCTTTATTATTGACCCCTTTTGGAAAGACTAATTAGCACTCATGCATTTGTTCATTATATTTATCCAACTACTTTCTTAGAAGTTTATGCATAGATACAGTGGACTTTTTGCTTTGTTTGTGCCTCCCCATTTTTTCCCTTGTATGTTTACTCTGGCTGTTTGCTTTCATTGAAAATCAATAAACAATGGAGAGAATAATATTGGGAATGTTCTAAAAAAAAATCTCCCCCTTCCTCTTGCTGATAGCTGGGTCGATGGAATGTCCTGCCTTGTGACAATAAACTTAAATACGTCTGCATGAAAAACGGAAAGATTCTGAATGACTCAAAAGCTGATAAAAATTGTACTGGTGAGGTAAGGTTATATCAATAATTACATTTTAAACCAATCTTGGAGGTTGTATTAAAAGTATTTTGCTTACTGTCTGCCTGACATTTTGAATTTCAGATTCATTATTAATAATAGAACGGAGTGGAATATTTAGAATTCTTACATATTAAATAAATATTAAGCTTCTGTCATTTATCTAATGTTCCCCCAATTTCAAAGTAGTAGCAATTCTTAAGTTTCACCATTCTGCCTTTGCAAAAATGTAATGTGGAACATAATTAATGCATACTTTTGAGTAAAAGAGTATTATTCTCTAAAACAGGAATGGAGGCATGGAGACTTTTGTTACAAGGTTCAGAAAAGTGAAGAATTGTTTGGGAAACTGTGCAACCTCACTATAACAAACAGGTATTCTTTAGTGTTTGTCTTTGTCTAGGTAAAACAAATGTGTGTTGTGCAACAAGAGATGAGTATGCACTACTGTTGAAACATGAATGTAGAATGAACTCTGCAATATGCTAGTGAAGTATTTACATTTATGACTACAGTGGTGCCTCGCAAGACAAAAAGAATCCGTTCCGCGAGTCTCTTTGTCTAGCGGTTTTTTCGTCTTGCGAAGCAACCCCATTAGCGGATTAGCGCTATTAGCGCTGTTAGCGGTTTAGCGGCTATTAAAGGCTTAAGGGATTAGCGGATTAGCTGCTAAAAGGCTATTAGCAGCTTAGTGCCTTAGAAAAAGGGGGTGGGGAGCAAAAAAAAAATCGCAGGAACTCGCAAGACATTTTCGTCTTGCGAAGCAAGCCCATAGGAAATTCGTTTTGCGAAGCACCTCCAAAACGGAAAACCCTTTTGTCTAGCGGGTTTTCCGTCTTGCGAGCCATTCGTCTTGCGGGGCACCACTGTATTAGATTTATTCATGTATTTGATCATGATAGTTGCATCCTTAGTTTTTGAAACTTGACTCTTACAGATTTGAACAAGAATTCATAAACAATTTGATTAGAAAGCATAGCAGAGTTGAAGAAAAGTACTTCTGGACTGGCTTGCATGATATCGGCTCTTCAGGGGAGTATAGCTGGGGAACTGTAGATGGGAAGAATGAAATGCTCACGTACACAAACTGGGGTCATTTCCAACCAGGTACAGTACCTTCTCGAGATCAATGAAGGGCTACTATTTGTTCTATGTTAAATCTTGAACAATACTAAATTTCTTGGTTACAATTTTGATTTGATTTTAATCTACATTCTAGCATTGCGTGGAGGATGCGTGGCTATGTCAGCAGGAAAATACCTTGGAAAGTGGGAGGTCAAGAATTGCAAAACCACGAAAGCTTACTCTATTTGCAAGAAGTACATTGGACCAAAAGTAGAACCGGAAGTAGTTCCTAAAGTTACTGACCCTTGCCCTCCAGGCTGGCACAGCGGATCAGGTCTTGCTTGTTATAAGGTAGCATATATCCTTCCAATTAAATCACCTAAAGGATCTAGTTCAGCCTTCACTATCCTGATGCCCTCTAGATATTACGAACTTTGAAAGAACCGAGCTAACACTTTAAAAAAACCCATGTATATTATCTTAATGAAGAACAAACAAAAGCACTACAAAATGTTGAACTAGATATTTCCACCATATGGGAAGAGATCTTTTCTGATGTTCATTCCGAACACACCTTACAAAATCAAGTGCACAAATGCCATTTTAGGCATGCTTGTTTCGGAAAGCCTAGCCAGATACGTAGAATGTTGCCATACGTTTTAATCTAGTTTTTAGCGTGTTGTTGATTTTAATCTAGTTTATAGCCTGTGAAGTCATTAATTTTAATGACTTTTGTGAAATTTTGTTTGGACGCGGGATGAGAACCCAGAAGCTGAGAGGCAGGGTGTGTCAGAAGGAATATTCTCTCTCTCTGTGTGTGTGTGTGTGTGTGTGTGTGTAACTTTGTATTAATGTAACATTTTATATGTAACTCTATCTTCGTAATATTTTAAGTCGTCTGTTGTTTATTCAGTTTTTTGTACACTGCTTAAGATATCTGTAATATGTTAAATGATATTTAATATACTAAGTGGTATAGAAATGAAATAATTGAATAGTCGACTACAGCTCCCATCAGCTCCAAGCAGCTGGAACTGATGGGAATTGTAGTCCAAAGCATCTTGAGGGTAGCAGGTTGGCTAAGGCTAATCTAGTTCAGTGACTTGAGTGTGCACACATAGACACACACACACACACACTATTCATATTCTTGAATTACTTTGGACCTGTATCTAAAACTCACAGAACACCCTTGCATAATCCTTCCTTTCCCACGGTCAACTATTTCTTTGCATTACATTTCTTTGTATTAGCTGATTAGATTAGATCTTCGTTTGGTTTTGTTTCCCTGGCTGATCAGCCTCTGTGCATCAGAACAAGAGCACCACTTGGATCCTGAGTTGCCCTTTAAAGGTGCTGGGAGTTGTAGCTTTGTGCTGGGGGGTAAAACCACAATTTCCAGAATTCCTTGAAGGTAGCTATATATTGGGGGGGGGGGGGGTTGTACAGGACAAAAAAGATAAATTTGTGATGCTTTCTTAGGGCAGTTTTTGTTAACAAGACAGGGAGAATAGAATGCAATGTGTGTGTATGAAACCAGATTGGGTAGGTTTCTACGGCAGCCAAGTAGCTTTGAAGTATTAGCTACATCTTTGGCCCCTTTCTTTTTATTGATAAAGGGTTGAATCGGATTTTCTTTTTTTCTTTGCAAAGTTATTTCATAAGGAAAGAGTGCTGAGAACCAGGACCTGGGAAGAAGCAGAGAGATTCTGTGAGGCTCTTGGAGGACACCTCCCTAGTTTTAGCCACTTAACAGAAATCAAGGAGCTCCATGACATTCTGAGAGAAACCATAAGGTAACGTTCTTGGAAAGCTAGTTTTCTGGTCAAACTCAGTTGGTAATGTGGCATTTAATAGTCATGTCCTTTAAAAAGAAGCTCTTCTGGATAGCATTAATGGAACATGAACTAAAACCGCTATTGTTGACGTGCAAAGAACAATCGGCAAATTTGTTCTTTCAATTATTTTGTTTTAAACATTATTTTCAGTAGTATGTGGTGACATGTCTGTTTGCTCCTCTTCCTCCTTGCTTTGAGTATTATTTCCTAGTGAACACATTAGTTAAATGATTAAGCAGTATACTGTTGCATACATACATACGTACATACATACATACATACATACAGTGGTACTTCGGGTTAAGTACTTAATTCGTTCCGGAGGTCCATACTTAACCTGAAACTGTTCTTAACCTGAAGCACCACTTTAGCTAATGGGGCCTCCTGCTGCCGCCACGCCGCCAGAGCACAATTTCTGTTCTCATCCTGAAGCAAGGTTCTTAACCCGAGGTACTATTTCTGGGTTAGCGGAGTCTGTAACCTGAAGCGTATGTAACCTGAAGCGTATGTAACCCGAGGTACCACTGTACATACATACATACATTCCAAGATCTCTAGTACAGATTGTGGTGTGTGTTTTTAGGATTCTGCAGAAAGGCTTCCTGCAGCCAATCAGAAGCCGTGCCTTGGTTTCCAAACGTTTTGGAAGTCGAATGGACTTTCGGAACGGATTCTGTTCGACTTCCAAGGTACCACTGTAGCTAAGTATTTATTAATTAACATAAATGCATTGTGAAATCTACAGTAAATCAGAATGTACAAATGGCAGGCATAATCGGAATTTTGGCAGAATGGTAAAATGATTCATATTCTCTCTCTCTCTCTCTCTCTCTCTCTCACACACACACACACACACACACACACTGTGCTTTCAGTTTGGAAGTCTGCACAGGGCTCTTGTCTTACGTAATTGTAGTGATGAATAATTTGTGCTTTTAAAGCTGCACTTGAACTGAAATGGTATTTCATTTACAGCGATAGCCGGTGGGTCTGGATTGGGCTAAATAAGAGGAATCCTGACTCTCTAGGATCCTGGCAGTGGAGTGACAATAAGCCTGTAAGTTAAACTGATGGCAATAGCATATCATCGTACCTTAGTTGGGGGAATGTAGGTGGGTCTGAAAGAAATTAGGCATCTTTAAAAAAAAAAAAAACTATTTCAGACATGAAGAATGAAAGGGATTTTGAAGAATGCAATTCTGAACATATTTTGTCAGTGGAAGACTTTTTAAGAATCTAAAGATCTAGCCATTTTTACTGTTGTTTTGTATTAGAAGTATGTGCATATACAACAAAAAAAGATCTAGCTGTTTCTTAACATGTGCAGGGGCTCTGAGAAGCATAGGGATGTTTCCCATCACAGGCACTGTGTTCTATCCATTTCATTGGAAGAATCAGGTTTTCATGCAGATTCTTTTGGGCTCACTGAAATAAATTGACAGCCCATATGTAGGAGCCTTGTGTGATCATAGAAGCGCACATGAAACTCTGAGTCACGTTTGGTGACTTTTTTGAACTATGCATCGGATTGTGATCTTGCACTTCAGCCCCTATTCAGGCATTCCTTTATCTTACATGATTAAAGCCTTTGCATGAGGGTGTGCTCTGCTTCTTCCAGTGCATCAAAGTCCCATCTGTTTATTTACAGCCCTGCACGGGTTGAAAGGCATTCTTCTTAAGCAGGGAGACACCTCTGCTTGTGGAGACTGTAGGATTTTGGAACGCTAATTTCGCACGTGAGGGAAATGAATGCTGCAATACAGCTGTAATTCTGTGCAGAAGACCACATTCTTACGTACATTCACCAACCATGAGCCCTAAGTATGGGCTCTCTGTTTACTTCACTCAGCAGAACGGAATGTGTGTGTAGCCCTGTTTCCTCCAATGAATCAAATGGAGGAGTGCCTGTGGTGAAGAACTACAATGTGCTCATTGCCAATTCAATTCAATTCTGTATCTTCTCTTTCTGTAGGTATCTACTGTTGTTATGCACCCTGAGTTTAAAGATGAATACGATACTAGAGACTGTGCAGCCGTGAAGGTGCGGTGTAACACGCTTGATAACTAAGTGGGAATACTTTGGGGTTTTTTAATAAATTAGTTCAATTGATAGATTAAATTTAGAATGATTTGCTGCAACTTTGCCAGTGTGAAGTTGTCATTGAGTTAATACAAAGAAAATGCTACAGCACGCTTACTGTCACGTAACTTAAGAATGAAATAGAAATATTGCATTGGACCGATAAAAAAAAATTAGTCTATAATTTTGTGTCCCTTGCTGTCTTCTCTGAGAAATGTGGTAACAAGCGCTGTCTAAATTCTTCTTTTTGTAGTTGAAAAACAGTTCCTTTTTAATTAGTTTCAAAAATATATAATAAAATAATGCAGTTTTGATTACCAGTACTGGTGATAAACATATTTGTGTGTGTGTGTGTGTGTGTGTGTGTGTGTGTCTGTTACAGCAAATTAAATAAGGCTGCATTCACCTTTTTCCCAGGTGTAAATAACATTGAATACAGTGGAGTCAACATGCTTAGGCTTGCACTGTAAAAGAGTTACAGGGTTTCAAATCTATGCAACAATTACAAGTGCAGTAGGATCCATATCTATTCCACCTGGCCAACCTTGGCCTAAGTGCATGCGTCCTTGTGGTTTAGTTTTTGAGCTACAATCCTCTGTAAGCATACTTGGAAGGAAAATTGATTAGACAGCCATGCTTCTGTGTGAGATTGCCTTAGATCTGGCTGCACAAAAGCAAGTAGCTGTGCTTTTTTATCCATAGAAAAGCCCGATTTATTTATTTTTTAAAAAAGAATGAAATATAATTTCTGTTTATTAACAGTTCACTTAGGTTGTATTACACTCACCTGATAGTAAGTCCCACTTAAAACAGTGGAACTTAGTTGCATGTAAATATTACACTGCACATGCAGGAATCAGTTTCATTGGGTTTTTTTATCTTAATAATGTGTGCAGTTTCTAAGACTAACACGGCGAACAATGTGGACTCTTTACTATTCTGAAGACAGACAAGAAGATTTCTACTTAAAGCCTTTCTACTGTGGTTCACAACTTGAATGGGTGTGCCAGATTGCTAAAGGTAAACATCATTCACAGCTCAGTCGTATGCATGTTTAATTAAAAGTGAGCGCCACCATATTCAATATGGCTGCCTCCCTGGTCAGTGTTCATAGGAAGGCAGCATTAGGCTTAGAAATGTCTTTACTTTCATTTTATTCACATTTGTCAGCATGAACTGTTTGCCCAAATTCTTGTGAATTTGAGGCAAAGAGCACTGGAAAAAAGGTTTATTTCACATGGTGTGTGTTTTTTACAAGAACAATAAGAGCTTGTTGGATTAGGCCACAGGCCTAACAAATTAAGCATCCTGTTCTCAGTGGTCATTGATATGTCCTTGGGAACCCTCAAGCTGGATGTGAGGCTTTAAAAAAAGAAAGGTGATCCTTGAATCAGCATTTGACTTTCTGTGTCTAGTTTACCTTGACTATAAAGAATCTACATGATAACATTAAAATTACTCTCATGTTTTTATTCCACATAATTAAGCAGGCCTTGCACTCCACAATTATTGGGCATGACTTGTTCTGCTTCTAATAATTGGATGCCATTTTAAAATTTTCTGATGATGCCCAAGTATAGAAGGAATGTCTGTCTTTCACAGGTTCTTGTTACAGTGGTACCTCTGGTTACGTACTTAATTCGTTCCAGAGGTCCGTTCTTAACCTGAAACTGTTCTTAACCTGAGACACCACTTTAGCTAATGGGGCCTCCCACTGCTGCCACACAAAAATCCCCATGCCTCTTCTATTCGTACTTTAGAGAACAGTGCTTCTTTACTCAAAAGTAAAATCAGTATGCATTATATACAAAGGACTACTTCCCCTGCTCATTCTGCTTGCCTCACCACAAACCCTCATCCCCCCCATCCTGCCCTGCCCCACCTTCTACACTTCACCCACCTTTGCCTGCCCCGCCCCACAACTTTTCCAAACCTCCCCTTCCCTCACAACTCACCTGAGCCCCTCCCAAACAAACATAATAAGCAAGCTACATGGTTGGTTGGTTGGTTGGTTTTTCCAAATTGCAGTTGTGTTCAAGTTTGTAAGCTGTAATAAAACTTTACTGCTTGCACCTTTCGGGTAAAAAGAAAAAACAACACAATTTCACTCTTTGTTTAATGGTTCTCCTGAAGATTCCAGCTCTCCTTTTCTTCTGATAAAAGGGAAATTGGCATGCCCTAATTTTCCTTAATCTCATCAACAGGTCGTACTCCAAAGACACCAGAGTGGTACAAACCAGGTAAGCGAACAACTTAGGCTTCCTACACATCATTGATAAAGGTGCTAGCCACATATAGGTCTCCCAAAGTGCTAGTGATCTCAAACACAGCCTCTAGCAACTTGGACCCCCAGCTATCTTATTTTCATTACTTTTAATACAGCCTGCAAGCAGAGGGTGTTGTTAGCCTGCTCTCTGCTATTCTGCAGTACCACTGCTTCAGTTGGCCTGAGGGTGTACTGTGGCCCCCAGCCCAGCAGTGGTCAGATGACGGAAAGAATCCAATGAATTTCATCTCATCTTACATAACGACTCTGGCTTGGCTTCACACTCTGAACAACTTACTCAAACACAAGCAGAGCAGCTCTTAGACTGATACCTTACTTGTTCCCTGTTGAATCCAAAAGCCGACTGAAACCTGAAATAATCTTACAGTACTTTATATAGAAACTTAAATTTGGCAAATCTTCAGGGAAAATAGCAAGTGGCGTTGAAGAAAAATCAGTGAGAGGGTGTCTTTCTGTCTTCATTAATCTATGGGTGGTTAATTTAAGAGAGCACTTAAACGCCATAATGGAACATAAAAGCATAGTGCTGTCTCAAATACGTTGAACTGAGGCTGTTCTGTAGGCCACAACTATCTTATTAGCCATTGACATACAATCTCCAAAATGTATCGCTCATAAAATTGCTGTCCTTGATCATTTGCTCATCAACTGAAGGCAGGGATAGGGAACCTACAGCCTTCCACATGTTATAGGATTCCTGCTTCCATCAGCATGGTCAGGAAAGAAGGGAATTGTGACTCCCAACATCATCTTGAAAGGTTCCCCATCCCTGATTTAAAGGTATCTTCAATTGACTTTCGTGGAGATCATACATATTCCTTTGGTCTATTCCTCCCCACAAGATGAATGTGCTCCTTCTGTTTGCCTTGCAGCTATTGAGGCCTCCACAGACAATGCTGTCCTCATATCATACTTACTTTTGGGGACAATGTGTCTCAGAGCACAATATCAGAAACTGGAGAAACTTTTAGAGGGACTCATTTGTTACTTTGCTTAGTTTTGTGTTGGGTCAGCAATGACTCAGCTTTGCTGCAGTGAATGTCTTGGAGCATTGCCCATGGGGAAGCATATGCTCATATTTCTTATGGGTTGGGGGGTTTTATGTTGGCTTTTATCTATGGTTGCTTGCTGCCCTACAATTGCCAGATGAAGGGTGATCTAGAAATATAATAATAATGTTGCAGAGTTTCCTGCATTAATGCACAGTATTTTTTAGATAACTGTTAATTCACTTCATTGTTAAAATAGTTCATCTACCACTACTAGATAACATGGTGAAACTGGAGGTGGGGTTGTGTGTGCATGCAATGTTTCATTTAGTTTAAACTTAGGTTTTTGGCATTCTTTTTCTTTCTTTCTGTTGTAGATGGAGATGGACTTCAGGGACCAGTACTGAATATTGATGGGTCTGAATTTTGGTTTGTGCCAAATAAGCACTTGAGCTTTCAAGAAGCTGCTCTGTACTGTTCTAATAATGGAAGTGATTTAGCGTCTGTGGCCTCTTTCACTGCACTAACGGGAATTCTAAACAGGATTGCAAATGTAATTTATTTCTTTGTCTCTTGGATATATTTTGTTGTGAAAATGTCCGTGCCAAAATAGGGTTTTTTAAAAAAACAAAACCACCTTCTCTTGTTGTTGCTATAAGCTGTTCAGGAAAAGTCTGTGAGAAGTAGGATACCTTTGTCTGGCAGCATATAAAGCAAAAGTGTTTTTCCTGCATCCAATGAAAAAATGTTCTTCTCTTATCCTTCTTCCCCAGCTTTTCCTCTAGTACTAGGGAGGGTATAGAGTAAAGGGTAATCCAGAGCATGCCTAATTCTCATTGGTGATATGAAAATTCAGAGTAAAAAGTGGGAGCAATCCATCTCCCATACTGCAGGCAAAACAGGGCTTGACTTGAAAACATTAGTTTCTGAAATGCAGGAGAAAGCTCTATTAAAAAAACTGCACCAAGAAACCTGCCTGTAAGTCTCACACTTGCTTTTATTACTATGGCATTGGAAATGCTCTTGGGACTGTTTAATTAAAAACTAGGATCTACTAAATACCTGAGGGAGAAGGCTTAAAAATTATCTGCCTTTAGTTTGCATGGTAACACTTTTTAGTGTATTTAGGGTATATAGACTTTTTATGGAATTTATGCCAGATTCTACATTTTTCTGATACTTAGGTTGAGATGTAACATGGCATTTAATGCTAATGCATCTCCTTTTTGTTTTTGCAGTTATCGGACGAAACACAAAGTTGGTGGCTGAAATACACAGCTCCTGCAAGTCGCTACCATTCACTGTACGTAGAACTATCAGAGTCTATATATGTCTGAAATACTTTTGCCATTCACTTGATGAATATGATCTAGTAACGATGAATGTATTATGGTCATAGGTCAAGATACTTGAGCTTTGAGGCTCAGGATTTCTTACATATAATAAACACGTAAACGCTGCAGCAGAAACTTCAGAATTTGGCAGCTGTGCTCTGTAGCTGCAAAAATTAAGATGCCAGCTCCATTTTGGTCCTTTCTCCAGTGAGTCAACAAATCTTTTGTGCAGTAGGACACATGAAAAAGAAATGAGCAAGCTAATCAATGATGATAAATATTTACATGCACCAGGAGGGCAAATCTGAAATAATTCAGTTCTTCATTGTGCCTAGGTTTTCAGTATTTTCATACTATCATGAACGATACTACAGGAATTGTTGGCATATTTCTTATCAAAGTTGGTACAGAGGTAAGCTGTTTAATTTTTTATTTTAAACAATGCTAAGATACTATTCTCTCCCCAAACTTTCAGTCTTAGAGAAAAAGTTCTCCTTTAGACTTTTTATTAGAAGCTGCACTACTTCTAATAAAGTAGTTTTATGGAGTTGGAGTGCTGTTCTGGATGTTAAAAGCAACAAAATAATCAGCTGGCGGTGCCTGTTTGTGGATGTCTTGGGGGTGGCCAGCTGCAAAAGAGAGCAGGGCTCCTAATAGCTGTGTAGAAGAGGGAATTTCAGCAGTTCAGCTTGCACGACAGTCTCCCATCTACACAGCTATTAAAGTTGAAGAAATCCATTCCTCTTTTGCAGATGACCACCCTACAGTATGGCATTCAGAGTTTATAGTTGTATCCGGACCCTACTTTGATGTCCAGTCCTTTGCCTTTCAGAATTTGTGGAAATAATGCACAGTAAATGCAGTATGAATATAAGCATAGATAAATATTAATACATACATGTATGTGTCTGTGATTCCTGCAGACAGCACGATAAGCTGCAGTACAAAACTCCCCTTCATCTGTGAGAAATACAATGCGTCGCTATTGGAGAAGCACGACCCTGGTTATAAACCAACTTACAGGAAGTGTCGCGAAAATTGGCTTGTTTTTATGGATAAGGTAATATTTATTAAAAAGTGCCTTGTAAGAATCTCCTAAACTTGATGAGTATTTGCGAAATGGTAGTTTTCTTGTGAACGACTCGGAGATCTTTTGATGAAGGGTAGTATATAAAACTAGTAAATAAAAAGTAAATAAATAAATAATAGTGACCTTCACCTGCAATTAAAATATTTTTGTAAGGTGTTTTCCCCCTTTAATTTTGTTCTGCTCTGTAAATTTCCCCTTAATCATAAAAGCTAATGTGAAATCCAGGTACTTTAGACATATTGTTTATAATTAAATCTTCTTACAGTGTTACCGCATGGTACCCCCTAAGGATTTCAAGTTTCAGGAGGCAGATGAACATTGTCAAAGTTTGGGAGGTTCTCTTCCATCAATCACAAGCAAAACTGAACAAGGTAAAGTGATAACATTTGATACTTCTTATAAAGTGTGGTTCTCTTCTATAAAACACTGTGCATTGATAATTTTTTTCTTTCTGTGGATATGGTAGGCACCAGTTTTCTTACAGATTTGCTAAAAACTGCTGTGGAAATGCAAGTGAATACTTCCCACTCCTTGAATCTGCTACCTATCTGCATGATATATGAGGGAGGTGGGAAGAAATCCATTCAGCTCGCATTTTAATGTGATCGTGCCTAATTCACACTTCCTAAAACCAAAACGCAGATACGCTTAGCACTTAGCTGAATGTTACAATTTATTTCTCAAACTAAACTAAATGCATATATTAGGGGAAATTACGCACAACTTTTGTGTAACATGCAAAAATAGGTTGCGATAGGGAGAACTGCTTGCAAAAATCTGTATATTAGGAGAAGTGCACATTAAAATGCTGGGGGGGGTTGTGTGTGGATGCATTTTTTTTAAAAAAAAAAGCTAACTAATGCAGAAATGTGGCAAGTTGAACAGAATACTAGAAAATAAAAAACTGAGGGAAGTTAAAATTAACAGATTTGTCCATCCTGTGTGTGTGTGTGTGTGTGTGTGTGTGTTGTGTGTGTGTGTGTGTGTGAGAGAGAGAGAGAGAGAGAGAGAGAGAGAAATTCTGGACAATGTGGATTTAGCTGTGTATCTACTCAGCTATGTTACTTACTGTGTGTTCTTGAGCCAATCACGTTCACTCAGCATCCATTTTTCATAAAATTGGCAAAGGAAGACCACACCACCCTTGGGAATTATGTATCAGTGGCATGATACGGCAGCTCTCCATGACTTAGAAGCATGGCAAAGAGAAGAGGTGAATGTTATCTGAGGAAGAAGAAATTGAGAGTGATCTAGTTTGCCCTTACCTATTACAACAAATTTGCAAAATCAGACCCCAAAATGTTGGAGATGTTCTTTGGATGCAACTTCTAAGCTTCAGAAGGAACTTGAGTCTCATATAAATGCAGATCAAGTATTGCCCAAAATGATCTTAAGGGATGGAAGTGGTAATACCGACAATAGAAGGCTGGAGATCAAAGTTGTTAGACTATGCTGAATTGGATAAGATGACTGGAAAGATTAGATACTTAAGAGACCAAAAGTTTACAGAAGACTGGGGAAAATTTGTTGAATATCTGGAGAGTATAAGTGAAGGTCAAATAATGCTAGAAGGTTTTAAAAGAGCACTGTGAAAACGCGAGAGATATTGTTAAAAGGAAATAGAGGGAAAAAAGACTTAAATAATGACAATATTAAAAAAAAGAAATGCGTAAATTAATGATGACTACGAAAGATTTGCGGAAAAGCTGAAGGAAGTCCAAAAAAGAAAGATTTGGAAAAAATTTGAATGTGAAAAAATGTATGTTTTGTTTTGTTTTGTTTTGTTTTGTTGTAAATTAATAAAAATCATTTTTTTAAAAAAAAAAGGAAGTGGAGGAGGAAAGCCATCAAAGCAAACTAAAGATTGCTTCCATTTATAGCTGCCAAATTGCCGATATTGCGCCAATTAGCCTTTGGGGTATATTGTCTAAATATTATTTACAGTCCACAAAATGCTGTAAATTTAACAGAAGTAGAAGTTGCATTACCTTATGCAGTCAAGTTTGGGATATTTACCCTGTCTACCCAATCCAATGTGCAAATACTTATTTTTTTTTATGCCAACAGATTTCATAACGTCCTTGCTTCCTGGTAAGCCCCCAAATATTTGGATTGGTTTGCACTTTGAGATCCGTACACGTGAAAACAGGTGGACAGATGGCAGTGAGTTGACATATTCCAACTTCCATCCATTGCTGCATGGAAGACTAAGGAAAATTGAGCATGATGTGAGTCATTGGAGGGGTTTTTCTCCATTGTAGGCTTTTCATTATAAGTGAATTAAGCACTGCTAAAATGGGGAAGACTCCCATTTTCAACAGCAGTTTCAATATAAACTGTTTCATGCTACTGTAGGCATTCTGCCACTGCCAATTAGCTCTAGCTGGTAAGCTCCCAGTTGTTCCTTTGTAACCATGTTGTTTCCTTCCCCACATCTGACCTCCCATCCAACCCAGGTGGGTCAAATTGGAACCCCTGTTGGGCTAAATTTGGTCCATAGATCAGAGGTTCCCCACCCCTGTTTAATGAAATACAGTGGTACCTCGGGTTAAGAACTTAATTCATTCTGGAGGTCCGTTCTTAACCTGAGGTACTACTTTAACTAATGGGGCCTCCCGCTGCTGCCGCCACCCCGCAATTTCCATTCTCATCCTGACGTAAAGTTCTCAATCTGAGGTACTACTTCCAGGTTAGCGGAATCTGTAACCTGAAGTGTCTGTAACCCGAGGTACCACTGTATGCTAATCTACTATTACTCAGCCTTCTTGGTTTGTTTGCTTTTCAGTTTTTTGATGATGAGGTGAATAACCAGTGTGGTGTTTTGCTCAACAATCCAAAATCACCGTATGCTGGAACTTGGAATTTCACTTCCTGTGCCAGTATTCAAACTCTGGCCATATGTCAGATGAAGTCAGGTAAGTCTGAGAATAGTAAATTTGCATATGAGACAAAATATTATTAAAACTTAATGCACAGTAGTTTCATTATTAAATGATGCATGAAATGTGTCACAGGAGGTTTTATTTTAGGAGAGGTCGTTTTACTTTCTCTCACACACAGTAAGGAATGCTACTTAAAATGGTGTCTGTGTCAGCTGCAGTTTTTATAATATTCAGTTTTTTATAATAAAACAAAATATTGATCAATCAAGGGCATTGATTGTTTGACCTCTTAAGTGATTGCTCAACTAATTGTTGCAGTTCTAATCTTACCACCTCACTGAGAATATTATGAACAACATGGGTTAAAAAAAAGGTAAAGTACCCCTGACAGTTAAGTCCAGTCGCAGACGACTCTGGGGTTGCGGCGTTCATCTAGCTTTACAGGCCAAGGGAGCGGGCGTTTGTCCACAGACAGTTTTTCTGGGTCATGGGGCGAGCATGACTAAGCCGCTTCTGGCGAAACCAGAGACAGAAACGCCATTTACCTATTTATCTACTTGCACTTTTTGGCGTGCTTTCGAACTGCGAGGTTGGCAGGAGCTGGGACTGAACAACGAGAGCTCACCCCATTGTGGGGATTCGAACTGCTGACCTTTTGATGGGCAAGCCCAAGGCTCAGTGGTTTAGACCATGGGTATAATACCTTTTAACAGTTTAAAACAAAATCTGCCCGAGACCTAGGTGATGTGGTTTTTTTTCTTCTAAAAATCAGACTGTTAGATGAATGATACCATTTCTCTTGCTCAACTTTTTTGTTCTTTCATTAGATGAGGCAGAAAACCAGACACAGCAAGTGCTTAATGTCACCATGGACTATCTAAATGTCACATACACCATAATTCTGAAGAACTTGACATGGCATGATGCACAACAGGAGTGCCTGCAGAATAACATGCAGCTGGTTAGCATCACAGGACAATACCATCAGGCTTTTCTTGCTATGCAGGCTGCCCGTTATAATTACCCACTGTGGATTGGACTCTCCAGCGAAGATGTAAGGCTTGTTTCTGAACCAATTCAAAATATGTCATTCGAATAAGAGGGTTTGGGGAAAACCTACCGAGCTATATTAAACGATGGGGTAAAATGACAGACCTTTGCTGCCGCTTTTGTCTGTGGCAGCAACATGTCTTGTGGATATATGTTTAAAAAGCCTAATGTACAAATAAACAGCTGTGTTATATAGAATGAGCACAGCACATTAATTAGAAAGTGAAGTCCGTTCAGTCCCACTGAAATCATTGTGGTGGGGGGAGGGTTGGCAAAGCACGCCCAACTTTCTTGAGAATCACTAGAGTTAACCTGCAAAAGTAACAACACACACAAATTGCAAGCGGATATATCTCCCTGGGTGGGTCAACAAATGTACTCAGATTCTGGTATTGCTTTGTTCTGCTTTAAGCAGACCTTAAACAAAACTGGTACATGAAATGCATTTAGGATTTGAACTTGGAGTTCTTGTATTGAAGATTAGCAGTACCCATTGAATCATATTGAACACGAGAAGCTATGTTATATTGAGTCAGACCATTGGCCCATCTGACACTGTACTGTTCACACTGACAGGCAGTGGCACTCCAGGGCTTTAGGCAGGGGTCTCTCCCACCCTTACGTGAAGATACTGGGGATTGGACCTTAGACCTTCTGAATGCCAAGCAGATGTTTTACCATCAAGGAATTGCTCTTACTTGTCTTTGATCTTCATAACGCGAGCCTTTTTTCTTTATGGTTATGCCACCAGGATGGAATTCATTATCACTGGGCTGACAGAACTCACATTAGCTTTAGTCAGTGGTCCAAAGAAGACGAAGATTTACTTGATGAATGCGTATATTTGGACAGAGATGGACTTTGGAAAACATCTGACTGCTATACGCAAAAGCCAGGAGCAATTTGCTACCTTCCAGCAAGTAGGTTTGAATGAATAAATCTTTTATTTGCGTCAGAAATGAAACAACAATACTATATACAAAGAACCGAAATAAAAAGTCAATTATATAAAATACATTTTAGGGTTTTGAATCAATAGTCAAGTAGTGGATCTTATTTTCATTGCCCCAGCTAAAAACCCTGCAACCTTTGTTGTCACCTGCTTTTACAGTTACTACGTAAAATATATGCTACTGCTTTGAGAATGTTTTTAGATACATTGAAATAAACCAATGAAAACATTTTATTATATTTTTTTAATAACCATTTTTTAAAATAACCATTAAAATCCAGCAGTACATCTAATGGTGTTTGTTATATCCATTGTCTCTAGACATACACTTACACGTTCAACATGCAAAATATTACTTAACGTAACTCCTCCACTGACAATATTTAGTGGTTGGTATCAGAAGATCTTGATTTTGGTCATTAACATAGTTAAAGAAAGGGGCCCGTGTGTCTTGGAAAGTGTCTCTATTCATTATGCCTTTACTTGCCCTTGTGTGTCTGGTGAGACACTCAAACATTGCTACATCCCAGATTTTATTTTCCCATATGTTATGGGGTATTTCAGTCTGGTTCTTCCATTGCTGAGCCATCACTAATCGTGCTGCGGTCAGTAAGAAGCCTACTAGTTCTCTGTGGCACAGGGTGGAGTCTATAAGTCTATGTCCAAAGAAGGCAGGATTTGGAGAAAGGGATTGGCCTGTAATTGAGGGTATAATGGAGAACACTCTACTCCAAAAGTTTTTAACTTTGGGACATTCCCACCAAACATGAACCAGGTTTTTCACAGCCCTTGCCAGCCTGACTGGCATCCAGTGCCATCGGAAGATGGTCTTGAACGAGGCCTCCTGTAAGCAAGCAGAAATTGTTTTGAGCAGAGGGTGGCCCAGATACCCTCCCATTTGTGATCTTCAGTTGGGTGGCCCAAATCTGATTCCCATACATTTTGAAGGACTATAGCAACCCCTGACTCATGATCTAATAGATTGCTGTATATTTGGGAAGCAGCATCCTTCAAGTCATATGCCTGGGCTGCCCCATTCAAACAAGGTAAGTGTATGTAGGCTGTCTCCCCTGCACACCAAATGGAAGTGCAAAAGAATGAGCCTGAGCTACCTGAAACCAGGTAGTATGAGTGCCTTTTAATTAACCTTGCAGGTCCTCTTTGGAAATTGCTTTCCCCTCTTTGGAAATTGCTTTCCCTCCTTGAACTGTTGCTATTTATATTAGCGTCTGAAAGCTGTCGTGACCCAAGAACAGGACCAGTGGTGAATGGTCAGAGGCCAGAGTTTTGCTCCATGTTCTCCACACCATCAGAACTGATCTAGTAAATGGATTGTCTATGTTTTCCTCCTTCAAGTTGCTTTCTAGGCCAACTAATTTTGATTTGAGTAAATATGAAGTGCCTTTAAAAAATGTACCTTCTTTTTCTTTCTTTTTTAGCTGAAACTGAAAAACCTGAGGTATTTGACTTTATTAAATGTCCACACAAGATTAAGAATACACCATGGATGCCATTTCGAAACAGTTGTTATTCATTCATGATAGCAAAAGACAGATGGAAAGGATTGAAGTCAGATGAGGCCCACCATTTATGCAGGATGATGAGTAAGAAGTTTCTGTTTAAAGTTTGTTTTGCATTTCTGTGTTCATAACTTTTGAATCGTTTTTTTTCAGATCAGAGAGGACTCTGCTTGTTTCCTCCATAAGACTACATGAGTAGCAATTTCCACTAAAACAGCCTCTTCTCCCCTCACCCCCTTAGAACTGCTGTCTTGGGGATGCTGCTGTTGCTTCCATGTTGCCACTGTTTCTTCACATAGTTGTACTTTATTAGTCAAAGGAAATAAGCAGGGGTCATATCTGTGAACAGGCACAGAATTATCTACATAGCTGTGCAGATTTTACAATGCTGTACAGTCCTGTATGTTTGCTCAGAAAGGAGCCTCATAGAGTTGATTGGGCTTACTCCAGGGTAAGGATTGTATTTCACTGGAGACTTGTATTATATATGTGGTTCTCTCTGGCCTTGCTTGGACTCTGCTCACCGCAGACTTAGAAAAACATTGCAATAAAAACATCTGTTGGCTATCTAGATTTACAATGTGTTAATGTGAACTATGTTGGACCTCTTTCGTATCTAGATTAAGAGAAATGATGCCTTTTAAAAGAAGCTTCTCTTGACCTGCTAGAAGGGCATCCAGGAAAAAAAGATTCCAGTGTGTAGGCTTCTTACCAAAAAAAGCATTTAAAAAGTGAATGCAGTTTTGTATAGTTAAGAAAAATAGCACTTTGAGTTCTGCTGGACCATGAACATTCCCTGCTGTTGCCATTAGCAATTGGTATTGAAAGCTATACCACCTTCTGAGCTTAGATGTTCTGTTTACCTACTGTAGATAAGTATCTCTCAACTGCTTCTGCCATCATACATTAATTTGTCTAATGCTGTTTTAAAACCATATAATCAAGCAGCCATTATACTACATCTTATGGCCGTCGATGCCATATGTTAATTGTGTGAAGATTTGCTTTCTCTTAGTTTGTCCTGAATCTACTACCAGTTTAGTTTCATTGGATGACCCTAAAAGTACAGTGGTGCCCCGCAAGACGAATGCCTCGCAAGACGGAAAACCCGCAAGACGAAAGGGTTTTCTGTCTGAAGAGGCGCTTCGCAAGACGAATTTCCCTATGGGCTTGCTTTGCAAGACGAAAAGTGACGAAAAATTTTGAGGGGTTTTTTTTGCTCCAAAACCCCTTATTCTGAATCGCTAAGCTGCTAAAAGCATTTTAGCAGCAAAACCGCTAATCCCCCACCCCTTAAAAAGCCGTTTTTAGCCCTTAAAGTGCCAATAGCGCTAATAGCGCTAATCCGTCAATGGGCTTGCTTCGCAAGACGAAAAAACCGCAAGACGAAAAGAGTCCCGGAACGGATTCTTTTCGTCTTGCGAGGCACCACTGTATGGGAGAGGAAGAAAAATTATCTCCACTGCACATCATGTATAATTTTATAAACCTCTGTCACATTTCCCCTCACTCATCTTTTCCCCCCTTTACTGAAAAGTTCCAAATGCTTTACCTTCACTGTATATGGAAAGTGTTCTGCTCTGTGTGGTGTGTGTGTAACGTGTCAACCAGGTCACTAGACAATCTCTCATTTACAGGAAAGAGTATTACAGTCCATTTCCTAATGATGCCCATTATGGAGTCCCCATTTCACACTCTGCAGAGCCTTCACGAGAGATAGCCATTGTGGTGCCCTCCAGATGTTGGACCACAATTCCTATTAGACCCAACCAGCCATGGCCAATGGATGGATATGATGGGAGCTGTGGTCCAACCAGGAGCAGTTCATCAGTGGGGTGGAGCCATAGCAACAACCTCCTGCAAACAAGGTCAATGCCGCTTACCATGAAAAGTGAGACATTGACTACTTTCTGGGTGTACTGAAGAGAGCACTGGGTTGGTTCTGCCGTGCATCCACACAACCCTGCTTCACCACCACTTCACCCTTCCCAGGAAGCAGTGACAACCCTAGTGCAGAGAGGCTATTGCTGCTGCTCTACTATAGCCACCAGGCTTGTCTCCCTTGAGCCCAACAGCACCTAGTAGGCCAAAGGTTCCTCACCCCTCTCTATGCTTTTCCATCATTTATGTATCATGACCTCTGTACATCCAGACCTAAGAAAGAGCAGCTGACTTCTGTCACTAATCATTCAAGATTATTATTTTTTTGGTTTAAAAACTAAGGTAAACGGCTAAACCTTCCATGAATTCATTTCATAAACTGTCTATAAAATCCTGCCAAATCCATTAAGTGATTTGACTTTTAAAAATTGCTTCAACAGATACGAATGCCTCCCTCTTGACTATCAGGGATGAAGATGAAAATAGTTTTGTTGTTGAGCAGCTCCATTCTTTCAGTGGCCTTGCTCGCTGGCTGTGGTTGGGTCTGATTTATGACGCTGATGGTAAGTTGTAAGTTCTGTAAAGCTCTCTTGCTAGGATGAATGCCTTTCTTATACATACAAAGAGACCAAAGCTTATAACATTGTCTACAGCCATTGATGAGGATTTAAAAAACAAAACAAAAAAATTATATTTGATTAGAGTTCAAATTGTCAAATGCAGGTTGATGAGTGAGAGTCTTTAAGCTTACTCAAGAGCACTTTGGATAATTTGTTCCTTATTCAAGCTTATTTTTATTGTAGAATTTAATGACAACCTAAAGAAGATGCATGCTGGATGCAGATTTGGGGGTTCAGAAGTCACTAATCATGCCTGTCATTTTTAATCTGATAAGAAATACTAAATGCCTAATGTTCCTGGTGCGTCTGCTTTTGAGCGTTATTTGATTGTTGCTCAAATATGGCAGTAAGGGTTGCCATAGGTCCTCTTTTTCCAGGACAGGTCCTCTTTTTCAGGAGTAACATTTCTGTATGGGGGTGCATGGGCTACTTTTTATGTTGTATATGCAGTAGTAGACAACCAAGTGCAAAACATATACATACTGTGTGAGTTTTGCATGGTGCAGGAAAGGACCAGGTCCTTGTTTTTGTATATTTTGAAAGGACATTGTGGAATGTGCCCACTCCCACACCCCAAGCGCCAGCCAGCGTGTCCTCTTTTTCGCTCTTCAAAATATGGCAACCCTACAGGTAGTTTCCTTCCTCAGGCCTTTCATTGCACAACTTCAGCCCACTCATTTCATTTGCAACTCTGGTTCCGCAGAAGGGAGTTTCTGTGCTGCTTTCATGTAAACAAAAAATGTTTCTAACGAATTAATGCAGTGGGAATACTGCAGCTGTTGGGGCAAAGTGATATTGACCTGTTTTATAGATTTTATTTTACCATGTTTCACAGTATCTTCAAAGACTCCCCTGATAAGAAGGAATAATTTAGATGGAACAAACATTGGGCTCATCTAGACTTCCGCTTGTCCCCCACTGCTTTCCTCCAGGAAAATCTGATCTTTAGCGCTGAATCGGAGCAAACATCAACTGGATTTTCCATGGATTGACATTTGCTTTGATTCAACACTAAACAGCAGATTTTCTGAGGAATTACCTTTATGAAAAAATACATTTTTATCACCTGAAGGTAGATTTTAAATTACTGATTTATTTTATTTTTCCCTCTTGGCATAGTTAACGGTTATAATAAAACTAGTACAATGCTAACATAAAACAAGTAAGAGTTAACATGGAATAGTAACAGAAACTAGATACCTCAGGTTAGGTATAGTGATAAAAGTGTAGAATTGTGTATTTCACCATCTGCAGAGAGAAAATCTGGATGTTAGCATTAATACTGTTGCCCAATTCCAGCGAGAACATTTTTCTTTAATAAAAAGAAGTTTTCCATACTGGATATCTCTGCCAGCAAAGGTGTTATAGGAAGATGAACTACTATATCCCAACAGTTGGTGCATTCACAGTGCACCATTTAAAGGGATAGCTCCCCATGTTTGTTATGAATGCTTATGTGAGTATTTAGATGCATTCAGAAGACATCTGAAGGCAGCCCTGTTCAGGGAAGTTTTTAATATGTGACATTTTAGAGTATTTTTCATCTTTGTTGGAAGCCGCTCAGAGTGGCTGGGGAAACCCAGTCAGATGGGCGGGGTACAAATAAATTATTATTATTATTATTATTATTATTATTATTATTATTATTATTATGTGTGTATTAATATAGTTTTTCTGGATTTAATTTTGATTATAAGAAACAATTCTAAAGTGGGAAAACATTTTTTTTAAAAAAATGTTGATACCGTCAACAAACCAGGCCACATCCAAATAGCATATGCAAAAGGTAAAAGTAAAGGGACCCCTGACCATATGCAAAATGTAACTCCTTTTATTTCTAAGCCAAGTGTTGGTTATTACTGACCTTCCAGTAATGTTAACATTAGCCATTGTGGGATAATTTCAGCACACTCTCTCTCCTAAATAAAATCTGTAGCACTCATTATGGAAACTTCTTTTGTTTATTATCTGCAGATGGAAATCTGAAGTGGGATGACAACACATACCTCTCATACAATAACTGGAGACTGGGGAGACCTTATGTAAAGAATAATAATTTTGTTGCTGGTATTGGTCTCGATGGTGTCTGGGATATGTACAATTACAGTGGCAACTGGTTACCTCAGCAATTTAGCCTACACAGCATCCTTGTCTGTAAAATAGAAATGGGTAAGCAATGTCTGCAATTTGGATTGAATTTCCAAAGGCCTATGGTATTATTATTAATTTTTTTTACATATGCCTAAAACTAAAAAAACTAAACTTCTGTCCTTGTTGTAATATTGAAATAGGACCCAAAGAATACAAACCACCGCTGCCTGAGAAACTACCCCATGGAAATAACACGTACTGGATCCTTCAAAAACAGCTCAGTTGGTATGATGCATGGAGAGAATGCAAACGAAATGGCAGCGATTTAGCCAGCGTACACAGCGAATCGCAGCAAGTGTTTCTGGAAAATATTGTAAAAAGAGATGGATATCCACTTTGGATTGGTTTATCCAATCATAATGTGAGTTTGAACTGTTTCATGTGCTTTTGCAACCATATCCCCATGCCTATTATCTTTAAAGGTTTTGAGCCAGCTTTTCGTTTCTGTTATCAATATTTTAACTTGTCTCGTACATTAAACACATGGTAGGGACGCGGGTGGTGCTGTGGTCCAATAATTAGCCGTGATGCCTGTTTATCCCAGTGTTTGCTAAAACAAAAAGTGACATCTGCACTTGTTCAACTGGAATCGAATTGCTCTCTTTCTAGGAAAGCGATTCTGATTTTGAGTGGTCTGATGGAAGCACATTCGACTACAAGCCCTGGGAATATGAGCATTCGCAATCTCCTGGAAATTGTTTCTTACTGGACACTAAAGGGCTTTGGAATCGCTTGGATTGCTCGCGTGGTGCTGATGGTGCTATTTGCTACTACCCTTCAAACAGTAAGTCTGCATTCATGTGTCCAGTGCGGTGCTAAGACCAAAGAGAACGATGAGGGCAGATCCCACCCGAACCCCTGGCCCTATACTTAAAAGCATTTCCTTAAAAGCAAGTCCTACTGGTAACATGCCGAGGATTGTTGGCCAAAGAATATAAGAATAGCCGTGCTGAATCAGGCCAGTGGCTCATCTGGTCCAGCATCCCATGCTCACAGTGGCCAACCAGATACCCATGGGAAACATCGAAGCAGGATCTGAGTGCAACAGCATTCTCCCAGAAACTGGAATTCCATCTCAGGCATCAGAGGCAAAGGTCTGTATTCCCTGGGATGCCCTCTGATGTATCATAGTCCTGTACCTTTACAGTAAATTATATTGCTCCAACACAACAGCAAATATATATGTGTGTGTGTGTGTGCCAACAGTCAGTTTGTGTTTATGTGGCAATGGCTTATTGAGGCTCCATTGAACCACCTGAATGGATGATAGGAGTGCCTCAAGGTGTTTGGATGATGATGATGATGCTATTTATATTTTCACAGAAGTACAGTCAAAGCAAGCAGAAAATCCCACATACTGCCCAAAAACTACTGGTAGTGCTTCACAGTGGATACAGTATAAACAGCATTGCTATGCATTTGATTTGGCATTTTACAATTTCTCTATATACAATTGGAAAGAGGCTAAAGACGTCTGCAAGAAGCTTGGTATGTCCAAATTATGCATCATGTTATGTCTTAAAAAAAAGAGACAATAATATAATTAAGAATATTTTGGATAGAGAGTTGATTTTTTTTTGTTATTACTTTAAATGTTGCCATAAATTATTTCCATAAATGTTAATAAAGAGAACTTTCAAGAAGTTATTTTCACTTTTGACCACTAATATTATCCGCTTAGATCCTTCTGCAACACTTTTGACTATAGAAAATGAGGAAGAAAATAAGTTTGTGAGCACACACTTACGAGAACATTATTTCGTAACTGGAAGAGTATGGCTTGGAATGCAAGAAAATGGTAAGCAGTGAATAACTATGAAGCACTCGTGACTTATAACTGTTAAGGCTGGAATCATAACCATGCCTGTTCAGAAGTAAGCTCCATTGAATTCAGTGGGACTTGCTCCTAGGGAGTGGGATTAGGATTGCAACCTAATACCTCGGATTAAGTACTTAATTTGTTCTGGAGCGCCGTTCTTGACCTGAAACTGTTCTTAACCTGAGGTATCACCTTAGCTAATGGGGCCTCCCTCTGCCGCCACCGCGCGATTTCTGTTCTCATCCTGAAGCAAAGTTTTTAACCCGAGGTACTATTTCTGGGTTAGCGGAGTCTGTAAACTGAAGCATCTGTAACCTGAAGTGCCTGTAACCCGAGGTACCACTGTACTGTACAAGGCATAATAAGCAAGGCAGGTGATGTCAAGCATCTGTTAGTCCTTCAAGGAGAGTTAGCTGCATTCCGTATTTCCATTGATTTTAGTGAAACTGAAGTTTGGATTATGCTCCTGAAATTTACTGTGCACTACAAGTGCATTACGGGACGCGGGTGGCGCTGTGGGTAAAAGCCTCAGCGCCTAGGGCTTGCCGATCGAAAGGTCGGCGGTTCGAATCCCCGCGGCGGGGTGCGCTCCCGTTGCTCGGTCCCAGCGCCTGCCAACCTAGCAGTTCGAAAGCACCACCAGGGGCAAGTAGATAAATAGGGACTGCTTACTAGCAGGAAGGTAAACGGCGTTTCGTGTGCGGCTCTGGCTCGCCAGAGCAGCGATGTCACGCTGGCCACGTGACCCGGAAGTGTCTGCGGACAGCGCTGGCTCCCGGCCTATAGAGTGAGATGGGCGCACAACCCTAGAGTCTATCAAGACTGGCCCGTACGGGCAGGGGTACCTTTACCTTTACCTTTTACAAGTGCATTATTAAAATTTTAATGAATAGAAATCAAATAAAGAACATGCATTGCAACTTGGCATATTTTCCATGCTGTAAATAAAAGCACAGAGAAAGAGAATTAGCCAGGCTAGAGGGCATTAGCCAAGGATGTATGTACCTGGTTATTTCAAATCATTTCATCCATGCCTAGCTCTGCAATTCGCGGCCATATGCAGGCATAGAGATTGTTCATTTTACCAGTTTTTCTTCTGGCCTAATGGTTTTCTATCTATTTCTCTATACCTACCATAGACCTCCTTTCCTAGGCTTCCCTGCTTCCCAGTTCTCTGCATCCTTCTGCCAGCACTAAAGCTTTTAGAAGCTGAAATAGACTCTTGACTATTGGTGCTTAGTAGACTTTTCTGGCTCTGATCATTATATTAAATTGCTGCTTGTACACAATGTAATAATTGCAGCACATTTTTGCTGTTAAGGAATAACTTTTTGTGGGTGTTTTTTCCCTTAATATACAGCTGAATCCATGAAGTGGCTTGATGGCTCAGAAATTAAATATGTCAACTGGGAAAAGGGAAAAGAAAAAGGCAATGGTAAATGTAGCGTTGTGTTTTCAACAAATGGTACATGGTCCAAAACTGACTGCAGAAATCTCCAAAGCAGAGTTGTTTGCAAAGCTCCTCAAGGTATGTATGATTTTGATTTTAAAATAATGTAGCTTTTTAAACTGGCCTGTGATTGTGTCAGCAGGGGGGGGGGGGTCCAGTCTCTCATCAGGAGCAACTGTATGTGATGTTGCTATATCAGTAAGATGCAGATGATGATCATCATCATGACACTAATAATACTATAGGTAATACCACACATAATAAATACAGAGATCTGTGGAGGAGGAGAAAACCCATCTCCCTACAAAAACCTTCCTTTCCTGCAACCGTGTAGGGGCTCCCTGTGCTTCTGCAAACATGGACAGAGGTAATAGAGAATGCCCATATTTCCTCAATGCAAAGAGCACGTCAAATTAATAAAGGGTTTTTCTTGCTGAAAATGAGAGGAGCAAGGGCAGGGAAACGCTTTGCATTCTAGCTGGCATGAAGTAGCCTTGCACAACTTTTTTATTATATATGATTTTCAGTCGTTGCTTCTGGATTAATAGTTACGGATGGATGACGTTGGGTTGTTTTTTTTCTTACAGTCTCTAATCATGTAGGAGGGGCAATAGCTGTCGCTATTCTAATTATTGTCGCACTTGTTGCTGGATTGATATGCTTCCTGTATAAGAAGAAACGACTGAATTGGGGCGGATTCTCTTCGGTACGCTATGAACGGGGGTTGTACGAAGATGAAACGGACACTATGTTTTCCAGAGATGGTGACTGAGGAACAGTTCGTGATGGATTGGGCTGTTTAGGCATAATTTTATAGGTTTTGGTTTGGCAAACCTATACCAAATGTATTCAGTAGCAGGTAAATGCTGACATCTGGGTTCAGTATCTGTTTTTTGTTCAGGGTGTGACAGCAAACTTTCCCCCCACATTTGAAAGGAGGAGGGAAAGTCAACTGTGTTTCACCAACTGATTTAAACTCCAATCAGACTTTGCACTTTCCATGGTCTTTAAGATTTGCACATGCATTGAGATACGACCCTGAAACTGATTTTTGGACATGCTTTAATTTTTGGACATGCTCTCCTATATGAAGTATGATTGATGCCTAGAGAATCTTTTGGAATCGACTCACTGGACGCAAAATAACATAATGTAATAACTTGTATCAACCATACTCTTTTACAGTGGTACCTCAGGTTACATACGCTTCAGGTTACAGACTCCGCTAACCCAGAAATAGTGCTTCAGGTTAAGAACTTTGCTTCAGGAAGAGAACAGAAATTGTGCTCAGGTGGCGCGGCGGCAGCAGGAGGCCCCATTAGCTAAAGTGGTGCTTCAGGTTAAGAACAGTTTCAGGTTAAGAACGGACTTCCGGAGTGAATTAAGTACTTAACCTGAGGTACCACTGTACTTAAAACCTATTGGGGTACAGAAGGGTTGTTTTAAAGAAAGAAAGAAACTTGAAATGTTTTTAATACAAACTTGAATTGTTGAACTTTTTCAATAAAAGTTCCAAAGATCCCTCCCATTTTTGGTTCAGTTCTTTAGTTTAGCTTTTTAGTTACAACAGTTAAAAGAATAACAACAATTTGTCAGCCTGCATTTTGAAAACATTTTTAACTTTAATAAGCCATACCGTCCCCCCACACACAAATGTAAGAGGCCAAATGGAAACCAAGGGCTAAATGAAAGATTCAAACCCCTAGTATGTACTAACTAGCCTATAAAGAGTGGAACCAGGAGAAAGATTGTGGTTCCTGTTGATAATGTTTGACATTTGTCATTATTACCTCTGTCATATTTTGCTACTTCTAAAGGGGTACTCATTTTGTTCTGTACTAATACAGAAAACACATTGAGCTGCATGTATTGTTAGCCCTACTTAGGTCCATTAATTTCTGTGGGTGTCCTCTAAGTTGGTCTTCATTGAATGCAACCCATTGATTAGCATCTAAAAGACATGCAGACGTGAGAGGTCAAAGCACTACCATGGTTAAATGGGGTCGTCCACATTTTCTTCTTCTGACTATAGCTCCTACTGTATAGCTCCTACTTCTAGGTGGTGTTTCCTCCCCTCATGTCACCAAAGACTCTTTTTCTTGGTTCTATGTTATGACATGGTAGGAACACCTGGCTTCATGTGATAAGCTTCTGCACATAACCGGCTCACCATGTGGTGACAGTTGTCACATAGAGCAAATCAAAGTGGCCTCAACACAGCAGCCAACCCCTAACTGAGCTTTAGAAGAAGAGGGGTAATTATAAGACACATATCACTTAATATGTAGCATAATATTTGTCTCTTAGCCAAAATAAAGGAACAGCTTCTATTAGTATAACTCCATTAATTTAATAAAAATGTACCATGAAAATATTTAACTAATTGTTCAGATAATACTACTGACTTAAGGAATGCTGTCAAAGATAATACTAAAAAATAATTGGCTTACTACTCAATTTAGTTTTATGCTAGGGGGGGGTTTTGGCCAAAAAAGCCCCCCAAGAATCCCACATAGGTAGAGGATTCCCATTTAATAAACGAGACAAAAGCACTCCATATGCAAATAGAAAAGAGGTGCCTTAACAGATACATGAAGAAAATCTTCATGTATGAGAGCAGGAAATCATTGGATGCCTAGGGCTCTGGGCTGTTTTTCCTTGGCCCAACATCCATTGTTCTGCATACTATGCATAGAGATAGGAGCATGTAGATACTCAGTCTTGTTCTAATTAGCAAAATGAAAGCCACCCTATTAGCTTTCCTTTGGAAGCGTGTGTGCGTGCATGTGAGTCCCTTTTTTTCAAGATTGTGTAACATCACCTATGGTGTGTGTGTGTAATATATATATATATATATATGAGTAGGCCTTTGTCCAACTTCACACTTAGCTCTTGTGGACTGCTACTAGTCTTCCTGCTATAGATCTCTTCAGCAGGGGTATTTCTGCAGGATCATTTAAACTGTGCTACTCATGCATTTCTGTCCACAAGTGTCTTTTCAGTGACAGCAGTATAATAATCTTATCAGTACATAATAAGGGAGGGTGATAGTGTGATGTATAAGGAGGGCCACATATGTAGCTCTCCACACCTTTTTAAAAAAACATTAAGCATTTTGGAGAGGAGATATTTAACTGGACACACACTGTCTCAGACAATCTCCAACAAGTGCCCTCAACAATACAGCAGCCCCAATAGCAATGAATGTGCTAGCTTGGGTAGACTGTGATCTCCAAGATACAAAATGCTCCTCTTTTAATATCTGGAAATTGTGATAACACAACTGCTTCTGATGTACAATGAACGGGCAAAAAAATGGACATTTGTTGCACACAAAACGTTTGTGCAGAAAGGTCTTTAATATAGTGCCTATAACAGCCCATGAGGGACTGGTGAATGATAGTGATGCATGTATGTGTGTGCGTGTGTGCATGTATGTACATACACACACACACAGGAGAAAAAATGCACTTTGTCTTTTCTTTCTTTCTTTTTTTTTTGGAAGCATGATTTAGAATATTTAGATAAATAAAATGCCCATAACCAAGTCCTAAATTAGTAATGGTGAAGAAGCTTATTCACCATTTAATAAAATTTGCCTCACAACCTGTTTCTAATGTGCGCCCTGACACACAGGTACTTGTGCCAAACAGATGACTGGTGTGGTTATCTTTGACAACGCCAGTCACCTGCTAAGTGGCAGAGAAAAGAACAAGGGGCTATATTCAGCATACACACCACACACCAGGGAACTGAAACTGGAAAGACAAACGGATGACCATATGTTAAGATATTTTATATTGCAAAGATTGAGACGTATGTCTCTCCCAGCGACGGCATACTCCATTAAGTACTCTTTGCATGTGCAGTAGTAACCAGGGTTTGGGGCAATTTCCACTAAATAAGTGTGCTCAGCATTACTGAATTTATGACTATTTGCACTTGTGGGCTTCTATATTGATGTGAATCTAAAAATGGAAAGTTTATTTTAAATATATTATCAGGGCTATTCAGTGATGCAAGATGTAGATAAATATGCACAAAAGATTCCAGTGTTTCTACAAAGTGTTTATTTGTATAATATTCTGACAGAAATTTTTTAAATTATGTTTTTAATTGTGTGTGCTGGGTTTTTTTTCTGGAATATCTATTCTGCGATATTGTGGGAAATATCATGATGTGAATGGATGCAAATGCCTTAATATATCTGTATTGAGAGTTCGCAACAAAACCTTCCTGTGGGTCATGGCCTTAGAAATACTGTAGTAGATTTAGTAGAAAGCTTCAATGGTGATTAGATTTGTACTTGTGAAATAATTTAAGCTGATTTCAGTGCTTTTCACCTGATTAAAAATGTTTTTGTACTCTTCAGTATTTAAAAAAGAACACCCACAAACATCAAAGTTAATAAAGATTTAAAAAGTAATATTGTTCTGAGCTGGTTTTTAAAATTTCTGTGCAAAGAACTCATACCCTGAAAAATTAACTTGCTCTTTGAGGAGCCAAGGGCAACATTGTAGAAGTTGAGGTTAAAATTTTGGAGATGTGTTGTTTCCTCCCCACTTTTATTGTAAACGAAACAGACCACGTTGCTGCAAAACGGTAACTTCCATGTTGCAAAGCCTGTCAACCTAACTATCAGCATGTTTACTTGTAAATAACTGTACACTGCAGCTTCCTCAAAAGGGCACAATGACACTTGATGCTGGCGGCAGCACAGAAGTAGAGCGTCCGCTTTGCTAATTCCTGCCATCTCCAAGATAGGGCTAGAAAAGTCTCCTGTCTGAAACCCTGGAGAACTGCTGCCAGTCAGTGTAAAAGCTGAACTAGTGGCCTGAATCAGTGTAAGGCAGCTTCCCATTTTATTTATTCTGTCCTTTCTCTCTCATTCTCTCATGCGCACACACACACCACTTAATATTTTTTTCATCCAGCTGAACTTTTTCCTTGTTCCAAACAGCAGCTGAGAAAAAAAACTGACTGGAGGGAGGGAATTGAAGGGTTCTGCACCACTCACAAGGACTTTCCCACTTGAACTCATTGCATACTTTGCTTTACAGGGTGTTTGGCAGGAACCCACATTTTAAGACCTGGGTGTGCTGCCATCGCATAGTTCTGCTCTAAGGTTCCTAAGGGATTGCAGCTGTTAAAAAGTACCACCATGCCAAATTTCAACAGGTGATGGTGGTGAGGTCTTTGCAGCTTTACAGAGAGTCCTGCACAAAATGAAATTTGACACTGGGTTAGATCCGGAACCAGCAAGAAAAACGTGTTGTTGAAACATTTATTAGAATTGGGACAGGGCCAATGGGAAATCCTAATCCTGTCAATATTAAATAAGTTCCATCAATTTCAAAGATATAGTTACTATCACTGAAATTAATGATAATGCAAAGCAGTTTACTTTGATAGTTTTCTGAATATTGTTATTAAAAAATGCATAGCATTCCCATATTGCTGGTGTACTAAGGAAACAACACTGGTACCCTCTACTGGTCAGTTTGCATATAACTTAACTGAAGAAGCATTTTGTAGTTCCCACTTTCCAAACACCTACTCAAGCCAAGTCTCTACCATCCAGGGGAAATACTTTTAAGGTAATTTAAATTTTAGGTTAAAAAGAACAGATAACTAACCTAACTTGCAATTGTTATTATGTCTTGCGTAGAAAGGTGAAATGGCATTACCAATATTATCACACACAAACAAAACCTCATTATAACTAGTACTGTGACATTTAATGTTCCTATATTTTGCATCCGTGTGCAAAATTCAATTGATCAGTCAGTAGTGGATTAGTACTGATTGCAAGCATGGAAAAAAAGGAGTTATGCTGAAATAATTAGCACAGCGTACAAAAAGGAGATTTTGCATTTCTGACAGAAGCACCAATAGCTAAAAGATTCCTCGAGAGGAAAGGAGCCAAGCGCATCTGAATAACCTTCCAAGTAGTTTAAGTATTTCCATTAAGTGCCGTTTTAACTTTACACACGGAAACTTAAGCAGGGAGGTTCCAATTGCTTCCGACCGCCTTTTCCCAGCTGGGTGGGACGCGAGGCGTTCGACAGGAGCGTCCCTTGATGACGGAAACCTGTGCCAGTTGAATTTCTGCCTACACTTAAAGACGCAAAAGCTCTGTCGGGATCACAAGACCCCAGAGGCAACATTGGATAAATTCTGCTGTGCATTGGAGGGCTTTTCTTCGTGACCAGCCCCTTCCGCCAGCTGAGGAGGGGGAGAGAGAGAAGTCCCGCCACCCAGTTCCCCTTGCAGAAGTTTGCTGGACCTGCTGCTCTCCTCCCTCCCGCTTCCGAAGCCGGAGCACGAGCCAGGGCTCGCCCACGCCCACCCCAACCCCGGCTTCCCCGCCAGCGGCAGGGAGTGGGTGGCGTCGTCGTCGTCGAGCCCCGAGTGGGCCGGGCTCGGACGGAGCTTGCTTCGCTGCGCCATGGGCGCCCCCTCGAGCGCGCGCTCCTGCCTCCTGAGCGGCCTCCTCCTGGCCGCCGCGCTCCCTTTCCAAGGAGCAGCAGCAGACGGTAAGGAGCGGGCTCCTCCTCCCTCTCTTTTCCCCGCTAGTCCCGGCCGGGCGCGCCAAGTGAATGCGGGGCTGGCAGCGGGGCGAGGGGGTTCCTCTTCTTCGCGGCCTCCGGGTTGCGCTTCCCCGGCTCGCCCGCGCGCCCTCCTCTCCTGCCTGCAGGGCCGTTGCCCAGGGAAGCTCTCCCCGCGCGGGCTCGTCGCGAGAAACGTGGATGACCCCCAAACGCAGGGCTTGCAGCGCGACCTCGGCAGTGGGTAAAGCGGCAAGGACTTGGTGGGGAAACCTGGCTTCAGATTCGGAACTCGCCCATAGACCTCCTTAGGTTTCCCTGAAGCACTTTTTCCATATCATTTAGCTTGGGGGGGGGGGAGTTATTGGGAGACCAGTATGGTGCCCCTAAGCTCATCGGGGCTACAAATAAATAAGGTAAACAAACGCTGTTTAGTTAGAAGAATTTGAATAAATAAAATGCTTATTCCCAATTATGCATTCTCTCTCAAGTGAACATTTGTAGGGTTGTCGCCTGAATCTGAGGCAGGGCAACATGTGACCCACTTTCACATTTGGTTTTTACTTCATGTTGGTAATGCACATTACAAATGGCAATTTACAGAGCAATTTGCTTAGGGTTACCCTAGTTAGCCTTCCTGCCATGGGCAAAGCCAAGAGAGGGCAGCAATAGAAACACTTACCAAACTGAAGTTCTCCCCCCCCCAACAAAAGCTTGCCTCCAAAACAGAACCCTGCCCCCCATGTCCTCTCTGGGGGGGCATCCTTTTTAAAAAATTGGAAAATCCTTTTTTAAAAAAAGGAAATGTCAACAATTTTTTGTGTGATCTAAAAACAACTTTTTGGGGCCCCCTATCAAAAATCCTGGCTAGGCCTATGCTTTCTACTAAATTAAAACCATCAGAAAAATGCAGAAAAGGTCTCCTTTTGAGCAGTCTCAGCTGGAGTCCAACATAGTAGCAACTGCTTTGCTGCAGCTGCACCTGGTGTGAGCTAGAGGAACCAGTGGCCTGGCAGCTTACTGGCTTAAATTATGGCTTATTGTGATTGTGCAAAATTGAAAGCTCCTAGAGAGGAACTCCTCTCTACCCCCCCCCCTTTTTTTTTTGCACCTGCACCGCACTGAGCTATGTCTAGGTTGGACTTAGCATGTCTTCCAAACCTGGGCTCCTAGCTCACCTCACTTACCAGGAGCTGCAGCCAGAATTTGGCTCATATTTTATTAGGTGTAAAGGGATTTCCCAATGGAGAACCATTACTTTCCTGAAGGCTTGGGAACCAGGGTTTCTCATTAAAAAACAACAAGGTATAAAGTATGTATAGCAGATAAAATGTCAAGTTATAATACAAGAGATGAAGTTGTTGGATCAAAATCTCCAAAACACTACACAATTTCTGCCCTTGGCAGCATGATTTCTACTGGATTCTGAAGGATGTAAACTGGACCAAAGGTCCCACAGTCTAGGCCAGGGGTCGGCAAAGTTTTGTGGCTTGGGCCGGTTCACAGTCCTGCAGACGCCACGGTGGGCTGGAGTGCGTACACATGCACAAACGCTGTTTCCAGCACTCCTTCCGGCACATAAGGCGTACGCAGCTTCCCATTGGCTGCAGGAGCTTCCTGCAGCCAATGGGAAGGCGGCCAGCATCACGGAAGGCGGTCCCCACTCTGCTCCGCGCCAGTTTAGCGTGGCGCACAGGAGCTAACCGAGTGAGCGGCGGGGGTCCATAGGCCGGATAAATGACCCCCATGGGCCGCTTGTGGCCCATGGGCCTTAGGTTGCCAACCCCTGGTCTAGGCAATGGTTTCTGCCTTTGTGGGGTATAAAAGGTAAAGGTACCCCTGCCCGTACGGGCCAGTCTTGACAGACTCTAGGGTTGTGCGCCCATCTCACTCAAGAGGCCGGGGGCCAGCACTGTCCGAAGACACTTCCAGGTCACGTGGCCAGCGTGACATCGCTGCTCTGGCGAGCCAGAGCCGCACACGGAAACGCCGTTTACCTTCCTGCTAGTAAGCGGTCCCTATTTATCTATTTGCACCCGGGAGTGCTTTCGAACTGCTAGGTTGGCAGGCGCTGGGACCAAACAACGGGAGGGCACCCCGCCGCGGGGATTCGAACCGCCGACCTTTCGATCGGCAAGCCCTAGGCGGTGAGGCTTTAACCCACAGCGCCACCTGCGTCCTTGTGGAGTATAGCCCCCTGTAAAAAGAGGGGAGGATGTCCAGCCATCAAATGTATTAAAATATATTTGTAAGTGTGTTCTAGTTTTAAGTTTTGCTTTACATTTTAGTATGAGCATGAACTGGAGAACCTGTAATTTAATATAATACATTTTAATTCAGAAAACTGTTTCAAAACGTATTTTAGAGACCTGTTCTCTTTAGGACAGATTCCCTCAACAACTCTGTATTGCTGGTTGGTCAGGATGAGGGAGGGATTGTATTTGGTTTATCTGTCCAGAGCTGAATGAAGGGGGGGAGGAAGAGGGAAGAGGTTTTGCCAGAATGAGATAATACATACCAAGATATATCATGTGACCCACAAGCTTTTAAGGCTCCATCATCACAGGAAACAAATCAGACAGTGGGCAAATTAATTTCCTGTTTTCTCCATAAGGAGATTAAAAAGACTTGCATTACTCTGGGTAGTTGTTTGTTTGAAGTCCATTTGGCTAGTGCACAGATGTTGAGAAAACATGAGTCAAAGTAAACAAAACCTCCAGGCTCATGGCCTGAAAAGAAACACTTTCTTTTTCTGTTTCTCCCTATTTTGGTTGTTGAGAGCTATTTCAAGAATCATATAGACATTAATTCCTATATCCACTGCTAAAATTATTTGGATGTGTAGGTGTGAGGGTGTGTGTGATCCTGGTTACATTGTGAAGCTATCTATATGTGTAGATATACTGTGACACTCTTCAGGATCAGAGCTTAATTGTTGAAATGCTTAGCAACAAGGGAAAATTCATTGACCACAGGGGTGGGCCAAAAAAAAGGTAGGCCACAGGATTAGATGCAGTAGATCTGTCAGTGTTTTCTACTGTTATTTTCTGAAGTGAGGTGTTAAGACTGCTTGGCTTGTAGCAACTGGGATGCAGATTGGTCAGCTAAGGCTGCTAGCCTTACTTACCCAGGAAGCGATTTGATAGGACTTGCTTCTGAGCACACATGGTTGGGATTAAACTCTGAAGTCTGTTGCCCAAATACTGCAGCGGGTAATTGACTCTACCTTCTGAGAAGACAACACTTTGTCCCTGGCTCTGCACCACTCTATTCCAGCAAAAAAGAAAAAAAGGTCCGGGAAAAAGAAAAAAAAGCTAGCAGATTCTGCAAGATCCTCATCCCTGAATTAGGGCATTTTTTTGTTTAGCATTTTGAAGTGGGAAGACCATGGCTAAAAGGAGAACAATGCATCCACTGGCAGGTGCACCCATCTAATATATATGTAGCCTTGTTAAGCAGTGGAGAGAGTCACTCTAATTTGAAAAAAAGAAGTGTGTCGAATACAAGTGCTTACTGTTATATGTGGACAGTTATTTGAAATAATAGTTAATTTTTTTCAAACTTAAAGAATGGATTTCTCACTCCCCAGCACTGTAATGTATACCTTTCATTTGTTTTGTCTTTTTCGGCATCCTTTAGGGATTAACAAAAAACAGCTGGAGCATAGGGCTGGAGAACGTAGATCTCTTGCATTATGCTGACTCCCTCAAGTTTTGCAGCAGGCTATCATATTCCATGCACGTTCTGGACTTTCTCTGCTTGGAAGAGTTTTATGAAATTGAGCTTAGATGTATGGGGAAGAGCTGAAAAGTCCCAGATTCAGGCCTTGGCATCTCCAGAAGCAGCTGGTCAAGAGTCTTGTCTAAAACCTTGGAGAGCTGCTGCCAGCAGTCTTCCTGTGTTTCTTTGAAACTTTATGAACCAGAGACTTTTGTACCATCAAAACTGTTCAACCAACAGCTATTGTTTTTCTGACGCTTGGGTAGTTTCCCTTATCTCATGTGTGTTGCTCCATCCATCCTCCTAGGGTCTTGTACAGGGACCACATAACCCAGTCTCAGCCCACCTACCTTCACACATTACTACGCATCCAATGGAAAGGAGAGTTTATCACTATATTTTAGCACATTGCAGAAAGCCAGCCTCCGCTGTCTTTAGGAAGCAGGATGAGCGCTGGCATAAAGGAAGCATTTCTTGTCGTGGCAAGGAACGTTTAAGAAAAAACAAGCCCAAGACAAAAGCTACAAAGTTTTATTTCCAGAATACATACTGCATTTTTAACATGGTTACATGAAATCAAAGGAGTGTTGGCGGTTTGGCTGCATCTTGCCATATGTAACTGGACATGTTATTTTTAAAATCGTTGTGGTATTTCCAGTTCTTTCTTTTCAAAATGAAAGTATATAAAGTATGCCATCTGTTTGTTGCCCTAGACATATGGTACCCATATTTGTTTTTTCCCCGCGGAAGAGGTGAAGTAGATTCTTTGGTCAGTGAGTATTTCTGTAACTATAAATAAACAATGTTTTATAGTTGAAAGCAGGGCTTTGGTGTTAGCCTACACTTTAAATGAATATCTGTTATAACTTCTGTTAGATGGCTGTCTGTTTTCTTGATTGTAGGCAAAACACAAAGATTTTAAACTGCTGCTTCTGTCTTCAATTATTTTGATGGAGAGAGAGAGCTCTGTAGAGCTTACAGTATTAACTCCTTTTTTTGGCCATGTTATCCAATTTTTCGTACAGGTAGGCCCATTATAATTAATAGGTTTAAGTCTATTGATTTCTATGGGTCTACTCTAAATATGACTTAGTTGTATATCACCCACATATATAAAGTTATAGACAGAGGTTTTTAGTGGAGATTAATGGAAACTTGATTCAACCATGGGTTTTGTACTCTTCTCATCCTATGGAAATCACTGGAAAATCCAGCCTAGGGTGGATTATATCATAAAGCGACCACAGCTTATATCCATAAAGTTTTGAAAGACTTCTTCCACACACGGTGTTTGGGTTTCAGCAAGCCAGTGGTAACCCACATATATGAGATGTGCAGGCTGCCAGTAGTTAGGAACGATAGTAAGAAATGTTACATTGGATGTGTTGCATTCTTACTTGCTTTGCCATCTATAAAACAGAAATAAGGTGAACAATGCATATAGTTATGGGTCTATATGTTGCTAGTCTGTTGTATAGAAAAAGTTGTTCAGATCAAGACTAATTGACACTAATTGTTCTCTTGCAGAGCTGAACTGATTTTAGGATCCTCCCTCCCCCTCTTTTTGTACTTCTTTCCCCTTGCAAAATGTTCCAAAAGCAAATTTTATTTGTGCCCTTGGAAGAGAAGGAATAACAAACACAAAATGTACTTAGTTCCTTTTAAACTGTTCTTTGTGGTTTTGAACACGGACAAGCAATTTTTCATCTTAAACAGAGCTGAAAGTGCCTCTGCAGTACAAACCCGCTAATGTTTTTTGCAAGGCAACAGTTTCTGTAAATCTTCTTCTGCGCCAAACCTTTTTAGGCATTACAAATATAGGCTATCCATATATAAAATTTTAAAATATATACAAATATACAGCCATGTAAAACATGTAATAATAAGGATTTTCATTGGAGTTTCTTCCCGCTAAATAGTGCCATTCACCACTCTTAAGAGAAACAAAAACTCAGCCACCTTTGCAGTTACTTCCAGGTTAATGTCAGACAGATAAAATCTGATATTTTCATTGTGCCGTGATGTAAATAACAAGTTCTGTTTCCAGCAGGCATATCTGACTTCACACCAAGCAAGTACGTAGTTATAATAACTAAAGCAAAGAAGAAAAACCTTTACTGCTGATTGGCATTCTTTCTCGCTTTCTTTTTAAAGAAAAGCACATATATTGAGTCATTTTTATTTCATTATCCCTGACCATTGGGACCAGAGGGGATTCTGAGCTAACATCTGGAAAGCTATGGGTTTTTCATACCTGGCTTTAAAATATTCCACCCTATTTCACAAACACTCAGCGCGGTAGTAAAATAATTAGGGCTGTTGCTATTTTCATATATATATATATATATATATATATATATATATATATATATATAGTTGTTTTATCATGGATTTAGTGGGTTGATTAAATCAGCATATACTTTCCATCTCCCTCCCCCCCCCCAAAAAAAACAGTTGGGGAAGATGCCACCACCACTATGGGACCTCAATCCTTATTGAGCTTTTTCTTAGGGTTCCCACCCACTTTGGTGTTTTCACCTAAATATGTAAATTTCGTACTTTGGCAAACCTGAAGTTTTCCCCAAACCTGCTGATACTTCTGCCTTGTTCAAAGATGTCCCTGTTGTAAGTGCATATGCAAAGGCTTTCACAGCCTGAGCATGAGATATAGAGGAAATTCATCAAATGCTGCTTGACTTTTCCTGTCTTTCCTTATACTTCTAGTACAAGGAGGAGCACGCCAGTTTAGCTCTGATCAACTTACTGCGATTTTTTTATGCCGGTTAATTAGCAGTGGCCTTTGCAATATAGGTGGTGCTATAACTGTCCAGGAAAACACTTTGGATGAGACAAGACTTAGAGGAGAAAGCCTTGAATTAATAATAAGGCTGTTCCAAGTAATCTAGAGCCTACCTAAAGATGATGATGGAGATCTACAGCTAGATATCTTGCTTCTAAGCTTCTTAGCAAATAGAAGCTTCTACCAGAAGTGATCACTGCATGATCACTGCAGATGGTGACAGCAGTCATGAAATTAAAAGACGCCTGCTTCTTGGGAGAAAAGCAATGACAAACCTAGACAGCATCTTAAAAAGCAGAGACATCACCTTGCAAACAAAGGCCCGTATAGTTAAAGCTATGGCTTTCCCAGTAGTGATGTATGGAAGTGAGAGCTGGGCCATAAAGAAGGCTGATAGCCGAAGAATTGATGCTTTTGAATTATGGGGCTGGAAGAGACTCTTGAGAGTCCCATGGACTGCAAGAAGATCAAACACATCTATTCTGAAGGAAATCAGCCCTGAGTGCTCACTGGAAGGACAGATCGTGAAGCTGAGGCTCTAATACTTTGGCCACCTCATGAAAAGACTCCCTGGAAAAGACCCTGATGTTGGGAAAGATGGAGGGCACAAGGAGAAGGGGACGACAGAGGACGAGATGGTTGGACATTGTTCTCGAGGCTACTAGCATGAGTTTGACCAAACTGCGGGAGGCAGTGGAAGACAGGAGTGCCTGACGTGCTCTGGTCCATGGGGTCACGAGGAGTCGGACACGCATGACTAAACAACAACCAGAAGTGGGGGATTTGGGTAGGAACTGTGGTGCTAAGAGAGGATAGGTTAAAATTTTCCCCAGTACCATTTTACCCATGAAAAGCTCTCTTTGCTTCCATGAGCTGCAACTCCCCCCCCCCCCCCATTGCAAGTATCCTCTAAAGAGGCAAATAGCCAGCGGGGGTTGATTTTTCCTTATAAAAAAGTGCTGGGGAAAATTATGGAAATGTCCAGATCCAACTCAGGGTCCCTCCCAGTTGTTGTTCTCTAACTTTTAAAGTTAACAAGTGATCTAGTTTGGCCCTAGTGCACAGGTCTGATCACAAATCCCACCGACTTTGCACTGGATTTAGTTGTGGCTCACGTATGCTGGGTTACAACCATTGCATGGTGTTACTTTTCTACAAACATCTGGAGCACTGCTTGTATTATATATTTTTTTTAAAGTTTAGTGAAGTGCCCAGGACACCATGTTGTTGGGAGCAGCTTCAGAAATAGAACTGTTATAGCAGAAATGGCAGTGTGTAGTAGTTCTACTGTATGGCACAGCACAGATGAAATGGGGGTGGGAAGTGTAGGCTGGAAGATAAGGCTCTAAGATGAGTTTTCTGCCATCTATAGCCCAGGTGTCATCCTTCCTGCATTATTGCACTCAGTGGTTTGCTAAACTGCTTGAGTTGTCCCCAACAAGCCTTCTCCAGTTATGAATCCTGGTGTACATTAAGATCTTCCTTGGAACTCCTGTTCCATGTGCTCTCATCATCTGAATGGTGGGTGGTCACTAGAGGTCCAGCCTGTTCCACACTAGCACCCAAACCCTGGAACTCTCTCTGGGGAGATTCCCCTTGTCCCTTTCTGGTTAACTATCAGGTGTTTTGCAAAGGTGGTATTTTCTGAGAGGGCCTCTGGGATCTTCTGGTGTCTTGTCTTTTTACTGCCATGGATAGTTTTCCTGCTCTAAAGCTTCTTTTGAATACGGAGTTTGTCTAAACAATTTTGTTACAGTTTTAAGTACAGTGGTACCTCAGGTTAAGTACTTAATTCGTTCCGGAGGTCCGTACTTAACCTGAAACTTTTCTTAACCTGAAGCACCACTTTAGCTAATGGGGCCTCCTCCTGCTGCTGCTGCGCCGCCGGAGCACGATTTCTCATCCTGAAGTGAAGTTCTTAACCTGAAGCACTATTTCTGGGTTAGCGGAGTCTGTAACCTGAAGTGTATGTAACCTGAGGTACCACTGTGTGAATTTTTTTATCAAAAGGCAGGATGCAAATATACAGGAAACTAATTGTGACCGTTGTCTTCCCTAGTTGCATGTCCCTCTGCTGCTTGGCTTTCTTTTGGAAGGAGCTGCTATGCTTTACTTGAAGGAACGTTGGAGACTCTCGATGATACCAGGGAGGTCTGCAAGGGGAATGGTAATACAACTAATCCCTCTCCAGTCCCTTTTTGAGTCACAAATGAGATACGTAGGCTGTGGCTATGCTTGAGGGCTGCGTTGTTCTAGGTACATTATTTTTTGTAATTATTATATCTGTGACAGTAAGAGTGATTGTAGATCAAGGGAGACTAGCCTAAGGCCCTTCAGATGCTATTGGGAGTGTTCAAAGCATCTCACACATTTTATCCTCCCAACAGCTCTGTGAAGGGTTATTGGGCTGTGGTTTTATATTTTGATTTTATTCTGTGAACCACCCTGAGACCTGAAGGTATAGGGTGGCACATAAATTCAATCAATAAATAAAATAAGGCAGGGATGGGAAACCTGTGGCCCAGCAGTATAACCAGTAGTCAGGGATGCTCGGGGTTATAATGCAGCAACCTCTAGAGGCCCATAGTTAGTCGGCCATCGGAGATAGAATGTTACTCTGATCAGAGCAGCAGCTTTTCATGCAGTACAGTGTTATCAGTATTTCATCCTGTTTGATGCTTCAGTGGCTGCTCTGATTTAATTTGCCCAGACCGGAGTTTCTGGTAATCTACCACGTCCAGACTCCTGCAAATTTACTTCAACAGGCTTTTAATTGGGCTCTTGACCATATCCGGAGGGGAAAGGAGGGGAGCAGTTTGCTATTTCATTGTTAGCCCAGTCTTTTTAAAGCCTTTTTTTTTTTTTTTTTTTTTTTACATTCTGGGAATGATTTCCACTTGGGATCGTGTGCCACACATGCTTCTGTATGTCGCAGCAGACACTCTGGCATATTTGGGGCCACAGACACAGTTAACTTGGGTGGTTGGGCTTGTTTGTCTTTCATGAAACGGGGGGGGGGGGTACACAAAACCTAATAGTACTTGAGCATAAGAAAAGGTCACATATGAGCACTCTTTCTGTTCGGTCTATTTTAGACTAAGATCTGACAAAGCGCTGGGATTTGATTTTTGGTGTTTGTTTGTTTCCCACCCACCCCTTCAAATGCAGCATCTGGAGCTGACATTATAAGCATAAATAACAAAGAGGAGAATAGCTTTATTCGGAGTACATTCTGCACCCATTGGCATGGTCCGGAATACATATCATTGGGCATGTTTTTTGATACAGATGGTAAGTGAACTGAAATCTCAAAAGAAATCTTACCTTGGGTTTAATTTTGATCGTATAATCAAGCACAGGGGTCGGCAAGGTTTATCTTGCCTGGGCCAGATTGGTGTACGTGCGTGAGCATACACACGTGTCCGTGATTTCCAGCATCTGCACAGACACAATTTCTGGTGCTGCAGAAGCGAGTCCCCATGCTGCGCTGCACCGGTTTAACGCAGCATGCAGGTGGCTCAGTTCGGGGGCAGCTCATGGGCCGGTCCAACAACCTCCGTGGGCTCCTTCCAGCCCATGGGCCTTAGCTTGCTGACCCCTGATCAAGCAACTAAAGAACAATCCTAAGTAAGTTCCAGTGATCTCAATAGAGCTTCCCTTTGAGGTGGCAGAGGACACTTTGTGGTGGTGGAGGGTTTGTGCTTGTGTTTGTTTTATTGCAAGATGTTGTTACTATTAGACCATGTTCAGATGTTACCAGTCAACCACGTATTACCTTTAGCAGTACGAAGTCGATATGAGACTTGCTCTTCCCCCTCCTCTTGCAGGACAAGGACTGTAGCAGATTTTCATTTCACTTTCCAGAAGGCCTGGCATGTTTGTTACCCATGAAACTAAGATCATAGCATAAAACAAACTCTGGTTAATTATAAAAGTTCTCTTCATAACTCCTGCTTTTGAAGCTAACTTTAGAAACTGACTAGAGTTTCTTTAAACCAGGATCTTTGCTTCTGGAAAGTGAAATTAAACTCCCACCCACACAGGAGGTGAACACAAGGCAGAGGCTTCTTCCTACACACACAAACCAGCCTTAATGTTATAGGACTTTAAAACTTGAATTTTATTTTGTTGCAGAGAACGTTTTCAAATGGTACGATCAATCCAAAGTGAATTTTACAAACTGGATAGAGGAGGAAAGTAATGAGGAGCTAATAAACACCTGTGCTGTTATGCAGACATCATCAGGCCGATGGAAAAAAGCAGCCTGTGAGCACCTTCCACTGACAGAAGTCCTTTGTGAAACCTCCAGTATGTAATACCCACACTATTTGTTATACTATAAATGGTTTCTTAATGCTAGATTTCAGAGTTCAGAGATTTGCACGGAATTGTCTTGGGAGCAATTAGCACTGCTACGGGTAAGAATTTTACTTTAAGAGCATCTTCTAAACATCTTCCCTTTAGTCTTAAGAGATCAGCTACACAAAATTTTGCAAGATTGCTCAAGGAGGGTTAACTTTTGGGAAACTGTTTTTGTGAATACCCCTATAAAAAGCATACCAGTACTAGCATTGCTTTTGACTAGTTATGGAAGATTCTTGGAAAGGCGATGTTGTTGGTTTGGTTCCTGCTTCCAGCTTTTATCACATTGGAACCGAAGGACAAGACTTCATTTCTTAACATCACAGAAGTCTTAATTAACTGGAGCAGTCATTTCTGCACAATAAAGGATTCTGCTCATTTTCTGTCCCTTCCACATGAACATGAAGATCTGGTGTTTCAGCACCTTATACAGAAATGAGCTTCTCATATGCATACAGTGCACAACATTCTTTAATGCAAGTGAATAGGAAAGGTTACTGGGATTGGGGCCTGAAGAGCATAGAATGCTGTGTTCAAGATTCAGGATGTTAGAAATGTCAGTTATTACAGTGAAAGCAAATTGCTGCTTTTAAGATGAACACATATTAACACCTTTCATTTTCTTTTGCATGTATGTTTGCAGTTCCTTATGAAAAGAAGTATTTACCGGGTGAGTTATCTTTTGGTTGCCCCCCCCCCCAAAAAATTTAGTTGTTGAGCTTTGAAAAGAGAGCATTTTCTCTTGGTTATTCAGAGCTATTGCGCTTTGTAATTGAATAAGGAAACTACAGCATTCACACTTACCCTGTGATCTGTGTACATATTCAAGTGGTTAATGTCATGGTTGTTATTTGTTATTATTATATCAGTATTTCAGGCCCATTTACAATGGTACCTCAGGTTAAGTACTTAATTCGTTCCAGAGGTCTGTACTTAACCTGAAACTGTTCTTAACCTGAAGCACCACTTTAGCTAATGGGGCCTCCTGCTGCTGCCGCGTCGCCGGAGCCCGATTTCTGTTCTCATCCTGAAGCAAAGTTCTTAACCTGAAGCACTATTTCTGGGCTAGCGGAGTCTGTAACCTGAAGCGT
Source organism: Podarcis tiliguerta (assembly GCF_965153285.1). Classification (NCBI taxonomy): domain Eukaryota; kingdom Metazoa; phylum Chordata; class Lepidosauria; order Squamata; family Lacertidae; genus Podarcis; species Podarcis tiliguerta. The sequence continues at coordinate 31,548,382 of NC_139534.1, forward strand.
ATGTAACCTGAGGTACCACTGTAATTTGGTTACAAGCAAGTAGCAAATGACACCCAGAGTTCTGCATTGTTACCCAGTAGTTTTACCCTGATTTGGTGTCACATAAGCTTTTTTAGAAAAGAGATTGTATATAGACATGCTTGTCACTAGTGGATACTACTCTGTAGAACACCAGCAGCTTTGGGAATAAAGTGCCATATAGAACAATACGTGAAAGCAAAGAGGTGACGAAGTTTGTTTTGTGGGTATGCTATGATAAATGTTATCTGATGTTGTGTATAGTGAAAAATGTGAGAATGTTGTCCACCGAGCTACCTTTGTGTTCCATGGTAACTTGTAGAAAAGGAGCTATTTTCTAAATAGTTGCAAACTGGTAATTAGATCCAAGCAAAGAGGCAATCACTACTATTAGTGTGCCAAGTGTGATAGCAGATAAACATTAGGTGTAGTGTAGAAAGAATGTACATAATTTGACTACATCCCATTGACGGAATCCCTGTATCGTTTCAGATGAAACCGCTTGGACAGCTACCTTAGTCATAACTTCAACAGTAATTGTGGCAGTGTCTGCAGCATTTCTCTGGTACCTATATCAAAGGAGGGTTTCTTCTGGAACAGGATGTACAGCATACAGTTCCACCACTCAAGTGCCAAGCAGTGATGAAGTGGTTCTTGTAGAAGAAGAAAATGAATATACTGCCTAAACTGTATTTATTTATAACATAATTACAGAAAGAACAGTGGCTCCCAAGAAATATACCTCAAGGAAAAGACAGTCTGACATTATTCCACATGAAGATGAACGACCTTCAATGGTAAATTAAATTGCTCTTACGCACAGGAAGTAAATTTCCATCCATGCAACTGTTGTACCATTTTCACAAACTGCACTTTCATTCAATTGTGTTTTTCACTATGCAAAAAGGCCTTGGCACAAATTGAACTACCAGTTTGGTTGCGGGAGCGGTTAAGGCTGGCTAGAGGAGAAACAGCAGCAGATACAGTTCAGCCAAAGTTAAGCACTTCCACAATTGCTTAATATCTGCAACTGCCGGCCTTCACAGTGTTTAGCTTTGGCTAGGTAATATAATGGAGGAAAGGACAGCTGTACATAGAAACCTGCCATTCGTCCAGAAGTAAGTGGTCTCCTACAGCCAGAGATTCACCTCTATCACTCTCACCTTAAGCTATTGTGCTAAACTTTGAAGATTATGTTGTGCCTGAAGAACTTTTAAAAGCCCACACCTGAAGCCCTTATTTACATTAACAAATGGCATCGAGAAACAAATGACAAACCACAATTATACATTTTTCAATTGTTTCTGAAATCAGAATTCCACTTGTAGATTGGAACCATCTGCAGAAAAGGTAGGTTTTGTTATTATAAGTTTCACCATAATACTAGGGGTGGTCCTGTTGTCAAGTCTAAGATGTTATTTCACAAAGCCTCCACAAAAGTTTCTTGGAGCATGTAGTAACTCCATCCTTCATACCTTTAATCATGAGGCCATGCCAAATGTTTTTTAAAAATTGGTCTTCCAAGCTGAAATGTTGCATACTGTAGCTATCTGACAAAACCCCGTACCTGAATGCCAACTCCTCCTATATTAACACAGTGGTGGGGAAAATCATGCATGTGTACATGTCTTTATATTTTTATGTGTATAATTCTGATATAAATAAATATCTAGTTATATGAATTCTTTTTGAGAATGACAGATGGAAGGCAGAACCCTCTTACACCATTTGTTTTAACACTATCAACTTGCCATTGGTCCCAAAGGAATCCTTCAAAATACTAGCAAAGAAACCCAAACAAAAATTTGACTCTAAATTACTCCAGTATGAAATAAACATGTATTTTCTTGGTGCCATATTCCAAAAAGTGTTATTGGGGTTGTTGTTGTTTTTCTTAAAGTGTTAAACAAAACCTGACATTAATTAGGAAAACTTCACTGTGCTATCAGGAAGCCCTGGAAAAACAAAACAAAGATGCCTAGGAGGAATATGGTGCTTATAGTAAATAAAAGAGAATTTGTTTTTTACAAAAGAGCATTGCAAATATTAAATCAGTATTGCAGGTTTGAGCACTTTAAGCATCTTAATTCAGGTGCTGAAGTAAAACCACCATGGAGAAGCATTAATCCCTAGAGGGGGAAATCTATGGGGTACAACATGCTCCATTGCATTCTGTAATGGTTATTTTTGGAGAGGGGGTACCTAGAGAAATATGGTCATGCTTTCTTTTGCAAAATCAAACAATGCATTCTAGTGTTAAAGTGTATACCCATATAAACAAAATTATACAGGCAAAATGTGGTTATTCCTCTCGACCCTATTTTGAGATGTTGGTGAGGATAACCCAAAGTGGCTTAGGAGTCTGAGACACCATTTCTCATTCATTTGAATAGAGGCATATGGTATCATCTGTGGCTAGTAAATGTAACTTTAAAAAGGAAATGGAGGGAGAGGAATAACATACTGCAGGACAACTGAACCCATTATCATTCAGAAGTATATGGCTCATGAAATATTCCGAATCTGCAAAAACCAGTTTGCAAAATACTTCAAATAGCTGCTGGGGTCCACAGCAATCAAACGGAGTAGGGGGGGCACTAAAGGTGATTAGGCCTTCCTAGCATTCTACACATTAAGTAATTCAATAAAGCAGTTTATAGTAAAACAATAAAGTACTGAAAGATGTGTGTTTGAGAGAGTAAGCACCATCGATTCCTGAAATGACTGCACAGGGGACAATACTATGCAGGAAGTTTACCATATGTTAAATTGCAACTAGTAGCTCAACTGAACTAGCACTTAAACAGATTGCACATCTCTGTGGGTTTAAGTGCACAATTACACTTAATAAGCTATCAATCATTTGAATACTTTACCACAGACATCACATCCTAACTGATCTAACACTAGTAAGTCTTCAAATAACTGCATGCCAGTCACCAGAAAAAGCAATGCAATTTTGGTTAGAAAGGTGGCATTAAATAACATATTGCTTAAAAATGAATTTAATTCTGAACATGTCATAAGAGGAGTTTTATATAGTTCATCAACATCAGTGTAAAATCATTTCAGGTTTTATCCCGGTAACTTGCATTTTTCAAACTGGATTTACTAACCTTCTGTGTTCACAGTAGGGCCATCTAGATTTCTCTTCGCTGCCAACTGCTCTCTATGCTACTACAGAGATTCTCCCTGGAATCGGAACGGCTACAGCAATTGCCAAGGTTGGAGGGGGGGAGGGGAGATTATGGTTACAGTTCTTAGATCATTCAATAGCTTTCAAAACTTCAACCATACTATCATTATAGAACATCTGCAAAGGATTAGAAATAGCAGCCTCTCCTACCTTGCTGAAAGGTTTCAGAAGGTGATCTTAGGTCTGTATTCAGATATGGGGAATACATTAGTTTTCTTGATTTTAATTCTGGCACTTCAATCCTGTCTTCCAAATGTTCCTTTCATACTGCAATACCTGCTGCATTATGGAACTGTGGCTTTTTGGCCTGTATATTATGCTAAATTTCATTCACACCAGTGGCCATGGTATGTGACATAATGAGCAGCATCCTACAATGTCACAACTCCCAATCCTTTTTCCCTGAAGGCGCGGAAGATGTTCTGTCTTGACAAGCTGAAAGACCTGTGTAGACAGAACTATCAACTATCAGAAGAACACAAGGCTGAATTCTCCCCAGAATTTTAAAGAACTTAAATGCAGACTGCAATTTAGAAGACAAGTTGTACACTATTAAATACTGTATTTTAAGAAGGCAGGCAATTCGTATGCGTTGTAATTTTTATTTAACAAACAAGTGACAACACTAGAAAACACATTGATAACCAGTGCTTCAGCAGTGAATGTGGGTTCTAAAAAAGGTTCATTAAGATAAATAGCTTGGTTAAGATTCTAAACCATAAGTTTTATTCCTTCCAGGAATGCTGAAATGCAAGTGTTTACAGCTGCAATTCCTTACCGGAACTTCTACACAATATTATTATCAAATATAATCAGCAGTTTCAAAATCAATACTTATAAAAGCCATAATTAACGCTTATTAGTAGCCCCTTGCAAATTTATTGCTTTGAGTTAAACATTCCTCAAGAAAAACTTAGAAACTTAACACTAACTTCACAGAACCCATTCATTCCCTCACTCAACCTTGGTTAACACTGGAAGCAAAATAAAAGAGACTTCCCAAAGGTGTTTTAAAATGGAAAGCTAACACAGAACTATCTCCTCCCCATGACTTGCAAACACACTTTAATGTTACCACTTAGAGCCAGTAGAAGAGCAAAAGTTGAGAAACATTTTCCAGAAGTTTAACTGTAAGAAGTTAACTTGTTTAACTTGTAAGAAGTTTATACAAAAGGAGATCACTTGCCTTACATGTAAAAATCTGTTATTTTAGAAGAAGGCATACATGTCATAATCTCAAAGGAGAAACAACACACTTGCAGGTCTCTCGATACCAATGTGCAACAGCAAATTTTTGAATTCAGCAATGCGTCAGAAATCTAATAGCATTCAATGTGTTTTACAAAACATATGCATACTGATGGTACTTGTGCCAGTTGAGTATCCACCCGGTCCTTCCATTCACATTTATGCAGCATCAAGTGTTCTGTCGAGTTCACCATCTTCAGAATCATCATCATCAGAAGCTGCTGAAGGTACACAACCCAATCAAAAACCTTTCTACAACTCTAAGGTACAGGAAGCAATTTTTAATTTGAACACGAACATGTTTAACATAGCATATATGTAATTTTAATTAAGTGTTTCCAAATAGAATGCTTCCTAAATTGAAAACCACAGTCATGCTTCACAACGCACACACAAATCTTTTCTCCTGAAGTGAAAATGGAAAAACACCTACACATGCTTATGCTAAAATGAAATAAATATTTAATGAGCACCATGAAGTAAATGGAAGCAAATGTGTTTTAAACCCAATGCATGGGTGAGGGTAAAGCTTCCCATTTTATTGATGAAAAAATTGAAAATGATCAGAGAAGTCAGGTATTTCTGAAATGTCCTAAGGTAACCTATTTTTTTAATTGTTAAAATAAGACCATCGTACTTTTTTGTACCCATTAATTGTATCCTTTAAACAACATTTAAGAGGAAATTCCCAATCACCACAATAGCCTAGTTTCTGTTTTAACCATTTCAGTCCAAAGTTTTCTAGGAAGTCTATGAGTTCTATCCAACTAAGTCATACTCAGAGCAGACACTCTCTAATTTAATTCAATTACTACTGTGGATTTATTCAAAGTATGCTTATGCTGGATATAACTCTTTGTACGATGCACTGTGTGATTTTGCTTTCATTTGATGTACAAATACATGTACATGGAAGGCACTATATTAACAATAAATGACATTTTGAAACACTTTCAGCAGAAGCAAAGGTTAAATCTACGTCCCTCAGAAAGGAAAAGTTGCTAAACAATTATTATTCTTCATTAAATTTCTATACTGTCCTTCAAAGATTACAGGGTAGTTTAAAATATTAAAACAAACCACAAAAATACATACCATAGTAACACACAATACCCCCCCCCCCAGTTTAAAAGACCATAGATTGTTTAATTAGCCAAAGGCCTGGGAGAAGAAGAATGTTTTTACCTGGCGCCTACAGATATGTAACGAAGGTGCCAGGTGAGCTTCCCTGGGGAGAGCATTCCACAAGTGGGGAGCCACTGCAGAAAAGGCCTGTTCTCGTGTTTCACCCTCCAGACCTCTCGTGGAGGTGGCACACGCAGCAGAAGGGCCTCTGATTACGATTGCAGGGTCCAGGGCAGTTCATATGGGAAGAGTCTGACTGAATCACTTGTGTTTAAAGTATAATACATTTTCTAAATAGTTACCAAATCAGTTGCTCCCACCCAAAGTGTGTCAGTGGCCTACACATTCCCAAAATTCATTGAAAAGGAAGCAAAAAATCCATTAAGTAGAATAAATTATACCAAACAGCTATAGCTGTAGGAGCAGCAAACTAGAAAATGGTATTTAAAGAGGGCAGCAAAATGATTTGCAACTACTGGAAACTGATTAAAGGAGGGTAGCTAGTGTTGCTCCATAAGAGCAGCACGGCTGAAATAAGAACATATGAGAGAGCTTCAAGGAAGAGAAAAATAAAGGCAGCTGGTTCCTGGCAATACTATATTTCTCCTCTCTACAAATACAAGCATTTCTGCACAAACACTGAAGAAGACATTCTGCTCTACGAGCCAGCTCACAAATTCCTGGCCTCTGCTGTAATCAGGGTTTCATCAGCTCAAGCAGAACCAAAAGAAGCACACAGCTTGGACTAATTCAACTTCAGTTGGTATCAAAGACTATTGAGATTCCTACTCATTGGGAAGAGAAAAGGGGGCATGGGAATGTACAGCTGTAGGGTTTACAGGGAACAAGAAACTACTAATAACTTCAAGTTTAACAATTGTAAATGCTCACCTCTTTTTCCTCTTGCTGATCCACTAACGGGTTCACCACAGACTGTATGGCAAAGCAACTATAGATCTCAGGCCCTCCTCACTAACACTTCAGCATAGATACATACTAGAGACTGATTACTACGAACATGCAATGTAAGTTACAGCTATTCTACTGGTGCTATAATTGGCTAATGCATATTCTGTCCAAAATGCAAGCAGAAAGTCAGGTGGTTTATACTAGACATGACCAAGTTAGTCATCACCTACAAAGCAGCAGCCCTTCCCAAAAACGTAATTACCTCTAAAGAACACCTCTATACAAGTTACTTAAGATTTCATTATAGAAGTACACACTCCTGAGAACCTGATTACGTTATTCGGAGGCAGACATTAGGAGACAGCTAGACAAATTCCTAATGTCCACCTGAAAGTCAGATTGAGACAGTAAGAGGTTTCTCTTCATTCAGAATGGTCTTGCTAAAGGGAACAATCCAGTCAAGAATGAGTGCTTTTAATGGACTCTTTTCCCTTTCAGTTTTATTAGGTATACCAGTCACAGCTGCGTGAAAATTGCACATCAGCCAAGTACTCAGCATTATACATCGCAAGATACGAAACAAGAATAAACTTCATCTTTGACTTTTAAATGAAACTGAAACAAGCAGAAGCCACCTACTTTCAATATCATCCATGTGTGCCTGAAGAGTCCTTGCAAGATTAATAAACTAGAAATAATACAGAAATAAGGTAGTTTTAAAAGTTGTAAATCACTGCAGGCCTGTAAAACAATTCATAAACCCCAAAGCATATATATGCATGGAAGAATTTAAGTTTTCCCAATAAGAACAGTCTGCTACATCAGGCCAATAGCTTATGTAGTTCAGCACTCTGTTCTCACAGTAGCCAACCAGATACCCATGGGATTTCCAGCAACTGGTAGTAGGAGGCATGCAGCCTCCAATAGTGGAGGTAGGACACAGCCTTGTCCATCCAAGCTGTTGGCCATCCCTACCTGTTGTGGAAGCAGATTCCACAGAATGACTATGTGCTGTATATAATACTTTCTTTTGTCTATCTTGCTAATGAAGAGTCCCAATTATCCCCATGAATGCACACCTATAGAAAAACATGTGAGCTGGGCCAAGGGGGTGAAGGGATACTGATAATCGCAGAGGCTTTAAAAAGGCCCAGGAAACACCATCTGTATCTGTGAGCCAGAAATTCACACATGTAAGTTTCTCCACAAAAATGTGGGAATGTGCATGGCTAAAACTGACCCAACAATTCACATGTGAAGTTTCTTAATGCAGAAGTTATTAACTGCATGTAGAAAAGTACTGTATGAGCTAGGCCTTAGAAATGGACATATGTTGACTGTGAACCTACTTGCAAGTTTCAGTCTAGTTTACTATATAGACAAGATGAGCACCGTCTTTAGTTTACGGAAATACATGCAGATCTTCAGATCCAAAACTAGAACAATGATTTAGAATGACTGGATTTGGGGTTTTTTGAATATTTGTCAAGGACACCCTTTGAGCAAGCAAGAGTGTAAGAAAATCTTGCTTAAGTACTATAATTGTAACAGAATGAAATCCATCATTAGATGAAACTCCTTGTTAAGGAAGGAGTGGGTGTTGAGAAAAACTTGCATAGAGAGTTGTCATTAACTCCTGCATATTTAGTCAATCTTGATAGCACCAGCCATCCAGGGGACTTTGCTAGAGGATAAAATAAAATCCTTTCCCAAACAGGCACATTTCTAGGGATTTTTATTGGTCAATCAAGAAAAAATATAACAAAGTCTGCTCAAAAAAGGTACCAAGTACTGGAAAGTGGATAGAACAGGCAGTGGGTCAATTTATCTACAAGCAGAGGCTGCATGGGGCTTCGTAGTTTGGAAAAAAGGGCAACTACAATAATGCTCATGAGCCCAAATAGGCATATGAGACTTTTTAGAATAGAAAAATTAATGCATGTTCATGGAGGTTATGCTTATCCTCCACTTTCCTTTACCAGTAATGTACCAGTACAGGTGGCCAACCTGCAATCTAGGGACTCATTTTATATGGCCCCCAATGCCCCTGAAGCTGCCCCATTCTTCCACCCCATCACTTCCTCCTTTTTTCTCTTTCGATGCAATTTCAGAATAATTTGGAGTAGTGTTTTATTTGGTAAAAATAAATCGGTGAGTGCTGGTAGTATTTTTATTCCCAGATGTTCAAGAACATCTTTTCCATAAATGTGTGTCTAGCATAGTAAAGTAAAGTGTGTCTAGCATAGTAAAGTTATTACTTGCATGACCAGTAGTTGTATGTGTTTGTTGCACTGAAAAAAACCCCCCTCTATATACCAATTTGAATGTAACCATATTAAACCCAGTGGGTCTTACTTCAGGTAGACCTGTATTAGATTGGGAATTCTTATCTGAGATAGTCATGGATGCAAGACAGCCTTTATTCCAATTAGTTTGTGGCTCCACCCATCAGCTCTGCCCCACCTACTCTCTGCATGTGACACACAAACTCAGAGACATTGCTCCAAAGGAAATGTAGCCCACTCCTGCTATATGCTTTTTCTTGTCCTTGGATCCCCAGATGTTGCTAGACTACAACTTTCATCATCCCGAACAAGTGGTAGTGCTGGCTGGAGAAGAACGGAGTCCAGTTGAGGATCCAAAGCTGGGAAATGCTGCTTTAACGTACTCTTAATCAACTTTAAAATTACATTCAGATACTACCCAATGCCTATTTAATCTCCCCAATGTGTGTGGCTTTGTTTGTTAAGCAGTACTTTAGGAAATAACTAGAACCCCATATGCAAGCAGGAAGGACTTGTGCCAACAGAACATGTGTACATGGCTGCATTTCCTATATAACATCTCCAGAGGGTCTTCAGACCTTTGTGAGCAACTTTGGGGCATGAGAGACTGCAGCAGGAATGAGCAGAAAGCCCCAGCTGGGAGTGTGGCTTTTGATTCTGACCAGTACAAAATTCGAGAAAATATCAAAACATGCTTTAACAGGTGTCACAATCTGCTTCTGCCACAGAAGCTGTTTGCACCACTTACTTACCCGGACACGCGTGTTGGCCTCACTTGTAGTTCCCAGCATATCTGAAAAGCGCTGTTCACACAAGTGCAACAATACTACAAGGTAAAGCCCAGAACTGATAAATTCATAGTCTGCCTGGAGAAAGAGGGTATCATCAAGTCAAACATTTAAGTTGTCTTAAATGCACAATGAGTGCTGTTTTACACTGATTATTTTATCCCAGCACATGCAGGAGCATTATTGCTTAATATCCATCAAAGATTTCAATCTTAACATGATTGCACTTTTAAAGAAACTGCTTTGTAAAGACCGTTCTTCCAAGTCAATGAACACCTCACTAAAATGACTAATTCTATACTTAAGTAGACATCTTGAGAAAATTGAAAATGAGAGCCACACTAAATAATGGGAAGTCTTTTGGGCTCCTTTCTGCAAAACAAAGGGTGCCCTTGATAAATATTCAAAACTCAAACTCTAAACTAAATTAAATGTAATGATTCAAATAAGCATAAAGTATTAAAAAACAGAAGCAAAATGCATTATACATTTATAAAACTTATATTGAAGCTTAATACAACTTGGTGTTTATATAGCAATGAATATGAGACACAAAAAGGTTTCATCTGCATATTGGTTAGAAAGATGCACAAGTATATTATACCTGTTTGACAGGGAGGATTCTGTCAAAGACACTAGCAATTTCATTTGTTGGCAGGTAGGTTTGCACATGTATGCCTTTCAACATGCCACGCCCCCCCCAAAATGTTCTCAGACCTACCCCTCGTCTTTAAAAATTCTCCTAGCACCTCTTGCTAAGCCTATTTTGTAAAATTGTAGAAGGGAAATATATTCAGCATCAGCACACACACTGCTTATGACTAATGCCCCATTGATGTCTCCTTACTTATCAATGGAAACTAGCGCTGCCCTCTCCAAGTGCATCTAAAGCCTACTCAGATATTCATTAATGGTGTCTGGTGCTATCACCTCCCATGACCTTCCGCATAGTGCATGGGAAATGGAACTGCAAGTATGTAACACTTTTTGCTTCAGACTGAAAATCCTCCCAGTTATTAGAAAGCTACACAATCTCTCACTGAGCAGGGAGGATTGTGACAGCATTCAGGTGAACTACACTCTCCCTTCAGACTCCATGAGGGAAGGTCAGCGTGGAGGAAGGAGGACGCTTCCACAGACATATTATTAAGAGTTCATCCTATGGACATCTTTTGAGATAAAATTGCACTGTCACTGTCAGAAGACAGTTTGTTTCTGCTATTCCATAATCCCAACTTTTATCTTGGACCACACAGCAAGTGAGGTCACTTTATCAATGATGTTCATTCTGGCTTCCCATTTATTTTGTTTTGCATTGTGTCTTAGGAACGTAGGATGCTGCCTCATTCTGTATCAGACCACAGGATCCATCTAGCTCAGCATTGTCTACATGGGCCTGGCAACAGCACTCCCAAGGTTTCAGGCAGGGGTCTCTTCCATTCCTACTTAGAGATGCTGAAGTCAGAACTGCCTGCATGCAAGGCAGATGCTCACTGAGTTACCGCCCCCCAAAATAAAAAAATTAGAACACAAACACACAGACACAAAGCCCAAGATATACACACATATGACAGAATGTTATTCTAAACGGGCATTGTAGATATCAAATGTAGTTTGTGATTTATTTAGGACAATTAAAAATTCAGAATCAAATTTGACCTGAACTGATATTTTCTTCTAGAAAAAAGTGTCCCGAATCACAGCACAAAACTGACACTTACCAAATTAGCCAAAATATACTAACTTGTTCATTTGCATGTGCTCTATGAAGCTCATGGATATCAAAATTGTCAAGATTGAGATGCAGCTTCTCTTTGCACAGCTCACAAGTAGTTACTGCTACCAGTGAAGAACCTGAGGGAACAAGGGAGTTACACTTTTTGTTTCAGAGTAAAGGCATTCTTGAGTCAACTGGGCATATGAAAGCACACTAACAAACAGAAAGATAGGTTTATCTTTGTTTATATAACTGGGCCATTAATACAAAATAAACATGCAAGGCAGAATACACTGGTGCCGGTGATCAAACAGCCATAAGTTTCAGCTGCATTACTTATGTCTCGCAGTTCACTTACTAGCATCATATTCTCTTCATTGAAGCGTATAAATTTATGTATAGATTCATATAAGGGGGAGGGGGCAGGTTGCTAATGCAGTGCTAGCAAAGTCCTTCACTGGTCAAAGAGCCCCAGACTCTTTGAGCTTTCTCTTTACAAAAAAGTGCATCTCTAGCCCTTCCAGGAAAATGTTACAAAACAGTCCACAGGCACTCTTCCAAGCCAATTTCTGTGAAATGACTCAGCCTGGCTGCTCCCACCTGTCAGTGGTTCTAGCCAATGAATGAAGTCAGAGTTGTGACTGGTAAATGAATAGAAATCCTTCAGGTCCTAAATAATTGCAAATCTTCCCCTCCCCTTTAATGCAATTTCCCCACTTCTGTCTTAATTTCTAGTCCTTTGAATCGCCATAAATTGCCCTTTCTTTTTCCTCTAGCAACCAGGATCCATCTTTCCTGTGAGGGGTTCATCTGACCCTAAAAATTATTTTCTGCAAAATTCCTCTCCCCGCTAAAGACAAATAAAACTCTTCAAAGAGATTTAAGGCATGTGTCCTGCTGTGGAGGAACTAAGGAATAGGCATTCATGAAGAATTCATTGTATAGTTCAATGCAGTACAATTGTATACATCATCTACTCAGAAGCAAGCATTTTTCTTTAATGGGGCTTACTTCCAGGTAAGTGGGTACAGGATGGCAGCCTAGACTTTGGATAGGTCGGCAAGGGGTGGGGGGGGAGGCAGGGTTCTTGTGCCTTTAAAAGTTGTATAGCAGTAACAAACAGGTTAAGCATTTTATAGTCTGAAAATACAACTATGTGAAAAGCTTCAATATGACTATTATCTAATATTATGCTAAGCCATGTCCCAATGGCAGCCATCTTGTGTTATGCCCCGCCCCCATGGAGGCCATTTTGTTACTGGTACCAGCAACTCTCAAAATTTGCAATGTGACCTTTTATCCAAAAAGGTTGGCGACGCCCTAACATAAAGAGTGTGGTATGTCTCTCTATGGTCATACATACATACATACAGAAACAGGAACATAAGTAGGTATTTGAAGCCCCCTTTGCATCAAGCCTTCAGTCCATGGAAGAGCAACTCAAAAGAAAAAATCTTGTCCTAAAAAGGAGCTGCCTTACCTGAGTTAATCTTGGATTGTAGCCACTTTTTCATACACTCCTGGTGAACATAGCGCAGACTTCCAGTGCATTTACATGGCTCTATTAAGAGGTTAGTAGCAGAAGTAGACGACATCTGACAAATTCTACATAAGTCTCCCTCCTCCTCTTCAGAGTCCTCGGAAAGGAGGCTAAGTAAGAGGAAACAGTTATTATGCAGAAAAAACTTGGAATACACTTTTCACATGTTAACGCATTAATCTGAATCACATTCACATGCAAGACAATCACGAAGTTTTCCCCAACCAAAGTTATTAATGGCACTGAAGAGAGACCATTAACTAGGGGGCGTATACCATCTCCAGGAACATTGCCTTGGATCCTAACATTCCTTGCATGAACAAAAGAGGTGATATTCACCAAATGAGACTTGCTGCCCTCTCTTCCATCTACTGCCCTATGCACATCCCCTAATTCTGCTCCTGGGGGTTGGGGAGCATTAAGAATGGTGTGAAGGGCTGCAGATGAAGGCAAGTTGGCAGAAAACCCCGCCCCACCCCTCAATTAAAACAGAGGAGCAATTTAGGATCAAAACCAACATTCCCCCCCCCCCAAAAAAAGTTAAAGATCTCTTGGTACATGGTATCAGTTTTATAATTGATTTAAAACTCCATTTAAAAAGCTATGGAAATAGTGCTTTTACCTCTCTTTAATTTTTCGAAGCCTTTCAGGGTCTCTTGAGGATAGTATTTTTGACTTGTCATTATCTTGTCCATCAGGCTGATTCCAGCTTGAAGGAATAATATCGACAGTTATCATAACATTGTCAGACAAATTACTCCCCAGGGTTGGGGGCACTGCAAACCGGAAGAGAGAACCAGGAAACATTCCTGATATTCCTGAATTTCTTCTACCATGCGCTGAATCTGGCCCAGAGGCAACAGACATAGCACCATTAGGTACTGCAGGTGTTGGTGGCCTGGCAGCAGGCCTGAGGGATTCACTTTGTGCTTCAAGAGATACCTCCCCACCAGGTTCTCTTCTTCTGAAAAGATGCAGTGATCTAGCTGGTGTTTCAGAGGTAGAGGTTCTTGCAGTTTCATCTCTTCCTTCTCTTCGTCTTCTGGAAAACAAAGGTGTGCACCTGTTCCTCAGGGAAGATGACAGCCAAGAACCTGAATTTCTACTTTCAGAATCGGGTCTGTAACTTTCAGCTTCCGAATCAGAACTAGGATTTGATGAAACACCCGACAGGCCCCATCGTCTTCTAAGAAAGCTAAATCCCTGAGAAACATCAGGAGTCTGCCCTTCTGTGCCTTCAGAAGTTGTAACTGTGTTAGTAGCACTAGCTTGGGTAGAAGAATGAGCTCTTGGAGCAGTTGAATCTTCAGAACCTAATGGTCTTGAAGTCAATGAGTCCTGGCTAGACCTTCTTGAGAAAAATGTTGATGACATACTAGAAGCTAAACGAGACAACAGTTGTCTTGTTGTACGCCTTCCTTCAGTATCTGCAGGAGGCTCACTCAGTGACCTTTGGGATGGCATAACTCTTTCGGAACTGTTTGAGGAACCGCTTCCACTTCTCATGGCACCAAGGGTAAACTCTGGTTGTATATTCCTTTCAGAAGATTCTACTTCTCTTGGGACATAGTTAGATCTTGAATTCCAGCTATGCTCTCGAGAGAGTAATGATGACTGATGTTCAGAAGGCAACTGGCGGTTCATGGATGTGTTCAGCCTCAAAGAGCTCAGTGAGTTCTCTTTTGGTCTTGCTCCCTGTGCATACGAAGCAGAAGATCTTTCCTGAAGATCTACAATAATAAGAATCACAAAAAGTCAACTGTAAAATACTGCTATGTAGATAAGACTAACCAAATATGATTATTATTAACTAGAGCCCAAGAAGTGCATTTTTAACTAGACCCCAATTATATGCATTTTTGCTCAGAAATAAGTTCACTGAATTTAGTGGGGCTTATTGGCATGTAAGTATGCTAGAGCTACAACCCTTGGTCTTGCTTAGAACATGGTTGATTATATTGATATATGGCATTTTTAGCATGCCCTTCTTCCATGAAATTCACGACAGCATACTTGGTTCAGCCTTCCCCCTCCCCATTTTATTCTCACAACCAACATTTGAGAAATTAGACAGTGTGCAGTAGCAACTGGCCCTACTACTCTGGTAAGTTTATTTATTTTCTGTGTATTTCTATTCTTTTCTATTCCATAAAGATAATATTACAACAACAACAACAACAACAACAACTGCCAGCCAGCATTAACTATGTCTTTTTATTTGTGACTATGCACATGTATGGCTGGCTGTAGCAATTCAAAATTACTCCTGGGTTAAGTTCTATTTTATTTTCTCTATAGCGACACACCAGCAGAAGACAAGAGAAGCAACAAGAATTAACATTTCTAAGTTTTTGAAATTGTTTTGACCAAATTTGAACCATCCCCACCCCCCACCCCCATCTCTTTTCTTATTCTACTTTTTTGGATGTGACAGCTATTTTGTGTTAAATAGGCCACACCCTTAACAGCAGCCATTTTAGGACTGGCACCCTCAGCACTTTCTCAAAATTCCAAATGTGCCCCCAAACCTAGGATGAGCATACCTTCCTCCCACAAATGCATCCCTGGAGACAGTGCACAATTAGGAAGCCATATCCTTAGTACTGTTCAATAATGCTATTTTATTAGCTTAAACTAGTTACGGGACTAGAAGTTAAGCTTTTTTTAAAAAAAACCTGACCCAATACATTCAACCCATAAGGATTCTTTAAGTAAAACTTTGCCGTTCACAATTAGCAACATTCTAAACCCCCTGAAATTTCTATCCTGCCATGTGAGCCAAGAACAGTGTCTTCATCTAAGCAAAAACAGATAATAGACTGAACCTCATAAATAGAATGAAACAATACATACATGATGAAGATGAAAAGTCACCATTTCTGCGACTACAGTCCACAAGACTGCTAATAGATGGTTCTGTTCTTTCCAGCTCTCTCCTCTCTCTTGCAAGTTCAGTTCCTAATGATCCAAGTACCATGGATGAAGATCTGGGTACATCGCTGTATCTCCATGGGGAATCTAAAATCAAAAAGTGAAAAACATATGTATTCTTGCTTCCTTGATAAAAGTCTTAAACACACAATATTTACTGCTGTGTTTTTAGGCCTGATTGGAATACACTTCTCTCTTCTGAAAATTATGCACAACAATATAGTTATTGTTATTCTAATGGCAATATTCATTCAAAGCCACTCTATACTAGAAACTCTGGTTGTGGAATAAAAGCTTTATATGTATTTCATTGCCCCAAATAGATATTTTAGGAGCATAATAATAGTATCTGATGCTATATGCATCTGATGAAATAGACTCAACCCCACAAAAAGCCATAACATTTGTTAATTTTTTAAGTTTCCACAAGACAACTGTGCTTGTGTAAGAGCATGGATAGCAAGAAGCTAGCTAAAACAAAATAAATACACATCATTTTATACCTTTTAGCACATCACTTACCTGAAACTGTGTTTAAACCATTATTTCTCACACTAGAGGTAGATGTATAAGAAAGTTTAGGTCTCTTAGAATCAGTATCCTGTTGCTGGCTATGCAGTCTTGAAGAATATGATCCCTGAGTTCTTTCAGATTCGCCAAACCAAGAAGATGTAAGAGGTGAAGATGAAGATGTAGACTACAAACAATGTTTTGAAAGGTTACTAATTTTCTGCAAAATACTGGGCCTTAAAAAAATAAGCTAGCAGAATATTAAATCAAATCAAAGTGAAAATGCTTGGGTTATATAATGAAAAGGGCTTGTATGAATGAGATTGAAAAAGAGCAGGCTTACCCTTAAAAGTATTAAAAATAAGTCTAATATCTATTGGTGATCTTCCCTCCCTCTTTTTAAAGACTTGGGAGCAAGCTTCAGAATCAGAGATAGTGCAAAGGGCTCCAAGTCCAACAACCAGAAACACAGGATTTGATATTTCTACAGTGGTACCTCTAGATTGGATCCGTTCCGGAGCCCCGTTCACATCTAGAAGTAAATGTAAGTAGCGGTGGCACGTCTGCGCACACGCACATCGCTTTTCACCGCATCTGCGCATGCGGAGAAACCTGGAAATAACGCGCTCCGTTACTTCCGGGTTGCCGAGGAGCGCAACTCGAACGCGCTCAACCCGAAGCGCATTCAACCTGAGGTATGACTGTATTCACTGTTAAGTAATACTAGTGAAAAGGTTTTTTCTTACTATTTAGACAACATGGTTAGATCCATTCTCAAGGATATACACAATCCCTTTAGCACAGTTCAACAGGTTTTAAAGAAAACAGTTCAATTAGCATAGTTTCTCTTAAAACTGTTTTTAAACTATCATTCATTTTCACATTCAGAAGCTAATGTCTTACATGCTCTGAAATCTTCTCGGATTTTAATTTATGCATTCATGTGGCTGCCCCTTAAAATGTCATCAGACACAGAAAGCCCCTGGTTGGAACCAGATGTGACATTTGTTAACACCTGCTCTTTTTATCTGCATTAGCTGCTGGTTTGATTCTAGGCTGAATCTGGTTTGATTCTAGGCTGAATCTGCGTCAAATTTTCAAGTCTTAATAGTACTATCCTAAGCATGTCTCCTCATGTAAAAGTCTCACAGAGTTCAGTGAGGCTTCTCCTGGCAAGTATGTACAGCAGCAGGGGGTGAAGAACCTGTGGAAATTCAAATGTTGTTAGACTCCAGCTTTCTTCAACCCCAATGGTTAGGAATGATGGAAGTTAATAGTGCAAGATCAGAAGGGCCATATGATCCCCACCCTTGGTATACAGGACTGCACCCTAAATGACTGCAACCTAGACCCTGAATATAGTAGGAGTGCCTTTCCCCAGGTTACCACCTTCACCCACCTCCCATTTTAAAATAATCTGAAGAATTATAAGGTACCATCACTAAGGGAAAGGTTTTCATCTACTAGCAACAAAGCATTTGCAGCAGTAGCATTGCTTTGTCAAAGCTGTGCAGAGCTTTTAGGATGCCTCTCTGCTGGTGTTAAGCGTTTTTCCATGTATTCTATTTTGTTGTAATAGCTATGTGGTTTCATATTTTATCTTTTGGAAGCCACTTTGTGATAGTTAAAGCAGAATATACATCTAAATCTAAATTAATAGTTAATTTGGGGTCTTGGTGTGGGAAATAATGCCAACTCTTTAAATTAAATTTAGCACTATTTATATTAAATACAAATATGCTTGTGAATTTATAATTGTGTGCTTATTTTTTATTATATTTCTCTATGTTAGAATTGTTGTTGTTGTTCTTTTTGTTATATCCCACCTTTTTCCCTGACAAGGACTCAAGGCGGCTGCAGACACATGTCTCCATCCTTAATTTCCCTTCATTTCTTCCACCCCATTCCCTGCTTTCTGCTCACAACATGTTCTCTAGCACTTACACAGAAATGTAACTCACAGAGCAAAAGTTAGAAACTTCCAGACTGAATGCAGATACTGAAAAAGTGAAGTTTGCACTGTTTGTTACAATGTAAAAAGTGTTGTTGTTATTGTTTGGGGGGAAGAAAACAACAACATTTCCTGAACAAAAACAAGAAATAACATATAAATTGCTGTACTTAATCTCCATATTTGGAGGCCACCCCAAGAATGCCTTCTCTCATGTCTGCCAATCTAACTGCTTCTTCAGATGAGAACAAAAGTGGAGCTTCCGTACCCAATGGGTATGGGCAAAATATTACAGGGAAAGAGTTGTTAGGCAAAAACTAAGTAATTTGTGAGTAATGTTCGCAAAACAGGATTCTACAAAGTCCATAATGGCTAAGCACAGATACTTACAGATGCTTGGATTTTTCTAATACAATTCTAGGCATCTTAGTTTTCTAAGAGAAAGCTACATTTCTGCAATTCAACTGCAGTCTAACACAAAACTAGACAACTGATAACATTTGCATGTTTCTTTGAAACTTACAAGAAATTAAATTAATGCGACTGCAAACTTGGAAAACATTTAAAATAAATATTTAGGATACAAACAGCTCTTACCAGTCTGTTTCTGCTTCCCAACAATCTTCCAGACCATGGACGATCAAGTGTTCCTGAGTAGCGAGTTGGAGATGAAGCTGGAAGCTTCCATGGGCTTTCATATGCTTCTCTTTCTCCAATTGCCCAGTCTCTACTGGAACTATGCAACCGACTAGAATCCTACAAAGTAATATGGTCACATTTCTGCTCAAGACATCAAGTTGAGTTCCATCTATGGCTACCATCCTTATGATTTTAATAAGTACATAAAAGCTATGTTTGTACCCAGAGTATTACACTTTGGATAATGTGAAGCAACTCCTGTACTTTTTTGGATGAAGGACGATTACTTTCATAGATTTGTGATATACCACAACTATATATACACAAATGAATGTGTCCCAGTAGGATTTGTACTTTAGTCCAAGAATGGAAATCTTTAAAAATGAGCTCAAGCTATCAATTTAAAAGCTGCAAATGTTGGGTGTCAGTTCGGTGTACTTACTTACCTGACAGTTAAGTACTGTTACTCTACTAGATTCCTTTGGACTAAGAGGAATGAATATCTTGCTAACAGTGTATCACCATGGTGACTACTGCCTGAGGCTGGTTTGAACATTGCAGGATAAAAGAAAATATGCAAAGCATATCTATCATCACAAATAAATGGAATTGCAATTAACTGCAAGATTAGCCTGCCAGGGACCTGTGGCTGGGAGTACAGCAGTGCTGATGTGCTTAACACTGATATACTGGCAACCAAGACCTAATTTGGAGCAGAGTTTTACAGTACAGTCAATGGCATCCTGCTGTACTGCATTTTTTAAAATATTGATTTTACACTGGTTTTATTATTGTTCTGAGTTTATTGTATTTGTATAGCAACCTCCTTCAGAAGGATGGGTGGGATAAAAGAATAAATAGTGACATAAATAAATAAAATTTATATGCCACACCAGGAACATGGTACCTGTACATATAAGGTCAACATTCCCAACACAATATTCGAAATGTGTTACAGTACGTTGGGTAAGGAACAGTCCAGGAAAATTCCCTTGTGAGGAAGAGCTATCTAGTATGACAGCATTTATTCACTTCCTCACGCTTGCCTTTCCAGAAGCCCTTAAGTGGAAGATGGTTTAAGCCAAGCAAAGTTTGTTCATCGTACATTTCATTTGGGCCACATTTTGACATTTCTGATACTCTGAATATTCATTTTCAATTATCCCATTGAAATTATCCAAACACCCATTAGGTGTTTCATTGAAGGCCTAATAATCACTATCGTTCATGGATCACTCTCTCAAAAAATTCCAATAGAATATTACTTGTAGAATGTCTTGTAGAATATTACAAGACATGCAGCTGAACTTGCTACCCTGATACAGGCTTTTATAATTTCTAGGCTTTAGTTCTGCAATGAACTTTAAATAGGCTGTCCATGAAAATGACTTCAAAACTTCATCTGCTACAATAACCAGAACCATCTTTTGACAGGTATTACAAGGAACACTTATTTAAACCCTGCGCTGTTGCAGCAGCAGTAACTGCCTATATACTATCAAACCAAATTCAAAATGCTGCTTTTGACTTTAGTGTCTGGGACCAATATACCCAAATGACCATTTCTTTCAATATCAGTGCATATACCAGTACGAACCACAGGCTTGTACTGTTTGAATGTGACTCAAGGCACACAGCTATCTAGATATTACCTTTGTAGCTCTGGAATGCTCTGCCTACCACAGTGAGGAAATTGTGTTTTTTTGCCCACCCTCTGTGAGGACTGCATATGTTTTCTATTGGCTGATTTCTCTGATTATTTTTTATTTTACATAAGCAGCCTAATATGCTTTGAGAAAATGGCCTTAAAGCATTTTAAATGTTCTATTTGGGGCTAAGAAAATATGACTATGAGCCCCTTCCTACCCATGTTTACTTAAAATCAAATAACACTGAATTCAATAAAGCATCCTTTCAACTGAAGGATGGTAGTTAAATCTCCTACTTACAGGAAGCATCAACTAAGTTTCTAAAGTGTTGCAGGAATGCAACTCATTTTTTTACAAGTAGTCATACCTGTAAGACAGTCTTAAGAACATTCCCACAGGAGAATTCCTGCTTATATAATCTACTGGAAACAAATTGAGAAAGAGCTATAATCCCTGCCGAAGTCCTTGTTTTGTAAGTTACTCTTAACAGAGAAATGCTAAAGTTTAAAATAGCCACAAGCATTTCTATATTTAGAGGCTTAATTCTGCTAATTCTTCAAAAAAGATAGCTAAAAGCACCTACAAAATAAACTATTTCCCAATACCACTTTTCAGTTGAAGCCAAACCCTGTTTTAGGATAATGCTTTAAAATAGCAATGCTGCACTATGTAGTCTAGCGTTCTACACATACAGAATACAAAAAAGTAAACTTGGAAGAGAAATTCCAAGGCCACATATATATATTCTAATTATGGACAGTATATTGACAATATAGACAGTATGTTGGCAATTGAGGAAAAAAGAAGTGTTTTTTTCCAGCAGTACAGCAGTTGCTTGTACTGTGAAGTTATGGAAACAAGCCAATCTTCTTTACTAAGAACTTAGCACCAAATACCTAGCATGCACTACTAGTGCTGCATTTGCCCTGTAGGAAGTCCGTCCATCAGGTGGGGAAGGAATATAAGTGGCAGAAAGAATGCTTATATGTTGAACTGGAAAGTGCGGGTCACAGAATGAACTCAGTGAGCTTTGCACTCAGAGATGGTCATGTGGTCTCTCAATGGACCACCCAACAGGGACAGGGATAGCATTATATTGTTTAAGGCTAAATGGCATGTACTAATATGGAAAATAATAAAAGGTGTTATTTGTACATCATTATCATGGGGTTAGGCTAAGTCTGCCACAAAGCACAGGTCATCTCAGTTTTTGAGTTGGCAAAGAAGTTTTATCTCTGCCCTAATGCCCCTTGGGATTATAGCCCAACCTACCTTACCCCACATTGATGCACCCATCCTGTGAGGGAGAAGATATATATGGTTTGCATGCCTACCACAGTTAATGCTATATAAAAATTAAGCTTATCCCTATAAAGTAGCCACTAAAGAGTAGAATGTAGCCCTTATGCTTTGTTCAGATTTTTAAAATATATATTTAGAAAATGCATAGCCTGTCCTTCCACTGCAGTTATAATACTCGGGGAGATTAGACTAATTTAACCAAATTTACCGTTCTAAAAAAGGTGTGCAGGATTTGTGCTTGTTTCCACAAAACCTTAATTTCAGAACTCTGATGTAACAATCAAGCTAACAACACTTTTTTATTTATTTCCTTGAGATATGCGTAATACCCAAAACCAATAAGCATACTTTTTATAGGCTTAATAACTGTAAACTTCATTCCCCTTTTTCTTTTCTTCTTTTACACTTTTTGTCACTAAGGCTCCTTTGTCCAAGACAAAGGATTTGTGCATTTGAGAACGCACTTTTAGTTGGGTTTCCAACTGTTGTTGGACTACAACTCCCATCATCCCTAGCTAAGCAGGGCCAGTGGTATGGGATGATAGGATTTGTAGTCCAACATTTGAGAAACACTGTTCTAATATATAAAAGTTACCATTAATATCTGTATAAAAGACTAATACATACACCTAAGGTTTAATCAGTATGAAGAGATCTGTGTCATTCACAAACTGCCAAGTGACAGAATTTCTGGTATTAAATAAATCTATCAAGGCTTCAGAAGATGTTTTTGGACATCTTATCATGATCATATCTTAACATGTTAAACAGATTAATTAAAGTTCTTTTTCCTAGCAAGGTATCCCCTTTTCATGCAACTTAAGTCCACTCATTTGTTCCTGAGCAGAAACTCAGAAGCGGAAGCTGAATGAAGCATGTATCACCATCAAATACTACTTACTTGGCATCCAGGTTCCAATCTAAGTGAAGATTCTCTTGTAAGATATGAGTCAGTTAAACTGGTTCCTCCATTTCCTGCTCCTGTCCTAGCACTTTGAGAACTGGATGGCTGAGTGGATACCCTCCTTGGAATTCTTGGTGGCTTTGATTCCATATTCTATGCAATATGAAAAAAATATTTACATTTCCAATTAGATAATGGAGCATATTCTTTGTAGTAATACAACAATACAAGTTATAAATTTAGCATTCATATGGCTTGTAACATTAAGCTTTGCACAAATGTTTATACACTAACCTGAGGATCAACAAATTAAGGTTAAATCTAAGTACAAAGCAAATATATACATTTCAGAAACTTGGAAATAAACTGCAGCCTCTTAATCATTTGGTCTACTGTAATGGATAATGTCTTCTTACAGTCGCTAAACAGCAACAAAATCAAAGTCTGGACAATGCTATAACACTTGCTGAACTTTTTTGAAGAGACACAACACAAGTAGAAGTTTGGGGGCTTTAATAACAACACCCCAAATTGCACAAGTGGCTATCCAATTAATGTCACAACAGTGGTTTCAGTTTGGGGCAAAGAGGTTCCAGTTTACTATACAGTTTTACCTGCTGATCAGAAAAATGACAGCCATTCCCCTCAGATGACATTATTCATAGAACTGGAGTAACAAATACATACCTAGTCAAAGCTTGACAAGTCGCAGCTAAAAACTACAAGGAAGCACTTACTAGAAGTAAACCTAAAGAAGCTGGCATTTCTGAAATGTATGATATGCAAGAATAGGAAAGTCATACATGTTGAGGTATCATAATAAAGTTTCAGGAAGGTCAACACTGAGCACCTGCTACCTTCTAATAAAGTTATTAACCTGGTTATCTAGAAGAAGCTCATATAACCTTGGTAATAAATAAACTATTTCAAAAGCTGTTCACAAGATATACAGCCCTGAAAGTAAATACCCTGTGTGTAACCTAGTGGAAATGTAGCTTACTTTATAATAAAAAACAAGAAAAAGCAAGCACACAGAGCTGTTTCAGCACTCCATCAACTCACAAATGTGCACAGACAAGTTCACCTGGCTTTGGGGGAAAGAGCTTTTTGTGATTTTCTAGGTCACGTACAGTTATTACTGTACATTCAGACTGTAAGAACTTCCTGGGTATCATTGCACATGCTTAGTGTCTTGCTTAAATGCAACCCATGGCCACTATACATGGAACATTAGTACGCCAACACAGCACCTGCTCTGGCCATAGACACACAGTATGCTAACATTTGTACATACCGAAGTCAATCAGAAGCCAAGTGTGTGCTATACTGCAAACGTAAATTCTTTTTGCTCATTCAACATATTTACAACAGGCAACAGTTGACAAAAAATTGTGATGATCTGCCTAGGTTCCCTTTTGTATTTTTTAAAAAAGATGACTGCCCTTTCCACCCTTCCTATCACTCTTCTCTCAACTTCTGAGAAGTCACAACTGATGGTTTTGTGTGCAGACGCAAAAAGTGTAAGTTTCATCAAGTAGTACCTTCTGGTTTGAGCACATTCAGTTGCATCTAACCAGTTCCTTCCTTTTTCTGGCCTCAGTACCTTCCTCATTCTTATTTTTTGGGTATGTTAAGAATACACATATAACCTTCCACTCTAAAGTTTAAGGCATAACATGCATGTTTGTCTGAGGTAATGAAGCCTCATGCTGTATTCACACGATAATGTTTTGTGAATAATGTTTTGTTTAGGACTCAAGCCAGATCAAGTACTCAGTTATCCCAAGACTGCTTCCATGCGCCCATCCAGACTAGATGAGGACTAGATGGGCAGAAATTCAAAAAGACGCAGTGTGCTCAAAACTGGAGTTCAGTCTATATGTTTATGATTATTTTCTGCATATTGTATTTTACTCTAAGGAACTGTATTTTTTCTTATGTTTGTTTCTGCAATGACTACATTTAAATATTTTTCCTCTGCTGAACTGCTATTTCATTGCTGCCATTTAAAAGTTACTATGTCTTTGGAAGTTTTGCTCATGTCCTGCCAACAGTATCCTGTACACTTCAGAACTGAGTCACTTAAAGAATATTTACTGTATCATCTACTCATTTGACTGAAGTTAATAGTCATGTAGTTTTGGGACTGCATTACTTTTTCCAAGTTTATGGGCAGAGCAATCTTATGAAGGGGGAGGGTCCTTGAAAGAGGTACCACCCCTACCCACTGGTTCCAATGGAAAGGGGAATTACACATTCTCTAAAATTGACATAGCTTTCTCCCAGTTCTGGAGTACAAGAGGATTTGGATTCAATGGATCTAAAGTGTCACTATAAGCTCCTAGAATTACCCCTTTTCCCCATCACCAGCAGGGCAGTCACAGCAGTGAATCTCCTTTTCCCTGCATCTGTACAGTGGTACCTCGGGTTACAGATGCTTAAGGTTACAGACACTGCTAACCTAGAAACAGTACCTCGGGTTAAGAACTTTGCTTCAGGATGAGAACAGAAATCGTGCAGCGGCAGCAGCAGAAGGCCCCATTAGCTAAAGTGGTGCTTCAGGTTAAGAACAGTTTCAGGTTAAGAATGGACCTCCAGAACGAATTAAGTTCTTAACCCGAGGTACCACTGTACTTTGAAATGCACTGCATCTCTGCATGGCTCACTGGCATCTACCTTCAATGAAGTTTGACCAATTACTGTTAGAAATCAGCTAAGCAGCCCTGATTCCCAACATAGTTCCCTAAGAGACTCCACTATTTATTTCCCTCCCTGATTAAGTCTGTTGCTGTATTTTTATCACTGCCTCTTCTTTAACCATTATCTTATCTCTCACATTACCCATCAGCTGCTAAAGTTTTCGAAGGCACTTTTGATGAGAGGCCTTAAAAGGAGGCATTTGAGAGTTCAAATCTACCAGATCGATCCAATTACACATTTGTTTGATTAAGTACAGATACTTTGCTAATGTCATTCAAATAGTTCAAGGAACAGCTTATAAATTTGACTGAATAACTGTACAAAAAAGTCTTTTGAATGGTGCCTGAAGCTAAAAGTAGGCATTAATGAAGTAGCAATGTAAAAGTCATGAGTACACAATGTTGAAAACAATACAAACTGTTTATCACTTGTCTTGTTTCTGTATCCAAGAAAGAGATCGTTTTAGGTAATGGGTTTGGCTGAAGTTCTTAGGAGAAAACAGAGATGCTCAGTGCAATATATAGTAAAAGTTATCAAATGTCAGCTGAAAATTACCCTTGCTGACAGTGGACACATAGTGGACACACCACTGCGCTTCACCAAACTGCTTCGTCCTTATATTTTCATCCCAGTTGTCTCCAAAACAGAATGTAACACCAACTGGGATAAAAATATCTAGGTAAAAAGAGTTCTGAAGAAGACTACTGTATTGCTTTTCTTTCCCACCCCACCCACACTCATGCTGCCATAATGTTTAACTTGGCCCCAGACAAGTAAAAACTGGAAGAAGGAAACAAAACTGTCTCTAACTAAGCAAGACTATATCCAGCTAAAGAAGCCATCCTCCTTCCCTGTTTACAATGGCAGGAAAAGAACATGGCAAACAGATTCTGAAGACGGTAAAGTGAAGTTGCAGCAAAGAAAGTTGCAGCTTACCAACAAAACTCTGCTATTGATGCTGGCTCTAAGAACTTCCCTAACTTCCTCCCTGCAATATTGCTTCCAAAAAAACTCTTGCAACACTGACAGTGATGATTTAGACCTACTTGCAACACACATTGTTCCATACAGAACACATCTAATTAAGCAATGTTTCTCCTGAGGGGCAAATTTTTACATCTGCATTCTCCCTTCTAATGCAGTTTCGCAATTATCTCATCCTGAGACAAAGAAGGCCGTCTTGGGGAAAACATCACAGAGTATAAATTATTAGGGAGCAAATATCATGAACTACTTCAATGTTTCTCCAACAGGAGTCTGAACATAAAGCTAGGGCACTAATTTGGCTAAACTAATATAACAACACTTCCATTAAGTCACTGCAGTCATCTTGGGGCAATGTAAGGATTCTTCTCATCCTCATGGCAAATTCTAACATACCCACATACGATAAACATCATTACTTGAGCAAACTTAGTCAAAGCAGTTACTGAAAACAAATCTAGTTCCCTGCAGATTAAACTAGCTGTTTACCGGTAAGATAGCACTACTCCAAATTTTAGCACTAATTCAGGATGGGCTGCAGGAAACAAAACTTACTGTTCTCTCGGGCCACTTTTAAAGTGTGAGCTGGATGTCCTAAACAAGGGAGTAGTGTTACATTACATAACTGTAGTAAATGCAGAGCAAATTATACATTCATGTTCATCACTGTAACATCAAGATTTTAATATACAGTGGTACCTCGGGTTACAGACGTTTCAGGTTACAGACTCCGCTAACCCAGAAATAGTACCTCGGGTTAAGAACAGGATGAGAACAGAAATTGCACAATGGTGGCGCGAAGGCCCCATTAGCTAAAGTGGTACCTCTGGTTAAGAACTGTTTCAGGTTAAGAACGGACCTCTGGAACAAATTAAGTTCTTAACCAAAGGTATCACTGTATTAAAAGCCACTTCTGAGTAAAGACCACAACCCAAGGTTTGTCAGCTTATGCCACCTTAAACACAATACTTTTTCAATGGTGACACAGTACTCATCTGTGGGCAACTTCACCAAGTGATGCAGAGGCATGCAAAAATTGCAGCCCTGTGAGGCTGCTGACAATTTTATGCCAATGGTCTCTGTAACCCCCTTGCAGAAGAGGAAACAAGTCTGTAAGGAGCAAAGTGTCACACAATGGGACATGAGAAAAGGGAAATGGAGAAACTAGAACAAGGATCTTTCCATTAGCTTCTTTGGGGGGGGGGGGAGAGAATCAGAGCGGCCCCAGAATCTGTGTCAAGCTGCCCCATGGGACGTAGCTGAGAAAGAGAAAGGCAATGCCGTCAAGGCTAGATGAGTCAAAGCTTGTTCCAGAGCATTTATTCGACATAAATAATCAAAGACGTGTAAATGCTGCTGAGAAACTAAGGGATGCTCTGGATGCACAACTGGAAATGGGCTAGGGAGACCTGGGCCTCAATTCCAACGCCCATTACTCTCAGCCTTACCTATGTCACAGAGTTGACACGTGGATAACATAGGGAATAACACCAGGTACACACCTTGGGAGGAAGGGCAAGACATAAACCTGATGATGAAGACAAATGGAAAGAAGTACAGCATGTCGTAACAACAGGGTAAGGGGGGGGGAGGTATTAGAGGCTGCATAGTTATTGCCAACCCCATAACACATGTATCTCTATGGAGAGGACTAATTAAATCAACGAACCTAGTTGCATATCTGTCCCTACTGTTACTTTTTGAAACAGGCAATGCAAATTAATATGTACTCCGTGTGTTGTTGTTATGTTATGTTTACAGTGCTACGGTTGAAAACCAGTAATACGAGTCCCTTCCCTTTTCTTTTTTTCTTGGCACACTTATGGGGCGAAAGCCAGTGAGAATTTCCAGTTCCACCTCCTCGACTGCATGGTTGGGAAGCATTTGAAAAGGAAAAAAGGTACGCCTGCCTGAGAGGAATTATTTTTATTTTCTGCTCACGTAGCCATCAAGACTGCTGGATAAGGGGGGTCAGGCCAGTCCCTCAGAGCCTTACAAGGGAAAACGAGAACTGGGCCAAGGGCTCCTGCCGACTCACTCTCACACAAGATGGAGCCTCCAGCTTCAAAACGGTGGCCCTCGCCTCCAGCCCCGACACGGAGCACCGCCCCCACTTCGCCCCATGTGCCCCCCACCCCACCAGACGAGATACGGAACACGAGACACAAGCTGCTCACCGCCGCTTGCCGCTCTCCGACTCTGCTTCCTCCTCCTCCAGCTGCTGGCTGATCCGACAATGGCGGCCGCTTCAACGCCGAGTCGAGGGAGGGGAGGGAGCCACCCAGCGCCGCCTGCCAATCACCGCCGAGCCAACGGCCCCGACTCGCCGCGAGCTTCTCCCCAAACTGCTCTCGCGAGAGCAGGAGCCGCAACCAGCGTCGACGCACATACAACACCCTCCCCCCACCCTTATCTCGTGACTATCTCCGGTGAGGTCGATGTGTGCCGAGGAGGCGCCCGGAGGCTGCCGGGAAAGCGGAAGAGCTGGTGCTTTTGTGGTTTTGTGGGTGGGGCCACACTTACCCTTGGGGCGTGTGACGTATGACGCACGTCACTTGCTGGAATGACGCCCGGGGTGCGCGCGTGTGTGCGCGCGCGGTTCTATCTGTACAGGTCGCTGAGACTCGTTGAATTAAATGGTGCAAGGTCCACGCGGCGGTTTTAGAGGTGTCAGAATACTACTACACTGCATCTCCGACCCCACCCTACAAAACACAAACACACACACACGAGTTTTAATTTGTATTTATCCCAATTTAAATACCTCAGTGACCCTTTCGCAAATTAAGTCCCCGCCTGGAATTAAATCTCATGTAAAAGGTAAAGGGACCCCGGACCGTTAGGTCCAGTCGTGGCCGACTCTGGGGTTGCGGCGCTCATCTTGCTTTATTGGCCAAGGGAGCCGGCATACATCTTCCGGGTTGAAACGCCGTTTACCTTCCCGCCGGAGTGGTACCTATTTATCTACTTGCACTTTGACGTGCTTTTGAACTGCTAGGTTGGCAGGAGCAGGTACCGAGCAACAGGAGCTCACCCCATCGTGGGGATTTGAACCACAGACCTTCTGATCGGCAAGTCCTGGGCTCTGTGGTTTAACCCACAGTGCCACCCACGTCCCTAAATCTCATGTAGGTGATGTTAAAGTTTGTTGGGTCCTCTATCTTGTAGGATTGCAACCCAACAGTGCAATCCTGTGCACATCTCAGAAGCAAGCTGTGTGGAGTTCAATACAGCTGACTTTACGGGACTGCAGCCCTACTGAACTAGAGAAGTTCTTGCGTGTGGAGAAAGGGCAACAGTGTATGGTTGTTGTTTTTTGGCAGGTTATAAGCAAAACAGTGTTACGCAGAGAAGATTGGCACCCAGACAGATATTAGGGAAGATTGCGCAACACCAAATTCACTTCTCTTCCCCGATCTTCCACACCTGGCCAAACTTCTAATCTACACCTTTCTCCCTCCTTAATTAGTCAGCTGAAATGAAGAAAGCTTGGATAAAAGCTAGGCATGGATTCTCATAGGAAATGGCTGTTAAGCTCAGTTCCAGTAGTAAGAACATTCCTGGGGGCTCAGAAGCACTTATTCCTAATAATTGTATGCCTGCCTCTCTAAATTACTCTTTTGCCCCTGCCTCCAGTTTATGTACCACAGAGGTCTATTTAAAAAATGAGGTAGATCTGTAGTCTGTATTAACCATAGATTTTGCTAACAGCATCATTATATTGGCAATTTTAGGATGCAGGCTCAATTCATCTGGCTGTTTACTTTAGAACAAGCTCAGAATCTTCTACTATGCTTAGATGTTTACAGCAGATGCCCATACGTTTTTCAACAAATAAGTCAATATAGAAAAGATTCCTCAGCGTAAAAAGACTGAAAGGCACTGCTCTAGGACCCCAAATTTCCTTTTTGATAAGTAGGAATAGTTCACCTTATGTGGTCAGACAGAAATACATCAGAGCTGGAAGGAGAAGCATTGCTGCTATATCCTAAATCTATTGCTCAAGTACTGTACATGTAGGATTTTTTCAGATGCACTTCTAAGCTATAGTTTAGAGTTAGACCTCTGTGAGTAAACCTGAATGAGCCTCAGAGTCACACATTTCCCTTTACCAGCTCTGGTGCAGCCACAAATAGAAGATCAGAAGCTTTTACTTCTGCTTTTAAATTAACCACAGCTTCCCATTATATCCAAACTCAGGGGAACGGTGGTTAGTTTAAACAAGCCAGGATCAAGCCATGGTTTATGACCTGGGCTTGTTCATTAATCACAGTTATAGTGAATATATTATAGTCATCAGAATTAGGGAAGCTAAAGTCAATGCCTTTCTCACTTTTGAAAAACTGTTTCACAAATAACAAGAAAATGAACACAGAATATTTCCCAGCTAATCTGACACTCTCCTTCCTTAACTATAGTCCCACTAAACCTGTTTCTCCAGAACCAAAGTCCTGAAGGAAGAGACATTCTGACAATTCTGAATCAATGCAAATTAGCGTCAAAGTTCATAATAAGGACAACATTACATGCAGGATGAAAAGAATTCTATCACAAGCTAGATACCAGTTTTTGTTTGAAGCTCAGCCTTCATCTCTTTAGGAAACTGGTTGGGTAAGTTTGTCCCATGATTCAAAATCCACCCCATTAGATCATCAACCACCTACTTTTTAGCACAACAACAACGTAGCCTAATATTAAGCACCAAGATTATAAACAAGCATAAAAACTGTAAAACTCCATGCATTAACATTTCAACATGCTATTTATTTCATTGGTTAGGATTTAAAATTCAAATTTGTAAACAATCTCTCAATGCCATTCAATAAATACTATGTTTGTCCTAAATACAATCAGAGGAGAGGGAAATGCTGTTATGTTTATAAGTAGCTAGTTGCTAACTCAAGGTCACTCCCTTGACTCATAGTCCTTGGGGTTTTTTATCATATTTATAAAGATGACATCAAATGTCTGACTCATTAATTACTGGCCCCAGTCCTGTTTTGCTAACATCCAATTTGCACACAGAAATTTAGCAGATACATCTCCAACCAAGGAGCAGCTTGACGCGGTAGATTTCTGTGCGTCAGATTGTTGTTCAAGGTACACAAGCATTAAAAAATACGGTGCAAAATAGCAGTGCAAAAACGGTTACAAGTGCTTCCATAAGAAATAGAAAGCTGAAACTCGATACGCATAGTAAAAGGCAACCCTGTGTTAAATTCCTTATGCAAGATGTTCAAGTACATGGTGGCAAACCATCTCCAGGTTTTATTTGATGGTTGTTCTGATTCAAATCGAGTTTGGGGACCTAAACTGCCTTGCGCACCCTGGTGGGATGACATACACAAGCAGATGGACATTCAGAGTGCCAACTGGCAGGTCAAAACGTACAAGTCTGATAATACAGCTCTTTTATTTTTGGTAAAAAGTGAGGTGCTGGCACTCATATATTGATAAATGTGCCATAGGTGCCAGCTATAGGCAGAGAGAGAGAGAGAGAGAGAGAATTGCTGGTATTCTGTTCCAGTGAGTACCTGTACTGTCTTTTTTTTTTTTTTTTTAAGGCCCTGCTAATGCTCAGTGATCTACACTAGCCACTAGTTTGTTTATGGTCTCAATTCAAAGTACTGATTCTGACCTCAAAAGTCCTAAATGGCCCAGGACTACAAAATCTTAAGAATCATCTCTATCCATACAAGTCTGGCTCTTGTTGGCTTTCTTCACTTACTGTTAGGCTCCCTGCCCTACCAGTCCCAATTGATATCAACTACCCAATGGGGACATAGTCATGATCTGGGAGAGTATAGCATGTAGCATTGGTTGTTATCTCCAGTAATGCTTCGTTCCCTATTACTCCCCTGTTGTAACTGTCCTGGCAAATCTTTGGTAGAGTGTACCAGCAGAGCGTTCTACAGATGTTCTGCCATGCTGTTTATCATGGCAGCAGTGTTATCTCAAATTCTATCAGTGGGACAGGGTTTCTACCTGAAATATACTCAGAGCCGAGAGTGGATTTCATGCTCTTTATTCAGCTCATAGTGGTGAGGAGGAATGAAAGTTTCGCCCAAAGTATCTGCATTATATACATTATTTACACAATGGGCTGCACGTGATTGGCTAATTCCGGAATTCTCCTGTAGGCCAATCAGGTTGTGGATTCACTTCCATCTGGAGCTGGATTGGGTGGCTCCTGCAGACCAATCATACTGCTGCATTGTTATAGGACCAATCAGACTGCTGCATTCTGAATCCTATTGTTCTAGGACCAATCAGACTGCTGCATTTTGGATCCTATTGTTCTAGGACCAATCAGACTGCTGCACTTTTGGATCCTATTCAGCTCTGTACATAACACTACCATATCCCTCAGCTGAAGGATCTGATGTACAGTATTGCTCTGTTAGTTCTAAAACAAGTTTTATTATGAAAGCTTTAAATCCTTTTGTTATTTTAGAAATTTACCAACAATGTACTTAGTTTAACCTTGCTTAAAAGTTTCAAAAAGATGTGTTTTCAATACTCCAGTGGGATGAAATACTGTAATTTTTGTATCAGTTTTCTCAAATTATTATCTTACACCTGACACCTCTTTTTCTTTGTTAACATCTGAAAAAACAAAATTGTGGGCCTAGAAAGGAACCTTTTACAACCACCTTTAGCATTTTAGCACAGAAGTCAAACAAAAACTTTATACAAACTTCTTACCAAATATGTTTTTAATACTTACCAAGTATGTTTTTCTTCTTTACAATGATACAAAGATATGGCTGTCATAATATTACACCCTGGGAGTGTCAATATGTTCAAGTCAATGTTTTCTCTTGGAACATATATTTACACAATATATCTTAAATTCTTTACCATGTGTTCTGTTCACAATCTGGATATACGCTGTTATTTTTATATTGGCCTTATCATAAACCAGTTGCTTCTTCTGATGTCTTTAACATAATGTGAAGTTCAGCACAGAGGAATCTGAACTCCCAACCACCAAATCCATTTCTTGATATCTGGTAGCACCTTCACAAGCTCATATCCATATACAGTGGTACCTCGGTTTATGAACTTAATCCGTTCCAGAAGTCCGTTCTTAAACCGAAACTGTTCTTAAACTGAGGCACGCTTTCCCTAATGAGGCCTCCCACCGCCGGTGCCCTTCCACTGTTCGGCTTCTGTTTGTAGACCGAGGTAAAGTTTGCTAACCGGAACACTACTTCCAGTTTGCAGAGTTTATAAACCGAATTGTTCGTAAACAGGGCTGTTCTTAAACCGAGGTACCACTGTACTGTATTCAGCTTGAAATGTAGAATAGCTCATTAACCTTTGGTTGAGCAGTGAACTGAAACCATTTTCCCCCCTATTTCAGTTTGATGGAAAATATACAATCTTTATGTATACAGCATTTATTTCATCAGTTTATACATATTTGCAAATTCCAGAAAGGAGGACTTTGGCAGAAAAGCATGAACTAGTCAAGCATTTTACATCTTCAGAAAATGAAAAGTATCAATTTTATTTTTGTCCTCATTAATATGCTGCTCATATGTGTGATTCCATTATCTTATAGATAAAACCTTTTGTCATAACATGTATTTTCCACTTCCTTTCTTTCCAAGTTATATGTAGATTTGGTTCGTTACGTCTTCGGTTCTCCAGACACTTTTGCAAGGTTAGTGGTTATTACCTTGCCTTTTGCTCAGGGTCTTTTATTCTTCAGTTACAATTTAGTGGTGAAGCAACAATTTGACTTCTGCTCTGGTCAAAAAGATGAAGGTGGTTTGCACCATCAGCTAATTTTTTTATTTATTGATTTTTTGTGGGAGGAACCACTTGAGCTAGAACTGGAAACCCTCTGTTCTGTAGCTCTGTCAGCACAGCATGAGACTCTTAATCTCACAGTCATGGGTTCGATCCCCAAGTTGGGCAAAAGATTTCTGAGTTGCAGGGAGCTGGACTAGATTACCCTTCCAGCTCTACAGTTTTATGATTCATGTGTGTTGAGCCATTGAACCGAGGGTTAGATCCTTTCTCTTACCAATAAAAGTATTCCCATACCGGCCACTGGACTTAGATAGAAAGGCCTACTAGAGTTTTCCTATTTGGACTGAATCTTGCCTGAGCAGCAATGGTCTTCCTTGTCTCTGACTCTTTGGCTTAGCTCCTAAGCTCCCTGCTGTGTGCTGCCTACAACCCAGTCTCGACACAGTGATGGTTATTGCTTCTTAGATCACATCTCCCCAACACATTTAAAATACTTTCATACCACTTCTACAGTCATGGAGAATTCTGGGAATTTAGTGGATTCTTTGGGGAAGACCATGACTGCTAA
This sequence comes from Podarcis tiliguerta, assembly GCF_965153285.1. Taxonomy (NCBI): domain Eukaryota; kingdom Metazoa; phylum Chordata; class Lepidosauria; order Squamata; family Lacertidae; genus Podarcis; species Podarcis tiliguerta. Next base: position 31,583,107 of record NC_139534.1, read on the forward strand.
AAAGGGACGCGGGTGGTGCTGTGGTCCAAACCACTGAGCCTAGGGCTTGCCATTCGGAAGGTTGGTAGTTTGAATCCCCGCAACGGGGTGAGCTCCCATTGCTTGGTCCCAGCTCCTGCCAACCTAGCAGTTCAAAAGCACGTCAAAGTGCAAGTAGATAAATAGGTACCACTCCGGCAGGAAGCTAAACAGTGTTTCCGTGCACTGCTCTGGTTTCGCCAGAAGCGGCTTAGTTATGCTGGCCACATGACCCGAAAAAACTGTTTGTGGACAAATGTCTGCTCCCTCGGCCAATAAAGCAAGATGAGCGTCACAACCCCAGAGTCGTTCACGACTGGACTTAACTGCCAGGGGTCCTTTACCTTTACCATTTTTAAGTGGTATGAGAGTGTCAGCAGCGACTGGCACAGCTGCTCCATGCTGTCAGCTGCAGAGGTGAGTCAAAGAGACAAGAAGAGGCTGGGCAGGTGGCCCCACTAGAGAAGGAAAGGCGTTAGACCACCTGGTGGATAAAGGTGTGGCGGGCAGCACATTTAGAGGGGGCTCCAAGCACAGATGGAGCAAGGACAGGGAACAGCTTGACACAAATGGGAAAGAGTAAAGAGTCTTGCCACAGTGACTTAGGACACGGTGTAGAAAGAAGGAAAAGGCAGCATTTCTGGGGTTTACCCACGTGGTAAGTCAAAGAGAAAAAGGATTCACTGAAGGAGGAAGAGGCTCCTTACACACCTGATGACAGAGGGATTAATAGGGAAGCAAGACTGCTTAAAGAGATCTCAAAAGGGTTCTGAACTCATCTGGGGTGGACCAAAGTTGTGGAGTGTTTTTTTAGGACAGCTGCCCCCCCCCCCCCCGCAGCACCTGGAACGGCGTGCCACCCTCAAGCCCCCCTGCCACCCAGAATCCCATCCCCTGACACACAGCAGCCACCGTGCTGCACTACAGATCCCCATGGTCCAGGCAGCAACAAAACAGAAACTTTGCATGGGATATTATATCTGTACATTGGTCCGTTTCCTTTTCCTTAGGTGAAGCCCTACACAACCTCCTTTTAGTTTTGGAGTGTACCCCTTCATATGCTCTTCTTCATTCCTCCATCATCTTTATGGGAATTGTCTCTTGTGCTGCCTTCCTGAATCATTCTAGAATTCCCAGCCGACTATTTGACTTGCACCAAGCCTTTCTTTTCTGTCCGTTTGACGGTGCCTGGTTCTGTTTGATCTCTGTGCTCCTAACCCTTTGGCCTGAATGCTCCCTGACTAATGAAAACAGACCTCTTCCTGCCAGTACTCAAAAGCTCCAATATTTCAAATATTACCCGTGCCTAGTTCTGGAGGAAACTATTGGTCATGTGTTGCCGTATTCCTCCTTACAAGAAACTAAACGCTGCTATGTGTCAAATGTTGTGATTTACAGCAAGTCTCCCTAGATTCCTAAGGGCTCGCCTGCATCTCCCAATGCTTCTTCTCCACTGTATGTGGGCAGGAGAGGCTGTCAGTTTAAATAAATATACCTCTCTCTGTAAGGAGGAATGGAGTTGCATAAGCATTCCTATCATGTAATTTGGTGCAGATGGGTTGGATAGGTTGACATCCGTGTGCAAACAATCCACTGCTTGGTATTTCATCTGCTACTGTATTTTGTTTTGTTTTTTGTTTCTTTTTACAATGCCGTAATTTATTTTAATCAAGTTATATTGGTTGTCTATTTTGCAATATGTTGTTAACCACCCTGGAGTCATCATGATGTGAGGAAGTACAGTCTACGAATTCTGTTAAATGAATAAATAAATTGATGTTTGTTGTTAAAAATGGACTAATTACACATGAAAAATATGAAATAGTGATTATGCAACATGACAGAGTGGCAACACGAGAATGGGCCTTCTCTGCAGTGGCTCCCTGTCTGTGGAATGCTCTCCCCAGGGAAGTTCGCCTGGCACCTTCATTATACACCTTTAGGCGCCAGGCAAAAATGTTCCTTTTTAACCAGGCCTTTGGTTTATTTGATTGACATCCTATGCTCTTTTAAAATGTGGAGGGGTTGCTGGGTTGTTCTTTTTATTTTGATTATGTATTTTGTGGTTTTATATTTTCCGTTTATTCTGTGAACCACCCTGAGTCCTGCTCAGTACCAGCAAAGAAGTCTTTCAGCCATTAGCCTAGTCCTGCACAGCTTGTGACTCAACCAGCTGAATGTAGCCAACCACTCATTTATAGCAGCCAACAAGGAGCTTAGTAAGACCTGCATGAAGCTGAAATACATAGTGGCTCGGTTGAGTGGCTTGATGGCTCATACGTGCCTACACGCATTACCCATGGAAATTCTACTTGGCACTCCTTTAATTCAAAGCATGCACAAGGAGGTGCCTAAGTGGAGAGGACACTTGCAGTATTTCCTTTTTCCTCTTACTAAAACAAAATGGCTACTCCCTCCTGATGTCATCAGGGAACTCGGCAATTGGGCATGTGCAGAAAAAAGGGCATAAGCCAGCTCCCTGCTAAAGAACTATTGATGTGGATGGGTCTGAATTTGGCAAGGAAAGGCCAGCTGCCTGTGTTTTTGAAGCATTTCCTGCAATGCTGCTGAGTTAAAAGACCCTATAAAGAAGGCAGGCAGGGTTTTGTACAAGATTTGCAGGGCCCCCAAGTCTGCCCTGTTTGCCCCCCTAAAGCCAGCACATCAATGTTCTCTGAAACACATATCCACACACGCTGCGAAGGTTGGCACAGCCGTCCTGACAGCATCGTATATCCATAATACTGTATGATAGTAGATATTACTAAAAGTTTTAATTAGGCATCTGGCACAATTCACAAGTGGTAGCATATAACACTGATGTTTAAGATCAGCAAAGGGGACTGTTGCTCTCTCCTGAGCTTCAGATCATATGCGATTCCTCCTCAGGAGCATCTGGTATTCCTGGCAAACTCTCTGGTTCTGCACACAGCAACTATTATTATAACCAATTAAATGAGCCTCTACCTGGTCCATTTGCTTAAAAAGGATGACCTGCTTTGCTAATTGTGTTATAGACTTATCAGGTATGAACAAATTTTCATAAAATACTGGGGTGGTAGAGAATGAAAACTCAGGATTCAAGAGGGAATAGAGGATTCTTTACCCAAGGTTGCTACTTGGGCCTCAATCAGTCCTACTGGATCTACCAAAGTCTACAAAGGGGTACCTACATCCACAAAACAGGTGTTGAACAGCACCCCGCTTTCCCCTACCTGCTTCTAAACACCTAGCTGAACTCTGAAGTAACCATCTTTGGCCTGACTGCCCCACAACCAATACACAACCTACTTCCACCCCAGCCAGTGATTGCTTCCTGTTTCTTACCCATCTCTTTTGTGACGATTACCTCCGGTGAGAGCAAGAAAACGGCCAATCACTGGCAGTGGGGCAAGGATTCGTCTCCACATTTGGGCTGTGGAGGAAATGCTATGAAAGTACACTCAGAAGTAGCTCACCAGGTAGGGCAGTGCCGCTGTGCTGGTGAGTCACTGTTGCTTACAGGAAGGGACAAGGTGATGGGGACGTCAGCATAGTGAAAGCACATTGGCAGGCACCTATGCACCACAGGACTCCTCCAGGAAAGCAACAGTGACCTACCTGCCACAAAGTGGCTCTTCCCCTACCATCCCAGCAAGACCCTTCTGAACCTAAGCTTCTTTTCTTTAATCTTTACTCTTGGCTACATTCAGGAATGGCCCCATGAATCTATGTTTTCCCACAACAGGTACCAGAGAATCCTTAGCCTTGTGTGCTGGTGCTCCATTGTAGAACAAGACTCACCAAGGATTTATCTGTGGTGGGAATAAGGTAGCACTTTATTTTAATAAACAGAGGAGTTGTCAGATCTTCTCTAACACTTACAGACATTTCCATCATTAAATTACTGTGGCAAGTAGGTAGGAGAAGGTTTATAGATATATGGTGCACAGCTCTTCAGGGAACTGGTGGAAACAAGGCTAACTCTTTGAAGGCCCCATTGTCTTTTTTATTTACATATAATTGAATTATTCCTCTTGCTGTCTTTAAATCTTATGAATTACCAGCAAAATTCAACATTCACCAAATTTCTGAAACTCGCTTAGTGGCAAAAAGTAACATACTGTATTCCTGTTTTGCTACTTTTTTGCTCTTCATATACTGAACACAGTATTTGCATAGCTTTCTGTGCAACATAAATAAAATATAAGCTACACATGCTTCCAGTTTATCTCTTTTTTAAAACAACAACAACACTAACTCAGTCTATAGCCAATTTTTTCCTCTGGTCATTAAAATACATGCTGTTGGTTAGCGTTATTTTAAAAAGTCAATATTATTCTCAGCCATAATAAGGTATCGGCTTGGACACAAGCTGTGTGGTTTTTAAAATAAATAAAAAATAAAAAAGCCAGTCATTCTTTAAATATCTGGGCGGATGGGAAAAGATTTTTATTCAAACTATAGATAAACAGTGTATATATGTTGTTGTGTTGGGGTTTTTTTAAAATACTTTGAAATTATCCCAGTTGCTCCAAACAAAACATAAATATTGCTGGTATTCTAACTGCTGACTTACTTTTACTAGGAAGAAAGACAACAGAAGGAAAATATACAAAGACTACTAGCATTTGTACTCCCCCATTAAAAGAGTTGAAAGAGAAAAAGGGCTTCAATGGAATAAAGCGAGAGATGCTGTAACACTTTACTCCTAAAACAACCAAATGTGGGAGAAAAAGCTTACAATGGGAGCAACGCTCAGAGTCTGAATAGCAGCTTCTGGGGGCCTATTTAGTAGACTTTTGTGTGATTGCTATGCTGAGAAAATGTGGAATTTAAGCTGTTGTTAAATGCAGATAAAGGTCAGAGAGCAGGATCTCCACAAACCATCATTTGCAATATTTTTTAAACTTCTTTTATGCACCGAAGGGATCCACAGTGCCAAAGCTAGGCAAGGCTATTGCAAAATAAGGTATTCCTGGCAACCATGAGGTATTTACTGCTGTTAACAAAGACCAGCATGTAAATGCATTTGAATCTCAGACACAGACAACTCTTGAGAAAGTGGTCCAGAACGTATTCACTTTTTGTCCACTTGCTCTTGGATAGAATGATATCACACTTTTATTTAGAAATGTACTTGGTCGCTGATGCGTTGGTTTTTTTTTCCCCTTTCTTTCTCTGTTAACTTAATAACATTTGGAAGTTACTAATATTAATATAAACTCTGCTGTGCCTTGTGCATGTTAACCGAACAACTTTCAGATCTCAAAATCAATTAATACATTTCAAAATCAATTAATACAAATGAAGTATGCTTAGTTCCCCTTCATTTCTTCCAATATTACAGTTACCACAACATTCATATTTATGAAATTATATGAAAAGTGAACCTATTTGATTACATTTATATTGAAATACAAATATTTTCCAATAATTTTATTTAGACCTAGGGAAAGCTTAGCAGGAATTACAGACACACCCCCCCCTGTCTTGCTTTCCTCCCTCCCCCCCCCCCCCAGTACAGCTACTAATATCCTAGCCACTAACCCTTAGTGGCAAAATCTACTCTTGATATATTGCTGGTTGCCAAGATAGTGGAACTGTTCTTGAAAGGTTTTCTCAGGTTAGTAAACCATACCTAATGGATTAGTTTATTGGATTTCTGGAGTCAGATTTCAACCTGTATTTAGCATTTTTCTGTCCATTCCTGAATCTATATAAATTTACAAGTGGGCCATTCCTTCAGTATTAATCTTGCCATTCAAAAGTAGAAGTAAGGTGGAAAGTGGTTGCAAAGCTATGATTACTTTCAGCCAAAACTATATCCTATTTTGCTTAGTAATTCAATACCAACTCCATGTGATGGATGTTGATATGGCCAGTAAAATATGTATATATCATACTTTACCAACCTCACCTTTGATATCAGAGATTGTGTATAACATTATGTGAATTTACTGCTAGTGGTCACAATCCAGTGCAGTTGTAGCCACAAGAACCGCTGAAATCAATAGGGCTTGAATTGTGGCCAACATGTTTGATCTACACAACTTAGCAAGTGTTTTGTCTCTAGGAACCTACTTAAAAAGAATTCAGAATCATCTAAATCCGCTGAACACAAGACTAGCACTGGGGAAACAAATGCCAGATGGTTGGTATAAGCATGACAGAGCTCCAAGAGCTGAACATTGGTACAGTGGTACCTCGGGTTAAGTACTTAATTCATTCCGGAGGTCCGTACTTAACCTGAAACTGTTCTTAACCTGAAGCACCACTTTAGCTAATGGGCCTCCTGCTGCTGCCGCACCGCCGGAGCACGATTTCTGTTCTCAACCTGAAGCAAAGTTCTTAACCTGAAGCACTATTTCTGGCTTAGCGGAATCTGTAACCTGAAGCATATGTAACCTGAAGCGTATGTAACCCAAGGTAGTTCAAATCTCAGTTCATCTATAAACACCGATGGAACTTCAGTTTCCCCTTCCTTGTCGGCCAGCTTTACAGGGTTGTGTTGTTGTTGTTGTTTAGTCGTTTAGTCGTGTCCGACTCTTCGTGACCCCATGGACCAAAGCACGCCAGGCACTTCTGTCTTCCACTGCCTCCTGCCTCCCTTTACAGGGTTGTAAGGAATGTTAATTAAAAGCAACATGCAGTGCTTAAAAAAATACTTTGGGGATGATCCAGTCAGTTCCTTACATACACCACTGAGAGCATATAGCACTCACAGAATTGTACAGCTCCATGCATAAAAGAGAGGCAACAGAGAGGGCAGTGAGAACACACATGAGTGTGTGGGAAGGATGTGGCAGAGAACTGGATTATTCTCCAAGTATTAATATTCCCATGACAATTGCACAGTTTAATACATTTCATTGGGTACAGTAGATTTAGAAACCTTTAAAACCAGAGAAGCAAATTCCAATTATTTATCAGATTCGCTATGGTATTTGGTTGTGTGTCTCATTGTAAATATATTTCTAGATACTTGAAACAGATTGGGGATTGCGAAACGCTAAGATCTTTTATAGCCGCTTTCTTCTCACATTAACTACTAGAGTGCTTTAGGGTGCTCAACAGTTTTTAAATGCATGAATTAAAATACAAAGTGACAGTGGAATTATTACTTTTCATAATTAACTGGAGTGTTTTTCTACTTGGAAAATATTAAATACTAAATAGCTTGTATGTTGTTCTTTTGTCTGTGGTGAACTGGGAAAACAGCCTTTTCAAAGTTCATGCATAAAACTTCCAAAGCTTCTTAGATCTTATTAGCATACATTTTAACATATGCATGATACAAAGGAAGAAAAATGTAGCTAATGATACTGCACTCTCTTGCAAGGCTTTTTACGCTAGCATTTTACTCACAGAAAGGCATACTGCATAGGATTAACGTGCAATTGTGATGGTAATTTGAATCAATTATTTTAAAGATAAAGATACATAAAAAGAATTCAGACTCTGCACAGGCACACACACACACAAATATGCTACATTTATCCTTATGCTCAATCACAACTGTGTGTGCAGTTTGCTAAGCCATTTCTGTTTAGAAGATTAGAATGTGTTAACTTTGGATTCTAGTGCAATATAAAGATAAGCTGGAGAACTCACACGTATGCAATACTGATCCTTTTACCTAGTACTAATGTGCTTGTGATTACTAAACCATTTCGATTTAGCACTAGAATTCCGATTCGCTACACCGGATCCCAATGCAATACAGTTGTAAGAGATTAAACTTTCTTTGAAAAATTAGTAAGGGACTCTCTAATAAAGTTAAATTCTACCAAGTGCTGGAAAACGGGGGTTCACTGGAATAAGGAACATTCGTTATGTCCTATAGAGCTGATCTTGTAAAATAAGGCACATTCCCTTACAAAAATGGAGGTCACTTAAAATACGTAATGGATTTACGGCAGTAGTCATTCCCACTGAGATGAGTGTCTGCAGAGATTTGAGCTTAACACATTGGGAGTTCCACTATAATTTCCTCAACCTTTACCTTACAGACACAAGAACAAGAAACTGTCTACTTCAACTCTGATGTGAAATTGAAGCTCTCTTTGTAACTTTAATATAAAGTGCTGAGGTTGTTTGAAATTAAGTTTTTTTTATCTAGCAATTTTTGTACTATTTCAGTTTGGTAAGTTTCATAAGAGATACATGCATCTCACACTAATTCTAACAAATTGCAAAAAATAAAATAAAATAATCTTTCTTTACCAGGGCTTTCTTTCAATCCTATTTCCAAAACTGAGTATATAAGAAATTGAACTTTGCGTCAGTTAAAACAGATAACTGGGCAAAGCCAAACCAAGGGGGAATGGGAGCAGGTAACCTGTTTGCAATTTATTTTATCAACTGCACATGGAAAGGAGCAGGGACAGTACAAAGTGTTTTGTCTTTCCATGTAATTATACTTATTGCCAGTGCAGTGTAGTAGTCAGGATGTGGCACTGGGCAGGCCCAGGTTCAAATTCCCACTCAGCCATGAAGATCACTCAGTGACCTTTAGCCAATCAAGATATATTAGCTTTGCCTCCCTCACAGGCTTATGCGGGATAGAATGGAGAATGGCGGGGGGGGGGGAGACAAACCTATATTTCCAGCCCAAGCCATAGATGCAAAAGAATGAACTCAAGCTACTGTACTAAATGAACATTATGCATTTTTATAACATATTATGAAAGGGTGGGGTATAGGATATACAATATTAACCAAGCAATCATATTCACATTAGATACATTGTTATTATTGTATATTCTGTAGGTCATGGACTTATTCTTTGCAAAGTTCGTTAAATCCATTCATTATGTAATAAAATATATGGGGGTGGAGGGAAGCTTCTTAGAATAAGGGTGGGATATACATATAGTAAATATATCATCATAATCAATAGATTAAAATGTTTCCAAGTAGATCCTCATAGAATAACAGGATTTCAAGGTGACTGAATAGCATTTATTTATTAGCAAAATGTAGTCTGTAAAGAACAAAATTAAGTATGTTTGTGTGCTGGAAGAAAGTGATGGAGAAGTTGGCTTGGAGAAACTGCTTAGCCTTAGACCAGGCATAGACAACCTCGGCCCTCCAGATGTTTTGGAACTACAGTGGTGCCTCGCAAGACGAAAAGAATCCGTTCCCCGAGTCTCTTCGTCTAGCGGTTTTTTCATCTTGCGAAGCAACCGAATTAACGGATTAGCGGATTAGCGCTATTAGCGGTTTAGCGGCTATTAGCGGCTATTAAAGGCTTAAGGGATTAGCGGATTAGCTGCTAAAAGGCTATTAGCAGCTTAGTGCCTTAGAAAAAGGGGGTGGGGAGCGAAAAAAAATCGCAAGAATCGCAAGACATTTTCGTCTTGCGAAGCAAGCCCATAGAGAAATTCGTCCTGCGAAGCGCATTGAAAAACGGAAAACCCTTTCATCTAGCGGGTTGTCCGTCTTGCGAGGCATTCGTCTTGCGGGGCACCACTGTACAATTCCCATGGTCCTCAGGTAACAGGACCAGTTGTCAGGGAAGATGGGAATTGTAGTCCCAAAACATCTGGAGGGTTGAGGTTGCCTATGCCTGCCTTAGACCATCCCACACAGACTTTTAATGAATGAACTGGAATTGTAACAGTTCAAGGACAGGAGGTGCCCAATGGAACTGAACAGAGCTGGTGAAATGGTCCTGCTTCCCATCTCTCCCATTGCAGCAACCTGCTGGGGCAGCTACTAGCAGTGGCCAGTGCCATTTGATGGAGAGAAGGCCTAATGGAGCTGGTCTTGCATCACAGAACTACATAGCTCTGTACCAGAAGAACTACTTGTTTCATTCATTCGTGAGGATGGTGGGAAATGCTTTCTGCTTTGTATTTCGGGATCTGCTTTCATATTTTGGATTACGTTTGTGTCAATGCTGAATGAAAAATAGGGATGGAGGAAGAATCCATCCTATAGGCTGCCCTGTCCCCCCGCCCCCCAGGAGCTATGGAATATCAAGTCTCATAGCTCCCAAGGAGGGCTTGCTGTATGTGGGTTGAAAATATGGGGGGGGGGTGCATGGAGTCCTGCGCACTAGGCTGCGGGTTGCTGGATACAGAATTGTTTAGCAATTCATCTAGGGCTGGAATAGCACTAGCATATTGGGGCTGGTGCATGGGTGGTCAATGGAGAAAGGGATAGCAATGCACCCTACTCACATTCCTTACTCATATTTCCATTTTCTAGGCAGCCTTTTTTATTTTCTCTTGGAAGTTGTGTGCACTGGTGTAGCAACCCTACTGGACTCCTTTCTAAGCAAAACCTGCTTGGGATCCAGGGGTCAGTGGGGGATCATCAAGGTCTTTTTGCCAATTGGCAGATAGCCGTGCTTGAGAACGCAAATATTGAGTGGCTATTTGAAGAGTTATTCCACAAGGAATGCTGTGAGCTCTTAAGATAAAGTAGATCATCACATCCTGGTAACTATAGTCCTAGTTTTATTATCCTTCTTCGAAAAAGCGAGTCAAACTTAAAGTAAAGGTTTGTGTCTGGATACCAGGGGGTGCGTGGGTGGGGGTGTTCAGAGCCATGTGGGAAAATACAACAGGATTGTCTAGTAAAGACTTGAAAAGCCCACCAAAGAATGGAGAGATGCAGTAGGCCTTCTGACTGTGGCTTGATACTTTGGGTTTTGTATTTGTTGTGCTTCATATTTAATAACAGCATGATTCCAGGGGAGACTTGGGGCTTATCCACACTTTTTGCTCCACACTTTCCATGTACAGACCTGTGCTTTAAAGCTGTGTCCAAGCGCTCTTTTTTCCCACCCCAGAGTTTTCGCTGCAGAAGCCTTCTCTTTAAATCAAACAGCAATTTGGCGTTTTTCCGATTCAGTGGTAAAGAGCAGGTTTTGCGAGGAAAGCTCTGAAGCAAGGAAAAAAAAGTTCGGATAAGGAGCTTGCAAGCGGGGATCATGCCTGGAAAGCGTGGAGAAAAGTGTGGAAGTGGAGGCAAAGCTTTGAATATGGGACTAAAAGTAATGCAATGAAGAGTATAAATGGACTAGATAAAGCTAACAAAGGAGTTTGGAATAGTAAAGAGAGTTGAGGAGGTAGAGAAGAACACCATACATTGATCAATTGATACCACATCTGAAGGCAGTGGAAGAATGTATTTTAAAAAGCAATTAAATTTGAATGTAGAAAAGAATTAATTGAAGCTTGAAAAGTCTTATTTGTAGAGAAGCCAGAGTTCTTAAGAAAGCAGAGATATTCAAGTAATGAACAAGAAGGTTCTAATGCTACACATTTAGCAAGAAACAGCAGCCAAAGAAAAGCTAACATGATTGATTTAATCTACTTGTAACCCCACCTTTCTACCATAATATTAAATGTGGCTTACATTAATCATTAAAATCAATAAGAAGCAAACCCCATAAATTACAAAACTAGCCACTCAAACAAAGCAGATTAAAAGCAGCCTACTAATTAAAAAAAAAAAAAAACTTTCACCACACCCAGTTAAATCAAACAGTGAGAAACAGCGAGTCAACTCTACAAGACATGGCTTGCCTGAATGATTTTTATTTTTATTTTTTTAACTTAAGGTCATGTCAGGAGAGGCTAGGCATGTCTCCCAAGGCAGGCATGAAGAAGAGAGGGCCTTGAAGCTTGCCGTTAACAAACCCTGGCCTGCAGATTAAGCAAACCCACAGGTCACTTGGCCACATAGCCTTGCTCATTATGGTAGGACATATTTCCGTTAAAATTAGTCACTTTAAAATTTATATCTATACACTGAATTAGCAAATGCCAACATTATGCAAACTTGTGTCTCCTTTTACTCTCTGGTTTTGCTGAACAATTTCTGGGGGGGGGGGGGCAATGATCAAGAGGTAAAGCTTCAGTGTTCCTTGTTGCTCTCTATGACTGACAGAAACAGAATCAAACATGCAAAGTAAGTAATTTATCCAGGTTATAAATCCAAGCTGCTCTTGGGTGTAAAAATAGTGTTATCTTGGCACAAAGTCCAAGCTCTGTTTTCATGGAACGGGCTGATATAAGAATGTAAATTCCATTAGATTGCTTACACTTCCATTCATGTTCCCACTTTTGCCCCATTAGATATTGATTTCCAATTGGGAAATGTGTTGAAGGGGTGTAGATGCATTTGCAAATGTAAAACATGCCCTTTGGGCAATTTTTCTTGGGGTGTGTTTTGCAAATATATTTGCTCCCTGTAAAATGGGCTCTTTAAGATATTTTTCCCTACTGCCCTGCAAAACCGTTGCAAAGTGGTAGTAGTTTGAAGGGGATGTGGGGCAACTGGGTTGACAACCCCTACTCCTGTTCAGTATCACTTATATAGCCCTCAGGACCAGGATACCTGAAAGATCATATCATTCCTTATATATCAGGAGGTCCATTCTCTACAATAGGAATTTGGTCTCCAATGTGGTAGCACCAGGGGCAGCCCACCCATAAGGCAGACTGAGGCAGCCGCCTCAGACAGCAAAATCTCTAGGGGCAGTGCCCCTGCCCACTGCCAGAGAAGCGAGGAGAAGTGGTGCCGGTGGCTCCCAGCAAGATCTCCAGAAGATCTCAATACCATGCTGGAAACCACCTCAGGTGATGAAATGGACCCGGCCATCTCTGGGTATTGCCTACCTTTTGGAGTTCCCTGCATTTTAAAATTAGACAGACACTGTCCCTGTTGACTTTTCAGCACCTACTGAATACTTTCCTCTTTCTGCAAGCCTTTTAAGTGGATATCTTCCCCATTCTGCATCTGTACTGGAATTGTATCTCCTTTCTTGTATCCTGAAGCCATTGGTTTGGGTCCTCCAGAGCAGAAGAAAACAAGCTTGCTCCACCTTCCATGTTACAGCCCTTGAGCTATTTGAAGATGGCCATCATATCTCCTCTCAGACTCCTCTTTTCCAAGCTAAACATACCAGAACCTTTATCTTGGTTGCTCGCCTTTGCACACATTCCAGCTTATCCTTCTTAAATTGTGGCACCCAGGAACTGGAAATAGTACTCCAGGTGTGGTCTGGCCAAGGCAGAATAGAGTGGTACTATTAGTTCCCTTGAACTGGATACTATACTTCTGTTGATGCAGCCTAGAATAGAAATAGCTCTCTTTGTTGCTGCTGTACCACATTGTTGACTCATGTTAAACTTGTGGTCTACTAAGACTCCTAGATCCTTTTTACATGCACTACTGGGAAGCCACGTCTCCTATCTTATTGTCCTGAACCCCTGGCCTACCTGGCAGCAATTCAGTATGTCAAGTCCAAAGTCTGGGGGTCAAGTGACACAAGCAAAGTCCAACGGTCAAGCCATATAGTCCAGGGTTAATCCAAGTAGTTAAGTCTGAAGTCCTGCAGTCAGGATACAGTTCAGAGTCAAACCCAAAGTACAGCCCCATAGAGATCTAGGAGCATCCAGGCCAAGGCCTATCAACATGAGCAGTTGAGCAAACACAGCACCTCAGTTCTGCTTCCCTTTTGTACTTTGCTTGCTGATTGCAGCATCTGGACTTGATGAGGCAGGTGACCTTCACCTGTTCCAAGCCTACTCAAGCTGAGGAATCACACCCCTCCTCCCAGAGCTAGTGAGCCCCACCTGGCCAACTAGGGAGCTGGCCTGGGGGTCCTTGCCTGCCTCAGGCTCCTAGAGCACCACTCTCGCTGCTCCCTACGCCTTAGCTGCTATGTTCATGTGGACAGGGGCCACTCTGGCTCTGGCAATGGGTCCTGCTGCCCTGGTTCCTGTGGATTAACCTTTGTCACCCTGTACTTCCTTCCCCATTACCAGCTTGTCCTGGTGTGTCCCAGTCCCAGCTACACCCCTCACTGGGATCCTCTTCCTCCTCCCCGCTGTCCTGCCAGTTCATGACACTTACTTTTGTGCAGTTGGTTATTCCTGCTTAAGTGTAGATTCTTACATTTGTCCCTATTGAAATTTATTTTGTCAGTTTTGGCCCAGTTCTCCAATCTGTTCAGGTGATCTGAATCCCAATTCTGTCTTCTGCGGCATTAGCTACCACTCCCAGTTGGGTGTCATCTGCAAATTTTATAAGCATCCCCTCAGTTCCTTAATCGAAATCATTTATAAAGACATTAAACAACAACGGGCCCAGGGCAGTACTCTGCGGCACCCCATTTAGTCCTTTTTCCCAGGATGATGAACCATCATTAGTGAGCACTCTTTGGGTTGGGTAAGTCAACCAGCCACAAGTCCACCTAACTCCAGCTCACATTTTACCAGTTTATCCACAATAATACCATGGGGGATGATGTCCAAAGCCTTAATGAAATGAAGAAACACTACGTCTAGCATTCCTCTGATCCACCAAGCTTGTAACTCTAGCAAAAAATGAAAAGAAAAAGAAAAGAGAAAAGGAAGTGATATTTATTTGGCATGACCTCTTTTTGAGAAACCCATGCTGGATCTTAGCAAGCGCAGCATCCTTTTCTAAGTGCTCAAAGACCAACCATTTAATAGTCTGTTCTAGGAGCTTTCCTGGTATCGACTTCCAGCTGACCTGTCAGTTGTAACCTGGTAGTTACTATACTACAATACACTTTTGATGCTTTGACTTCCTTCTCCTCCTATCTTGAGCCCATCACCTTTCCCTTTAGCCAAGAAAAGTCCCTTGTGAGCTCTCAGCATGAAAGCAACATGTTGAGACAGACAAATGACAGTTCTAAAAGTTGCAATAGGTGGTGGTTATCTCACCTAAGTTATATATATTTCTTTTATTTCTTTATGATGTTTGAATCTCAATGAACTTGTACTGTTGCGAAAAAAGCCCTGAAGAAAAGGAAAATACGACAGTGTTAAACAGATATAGTGTGTGATCAAGGTATTTTTACCAGAAATTTTTTGCTAAAATCCTTTTTTTTTTAGTTCTAAAATGTTTACAGAATGTTAAAAATAAAAAAAATCTAGAAAGCTTTAGAGTCCTGAGGAATGCCTATAATACACAATGCATAATTACTGTTAAAATTTGAAACAGAAGACCACTAGGTGGGGTTGTAAACAATATAGAAATTTTTTATTGCATTTTTATGCTTTGCTGAAGCTACATCTTACAAAAATTGTAAGGCAAACAATGGTAAATCCATAATACAGAAATATGTTTTTTGTGGCAACATCTCCTTGCTACAAAATTCTTTTAAAACAAATTGAGATAATAAAATTATTCATAGTTTGAAAGAAAGTAACCTCTGCTCAGTGAACCCATTATGAGCCATACAATACCATTTAGGGCTTTCTCTTTTTCGTCTCCCCCATGTCTGTTTTTCTCATTGTTGTTGCCTGTTTCCCTCTTCGTTGTATGGACATATCAGCTCCAAGTTGACATAGTAAAGAATAGGGAAATCAGGAACTTCAGGCAGCTATAAAATTTCATTTGGAGCCTCCTTCTGTTTTACATTTTATTCAGTCTGGGAGAAATCATTCCTCTGAAGGATCCTAAGCCACACACACCTAGACACACAACAGTGTATATTTTAATTTTATGTAGCATTGACATAAAGAGCTGACAATGCCACGGACAAACAAAGCATACTGAGATATTCCCTAGTAATTTGAATCTGACTTTAAATACCTTCCAGAAAATTGCTTTGTTGCAAAAAAACAAAATAAAATCATACTGCTGTGTAGTGTAATTTATGCATTCTCTCCCAGTGTAATGTGAGGAGGACAAGGTCACTTTTTACATCACTTGAATGATTGAGTGTATATTCTGAGGTTAAGATACTCTCTTTCTTTCTTGAATGTCCAGGCTTCTGTCTTTTAATAAATCTAGATTGTCTTCTCTCCCCCCCACCCCCACTCACATAAGACTTCTTTCCGCTGCCTTGCACATATAAAACATGTAGCTCTGTCGCTGCTGGCAGAAACACCAGTTTCATTGTTTGTATGTCATTATCAATGTTAAAGATTGTCTGTTGTAACTCAGAAAACACTTTCTATCGAGCAAGAATCATAACGTTTGACATCCCCCCCCCCAACCTTCTGGGTCTCAACCAATTAGGCCCTAGCTAGCTTTGAAATCCGTCATAGGCTTTTCAGTTGTCCACTGATTCTTCCTCAAGATCATCACTCTTCCTCAGCTCAGGTTGTAATAAAAGAACTTAGCATATTGCTGAACAAGGAATATTTGGACTGAATTTAAATAATGTGTTATACACAGCGAAGAAGAAGAAAATTCTTTGTATGTTTGTGGCCATACTGAAGTTTAAGATTGTGGATCAAATAAAGACAATGGTAGAATACATATCTGTTAACTTTTAAGGTATCAGTGTGTGTTCCTGGTTATTTCTTAAGATTTGCAATAGCTCGCTTTGTAAAGCTCAAGGTGGTAATAGTATTTATTCATGCACGCATACATGCACTGATTCAGTTAATTCAGAAAGCTAATCAGTCACATTTTCAGCTTTGAAAGTACCTGAAGCAACCTACAGCCAAGGCTAAAAATCATGGCATCATCCCCATATCAAACAACAAAAAGCAAACCAACAGTCACATGAAATATAACAATTGTGCACATAGTAATTAGATGACAAGCCAAAATCTAGCAAATGGGGAAGACTTCCACATTGGCGTCAATATTCTAATGAATGAGAGATGCCTCCCTTCCTAATAAATCTGTGATTCGGTGATGAAATGTGGCAGGATAGGCCTTTGTCTCTTGGAAGGGCAATTTAAAGTGTGAGTGCTACAACTGATAAGGCTCTGCCCCACACGCTTGAATAATACAACGTGGTGAATATGAGAACATGGAGGCCCCTCCAGGCTTTTGCAGCAAACAAGGAGGCACATATAGGAGATATACAGGACCCGTGGTATTTAGGGCTTTAAAGGTAAGCACCAGCATATTGAACTGTCCCACAGGCATCTGGTTAGCCATTGTGAGAACAAGGTGCTGCGATGGGCCATTGGTCTGATCCAGCAGGCTCTGCTTATGTTCTCCTCTGGACGGAGCTCGTAAACTGACAGCTTGGACTTCTCAGGTGGAGGTAGCATGAAACAGATGTCTCCCACACCATGCCCACCAATCCACATCCCTCCACACAGAGTCTGGGATGATGCTTGCGCATATGCCGTACAACTGAAAACCAGGAGGACCCATTTTCAAGATCTCTAACAAAAGTTGGATTTCTTAAATTTATTTTTTGCAGGATAAGAAGAAGCAGGTTTTTGAGCACACTTTTCCAGATTGCATGATGAATAATGTCGACATTTTGTGGCAATGTGCCAAAAAAATCCCCCAAAGCCCAGAAACTATTCTTCTATAAATGGGAAGCATAGAAAAGCCCTTAAACATGAACTTAGTAGCAAGAAGCAATATACCAGTTGAGGAGAGATTGTTTCCATTGCTCCACCTGACCATATTCCTATGTTTTGCTTTCTATAATTTAGATGTGCAAATGTGTGTGAAAGTCTTAATTTGTAATTGCAGTGCTATAATTTTCACAAGTAAATGTTTTAAGTTTTCTAGGAAATACTTTAAGTGCTCAGCAGTGTTCTTAAACAGCAGATAGAGGTCAAGTAAGCTATTATTAAATATAATTATATCCGACTTAGAAATAATATTACATTGGATATTCAACATTATTCATATGGTTCTCAACGAGCTGTTCCTCCTCCCCTCCCAGATCTCCCTCTTCATGGCCAGATTTTTCTCTTCATTGAATGAATGCCAAAATATGAGGCTCACTTTACAGAGGTGGAGCAAAGGAGTTATACACGCACATTAACGGTGTGCAAAGCTTTGGCACATGTTTATGCTGGATCCCAGAGATGCTGCAGAGATAGGGTTGTCATTTTCCAAAAAGTAAAAACCAGGACATTCCTGTTGAGCTTTTTTTTAGGAAAAACCCCAAATGGTTGAGTTTTTTAAAGACAAACCCCAAAGTTGTGTTTTTTTTTTTACAAAAACACCAAAAAAACAACAACACAAAAACACCCCACACTTTTTCTATTGACTTGCCTAAGATCCAGGACAAAGCACTGCCTTTTGGAAATTCCCCTTGGACATCAATTCCGCCTTTGAAATCCCAGTAATGTCTGGGAAAATCTGGACGTATGGCAGCCCAATGCAGAGATTTAAATATATATCTCATAAGTTGGCAACCTTAATTATTCAGAAGCTCTAAAAAGCTTAAGTTTCTCTTGCTTCTCCATTCTCTGTTTTCTATTTTGTTTAGCTATGTAGTCCCATTATCTGTATCTCTTATTGTGAAATCCTATGCATGTCTTAGCCAGACTAAGTGCCATGGAATTCAGTAATCATAGAATAGTAGAATTGGAAGGGACCACGAGGGTTTTCTAGTTCAACTGCTGCAATGCAGAAATCTTTTGCCCAACATGGGGCTTGAACCTGTGTCTCTAGATTAGGATTCTCATGCTCTACCAACTGAGCTATCCCAGGCTCAATGGATTCATTGATTGATTGATTGAATGAATGAATTTATATGCTAACCCTTCAATTATACTCAGGCAAGTTATATATATATATATATATATATATATATATATATATATATATATATTAAAAACAAAGTAAAAACCACATCAATTACATACAAAACATCATAATCAATTATTAAAACAATGTAACATCAAATTCTTTATTATAGCTAGAACAGCAGCAACACAACAATATAATATAAAACCAATATACACTTGATAAAAGACTATGTCCCTTTCCAATTGCAAATTCTTAACAATGGCACTATAATAATCAGAACTTCAGAGGCAAGATACACTTTGTATCAGACCAAAATATTTGGAAAATGAAGGAAAATTTCAAGGTCTTAGATTTGAAAATAAACCCTCGTCTTAGACAAGTGGGTGGAAAGCTTATTGTCAACAATGAAGAAGAAAGTGCTGTTTTTCTCAATCAACACATTTCCGAAAAGTGTTATGGAAAGAAAGAGACTGAGGAGATTGACACAAAGGTCTTGTTGACTGACAAGGTTGTACAACTTGTACAACTCTAACAACAGGAACTCCATGCTAGTAGCTTTCCCTGCTGCTAATTCCAGCTTTCCAAGAGCAACCCTACAGGTGGTTAGCAACTGTTAGCCTCTTTCCTCCTGTCTCTGGCTTCTCTTGATCTTCCGGTACCTGGCTCCAGATTACTAATGTCTTCCCTGCTGAGCAAGAGACACATCTGCTGAATCTAGTCCTTTGAACATGGTTCTAAAATGGTGTGAAATCTACTAATTGCTGACAGTTTGCCCTTGTCTGTGCTTTCATTTCAACAGAATTCCGCATTGTTTCTGCTGTTGCTGACATCTTTTGCTGACAGCAGATAAATGTCTGAGTTTAGACATTGCCACAGTACATGAAGGTTGAACTGTTAGATGACAAAGGTGTTAAAGGATTACTGAAGGGGGACAGGGAGATTTCAGAGAGGCTGAATTAATTATTTGTGTTGGTCTTTACTGTGGAAGACGTTGGACAGAACCAGGCCTGAACCAGGAGGGCATCTGCAAAACAAAGTTGAAAAGTAATTAACAAAAAATTACATTCCAGGGCAAACTGGCAAATTAAAAAGTCACTTGTGGTGACTAAGGGAACTTATGGAATCAAACACAAATATGCAACTTGACACTAAAATCAGCCTTCTCACTGGAGAGCTGAAAAGTAGCCAAGATAAGATAAATATGTGCAAAAGGATTCAGGAGAATTCAGAACACTAGAGGCCCATTTGCTTAACTTCTGCTCTGGGCAAATTAATGGAAAGCATAAACAAAGTCAGAAGTGTTCGACATGTAGAAGAACAAGTCAAAGTTTTCTGCTCTAAGACATTACAAGGAAGGAAGGAACTGTCTTTTGAATCTGAAGTAATTCGTAGAAAAAACATTGTTTATACTATGCTGTGAACATAAGAACTTAAGAACATAAAAAAGAGCTCTGCTAGAGCAGACCAATGGCCCATCTAGGGAAACTGGGACTTGAAGCTCTTTATTTTTTATTTTAGCAGAACCTGTGTCCAGGGGCATCTAAAACAGGGGCGGGGATTTGTTTTTAAAATGAAGAAAAACAACTGAAGGTGCCACGTTCATTTTAATGTGTTTTATATTGAAAGCAAATGGAACAAAAAATATTGGACAAAACAAATGGAAAATATTTCATTTAGTTTTTCCATACATTTGAATCCCTATTTAACCGTTTTGCATTGAGAACCACCGTTTTTCATTAGATATATATAGTATACAGTGGTACCTCGGGTTAAGTACTTAATTTGTTCCGGAGGTCCGTACTTAACCTGAAACTGTTCTTAACCTGAAGCACCACTTCAGCTAATGGGGCCTCCTGCTGCCGCTGCGCTGCCAGAGCACAATTTCTGTTCTCATCCTGAAGCAAAGTTCTTAACCTGAAGCACTATTTCTGGGTTAGTGGAGTCTGTAACCTGAAGCGTATGTAACCTGAAGTGTATGTAACCCGAGGTACCACTGTATCTGAAAGGCCACATGAAGCTTGGGAAAAGAGGATTTATGTTAGGTTGTCTATGTAAGCCACAGAAAGTTTACATGGATGGGGGAAGAGAGGGAGCAAGTTGTGAAACAGAAATTGGAAAGTTCGAATTAGTTTATACTGTGCTGTTAAATTTGGGCCAGTTGTAGCTGGTGACTGGGAAGGCAGAAAGCAAGAAATCTAAACAGTAGGTGGAGCCAGAGGCTATTATCAATATTAATAACAATAACAATATCAATATCATTATGCCACCCATCTGACTGGGTTGCTGGGCAACTTCCAGCAAATTGAAACGAATTCTAGCTTGGTCCCCATCTTCCTCTCTACTGTGTTCTATTAGGGCGACACTCTATTAGGAGAAAGAGGAAGTTGATAGGCAGTGACACTTCCTGGACTGAATGTAAGGAGGAAGGCAGGTGGGTGGGAGCAGGCTGGGGTTGGCAGTGCACTTTGTCCTAATGGACCAACCTCCACTGATTAGGACTCATCACTTCCAGGGATCTTCTGATCTGTTCAAACCCACCTGTCACAAAAACTGCTCTACCAATACTCCTTCAATGTACAGTGTAACCACCACATGGTCTCCATGTTCTGCTTATATTAGGCGTTACTACAAAAGATGCCAAAGCTACATTTGGATTAAGTGTGTTAGAAGACATCGTGTGGTTGGTAACGCACAACCCGTGTCCTCTTGTGCTAATGAGTGCTATTAAAGGTTCCACCACTGGATTTCCTTCTGAATTTGAAAGAGTGCAGAATATTGTTCTATCAGCATCCCATGGGCTGGATCCAAAGACCCTGGGAAAGAAAATAACTCATACCACTCTTTCGGAAAAGACTCACACACAATTCATGGTGAATTCATGCAGTGCTATTACAGATAGATTTTATAGCAATTCTCATGCTCCCACTCATGCAAGAGCTTGTGTAAGCAAACCCTTGTGCAAACAAAATAACATTCTTGGCTTTAGTTTCACTTTTTTTGCACCACATCCAAGTGTGACGTGCAAAGCGGCCTACTCATGAATGGAAGACTCCTTCCAAATATGGAAGAGCACTCCAACAGTCCATTCCCAAATGTGGATGGAAATTCCCCAAAGGGTAATGGTCAGTTTTTCTTGTGGATAGATCCTCTCCTGTACACTTGCCACCTTAGACCTAGACTAGTTAGGTTTGGGAGAGGACAGGGCTTCTGCATATTTAGTGGTTTTGTGGGAGAAGGCATTTCAGGGAATTGTCAGTGAGAAACTACAGTTACTGAAATACCCTGTTCTACCAAGGTGCAGGAGCCTTGCCCTAACCCCAAACACGTGGTCACTTTTGTCCTCTGCCTCTTGCTTTCCATCTTAAGATTGGGCCACCTGTATATTGTCGTGCTTTCCCCCTGCCTCCTACTTTTTTATTCCCTCTCACCCATCTTTTAATGTCCAGCAAGAAGAGTTCTAGGGCACTTGAAGGCTTGTTCACTATTTTGTGTGACATTTTAACTGGGTCTAGTAAAGAAGGCATTGTCCTACTGTTGTTAATTCCTCCAGAAAGCTCAGAGTGCTTTTCGTAGCCCCCTCCCCACTAACAATATTTCTCATCCAGGCACTGATCTGGATTAGTTCATTAGTTATGCTTATGAAACTAAATTATGCTGTATTTGTTTGAAACTAACCATCTTTTGTAAAGCGCCGTAGGAGGGCTTTGCCCTAAAAGGTGGCATACGAAGAATAAGTAAATAAGTAAGTTCATAGACATTCACAAACTGACCTAGCAGCTGGCCAGATCCAAGGGAGAGAGGAAGCAAGGAGAGCTCATATCCTGTTACAGAGTCAAGGAATACCCAGCCCTAGTCAAAAGGAGGAAACGGAAGCTGGAAGACTTCCACTGTGGAAGGGATGCTTAACAACTTGCTATCCCCAGTGTTTATTATTTCTTTTGTTTCTGCAAAGTTATATCCAATTATAAATTGATTTTAAAAATCTATTTGACTAAATTAAGAAAGTCAATCTCTCATTGATCCCTTACCCAAGGTGCAATAAGAGACTATATTATGTCAGATGGTTGAGTAATTTAGGACATATCTTTCTGTGATTAATGGACACTGCAAAAGTATATCATCAACAGTCAAAACGAAATCATCCATATTTGGGAAATTTGAGGTACTCTGCACTGGTGGCTATTTTGATTCCCCTTTTAATTAAAATAAAAACAAAATCCTTGTCATCCCTGGTTCTATACTTCCAGCTCTGGCCCAGCTCTTGCCTCCAGGACATCTACTTAAAATTTCCAGTTCCAGCTGTCATAGATACCAACAGATGCCTCATGACAAAACATCCTGTTGGAAGAAGGAACATGCTGCCTTGAGCATGAGCTTTGTGTTGTAGAAGCCTCCTGCCTCCAATGACAGCATTAGGGGGGCCCAGGCAAAGACAACCCTGATCTATTGAAACTCCCCTGCTTCTTAGGATTGAGGGATAGAAGCAGGAGGGTTCAACATACTCCCACCCCGGGAGGTGATGATAGATTAGAACAGGAAATCCGAAAAAGTTTGGAGTGACATTCTGTTTTGTATCACATCTCCCTGCACCACATCTAACTGGTACCCAGACACTAAGACAGTCACTTTTCCTACCTTGGATAAAGTGCCAAAAATGCTGATAGCTGAGATTAGGAGTATCTGTTTTCCAGAAACTACAGTCAGAGGGTTCACAGATGGTTAAAAGCGATCCCCTGCACTGGGAGCACTTACTGAAGTTGATATCACCTGGCAGGTTCAATCACAGCTATAGAATTTGGAAGGGTCTTGGAAGGAGTGAGGAATCAGATGCAAAGGTGATCTGATGCCATCTTAGCAGAAGTCACCTAATCACATAGTCCTAAACACCTTTATAGTCTTGCTAAAGTTGTCTATCAGGGACACTCCCTAAACCATCTACGAAGGTGATACATATTACCCAGTCACTCGGTTGGACACATGCCTGGTAGTTCTAGCTACTGACATATGCTCATACTCAAATGTTACCTTGCCTATTACCTAACTGGTAATATAATATAATATAATGAAATGGCAATTGTGTAAATTCCCCACTCACTTGGCATGGTTCTGCTCTTACATAAATTAACTGCATGTTAATGTAATTGCACTGAACTACTCTATATCATCTAAGTGTCAAAATACCAAAGTGAGGAGAACCATGTCCTTCTATCCGAGGAACAAGCCGTACATTACCGAGTTCAGTTCATGGGATTCATCAAGTGAAAACTGTTCCAGTGTCTCGATGCAGCACACTTTTAAAAGGTTTTAGCCCTCATTGCAAATACTTATTTCACACTTCTTAATTTTCTCATGGTGTGTATCTTGGTTGCAGTTTTGCTGTTATTCTCAAATGAGTATAGAAGAGTCTATAGCCCTATTCAGCTATTCATCTTCTGGGTTAAATCAACATGCGAGTGGAAGGACAGGTGCTTTAACTTCCCCCCACTCTCGGTCTCTGTCCGTTATCCACCCCAAGTTGACCATCTGCAGCAGCGCGCTTGCTGTGCTCTTACAAGTTTCTTACATGGTGCAAATCCTATTACAACCAGATACTTCAGTAAGATTGTTCTTCCCCACTTGGAAATAATTGCGTACAATTAATGCTTAACCTGCGCTTTCAGCTCCCAAACTACTTGCACTTGAGTTGCCATGTTGTGTACAGTGGGACTGCTCCTCACCAAATTGTTTAACAATTGTGACACAATGAGGTTGCTTTTCTAGTACAGTTCTGCTTGTCTGCTCACCATTCCCACAGTTCGTATTGTTGCAGCTGCACCTTGCAGAGCTGGTTTTTCTTACTCCTCTCTCCTGTCTCATGCTATCATAGATCCCCGAGACAAAAACACAGAACTTTTGTCCACATAAACAAATATGGTTATATAATTATATGTAATTATGTAGGACAGCCAATTTCAACTTTTTTTTTTTTTAAGACCTGGGACCCACCTTTAACCTCTGTTTGAAACATGGGGACTGTCTTCTAATTTTATCATTTGCTTTTTTGTGATGGTACTCATCAGTACAGAGTACTCTCACCTCTTTTTTCCTGCCCATTGTCTGAAGTGGGGTTCCAGTCACTCAGGAACATGCAAGAGTTGGTGGGAAACCTGATGTAGACAATAAGAACATGGCTGACATGGTAGAGAACCCACCTCTACTGGGACTATGGGAATGGAAGGCGTGGGGAGTGTACATGAAATGTAAATATTTAATAGCTGTGCATATATGAAGTATACATAATGTACACTTTTAATTATTCCCAAAAAGACCACATGTTAATTATTCCCAGAAAGACTTCATGGTGTATGATTCAATATATAAAAATGCCTCATGCTTGGACTTGTTGCTTGCCCTTTTACTTCCTCTTTGATAAATTCCCCAATTCATTTCATCAAATAATTACATCATAGAAATCCCACAAATCCCACCGGCTGGCCTTTATTTTTCCATTTCAGTCTGAGGGTGATATGAAAGGTTAATTTTTATTTTATTTTTAGCAGCCAAGATTTGGGTTGGAACAGTTCACTGTCAAGAAGACAACAAACATTATAGTTACAAGAATGCCCAAGCATGACATAAATTCTCCCACTTGTGAGAATTTCTATCACTTCACTGAACCACAAATTGCTCCATGTCACTCCGTGCCAGAAAGTGCTTTGGACAAGTTTTCCCCTCTCACCGAGTCTTGCCAAAAATTCTCTGTAGGGGATTGCAATGAATTTCTGTGGCTCAAATACAACTTGAAACAAAGGGAGTTAATTAAAAGAAGTTATAGGGAGGGGGAAGAAAATAGATGTCTGCAGACAACACAGAATGTCTGTTTTCCTTGTTATTTGAAGGGGCTTCTACAAAAACTAGCTTTTGGTGAGGTTATACAATACTCAAAACTAAACTGAGTATGTTGCAAGCGTCCAAAACATCTAAACTCCCACGAGCAGGGAACATAGCCTGCCAAGCATGTGCTTCTATATCAGCAATAGAAACAAATTTAATGCTTTGAAGTCCTTATTGGAATGAACATATTAGCAGCATCCAATTGAAAAGTATTGAAATAAACATTGCAACAGGTTAAGTTCCTCCCCTCCCCCAGGCTTTAGTATAAGATTTAAAGAGTCCTGAGTATGGCGGGGGAGGGGGGGAGAGAGACATGAGAAGGAGGTGAAGACCACTCATTTTGTATGACGCCATCCTAACCCAGGATGCCGAACAAGTATCAAAAGCTGAGAAATCAAACTGATGGAGTGGAAAATGTGCTCAGATTAAGAAACAGCCGATTGGCAGCAGTTCCTGAAGGCATGGATATAGGACAAACCATTTTTGTTAAAAACACTTTGCAATGTGCAGTGAATGTGCTTGGTAGATAAAAACAAATACTTTTGAACTTCTTACACTTATTGTATTGAAGTACATTCAATCCCTGGGAAAACCAACTTTTGCAATGGATAGTAAACATTTTTCAATGGTTGTGGAAAGTTGAGCTTAATTCCTTCTTCCCTCCAGAGAGGGAGTTTTAGTGCTATGATTAGAGTCTAGGACTTGCTTCCAATATTATCCTCTTTGGGTTTCTAATCTGTTATTTTGAGAAGATTTGGCCTTACTCTCAGTCTCAAAATACACATATGCTGATAGCAGGCTCGTTCCCCCCCGCCCAAAACACCATTTATATACAAAATGGGAGCAGGCAAGTTCTGATTCTTAGACAAGCAGAGCAAGTCCATGCCTTCATCTTATCTCTACACAGCCTCTCTCCCAGTACTACCTTTTGATACTGGAAAGATACTGAGGGGAAAGTGCCTGAGGTGAAGATCTACAAGGAGCCAACCATTCATTTCACCATCACTCATCTCTTCCTTGTGCAGGGTGGCCATGCATCCCACTGCCCAGAGCAAGCATAGGCAAACTCCGGCCCTCCAAATGTTTGGGACTACAACTCCCATCATCCCTGACCACTGGTCCTGTAAGCTAGGGATGATGGGAATTGTAGTCCCAGACATCTGGAGGGCAGGAGTTTGCCTATGCCTGGTCCAGAGTGTTCATGTCTGGTTTAAAAATAAAGAACATATGGAGAGAGAACAGGTGAGGCAGGATGTGCAGGGACACAGGTCACTTGGTCACAGTGAGATGCATTATTGTATTTTTCTGTTTAAGTTATAGTAATTATTTATAGGCTGGGACGCGGGTGGCGCTGTGGGTAAAACCTCAGCGCCTAGGGCTTGCTGATCGCATGGTCGGCGGTTCGAATCCCCGCGGCGGGGTGAGCTCCCGTCTTTCAGTCCCAGCTCCTGCCCACCTAGCAGTTCGAAAGCACCCTTAGATAAATAGATAAGTAGATAAATAGCGGGAAGGTAAATGGCGTTTCCGTGTGCTGTCCTGGTGCCGGCTTGCCAGAGCAGCTTCGTCACGCCGGCCACGTGACCCAGACGTGTCTCCGGACAGCGCTGGCCCCCGGCCTCTTAAGTGAGATGGGTGCACAACCCTAGAGTCGGACACGACTGGCCCGTACAGGCAGGGGTACCTTTAATTATTTATAGAGGTGCATCTATACATAAAAATTAGCAAACGCACTCGTAATGCAACCTTTGTCATTTTTGTCCTAATTCCCCCCCCCCCCCCATGATCTATTTCCCTCTTCCTGGTCATGCTGCCGTATCCATTTTCTCCAAAAATTGGACTTTTCATCACTCTCACTTTAGAAGTGATACTGAGTTTGGAGCAAACTGCAGCTTAATTAGTCTGCCTACTTCTACAAAGGTGAACTAATAATAATTACCTATTGCACAGAGAGGTGGATAAATTGATTATAAAAATCTTACTGTGTGTAAAACAATTATGCAGTTATAAATAACAAGTGCTGCTCTATAATTTTATCTCTTTATTCAAAAATGTCCCTCAGAATGTAATTATTACACACAAAAAGCAATTCTACTGCTGTACTCAAGAGTGTAAGACATTAGATATGGACCAGATCCTGCCTCCTATCTAAATATATTTTCTTTTAAATTAAATGGAACTTTTAAATTTAATTTTAAGTGATTTCTTTCTACACACATATTGAGGGGTGAATTTTAATAATTTTTGTGTAGACCCCCGCTTACTACTTTTTTTATTTTTAAAATTCCTATCTACCTAATTTTCATATTCATTAAAAATGGATTTTTTAAATGTGGGAAGTTTCTTCCCCCCTTTCATATTATGGTTTGAATTAAGATAGGTGGTGGAGAGTTTGACTGATAAGATAAAGGTGTCGGCAACTGTATTCTACCTCTCTCTTTCCACACCTTGAAGTCCCATTCTTCACAACTTTGAGAACAGATACATTTTCTACATTGCATATTTAAGATAATGTTGCAGGTAAAAAGAACATCAGAGAGCATGCCCATTTCCCAGGGAAGGAATGCTGCTTGCATCACTTCTTTTCCAGTATTCTCCCTAAGCCTTCGTACCCTGGACACTTTGGAGGCCATTATATCAAGATAATAGTGCAAACCTATACAGGTTTACTAAGAAGTAATTCCAACTGCGTTCAATTAAAATTATCTGCAAATAAATGTTCAAAGGACTGCATGCTTAAGAAATATGAATGTGAACAACCGCACAATCCTACATGTCTACAGTGGTACCTCGGGTTAAGTACTTCATTCGTTCTGGAGGTCCGTTCTTAACCTGAAACTGTTCTTAACCTGAAGCACCACTTTAGCTAATGGGGCCTCCTGCTGCCGCTCTACCGCCGGAGCACGATTTCTGTTCTCATCCTGAAGCAAAGTTCTGTAACCTAAAGCGTTTGTAACCTGAAGCGTATGTAACCCGAGGTAGGACTGTACTCAGTTGCATTGAGTTCAATGGAACCTAATACCAACTAAGTAATACATTCTCACTTGTGTTTTCTTGCTGAGCACCTTCAAAAGTTTGCTGCAATTGCTATAGAGAAGATAATTATACAAATAAAAGGTACAATTTTGCATACCGTATGTTATATAGAATCTTTCACAATGTAACCAAAAACTAAAACACTCAGCTTGGACATAGTTCTAAGGATGAGCACACACAGCAAACTGTAGGCTCACACGCTCTCTTCTACCCTTCCCTTGTATGTGAGAAAAGGAGATTAGAGATCTAGTTTGTGGCAAGCTGTAATTTTGCTGTTTTATCCAAATGTGGTGAACTATGGTTTGCAGAAAGTTAGATGAAAGCTTGCCATAGTTAGATGAAATTACAAACTATGGTTAGCCACCACAGGGGAACGGAAAGCGTACAATCCCTAGATAGGCTCAAAATCTTCCATTATTTACTCTTCCATCAATCTGATCAATTCTACGGGGGGGGGGGGGGAATACTGCTCCTATTCGCCTCCTCATATCCCTCTTTGCTGACTTGCATGTCTACCATACAGTATTGGCAAAATAAGTCTATAGGGGCTTCTTATCAGTGAGGAGTTATGCTGCAGCAGTAGGAAGCCGACAACAGAGGAGTCATGGGTTCAGGCAGGATGAATGGGAGAGAACAGATTGCTTGCCCCGATTAGTAAAAGCTCCATTTTAAATCTGAAATCAAACCATTAATTGGTCAATCACATCAGTTAATTAATTTATGCTTTTAGCCCTACTATGTAGTAATTAAAAAAAGTCTGTGGGATTTCCTCCAAGAACACAGTTATTAATCCCAGTGACCCAGCTAAACTTCTGCTAGCTTAATTGTATTTGTCTAATCTAATCCCCCAGTAGTTTTAACTGTATACAGTATTGTTTTCACTTCCAATCCTAAACGACTGTGTGCACTAACAATAATACAGATAGAAAAAAGTTCACTCCCTTGATACCATTTGAGTTTTCAGTGCCTTCTTTTTGTTTTGTTTTTTTAATAAAATTTTATTAGATATTTTATAATTATAAAAAGAAAAACAATGAAGAAAAACAATACATAAACTCAACAAACAATACATCAACAATCAAAAAGAGAAAAAACAATACAACAATACAACATAAGAAAAAAACCCAAAAACACACATCTAAATTTTATATCCAAATTCATTAGCTTATTTCCTCGGCTTCCTCACACCTCCCTTTTTTGTATTCTAGTTCAAATTATCTGGTTCAACAAATCCTTTCCCTCCTCTTCAATTTTTGTTCTATATTTTATCCTAACACAATTTAACTTTCAATTTTCCAATTTTACACATTAACACTTAATATTCATATAATTCTTAATAACCCTTCTGCTAAAACCATATAACGAGTTTTCAGTGCCTTCTAAGGCTATTGATTGAAAGGTATTGGTGTTGTAACAGGCATGTGGTGCAGGGAGCTTCTGCTGTGCGATTCATTGTAGTCTTCGCAATATTTCACTGTAGGTCCCATATGATTCTGTCTCATCCCCATCTTTGACAACACAACTATATGATGTTGCCAGACCCCTGGATATTAATGCACCATTTCAACCTTCACCTCCCTATTTACCCTCTTTTGTTTCCCATTGGCTCCTCTAATCTCAGTTCTTACTCCAAGTATTACGATTACTGAGATTGGATGAAGACGAATTGATTGAAATTGAATCTGACTGAGCTGGGCAGTATGGGAAAAGACATAGGGTTTCTCATAATCCATTGCCTCCACCAGGCTCTGCTCTTATGTTAAAAACGTCACTGTGGTGTGTCTGATAGAGATGAGAGAAGTATCATATATAAGATGGGTGTCCACCCTGATGCCTGATCCTCAAAAAGTGGGGGGAGAAATCACAGGCACACGATCTCTCAGAGATCAGAACACCCATTACTTCCCCCAAACGACTGTATCAACTGGACTGCTCCTACATGTCTTGTTGTTGTTTTAAACGTATGACTTGGGGGTTTAAGTTTGACTGTCCTCGTCACCTGTGTTTATATCTCAGGAAGCCCAACAGTACTTGGATCTCCAGGTAACTGGAGTGACCTGAAAATGTTTTCAGCAATTCCAGTGATTAAGAAGGCTGCAGTCCTTCCTGTCTTATGTGCCCCTGCAATAATTGCACGTGTTTGTGTACCTTCATGGCTGGAAACTGTGATATGTTGAGCATTCTTGGTGGCTGTTTGGAATTTTAATCTGATAAAGGATTCAACAGCATCCTCTTGGCAAAATGCAGGTAATTTGACCAAAATTACAACAGGAGCTTGTACATATGCTACTTTTTGGAAGATATGATGGTACACTTGAAATGGTGTATATCAAAACAACAGTCTTCTTACCAAGTTAAATCTGTGTTGTAACAAACTCATTATTTAAACCACATTTCAGTGATGCTACTCTCTCACACCCCAAGCGAGCCCCTCTGTTTCTACAGAGACTGCTTTGTGTACACGGTTATGTGATGATCAAGGGCACCTATGGGCTGGTGTCTGTGGCATCACTAGTAATACAACCTGGTTTATGCAGGAGCAAGAATGTATAAACCTTACCTTCACATTTTCTCCACTGTGTACTGGGTTCCTTCTCCATATTAGCACAAGCATTGTCTCAGTTTGCAATGTACTGGCTGACGATGAGAGCAGTATAGACAACTGAGGATGGAGCAGGGAAGAAACTAGCATTGGAGTGTATCAGAGGTGGATCCAATTCATGCAACAGTACCCCCACAAACCTCTTAGTCTCCCGCAAATATGGAAAACCATCTATGAGAACTAACTCTCTCCAGTAGGATTTCTTTCAGGTTGATTTCTAGCAGAGTAATTAGAATTCTTCAGAGCAGGCAAGTCACAGTGATCAACGACAGATCAATCTAGCTGCAAAGCTATTAAAGTTGTGTTATATGCGGTTATTTAAAGTGCATTTTGTTTTTAAGTATTCACCAGCTTTCTGTCCTCCTGTACTCTTTGATTATGCTTAAATGAAGTAGCTTCTCATTCATTTGACTACTCTAGGGTGACATCATAAAACAGGGTGTGTAACAGCATAAAGGCAGCAGGAGTACTTAGACATGTTAAACTGTATAAATAGCCCTCAGAGAATGATAGCATAAGCTCTTCTGTGCCAACAAGTATCTGCGATAAGAATAAACCTCTTAAACCCAGAGTAAATTTTCTGAGCACGAAGGTTATGCTTTTAACAGCTTTCCACTGAGGTATCACTTTTAAGCATAATGTTTTAAAGCATAGATTGCACACCATAATTGAATGAAATATTTAGCTTTTTAATAAATCAACTTCAATGCTTCTTCTTTCTTTTTTATTAATAGCATGTACTTCATGCTAACGGCTTCCATCTTTTACTAGACGCATAGTCCTTGTGGGAGTGGGGGTAGCTTTTGCTGTGTATGTAAGATGAATTCTGATAGCTGATTCATAGATGATATGATGTGGCCAGCTCCCTCACCTCCATTGCAGCCACGTAATTGCTCATATGAATAAATGTAACGGTATACATAGAAAATGTGCTTGATTTCATAGAGCGTGCACCATAGGCCTCATAATATTTGGTAGCTGGGTTCCTGACTCTAGTGAACTATACTCAGATGGTTTCAAACTATGGTCCAAGAAACCCCAGGGTTCCTTGGAAGTTTAGAGGTCTTTCACTGAGAATATAAGTAATGGCAGGCGTGTTTCTCTGAAAGACAGTTTCATCCTGCTGCCCCGCCATTACTGATTTCCTGCAGTCCACAGTTGGTGGGCAGCAGTGCGGGTGTTTTCCAGGGAACAATTCAAGCAAGGCAGTGCTCAGATTCAGCAAGCCTGGCTGGTGCCCCAGATGAATGGTTTGTTCACTCTAGGTCACATCCCAGAACTATCTGAAATAAGTTGGGGTTCTGTGGCAGTTTCACATCCACACCATACATTCAAAACATTTTAGCAGCCATGGCTCCTGCAAGAAATCTTGGGAAGTGTAGTTTGGTAAGGGTGCTGGGACTGGTATCCCTGTGAGGAGTCTCCTAAAAACTTCCAGCATCCTTAACAAACTTTAGGTGAAGCCATGACTGTTAAAGTGGCACAAGAGTGCTTTAAATGTGTAGCATGGATGTGAACAGCACGCAAACTATTGGGGGGGGGGGAATTCCTTAGGGGAAGAAACACTGAAAACCTTTGGTTGACATCCAATGCTGCTGTTCTACTTGTAGAACAGCTTTTGATCTGGTGGAGGGAGGTTGTTGTTGTTTAGTCGTTTAGTCGTGTCCGACTCTTCGTGACCCCATGGACCAGAGCACGCCAGGCACTCCTGTCTTCCACTGCCTCCCGCAGTTTGGTCAAACTCATGCTGGTAGCTTCGAGAACACTGTCCAACCATCTCGTCCTCTGTTGTCCCCTTCTCCTTGTGCCCTCCATCTTTCTCAACATAAGGGTCTTTTCCAGGGAGTCTTCTCTTCTCATGAGGTGGCCAAAGTATTGGAGGAGTCTCAGCTTCAGGATCTGTCCTTCCAGTGAGCACTCAGGGCTGATTTCCTTCAGAATGGAGAGGTTTGATCTTCTTGCAGTCCATGGGACTCTCAAGAGTCTCCTCCAGCACCATGATTCAAAAGCATCAATTCTTCAGCGATCAGCCTTT
The DNA here is from genome assembly GCF_965153285.1 of Podarcis tiliguerta. Classification (NCBI taxonomy): domain Eukaryota; kingdom Metazoa; phylum Chordata; class Lepidosauria; order Squamata; family Lacertidae; genus Podarcis; species Podarcis tiliguerta. The sequence continues at coordinate 31,616,100 of NC_139534.1, forward strand.
TTTATGGTCCAGCTTTCACTTCCGTACATCACTACTGGGAAAACCATGGCTTGCCCACTAGCAAAAGAGGAAGGAAGGCAACTGTCTCTAATGTCCCTTCCTGCTGCAGCTCCCTACCCTACTTTCCATACTGTTCTGGAGGTTTCCCCAACATCAGGAAAGAGATTTCTGGGATGCACAGGGAGAGTGGGAAGAATGGGAGAACTCTTACATTAACATTCACTTCACCAGTTTAAAAACTGTAATGCAGCCAGGGTATGTGTTAATTTCACCCATATATATGTAGTCCAATATACTGAGATAAGATAACTTTGCGATACCTGGCCTATATAAACTATAGGTAACTTTGCAAGACTCTCATAATTGCAGCTGTCTTTTTCAAGTTATTTCCATAGAATTGGTAACCCTTCTAAAGGCTGCAGTAAATTGATAGAAGAACTGTCAGATTTCCTAGACAAGCAAGAAAAGGAAGGAAGGGAAAAGTTCAAGTGATTACTCCTGTACATTACTGATATATTTGCTGGACTTTTTAAGAGTAGTGATTGCACAGTAAATTGAAAAAGAATGTAAATAATTTTAAAAATTGATTCATCATATTGTTATTGTAAAAATGCAATGTTTGTTTCTAAAACTGAAAACCACAGGTGACTATAAATATTTTTGATGTCATACTTGCTCATCCCAAATGCACCAACTTGCTTATCCCAAATGAATCAACAGTATTCAGTTATTTGGATTTCTGCTAATTAGGAATATGATAAACATTTTCATGTAAGTGAAATATTTATGTGTATATTTCTTTGCAGTAGTGATTGAAACAAACAAACAAACAAAAACAGCTACCATTTATCTTAAAGGAATACCATTTGATGTGGACTACAAACACCATTAACGGATCTTGCTATATTTTAAAATGCTAATTGAAGCCAAAATCAATAGATTGTTTTCCAGTGAATTGAGACAGGTATCGTCTGAAATCTGTAATGATTCAGAGGAAAAATTATTGTAAAAAAAATATTTGTAAAATAAAAGCATGGGAGGGACCAAGATGCTCTGAATATAATGTAGTTGTCGGAGATGCGTAGGATAGATGGATGTTGTCAGTTGTATATATGGTTATCAGTAATTGCATCAATCTTATATATCTAGATGAATGGACATATTGTTCCACAGGCTGTCCTGACAATGCTTCTATCACATCATCTTTTTTGATATGGCACAGGGGCAGCAGTTTGTATGCCTTACTATTCTATGCATTTATCTGCCAGCAAAGCAACTTTTAGGACTGCACCTTAAAAGTGTTAGTATATATCTCTTTAACATGTGATGACTTATTTTAACTACACTTGTAGATGTGCTCCTTAGTAATAATTCTAAACTAACTGACTTTAACTTGTCCCAGTATGATAAGCATAAATCATAAAGTTGTAATGCTGTCGATTTTTAAGTATCGGCACAACACCAGTACAATTCACTGCGTGGATTATTTAAATGCATTGTTTATTTTTTGTGGATTTTAAAATCTTGCTATCTTTTGAGAGATAATACTGTCCTTCCAATAAAATTTATGAGCTTCTGATGGGTATCATTCTGGGTGAAATGTCTAATTGGGTATATTCATAGCTATATTCTTATGCCACATTTTTCTCCAAGAATATTATTAGTAAATTTTGAGGTTATGGAACTACTGACCCAATCAAACATGTACAGAGCTTGGCCTCTGAGTTAATTAAATATGGGTTAATAATATATTATAAGGAAATCATTGTCCTTATTACAGTTATTAGGTAGTTAGTCAAATTATAGCTTCAAAGGAATGCAGAGCATGAAGAACTCAGGATTAAATTATGCATTTGAACCTTAGGCCAGCTTTTACTGTTGAGACAGTTTGCTGCTAAGAGAAATTGTGTGTCATTGAAATTAAATGCTTTTCTGGGGATGGAAGGTTCCAGCTTTTTAATGAAATTACTGAGTGTGGTGTAGTGAAATGATTAAAATCTGTATTCCGGGAATGTGGCTGTGAAAAAAAATCAATAAATGCTAGCACAATTTTGCTGCTGAACGTGAGTCCTAGGAACAAAATAAACTAGTACGAATATTACAATTAAAATCATAGCCCCATTAACTGATTTTTCATCAGCCTGTCAGGACATAATTTCTACTAAATTTTTTGGAATACATTTTCCTGTGTAATGAGAAGCTTTTCAAATATCCTTGTTAGACAGGCAGTGTTTTCTGCCCTTCCCCCCCAGTGTTCCTGCATTGCAATCATTGTGCTTGCACTTATTATGTTACAAATGACCGAGGTAAGGCTGACATTCTCATTGCATGCAAAAAAGACCTAGTCTGCCAAGCTCCCCCCCCCCCTCCTAATGAAGCAGCTTTGTGAAATCTCTCCATGTGCTAATACTAATGAAGATCCTCCAGCACAATTAAAATCACAGCCAGTGCCTGGAAGAGGAAACACAAAACAATAGTATCTCTCTACATGTGCATATTATTTTGATGTTCCAACCAGCTTTTGTTCAGATCTAATGTTAAAAACCTTCACATTTTAAATGGCCCTTGACAGTGCAAAGCATCGTCAGCAACTTACATGCTCCAGTTTCAGAGTGCAAGAAAACATCCTCTTGCGCGCGCACACACACACACGTTCTATTTCTAGTCAAAGTATGTTCTTGGCTGTATTTTTAGGCCCTTAATTTTATAGATTACAGGAAGCAATTCTTTGTTTGCAGTGTACTTTAACCCTGACTGAGCTTGACTTTTATGCCATGAGAGGAGAAAATGACATGAGTAGTAAACTATTGACTCAGTGGAGTGCCATGTGTTTTGTCAAAGAAATATTTAAGAGTTTGAATCTATTACAGTGAGCACATTTCAGTATACTGCAATGGCTCAGGCATATTTTTTTCCCCAGGAAGGTCAGTAGAAGAACTCCTATGATCTCAAGCCTACGTAATTCATTTCCCTCATATCAGTGGTGTCTTATTTCAAAGAAAGTGGATCAGAGCTTTAAACCTTTGTCTTAAAGTAACTTAATAATAAAAATCCCACATTGTTGTTGTTATTGTTATTGATATGATTGTAATTTTATCTCCATTGCATTAAAAAATTATGGATGGGGGTTATTTGGTAGGTTTACTGTCATTCCACAAGCCCTCCCTTTTCTGCTTCTTGGAAGAATTCTGTGTAGCTGGGGTGGCTTGCACACTTCCTACACCAAAGGGAGTTAACCCAGTCCCTCCCTGCCTCTTTTTCATGGGAAGCCCTTTCCCGAAATCTTCACGTGTGGCTTTTTTTTAAAAGTGATTATTTAACAGCGGGGCTAAGCTAATGGATTTACCTTCCAGCCCCAAACGATGCACACTTGCAGGAGCCCCTGGTTTTAAAGCAAAAACAAAGCAACCAAGCTCAACTTTTCTTACAACTTGAGGGGGACACTTGCTCACTAAATGAACTGAAGGTGAACTTCGAAGAAGTAAGAATCATGCCTTTGGTTCCCTTGCAGCTTTTTTTGTTTTGTTTCTGCTTTTGAGGGAGGGGGGGAAGCGTTGGTGGTGCGCGGGGGGGGGGGGGAGAGAAGGAATCTGACCAGTCATTTCTTACTGAGGCTGAAATGAGAGAAACCATTCTCTCTCTCTGTTTTACACCCCCCCCCCTTCTTTAACAGCAACTTTCATTGTTAGAAAGAGAGGAGCCGAGTTGGTTGACGTCACTTTTGGTTGGTGAAGGCTTCGCCTGGAAGTGAAGCTGAATAAACCTTGAGAAGAGAATCTGCTTCAAGCTGCTGCCGCTCTAAGGAACTAAAGCAGAGACAGACAGAGAGAGAGAGAAGGAGAGAGGAGGCACACGCGCGCGCGCGCACACACACGCACACACACATAGAGAGAGGGTTACACTATCATGAATCCTCCTAGTTAGATCTCCTAGCCTCTTTCTTCACTCCCTTCTTCAGGCTGTTTGGGGGAAGACAGCGTCCCCATCACCCAGATAACGCGCATCCATCTCCTCCTGAACTCCACCCCACCCCACACACACAAAAAAGAGGTGTGTGCATGTACGGGGGGGGGGGGCAAGATCTCTCTTCCAAACTGTAAAGGTGAGTTAGAATCGATTTCGGGGAAGCGGAGTGTGTGGCGTTGCCGGCGTGCGGGCTGGGGGGGGGGGAAGGCAGAGAAATTGCTTTAAGGTGGAAGTCTGAATTGGGGTGGGGAGGGAAAAGGGGGGGAGAGAGAGGGGATGTAAAGGAGACTATGGGGCGGGGGAGGGTATGGGGGGGGAGAGAGAGAATGCTGGCTCTCCTCGGAGTGTCTTGCGGCGGCTCCCCAAAACATCTCTTTGTTGCCGGGCTTGACGCGTTCGTGCATCGGAGGGACGTGTGGGGTTGTTTTTTTTTAAGCCTGTGCGTAATGTATTAATGACTATTATTAGCCCCGGCGCGTCCGTAATAGTACGGCGGCGAGGAGGAGGAGGAGGAGGTCCAAGTCTGGAAAGTGAAACTGACCTTGTGCACTCGGGACAAGGAGGGGCGGGTGGGCTGGCACAGGCGTGCGGGGCTGGGTGGAAATCGCAGCTCTCCTCCGCCGGGCGCGCGAGAGATCCCCGTGCCAGGCGCTTCCCGCACTACACCTCTCTCTCCGGCGCCCTTCAACTTTTTATTTCTCGCCCCCCCCCCCAATAGCTGGGCAGAAAGTCTCGGGGTTATCCCAAGGCTGGCTCAGGGCATGCAGGCGACCTCTTTCACAAATCGGACCGCTTTTGTGTCTTCCTTGGCTGCCCTTTCCCCACCCCACCCCTTCCCTCTCGGATCTTTCTCCAGTCGCCTTGGGCATGACAGCCAAGGAGACCTGGACCCTAGTGCGGTCGTCGCCCTCCTCCTTTTCCTTCCCTTGGCTCCTTTACTTGCCCCATCCCTTATGCCTCCCCCTGCCGGTCGCTCGGAGCCAGGAGAGGGTTTGCCCCATAGTGGATGGGAGGGGGCGTGAAAGCAGGAAAGTAAGAGACCCCTCTCGCCTTTCTCCTCCCCACCTCTCGGATCCCACAGTAAACTCCCCCCGCCTCGCTCCTTTCATTTCTCCACCCTCTTATTTGCCTCCCTGTTTTTATTTTTATTTTTTTTAAAGGTTCCACTGCCCCAAACTCCGCTTTTTTATTTGGGAAAAGCGCGGAGGGAAGGAGGGCGAGGAAGCCAAGGGGGGACCCTCGCCTGGGCTCCTCTCGGCGCTTTGCTGCTTTCTTTTCCCTCCCTCTCTCTTCCTCGTCCCCCTTTCTCTTTTGTGTGTGTTGCTTCCTTATAAAGCCAGAGAAGCAGCTGCAGCCCTTGGCCGAGTTGTTGAAATTTATCCCTTTGTGTATATTACAATATCCTCCATTTTTCTGCCCTCTAAACAACAAGCCTTTCGCCATCTTGGGCATTAAAAAAAAAAAAAAAAGATTCCAAGTCTTGTGTATGTATGTATATGTGTATGTGTCTCCCTCTTTGAAAAGGGTGAAATCCTTCACGTCCTGTTGGATAAGGCACAAAGTTTAGGGAATCTAACAGGGTACAGACGGTGACGTCATGTGAAGTTTTTAAAGGGACCCCACCTCCAACGGGGTGTGTGTGTGTATGTTTGTGTTTGTTGCTTCTCTAAAGGTTTCTGGTCGAACAAGTTTTAAGCTGTATTGAAGAGGGAGTGTCTAATTTTAGCTTATTAAAACGTGCAGGAGGGATTGGCATGAGAGGACTAGCCTGTGTATTTTTGCTTAACAGGTGGAGAAATATCTGGATTTATATATATTGTAGGCTTTAATTTCTTTCACAGTTTGACCTTTCACTTGTTCACATGCAAAAAAATTCTTTTAACTGCCAGGGCATGTCATGTCATGTTATTTTATTTTTTTTTAAAAAAAACATATCATATGATATGGTAGTTCACTGATGGATAAATATTAAATTGCTTTGCAAGTGACTCTCTATCATTGCCAAACGCAAGAGATGATGACATTCCTTTTAGAAACCTTGCCTGCATAGCTGATGGCAAAGAGAGTAGCAAACTCTTTCCTGCAACCCCAAAATAAATTCCAAAAATTGTAGGTCTCTTTCATTTTATTTTAACCTGCACACTCTTTGTGAATTTAGAAAATTCTAGAGGGACAGGACCTGTAGATACTGCCTGCACTGTAGATAGTGTCCCACATGCTGTTGTCTGGGGCTTTCAAAATGCAGTTAGTATGCTAAGTTCCAAATTACTACCTAGAAAAAAAAAATCAAATTACCTCTGGCTATAAGCTCTTATTGTCTCCAGTTTTGAATAGAGAAGCAACAAAAAGTATTGTGCTTTTAATTTACCTCTCCTCAACAGATACTCTTTTGATTTTATAAAAAAAGTTATCTTGATCACAGGGCAAAACTTAATGAAACTCTGAATAGTGCATAAATAATTGGATATTTGAACAGAATTCTACTTTTCCATTCTGCCTCCTGTATTTGTTTTGTTTTTCTTTCCACCTATTTACACTTGCACTAACAACATGAAACTCCCTGTGTTTAATTTGCATTCCCTTTGTCTTCATAGTGGGGGGGGGGGCACACCATTGACTACAATTAGCATGGAAACTAATATGAACATTTTTAGAACATCAAGATGTTCCTTTCTTCAGTACACTAAAAACTGAATGACAGATTTAGCATATTTTTATGCTTGAGTAGGAAATGTGCCTTCATGTTTACAAAAGTAAACAATTTACCTTAGTGTGTTATTTTCATTTTCTTTTTTAAAAACAGGAATCACTTTAGAAAGCCTTGCTGAATTGAAAGGCTGCCAGTTATGTGAATCTTAGATGGAAGAAAATGTTGAAATAGTTAAAAGCACATAGAACAGATGGCTTTAAATTATACATGCAACAAAGGCCTGGAAGATTTGGCAGATTATAAACGGTGAGCAACAGAAGATAAGCAGTTTAAGAAAATGGTAGTTAAGTACATTTGATACCCACACCTATTGTAAACTGTGTGCACATTTTAGTCACAATGCCGCATAATCAATATAGCATGAAATATCACAAAAACCGTAGTGTAGCTGAAAGCATTTTCTATATTGGATGTGTGTGGTGGGGGTGGGAAGCTTAAATATTTAAGAGGTATGTTTTAGATTTAAGATTATTTCACACAATGTAAGTCTAATCTGGCAAGGAAGAAGCTTTTTTAAATGTCTTGCATCTTGCTGATTTTGAAATAATAGCATCTGAAATAAGATACATGCATGTGGTTTTGTGAATCTAAGTGGTGGTGGGGGGCTTAAGGATTTTGGAAATCTGAATATTTTTTATTGTTGTGATTTTTGTTCAATTGATAAATATATCTGTGAACAGTATTTCTCTTGGACCACAGGGTTATAATACTAATATTTATCTATTATCTAAATCAAATAAATATCTGAACTGTTTGCATGTGTATATTTCAAGAAAGTGATGTTAACTTTTAAAGTTCAGGCTTAGTATAATAGTTTGTATTGTGAAATGGTTAAAATCAGTGTTTGCTAATATTGCGTGTATGTGTGTTTGTGTTTCTGTCTATATGTGTCTGATAGAGAGAAAAAGAGAAATGTGAATAATAGTTGGGGAACATAGTTGGAGTTAAAAGGATATTTATACATAAACAAAATAGTGTACCTTCTAGTTGTCTATGAGTTTATAGTAAGATAAGACCTGCCACACAAATTGATAGTTTGCGAGTCTTCCCCCCCTTTCCTTTCCTTGCAAGACACTTATTAAACATTCAAATAAAAGGGTAATGAAAGCCTTGGATTTCTGGTTGCCTTTACCCTTTTTTCATTTCTTTGTTTGCATGTTTATTATAGAACTGCAGTGTAAAGGAGCAGATGTTTTGCCAAACATCCTGATGTGTTGCTTTTTCTTAGGGGAGTGCGTAACTGTTCCTTCTGATGCATCGACTTGACAGCTGGTTGATTTCATGGAGCTGCTAAGAAGCCATTAGTGGTGTCATTGAATTGAAACAGAACAGTCACTCCCAGCTTGAACTGCAATTGTTAATGTCTTTGTTGCTACTTTTGTGTTCCTACACAAGATGCAGAATACCACAGTTGCAGGAAAGTTCACGCTTTCTTTCTGATCTTCCTAAATGAGTGAAACGATGTGCTGGTATTTGATTGCGTCTGGATTCTAAATATTAGCCTAGATCAAGAACTAGAATGACTAGGATTTGTTCCCAGGAGATTTCAGAAATAAAAAAAATAAAATTTATGAGAAATAACGTGATAGGGTCAAAGCATCCTTAGAATCAGTGCCATGCTCCTTCTCAGCCAGTAGTTTGTTGTTAAAATAGGCCCCTTCTCGTGCTTCTCTTTATTTTCAAGGGTGAATTCCAGCTTTAAAAGTAATTATCACAACCCAGCACACACTTATAGATCCTGCATGTGGTAGGCTGCATCTTGATCCAGTGTGATCTCGATCTATAGAGATTTTTGGTTTTCAAAACTGGAATAGGGGTTGAATGATGTTTAACTTTATTCAAGCAAGTTGTGCATTTGAAGTCGATTTTGGTGAGGAGCAGAAGCAGCAGAACTGAGTGTTTATAAAATGTTGCTGAGGCCCCCAAATTTTACTTACCATGGGGACACACTTCTGTTGAACAGTTTTCGGCAGTGGGCTGTGACCTTTTAAAATAAAATAAAATAAATAAAAGTGCTAGAATCGGCAAGAAAACTGCTGACAAAGTTAATAAGACAGAATTATGTATTCACGTTGGAAAGCTGGTTGAAAATTGATCTGCATATGAGTATGTGCTCGGATGAAATCAAGGGGAGAACATTTCTACAAGACAGAGAGTTGAGAAAACTGTTTCATGTGCTATTTTTATAAGTTGGGGGGGGGGGACGTTGAGTGAACTATAGTAATAATAATAAACATCAAAATGCATAGCATTTACAGCATGTTTCAAGTGTTCAAAGCACTCCACTCTACATTATCTCAGTAACAATTAACAATAGGCATGTAAGGGAACCAAGTCCCCATATTGCAGTTGGAGGCTTGAGGCTAAGAGAATAAAGACTTGCCTGAGGTAATCTAATGAATTTGTAACCCGGGTGAGGTTCAAATCAGGACCTTCTAGCTCCCATTGTAAGACTGCAATGCTTAGTAAACTCATTGGGGCATAAATCGCATTGAACTCTGTGAGATTGGTTTCCAAGGGACCATAGTTCAGTGGTCCACAGAAGGTTCATGGGACCACAGAAGGTCCCATGCTCAACTCCTGGTGTCTCCAGTTGAAAGGCTCAAGGAGCAGATGATGTGCAAGGCCCTGAGACTCTGGTGAATCACTGTTGGTCAGAGGCAAAGCTAGGCTAGTTGGACAAATAGTCTGAGATAGTATAAGGCATCTTCTTGTATATTATTGATGTAACATGCACGGGAATCTGTAGTATGCCACAACGCCACACCTGCTGGATAGATAACTCTGTCAGATTGATCTTTTCTACTTAAATTTTATTTTCATAAAAGTTCGGGATGGTACTTTGATTCATATGTACTATTTTCTTTCATAAGGTCTTCTTCGTTAGGGTTCTGACATGGATGTATTTCAGCCACTCCACTCTAATCTGCTTCTGCCTCCCTGTATGCTGAATTGATACTTTAAAATTTTATTAAATTTCCATATTGTCCTTCATCTGAGGATCGCAGCATATAAAAACACAAAAATACACACCATAGCAACAAACAAGAACAATATCCACCTCACAGCTTAAAAGGCCATAGATTGTTTAATAAAAAATACGGAACGCTTCACGAATTTGTATGTCATGAATAACGTAAGACATAATAGCTGGTTAGCTCATCTAAAAATAAACCTTTTTGTAATAGTTAATATATTAACTGCCACTTCTGTTCATGTACTTATAAACCATTTTTCTGTAAAAATTACAATTAAAAGCACCACAGAATTACACAGTGGCTTGGTTTGCACATAATGGGAAGCTGAAGTTAATGGCTTACTGGGAAGGAGCAAACATGCTGGTGCGTGCTGCTCAGATTATGTCTGCCACTCCCATTTCCCCTTTGCCACATCAGGAGGAAACAGACCAGAGTGCCAGACCAGACAGACCAGACCAGAGAGGAGTTGGGAACCAACTCCTGTGAGTTGTTTTAAGAGAAACCATCTATGAGCTCTGGTTTGCATGTAGTATAAGCCAGTGCTCTGGTTTGTTTTTTCCTGGAGTGGGAAAGAGAAAAGGGAGAGGGCGTGATTTGAGCTTCCTGCGCCAGATTATTCCTGGTAAACCATAGTTTGTTTAACTTTGGCTTACTGTTACGTGCAAGCCAGGCCAGTTTTGTATGAGTAGGCGGTAAAATAGCATTTAAGATGAATAGTTTCCTGAAAAGGAAAATAAATTTCTGTGATGTGCTCAAGGTTTTCTGTTTTACATGTTAGGCCTGTAGTTTTCACTGATACAGTTGTAAGATCGAGATCAAATTATCCTTTAAAATAACACTGTCCTATTCATTCTTCCTTATTGTGTTCATATTGTTGCAAGTGTGACTATGTGTGCACAATGTGGAACAAATGGAATAATATTTTCCTCCATCTGCTTCTGTGCATTCAGCAGCCCTTCCATGTTGGTCTAATTGGCGCTTTCCATTAGTTTTCTACATATAGATACAAAGCAGGGTAACCAGATGCATACTGTTTTGTTTTGTTTTTTGTAAAATATAGGGCTACTATTCAGCACAGAGTTAAGCAAGTGTAAATGGAGGACAGTCCTAAGCATTCTTACTCTAAGCTTAACTTGCTGTGTATTAAATATGTTTAGAATTGCAACCTTAAGTGACCAGAAGTCTTCCTTTTTGAAATTTGACATTCTGTTTTTTTAATTTGCTGGGGTACCATTAGGAAGGAGTGTTCTCTGAAATCACTTCCAGCTTTAAAACATCTACAGTTCAGTCCTTATGCATGTTTTCTTATTATTAACTTTCACGGCCCTTACTTCCAGGTAAGCATTGATGTACAGCAGTCATAGGATTGCAATCTTGTTCTGCTTAAAATCTGGCATATTTCGTTACAGAGGAAGCTTTCTTTTAATATACAATCCTTTCCAAAACATACCTCTATAAACATGTCAGTATTGATCTTTCTTTTAGCATCATAATGTAGTAAAGGTAATACAAGAAGCCATAAATTAATTTATGAAATTTCTACTCTTGAAGATAATTGAAAATAACCCAAATGGATTCAGTACAGTTCCTTATTAGCAGTCACTGGGTCTCTTAGTCTTGGTAGGATCAGAGTAATGATGGATCTGCAATTACATCTGCTGTGTCCATATTTCTTTAAAAATTTAAGATGGAAGAAAAGGAACATTCATAGATGGCTGTAAACTTTAAAAGATTACCACTCAGTTGGAGATTTTTCATATGGCCATATTTTGGGTGACCATCATTCAATGGTGATTAGAAGGCAGGTTGAGATAAATATACCTATTGATGGTTTGATTGCTGAATATCTAGATAGAGGTGCATAACATTAAAAATAAAACTTCTACATCCACACTTTTCTAAATGTTTCTAAGGAGGTTGTCTCTTTACATACAATGGAGCACATTCCCCCTTAATATGTGAAAATGGGGACTCAAATAAATGGAGACTCAGAATGCATTTTTTTTAAAAAACCAACAACAAGCTGTTATGCTGGTGGTGGAGAAACGGTTGCACTGAGATATGTGTGCATTTACTAAGGATAACATTTGTATTTGTAAGAAAATATTCAGAAAGGCTATTACAGCTGCAGTGTTCGAACAAATATGTGCTGTAAGCAAAACGTGCTTAATTCTTTTCCTCTGACGGGAAATTCAGCTTGAAGATAATTATTGCATTGGTCCAATGGATGTGCAGAGACATAATTGTGTGTTTTTAACCCTGTTTTTCTGTTCTTACACTTTTCCACAAGCATGCACTCATTAATCAAAGACGCTGCACTCCTGCTGAGGGCGGAGAGGTTCATCAAATTGGCAGCCGGTTTGGTGCAAAGAACGGTGTACTGAAGCTCTTAACGCGCTGGGACATAAATAAATCTAAGGTCTTTGTATGCAAACCCTGGAGGTTAATACTGCATAATTCAATGTCCTGTCTTTGTTTTTATGATTGATGTTTTTAAATGTTTGAAGCTTGATGCAAGTCTTCTACTAGGTCAGGGCTGACAATCTGATTGGCTGATGCCAAAAAAGAAAAAAGGGGAAAAAAGCATTAGGCTGGCAAGGGGACTTTGAGTACGCTGCAGAGATTTTGATTCCCCCCTCCTTCCTCCTGGAAGATCATTGTCATATTGCCCGAGCTGTTATAGGAATGTTTCAGTGATTGACAACCCCTGCTGTGATAATGGACCTAGTGCATGAAATGCCAATAGTTTGGCCCTATTTGTTCTGAAGCTTACTGCTATTTGTATCCTTAACAGAGCTAACATGTAGAACAAGGAAAAACTACTGGGATTTCTCTGTAGAAATAGTGCTGGGATTTGGTTTTAACATGAATTGGTTGCATATTCATAATTTAAGAACAGCTGGTTACAGGCAGCGCGCAGTCATTTGCAAGCTATTATAGATGGTTCGACTCGCACATGGAACCCGGTCTTGAGCTCAGCTCCCCCACCCCACTTATTGATCAACTTGCATTTAAAATCTGGTCACTGCTGTCCAGGAGGCCTTTCATTTCAGCTGTGCTTGCAACATACAAGAGGTTCCATTTTAAAATATTTAATTTTAACTAAATGCTGAAGAAAATGATAAAGTGCAGGCTTTGAAGAAACAAACTGCATGGATCAGTAGTGACACAAATCTTAAATGCAAAAAGGCCTGTTTATTGGAAACACGTTTCTGCAACCTTCTGAGTCCTTTGATTGCTTATGTGGTTAAGAGCAAGGAATCTGCTGGATTTAGTCAAGGTTACACACTTGACTCCACGGCTCTTAAAATACAGTGCAGCGCTTTTGTGCTTATGCCACACACACAGATTTTGCTTGTGTTTTGTGTGCATGTGCGCATGTGTAAATGAAATGCAGAGAAGTGCTAGGTAAGAACAGAAACAGGCAGATTTCAGGCTTCTCAAGTCTACTTCACTTTCTACTAGAACCCTAAATCTACCAGCCAGAGCCTGCAGCAAAATACATACAATTAGAATTGAAGAACAGGCTACTTCTGAATACATTCTGAACCTGAGAATTTGTTTTCAGTGCCGGAACTAAATGCATTGCAAAGTCTGTTCCTGATTAGCTTTATTCATATTCGCAGCATAATTTAGGTAGAAAATGTCATTTTGTTATTGGTGGTGTTACAAAAAATGGAAGTCAGAAAGCCAGCAATGGACGGTGGGGTGGGGTGGTGGCGATCATAGGAGCTCTGGTGCGTTGCTGCTGCTTACTGGGAGGTAGGGGGAGAGGTTGGTGCAGTGCAAAAGCACAGCGGCACGTTTGCACTGCGCTGACATTACTGCTGCCTCTCCCCTTTCCCCCTACCTCCTGGTAAGCAGCAGTGATGCAACCAACCAAAGGACAGCTGAGAACTCACACTGTCCCACATTGTCTGCTGCCGCAGACACCCTTGCTGATCTACTGCAAATCACCATGTGATCAACCACTTGGACCCAGTCTACATTCTGCCCACCCCTACTAGGCCTTCCATGATCAAACCAATACACTAGTTGAACTTTAGTTGTATCCTTATAATTAGTTTGAATATTGTAGCCTGGGGTTTTATTTGCTTTTAAGGAATTCCAAATGGTACTCGTGTGCATTTTATTTTAACCTCTTTTGGGTGAAATTCCTCATTACTCAAGTTAACTGTGTGTGTCATTCCCCACTCCCTACATAAGTGTGACCCTAGCTGAAAAAGCATTCTGGTTTATCTGGTATTCTGATTATGCAATTGTTGGTTCTTCCTAGGTCAGCTGATAAGCGGCACTTATGGGGTAGGTGAATGGGAAAGTCTTGATTACAGATGCAAATTTACAGTCAGGACTTAAACCATGGTTCTGATTTGTTTCAGTAGGATTTACTACTTAGTAATTATGTTTAGGGTAGCATCCTTTCAGTGTAGAGTACAATGCACATTTTGGATCTTTTAATTTGACAGCTTGATGTAACTTTGGGGGAAAGACCTACTTTCTTGAAGCATGGAAAAAAGGCCTTTCATACTGAGCATCTCTTTGTGAAATAATGAGCACAAGTGATATCCTTTTATCTCATAGACTTGGGTCCAGAGTGAGGTGGGTAGGAGCATCAGTAATCTGACATAGTACATAGTAGAATGAAAATCCTGTACAATGCATTCAATGCCAGCAACTGTTATCTTGCTAAGTATGCTTAGTGTGTTTAGGAATCTCTATAAAGAGCCGGCGGTAAAGCAATAAATATCATTTGCTGCTGGTTGAAAGTGGAGTTCCACATAGGCCAGTATTGCTGGCTCTGATCTGACAACTGTGTTTATTGCAGTGTGCATTCTCTCAGTTTTGCAGGAATTCATGTCTCTGCAGATTCTCTTCAAACTTCATGAAGCACATTTCAGGAGAGGAGGAAGTTAAGTTTTAATCCAGTTAAGCAACGGACTCCAGTTCTCAGGAAGTGTCCGTGCATTTTTGCTGATCTGCTTAGGTGTTTTATAGGACAGTCAGTCGTTCTCAGTGCAATCCTAAACATGTCTCTTCAGAAGTAAGCCCTATCGAGTCCAATGGTAGCTACTGTTAGACTTTGTGGATGTAGAATGTGCAGCCTAAATTGCCAGCTGAGCACTTACATATTCATTATGCATAAAAGCATTTTGCAACCTTGTCTGGTTTTCAAGAGCAGCTTTGTATAATGTTGCACAATTTCCTATTCTGGGTCACATTACCAATAATGACCTGAAGTTCTCTCTTCTGCTTTACCCATACAAGTGGCTGCCAGTCACTCCTGGGGGGGGGGGGGGCAAAACTCAGCCCTGCCCTTTGACTCACTGTTGCAGTTAGAGGAACAGCCAAAAACACAAGTGTTCAGAGATCAGTAACCAGAGCTCAAACTGTTTTGGAGCTGTAGAGGACAGTATCCATGGCCTCTGTTTTTTAACCCACTGGTAGGTGGGGTGTTTTAACTCTTTCCCAAATTAAGTTGTCTTACATATATAGTGGTATCTCGGATTAAGTACTTAATTTGTTTCGGAGGTCTGTACTTAACCTGAAACTGTTCTTAACCTGAAGCACCACTTTAGCTAATGGGGCCTCCTGCTGCTGCCGTGCCGCTGGAGCACGATTTCTGTTCTTATCCTGAAGCAAAGTTCTTAACCTGAAGCACTATTTCTGGGTTAACGGAGTCTGTAACCTGAAGAGTATGTAAGCTGAAGCGTATGTAACCCGAGGTACCACTGTACAGTGCCTACTATATATGGAGCGACTATGTAAGGAGAAGGGCTCCTTTCTCCCCACCCTTTAGCTCTGATCAAATTTGGAAGCGATGGGAGTGAAACAACAACAAAAACCAAGGCTGTGCACACACTCCCGTTTGCTCTGTATTCACTGTGCTTTCACTGCTGGTTTGGGAAGTAACATGACGTTATCAGCAGTCCAACAGCTTGACCTCACCCCCAAAGGCACACTCCTCCATGGTCCCCCGAGACAGACGGATGCGTTCTGATGTACTTTCTCCTCAAACCAACTTTGATCTGAATTGAGAAAAAGAGCAACCTAGCTTTGTTTTAACTCAGTAATGTGGGCACTGCTTCAAACTTGAAAGAGTTGGTCTGATCTTCAAATCTGTTTTGCCCCCAAAACACGTCCTTGCGTATTTCAAGCGCCAAGGTGTAATAGCCTTCTGCTTCTGGACCCTCCAGATACAGTGGGCTAAAAATGTGACATGCGAAATATTGCTTGTTCTAAGAGGATATTCACAGAACCACAGAAGGGAGCTTCACACTGGGGATAGCATAAACCATGTGCTATATGTGATTGTGTGGTTAGTTTCTAAATGCTCCCCTCTTTGGAGCTGCTATTATTATTATTATTATTATTATTTGTTTACTCAAGGTGGGTTGTCCCTACTAATAATGCTTACCTTGTGTTTGCAGAAGTTAAATTGCGAGATGTGAATAGCAGGTGCCAGTTACCATGAATCATTTCTTGGAAAAAATTCATTGATTCACTAACATGATTTCTAAACCTAAAAACATCTGCTAGAATATCTTCATGTATCACTGATCTAAAATTTCAAGCATAATGTTTGGGACTTTACTACAGTGTGCACTCCATCCTACTTTTAGGAGTAGACCTTAACTTTGTAGTCCAGTTAAGTTAGAGAACGCCATTTTTTATTTACTTTTATATCATGTATGTCATCATGGAACACACTCTGGCTTAACAGATATATGCATTTCTAGAGGTGTTCAAATGCATGGATTCTGCATTTCCTGGAATGTATTCTGAGTATCATGCAGGCTTGAGAGAATGCCTGTTATTCTCTTTGCTTTTCCAGTAAATGCCTTCAATTCAGGTGAAAAGGCAAGTCAGTTATAAGCTAATTCAGCTGTGCACATATAGCTTTGCTTTGGTGTATGCTGAATGTATTGGAAAGTGAGGGCAAATGAGGGACAGTGTATACAGAAATGCTTGTCAGATCAGTCCTGGTTTGATCTGGTAGAAAACTTGCAGCACAGTCTGGAGGAAGATTGCTCCCAGGTCCTGTGAATCAGCTGTGCTGTATTATTTTCAATGTGTTCTTAATAGCAGGCACTGTAACTCTCCAACGGTTTGGCTTCACCCCCGAAGGCACACTCTTCCATTGTCTCCTGAGACAGACAGATGCCAACCAGTCTTAATAAATCCTCTCTTATGTCTATTTCCCAGCACACTCGGCCCTTTTCTTTTCAAACAGGGGCTGAAACATATCTTCTAGCAGAGACCAACTATGGGCCGATTCTCCCTGAAAGATGATAGAAGCTATGTAATATGTTTGATATATGAATACATTGTGTTCTGAAGGCTGCATTCTGTTACTCAGCCTTTACACTAAACATGTTGGACATTGTCCTGCACTAATATGTGTAGATTTGATTACTGGTAAGTTTTCTCAGACGTCAGTAATCTTAAATAGGGAGAGATCCTAGACAGGGACAGGTTTTGTTTAATGGCTGTATATACCACTGGAATTGTTGCATTACTGGATGACATAATGTACCAGATAGCATTATGCTAAAATTATTCATAGAATAATTTTTATGGGACAGAGAAACAAGGAATAAGTATAAGCTATGAATTCTCCCCTGTTTTGCTGATCAGCTGATTTACAATACAAGGAGCAGGTACATGTCTCTAGACAGTTTCACTTGGTGTGTATTAAACTGCAGGCATAGCCAATTCTGTGCTATCCACATGTCATTGGATGTGTCAGTCAGCATGGCCAATGGTCAGGGATGATAGGAGCTGTAGTCCCAAGAATATCTGGTGGACACAACATTGGCCATCCCTCTAAGAAGAGAAGCTACAAAGTAGGGTGTTATTAATACTATATTTAAATTAATTACTCTGGGCAAGCTGTTTGCACACTTAGTCAGAATGTATAGAAGAAAAAAAATATTGGATTTGCAATTCAAATTAGGAAAGCGAAGCAAAGCGCCAATCCTAAACATACTTACTCCTACTGAATAGTGAGGCCAACACATGCATAGGATTGTACATAATGACATAATGAGTCTTAAGAATTAAACTTGTGATGTTTTCTCCCATTGGACCGCTTTGAGAGTAATACCGGTGGTCAGGAAATAAATGAAAAAATGGCATCAGAACTGAACATTCATGTGGATTTCCAAGAAAATATCAATGGCCAGATCCTGTTGGCTTCTGCTGATATAGATTTGTGTAGCTTTAAGCCTCTACATCAGTGTTTCCCAAACTTGGGTCTCCTGCTGTTTTTGGACTACATTGTAGACACCTTGGGAGTTTCATATATAATGGTCTTACTATAATGGTTATTCTGTTTTAAGATTGTACCTGAGGGTGTAGCTATATTCTGAGAGCAGCAGGAGTAGAATCAAGGTCTATATGGATTTTAAAATTTCTAGGCGATTGTATTGAATGATAGGGTAGCCAATATGGTTCACTCCAGATGTTGTTGGACTCCAACTCCCATTAGCTCCAGCCAGCATGACTCTGAGCGGCTCACAGTGCAACATTTTCACAGAGCCAAGTTGGCTATACTTCATTCTGCCATGCATGGAAAGATTGGAGTAAAGGTTTAAATTTCTGAATGCATATACAGTCATACCTCAGGTTGCGATCGCTGCAGATTGCGTGTTTTTGGGTTACGGATGCACCGAACCCGGAAGTACCAGAAGGGGTTACTTCTGGGCTTTGGCGCTCGCGCATGCGCAAAAACACTAAATCACTCTTTGCACATGCGCAGAAGCGCTGAATTGTGACCCGCACGTGCACAGATGCGGCGCTGCGGGTTGCAAACGTGCCTCCCGCACAGATCACGTTCGCAACCCGAGGTTCCACTGTACTTTTTTTAGTAGCACTAATGCCTTGACACCTGGTCATTTTCTATTCCTAATGTGGAGGGAGATACAGCACTCAGCATTTGCAAGCCTGACGAATGAAAAAAAAAGGACAGTTTTTCTTTTAATCTATAAAATGAGCTCTTTTAAAAAGAAATCACAAGAAGTTCTTTAAAAACATTTGCTGTCAACTTTCAAACAGCTGCCTATTGATCTTCAAAAGTTCATGAGTTTGAGAACTGCAGCTAGAAAGTACAGCATGTTTGTTCAGCAATATTTGTTCAGTAATATGTTTCTGGAGCAACAGCAGTGTAGATTTCAGAGATTACTTCTCATTTGCCAGCCTACCAAGAGCTTATTGTTTCTGTATATCATCGCCTTGAGTCCCAGGTTGGACTGCTTGTGTAGGGTGCTAGTGTACAGAGACAATCTGAACAATGCCTCAATCATTCCTAGCTCAGTCCACCTCTCGTTAAAGGGGAAAACCTGAAATTGATGTTGGCATCTTTTCTCTAATGTATGGGCAGTACAGTTGCCAGATTTAAACATAGATGTTATGGGTGGGATTCAACTAATGAGTCCCATCAGCAGAATCCCTGCACAAGGACTTACAAGGGCTTCTCCTGCTCTCCATCCCCTGTGTGCCCCCCAAAATGGGATGGCAAGGGGTGGGAAGAACCCCTGGAACAGTGTGTGGCAGGAAGAGAGGGGGTTTGTTCCATCTGGCAAGCCGAACTTCCTTGCCCTGACAGAATGACCACCTTAGTGCTAGCCTGAATCTCTCCCTGTGCAAGTCTCTCTTG
Organism: Podarcis tiliguerta; assembly: GCF_965153285.1. Classification (NCBI taxonomy): domain Eukaryota; kingdom Metazoa; phylum Chordata; class Lepidosauria; order Squamata; family Lacertidae; genus Podarcis; species Podarcis tiliguerta. The sequence goes on from NC_139534.1 coordinate 31,635,409, forward strand.
CAATTCTAATAGAGTGAAACAGGCGCAGCTTATTTTGCCCTGTTCTTCTGGTCCTTTCAGCCTCATTATTACCTCCTTTGAAGCAAAAGAAAAGTCCTCCTGGAAGGGTGAATGAGCAAAGGGACCAGTGGAGCCTTGTTGTGGAAGAAACCACACCTGTGCCCACCCTTATTTTTTTGCTGCTGCAGACTTCTTGAAGGAGTCAAATATTATCTCCAGGCTTGATGTCAACCCACCAAACTTTACGTGAAATTTTTGTGCGGTAAGGTTTTGAGAGATGAAACGTAAGGTTTACTCCCCGTGTCGGAGGAAGACTTCTTCCACAGGAGGAAAGACCCAGTTCCATATTTGGGGTCAAGTTGGAAGGATAACAGAATTGTATGTGTTTCTTCATGGTAAAGCAGGAGCCCATTATTCCATAGTACACTTTCCTTCCAGTCCTAAAATCATAGATATTTCAGAGCAAGTGCCACTGATTTCAGTGCATTTTATCTCCATATAATCCTGCTTAGAACTGGAAACTCCATGCATTATTCTACTGAGTCTTTCACTTAGGTTAGCTGGCTTAAGATCAGAGAGGGCTTTATTCTATAACACAAAGTTGTTGTTTTTTTGAAAGCTAACATTTTCTTTCCTCACTAAAACTGTACTTTGTACAATGTTACTTGATGCTACCTTGGTTGCCACGGAAACTGGAAACTGTAATAAAAGTGGAAGCAGGTGTGCAACTGACAGTTTTTCGTCCTGTTTTCCTGTGTTTCTTGTTTCCCCTTTTCCATGGAAACCGAATTCTTACCTTGAAAAAGAAGTTTAAGACTTGGAAGCAATATGTTTATTTCGCTCTACCTGTTTCCACTTCCAAATGGAAGATGAGAATGCGGGTTGTTGTTTTTGTGTGTGTGAGTTTCAGCAACCGGCGGTGAGAGAAGAACTTCTAAAGTGGTAGTTTGTCTGGGAGCCTCCTTCAACGCTCCAGGAGTCCAAAAGCTGTCATCTACATAGCGATTTTAAAAATCATGGGGAAGGCACTCCCTCTAGGAACAAAATATATCTTTGTAGGTTCCTACTGGTTTTTGATAATAAAAAAAAACCCAGTGACAGTTAAAATATCACTTAGGACTTTTCTAACTCAGACTAGCTCTCTTCTTAAAAATTGACATCATAGGAACGTTCAAAATATCCCTATGCCAGGGGTCTGCAACCTTTAAGACAAAAAGAGCCACTTGGACCCATTTCCAAAGAAAAAAAAACTGGGAGCCGCAAAACTCGTCATTATAAAAATAACTTTTTGTCACTTTTTTATTATTTCTTTGTTTGACCCCTCAGAATTACTCCTCCTCATAGAAATAAACGTTAAATTAAAAGTTACCTTTTTGTGTGTGTGTGTGTGTGTTCTTCACTCCCCTTCAAAACAGTGACCAGCGTACATGCCCCCTTTCAATGCAGTGACCAGCGTACATGCCCCTTACAATGTAGCGGGCGGGCGGGAAGGTGACGTTGGGACGGTGCATGACTAACGCACGCACCCCCCCATGCCACGTCACAGCCAGTACAGCGCCCGCCACAGTGGGGAGTGTCGGGGCGCACAATGCGCCTCCTCCCCTCACTAGTATCCGCCCAGGAGCCGCGGCAAAGGTGTAAAAGAGCCACATGCGGCTCCGGAGCCGCGGGTTGCAGACCCCTGCCCTATGCTGTCAGACCATTAGTAATGTATACTGGGTGCCTCTCCAAGGTCTGAGGCTGGGGCAGCCTCCAACATCACCTGAAACTCTCTGTTGTTTTATTTTATTTTATTACTTCCTCCCTTTCCTCCAAAGAGCGTTGCTGACATGATTCTTCCCCTATCCCCGTTTTATCCTCACAGCAATCTGTGTGAGGTAGACTAGGCTGAAAGAGACAGTGAATGACCCAGACTGAGTGAACTTAAATGGCTTAGTGGGGTCTTAGACCTTGATCTCTGAATTCTACTCCAGCACTCTGACCAGTGCACCTCACTGGGATTTTAGCTGGGATCGAACATAGGTTTTTCTGTATGTGTAGTATGTGATTTAAGGGGTGTGGGTGGCGCTGTGGGTTAAACCACAGAGTCTAGGACTTGCCGATCAGAAGGTCGGCGGTTCGAATCCCCGTGACGGGGTGAGCTCCTGTTGCTCAGTCCCTGCTCCTGCCAACCTAGCAGTTCAAAGCACGTCAAAGTGCAAGTAGATAAGTAGGTACTTCTCCGGCCGGAAGGTAAACGGTGTTTACCTGGCTGCTCTGGTTCGCCAGAAGCTGGCCACATGATCCGGAAGCTGAACGCCGGCTCCCTCGGCCAATAAAGTGAGATGAGCGCCGCAACCCCAGAGTCGGTCACGACTGAACCTAATGGTCAGGGGTCCCTTTACTCTTTACCTTTATAGTATGTGATTTACCAGCATAGCCCACGGAGTACTGATGCTAGGATTTGAATGTGCCACCTTCCAAAGCACTTGCTCAACAACACTGGCTGCCCCACCTTGATGCCCTTCTGCAGCCAGGTAAAGTTAATGAACTATTCTGAGCCTTCCAGACTGTGTTGCTGCCAAGACATTACTTTCTGTTGTTTTTCCACTTTTCAGGTCTGAAACCTTTTTTCCCCAGCTTGCAGTATAATTCAGTGCCAACCTTTCAAGTGCAGACTGGCAAAGTACTATTCACTCACCTAGCATTGAGGAGCGGCATGTGACACATTTAGGGATCGGCTTGGCAAAGCTTTACGTTTTGTCTGCATTTCTTGCCGTATGCTCAGTGTACTGCCACGGTTCTTCTGCAACCACGGGGAGTATGCTTGTTCTTCCTCTGCATGCTGCTCTTTTGGGACACATTATTAGGGAATTTGGAGAATTCTGAGAGAAAACAGGAGTGGAAGTTGCTGATGTTTGCTATTCTCTGTTGTTGTTTTCGGTCCACAGACAATACGTAATGGTTGACGATTTCTCCCAATTGGTATTGCATTTTCTTTGCATTGAAATGAGTGGTGTGGAATAGTGTAGTTAATTACATAATCAGTTCCGCTGCAGCAGACAGCAAGACTAATTATGGAATGTTTGTCAGAAGCTGAAGTGCAGTGGAATGAAAACAGCGTTGTGTTCAGTGAGCATGAGTTGAAACAGAAATCCATATTTACTATGGATGCATTGTTTTGCCAAATGCACGTCTCCCAGCTTTGATATGTGGTCAGTGGATGATGATCTCAATCTGCTGCAATATGACTGGGTGTCAGTCCTTCTCCTTGGGTATTACTGATCTTTTCGCGGTACCGTATAATTTTACCAGCATATTAATCATATGTATGCAGCTTGTGCCAAAGCCTTCTCCTTTCCTGCCCATTCCTTAGATTGGTAGGTTAATCCTGGCATGTGTCTGCAATCAAGATACAGCACACGCATGGGCAAGTTCAGCATTTTCACAATGGAGTTGGCAGACAGAAATACATTACTTTGTGAGGGCTAGGAGATGGTAGAAGCCTAGTAATGCTTTACAGCTGTGAGCTGAAATGGAAGAGGAGTTGCCTGGAGAAATTTCCTTGAACTAGGAAAGTTATTTATTATTCATATTCCTATACTTGTTTTGTTAAATCAAAGGGACTACTTTGAAACATTTTCAGGTGGCTATAAAAACAGCAGTAACTCTAGCATCGTGTGTGAGAGTGAGAGGGTGTAGATGTCCCATATCTAAAGGCTATCATAGTAGTATTTAAATATCTGCATTGCTGGAGCCCAATTTAATCTTATTTTTTTAAACGTAAGACATTTAAAATAGACGTAGTATATTTGCAGATGTTTTTATAGTGTGGGTTTACTATTCTAAGTGTCTGGGCTGCAACTAATGACAGCGCTGAGGTCAGTGCTAGTTGTATGACACAATGGTTTGCATCAGCATTCCAAAAGTACCTAATGCTGGCCCTCAGAGTTTCCATTCCCATTCCATGGATGGGAAAGAACGAGTTAGAAGTGAGTGGTGAGGAAAAGATTTCAGCAACCACAATTCCTTCTCTTTAACATTAAAAAAAGGTATTTATTAGATTTATGTCTTTCTTTAGGGTTAGGGCAGTTCACAGTGTGCTTCCAGACAACCTGTTTGCTGATCATCCATTCTGATTTGTTTACAGGGAGACTAGGTGATATCATGTCAAAGAAAGTGTTATCCAATTTCCTGTCACTTTCCTTACTGCAAAAAGCCCAATCTTTTGGGGAAGCAATACTTATTACGCAAAACCTCCCAATAATCACACACCCTGTTAATACCACCTGAAAATAGTGACAGTCTGAAAGCACCCACAGTCTTTCCCCTCCTTTCAACAAATGATAACTCTTCTGTCCCCAGTGAGCTCCCAAAATGTAGCAATGGCCACTAACTTGGATAGTTTTAGACAGATTCTTATATGCTAATGCTATAATTAACTACAGTCATACCTCATGTTACATTTGCTTCAGGTTGCGCGTTTTCAGGTTGAGCCCCACGGCGAACCAGAAGTACCAGAAAGGGTTACTTCTGGGTTTCACTGCTCGCGCATGCGCAGACACGCAAAATGACGTCATGCGCAGAAGTGGTGAATCGTGACCCGCGCGTGCGCAGACGCGGGTTGCGTTCTTTTCAGGTTGCGAACGGGCCTCCAGAACGGATCCCGTTCACAACCAGAGGTACCACTGTATTAGTCATGTGTGTGTGTGTGTGTGACCAGTTACAAGGTAGCACAAGCAGAATAGCTCTGTTGCATTACTGTCCTGCTTGTGAACTTCCCATACAGTTCTGGTTGGCCACAGTGGGAACAAAATGCTGGACTAGATAGGCCTTTGTTCTAAATCCATCAGGGCTTTCTTATGTTCTGGTATAGGAAGGCAGTTCTTTTTGTAGACTAAGTGAATATGCTTTGCAGAGTTCAATTTGAGGTATGGTGATGATGAGCTGTCTAGGGCTCTGCCTCATATTCATTCCCTCTGCATGAGAAAACTTCGTTGAAAGGAGGGGAAGGACTTTTAAAAAAATCTAGTTTTGCCAGTTACAAGTTATTCTTGTTCCCTATTTCAAAAATGACTCTGAAGTGTATTTGAGTGAGCCTACTCCTACACAGTTCTTTATAGCTCCTTTAGCTGTGTCTTTTTCTCACTAGATGGGTGAGCAAGTGTGCTTAGATTTTGTGAAGGTTGCACTAGTTTTAAAAGATAATTGCAGAGGAAAGGTTGTGTGACCACCAGACTTCTTAGGTGTTTTATTTGTCACAGAAATGGGCATCACCACATCGTAAAAGTAAAACTCAACACAGTGTTATCACATAGTTAGATCCCATATCTCCAATCTACATCAATTGTGTTTGCTGGTTAGAGAAGGGTAAGTCACTTTATGATGATTCTGCCTCATGTGGTTTTCAATAAATATACCCGAGCTTTCCAAACTGTGTGTCGTGACACGTTAGTGTGTAGGTGTGTCGTGCGAACATTCCCTGTGCCCCTCCCGGGGCTAGAAAGGGGTTAGTTAAACCTTCGGTTTGCTAGTAAAACTGAATTACTGTGTCGCGAAATGATGCATATCTAAAAAGTGTGTCACCAACATGGAAAGTTTGGAAAGCTCAGAAATAGACTATATACAGTTGGTGGGTGGGTGTAAGAGAGACATTAACTATGTTGATGCAAACTCCTGTGGGAAATAGCAGTTCATTGAAGGAGTCTTGCGGTCACACAACCTTTCCTCTTTTTGTTCTCTTCATTGGATTACTGGGGTGGGTGTTTTCAAAACAGGCTTTCAAGTATTCTGTTTGCATAAGTTTCATTTTAGGTTTTGTGTCTGTGTCTCATGAAATTATTTCATCTGCATGGTTGCCATATGCGCAGCTGATTGTAATTTTGCTAATAAAAGTAGGGCTTTTTTAATTTTAATCAGTCACTGTTGATTCAGATGAAAACTGCAGATTATAAAACCTTTTTTTAATAGCCGCTCATTGTAATGCATGCGAGAATGTATTTTTAAAGCTTTTGGCTGGGTTTCAAGCTTACAATGGATTTTCTATTCATTTTCATATTTTAAACTGTAAACTAGATTAGCAAGATTCAAACCTTTTTGACAGATTTAAGTAAACCTTTACCAGCCCTTGCTTTAATATCACTTAAATCACATTATTAATACATGCTTGAGCCAACTAACTTTTGCTGACAGTTGGAAAGTTATCAGTAACCTTTTCCCTGTTGGAAAATAGTCATGAGAAATTGAACACTAAATCCACTGAAACTTTATTGGGCACATCCTACAGCCTTCAGAAAACTGAAACATTTGGTCTAATAAAACTTGGACATTTCTATATCATAAAAAATCTTTATAGTGTTTTGGATTGGTAAATCTGAAGAGGAATGTTAATTTGCTGCTGGAGTTATTCCATAACATTTTAAACTAATGTACAAAGAAATAATGTTCATCAGCAGTTTTTGTTTTTTTTAAAAGCCATAACTTTAGTTCATCAGCTTGTCAAATACAAGGGGGTAGTTGGGAAAGGACAACACATTGGGGGAGGGGTTTACAGAAACAGCAGAACACATGGTAATAATGTTCCTGGACTGTACCACTTTATGGGGAGCAGGCCATGGGAATAAATGTTCCTTGATATAGGACACTTCCTGTACAGTATATAGAAAATCAGATGTCATAGAGGAAGATTCTTAACTAATTTTAATCCTAACATGCTAATTAGTTGCACTGACATTTTGTGGGTTATGTATGGCAGCCCACCAGGGTTTGATAAAAATCTTGCTTTGCCGCATGGGGCACTTTGCTGAGGCAAAGGGGAAGGTGCCAAACACTGAGTGGGCCATAGCATGTGACTGTGTTCAGACTGGTGGGCTGAAACTTATGCAGGGTTGATACTAAGGGGGCTGTTTCCCTCCTTGCAGTACCATGATGAATCACTTGATGTATCCAACCCATAGCGGGCAAGTGTCCCTTATTTGAAGGGACAGTCCCTTATTCCAGCGCCATGTCCCACTGCTGTCCCTTATTGATGGATGTCCCTTAAATGTCCCTTAAATGACGTCCCTTAAATTTCAAAGGAAGCAGATCCTCTCCCTCCCTCCCTCCCTCCCTCCCTGCTGGCCAGGGAGGAGGGAGGCTCCAACTGTGTTGCTTGGCTGTGTTGCTCACCCAATAAGAAGTCTAAGAACGACTGGGGGGGTGGAGCTTGCATGCTTTGTGTGTGGCTAGTTAATGCAAGCTGAGGGGGTTTTTGAATGCTGGACGCCATTTTGTTGCACATGCTGCTGCAAACTTTGCAGCGCAAAGCCAGGCCGGGGAGCCATCTTAAGTTGAGGCTGCATAGGCCTTGTGGTGCATGTGATTCAGATTCTATTCAGTTGAACCTCTGGTTACAAAGTTGGTTGGACAGTGTTCTCAAAGCTACTAGCATGAGTTTGACCAGACTGCAGGAGGACAGGAAGACTGGAGTGCCTGGAACAGGTGAGGCTGCAGGCCCCTTATTTTGGCTGCTGGTCCCTTATTTTCAAGGCTGCTGGTCCCTTATTTTCAAATCTGTAAGTTGACAGCTATGATTCAATCAAATTGCATATGTCTACATGAAACTTTCCCATGCCCTCCATTTATTCTTTAAAACTTGTATAGAAATTTATGCCACAGTGGTTCATGCAGTGCTTAGCTCAGCCTATGCTGATCCATTTCCCATGGTGTAGGGACCTTGGGGAACGTGTGGGATGGCCAGCAGACTATTAGCATTTTGATATGTTGACATTGCAGGGGAGGGGTGTGTGTGCAAAATCTACGCCCCCCTAGTTTTTCCAGGATAATTTCTTCCTGAGCTCCTCATCCCATTTCCCTTTGCCAGATGATGAACTGCTATTTCCCATTTCAGTCTGATACTAGTAATACTATATTCCCCACAGTAGGCATTAAGAACTTCTACAAATCCTACCAAAACCAGCAAGGTTGTTTCCCTACGTTATTCGGCGTGTTATACATAGTTTGGAACCCATCTAACAGGGAGTTATCTTATATGAGCACCATTCAATAAACTAGAGGTACCCCTGGAGGAGACAGTGCACATAATTGTTCCTTATTAATTAAAATAGAACCCCTTCTTTTACCTCTGATTTTACTGACATATGGATTCCAGTTTGCAACAGTTTTAGGAAGATTCAGCCAACTGCTTTGCACTAAGAGAAGAAGCAAACAACCACCACCCTAGTGATTACTTTACCACCTTGCTTTTGTCATTGCAAGCACATGGGTCTAGTCCGTGCTTGCATTTGGGCTGAACAAGCACAGATTAGAAAAAAATAAATAGAATTACAAGGTGAGCACTGTAACAAAACAAATCCAGAGTAACCATTCAGTAATGACAGCAACAGACTCAGTGGTATGTAACATGAGCTCTTACTCGCCGTTATAATCAATGACATATGCTAGGAGCTTTCACATACTTCTTGGGCCATACATTTAAAACCTGTAAGCGGCATGAAATAAAATTGCATGGTTGTCATTTAGCTCTTACGTTTCAGCCTTTCCCCCTTATACTTTATTTATCTTGCTCTCTCCTTCATCTCTTGCCCACTTTGCTAGACAGCCAGTATAGTTCTGTCGAACATGGCCAAGTCTTACATCACCACCACTCCAAGAATTGACTCTTGGGGAAGCAAAAATAAACATGGTCCATCCTGGCAGCTGAGAGCAAAATGTGTGCCAAATTCCCAACCTCCGCTGGCTGGAGGAGCTAACTTCCCATCCTTAATTCCTAGCTCTGATTTTGAGAAAAATGTTTTTTATAATCTGTTCAACATTAGCCCCAATCCTGGCTGCTACAGTAATAATTACAATATATTGGTGTTTTCTTCCTGATAGAGGCACACACGTACACTCCAATCAATTAAATGTAATATTATCAAAAAGCATGGTCTCCCCAACTAAGTCTGCTTTTGTAAAACTTCAAGTTTGTATATTTTTGGATTCAAAAGAAAATGGTTCCATTCAGGAACCAGGAGAGGTGGGACTGTGCCCAGGAAGAGGCACAGCGGAAAAATTCACCCCAGATTTTTAAAATGAGAACAAGGATTTCTCATGCAGAAAGAAAGGAAAAAGGGAAAATATAAATAGAAAAAGCAGGTAAAAGATCACAGGACGTGATGTGAACTGTGCCACCCACTATTTCAATTATAAATTGCAGATCAGTTGCTGCTACAGCAGCCTGGGTCTGCTCTTACACTGGTGAGCAACTTCTGTAGCTATCTGCTCTTGCTCCCATTGAAAGCATGAACCTGTGGCTGGGCATGGCTTGGAGGGACAAGCTTGGACAGTGGTGGAGTTAGGTAAGGTCAGATTCTGAACTTAATGGCATTTTGCTGGGGTCATTCTACATATGTCTTTAGCTTGGACTTGAAGGTCTTCTGATGGGTCCCCATTTTAGATGATAAATGAATATTCCTTCACTTGCTTCAAAATGTGAAAATGGGGTCTTCCTACTCATTCTGCTGAGTTGGGGCCCTGGTAATTTGCCCCAGAGTCATATCCAAAGTGGCACCACTGAACTTGAAGGCAAATTTGAACTGTCCCTGAAAAACAACAGTATCCTGTATCAGAATTATCTCTTCCATTCTAGATGGATTGGAAGAAATATTTCCTAAGAGCTTCAGTATGGTGCTCAAGATTATTTCTTCCTTTTCTGATTTTTACGTGGGATTAATATTAATCTTCAACTGATCATGCCTTGTATGTACACCTGTATACATATCATGGTTAGGGGGATGTGGATGGCGCTGTGGTCTAAACCAGTGAGCCCCTTGGGCTTTCTGATCAGAAGGTCGGCGGTTCGAATCCCCGCGACGGGGTGAACTCCCGTTGCTCTGTCCCAGCTCCTGCCAACCTAGCAGTTCAAAAGCATGCCAGTCCAAGTAGATAAATAGGTACCGCTGCAGTGGGGAGGTAAATGGCGTTTCCATGCGCTCTTGTTTCCATTACAGTGTTCCGTTGCGCCAGAAGCAGTTTAGTCATGCTGGCCACATGACCTGGAAAGCTGTCTGTGGACAAACGCCGGCTCCCTCAGCCTGAAAGTGAGATGAGCGCCGCAATCCCATAACCGCCTTTGACTGGACTTAACCATCCAGGGGTCCTTTACCTTTACCTTTTACTTTACGTATCATGGTTGATTTGAAAGCCATTGATACAGGTTCTTTCCATGTATGGGCAGATTGCTGCTCTAGATTGACTTTTAGTCTGATCCGACAAGGAGATTCGTATGCTGTTATGGCACTACATTAATGCCTCTTTTCCTGTGTCCCCTCAACCCCAGAGAGGCTTACCAGTCTTTAATATAATTGTTTCTGTTGCAGCATACTTGCTATAGAAAGGACCATTGCATGCCCATGGTCACAGAGCAGACACTATTGAAAAACACAGGACAGTAAGTAAAAAAGAGAAATAAAACCAAGTGGTATTATCTATACATTTTCTGTATATTCCACATACTTTTATTTCAGTGCTGAGTGCCTTCACGGCCTTAGTGAAACAAAAATCCTGTGATACCTGTGGTAACAACCACACCCTGAGAAGAGAACTGGAGTTTCACTGGGAAAATGGCTACCTTCCCTTTTACCATAGAGTGACTGTAGAGCACACCAACTCTTCACCGTATAAAATCCTACCCTCTCTTTAATTGTCATGTTTATTAGTGCTTTTAATTCATTTGAAACCTTCTATTATACTTGGAGTCATGTGATACCAACAGAAGCTTCAAAAACCTGACAGCCACTTTTAAACAACTAGATTTTGTCATGCTAAAATTTATTACCTAGAGGATCTTGCTGCTAGCAGCTAACACTTCAGTTCCTATTCATTAATTTTGGAGACCTCATAGTCAGCTTCTCTTTATAGAAACCTCTAGCAAAGAAAGGCAGTCTGGAGAAAAAACAGTGGCTCATGTTTTCCTTCATTATATTCCAATTTCCTGTGTTTCCGTCGTTCATTTTGAAACAATAATGGCTGTTTTGATTTTGAAACAGAAATGTATAGAATCTAATGTATATTTTTAAAACAGGCATATTGGCTAATAAACCCTTTTTATTCTACCCATCCTAAACATTGTTTCTTTGTGAAGCAAGTTGTCAGCTTTGTCTAAGGACCATGCTGAAATGTAATGTACACTGTAATTTGCGACCCAAATAAGGATGCTGATATTCAGATTTTTAGCAATATGTTAATTAGCAGTTGTAACCTATATATTATGTGTCTGTGGTTTGTACTTTTACCAGATATTCCACAAAGCTGAGAACAGAAAGCTGTTTAATATTAATAGAGAAATGTATAGAAAATTTCAGCATAACGTTTAGGGTTGCTCAGGATATGTAATTGTTGGCATAAATAAAATGAATGTTGCCTCTTTCACAGTATTTAAATAATCTTTATTTTCAACTGTATTTTACTGCCTAGTCTTAAATATGTTGGTTGAAAAATAGGTTATGGTCAGGTCTGTGGGCCTACCTGGTATGTATATTTAGGTTCACAAGTTTCTTTAATTTGATTATGTCTCTTCTAAAAGGTTCAAGCCATTATGAAACAGAAGTTATCATCAGGTGCTGGGTTTCAATCAAAGATTGTGATATGTCTGCAGGGCTTGTGTCTAGGTTGTGTTGTGAATTAAGTCTACGTATAGCCACGAGACGTGAACTGTGATTGGCCCAATTGGGAGTCCAGCAGTATTTGTAGAAGTGAGGGATAGGAATATGATTTTGTTGGGGTTTGTCAGTGAGCAGGAATGATAGGAGCAAGCAGCGCTTAGGAAAGTAGAAATTATTGTGGGGTCTTATTATGATTAGCTATCCATGTATTAATTAGGGTGGTGATGGGGCACAGTTGCAAACATTGAACTCCATTCTCCTTCCTCCAATATATAGTCCTTACAGATTCATTAAGGTGCAATCCTATGTGCACATCCCTGGGAGTTCAGTGAGACTTACTTTGGTGTAAGACTACAGCTGTTAGAGATACAGTTATTGAAGACCATTCTGCAACATGTGCAAACTGTATCTCTGTCTGAAGATTTCATACTGGCTAATTCTGTAAAAAGAGAAGGTGGATTTGGTTCATTGCCTAACACAAACTGTGGCTGCAGATTTATATACATGCCCTGTTAATTTTAGTGGGAACTACAAATGCATAAGCATGTGCGGAATTGTAGCCAAAAGGTCCAGTTGGCAGCTCTGTTGCTTCTGAAAACAGACAATTCATCACTTGGATGTGAACTCTAAAGTAATCTGCCCATGTCAGTTCAATATTATACTGGATCTCTGAGGGAGACATTTCCCAGTGGTTTGCTTTGCATGCAAAAGCATCTCCAATTAAAAGGGGAAAATCTCTGTCCAAGACCTTAAAGAGATGCTAACAGAGCATTGCAGTAAGATGAGCGCAACCTGGTCTTCCCTAAATGCTTTGCCATCAGTCCGAAGCAGCATGGCCAATGTTCAGACCTGATGGTTGTTGTACTGCAAACATCAGGTTGGAGAAAGCTGGACTAGATGGACTAATGATCTGATTAAACAGAAGCTTTGCCTGTTCATAATAACATTTTCACAGGCAACTGAGGCGCTAAAAACATGTCTGCCATATAGCAACTTTATTATTATTATTTTGGCCAACCATTACCTTAAGTTTCTTGACTTCTCAAAGTTGACAAGAGCTGACCCAAATGCTTCATTTACATTGCTGTGACCTCCCCTGGAATCTTTTGGTAAAGAGTGGGTAATAAACACCACCACCACCACCACCACCACAACAGCACCCAACTCCATTGGGTGGCATTTGATCACATACCCTAATGAAACAGGACAAAAGACAAGATTTTTAGGTAAATAAGCAACTATGAATGTCACAGTGCTACAAGAGAGACTTCATTTTTCTTGTGATGTAATATGGACTGTAATTGGATTGCCATATGGATTCTCTGGCCTTGTATAGATAATGCTGTAAAGGGAGGTAGGAGAATATCAATAGCCACAAGTCTGTTCCACTGACATATTATAAAGGTGGGTGGGAATACCATGTGATATGTTTGTTTTTTTTACTTTTGTTCTGGCTTGTAGGTTAATAAAAAACTTAGAAAGACAGACAGAAAATGAAATGAGATTTCTCACTCTAGCCAACTTCTCCCTGAAATACCTCAGAGCATAATGTGCGTTATGTGGTTCTATATGTGGTTACAAACCCCCCCCCCCCCCCACTTGTGGTAGTCATGGATTTGCTCTGTGTAGATGTTATTTCTCTGTTGCTGGTCACTTGGGAACAGAAGAAAACACAGTATGTGTTAACGGATTGATTCACTTGCCTATTGACAATGGAAACATCTATTTCCTTATGTAATTGGTTACAGAACTGTAGTATACATGGAAAGAAATATGGTCAGCCATAAAACTCTGGAGCTAACTTAAATTTCCATTAACTGTGTACAATGCTTATTAACAACTCATTTCCTTCCAAAACAGGGAAGGGAGCCCACTGAGGGCATCTTGCCCAAAGCAAGCCCCCTCTTTCACCACTGCCCATTTGTGTATCTTCTCCTTTGAGCCAGATCCACGCCACTGGCAAGAATGAGAGAAGCTAAGACTGGTGCTCTTTCTCCTTGTTTGGTCACTGCTCACAGGTGAACAGGAAGCAGCAGTGAGGAGGTGGAGGCAGAGTCCGAGGAGCCCCCTGCTGGAGTGTTGTTGTTGTTGTTTAGTTGTTTAGTCGTGTCCGACTCTTCGTGACCCCATGGACCAGAGCACGCCAGGCACTTCTGTCTTCCACTGCCTCCCGCAATTTAGTCAAACTCATGCTGGTAGCTTTGAGAACACTATCCAACCATCTCGTCCTTTGTCGTCCCCTTCTCCTTGTGCCCTCCATCTTTCCCAACATCAGGGTCTTTTCCAGGGAGTCTTCTCTTCTCATGAGTTGACCAAAGTATTGGAGTCTCAGCTTCAGGATCTGTCCTTCCAGTGAGCACTCAGGGCTGATTTCCTTCAGAATGGATAGGTTTGACCTTCTTGCAGTCCATGGGACTCTCAAGATTCTCCTCCAGCACCATAATTCAAAAGCATCAATTCTTCGGTGATCAGCCTTCTTTATGGTCCAGCTCTCCATACATCACTACTGGGAAAACCATAGCTTTAACTATACGGACCTTTGTTGGCAAGGTGATGTCTCTGCTTTTTAAGATGCTGTCTAGGTTTGTCATTGCTTTTCTCCCAAGAAGCAGGCGTCTTTTAATTTTGTGGCTGCTGTCGCCATCTGCAGTGATCATGGAGCCCAAGAAAGTAAAATCTCTCACTTTCTTGCTGGAGTGTAGGTCTCAGCAAATGCCTGACTATGCTAACTTGACTCCAGCCCTCATCATGGAAGTGCCAGATTTGAGGGAACCTTTTTGCCGTCCACCATACTATCTCCCCCTCCCACACAGCCTGATTCACTCACTCTCCCCCTTCTTACCAGGCTGCGAGATAGAGAACCAACCCAGGGTAGGGCTTGTTCTTTTCCCAGGCTTGTCAGATGGTGGGGAAGAGCAAAGACTGCATAGGACCTGTTGGGAGCCTGGGGCTGGCATAGGACTGCCCATTGTGTTTCCAGAAGCCTCTGCCACCAGGGGTCTTCTCAGATGCAAGGGCCTACACAGGGAGAGGAGGAAGACTCAGTTTTGGGTAATGACCAAGGAGAAGAGGAGGAATTGGCAGTGGGGAATACAATCCTCTTAACCTAGTGAGAGTGCTGAGGAGATTAACATCCTCCTATTGAGCTCCTTATTGTTTAGCTAGCTCACAGCTCCCTCGTTATGGGCTAGTAATGGACACCCAGATACATTTTAGCAGAATGGCCTAACGGGGATAGACCCATGGGTGACACATGGGAGAAAAACACTCATGCTGTAATCCGTTCATGGCTCTGCCTCTGTTGATGGTGGCGTTTCACGCCACCCCTTGTTCTTGCACAACATTTTCCCCTTCTGTTACTGTCAATGAGATGTACTTGTAGCCTCAGCTGCGGGTTGGAAATCGGCTTGTTTTGAATCTGACCATAGTTAATGATAAACTACGATTCTTAGTTGAGACAAAATGACACATCAAAACTCGGGGAAACAGAAAGTAATTGCTGCCAAGGTCGCCATTGTCTTTAGCTGTGCAAGAGAAGAAGAGGCGAGAAAATGCATGATTTCAGCCTTGCACCAGCTTGTTATCGCAGCACCAAGCAATGGTTTGGTGCAAGTGTGTACCCCTCCAGATGTTGCTGAACTGCGACTCCCATCAGCTCCACCTAGGATAGCCAAGGATAGGTGTTGTAGTTTGGCAACCTCTGGAGGGTCAAAGGTTCCCCACACCTGGGTTAACATTAGGCCTGAACATGCTGGCGATTCTGCTCATTTTGAAAACAGCAGCATTTTTAAAAACAAACAAAAGAAAACATTGCTGTAACATAGACCAATGGGAAAAGAGAGAATTTCACCTACAAGTAAATGCCTTTGAAGATAGGGTGGAATCAATAGTGGTTTAAAAAGAAATATGGTATTCAGAATCCTTATAGCGTTCCCATGCCTTGAATATGCAAGTGCCATGCATTTAAGAAGGTGAAAGGAGCTAATGTTATATATATATTCTTGACACCTTTCTAATGAAGTAATCTTTTAGCTTCCGATTATTAAGTCTAGAGAGGGAACTTGTCAGTAACTGATTACTCTGACAGACAACTACTGGAAATCCAGTTGAGCCCGTATTAGATGCCAGATATTTCAGCTGCTGCCCCATATAAGACTACGGTTTGGTACAGGGGCTGCATTCCAATGCACACTTGCTTGGAAGTAAGCTCCACTGAAATAACTGAACCTTGGATGTGTTTTGCTGTGAGGATGTACTTATATTTTAAAAGTGATGTGAGCTTCTGGATTAACTTTCGTTGTTGCTGTTCTATAAAGAAGCCATCATAAAATAATTTAAAATAAATTTTTTTTAGTTTAAAAGCCAAAAGCTTGCTTGCTGCACACTGCATGAAAACATGAAAACACAGAGTTTATTTAGCATTGGTACCAGAAAGGAGGTTTAGGGGAAGTTAAAAAAGGTAAAGGACCCCTGGACGGTTAAGTCCAGTCAAAGGCGACTATGGGGTTATGGTGCTCATCTCACTTTCAGGCCGAGGGAGCCGGCGTTTGTCCACAGACAGTTTTCCGGGACATTTGGCCAGCATGACTAAACCGCTACTGGTGCATGGAGGACCATGACGAGTGCCAGAGCGCACAGAAATGCAGTTTACCTTCCCGCTGTAGCGGTACCTATTTATCTACTTGCACTGGCATGCTTTTGAACTGCTAGGTTGGCAGGAGTAAGTAGCAGGGCATCGTAGGTTTTATCCTGCATCAGGCAGTGGAATGGATTTTCATTCCCTTCAATGAACACTGAGTTGGAGCTAAGAGTTACAGAACTGTTGTCACTCCTGTTCTCCCACCAAGGGCAGACGTCTTTCTCATACTCTGTAAAGAACAGTCAGCAAAACGGGGGCAGGGAAGGGATATTGCTAAGGCAATCATTTTGCTATCTCTATATCACACCTTGTCCAAGCCCACAAAATGAGTTATGTCATAAGTCAGCCTCTAGCCTCTTCTTAGTTATGAGTGGTACAAAATAAAATAAAGATGGGTTTGAATTACTTTTCGGAAACCACACTGGGGGAGCCAAGAATTATAAATGATTTTTAGACTTGTCATTTTCCTTCTTTTATTCTGTCCTTTTGTTCCCTTTTTCTTGGAGACATTTTAGTCTTTTGCAGAGCTTTATTCTGCTCTGTTTTTCTGTGAAAACCTGACCCCCTGCACAGTACACAGAAACTTCCCATGTTGTGGCTGTTCAGACTTTAGTCTGGTGGTGTATTCCCAGGGTAGCCAACAATTCTCACCATCCCTGACCATTGGCATTGCTGGTCGAGGCTGACAGTTGTGGCTCACAAGATCTGGAGGCCACTTCATGCAGAATCTCTAAGTTCAGAAAATCTCCTGGTCAATAAATATCAAAGAATTTTGTGATGTGCTGCTCCTGGGTTGCATAACATTATTCTTTTTACCTTTAATGCAGAAGAGCAGACTAATTATTTCTCTCCAAAGGAGAAGATGAATGTTTGCAAGTCTCAACTAGTAGTACAGTGAACTCTTTGCCTTGCAATTAAACTCACAATGCCCATAAAATTTCACAGTATTTGTGTCTGAATTAGTTTTTACCCAAGCAATTAACAACAGAGAAACCCCTGTTCTCTTTCTCCACACACAGAGAGAAGAGAGGTTTCTTAAACCACTTCATTTTAAAAAGAGTGTTCTAACAGCATGTGTGGAGCATGAAGGAAGTCTCTCTCTCTCTCTCTCTCTCTCTCTCTCTCTGTGTGTGTGTGTGTGTTGTGCACATGCTCTAGCACTGCAGAAAATTGGGGGGGGGGGGCCACACATACAATTGTAGGAAATTAATCATCCAAAAGATCATTGAGGGCATTCCCTCTCCATCTTGATTAAATATCAGCAGGACAAATAAAAATAATCCCTCTTATCTATCTATCAATCAGTAATATAGTAATGTAATATTAAAATTGAACTTTAGGTAAATCTATACTTCATATTGGCAATATTACTTTGTACTGCTATTGCAATGGTACTTGTTAATTTATACTATTTCCATTTTTGTGTGGCTAGCATTGGCAACTATCTTGGGCCGTACTGAGGTAGTAGATGCAAACCTGTGGAAAATTTGGCAGAGAGACTGAGCTTTCTGTTACTCTGCTTCTGCAGAATGTGCTCATCAGGTATCCTTGCGCTGAAAGAGAACATTTCTACTGTAGAATGTTTGAGTCAGTTGAATGTGAATTCACTGATGTGAAGAAAAGCGGGGCTGAGGGCTGGAATAGCTGTACAAGATTTTCAGTCAAAGCTTGCTGAAAGATCATTTTTTGCTAGGTATGAATCCTGATCAAAATACCTGCACACGATGTAGCATCTGCATTGTAGATTTTCTTGACATCATCAACTCCATCCATTCCAACCATTGAAGGCTGCAATATGGCGAGGTTCATGGCTTGACTGTGTCTGATGAAGTGCTGGTGGAGCTTTGATGATACGCAAAGTCTTTTATTTTCTTTAAACTTTTATTTTCAAACTACTGGGGCTTCCAGTAGATGAATTGGGGAGGTGTATTGTGGAAGGATCAGCAAAACGAACCTGCAGCAGCACTGTTTTACCTTTGTAGCTTTTTCTCCTGAAAGACTGTTGAGGCGGGTCTTTATAAAGCTGGGAAGAAAATAATGCTACTCCGTTGACATGTTTGCAGATGCTAGCCATTTCTTCAGGCGGTTGATTCCAGAACTGCCAAGCGTATATTGTGATAGCATGGCACACTTCACACATCAATGGTATCTTTACAGAGAATGGAATTTTGCTCCATTGTGAATACAGTTGGAGTGGCAGAAGACTGAGTTTGATGTTAGTTGTTTGATCTACAATAAAACAATCACACATGTTGTTTGAGCCCTTCTTTTTGATGCAGAGAAACAGCCACCTGTCTCCTTGCACCTGTATCATGTTGTTGTAACATTAGTTCCATATCATGCAAAGCCATTATATGGTTTGCTAGCACAAGATCCACACACAAATATCCTTGGGAAGGGATATTTGATCCAATTTCAAAATTACTCAAGATCTTGCAACGGTTTCACAAAGCAGGATAGTGCCTTATTGGTGCTGTACGCGTGATTCATTTGGTTTTTAGATCTCATTCTTCATTGTTTCATGATGTCATTTTACTGTTTATGTCTGTTGGCTTCTTGCTAGAATTTTTGGGGAATTGCTGCAGCCTGATGAGGTTATGTCTGAGCAATGAAATTTAGTTGGAAGGGGGGAGTATTAGATATGAGAGTTAAAAGTTAATGATAAAAACTGAAATTGTTGAAAAAATGGAATACCTGTTACCTTGCATTAGCAATGACTAAATTCATGGTGAGATGATAAAACTAGCCAGGTGCAAATGTATTTTGTTCTGTATACTGGAATAGTCTTTTTATTAAGGATCTCTTATGCACAAATGTGAATTTTTCTAATTATAGTTGTAGCATATTCATGCTCTGGTTGGAAAAGAGCCTTCAGAAGAATATTGCAGGCCTTAAAATCTACCGGTACATTTTACGTTTATTGAGAACCAGATTTGTGCACCAGTTCTGCCTTCTCTACATTTTATTTGCTTTGGATTTTCCATTATTCATTGCAGCCTGCTCAACACAGTAAAACTGGCTGAGTGCCCACCAGAATAGAGTTGTGTGAACTACTTTGATATGGCTTTTCTTCTTCTTTTCTCATTACCATTCTCTCTTTACTTTCTGTCCTTTCTTTGTGGACATTGCTGATTCACTTCTCTTGAAGTCCTCTGCTTTCTACTTTTTTTTCCATGGGGGGGGGGAGCCATTTCAGTACTCAGAGAAGAACACAAAAACCAAGATACAAGAGAAAGTTCCCTATAACTGAAAACAAAACCCTGATTAACACTCTTAACTTGGAGGGCATGTGCTTTTAGAGAAGCAGAAATAGGTGTCCCAGGATGTTGAAAGATTTTCAAGCTATGACAGTGTGTGGTGTTTTTGGTTTTTTGTGGGGGGGGGGGAGTATAGCAGGGAACGTTGAAGCCCAAGACATTCTGCTGCGTGATACCAAAGGCAAAGAACACCCCCCCCATCACCCATTAAAGGATCTAATTGGACTGATGGTTGAGTGGGAGAATGTCCTCCAGTGCACTTGAGGCACCAGGCTAGTTTATATGGTGTATATGACAGGTGGGTGGCACACATAGCTCTAATTTCCAGAAATGGGGAATGGCTGGGGATGAATGCCTGGAAGAGAGCTGCTCATCAGCATCTGCTGCCTGAGGCTTCTATCTCAGTTTACCTAATGGTAGGGCCAGCTGTGTACGCAAACCTGGTTAGAGTGGTAACACTTCATACACACAGGATATTGCTGCTTTGTATTAGAGTAGTCGAAACAACTTCACAGTCAGTGCCTTGATAGGTATTTCAAATGAAAGCTTTTCTCTACATATTTTTGAAAGCCCTGCTTATGAACTGCATATAAACTACGGATACTTATGAACTACATCTATAGTCATAAGTAATTAGAAGACATCTTGAGTACTTTCTGGCTCCAAGTCAATTGCGAGTACTCTTTCAAGTCTTCCACATAGTACAACACTGTTCTGTAATTGTCAGGAGAGATAGCCAAGCTATAATGGAGTAGTTACGCTGCTGTTATTTTTCATTTAATAAGCTGTAGGACTGTGTACTTTGGTTTTGGAGGAAATAGAAAGCAATGTCACTGAAATAAGCTATGTGCCCAGGTACACCCTTCTTTCCTTCCTGGTTTATTAAACAGTAGTTTTCTGTGTTGTCCAAATCTGAAAACTGGTTTGAGCAGTCCCTCCAAGCTCAAATATAAACCCATTTTGAACCTGTCTTGATAGCCTTGTTTGTAGGGAGTATTCAAACAACTTAGCTGGTTTGGACAACACAAGAAACTGTGGTTTAACAATTGCAGAAGTATTGAACCACTGCACAAAGGTGGGATTGGGAGACCATGCAGTACAGCGCTCTTTCCGGGTTCAATGAATTGATTTTTTATGTTTTATTTTTTGCTAAAGGGGCAGAGAGGAATGGCTGTAATTTTGCAGTGTTGTAAAAGGAGAAGCAACATGACTCAGTGGCGAGTGACATATGAAGAGCAAAGGGCAGAGAGAAGTCAAAGATAAAGTTGAGGCTTTGTGCCCACAACAGGGTAGATGGTGACATTGTAAATAGATAAGGAGAATAAACAAAAGAGAGGAGGGTTTGGGCATACTGAGTTTGGGATGAGAAATTATGATTTATTTTTTTTAGTGTTGACTTTACGTTCACCTTGACACAACCAAACAGACTTCCAACATTAATGAAAGCTTTTGAGATTTGGCATTTTCTATTATCTGAATAATATCACAGGAAATTAGAGGTATAAACACCCTACAGTGCAGCCTTAAGCTTTTGGCGATGGCATTAACCCTCCTCAGGTGTTTGCCACAGAACAGGTGAAGGAATGTGTGGGGATAGCTCTGCTGTGATGTAGTTTCCCCAAACCAATGTGCAATTGGCTGAGTCTGTAAGGAGCTGGTTCATTGTGCAATGGGTTAATTTGATGCTAAATTACAACGTAAGTTACAAAAGATCTACCACAAAATATTATTGGCATAATCTTTTGAAATGTGATCATGCCTGGAAGCAGATCTTCATTTTGTGAAATGTACTTGTGTAGCCATGGAATTGTAGAATTGCATGAGCTGCTTTTTGTTTTTGTTAGATAGTCTATCTATGTGCTCAATTGTACTAATGAGGCCTAAAAATAAACAGCACTAAATCAATCTTTTAATGAAGTAACACAGCACACACATCAACTTGCAGAAGGAGGGGGAAAATCTAATAAAGACCCAAACGTGAGCGTATGACTCTTATTAGTACTGAAAAATGTTCACATTAAAATATTGCGTGCATAGGCACAATAGCCTTTTTGAGAATAAACTTCAGTTAATCTGAAAAGTCCCTATGCCTCTGACTGATATTTTTATTGTATAAACATGTTCGTATTGTGTAACTTCCTCAACTGCATGCCAGATCACATCTTTACAGTTGAGTCTTAGTTCATTTTCCATTTGTTATAAAGTCTGCCTACCAGAGGCATTGTTTTAATATGGTCTTGCTACATGCAGCCAAAGTCCAATCTAGTATTTTAAACGCTGTGAAGGAAAAGTTAATGGAGGAACAAGTCTGTGTATTTTCCTGCTACTAAATTAGTGATTGAGGGAGAGTACCACAGACCTAATATTTTTATTTTTGTTACAATGCCTTTATGAGGTTGCCTCTAAAACACCTAGCTCTTTCTCACTATGGATAACAGAAGGGCCAGTCCTACTTCCTGCATTTATAAAATTCTGAGTTGGATCCAGGCTTTTCCATGCTTAAGCATAGCTTTTAGGTTGAAATCAATAGGTCTACACTAAGTATAACCCAGTCTGGATCCAACCCTCTAGGCTAATTGAATGTTCATGGAATCTGACACTGTTTGGCCTATGTGAAAGTTTTGTGCTTTTCATGACTTACAGCAATTTTTTCAACTTGGGCGATTATTTCCCACCATTCCACCCTGTTCTGTTGGTCTATGCTGCATAAGCCCCCTTCCCTTTGTTGAAATCTACAATTGTAGCTGTTGCTTTAGAATAGCTCCATTTGTGTGAAGCCATTCCAGAATGTGGCTCAGACAGATTTATGTGGGAGTTGCCGCTTCATTTCCACATTTAGTGGCCCTCGCGTTTTGTGTTCTTGATAGCAAACGAAAGGGGCCTCTGTGTGTATGTTTGTTCCTTGGAAATCTAGCTGCCAACAATGTAGGGCCTTCCCACAACCTTTCCACAGATGGGGCTGCTTCTATTTATTTAGTTTGCTGTCTAATGACTCCCTGCAATATCAAAAAGTGAGCTAAGCCTAGACAGTAGTTGGAGCAGTAGTTGAATAAAACAATATAGGTTTCTCTCCCCTTATATCTAAGGGAAACAACAGGTGGGTATTTAAAGGCATGACCAGTATCTGGCATAAATATATAAATATAAATAATGCATGTTCTGGCCACACAGGAACCTTCCTGTTGAGAGAGCAGGCCTAGGATTAGTGATTTTATGGGCCTACTTGTGAGCAACACCTTGAGGTAGAGTGGGAAGAATGCTGAAGATTTCAGCAGGCATCACCAGGTTGGGCTAGGAATCTTCGATGTAGGATTGCCATACTTCCAGAATTTCCCAGACATATCCGGAATACAGCAGCTGCAGTCAATGTCAGGTGAAAACTGGCGAAATTTCCGGGAAAATCTGGGTGTATGGCAGCCCATGTCAGCAGTGTTGGTTTTGCCAATTTTCCTCAGAAATAGCTCCAAAATGTCCAACTTCTTTGCGGGAAAAAGCTTGAAATGTGGAAACGCTAGATGAGGGGTTCAGACTTTCTGATCAGTTGTAATGCAGTTGATACAGCTTTTGGTAACATAGGTTTTGTCTTAAGTTGGTAAATGAAGATAATAGGGATATCTTAATAAGAAATATGGCTTGTGAGCATTGGTTTTGTGGTACAGCAGACTGCCACGACCTAAGGTTTGGCTAGTGAGTGTTTATTAAAGTAAAAAATATTCTTTCAAAGTGGGCTGGTCAAAGATTTTTTCCCTGCCTGAGGCAGACCAGCAAACGCTTCCCACTCCAAGGCAATGAACTTTCAATATTCAAGGCAGGCCAAGTTATTTTGGCACCTGAGGTAGATAATCCCACAACCCCCAAAACTGGCTCTCCCTTTTCTGGTATTGAATATACATTAATAATACATTAAATAACTAACAGTTTACTGCTCTTTCATGATACGTAAAAAACAGCTGCCTGAGGCAACTGTTTCACTCTGCCTAACAGCAGGGACAGCCGTGCTTTCAAACATTCTTTTAAACTTGTTACATAGTGTGAAAATTGCATTATAATAATAGATACAAAACAGACTTATTTAATTTATTTATTGCACTGTGCAATAAATAAAAAGTCCATTTTGTATCTATTATTATAATGCAACTTTCACACCATGTAACCCGAATTTTATTTTATGGTTTATTATTGTTTACATTTTGAATTAGATATAGATGGAGGCACCAAAAACTTTAAAGTGCTTTGGGCCTCTAAAGGTCTTGATCCGGCCCGGCAGGTAGCTGATGATGGTCTTTACCCTAGTATAGGGGTGCCGTACGTCCGGATTTTCCTAGACATTACCGGGATTTCAAAGCTCAACAACTTTTGGGGTGTCCTGTTTTTGCTTTTTGAAATATGGCAACCCTACCCTAGCGTATGCATTTCTTTGTGTACATTGCTTGACTGCAGAACTGCATTGCGAATTCAGATAAGTGTGAATTTCGAAGGGTAGCTATTGCATATTGTTTTGGACAGTGTGAATTAGGTAGGTGTGCCTATAAAGGCGAACTGAATCAAATTTCTTTCCCATCCCTGGTGCTTTGTGCATTGTGCTGTGCACTCTTGAGCTACCCTCCTGCTTTCAGGTGTGCTGGATGATCTGCCTCATAACCTGTTTTGAAATAAGATTCAGCTGCTAGTCGGGTTGGCTTTTGTGCATGCATAGAATGGAGGAGGTGCCATGTTCCCCTTTGCCTCAGGAAGCAAAACATCGTGGCCTGGCCCTGGTGTGGCTGCAGATGGTATAATTGTTGCTGCAGGGGGTGATTCATCAACCTTCAGAGAACAAAAGGAGGGAGATACATTCATGACTAGCAAAACATTACTATTGTGGATGGAAGTCGAGGTGGGGCTGAACTGCTGCTGCTTGCTAATTTTTTTATTAAGAGGGTTATATGGGATGCATTAACACTCATGTGTTTGAGTGGTACATCAGAGGAGTCAGCCTCTAAAGAATTTTATTTTAATGTAAATGACCCAGGAGATATTGTCATTCATCATTAATAATGACATAGGCACTACACCGTAAGTACCTGTAGGACTTCAGAAACCACATCCTTCCTATATATAGTGCTCGTTATTTGAATTAATGCGCTCTCTGGGAGAAAGAATTGAATTTTCCTGGTGACAAAAACACAGCGTATTTCTGTTTTGAGAAATAAAAACACAAAAGAGAAGTGCTACCTTGAGAAAAGACATCTGGCTCAACAAATGAATAACAACGGAGCATTTATTGTGTGAAGTATATATTATCTGGAAAGGCCGTAAAATATTTCTAAAATGTTGGCCTCCACATGTTCTAAAAAGGTACCTTGGTGAGGGATAATACATATTTTGTGGGATTTAAACAAAAACAACAAATGGCACAGAGGGCTGTGTTTGGGATTATACTGCTTATGATGTCATAAAAGTTAAAGCATAGCTATGCTGGCCCTTGCTTCAGAGATCTTTGTGGAGGGAAAGCAGAAAGCAAACACATTTCCCCCCAATGGTGAATAAATGTTGCTGCTGTATGCTCTCTTCACCAAATTGCTGGAAGTAATTTTGACTTAAAACTGCATGTGTGTGAATCTTCAGCAAGGAATGAATACCTTGGTGATTAAATAAAACACATTTTTAAAAAAATAATTTTGACATAGTGTGGTCCATACTGTGAGCATAAAGCTGGGTTTGCTTGTCTTTGTTCTTGACGATATGCACCAGCTACTCAGGGTTGTCTCTTTACAGTTTATTTTGTCACCAGGACCCCCATAAATATACAGTCACTGGGATGCTCTGCTGTGGCTATTGACTTTTATGGGTTATAGCAGTACTGCAAACTTCAGTAAGCCCATTACCTAAAAGATACAACTTTTTCTAGAAAGGGGAGTGTCAAGGTGAGAAACCTTCAGACGAGCAGTATTAGAGAAGTTGAATTTTGGAGGGCACTGCAGTCACATTTTGAACCAACTAGTTAATTTCTCTTAATGTCATATCCTAGGCTTCAGTTAGTTGGAGTGTATAAAAAGTCCAATAATTTAGGTGGCAAAGTGGCAACTGGGTGGGTGTGAAGTGGAAAGCAAGCTAAACTGTCTCACAAGCATTACAACTTGTGGACATAGTTGCTTTTGTCCTAATTTATGTTCCATTAAGTCCCATTGTTCTTGCACATGGAGGAAGCTTTACAGTGCAAACCTAGTTACAGGTAGGTAGCCGTGTTGGTCTGCCGTAATTGAAACAAAATAAAATAAAAATTTCTTCCAGTAGCACCTTAGAGACCAACTAAGTTATTGGTATGAGCTTTCGTGTGCATGCACACTTCTTCAGATACCTGTGGAAACCTGTGCATTTTTGCTCAGAAGGAAGTCCCATTGATTTAAGTGTGTCTGCCTCATAGGTAAGTGGCTATAAGCCCCTCCTTCAGAGATTTGCACAAAGGCATTCCTAGTATGTCAGGGAAGGGTATTGTTCCACCAGCAGCTATAGTATTAAAATTGGAGTAGGAAAGTATAACATCTGCACGCTGGGCAGGGATAAAAGAAGGAGCAAGAGAGAAATCAGCATTCAGCAGGAGGAGTGTGAATCCTGGCTCTTCCTGATGGGAGTTGAGAGTCCCAACCTCATCTAGAGGACCACAGGTTCCCCACCCTTGAACTGAGGGCACAATTAGTCGTGACAGCAGGAAGACGTAAGTATACAGTGAAGCAGCCTTATATTGGGGTCAGAGCATGGTCCACATTTTATTTATTTTAAACAAATAAAATGCTTCTGCCCAAAGGCCCCCAAGGCATCATTCAAACCAAGCTGCAAGCACTGATAAAATATAGCTGTAAAAGCAATACAACAGCAGGAAACACACGTCAGTTTAAAAAAATGCCACACAACTATCATGTCAGCTCAAAAGCCCGGCAAAACAGCATAGCCTTGACAACTCAACCAAAAATGCGTAGGATAGGGGCTAGAACAAATCTCCAAGGGGAGGTGTTCTGTAACTAAGGTGCCACTGCAGAAAAAGCCCTGTAATGTCTGCTCTTCTGCATGCAGAGCTTTCATGATCTACAGGTGGGATGTACTGATTGGACTTTGCACCCCAAAGCACATCACATAGCTCTTGAGTTGAAAGGGCTTGAAAGACGGAAGCCACCTTGCATTATAAAGGGGAATGTTGTGATTCCGAACAAGAGGTTGTATCTCATTGGCATATTTAAAATAAATATGCCAATGAGATACTCTTGGAGGATAAAGCCTCCGGTTCAGAAGGGCCATAAAAACATGCTGGTGTGTGGTTATCTAGCATTTTAGTTATTTAAAATGTAGTGGGTCAAAGACAAAGCTGTGAACCAGGAGTCCAAAGTCCTAAATTCATTACTGAAGCGTACTGGGTAGCAAGCTACCGGCTTTCAGATTCAGCTGTGCTTTGCGATATGTGGATAATAATACTGAAAGTATTTTATGGGATTGTTTCGAGAAATACTGAGATAAAGAATTGCTGAGTTCTAGATGGCAGTTGCGGATTATGTTCATTTTGAAATTGCCATGCAGATGTGTAATTCTCATATGTCTAGTCCTGAAGGATATTGCTTAATCTAAATAAACGTAAACTAAAAGGTAGGTTGATAGGCTGGCTGGGTGACCGAATCATGCTCTTTGGCCAGATCCTAACCCCAACTGTGGGTGAATAGGCCATTGCTGGTAAAGGAAATGTATTATTATGCATATGCCCCAAAGCACTTGGCTGGTTGTCATTATTCATATGTATTGAGGCTGCTAGGTGCCCCTGCACAGGTCCACATGTATAAGTGCCACGATTCCCTTTTTAAAATATTGGGAGGTTATGATATCGCCACCCGCTTGACACCATCCTTGGCAAGTGGGGAAGTGGTGCAGACTGCTTGGGGAGATGGAGGTGTTTGAGGTGAGGTTGGACTACTATCTGTCAGGGATGCTGTAGTTGCATTGCAGAATCTACATTGAGCAGGGTTGTTGACTAGATGACTGCCAAGGTCCCTTCCAACTCTAGCCCCTCTTCAGGGCATATAATACCAATGTATTGGGCTGTGTATTCCAGCCCCACTCCCAGTTTCCCAGGTTCTGTCTAACCCACCCCTGAACCTACCTTGACTCGCAAGGTCTGAAGGGGGCTTCTAACCACGTTCAACTGAATGCTCTTAGAAGCCTCCCGATGATCAGGAATTCCTGATGGCAAGAAGGATTCGAAACATGTTCAGATGACTGTGCTTAGAAGCCCCATTCAGCCCTTTCTGCTCAGCATGGAATGAGCAAGAGTGGAGTGGGTGGAGCCAGCAGGTGTAGGGACAGTGGGTGCAGGTATTCCTTGTTCAGGTGTAACATCTGAGCAAGGCAACCAACATTTTAAAAGAGGTTGCCTAGAGTGGTGTAGGGGAGCTCCTCCTAGGCTCCTAGGCTCTCATTTTGTCTACAATAAGGTCTCTGCCATGAAAGGGGAGGAGAATATCACATTTCCATTGATATGCCAAAGGTCCCCAGGTGCAGAAGACAGGAGCAGAGATGTTAGGGACAACCTGGACTGCACTGCCTCTCTATTGCAGGTGTTTCTGGAATGAGCTCAGAATGGATCCAGTGCCCACTATAGAAATACCTCAAGGACCAGTGGAGGTAGAACGTTTCCTCATCCTTATAACAAGAAGAACTTGCTAGATATATATGGATGAATCACATGTGCCTGACGGTCAGCCTTCACTAATGTATTGAGTTTGGGGTCATTCATAACATTTTAATGGAATTGCCCACATTTTGCATTTGTGGAGCACAGGTACAGTATGGATAGTTCCTGTTACAAGCTTTTCTCAAGGTGCAATTTCTAGCACAGTTATTGGTAACTATGCCAGAAAAAAAAAAAAGAATAATTTGGTCACAGTGGAAAAAAGACGCTCTTGTTTTCGACCTTAGTACTTGCTTTTTTCTTATTAGTCTGCTAAAGCAGATTTGAATGTCTTGCCTATACCCAGCTGTCCGTAGAAAATATCCATGACAGAAATGCTGCACTAGCATATAATTCCCCCTCTCATGTCTCCTAATTGAACAGACTGCCCTTGCTCGGTTACAGATGGCTTTACTGCCATGCGCCTCCTGCAGCCTTCTTTGCAGCTGTGAGCTCAGACATGCTGCTATACAAATGCTCTTCTTTGGAGCACGCAGTCTATGTTTTCAAAGGCATTGAGAGCATAAGTGGGTTCCATTGCCCTTTCTCTTTTAAGAGTTAAGTGGAAGGGTGGAGTGGAGTTGTTTAGCGAAGTCTGAGGGGGCATGACCAGAGATAATGGGACAAAAGGCGAGGTAAATTCAGGCCTAATATCAAGAGAACTTTTGCACAGTGAGATTTATAAGGGCAGCAAAGTAGTTCCCCAAGAAAGCTGGCACTATCCCAGTTTGGGACAATTGGGCATTAGTACAGGAACGGCTGCCAACTGCATTGGCAATGGAGTCTATGGCAAGTATTTTGGCACAGGGATGAATTGAGCAATCTAAAAAGCCCACCTACCTTTGGTTTCTCAATCCTTGTTAGTATTTTGTTTTTAAATAATACCTTTCGTCAAATGAGCCTTGTACAAGCATATAATATCTATATATCTCAGTTTCATATCACTATATACCTGCAGCCAAGTTGCTTAGCATTTGGAATTAATTTTATTTAAAGAAAAAATTATTAGATTTCTATCCCATTCTTATCTTGTGGGCTCAAAGTGGCTAGCCAGTAGGGTTTGGTCCATCCGTCCGTCCGTCCCCCCCCCCCCCCAGGTACAAAACAGTCTCCAGAATGGAGTCAATTGATTCCCAACTTTATTTGCTTTACTTTTCAGTACTTGAAAACCAACATGGCTGGAACTGATGCTAAGAGTTATTGAACACCATGCTCCCCGCCCCCAAATAATTGTCTATGCAAAGGCAACCTTTGTAAAAGACAAAGAATCCCAGTATCTACCTCTTCAGTTTAAATGAGATGTGATCAATGTATGCCTCTAGGAACACGCAGGGACATTGCAGTGTACTTAAAAGTCTTGGGGCACAGGTCCTTGACACATATTTGGATCTGAACAAGTTAAGATGGTGGGTACCCAAGGTCTCAATGGCACAGCACTTGGAGCATGTCCAGCCCTTCTTCTTGCAAAATGTTCAAAAAAAGTAGGGGAGTAGGGGGAGGGAATTCAGTACTCATTGCAATAAATACATAGCAGGGCTCAGACCCCATGGACACCCCCCACTCAGCAGTGGCCCTGGTGACAGCCATAGTTGCTTCTTAAATCTATGTACAATTACTCAGAAGTAAAGTCTGCCCAGCAGGAGATGTCAACACTTGCAATATGGAGTAACCTCTCCTCATTTTGTGTGCAGGGAACCTGTTTGCTGCTGCTGCCTCCTCCTTTTGCTGATGCTGGAAAGAAAGTTCCCTCAGCACTTATTTCTCCTGTGCCCGAAGAGATCTTAATTCCTCTGAGATGAAGAGGCAGCAGTATCAGAGCAGCCCCCCAAGTGACTGCGCTGTAGCAGCTTTCAATTAGCTATGCTACTACTTTTTAAGTGCATTTTCCAGAATCTGCTTTGGTCTTCTGCATAGAGGAAATGGCCTGAATGCCCATTCTCAGTTCCGAAAAGAAATGCCTCAGGGCCACACTTCATGTCATACTGTTCATGTTTTTTAAAAAGTGTGCTTAAGCCAGATACGTTTATTTTAAAGAAAAGCTAGCTGGGCCATGATCTGGAACATATTACTAATTTAGATCAGATTCCCTGTGCTCGTTTCTCACCCAAGAACTCCCTTTTCCAGAAGCTATTCGCTGCCCCAAAGGTGCTGCTGCAATGTGTAGCTTGGCCCTCAGAATGTAGCTAATTAGGTGTTCAAATAATTTCTACCACTCTGCGGAATACATAGGTATGTACACATGACACACCTTCAATGTGCAATAGCAGGAGCATTATTGGGAGAAGATCCTACACGCTTACAGCGGTACACTTACAGTAGGGTTGCCATATTTCAAAAAGTGAAAATCCGGACGGAAAAGTTATTGAGTTTTGGTCTGGCCAAAGTTGTTGAGCTTCTTTTGCAAAATCTCGGGGGGAAATGAAGTTTTTGAGCTGCTTTACAGGGAAATCACCAAAAACGACACTGCTGACATGGGTTGCAAAGTCTTATGCTCAGTTTGGCTTGTGGCCACTGCTTCCTTGAGATGTAATGAAGGCAGCAGCCATGACCAAACTGTAAAGCAGTGGGACCACAACAGACCAATCACAGTGAAGTCAGGAGAGTGGTTAGCGAGTTCAGTCCTCAGTTCTTAAAGAACAAAGCAAGCGATTGCTGAGCCAAAATGGCCTTTGTAAGAATGAATAATACAGACATGGAGAGTTCTAAAAGCCACAATGAGCTAAACTATATGAGGATAAGTTCTAAATTCTCATACATAATGCAGAGCATAATGCAAATATATCATGTAGCTTTAATCTTTATCATTTGAAATCTTAACCAGACTCTTTCCAGTGTGATCATTTCTCCTAAAGAGAGTTATTTTAAGAATATAATGAGAGCATGACGATTTTTACTAATTATGGTGAGAGACTTGGAATATATTTAACTTCTGCCTTAGAAGACATTTGTTAGCAGTCATTCGTCAATCATTTTTAACTTGTGACCTTGCAGTGTTCAGCATGCTTTGGAAACAATGGCAAAGCGCAAGGAAATGATCAATTTCTAAACATAGTTGAGCAGTTTCTTAAAAATGTGAAATATGGACATGTTGTCTTTGAAGAGCAGGATTATTTGTAAAATGCCCTTGGCTGTGATTAACAATGTATAGCAAGCAGCTCTCAAGAGCAGCAAACCTTAGGTGTGAACAACAAAAAAAAATCCTGCTATAGTCTATCAAAAGGAAAGAACAAATTCCAGTAATATAAAATAGGTCTCTGCTGGCCTCTTGTTGACAAAGAATAAGTAACTGGCTTTTGGCGGATGCCGGCATCCTCGACATCCTTTCCCTCCATTTTATACATGCACAAGAACATGCAAACACACATACTAAGGAGAGGATTACAAAGCAGACCTGTATAGAGCCAACAAGCTGGACAGGTATAGACGGTCCAGTATTGTTCACAGACCAGACCACAAACTATATATGCACAGTACAAACCAGTGCATGCATGAGAACTGCAGTCCACAAACTACAGACAAATACATATTAGCCACACTACACACAGGTCATATATTTGACTGTGTGAAGGGGCTTAATGCACGTACACATGAATATGTGTAGAGGTCCTTTGCATGAACCTGCCCAGTTATGAAGACTTGCTGCAGGGGCCTTATTGCAGACTCCCTACCCTTCTACTTCAGAGGTGAGATGAGTGGAGATTGCCAGTCCTTCTCAATAATGGTGCCCAAACTTTGGATCATACTTAAAGGAGTGCTCACTTGGTGATCTGGTGCTTTTTCAGGGCCAGGTGAAAAGCTTATTTTATTTGGCCATACCTTTTTAGTTATTTCACTTTAATACAGAAGTTAGGCTGTAGGGAATATGTCTCATTTAACTCAGTGGGATTCATTTCTAAGTAGACACCTGCAGGACTACACTATATTTTATTCTCCTGCTGCTATCTTTGTATGGATGTCTTGCTTGTACATATTTATTTATGTATTAAAGTTTTGTTAGATGGTCTAAGTCCAGCAGCCTACCCACACCAATTAAGCTTACGATCTTGGGTTAGAGTCAGTTTCTAACAGGTTGTTGTTTGGGTGTTGGTGACATGGCTGCAGAACAGCCAAGGAACTAAGCCATAACCACCTTAGCACAATTTGTGATGGATATTGCTTTGTTGAGTTACCTTCAGGCATCCATCTTGCCACCCTTCATGATATTGCATGATCACGCAAGTATACTGACTGGAGTGCGATAGACACCAGTGTATTTAGAAGGAAGTTTCAGCATTTATCTTTATGTCAACTTTTAAATATATGTGGGCTTAGTAAAGCTAGGCTATCAGTCCTTGCCTCTGAATTGTATAGCAGGGAATGAATAACATTTCATCATGATCTACTGTGTTGATGCAATATGGATGATGATAATTTTTTGGGTGGTAGCAGACACAACCTGTTGAAAAATTTGAAAGTAAGAATGTTTTCTAGCAACACTAGTGGAATGACATTGCTTTGCGATTCCAGTGTTCTGGTGTCACCTTTATTCTTGTAAGTGAGACAGATGAAGCATCTTTCAATTTCTGTGGGAAGATTTCACTCAGAGCAGATGGGCTTGTAAAGTCCTTTCTGTTTTCTGGTAGGCTTTATTAAAATATTCTTCTGTTATGCCATTCGTCCCTTGCTAACATTGTACTATATTTCATTTCAAGGTTGGGTTTTTTTCATTTCACTTATGGATGTTGTTAAATTTGCTCAAATAGTAGAGGCTTTTGACTTCAAAAATGACCTTCAGAAAATCTTTTGAGATGCTACTTTCAATGGAGCATAAATAAATATATTGCAAGGCTGCATGCTGGCTATTCTAAGCTTAATGAGGACAAAGTAGATTGCTTGCTGTAGTAGCACCTCCAAAACCCCAGGAAACGCTGTTTCAGTATTGAATAAAGGGAGCACTGTTTCTTCTTCAGTGTTGACTTTTTTCATTGCCAGAATCCAGGAAGAAGATACAGGACAAATACAGCTAGCAGGTGATTAAATTCTCAGGCATTTTCTGCTTGAAGAGAGGTGTGTGTGTTTTTGTGATTCAATTAGGCAGGAGTCTCAATGGAAACTGAAAGGAGAATAAGAAAGCCTCTGTATTAGGATTGCCAACTTTTTCTTAAAACTGACCTAATCTGCAGCCATTAGCCTGGCAATAATGTTTATTCCCATGCCATAAAAAAGGATCAACTGCCAATTTGTGCAGATTAAGCTGCTCTTAAAGGCAGAAGAGCTGGCCATACTCCCTCCCCCCTCCACCTTGCCCACCCCCAATCAGATGCCAATGCTATGGTGCATCTGTGGAACTCCCTTTTGGCTGCTAAATTAGGCTCTGCCAGACCCCATTCCTGTTGACTCCATCTTCATTCTACTATAATTTTACCTTTCGACTCCTAAAGGTAGGAGCAAGAGCTGCTTCTGCAGTGGTGGAGGGGGCAAGATTCACCTCCCGGTTTCATGCTAGCTCTTTTCACTGTGCCATCCACGCATGTCAGAAATAAGAAAATGTTGTCTACCTGTAATCTTGTCCACATGGTCACATATATGGGGCTTTCTCTCTGTGTGTGGAGAAGCTGCTTTCCTCCTTTCCTCCACCACATAGATGACGTGACATATGACGTACAGAGGACGTAACATATGAGTGAATGCCTATTCATGCCATGTTTCTCAAACTTAGGTCCCCACCACAACTCCCATCTTCAGTTAGTCCTCAAATCCCATCCGCAACTCTTACATGCACACCCGCCCACATGTGTCTCACTTGCAGAGCGTTTCCTGAACCTCACCTCAAGAACATCCAGGAGTGGCTGGAGGAAAGGGACAGTGCTGCAATGTCCCTTCCACAAACTGGGATGGTGCAGAGACAAGGTGGTGGCGAGGGGGACAGCCCTAGCCGAGGCAATCCAGCACCCCCTCCAATGCACTCATTGTGCCCTTGCCGCTCAGCAGTGAGTCTGCTGCCAGGAGGCCAGTTCAGCGGCCTCTCTCCTCCCCGCTGGCCATTTCTGAAAACATCCAGTGGCCCGTTGCTTTACAGACCCCTAAATAGATAAGAAGAACTGGATCAGACCAAAGACCTATTTAGTCTAGCATCTTGCATTGGACAGCAGCAAACTGTATGTCCATGGGAAGCCCTTGTGTTGAGGCTGCTCACAGCAGGTGCATTTCCATTTGTGCAGTGCTAGAGAGGTGCACAGTGCTGTTTCCAGGTTTGAGATAGCTGTTGGATGGTTGATCTGTGATTGTAATAGAGATCGGATTGGATTGGAAATAGCTGTTGGGCATCTCAGTAGCTCCCCTCCTTGAGTAGGCTTACCACATCACTAGTGCGGTCTCTTTGTTATGCCTCTCCCTATCTGCTGAGTCTGCACAGCTGTCCAGTGGAGGAGGGCAAGGTGGGCAGAGGCTCTTTGCTCCTTTTGTTTCTAGGAGAGGGCAGGTGAATAGGCATGGGACTCCAGTGGTTGGCAGTGGGCCCCTTCCTGGGGTATGCACTTCTGCAGGTGCCCAGCAATGCCAACCTGTGGGACCCCAGTGGTTGGCAGTGGGCCCCTTCCTGGGGTATGTGCTTCTGCTGGTGCCCAGCAATGCCAACCTGTGATACCAGCGTAGGATGAGTGAGCTTCAGAAGCACAGCTTGTCACAAATGCACTGGAATATAAGAATGGCTGGTATAGTAGTGCTGCGCCTGGCTTGTGGGTTGTAGGTCATTGAAAGAAGTAGTTATGCTACAGTCCTTTGTGGTGTCGTTCTTTATCCTGCAATTAATTTAAGCGTTGTGTGTGTGTGTGATCAGGTGTTCTAGTTATTGCATATTCATTGTGCTGCAGTCATCTTCTGATTGTTTATGGAATTCCTATGTATTACATTAGATGTGTTTATCCAACATTGTTTCACATCCGTTAGTAATTCATTGGAACATTACTGCTTCTCTTGTTTTTCAGCTTGCAAAACAGTGATGCCACAGAACTGACCACATTGATCACAGTAAGTTATTCTTCAGTTACTGACACGATGATAATTCTTTTTTTAGAGAAGTGTGAATCATGTGGTGAAGTATAAACAGAAGTGTGAACGAAAAAAACCATTGGGTTCACTCCAGAAATCAGTGCAACTTAAATATATTGTTTGGGGTTTCATGTCCCAATTAGTTTCAATCAGATTTGGGGCTCATGCAGAATTCCACTTGTCCTGCCATTTCCCCCCAAGGAAAACCCAATCTTTATTGCTGAATTGGAG
Organism: Podarcis tiliguerta; assembly: GCF_965153285.1. NCBI lineage: Eukaryota > Metazoa > Chordata > Lepidosauria > Squamata > Lacertidae > Podarcis > Podarcis tiliguerta. Next base: position 31,670,878 of record NC_139534.1, read on the forward strand.
CAAACATCAGCCGGGTTTTCTGCAGATGGGTACTTGATTCAGCACTAAAAAGCTGTCTTCCCCCTGGGAAAGCAGTGTGGCAAACAGAAAACCACTCTGGCCCATGCTTTCTAGGCACTGGACAAGTGTGGATGAGCCTTTAAGCACGCCTAACTGAATAATATGGCACCTCCTAGTGCTTTGTACCAGTGTAGTGGTAGTCTCACTCATAGTAGTTAATGCAATATGTTGTGTTGTACAAATGTTACATGTCTGGGGTGGCTGCTTAATGTATAACCAAAAAATAAGAAATGCATCGCTCCAAAAAAATGAGGTTTGCATAAAATACATGTTCTCATTTATATATTAAATAAGTGGACCAAGAAACAGAATCTCCCAATCCCTAATTATCAGTACTGTCAGAGGTATCAGGTTTTAACACTGTGTACCTGGTGCTGGCTGGTGAATGAGGGGGTCTACCTCCTAGAGCATCAGCGTCATAAGTAGGAAAGAATTAAAAAAATGGCAACGAAGCACTGAGACTTGTTCTTCTTGACAGATCATTCATCCTTGCAGGATTGCAGCAATAATGTCCACATTGTAGTACCTATCCCCTTGTTTCACTCTTGCTATTGTCACACATGGAAATGGTGGCCTCATTTCTAAGTGAAATTATACACTGGTTGCTGTTTGATATTATCATTATTATGGTTCATTTGCTGCATTTGCTGCTGACAAAATTCAGTTTCCAGTCATTGGTACAAATTAACAAGGTACTTTTTCGTTTTCATTCGGAAGTTGCATTTAGCTGAAAGAAAACTGTTGGTGGGGGGCGGGGGGAAGAATGTTATGATCTGATGGTTTCTGTCACATTTAAGTGCAAGATCAGGGGCCTGGCTTTACAATCCTAATTGCACTGTGTAGAAGCAAGTCTCATTGAAATGAACGGGACTTAATTTCTAATAATGACTGTGACCCCAGGATCTGCACGGTAGAGGCATCCACATGTGGCTTGGGTCTTTCCTTTTAAATTTGCATCCTGTTAAATCATGAATCATGTGCTTAATGTAATCTATGGTTTGTTGGTTCCCTCTAGTGCTCATGGTAGGATCTCACTCCGTACGTTTGGATTGGGATATAAGGCTGTAAACCTAAGGTCAGAACTGAACATTACCTAAATAAATAAATAAATAAAAACAGCCTCTGCCCTCTTCCTTGATAACATGACCTTATTTTGTGTCCTAATACCATATGAAACTTGGGGGACGCAGGTGGCGCTGTGGGTTAAAGCCTCAGCGCCTAGGGCTTGCCAATCAAAAGGTTGGCGGTTCGAATCCCCGCAGCGGGGTGCTCTCCCGCTGTTCGGTCCCAGCGCCTGCCAACCTAGCAGTTTGAAAGCACTCCCGGGTGCAAGTAGATAAATAGGGACCGCTTACTAGCGGGAAGGTAAACAGCGTTTCTGTGCTGGCCACGTGACCCGGAAGTGTCTCCGGACAGCGCTGGCCCCCGGCCTCTTTGAGTGAGATGGGGGCACAACCCTAGAGTCTGCCGTACGGGCAGGGGTACCTTTACCTTTACCATATGAAACTGGATTTTTTGCTCCAGTCTGCATCACTTACGCTGAACCTTATTTGCCATTTTTCTGACCATCTACTCAGTTGATTGAGACGCTTTTGGAACACTTTGTAAGATATGCAGGTTGTGCCCTGAATAATTTGGTGTCACCCATGATCTTGGCTTCTTCACTGCTCCTTCCGGCTCCCATATTATTGATGAATGTTAAATAGCACTGGACCTAACACACTTCAGACCTTGGGTCTCAGTGTGCAAAATTTGAGGCTGGGGGGAGGGATGTGATACCAGGGGCAGAGCTGCTACCTGTGCCCCCTCCACACTTCATTCTCCCTGCCCTATTCTTTGAATAACTATTTCCTATAGCCACAGGCAGCCTGTTCTCAAGGCAACTCCTGGGGCAAACTACAGGCGACCTTAAATGCAGCTTTGCAGCTAAAGGTGTTCACACCATGCATTCAATGCACATAGCCTCCCCCAATAATCCTGGGAACTATGGTTTATTATTGGTCCTGGGAACTGAAGCTCTGTGAAGGGTAAAATACTGTCCCCAGGATTCTTGGGAGGGGGGTGTGCTATAAAATGTATCGTGTATACACTGCCTCTGTGCAGATTCTTAAAAATGGAAATTGCACCAGCTTGGTGGTGGTGTGATAATTAATGGGATCAAAACAGGCATAGGGAAGGAATTTGACTTTTTTCCCCTCCCCTGCTCTGGTATTGAGGAAGACCATTCCTCTATAGCTGATATTTGGAGCCTATGAACAATTCTCCCCCTCTCACTCCTCGGCAAATACTCGTTTCAGAAGAGGGATTTTCCTCAAGACTGGAGCAGGGGAGAAAAGGGTCAGAGCACACTCCCTTGCTGCATGTATTTATCAATCACGCTCTAGGAAAATAGAAAATTTTGTGTCTTAGTGGGTCTGTGCATGTTGGGTGTGTAGGTGGCACCTTCAAAGAGATCTGTTATCTTTTCATTATTTTTGATTGTCAGAAACAGGGATGCCTCCAAGACAGAGTATGGAATGGCTAAAAGGGAGGCTGTTATTTGTCTTTTGCCGTCTTAAGATAAAAAGTGGGCATTTATTCTTTGCTGCTGTGTTTAACTGTGTCTCACTTGGGCAACATTGTGCCTGGTAACATTTAGCTTCCCTTATTCGGCACAAGCTGAATATTTTACGATACTCTGCAATCTTGTATTTCAGTAGCGACCTTCATGCCTGCATCCCAGGGGTGCTTTACAATCAGTAAAGTTAAAATTAGATCTGGTAGCACAGGAGGAAAAAAAATTGCTAAAACAATCATTTTAGAAATGCTGACTAAAAGAAATAATTTTTAAGGTTAGATTCGAAAGGCCCGCAAGTTGGAAATGCTTTCCGCTTGTAACTGACAGCATGTTCCACAGCCGAACGTGAAGCTATTAAAAACCTCTCCATGCAACCTTACAAATAAATATTTAGGAATGGAAAAGGGACTGGTATCTGCTGATTTCGGAGAACAGCCAGGTTCGTACGGAGAGAGCAAATCTATTAAATAGTTGGGGGGGGGAGTGATTTAAAGGTCAAAAGAACAATTTTGTAGCGAATACATTGCTTAGTAGGGTGCCCGTGATGTGACAGCAAAACAGGAGGAAGATAAGATAACCTGCAACATGTAAGATGGAAGTAACCACAGAAACTGCAGAACTAGGCAAGTAGAGGGGTGAGGGTTTGTTATAATGAACCCATGAAGATGAGGAAGAGAACACCTAACTTTAGAAAAGAACAGCTACCATTTACTTAAGATGGTGGGCGCTGTGTTGAAGTTTTAAGGTGGCAATCCTAGGCACACTTTCTTGAGAGTTAAGACCCATTGAACCCTATGGGAGTAAGGCCCATAATTACCGAATAGACATATTTAGGATAGGGTCTATAACAGTACAGGGCAATGTATGTTACTTTTTTTGTTTAATAGTTCATCTCAAGTCCTCCTAGGTAAGTGGAAACTATGTTTTTAAAGTAAGTGTGAGGTGTGCACATGATTGCTAGCAACAGTTTATTGCCGCATCACAGTGTAAGATCTCCTGATAAGCTCTATTTATTTGTTTTCTCTCTCCCCACCCATGGAATTAAAAGGCTCTTGGCCCTACCACCCGTTGCACTTTTCTGCCCTGCAGCCTCCCCCCCCCCCATGTGTTGGTGGCTGAATGTCTACACTAGATACTCTGGGCAACTAAATAAAATCCAAGGTTCTAAAACATTGTGGCAAGTCTAGTCAAGTAGAGCTGTTCCCTTCTGTGGACGTTCTGACCCAACAAATGAGGAGGAATGTTTGTTAGGGACACATAGGAGGCAGAGAGGACAATGGGTTAATTCCTGCACCAGTATTCTGGTGCAAGAGAACGAGTGAATAGACGTATAATTTTGAGAATTGAGGGACTGCAAAGGAGAATCGCCTACAGCAGGCTTGCATAATTTATAACACACCGGCCTGAAATCAGGGCCTCAATAAACCTGTTATTTATTTCTTGCTTGGGACAGCAAAACAGGAGGTACATGACCGAGGCGGTGTGTGGCTTGGTGGAACACAAGTTGGGCAGGTCTGCAGTGCAGTATCCAAGACTAGTGCCAGGCATAGGTTATAGCAGACTTCGTTTAGGTGCTGTTGACACAGAATTTATATCTCTTTGGAGCTTCCCTCACACCTGCATGAGTGTTTTTGCTAAGCACAGGTTGTTGGAGAGCCAGTGTGGTGTAGTGGTTAAGAGCGGTGGACTCGTAATCTGGTGAACTGGGTTTGCATCCCTCTCCTCCACATGCAGCTGCTGGGTGACCTTGGGCTAGTCACACTTCTCTGAAGTCTCTCAGCCTCACTCACCTCACACAGTGTTTGTTGTGGAGGAGGAAGGGAAAGGAGAATGTTAGCTGCTTTGCAACTCCTTAGGGTAGTGATAAAGCAGGATATCAAATCCAAACTCTTCTTCCTCCTCTTGGATTGTTGGGACCAATAGGGTTACCTGTTGTTCTGGCCCAACTGCAGTACAGACAGGCAGAGCCTAATAGCGGGTTCAGAATAGCCACAGTGTGGTTTCAGAAATGTCCTTGAGGATCCTACTGTTGTCAAACAGACACAGGCTAGATCCTGAATATGGGAGCAAATGGAGAGCCAGTTATACACTTACTGAGTCCTACCATTTATTCTTATGTCCAACTTGTGTTGTTTCCAGGTCAGCCAGAACTTGTCACCTTCTTCTAAATAACTTCTTTATAAGTGTGTTGTGTTTAATTAACAAACCATGAGAACAAATTTGGTTACTCAAGTCTGACCCTCCCATGTTACTAGTAGTCCATAGGACACACAAGGGCTGACCCCTCTGTCATTTCACTCTCCCCAATCTTTTTCCTGCTCTGTGTGGAACGCAAAGATATTTCCTTAGATGGATGGGTGGCACATAGTATTAATCCACCCTGCCCAGTGTAACGTCGGATCAGAAGAAGGAATTTTTCATAGAATCTTAAAAGACACATCTTTATTATTCAGCATGGAATTCAGTGTAGCCCCAAGAAGATTGTTGTGCTTGCCTGACAGCACAATTTTCCCCTTTCCTCCCCTTGTGTGCTGTTCTGGGGTTTTCCCTGATCCTCCAGAACATATTTCGGTGGTGGGGGAAGACGGTGGAAGCTAGGTTGTGCAGGGTTAGTTGAACACAGCACTGCATATTCCTCACTTGCTAGTAATATGTCTCTTATTTTAAATACACAATATAAAAAAAATCTGTCCAGCACAAATCCTTCTCTCCCCCCTTCTTAATTCCTCCTTTAATAATTTGAAAGTCAATGTGTAATTTCTAAAACGATATTTCAGTCTTAAATTTTAATTATTTCAGGGCAATCTTGACTCAGTGTAGGTCTTTTTGAATTCTTCTTACTAGTCGGTAGGGAGTCTACCCCAAATAATGGCCTCTCTTTCCTCTCTTAAGGGTGATGATTCATGTTATTCTGGTTATAGTGTGTTCTCAGACCCAGCATGAAACCACAAATTTTGCTTTAATATCCTGAAATATTATGGAAACACTGTTACTTGTTTCCCACAGACGGTTCAGAAAGAAAACTAAAAATCCACCACTTTCTATTTGCACAGCACCTGCAGATTTAATTAAACCTTTGCTTCTATATAATAACAATAATTATAACTGAGAAACCTAAAAGAATAAGATCTCTGCACACCGTTTTAAGTGTTTGCAATAAGTAAAACTGTTTAAAATGGAAGGCAAGAAGTAATTACACATCTCAAGATTATTTTTTAAAAGAATGTAGTTTTGCAAAACATACATGTAGATTAAAAAGAGACAAATATTAAGGTTGAAGTACTGCAAATGAATATGGAGCTGCTTGGTGTTTGTAATTCAGAGACTCATTTGCTGACAAATCAGCAGTAAAGATTAAGCAAAATCTGCATTGTGTGACTGAGGAATACAGATTAGCTCAAAGGAGAAAATTGGCAATGGAGAATGAAACTATTTTTGCATAGTATAGTCATTAAAATATCAAATCTCCTTCTCTTCCTCCTTCCTTGCACCAAAACTTTGAAGTGCAAAAACTGAGAATTCATATATTACATGGTTACTTCATCTGAGGTGCTTTATGCAAAACACCAGATGACAAACAAGGTTTCAACATAAACTGTTTGATTATGCTGTTATGTTTCCCATTAGCCAGCGACGTGAGAGTGAAAGAAAGAAGAAGAAGAAATAAATATTTGAGAAACATTTGCTCCTATTAATTAGATACTGGGACCAAAAAAACAAAAAAGCACCAAACTTTGCCAAATTGATTACAGAGCAATCCAAACTCTTGGTGTAGGGGGTTGAAATATATGGAGGTTAGTCCTTCCACTTAGCTCTTCTGTCCAGGCAGAAATGACACAAGAGCACCAAACTGCTCCTTTCTGCTGAATGGGGTGTGAGGTGGGCAGACATCTTTGGAGGGCTGTCTACCTCAGTAACCATTGGATGGCTCCAGGTCTGTTCAGAGTCTGCTGGATTCCAAGCTGGTTTCACTGCTGTCGTGCAACGACATCATTCCTGATTGCTGCGCCAGCCTAGAACTGGTGTGGCAGTCGGGTCAACATATGTCCTGATTGTCTTGCCCTTCCCCCAACCTTCTGCTGCTGCCATGAGAGCAGGGCTGCAGATGCAGCAATGGCCCTGCCACTCTACAGTGATCCACCAATAGGATTGGCATGGGGGTTGTGCTGTGCCTTTGCTGTGTTTTAAAGACCATGTCATTTTGTGTATGTGCGTGTATATCTATTCATTATTCTATATAAATAAAATACAAATATTTCAAAACAAATAAAATATAAAGTCTAGGTAACACATACTTTGAACAGGAGTTCTTAACCTGTAGTCAGTGAAGCCCCGTGGGGGTCTATGAATGGATTTCTGTGGGTCTATGAACTAGGCACAAAAAAGACCGCCCCTCCCCCCATTGCATAAATTGTATGCAGAATTTTATGTGTATGTGTTTATGTGCATTTTCATGATGAGGGGATCCATATCTTTGGCCAGATTCTCTTCTCTTCTCTTCTCTTCTCTTCTCTTCTCTTCTCTTCTCCTTTCTCTGTAGCTGGGCATGGCAGTGTTACCAACTTTCCTGACAAACTCTGAACACATTGTACAACCCACATGCACAAAACCGACAGCTTTTTCCTTTTCTTGCAATAGAAGAGTGAAGCACAATTTTCATTTTGTGTCAACACAAAAGGCTGGTAGTGCAGTCTTGGAAGTAAGGCCCAATGAACTCAATGGGACTTACTCCTGAGTGGACATGCAGAGGATTGCACCGTTTGCGATTGTTAACCCAGCAAATTCAAATTTTCCACCCCATATGTGCTGAGGCTTGTGTCTGTTCATGTCTTGCTTGATTCCTCTTTAGGCATGCAGTTTCAGCAACTTTATTTGCAAACAGAAGAACAGAATGTATTTCTTGAAGAACTGAAAACACTGATTGTTTCATCCTAAAATACAGCAGAGAGATCAACCCAGTTGCTGTCTGTACAAATTAACATTTAAAACTGCCTTCCCTATATTTATTTAGCATATTTATTGCATAAGCAAGTTACACAAACTTTGTTGTAAACAACAATTTGTTTGGAAGGTTTTGGCATTTCCTAAGCAGTAGCAGCTAAAAGGAATTCTCAAGGTTATATTCAAACATATTACTGCTGTTTAACTAATAAAATCAATTTGTCTTAAAAATAAAAGGATGCGACTGAAAATTCCGCTTACATCTGAATCATTCTCATTGCCATCTGTACAGTAAAGCTTCATAAACTACTTATTCCACCCAACAGATGCTAATCATTGGCTGACAATAAGCAATGAAAAACTATCCTTTATCCCTTTTAGGAAATAGGCACAATACACTTTATCCATGTCTACTCGGAAGTAAGCCCCACTGAGTTCAAAGAGACACACACATAGCTGAGACTAGGAGTAGGTCCCATTAAATTTAAAATGGCCTACTTTTGAGTAGATATATACAGGGTTCAGCTTTTGCTGCTGGATAAGTGTGTATCGGATTGCTGCCTTACAGCACAACCTATACAGATTTGGTCAGAAATAAGCCACATTGAGTTCAAAGGGGCTTACTTCCAGGTAAATAGCAACTTGATTGTAGCCTATATACTCTTGTGGATTTATCATCATCAACAACAAACATTGTTACTCTAAAATACTCACCCAAACATCAGAAATACAATGTATATAATTTACTATAAAAGGCACATATGCCTACTGTCATTTTAATAGACATTTACATGATAATCCAAAACACATTTAGATTGAAGCTTTATGCTTTGGTTTTCTGAGCCCAGTATACTGTATGTGCATGTTCCACTCACAAAAGAGGACACACATTTGCATACACATTGGGTATTTCCGTACACAACTGTGCATTCTTTTTGGCGTGTGGGGCGGAGGCTCAAAAATAAATTGGAGGTCTCAACAAAGTAATAAGACATTTGACATACATAATTTGAACAGGTGAAAGTTTCCCCATAATTATATTTTCATACTAGAAAAGGTATAACCTGGTAATAATCTGTGTGCCATACAGGCTATTAAAGGTAGAAGAGCCCTGTTCTCACCCAGTGCCAACTCCAAACCAGTGAAAGAACTCGAGTTTCGTGAGTTGCAAATCAGTTACGTTCCTGTAGGTCTTTTGTCATTTGGTCTTAGGCTGGTAATACATGCACTGAGTGCAAGATCAGGTATGGTATTTCAGATGGGGAAGTGGTGTTCAAAAGAGATCTAAGATTTAAAGCAGCCAAGGTGCAGATGCACATGCTTGGATCAATTCTAGGTAAAATAAAAAAATAAAAAAGCAAGAAGTGTATTCTAAGAACATTTGTTGTGCTTATTTATTACTTATACTTCATAAAGACTACACTTTTCAGGTTTTTTTGAGCAAAACAGATTGAAGCCTTTGACCTAACTATGCCTATTTAAGTGGTGATACCACCAGCTATGGGACACGGGTGGCGCTGTGGGTTAAACCAGAGAGCCTAGGACTTGCCGATCACAAGGTCAGCAGTTCGAATCCCTGTGTCGGGTTGAGCTCCCATTGCTCGGTCCCTGCTCCTGCCAACCTAGCAGTTTGAAAGCATGTCAAAGTGCAAGTAGATAAATAGGTACTGCTCCAGCGGGAAGGTAAACGGTGTTTCCATGCGCTGCTCTGGTTCGCCAGAAGCGGCTTAGTCATGCTGGCCACATGACCTGGAAGCTGTACGCCGGCTCCCTCGGCCAATAAAGCGAGATGAGTGCCGCAACCCCAGAGTCGGTCACGACTGGACCTAATGGTCAGGGGTCCCTTTACCTTTACCACCAGCAACAACCTACCGTACTCCTAAGAATCTCCCTATTTTCCCCATGGGTGTAAAACTAAAGTAAGACATGCACCAAGAAAGACCACAAAACAGCTTCAAAATTTCAGAATGTTTCCTCCCATCCTTTTTTTCTTTTAATAAACACATGTCAAAAGATATAACTGAGGAACAATCACGTGCTGTTTATGGCTTCTTGTATTTTTCCTTGTGAACTGCACTCACTGATGGGCACACTATTTCTCCAGTTTGCTGCACTGATCACCCAAGGCTAGGTGTGCAGTCTGTGCAGAATGCCATGGTACCTTTAAGGATGGCATACACTGGATCAGCACACAGAACCCCTCGCCTGCTTCTTCCAAATTTTGTGCAAACATGCCCTAAATATGCCGATGGGCTCAAATAATTCCCATCCCCACTTTTTGAAGTTAGGTAACAGTAACTTGTCTTAAAGCACGTTGGGAAAATGTAATAGCAGGAAATTGTTCCAGTTTTAAACTTCTCCAATTTGGCAGGGAATATAAAATGGTTCATCGGGAAGTGGCTTAAATGCCTATCAGCTGCATAAAGCATGGATGTGGAGTTTGCAGAGGGATGTGTATGTATCATCTGTTTTAGATGTGTTACAGAGGTGATGTCAAGGTGAAAGCAGACTTGCAGAATGGTTGGAAATCATTGATATTCTGACTCTGAGGCTGTAAATGGCTCTGTGGCAGATGGAGTCTTTGTCAAGGAAGAAAAATGGCAGCTCTGGAGCATCAGAGATGTTTTTGCTAGCAGCTCAACTCACAGGCTGTGACCTTCCAGTGTTCAGGAGTTATGTTCTTGCTTTAATAAATTGTCCCCTGCTTTTTATTCCTTAAAAGTAGACAAATAGTAGTCATCATAATTCAGGACAAATTGAGCTGTTTCATTATAAAAGAAGCATAAGCCTGCTTTATTACCTAAATGTTTTAAGCGACAGCTTTTAAGTGTGCTTGCATTTCTAAATGAGAAGGGGGAGAGGGGGGAGCACTAGAAATGTGCTTTAGCTTGGTCTCGTGATTAAAATAAAAAGGGACAAAAATATACAAAGGAGATGGCAAGATCCCCCAAAGCTAGCATTGCTCCTGAATACCCGTGGGATAGGAGAGAAAAGAAAAGAAAATATATAGGAGTACAAATATAAAAATGTCTATGACTAACAGGGATGGTGAAAATTATGCTACTGTGAACACGTTCAGAACTTTTAGTCATCCTTTGGTATCCTCTGTGTGTTACACTATAATGGCTTATATTAGTCCAGATCAGAGCTAAATGACAAACCAAGAATATCAGACTAAATACCGCTAATGTTTAATCCTGTATATACACCCCTAATGGTCTTACTGCTTTATGGTAGTTGCCATAATTGATTTAGGAAAGCACTTAGGAATTATTTTATGTGTACAAAAGATGATGCCTTCTTCATCTGGAAAATATGAATGCAGACTATATATATAGATGCACTTGTGCATGGAAGTCTTGTGATTGTTTTCAGAAAGGGTCTAATTTGGTTTTGTGAACAACTGAACACAAAGATTTTCTAAAGATTTTTCTAAACAAATTAAAAAAGGAGTTTGCCTGCAGGACTACTCTTTGCTTCAAAACACCTGCTCCCGAGTTGTCCCATTCATTTAAAGGGAAGTAGTTCAGCATTGTATCTTAACATCTTCAAATTATGTTGAGCTCACTTCATAGCACTGAACTATGATCCATAATTCAGATTTTAACCTGTAGCTTTGTGAAAGATTAATGTATTATACAGAAACGTGAATAATTCCTCAAACATTTGTGTAAATCGGGTTCATGTAATTTTTAAGTATTCTCTAACTAGGTAATTTAGAATCTTCTTCTCTTCAGGTAATAATAATCTTTTAAACTGATATCACTCTTGTATTTTCTAAGGGGCCATCTGCTTACTTTAATCTGTGGTGGAAGTATTGGTGCCAATGGGAGTTGCATTTGGCCCTAAGAGCATATAACGTCATGTAAAGGATGTTCAATTGGATGGTTGACCTATATTGCAGAGCAATAAATAATTGTTAAAATTAAAATTGCAAGCCCTTCATAACTATAAGCCTCCTGGGCTGCACTTTATCCCACTTGACAATTGTTAGAATTATAGAAAGCAATCACAGTTCATCACTAAGGAAAGTGACCCCATGCTTTCCAGGGTCAAGGTTGTTGCATTAAAATCTGTTCTCTTTCAAACTCTTGAGGTTGTAGTTTTTGCTCCAGAATGTGAGCCCATTTGATTTAACCGTTATCTGTGTACCATTCCTTTGTAAATGTAGTTTGAACCGGTTTCTTTGGGGGAGAAAAATAGAAGCCTGGAAATTATTTGGTTATGGTGACTCAGATTACTCGTTTATGTCACTTTCTTCTTCTTCAGCTTCTTCTTCTTCCTGAAATGTGTTGCATTTCAATGAGCATTAGGAGGACCTGCCTTTACAATAGATGTTTGGAAGCCTCTTATCAGCTGTCATTGAACTTCAAGCTTGAGAGTGAAGGGCAAAGTTTTTTTTTAAAAAAATTTTTTTGACAGAAATGAAACTGACATTAAAAATCCTTGAACTCCACCAGCCCTTTGTGACTTTGGCAAGAACTTTGGACCCTTAAGGAATGCAAGATTGACTTCCGAGTGCATGAAGTGTGAGGAAGCACGGTTGCATTAAAGGAATTTGATGCGAGTGCTTTTTTGAGGTGTGCTCATATTGCAGTTTGCTGACCTGTGGAAGCTGAGAAAGCTTCAGCAATTTGTGCTTCCTCAGACTGTGCAGCGCTGTTCCAAAAAAACCACAATTCAGACCTTCCTGGTGTTGCACTACCATGGGCATTGACTTGAAGATAAGAAAAATCACTGAGTACTCAGCAAAGAATGGTAATCTGAATGTAATCGAAAAGAATGGTAAGTGTGTGTAAAAAAAAAAAAATCCCTTCTGCAGGTAATATTTGCATATTCCTCACCCCTCTTCAGCCCTCCATTCCACCTTTCACTCACCCCAACTTTCTGGAGTTGACTTGATGGCGTTGTTGGGGCCTTCCCTCCACTGCTGGGCCAAGAGCCCTTCTGTGAGTGGGATGGATTCCACCAAACGTTTTTTCAACAAAACAAAACTTTGAACAACCAATATGCTATCTGACAGACTGCTTTTGAATTTCACCTCAAAATCCTCCTGCCTTCCGAGACCAAACAAAGGCGGAGGTTTTTTTGAGGGGGGGAGTTGCTGTTCAAGAAAACAGACACATAGGTTCACAGAAATAATTTAATATTCTGTAATATAGGAAATATCAGGCTTGTAACTTAATTCGTAAAATTTGCTGCACAAGCAAGCGTACAATTGGTTAGGATGCGCCCCTGGAAGCAACTTTTGCACCCCATTGTAAGCAACTGTAATGTTATGCTAATACCACAGTACAAGTGTTCAGGAATAGGATGCCAGGATGCAAACAACGTGGTGTCAATAGCGATATCCATTGGTTGTACTAGATCCTAGGGTACGGACTGAGGGCACCACTTTGCTCAAGCAAAGCAGGTTTAGGACTGGTTCCATAATGGAAGAAAGATGGGAAAGAAATGTCAGAAAATAAATAACAGATGTGATGAATTGTACCTTGTAAACAATAATAAGGTTTAGATGGATGATCGTTCCAACCAAGCCCATGTTTATCACTACCACGGTGGCTTTTAAAATGTGGAAGTGCCTTAAAGTGTGAATTGGGACTAGTGAAAAAATGAAGGCAGCCAACACCTGAGACATTTTAGTTCCCAGCTACAGTTTACCACCCAGTGCTCCTCCATGAATTTCAGTGTTTGTGCTGGCTCCTGCACAAGCTGTGTCAGTATGAATTAGGGTTCTACAGCAGCAGCAGCAATGCTTGATGAGTTACTCCCTTAGTTCGTAGCCATACAGCTATCCCTGAAATTATTGGTGCCATGAATTAGGATTAATTACATCAACAGAAGGATGTACCGATAATTTCCTTAGGTGTGCAGGTTAATTAAACCCAGTTTATGCACTCTAGCAATATATTTCAGTAAAACTAAAACATGCATTGTTGTGCATTTGAAATGAATCACTTCTTAAAGAGCTGCTGTTTTCACATCTGCGCAAGAATGTTGCTTATCAATAATTTAAGCAAATAATTTTAAAATAACGTTTTTGAACTCTTTAATTTTTCAGATACACAGCTACATATACACCCAGCAGAAAGGCTGTAGACTGCATGCATTATGGGATCTTTAGGATTATTTTACTAACATTGAATAAGATGGTTATAGTCTTGTGTAACAGTGAATTAAAATGTAATTGCATGTTATAGTTCCTCACTATAGCCATTTGTAATTTTTAGGGAACACAAAAGGCTGTTTCAAACTAGTATAGAAAGATGCTCTTTTAGTTATTAAGAGTTAATGTTTGTACATCTACACAGTCTAAATGGCAAACAGTTTTGATGAGAAATACTCCCAACAGTTTTCCAGAGAAATAAACCTCCTTTGTCTCCTTAGCACCCATTGATTTTTCCTTCAATTGTACATTAACAATGCTGATAGAACATATGCAGTTGGCATCTACATTTAACAGGAGAAAAGTGTTAAAATAAAAAGCTTTGCTTTATAATATTTACGCATTGTCGTACAATAGTGCTATATTTGAAGCCGTGATAACTGAAGGGAGGACAAAATACTGAAAGGGGGTGGGGGGAGGAATCAGAGAAAGAACAAACGATGCAAAAAGAAAATGACACTGAGGTCTTGGTTTAATACATATGTATTCCAGGTTGATGGTTGATTTCATTAGCAAATCTCATTGTTATGCAATGTCTGTTCTTCTGCAGCAAAATGAATATTGTATTCTCACAGGCTGCGTGTCTATTTTCTGTTGATGGATAAATGAAAGGATATATATTTACTGCTTTTCACAGTCTTTTATGTATTTTACAGGAGAAAAAAACACAAAGCTTCTGCGTCAGTATTCCCCCCCCCCTTTTCCGTCCTTAAAGCTTTTAAGAGCTGTATATTAATGAATATTTTAATACACAGTATCCAGTACAAATTAACTAGCATTACAGGGGAGATAGCGTGAATTCAGTTCTTTTTTATGTACTGTGGGGGCAAATTTAGGCTAGCAGCCTTCTGAAAGCTGTCAGTCTGAGCAAGCAGAGGTTTATTAATCTATATAATAGCAAATATTCCGATATGATCTTTTCCTATCATCTTTGTGTAAAGCCGATATAGAAATTTAATTTCCTTATAACTAGTAAAATAACAAAAAATAAAATAAATGCCCACATTTATAACTACAAATCTGAATGCTCCTTTTGGGTCTAGTAATAATGCAAGCAGTGAAAGTAGGGGGTGGGAATTTTAGAAGCGTGTGTTAAATTGTTTATCCTGCCATGTCTTGATTCTGAAGCGCGAAAGAAGGCAGAAGCATAGGCAGCTGGACTTGAGAAATGGTGTGGTGTATTTCTTATGGTCCCTGAGCTCCCAGTTCAAATCCAACTCTGAAGATTTGTGATAGGGATACAGGACAAAACCCGTTGAGGACTGCCTTGTTACCACTAGGCTTATTTTCTTACATTTATATCCTGCATTTCTTCTGTCATGGAACCCAACCCTTCCTCTCAGTGTAGGTACCTCCGAGCCCATTGTTTAGGTGCAAATATTGCATTCTAGTACTTACAGTGGCGTACTAAACAACAACAAAAAAATTTTTAAAATACAAAATGTCCAATTTTCTGTAGCCTGTTACAAAAGAGTCGCTGATTTGTTGTGGGGTGCTATTTGGCAGCTGCTTCATGCAGTGGCTGAGAACATGGGATTTATATGCAGTGGATCACTGTTGAATGCAGTGCCGCCACAAATGTCCAGCTGCCCCAGGGATGGTCTGAGGGCATATGATGCAGGTTGCTGAAGCTAAGTAGGTCTGAATCTGGTCACTGCATGAATAGGAGACTTCCTGGAAGCATCATGTGCACTGCCTTGAATTACATGATGGAAGGAAAACAGGATATAAATGTAATAAAGTAGTAGTAGTAGCAGCAGCAGCAACAACACCCTAAGTAATAACATGACAGCTACCACCTGGAGTAATTTAAAGTGCCTTCCACATGGTGGCACTAAAGCTGAAAGTTGCTATTATTTTTTTAGAACACATTAAAAGTCAATATAAGACATATCAAATAATTAGCATTTAGTTAAAATTGAATTAATTGTTCATAGCAATCAGTCATAATACCAGAATGCAGAAGCAGAGCAATAATATTAAGCACCAACCAACTTAATAGAAGTTTCCATAGATTACAGAGAAAAAGGAAATAATTATTTTTAAAAAAATATTTATTTATGATTTTCACTATTACAATTCTCACATTCAAATATACCTTTCAACCATTAGTACCATCCCTTATAATAATACATTTGATGACTTCCCTTCTTCCCCTTCCCACCACTCCTGCATATTCTTATATATT
The DNA here is from genome assembly GCF_965153285.1 of Podarcis tiliguerta. Taxonomy (NCBI): domain Eukaryota; kingdom Metazoa; phylum Chordata; class Lepidosauria; order Squamata; family Lacertidae; genus Podarcis; species Podarcis tiliguerta. The sequence goes on from NC_139534.1 coordinate 31,686,790, forward strand.
CATTTAATTCAATTTCTCCCCTTATTCTCCCTTTATTTACATTGTTGAATTCATCTCAATCCTGCTGGTGTTTTCACTTGTTTACAGTTATTTTCCAAATACTCCACAAATATTCCCACTCCTCTTTATATACTTCATCTTCTTGCTTTCTTATTTATTTGTTAGATCTGCTAGTTCTGCATATTCTATCATTTTAAGTTGCCAATCCTTATTGGGGACCTCACTCACTCGCCATTTTGGGGCTAGCAAAATCCAAGCTGCTGTAGTTGCATACATGAATAATTTTCCCCCCTGACATCTGGGTACTTCTGTCTGCACCATTCCCGAAAGGATTGCCTCTGTTTCTTTGGGAATAAATCATCATAATTCAATACAGTCAACTCCCCATTTACATGGGGGTTGCATTCTGAGGCACCGTGTGCATCAGCCTGCCCCATTTGTCCCATTCTACCCCACCCTCTTTTGGTACCAAAAACTGCAAATGTGTCAGTGGTTGTGCATGTGCTGAACACACACAAATGGGGAGTTGTCTGCATAGAAGCTTGAAACAATATTTCATATGAGAATAAAAATACAGTGGTACTTCTGGATACGAGCAGGATCCGTTCTGGAGCCCCGTTCGCATCCTGAAGTAAGCGTAAGAAGCGATTGCGCACCTGCACGTGTGCGTCCGCAGGTCCTGTTTCGTCGCTTCCATGCATGTGTGTGACGTCATTTTGAGCATCTGCATATGCGCGAGCCGCGAAACCCGGAAGTAATGTTCTCCATTACTTCTGGGTCACCACGGAGTGCAACCCGAAAATATTCATCCCAAAGCTACTTCACCCTGAGGTATGACTGTACTTTTAAGTCAAGGCTGGTGTCAAGGGTCAGCCTAATCAGCACCTGCCAAGGCCTACCATCTGGCAGAGACTGAGCCACTGACCTGAGATGCTAGACCAGCAGGAAGGTAAACAGATTATAATGGAGATGTGTTCTACTGCCTCTTCTAGGCACCTTCCCACTGAGAAATGGGAGATCACCCCCAAGTGATGGTCCATTTCCTGGTGGGATGAGCGCTCACTTTAGCCTGTCAGCTCGTTGCAGTGTGCAGAGTCATATTCCACTGCCATTAACCTTGCTTCCATGAGGAGATGGATAATTGCCTCAGAGACCCCTGTGATCTGACAGGAGCCTCTAGAGCAGCCTTGCCCAACCTGGTGCCCTCCAGGTGTTTTTGGACTCCCAACATCCATCAGCCCTAGCCATCAGGGAGCAGTGGTCAGGGAGTTGGCCATGGGAGCTGTAGTCCCAACAACATCTGTAGGGAACGAGGTTGGGGAAAGTTGCATATCACTTTTAAAGATCCCCAGAAGGAATGCAGCAGCAACTCCCTCATGTTCCAAAATAACCTGGCAGAGTTACTTCTCTGTGCCCTTCAGCCCCCCACCCTCATGTTTGCCATTGCCAGCTCTTTTCTTCAGCCAGAACTTGATGGAACTCAGTTCCGGCACCTCTCAACTGGGCGTCATTGCCATTATAAGAGAACAGGGGAGGTGCTCATGGTGAGTTCCGGCACCTCTTTTTCTTGGAAAATATCACTGACCTTTGCCTCCTACACCTGGGAAACCTGGTGTTGGGCTAGCAGATGGAGATCAGGGAGCGCTGGTGTAGGAGAGGTGGCTACAGATTGGCTTAGAAAACAAGCTAACTTGTTTCATTAAAAAATAATAACTTGGCTCATAACTGCGCCAATCTGATGTGAGCAGGAGGAGAGGAAGAACATGCCCACCCCTAATAATAGCAGCTTTATTGCACACATACAAAAATCTATAATGTCTGCCCAGACTTGGATTACTAAGCTGTTATGCACAAGTGTCTTTAACGCCAACACAAGCATATTTTGTTGGGCTTGCAGGGACTTGATGACTTATGATGCCTATGTGAGTCATTGTGGCCAAAGACGTATATTGTACCAACAACATCCTGAGTTAGTTGTGCTTATTCATCGTCATAGGTCACGTCACAGGGCCAGCACAATGATAATAGAGTTTGTGGCATTGCTCTGGTGCAGCAGTCCTTGTGCCTAAGCCTACATATTTACAGCATTTGATAGTACTGTGTCTCGGTGGGTGCATACTATGTCATGTGCACAGGTTTTGGTCTAAATGCATACAGATGTGTCTCTATGGAAGCAGCACCTCCATAGAAACTGGCTTTTCAGGTTATTTCCCCTGAAAATGAGTTAGCTGTTGCTTCATCAAGCATGGGCATTACCTCCCCGCCCACAGGGCACCTCTCAAGTGCGTTCCCCATAAACACCACCTCCTCCTTGTTTCATGCTTGTTCCTTCTTCTGGCCGGAAGTTTAATTTCATTGTGATGTTTTATTATTATTTAGGTTTAATGATTGCATGCTTAAAAGCCCACACAATTTGTGGCAGTATCCTCTTAATATTTCAAAGTAGCCATTGGTGTGCACTGAATAACATGGATGCATTCTTAACACATTATGGTGCGAGACTGATGCCACTGTAGAGTCTTAACGTGAGGTTCTGCATTATGATAGGTTGCTTCGAAACTTCAGTCTCTGAAACTGACTGGAATTAATCATATTAACAATGAAGGATACAATTCTAATTTGCTTTGCTAGCCCAACAACGTATAAGTAAATCTACTGCAGGCAAACAGGAGGGTGCAGTGTGGCTTCCAGGAGAGGGTGGAGTTCTTGTGAGAATGAACTCTTCATTGTCCCTTGCATTAAAAACACCGATAGGAAGTGAATAATTTTGCAAATAATTTGGCTGTGCAGTTATGCATCACAAAGAGTACTCATTAGGTAAGAGCTCTTCACCACGGAAATAGAAACAAAGTCGGTAGTAAACATTAGTCCTGATGTGTACAGATCAGTCTAAGTCCAGTCCAGTCCATTTTAATTTTCCATGTGTTCCTTCCTAAGTCTGTCCTGCCCCATTTTTCTATTAATCTGAAAATGTTTCTTAAATCCTTACCCCAAAACCTATTTAAATACATACCTTATCATTAAATATATTATTATTTATCTCAATGTATTGAGCTCTGAATATATAGAATTCATTCTGATTCATGTAATAGCCCAGAAGGTGTGATCAGTTTACTTCTAAATGTGAAAACTCTCCTCCAACCTTAATCACAGCCTTACTGTGCTAACAGAACTGGGTAGGTGTAGGAATTAGCATTGTAAGAATGTGGCAGCTGTACATCTGCAACAGTGTCTTCTTTGTGGCAGCTCCTCCCTCAGCTTTGGAACCTCGTCCCTGGAGATGTGTGGTTGAAATCCCCCTGCACCCCTGGCTTTCAATTTTTACATGTCCATTATAGATTATTATTATTATTATTATTATTATTATTATTATTATTTGTTTGTCTGGGCTTTGGGAATATACGTTTCCTCTGGGTTCTAGCTGCGCTGATATTTATGTCATGTGCCACCAGACTTTTTTATACCTGTGGGCACATTTACAAACTGGGTGAACTGTTGTGGGCTTCACACGCATGCATACAAACCACAACCAAGCACACATCCCCACAACCTGTTCTGTTGACCACTGTACAGTAAAGTCATACCTCGGGTTGAAGTAGCTTCAGGATGAATATTTTTGGGTTGCGCTCCGTGGCGACCCGGAAGTAACGAAGCACGTTACTTACGGGTTTTGCCGCTCGTGCATGCGCAAACGCTCAAAATGACATCACACGCATGCGCGGAAGCAGCGAAATGCGACCCGCAGTCACGTCTTACATTTACTTCAGGATGTGAATGGGGCTCCGTTCGTATCCAGAGGTACCACTGTATGAGAGAAAGTTTCTTTCATGCCTAATATCAGGGAGATTATAATCAATATCAGTGAAAGCTTCTGTGGGTGCATGTGTGCCCATGGGCACCACACTGGCAACCCCTGTGCCATGTCATTGCTTTCAGTTCTGTGATTTTAAGTATTTTATTTTGTGTGTGTAAAACAGTCCTATGTGTGTAAAACAGTCCACCCTGGGATGCTTCAGATGGGCAGCTGATATATAAATATAATAAAACAGGTTGAATCCTGGAACAAGGAGCTCCAAAGAGATACTCTGTACTCCCAAGTCATGTTTAATGGAGAAACTGATTCATAATGAGTCCCTGCCCGTCTCTATCAGATACATACAGGTATCTTGCTGTTCTTGCCCCACCTTTGGAAGTTCTTTATTTCAAATGATCACAATTTTTGTCATGAGTTCCATGGGGATGCCATGGAAGAGGTAGTCAGATTCCAAGGAAGAATGGGAGCACCTCAGGGAGTGGGAGCTGGGTAACCCTGGAGAGGATCCTAGTGGGATGGGGGAGGTGACTGGGGAACCCCTTGATGTGGCTGAGGGAGGGGGCCGTAGAAAGCTAAAATTCAGGGGAGGAAACCAAACAGGTTGGAAGAAGAATGTTCAGTCCTTGTGACATTAGACACCTCCCCAGTGCTATTGTTCCTTTAAAGAAAGGTGCCAGAACTTACCCTGGTTCTCTTATCATGGCAATGGCCCCCACCTGAGAGGTGGAGGAACTGAGTTCTGGCTGGAGGAAAAAGCCCAACACCTCCTTCTGTGGTCCACCCCTGGCGCCCCTTCCTGTCAGTAAGGAGCCCCCTCCTTTGGGAGATGTGACTAAGTAAATCAGAAAGTGAACCAGTGTCAACACCACCTCTGAGGACACAAAAGACCCCAGAGCTGGTGCAAACCAACCTTTCAGACCCAAATCACTTGAAGGAGTACCCACTTGCTTGCCCAGTGCAGGGAGACTGGCTGCTTGCCACATTAAGAGTTCTGTCTGCCCTGTTCTTCAACATCTTCATTGACGTCTTAGCTTGCATTGAGCCATGTATCATATCTCTTATGCATCTGCTGCACCTTGTAACCTGTGTCTTGCCTATATACTGATCTGATTTATGCATTAAAGACGTTGATAGAAACCACACTGGGAGTTCCCTTCTTCCAACAGTGAGGGCCAGGATGAAGATGAATGTTTATCAGTACATTCATCTGTAATTTGTAATTTTTCCTACTACAACTCTGTATATTCCTGCTGCATTTTATTAGTTTTAGATGTTTTCTATGTTATTTAAGAGGGACGCGGGTGGCGCTGTGGGTTAAACCACAGAGCCTAGGACTTGCCAAACAAAAGGTTGGCGGTTTGAATTCCCGCGATGGGGTGAGCTCCCGTTGCTCGGTCTCTGCTCCTGTTCGAAAGCACGTCAAAGTGCAAGTAGATAAATAGGTACCGCTCAGGAGGGAAGGTAAACGGTGTTTCCCTGCGCTGCTTTGGTTCACCAGAAGCAGCTTAGTCATGCTGGCCACATGACCCTGAAGCTGTACACCAGCTCCCTCGGCTAATAAAGCAAGATGAGCGCCGCAACCCCAGAGTCGGTCACGACTGGACCTAATGATCAGGGGTACCTTTACCTTATGTTATTTAAACTGTATTCTTATCGCTGAAGTGTTCGCCACCCAGGGCTGATTTAGAAGGAAGGGTAGGATATCAATGTAAAACACAAATAAATACACACACCCCACATACACAAAGAAACATATTTTGCATATAAGCAACATATGTGATATTCAACTTTGATCACACTCAGAGTAGGTCCATTGAAATCAACGGATATTGATTTCAATAGGTCGAATCTGAGTATGACTTATCACTTCAATAAACCAATCCTGCCCTGCTCAAATATTCAACTTATTGAAATATTTGAAGGAGATATGGAACAATATATAATAACATATTTAAGTTTTAGGGCTTTTATTTTTCTGGCTTTTTCCATGGACGTTCCGGGGGGGGGGCACATAATAAACCCATGATCTCAGAATGTTGTGACGCCAATATGGTTTGCATTTCCCTGTCTCCACCATGATAAGTGATGTTGGTGAAGATTGTACAATGCAATGGTGATGATATTACACAAGTCAGTGTCAACTGGGCTGCCGGTTAAGATGCATGCTAGTTGTACAGCTCTTCCCATAGAGCAATCTGGTGCTTAGTGCTTGTGCTTAAAGGTTATACTGAAGACGGTGTAAGACTGCTTGCTTCAGTACCGCTTAAACACTTTTTAATGAATCCAGTGCAGAAGTTAACATTCAGTACAGTGGTACCTCGGGTTAAGAACTTAATTCGTTCTGGAGGTCTGTTCTTAACCTGAAGCACCACTTTAGCTAATGGGGCCTCCTGCTGCCGCCACGCCGCCAGAGCCCGATTTCTGTTCTTATCCTGAAGCAAAGTTCTTAACCTGAAGCACTATTTCTGGGTTAGCAGAGTCTGTAACCTGAGGCGTATGTAACCCGAGGTACCACTGTACTGTTCTCTGTGTTTGCTTGGGAAATCAGACATTTTTATCTGATGCACTTTTTAGTTGTTATAGTAGTCAACTCCCCTTCCAACTGCCAGTGACACTTTTGAAAAGTTCCAGTCAGTGAGACCTGTGATTCTTTGACTCTGCATGATCTTGAAACTGATTGGTTTATTACATTAGGTTATCTGGACAGGCACCTCTGATATGGGTTGCCGTGTGCATTTGCTTTCTACCTGTGGTGCTACATTTGGGACAGTTTATTAGCAACTTGCAATGCTTTTGTTGTAATGTGGGTGAGTACCCTACCTTGGCACTGAAGACTGGAAGCACTTCAGCTCCGTGGTTTTACATTTTTCTATACTGTATATTCATTTTCATGTTGGTACCATTTTAAACCACGCTTCAGGATGTTTACCTCATTTGATTATACAGTGGTACCTCGGGTTACATACGCTTCAGGTTACAGACTCCGCTAACCCAGAAATATTACCTCGGGTTAAGAACTTTGCTTCAGGATGAGAACAGAAATCGCGCAGCGGCAGCAGGAGGCCCCATTAGCTAAAGGGGTGCTTCAGGTTAAGAACAGTTTCAGGTTAAGAACGGACCTCCGGAACGAATTAAGTACGTAACCAGAGGTACCACTGTACATCCTATGCGCTCATGGATCCGATTCTGCAGAAAGATTCATGTCCCACATATATGATCTTTCACATGGTGTTTACATTTGTACAAAGGCTTTCTGAAGAAAGACATATTTGTGGATCTTTCTGTCGTAAAATGGATACAGCTTCCTTGTTCTCTGAGAAGTTGGCAGTCTCTCCCCCCCCCTTTTTTTTTTTGTTCCTGGTACACATTTAAGCTTTATTTAAATTTTAAAAGACTTTATTATTGTAGCGGGGGGGGGGGAGCTTCTATTCATTTTTCAAAGAGAGAGAGAAATATTTGATTGTAGTTTTGCTTTGTTTTAATTGTTTCAGGCAGGGTGTCGCCACAGTTCAGGCAGAACAATTTCTACCTTATATTTTGCAAGGCACATACTTCACCTGGGCTGGTTTTGGTCACATGAGCTTGGATGTTTACTGGTGATCTTAAGTGCTCCACCTGCCTTTCAGTTTGTTTACCAGGAAATCAAGATGTGTAAACTGCAGGAAGTACTATTTGACCCTCTCCGGCAGTATCTCATTACAATAATTGCTAATCTCTGAATAAGACAGCCATGTTTTGTGAGTAACACAGGGAGAGAGAGGTTGTGTTAGAGAGATTTTAGGTATTTCCAGAAATAGAGCGTTGTAAATGCTTGCCTTCGGATTATGCTTCCTTTGCAGCTCTTGATAATAGACATCTGCTGACCTCTGGGGTCAGTAAAACTGGGATACAATAGTATGTGTTCTTCCATTCCTCTGAACTGAAAAAAAGAAATATCACGGCTTGTTGTTTTGGAGTGCTGTCACTGTTCTGTATCGAAAGGATAATGGCTACTTCCTGATTAAACCACTATCCACAGTAAGCTGTTCTTATTACATCTCTGTTCGCCTGTGAAGGGAAGAGTGCTCAGTGTTTTTCTTTTTTAAAAAATTAACCGGGGAATTGTCAGTTTAAAATGTTTATGGGATGTGGGTTAAAAGCTTTCATTTTACAGCAGCTTTCTCCTGATTGTTTTCTTCTTCTTAAAGTAAGGAAATTGTTTAACCTCTGCAATACTTAGGAGCTGAAAAAAATATTTTAATACAAGCATGTCTGAATTTGTCTTTGTGTTGTAATGTTTAAAATCCATCTACCTGCCTTTCACAACTTGTGTGCTAATGATACTTGCATTTGAGGTATTAAAAAAAGAAATACCGGATATTGTTAGGAAGAGTCAATGGAAAATACTTGCCATGTTATTTGAGCTGAAAAAGACATGGCATTTTAGGCAGTAGGTTATATTTTCATCTGTGGAATTTTTTTTATGCATCTGTTAGAATTCTAAAGCATGATCCTTTTTTTGGGATTTTGCATGTAAGTGGTTGTTACACTGATTTCCATGTAGCTTACATGGTACTGTGCCAGTATACATTTGGAAAAGTAGGGTAGCAGGTATATACAACTTTGCTTTGGTCACCTGTATGTCATACTGCCTTTTGAATATCCAAATACATCCAGCCAAAAGTTAAGCCGCATCATCACGTTAATTTCAGTAAGAGATAATTGATAGTGTTATTCTCTTACTGACATCAACAGGACTTAAACATGCTTAATTTTCATTCAGTTTGTAACCATAATTCACACATTCCTTTGTATAGCAAAACAAAACAAAAACAAAAACCCAAAACCAACAAAAGCTTGGACATTGAGGGGCAAATGTTAGCTGATTTATATTATTTCAAAGCCAAACAGAAGTTCATAGGAGAAATATTACATAGTGCTACATGGAAGAATATTTGCCATTGATGCCACTGGGTGCATGCCAAATTAAAATGAACAACTTTTTAAAAATCAGTCAAGCAACCTTTGGTCGCTGTGGCCATAGGATAGAGCAGATCTCCTTATCCTAAGGTGATATGAAAGGTCTGCTATTGGAATGGGAAAGCCGACTGTATAGGTCTTCTTCCCACCACTGCAGAAAGTCTGCTTATCTTCAAAGGTTCAGTGATGTTGCTGCCTCACCCGGTGTAATCCAATGTGGGACAATTGCCTGTGGGGGATTTCCTGGCCAGCAGGAAGCCAAGTGATCTTCCACACAAGACAGGAAGTTGGATACAAGCCTGCCTGCAAATTGGCCAATTGCAGTCCAGCTGTGAGGGAAGCTCATCCTGTAGGATGGGTTCAACTTAACCGGCATGCTTCACTTGGGTCTGCTCTGCAGGTGTATAAGACTGCTTGCCTCTTCCTATGCAGGCAGTTCCTATTTAGATTTCCCACCTATCCTCATGTTATTGGCAATCTGTACTGTGTTTGAATTTGCTATGGACATTGTTGGTCACCATATTCAGGGCTGGGCAGAACTTTTTGCATCTGACCAATTGGCTATGGCTGGTGGTTTTGCCTACCTCATAGCAATTGTCACAACTCTTGGTGGTTTAGGCATTGGGTAAGCCTTAGTGTTGGTTGGGAGGTTGTAGCCTCTGCCTTCCGTCCAAAGTTAAGAGGCATCCTATTAAAGGCATTTGGGAGGAGTTGCTTCTGTCTAGATGCCCAGGCGGGAGCTAGGAACATAACATACTTTCAGCAGGAGGGTTGGATGTCAATGATTGTATCCAATGCCTATGCCAAACCTCTTGCATCTGTAATCGCCAAAGTTGTGGCATGTCTGGTTCTTTCCATAAAGTTGGGGTGGCAGGGGGTTGTGGCACCTGGGCAGGCAATGTCCATGGTCTTGGGACTATTCTACACTGTACGTTTAAAGACATATTCCACACACATTTAAAGCACGTGACTTCTCCAAAGAGTCCTGAAATTATAGTTTGTTAAGGGTGTTGAAAATGGTGGCTCTGTGAAGGGGAAACTGCAGATCCCAGGATTCTTTGGGGGAGGTCATGCGCTTTAAATAGGTGCTGGATATGCTTTGAATGCACAAGGGAGGAATTCTGTGTCGCGCTCTTCTGATTGTTCCACCAACACAAGCATTTCTCTTTGCCAGACAGAACAGTCCCCCTCTCTCGCTGCTGTGTGTTGTTCTGGGGGTTATCTGAACCGCCCAGAACAGATTGTGGGGAGGCAGGGGGCATGCAGGGAATGGAGAAAGGGAAAGCCCCATTGTGTTGGGGGAGCCCTTACAATGGCTTCCACTTGTGTGCCAGGTTAGTTAAATCGAGCCCGTAGTATAGTCCTGCCCTTAGTCTCACTGGCAGATGAGGATATGTGAAGCGGGTGGATTGGGGGAAGGCTGGGATCCAAAGGTGCTGTAGGCTTCTCAGTGTTCTGTCATGTCCTCAGATTTGTTCCTAATTTTGGGGTGGGATTAGGTAAAGCACAAAGAAAAACCTCATAAGAGGACACAGGGACATAAGAGTCATGCTCTGCCCTCACTCCTACCTTGCTGGTGAAAGGAAGTCTGGCAGTGTGATGGATGTGGCAGTTGATCCTCTGGCTCCAGTGTAAGACCGTAGTGCTATCCGCACATACTTCATTGGCGAATAAGCCCCATTGAACTTAGCAGGGCAAACGTTTAAGTAAGTAAGTGTGTGGATCAGGCAGTAAGTTCTATTAGAGTGTCAGATCAGGTGGAAACGAATTTTGAAAGTAAGTGATGGTATAAGAATAAAGGCACACTGAGCATACTTGATTTGATTATTGGATTGAAAGCAATGATTGAAAAGCTAATTTTAAAAAGCTGCTAAGTAGAGCTGTTGCCAAAGATCATAATTATCTGGCTTGGAATATGAATTTGCCCCGCTCAGAATGTAAAGTAAGATTCCGAACATGTGTGGTTCATGCTCAAACATGGTTTCTAGGTATACATGCAAAAGTTATGTTGACTTGCTCATCTTGATTGTGGTGAACTGTGTGACCAAACCAGCTAACCAAGGGACTTTTGTGTGAGGATATATCTTCTGAGTTTGATTAGTTGTTTTATGTGGTAGCTGTCTCTCATCCAGATCTTAGACCCTCTTGTTTTCACATATGTGCTTGTTTTTGGAAGGTTATAGAGAGTTCAGTTCCAAGCTATTCTCAACCAAGGCTGGTGCTAGGGACCACAGTGCATAGCAAACAACACAATAAATCATGTGCATGAGGCACCATCAACATACATGTGCCAACATTACAAACTGGGAAAGAACTAAGCTTTCCCCATATATGCTCACTAAGAAATCTTGTGAATACCAAGCAGATACCTGAGTTCCTCTGAGCAGACTTTGCCAAATCAAGTACAAAAAAACACAACTTGGTTGGATCCAGTGGTGTCCTGGTGTTTCATATTCATGGAAGAAGTCCTTTTGTTTATGCAAAGGTCTTTGATTCAGTGAAGGCTCCTACTAGTAGAAGTGTGGGGCGGGGGAAGACAATTTTCTCCAATTCCTTGTCTTCCATGCAGGCCCACACAGTCCCTTCCATCCTATTCAAGAGTATCATCTAACCTTCTGGAGCAGAATATTTTTAGCATGCAGGAGAATAAGGAGGGAAGAAGAATACAGTGGTGCCTCGGGTTAAGTACTTAATTCGTTCCGGAGGTCCGTTCTTAACCTGAAACTGTTCTTAACCTGAAGCACCATTTTAGCTAATGGGGCCTTCTGCTGCTGCCGCGCCGCCGGAGCCCGATTTCTGTTCTTATCCTGAAGCAAAGTTCTTAACCTGAAGCACTGTTTCTGGGTTAGCGGAGTGTGTAACCTGAAGCGTATGTAACCTGAGGTACCACTGTAGTAGAAAATCACCTACATGGTTCCATGGGTGGGCGCTGGGAGGACCTTGTTCTGCGGGACTAAATACACACAGTGCATTTAATTATTGTTGTTAGCTGTGAGCAATAGCTTTCATCCTTAAACATACACCCTAGTCCTGTCTATGTGCACTATTATCTAGTCAGTTGAAATCCTAAAAAAAAATGAAAGCAATATAGTATTGTTAATGGATTATAGTATTGTTAATGGGTTCAAAGTGCAGGATATCAAACATTATGCTTTGGAAATTAGATGTATGTTTGGCTACTTGCTTTATCTGTGTTGTATATATTCCAAGAACCGACTGCTATGCATGATTTCCATTGGTGGCTGTCTGCCAGTGGAACGGCCTTCGTCTGGCTCAGTGATACTTCTCCTCCCTCTCCTCCCCCTTGGAGTCCCCTGTGCACCCCCAAAATCTGATATGGATTATTGGAAAAACCCTTGAAGCCTATTTAGGGAGGATGTAAGGGACAGAAAAGAAGGAGATTTCTCATTGGTTGGATGTCATGCTATGTTCTCCCTATAATATTTTCCCTATAATATTAATATTTTCAATGTATTTGTCTTCTGGAATTCTAAGGGTTTTTTAATAAAGAGTTAGGAGCACTGCAAAATTCTACATAGCAGAACAATTCAGCCTTTAGTAAAGTGGATGACTATTGCTTGTGTAAGATGGTTTATAATAAGCAATGTTTGAAGTAAATCAGGGATGGCCCTCCAGATGTTGTTGGACTACAGCTCAATCATTTCTGACCAAAGCTTACAAAGTCTGGGACTAATGGGAGTTGGAGGGCAGTAATATCTGGAGGGCCAGAGGTTGTCTCCCTCTGAAGTAGGACGGCCATTCTCATAGTATGGAGAGAGGCAGGTACCAATAGTCACCTCAGCTTCTCTTTCACTTCCTTCCACGATATCTTTATTGGGTTAAGTCTAAGAGCTTGGACTTAAATCCCCAGTATTGATTATCAGGGGTGTGGTAAGCTCAGGTTAAAATGGGTTAAAATGACATTCCATTCTTTTTCTTTGAACTGCTTCTTCCTAAATTGAAGACAAGGTTGAACTTTGCCACAGAAACATTTTATAGATTTATCTTAAACTGTAGAGAGTTGGGCAGCTATCTTGTGGGTTCAGAATAGCATACTATGAAACAGGTTGTTTTGCTTATTTATTTATTTTTAAATCACTTAATTTGATTCCTAGGTGCTTGGTCAGGATCAACTAGTAGGTCATGGCAAACTAGCTTTTTTCTGGGACACCGACTTAAAAGAAGCCTGGTGAGTCACTGACAGAAAAAGCCAATTTGATGTGTAATTTCCAGGGCTTGGCAGGGGACCACAAATAGAAACAGGGTTCCATAGAGATGGATCCCTCCCAGCAGTTTCACTGATTATGAAACATTTAAAGCTCTATTGTATAGATTTTGTACAATAAGGAAGAAGGACGAATAGTAACTGGAATTTGTTACTCGTCCCTGTCATGGTGAAGTGGAGATTAGAATGCCTAATGGATAAAGTGAAATGGATTGATTAATTTCATATTCACCACTGCTGAATATTAAATAATAAATGGTTCTTCAGAAAAGAATGGAATTTCCAGGGAACTGGAATGATCTTGACTGTTTAATCACTCTGAATTCCTGCCACCCATCATAATATTCAGTTAGAAACACCATATTCAATGTTTTCATTTAGATAGTGAATTTGGATAGTATTTAGCACTGAAATCCCAAACTCCTCTCTACATAACAGTGTAACAACTCACTGGTCACATACAGTTTTCAGGCGTATAAAGTTTCTTAAGTTTTATTGAATATGATTAGAGGGAGGACAGACTCTTCGAGCCTTTTCCCCGCGAATACATATTGGCATGCATTATGTGTGTACAGACGTTTAACCTTTGTCCAATTTAATTTCTGACATAGAGTTCATGTTGATTGTTGTGTTTGGAGGGAGGTTCTTTACACAATTTATGTTTCTGGCAATATTTGAGGCAGCAGCAGATTGCTGGGCCTTTATAGCCTGTACCAGCAAGCAAATATGTATGCAGTCCTTCCTACTTCTGTGCATCTTTTAGTTCCTTGAACATGTTAATTACAGGTTTTTCCCTGTGTTTGGATTTTATCCTGGCCCGGCCCTAGTCACCACTATAGTTTATAACAACATGGGATTTGCTTAACTCCTAGAGGATGAAAAGACCAATGACTGTACTTGTTAAAACAACATCAATATTTTGCGTGAGGAAAAACAAGCCAAACACAGAATGCCAAGCAACTCATTGCCTAGATTTGCTGTGACAATGTCAAAGCTACGTGAAGAATACTTCAACCCCCCTGTTTTGAATGCAGGAAACTCAACTTCGTAGAAGAAGGAAAAAGATGTTAGCACATCATTGTTTGTTGGGACATTTCACAATTTAAATTACAGTTAGACAGATGTAGACCACAGTTGTTCAGTCTGCTGACTCCGGAGACGTTCCGGTGAAGTTACCGTGGCTACTTCAGAGTAAGTGGTTTTGAGGCTGAAGCCTGGCACTGTGTTTACTTATTCATTCATTGTGCCTTAATTTAAAAACTGCATTGCTTTGTGAGAATAGAAACGCTGTTTTAATTTTTAGTGGAGCTTTGTGTCACGCAAACAAACCCCGCAAATATTTCTATGCTGCTTGTGTTGTTCTTCAGAGTTTTAAAACTGACTCAAGCTAATTCAAGCTGAAGTGTGAAAATACCGGTATCTATTTTCGGTTTGCTCTACCAGCAACCAAAGCATTGCAAACCAAAGGTAATAAATAATTCTTAATGGTTGAGATACAGACCTCAAAGCTCTATGGTTATTTCTTATGGATTGGGCGTAGATTAAGTTCCAAACATGAGTAGGATTTTCTTTCTTTTTAAAAGTAATCTAAGGTTGCAATTCTTTAACACGTGGCACTAACTCCTATCCAACTCATTGGAGCTTAATTCTGAGTAGACATGCATAGGATCACACTGTAAGCATATTATTTTTCCTGGAATTCCTCTTTGCCTCTGGTAGTTGCATGTTGCTTGAAGCTAAAGTGTCAGGAAGCCATGAGGTTTTGGAGACTAAATTGGCCTACAGTGTGATCAGGGACAAACTGTAGGACAGATATAGGCCAGGTTTGCTGAAAAGCAGCAATGGCAGAGAGAACAGGTGAAAGTCAACTCTATGGTCATTTGCCAGTGCAGGGCCAAAAGGCCTTGTTGAAGCAGCTGGAAAATTAGTTTTGCTTTGTAAATGCGCCCTGGCAGCTATGCAAAAGAAAAGGAAAAGATGTTATCTCAGCTATTGATTCAGCAACATTTAGTTACAGATAGCCTGCATGAATTTACTAACTTCAAATAGCAATGTGCTGTTTCCCGCCGCCCCCCTCTCTCCAGTCCTGTAAGCTGTTTCCCAAATACCGGAATGCAAGTTGTTTCCTAAAGAGCAGTAGTAGCAGAGAACGAGTGAAAGTCAACCCTGTCAGTGGCTTTAGTTTAGTGGCATGATTTGGGGATATACGGTAATTGTATGAATATATGAGCTTATTGGGGGACGCGGGTGGCGCTGTGGGTAAAAGCCTCAGCGCCTAGGGCTTGCCGATCGAAAGGTCGGCGGTTCAAATCCCCACGGCGGGGTGCGCTCCCGTTGCTCGGTCCCAGCGCCTGCCAACCTAGCAGTTCGAAAGCACCTCCGGGTGCAAGTAGATAAATAGGGACCGCTTACTGGCGGGAAGGTAAACGGCGTTTCCGTGTGCAGCTCTGGCTCGCCAGATGCGGCTTTGTCATGCTGGCCATGTGACCCGGAAGTGTCTCCGGACAGCACTGGCCCCCGGCCTCTTAAGTGAGATGGGCGCACAATCCTAGAGTCTGTCAAGACTGGCCCATACGGGCAGGGGTACCTTTACCTTTCATGAGGTTATTGTTGGTCTGTCTGTCCTAGGACACTCTTTATTTCAGCTGCCAGCAATTCTGCAAGGCCTCTGCTGCCATATATTTTTTTATTTTAAACTGAAGATGCTATAAATTAAATCTAGGACCTGTAACCCCTCCCAAGGAGGGATAAGAATGTATGGTTCCTGGTTTAGTGTCTATTACCAAGCATAGCTAGTAAAAAAGTGACATGTTGCAGTGTGGAAAACCTCAAAGTAGAAGGGAGACTAAGAATGGGCATCTAGATGTGCACATTAGGGCATCCATTTTTTATTTACGTCAAAAGGTTACACTAAAACTGGACTTGATAGTAGCAGGAAAATACTCTGATTTTAAAAGAGTGAAATGAAAATAACTTTTTGAAAATCCACTTTAAGCAAAATTCCATGCCGCTCTTTCAAAATCTGGCCAAAAGCTACATAAGTACTGTATAAACTATTTTATTACAGTATTATTGTTTTAACCAACAAGGAAGGTAACTTCACACACACACACACACACACACACACACCCCTTGTCCAATACAGCTAGCTTCGGAACTATATACAAAATGTTTATCCTTTGTTCTCCTCCAGTTGTCAATAGACTCCGACACTGCAGTTAGAGTAAGCTTATTTTGTATGCTAGTGTTTGCATGCAGAATGTGATGTGTCTGTGGTTGTTTCTTATACTGAAATGCTGTTCACAAATGTCTATGCAAAATATCCACTGTTACTTATTTAAAACTTCTGGCCTGTATTTAACCATGAACCTGTTTATGCTGTTCCAGAATTTTCATCTTCTACCCATAACACATTTGTCAGCAATATTTTTCTGCTGCCCATAGAATATCCATTGTTTATGACAGGTCAAAAACATGGCCGACCTTCTATTAATGGTTGTCCAAGGTTGAATGCCGTAAAGCGGGGTAGCCAGTGCACTGCTCCCCCATGTTGTTCGATTACAACTCCCATCAGCTTTGACATCATGGTCAGTGGTTGGGGAAGATGGGAATTGTAGTCCAGCAGCATCTGAAGGATACCACATTGGCTATTCCTGCTATAAAACAACCTGGGTATATTGCATTGTCTTTTTTTTTTACTTTATTGCATGCCTATTTTCATTTTCTAAAAACAGTACAATGTTTCTGTTCAATTTTCCATGAAAGAAGGAAGTGCAAAAAACAAAAACAAAAACCAACAAAAAACCAACCCACAATCCAGCCTTGCCCATTGGGAATATTAAATTTGTGGAGTTGTGTCTTCATGCTTCAGCTTCCTGGCCTTTTATGCTTTTGTCCTGGTTTGTACTGATATCTGCTTTCTTCTTCTTCTTGAATCTCCCATTGCCCATTTTCATTAAATGTCAAGCAACCTCAAGTCTTTTATGAAGAGTCATTTTCTGGCTCATGCAGCTCATCAGTTCCTTTTCAAAAAGCTGACAAGTAAATTTATATTCCATCCTTCCTCCTGAATATGGATTCAGCTAAGTCCTACTCAGTGTAGACCTACTGAAATTAACGAACCTAAATTAGTCACCTCCATTACCTTTAATGAGTCTGTTCTGAGTAGGACATGCATCTGTGGAGTCCAGCCAAAGTCCTATTGCATCTGGTAGTGCCTGGTTTCAGTGGTGTGGCTTCACGTCTTCGTACTGTAGCTTCGTACAGATTCTTCTGTTGTGTTTTATCATAGAGGCTGTTGCCCTTGATCATGGTGATAAAAACTGTTATTGCAGAGCTGTGTGTACAGGGCTGGATTATGGCAATATATTGTGGATATGATTGTAACAGTCTCCTATAATGGAAGGAAAGTGAAATAATTTTGTAGAAATCATGTGATCATTTGAAAGCCTAGAGATAATGAAATACTTCCTCTTTGGAAGCAGTTGCTAGAACAGAATGCCAGAACTGTCAAAGTAAAAAATGCCACTGCTAATTTTCAAGGAATCAATCATTCTACCTGAATGATTTAATATTTTAACATTGTATATAAATAGATATTTATTTATTTATTTGCATGAGCCACCGGCTGTACATTTTCTGTACACAGAACAAAAATATACAAACACAACTGAGCATATTCAATTGCCAAACTAAACTAAAAATTATACAATTTTAAACTCAGCATTATCATAGTCCTTATTTTAATGATGGTTGCTAGAGAGCCAACTGAAGAAAATTTACCAAAAATATAGGAAGACCAATTCAGGCTCTTTTCTAAATGAATATGTTGTCTGTAGGCACATGTATGAAGCTATACAGTCATACCTTGGGTTACAGACGCTTTGGGTTGCGCGATTTCGAGTTGCGCATCACACTGAACCCGGAAGTACCGGAACGGGTTACTTCTGGGTTTCGGCGCATGCGCAGAAGCGCCTAATCACAACCTGTGCGTGCGCAGACGTGGTGCTGTGGGTTGCGAATGTGCTTCCTGCACGGATCACGTCCGCAACCCGAGCGCCCACTGTATATTAGGGCCAGTTCAGAGGCTGCAATAGAAGTGTGTACAACTTAAAATTCAGTGACTCCGTGCTTTATCCTTTAATATAGGAATGAGGAACCTGTGGCCCTCTAGGTGCTGGTGAACTCCAACTCCCATCAGCCCCAGCTAGACCAATGGTAAGGGATGATGGAAGCACTAGTCCAGCAACATCTCAAAGTCACAGGTTCTCCTCCTCTGCTTGTAATATATGAATCTTGACTTTCCAGTGCATGTTTCCACAGTGTGCATGCTGTGAAAATAATACCATGAGCTTACAATAGTCTTATAAAACTTTTACCTGATGGAAAAGTCAGAAGAGAGTACACAGGAATTATGTATGCTCTCAGTTCAGGTTTTATGTGTGGGAAATGGCACTTATGACTAACTTTATAAAAAGTTAATAAAGCTGAATAAGTAGTGATTTAAATTCTGGTCCTTCCAGTAGCCAAGCTGCATATGGGCAGCGTTATCTCTGCACTGACCTATAGTCTGCTCCTCCTTAATGCCCTGTAGCAAGTTGGAAGATGGAGTAAATATGCCCACCTGGCTACATCATGCATCCATCAGGATTGTTTCAGCAAGAGATCAAAGACTGAAGTGCTTAGTGGCTGTTCCACTGTTGTCCTCTGGGAAATTGCCAAAGTAAGGGCATCCTTTAGAAGTGCTGTAAGCCATATTAATTTGCTGCTGATGCATGCTGGGCTGATTGGATACTTATTGGCCTAGTATTCTGTATTTTACCTTATATTTTATGCGTGGCTTTTTGTTTCAAAGGAATCGCCACTCATTTTTGTTCCTTGTGAATAACTGAGCTAAGCTAAAATATAATATATAAAAATTAGGCCTGTAAGGTTTAGAACATGAATTTGTAAAGGTAAAGGACCCCTGACAGTTAAGTCCAGTCGTGAACTACTCTGGAGTTGCAGCGCTCATCTCACTTTATTGGCCAAGGGAGCCGGCGTACAGCTTCCGGGTCATGTGGCCAGCATGACTAAGCCGCTTCTGGCGAACCAGAGCAGCGCATGGAAACACCATTTACCTTCCCGCTGCAAAATAATTACCTCCCCATTTATCTACTTGCACTGGCGTGCTTTTGAACTGCTAGGTTGGCGGGAGCTGGGACCGAGCAACTGGAGCTCACCCCGTCGCAGGGATTCGAACCGCCGACCTCCTGATCAGCAAGCCCGAGAGGCTCAGTGGTTTAGACCACAGCACCGCCCGCGTCCCAAGAACGTGAATTAGTT
The DNA here is from genome assembly GCF_965153285.1 of Podarcis tiliguerta. Lineage (NCBI taxonomy): Eukaryota > Metazoa > Chordata > Lepidosauria > Squamata > Lacertidae > Podarcis > Podarcis tiliguerta. Next base: position 31,706,112 of record NC_139534.1, read on the forward strand.
AGACTTAATGATTTTGAAATGCTTTGGTTGATTTAAAAATGTGCTATTGAGTAATTGGGCATCATATTTCTTTTAAAAAATCTTAATTGTTTTTAATACACATTCTTACTAAATTTGGAGGTGCCAACTTAGAGGAAGCAAGGAATTTATTTTGTAAGGTGGTGCCTGTTATGACATATGTATGCATCATCTAAAACCACGCGAACAAAATTATTCAGAACCTACTATTCTGTTAAAAATGTAATTTCATAGGATTGTATGCAATGTTGTTCTGCTTCTATGATGGATCTTCATTCTCCTTTCCCTTGTAGCCCCACCCGGTGTACCCTCAGAATCTGCTCCAGAGACCTGGGGGACCCTATGGGGCAGATATGGGAGGGGGGTGAGATGAGAAGAAGTTGAAGTTCTGTTGCCCGAGTAGAATTTTATCTGCACCACCTGTACTCATTTAATTGATTAAGCTATGTTCAATTAATTGGTTGATATTTGCCAATTGATAATGATAATAAGATTTATTTAATTAGATGACAGCACAAATTAGAGAACGTTACATTTATTTTAACCGAAAAAGTTATGTTGCAAGGATATACGTCACATGCAAGTATGGAGAAAGGGATGCAGTGTAATCACTTTTTGATGCAGTTTGTTGATGAAATTAGTGCTGAAGAGCACAATTTTTTTTGTTTTTTTGTTTTAAAGTAAATTAGTGAGAAATGCTTCTGTAGCTCTAGAGGCTTTAGGGGCATTTAAATCACAGTGGGAACGTCATGTTTTTCCACCCAAGCTGCAGCATATTTTATCCTTAGGGGGATGTAGTTTTCTCCTAGTGATGACACTGTAGAACACTGAAACAGCTCTGTAAGAAAGTTTAGCATTTATGTAGGTAAAATATTTATGAAAATAAGGTAGTTTTATCCTTACTGATTAATATAAGTGTTAGCATAACTTGATTAAAAATAAAAAATCCATCTTCAAATGCAAAGGCAACCATCAATGAATGAACAGGACTTTTAAGAAATTCCCTAGGAAAGGCATTATTAATATCATCATCATCATTGGTATTATTATATATCCCACCTTTTCCCCAGGGGTGGCTTATAGGTAAAAAAATGCAGATAAAATAGAAAAAGCTAAAAACACAGAAAATATAATAAGTAAGAAGTAGTAGTTAAACACCAATAGGATTAAAACAACATATAGAAAGATCTATTAAAGATACAGATAATAACGACAATAAAAATATCACAGCACCATCCTTTCCATTAAAAACAGTCAGTTCCCAAAGGCCTGCTGGAACAAAAGGGTCTTCCCCTTCTGGCAGAAGAACAACAGTGAGTGAGCCAGTCAACTTGTCTAGGATGGGAGTTCCAGAGTCTGGGTGCAGCCACCGAGAAGGCCCTGTCCCATGTACCCACCAAGCGTGGCTGTAAGTGTGGTGGGACTCAGCTATACAGCTGCAAATAAAACGTTTTAAATGTGTTGTAAAGTGCAATATACAAATGTGATACTAGATGGCGACAGCGAGCTATGCCAAATTCAATGTATTTTTCAAAACGTTTCTTAAAAGCATTTACACAGCATTTTTTTAATACTTGTGTAGATTACACCAAGAAATAGGTAATAAGTGAAAAGCGAGAAACCTGTAGCATGAAGCTGAAATCAAGTTAAACTGTCCAGTTTAATTCCTAGTAACATAATGACTATTTCCAGGTTAATTTATAATAAGTAGTTTGGGGAATTGAATTCTTAAATGGGATTAGCAATCCAATGTCGGGATTTCAAAATCCAAAGAAGGTCATTTTAACGTATTGGTAACTGCTTTCTGGCAGCAGTTTTATTCAATATCTGTCTGAGGAGGCAATCTATACTCCTCTGCTAGTACACTGGTACCTTGGGTTAAGAACTTAATTCGTTCTGGAGGTCCATTCTTAACCTGAAACTGTTCTTAACCTGAAGCACCACTTTAGCTAATGGGGCCTCCTGCTGCTGCCGCGCCGCCAGAGCACGATTTCTGTTCTCATTCTGAAGCAAAGTTCTTAACCCGAGGTACTATTTCTGGGTTAGCGGAGTCTGTAACCTGAAGCATCTGTAACCTGAGGTACCACTGCACTGGAATATAAACCTACCCTTAGCAGCTGTAACCATTGGAATATCTGTGCTGTACACGAGTTTAATATCACTTTGAAGGAGTAAAACGCAAGGCCTGCCAAAGACTTAATCTTCTGGTTTTGTTACAGGCTTCAGAATCATGTTTATTGGTGGAGCCCTGCACATTGTTTACTTTCCAAAAACAGGATTCTTCTTTTACTTCTTTTACATGACAAGCTAAAGTGATTTTATTGGATTGGGAGCCCAAAATACACACTGTAGCGCATAGTTAAGCTATGAAACTGTGGCCACCAACCTAGATGGCTTTGGAAGAAGATTAGATAAATTAGTGGATGAGAAGTCTGTCAGTGGCTACTAGCCAAGATGGCTGTGCTCTGCTGGAAACCACAGGAGAGCAACGTGTCCTTTTCTGCTTGAATCCTGTATGTGGGTTTCCCACAGGCATCTGGTCAGCCATTGTGAGAACATGATGCTGGACTAGATAAGCCATTGGCGTGAACCATCAGGCTCCTTTTCTTATGTTCTTACGTTTCCTTCAGGAAAGCCATTCACAAGGTTACGATTGCAAAGAAACATCCCTGTACCTCTCCCCACAAACTCTTGTAATGCCTCGTGCTTGTATACTAGCAGCTTGTGACATGGCAGATCATAAAATTAAGGGTGACCTGGTGCACATGCAGTAGACCCAGAACAACCAGCCTGGAGCGCTTAAGGATAAAGCCTAGCTCAGCAGCCTGGTCTAGGCTTTCACAATTTATGACTGATCAAACAAAATGTAGCCCCACTGGCCATGTAATGCGATATGCCACGTGGTCAATAACTGCTTCTGATTTTGCAGTCCTAGGTAGACAGCAGAAATGAGAGGTTTATCGAGTTTCTTGGTAGACATGGCTCGGGGGCACCATTTGGGTTGGGCAGGGGGTCACAGGTCAAGTAGGACAAGCCATGTTCTCATCTGAGTAGTGCTGCCCTAAATATTCACATGTGCACTATGCAATATCCCATTTTGTATCCTTCAATCTGAACAGCTTCAAGGGACCTTCAGGATTATATTGATAGCCTCTGGTATAACAACAATGATATATTTATTTTTTTTAAATGGTTTGTTCTGCTAAAATGTCAAGTTTTAATGAAAGTTGTTCTATGAAGAATGAACATTTGCAGCAACAGCTCACAGCCTTTGACATCTGCTGCGAGAAAAATACTAACAAATGCCTAGTTCTTTATCAATGGTGTACACAAAGGAAAAGGGGAATACAGATAACCTCAGCCCAGCTACAGTTACACTGCACCTTTGGCACGGAATAAGTTGACTCTCTTAACACAGGAACCAATCAAGTCAAACTTAAGTTTTGTAAAGTTCCATTGGTTTTCAAATGGACAGAGTAAATGCATGTGTAACTCCTCTGATTACATGAGTAGGTGCTAAAATATTCCACTGAAGCAAATAGGCTTTTGAAGCTGGGATTCAAAGACTGTAGAAAGCACTTCCATATGTGCACAAGAGCATGATTTTTCACATTCACCACATCCCTGTGCATCACATCATATGCTGCTCGCAGTAGAGACGGCTTTTGGAATGCAAACCTCCCACTGAAATGTCAAGTGTTTTTTTTAAAAAATAATTGAAATCACTCTTTTCTGTCCCATACATGCTGGGGGGGGGGGGGAGTGTCACAGTACTCTGCTTAAAGGAGCCCACTGTCCGATCCAAAGAACCTGATGGGGAGAGAGAGCCTGGGGCTGTGAAATTGCCTATTGACTCTTGGCACTTGCGCAGGTGCACAGATTCCCTGGTTGCAGTCTTCTCCGCTATGGAGAGGTGTCTTGTATTTCTATCTAAATTATAGGAATTATTTTTAAATTCACACCTATGCATCTAAAATAGCACATGCAGATTTTACGCCAATCTGTGTTCTCTTTTGTCCGCTCCTTTTTTGGCAGCATATAAGTGGGCACCCTAGGAGGAAATCATTCTGTAGCGTTCTGGCAGCTAATGTTCAGGCCTTGCTTCTAGCTTCCTTGGTTCCCACTTCACGCAAAGGAGAAATGGGAATCAAGGTCTGATTACATATCAGAAGTATGAGTGGGAGCTGTTATTAAGGGTTGTTGAGATATGCAGGGCCCAGGCTGTGGAGAGCTTTAAAGGTTAACAGTAGCTTACTGAATTGGTCCTAGGAGTATAATCACAGCCGGTGCAGTGGTTTAGTATAGGTTATGTATGCCTTCATCTCCTAGTATCCATACAGAGAGCTTCAGCTGCGCTTCCTGCATCTTGATTGTTTACAATTATATCCGCGTCAGTAGATGTAAATTGTATGTCTCATAGACCCCAGGTAAGGACTTTGCAGCGGTAGGAAGAAACACCAAATTATTCACACAGCTAGAACAAAGTTTGTTTTCCTGTGTTTTCCCTCTTCCTCCTTTTTTTTAATCCTTGCATTTCTTACTAAAAAATAAATAAACAACATCAATAAAACCTGCAAGTTTCGTGGGCGGGTACACCGTTTCCCAGGACACCTGCTTGGTCCCTTCCCTGATAACATCTTGTTGCCATGAAAAAAGTCTTGTTCAAGTGAGCCTATGGGCCTTGCTGATTCTCCCTAACCGCCTCCCTTGTTGCTGCCGGTTGTTTTCATAAATCTTGGGTGATTTGGTTTAGCGGAAATGACCAACACATGCAAGGCAGGGCACCCATTCTAATTTTAGCCCTGCCTCCAGTTGTTTCTGGGGGTGATTGCACCCTCTAGACTTGCATGGGACAGAAGGCTGCAGTAGGTGGAGGGGGAATTGGTGAAATTTGTGTAAGCAGAATCTGGACTTGCACTCCCATCATCCCTGACAGTTGTGTCCATGCTGGCAGAGGCTGGTGGGAGGTGGAGCCCAGCACCCTCTGGAAAGCCACAGATTCCTAATTGCTGTGTTAAAGCAAATCCACCATTGGTTTCAAAAAAATATTTTAATTTTAAAAAAGGTTGTTGATTGAAAGCTGCTTTGGGTATTGCTTTGTGCAACAGAAATGTTTTGATAATAAAGTAAATTAGCTCATATGAGATATTTAGAAGTTACTTTTCTTCATAAGGCATTGCCATTGTTTGTTGGCATCTGTCCTGGGAGATGGTGGAAGAGTGCACCTTCTGGGGGCAAAGTCAAACTGTTGGGAGAGTTACAGTGCCTGCTGTGGCTGTAGAGATCGATACAGGAGATGGGGCAGATGAAAGCACCTGGTTTTGCTTCTACAGGTGCACCATAGTGTTTCTTCTCTCTGTTCTCCTCCCAGTGGTCATTTCTGCTGCTCTCTTTCGTCAAAAGAGGCCATAGCTTTGTTGTACGTTGCCTCTTTGATGCAGCTCCACCTTGCTTCGATGCTCTCTCTGGAGCAGTTCAGTAGAGCTTGTTCAACAGAATCAGAGAAGTGTTCACAGAGTTCAGTTATGACGGTTCTGGCTGTGTTGATTCGAGGCTGCACTTTCAGCTAGCTTTGTGCTATGGATCCTCCTTGGCTGGAAAAGAATTGTGCTTGCCACCAGGGAGTGATCCATGTCACAGTCAGCACTGTGGTAGCTCTGTGTGGCGTGAACACAGTTTGGTAGCATTTGCCTGGTGACAACCAGCAGGTCCCCAGTGTGATGATCCTCCCCAACTCTGGATGTGGATAAAAACTGTTACGGTCATTCTAAGTGGTTACCTTTAAAGAGGTCTGTGCTTTATTTCAGCAGCTTCCCTGAAGAAGAGAAAATGGTCAATATCTTTGACCATATGGTTCCACTGAATGCATGCCTGTATTTTCAGCTCATCTTTCTCCACTTTGGCCTGCATGCAATTGGCGATAAAAAAACAGAGCAACCTGGGAGCATAAAGTTAGTTTGTGAAACTGCCCTTGCCTCACCTTATGCCTCTTTCTCTGCAAGCATTACTCAGCATGACTCTGCCCATGTTGAGCCATCATCTAATTGCATCATGTGCTACCGAGAAGAACTACAGCTGGGACCATGGCATTGCAGCTTCAGGAGCAGACTAGGACTGCAGTCCTGTGCACAATTACATGGGAATACATTTCATTAGACACTGTGGGACTTGAGTGAACATGTTTAGCTCTGTTGACTTGCTGCCCTACCTCAAGGATCTGTAGTCAGGCTTCCCAAGTCCCTGATTTCTATCGGAAGTATTACAGGTCTTGCTAGTCTAGAAGGAAGTGAGGTGCTTTTCTGATCCTTGCCCACATTGATAGTAATTCAGAGTTTGACGATAACATACTGAATTTGACTTCTCAGAAGTCTCTTTCTCAATTGTTAAGTACTAAAAGCTCGACAGCAGAACACTATATGCATGTTTACACCAGAAGTAAAGCCTACTGCATTCAAGCAGGGCTTACTCCCGGGTAACAATGCAAAGGATTGAAATCCAAATCACGTTTCCTATTTCCTAGAATTTTATTTTTTACTAAGAATGGTTTATATTGTACATTGGGTTCCTTTAGAGAAGCAACTCCATAGAAAAGAATGTCTGTGTCTTCCAGGCAAGGGAGGAGTTTTATTGTAATGTATTTTACAAAGTTCTGTATTTGTGCAGTTTAGGCAAGCCTTTGAAATACCCTCTTCTACATTAACTCCTGCATGACAACACCTTTTGGATTCTCCCATATACAGTGATGTCAAGGGGAAAAGACAAAATTAGCTGTCAGCTTAGACCTTGATTGATCCCTTTTCAGTGTTGCAAGTCCTTGAAACCTTCCTGGAGCTAGAGGATAGGTACCTGTTGGTACTACTAGAACAGGCTAAGCTATTTACCCTTTAAATGTTTCAAAACTGCATTTAATCCCTCCCCCACTCCTTCCTCATGTCCTCTGGATATACCAGATATTTATCTGAACAGACTGCAGAATCCTCAGTGAGATTTCTCACATCCCTTTTGCCTGAAGTGTTTCTGACTGCTGAAACAGAAGCCACCACAAATGTAAAAGAGAGAAAATAGTTTTACTTTTCAAAATACATTTTTCAAAGTATTACTTCTGGACTCAGAAGTAAGTGGAGCTTACTACCAGATGAACATTAAGTTTGGGCCTGCATGTGAGAAAAAGGTAAATTAGATGAAAATGTTCATTGAAAATTGCTGTAGACATCATCAGTGCCTCCTAGTATTGAATAAAATGCTTTCCCACACATTTTCCACACATTCCTCAGGAAGCTGTGGTTGGGAGATTATGTGGTCCAAGGGGATGAGAAGAAGTTCAAAAGCAGTCCAAAAGTCTGGGAAGTAGCCGGTGAGAAGTGGTGTATATAGCCAAGTACTTGAACAAATCTTTGGCTTTAGGTTCTGGTAGTATGGCCTTACATTGATATTGCACCAACAATACCACTTCTAGTGCAAACACTTAAAACCACCATTCCTCGTTTTCCAGGGTAAACATTGGAGACTGGATAAGCCTCATGTTCATTCTTCTAGAAATTTTATAACAGTGTGAAAGAATTTAAAATTGTGCTGCCTTTATCATGCCATCACATTTTTTTTTATCAAGAAGACTCTGTCCTTTCCCCAATTCCGTTCCTAAAATATTGTAACTGTGGCTTATCTCTGACATGCACTGTAAGGACTCAAGACATATGGAATAATATTTTATGTTTGAAGGTACAGTAGTAAAACAACTTCCCATCATCAGTTATCACAAAAGAACTGCTTATAATCTAATTTTAACTGTGCATATACTTTCTTAGATGTATAGAAATTGAAGTGTTATCTTGACTTGGTTGATAGCAAAACTTTTGGCACTTAATTATGCCAACTTTATTTGTTTATTTATTTATTGTCAGATGGCTGTAGTTATTTTTGCCATCTTTTTCCCTGTTGTATATACAAGAAGACATTTTGAGAAAGAATGTGGTGAAGTAGAATGCCAGAGAGAGAGAGAGAGAGGGAGGGAGAGATTGTAATGATATATGATCTTCCCTATGATGGTGTCTTCCAGACTACAACTCCCTTTTTGCTCCAACCAGTATGATGGGAGTTATAGTCCAAAACAGCTGGGTGAACAGCAGGTTGGAGAAGGTTGATAGATTCTCCTGTGTACAATTTGCTAGTAGCAGGAAGGTCTGCTATGCTAGGGTACAATATATATTTCAATCAAAATCTTGAGCAACAAAACAATTCTACACAATGATAAGTGGAGCTAAAATCTCCCTGCTTTTCCGTGGGACTGTTTCAGAGTGAGCAATTGGAAAATTACAGTCATTAACTTGGTATTTTTATATTTGTATTTTGGGATAGCTCAACAATAGATTAGGTTGGAATTAGGCTTTACAAATATATCATTCCCGATTTGTTATTCTCAAGTAGCTTACTTGTTATATTTGCTAATTGGATTCAAGCTTCGGTTGCAGTGCTGTGACACAACAACAAAAAAAAAAACACACCACCAACTGTATTGCTGGCAGACTTCAATGTACGGCATATATATGGTCATGGTCTTGTGCCAGTGATAATGTAACATTAGCCATAGCTATTGGGCAGTGTTGTGTTAGCACTTTTTCTTGCTCCACTGTGTGGCGCTGGTGGAAACGAGGAGGGCAGTATGCTAAGAGTCCAGGATGCCAGTAGAGGATTATAATTCTACACCTCTTCTTCTTGAGAGTTAAGTGGTTGCCTTGGCAACTGATGCAGATTTTAATGACTGTCAATACAGTGCTTTATAAATAAGCAGTTGTACTGCTTGATCATATGCATGTTTCCTTTGAAGTGAGTCTCACTACACTCAACTGGACTTGCTTCCAAGTAAGTGTGCATCAGGTTGCAGTTCACATCCAAAACTTTAAGGGTTGGCTCCAGATGTAGTTTGAGTAGATGCATCAAAATTGACTGGTTGGCATTCAGCTAAGTTTTACTCTGAGTAGACCCAGTAGATTACCGAACATGATTAAGTTCGATCCATCATATTTTAATAAGTTTACTTGAGTAAAACTTAGTTGAATACTACCCATAGTATTTAAGTTAGTCCTAAGGCTGCAAATAAAATTTTGTAAAATTTTGTAACTCTGGATCGCTGCAACCTTCTTCACTATTGGATCCTGTTGGGTTCAGGGGCTCAGGGATCACTCCCAATTCACCATGGATCCACAAAATAATAGTGTGTGTTGTCAGTTTGCATGTGGGTTAGGAAGTGCAGCCCAGTTGGCAGAGGGAGATTTTTCTGCCATATGAAAGCAACAGTGTCTACTGAAAAAATAGGGGGGATATAGCATCTTATCATATCTCAGCAAACCCTGGGTACTATACAATGCTCTATGTTCGTTGCTCACATGTATGGAAAGGGTGATGAGGTTCTGGACCAGGCTTCCTCAGCCTTGGCCCTCCAGATATTTGGGACTACAATTCCCATCATCCCTGACCACTGGTCCTGCTAGCTAGGGATCATGGGAGTTGCAAGCCAAAAACATATGGAGGGCTGAGGTTGAGGAAGCCTGTTCTGGACCTTATCACCCATTATGCCATGACTTTTGGGACTTTAAATGCCAACAACTGCTGTAGAATCATCTAGCAAAAAATGTCAGAGCAGCATATCAGCCCTACATTTGTGAGAGTAACTATCCTCCACAATTCTTTGGCAAACTTGAAATATCTGTTTTAGTAAAACTTCATTAAACATTTTCCTGTAGATTTTATGTACTTCATTTCCCATTATGCCAATTATGAAGACACTGTGTCAAGGAATAAAATTAATTACCTGTAATTCTTGTTCTCAGAAGACAGCAGCATGAGCCTGAGAGTCAGGGTCTATTGTGCAAGGGTAGAGATGTGTTGTGACATTTAGCTCATATTTCTCCAGAGGTTTCGCCTTTCTAATCATCCTGCCTCTCCCACCCCAATTCTTCTAGTGCTGAAAAATATTCATTGCTGCATCACAATTCACAATCATGGACATGGGCATGATATAAAAGTACTGCTAATGCTTGATCCAACCCGTCTTTGTGTAACTACCTTTAGTAAAATCTTACAGAGCGGAAGGACCGGTTCCTAATTTTGGCACTGCTGAATGTGCTTGCCTGGAATATGAGCGGGGGGGGGGGGGCGGGAAGAGGAGTATGAGGCAGACAAAACAAAAACCTGATGCGGCAGCATATATGGTAACAAGCAATTGGAAATGGTGATAAATTAGGATTCTTTATTTAAAAGGCACCTTTTAAAACTAAATTGCAAATCTTTCTCAGATACCTTTTGTGATATGGAAAAGAATATAGAGGCTGCTGGAAGACATAGCTATGATTACTCAGTCTCTACACAAACTGGAGTATAAGACAAGTCTGTGAATCTGAACCACCTTACGATATGTTTATAGCAATCTCATACCTTCAGTCACCCAAAAACGTTTCAGGAGATGTGAGAGAGGTGTACTGTATGTGTATGTGTGTATGGAAAACCTTTTGAGGACCACATGCAAAGGATACAAAGCAATTTTGGGCACATATTCATATTGATCACTTCAATTACCCTAAGCACATACAGAGGGAGAATATGCTAACTTATGTTGCAGACCATTTGTCAATGTAGATAAATGGGACCAGTTCTCTCCAGTGGCCAACATATTCCAGCCAAGAACCTGTAATACAGGGAGTAATTAGAAAATCATACTACTTCTTCTTCTTCTTCCTCCTCCTCCTCCTCCTCCTCTTCTTCTTCTTTATTTATACTTCACCTATTTCCCTGATGGCACTCAAGGCGGCTTACAGATAAAAATAGAAGCTGCTGAAAACAGAATTGTTTTTTGAAACAATTAAAACAATTAAAAATTAAAACAATTAAAAATTCATACATTGAGAAAATTAAAACTACATGATAGAAATACGGATGAAGCCAGTTCTGTGAGATGCACTTCACAATACAGAGTAAGCCAACACTTTCTAGTATGCTTGACATGAGAAAGCAAAAATGGTGATGTTGGAACTTAATGCAGTCATCTTGCTCTAGAATATGCAGTTTTTAATTTGATTGGAATGCTGGTTTTATGAAATACATCATTTATTTATTGGTTTGCTTGAGTGTGTTTCAGTTAGCCTTTAAAATATTCATACGGCAGTTAGAATACTTTGGGTAGCTGTTTTGAAAGCTGCACACAGTTCATTCTTTTTAGTTCAGCTGGGGTCCCGTGTCCCTTGAAAAAACACTTCCCCCATCACTAAGTGAGGTGAAGAGAAACTTCCATCCATGCCAGAGCAAAGATGATGGAACTTGGATGTAGAGGGAGAGGAAGGGAAGTCCTTATATTATGTAAAGCGTGTTTTAGCTTTAACAAGGTTATTTAATTGTATGCAGGCCTACGTGCCAGTGCCATTGGCATTGGCAGAAGAACAAAAATGTAATAAGCACTTGTTGCTTTTCATCCATATATTGATACTTTTTTTTATTCTTTCTTGTGAACCTTTGGGGTTGCAGTCTAATTATTGCTGATCCTCACTAATGACTCTTTCAGGGATTATCTCTTACAATGTCAGCCATCTGCTACAGTTTAGAGTAATGAACTAACTGGGTACAATTAAGGTTTAGTCTTAAGTTAAAAACAAAATTCTGATGTCTCTCGGAACACACTTGGATAAAGCCTCAGTGTCATGTCAGTATTATAGTTACATTGATCAACATTTACTTTGACATGTTTCCTTTGATGTCTTAATTTTGATGGCTGTTTTGGATTTTGTTTTGCAGCCGTAGATTTGATGTCAATATTTGTGATTTTAATGGGGATGGTTTTATATATTTTATTATTGTTTTTCTGTTTTGGATTGTAAACTACCTTTAGTTTCTCTGAAAATTAGCAGGGGTATTTTTAAAAAAATAAACAACCGCATTTATAATTCAACTATATAAAGAACAGGATGTTTTTTCTCTGTTGATTTCTCCCCCTCTATATAAATGCTAGCCTTAACGTTTCCCAGTGTCCATCCCATTATCTCCCATTTCCCCTCTGAAAAAAAGGAAAAAGTAATTTCTGCCAAATCTGTTGCATACTAAAAATATTAATACTACGGTTGCCCATAATATTCTAAACTTCTTGCATTTTTGAGACATTTTATAAAATATCATGTCACAAATTATATTGGGTGAAAATATTGCAAGTGGTTTTATTGTCTAGGTTGCAGCATTATGGTTATGCTGATGTGCACTGATAGGAGTGTTGGAAAGGAATAAATATCAGCTGGGATAATGGGATAAATGTTTATTTTAGTACCTAGCGTATCCTTTTACCACATGCACATCCCACCATGCTTGTGGCTTTGGGTTGGGGTTTCTATATTTAATTAATATTAGTCCATGATAATGTCAATGTGTTCATTCAATAATGCTAAAGAAATTGGCCAGCAAGCCAGCTAAATGTAGTCATGGCTCAGGCCCACTGAAACCAATGAGACAAATTCATGAGTAACTAAGAGTGAAATCCTTTACATGGTTGGTTATTCAGTGGAGATTCCTTCCAAGAAAGTGGATATAGCAGGATAGACTTATATCATGTAAACTTACTTTAACTGAAGCAGAGACATGGACATGGACAGGTTGGACACAGAGGAATGGTGGGAGGAACAAGCCCCAAAAGAAGAAGGCTCAGAACTAGAGCTAGGGACAACAATGAGTGGTCAGAGGGAGAAGACTGGAGGGGGGTGCTGAAGTAACAGAGTGGACGCAGGGTGGTGAAGAAGCACGGAAGCCCCCCCTCCAGCTGTGACAAGCTCCCCTCCTCCCAGTCTCCCAGAACCAGGAGAGGCATGAAGAGAGCGGAAGAGAAGTTAGCTTCATGCAGGTGCAGTCTCAGATTGCCTGGGGGAAACCCTGAAAAGGAGGGGATTTAGACAGCTGCTTCATGGGAGCAAGACCTACTGAGCTCCTTGGGCTTGCTGATCGGAAGGTTGGCGGTTTGAATCCCCATGACGGGGTGAGCTCCAATTGCTCTGTCCCAGCTCCTTCCAACATAGCAGTTCAAAAGTATGCCAGTGCAAGTAGATAAATAGGTACTGCTGCAGTGGGAAGGTAAACAGTGTTTCTCTGTGCTCCGGCACTTGTCAGGGTCCTCCGTGCGCCAGTAGTGGTTTAGTCATGCTGGCCACACAACCCGGATATTTGTCTGTTGATAAACGGCAGCTCCCTTGGCCTGAAAGCGAGATGAACACTGCAACCCCATAGTTGCCTTTGACTGGACATAACCGTCCAGAGGTCCTTTACCTTTACCTGTGCTTATTAGGCTTGAAACACTTGTGCAGATCCTATTTTTTGTAATAAAGAGTTAACCCCACTTACTTCATATGATTTACTGCTGGCTCGCCCCTATCAGACATTGAGCTGAATGTAACCAGAATTCTTTTCACAGTTAAAACACTCTTTTATTTTTAATTTCTCTTTCCCCTAAAAAAGCAACATATTGCTTGAAGTAATATTCCTTCCAGGTTATTTATGTGTATATATTTCTGTGATCTTTTGGTATTTTTCTGGTGATGGGTTTTACTCGTTGCGACCTGTGCTTCAGTTCAGTCCATCCGACAGAATCTTCAGGCATTATGATGATGAATTAAGTAAACATCTAAGAGGGGTAGTGAGCACAAATGTGTTAGATCTGCCCTGCCACTGTTCTGTCATGGAGGCTTTCCATGGTTTTCCATAGTTCTAAAGCACATGTGGATCCATAAGTAAGACAATGGTAATGGTGATGGTGAGAGTTGAACAAGCACACACTCCCCCCCCCCCCCCCGCACCAGTCTGTTTACTTAATCATAATGTGTGAAGTGGGCTACTGTGTATATCAAAGGTCAGTCGACTATATAATTTCATACAGAATATTTTTAGACGATTGAATAATTAGCAAGTTGCCAACATGGAACAGGAAAAGTGGCGGCACAATTTCTGAAACATTCTTATTTTATTAAACAGAAAGGAAGTGCTAATATATTCAGCAGAATCACAGGCCTACGTTCTAAGTATTGTAAATAAATCCATCAAAGCGGCACTCCAGTGATTTCTGCAGATATGTCTTTAGTAGAAACTTTAAAATGTTGAGCACTGCTGATAATATAAATGCATGGTTTTTCTCAAGCACATTTGTATAACATTAGCTTTTCCCCCTCTGCAGCGAAATAATAATTTGCATAGGAAATATGTGTTTTGAAGTATGTTCAAGTCCTTTTGTTTCTCTTTATAAATGTGGGCTTCCTCCAGCACGCATAGCAATCTTATTGCTGTTTATAGGATCACTTATCCCAGAATTAGAGAGGCATCTGAGAGCCCCTGATCTTGCAAGGGTTGTTGAGTCTTCCCCGTCCCCTGGTAGCAGATTGTAGTACAAACAATAGTGCCATGATCCATTGTAATATGTGGGGAAATCCCACATTCACCTTTGTAAACAAGTCACATGTAGAAATGAATTCTGTTTACCTGTTTGTGTCAAATGTCAGTGACGCATAAACCATTTTTGAATGGAGTGTGCCATGTCCAAATAGTACCAGCAATATGTGGGGAGATCCCAGATTCACCTTTGTAAACAAGTCACATGTAGAAATGAATTCTGTTTACCTGTTTGTGTCAAATGGACCCTGTCAGTGAAGTATAAACCATTTTTGAATGGAGTGTGCCATGTCCAAATAGTACTAGTATAATTGTATGAAATTTTTGCTTTTTAATCTGTCGTCACAGAAATAGGGGGCTAGTTGAGATTATGGACTCTCTTCAAACCCCACCCAAGGTCACAGGCAGCATAACAAAACAACCCAATGTTCATCATCATAGAGGAAACTATAATAAAAATAAGATGTTGCAACCTGTCATCAAATACAAGAGAATTTATCCTCTTTTTCCTGATAGACCTTATTTATAGATTTAAAATACAGTCGTACCTTGGATCCTGAACGCCTTGGTACTCGGACGTTTTGGTTCCCAAATACCGCAAACCTGGAAGTGAGTGTTCTGGTTTGCGAACGTTCTTTGGAACCCAAACGTCCATTGGGACTTTCATCTTTTGGAAGTTGAACGGATTTCCGGAACAGATTCCATTGGACTTCCAAGGTACGACTGTAATGATAAGTAACCAGAGCCATACTTGCAACTGGGACTTCTAGAAAATGGATAATTTCCATCATTTTCACATCTGCACAGTGTCAGTTGTAGGCTTTAAAGGGCCCTTGGGCATGTTACTCTCAGTGCCCAAACTCACCACTGTCACCCTTATTTGCTCAATTCCCTTCTCCTCTGGGCTCAGCCTGCATTGCCACCCAGAAAGATGAGGCAAGTGGAGTCTGCTGCCCCTTCTCTCCGCTGTCACAGAGAGGCTAGGTGAACAGCAGCAGCAGCAGGGCTATGAACCTCTAGGGTTCATCAATGGAGCCCCTGCTAGAATGTGGAGGTTAGCAAGTGCCCAGCAGTGCCAACCTCAAGTGCCAGTCTTGCATTTGCAGTAGCCTATTACATGTGCAGTGCTTTTAATTTATGAACATGTCTCTTACAGACAGCACTTTTGATCATTTGTAGACTTATTATCAGGTGAAATAGAATCTGTGTTAAGGATAGGCAGATTTGTCAGTTTCAGTTTTATCTTGGTTTGTCATTCCCTCCCCCCCACAAAGACCACATTTTGACATCTGTTTGCATTTTCTTTTTTAAAAAATTCCTCATGAAAATTCATTAGTATTTTAATGCAAATATGTCCTAATATGCACATTTTTAGTGGAATTTTTGCCTAATTTTGGTACGTTCCTTAATCTAATATATGCATTTTTATGCAAACTTTACTACAGTATATGTTTTCTTGTGCATATTACTTGGCCAGAGAACTGCACCACAAAATTCAGAGAAGCGTGATTTCGAAGGATGGCTGTGTTTTCGTTCTCATATGCTTTCAGAATGTGTGAATTACCTCAGTTTGTCTTTAAACATTAAGTGGGTTTAGTTTTCTCCCATCCCTATTCTGTGTAACAAGTTTTTATACTTCGTAAACTGCTCAGGAGATTATTTCAGTATCAAGTGGTATGTAAATTAAATATCCAGAATTGGCCTCCGCAGTCACACTGTTAACACTGTGTTCATGGAAGACAATCTTACTCAGCTATGAGTGATCGCCAAAGGAGAAAAGAAGAAGAAATTAAATAATAATGTGTCCTCTTTATTATAGATATGGAGTCTGGAGAGCGGTTAACATCAACAGCAGCATCAGCTTCCTCTACTACAGCGACGTCGTCTCCAGCATCTTCATCCTCTTCTGTTGTTTCAGCAGTTTCCAAAGGTAGCCTTTCCTCTGGAGCTGCCTCACTTAGCTCCACAATCAACACCTGTGGTGAATATGCCTTACCAATTCCTTTTTTACAATGTGGTTTGCTTGGGTCAATGTTGTCCTAAAAGATTATTTCAGGACTTTTGCATGCAGGGCTGTCTTAAGCATATCCGGCACCGTGGTGCAAAGCTCCCTCCGGCTCCCCCCCCCCCATTTCCCAGAGTTTTTTAGGGAGGACGGTGCTGGTGGTGGGGCTGGAGGAGGCAGGCAACAGCTGGAGGGCAGCTCCTCTGGCGGGGAAGAGGCAGAGGCTGGACACGGCACCTCCCGGCTCAGCTGGCTGCTTCGTGCCGCTGTGGCCATGGCAGACGGACGCTCTGGGTGCGGCGCTGCTTCGGAGCAGCATGGCGGAGGCGGGTGAGGGTCCAGCCTCTCCCTCTTCCCTGGCACCCTCTATGGGCAAGACACCCCTGTTTGCATGTTTGGAAACTGAGTAAATGCTAAAAGAACAATGGAACTTTTGCTTGATGAGAAGAGCTTACAAAAAAAGAGGGGAGGTGCTGTATATTTGCCCCATGGAGTAACAGGAAACTGATATGGTTGCCTGTCTAATGCTGTACACGCAAAGACTACACCTGGATGTAGTCCAGGTGCAATGGATGGATGGCAGAGGGAGGGCTGGCAGGGATGTGACCAACTGGTCAACCACATGCCCCTGTTTCACACTGTTCTTAATCACTCGGATTGAACTCCTGAATTGGGCTGCATTGCGCCTGTGATGGGTGAATTTGAATTTTGTGTTTAATTGCTGATTAATTGCATAACACAGTGGGCAAGACCAGTGTTACATAGAATGTTCTCAGATGTATGGTTAGGTCTTTGAACAAGAGCAAAACATTAGCACACCAGTGCTTCATTGCTGTTATCCCACAGCAACACTTATGCAATTGCTGTTCCCTCTGCATGGTTCAATAACATCTAGTAAATGCTAAATTTACTAGATACTCCAATATGAACACAATTGCATCCTTACCTTTCTTTTAAACTCCCAGTCTCATTGTTCACGTGACCTCTGAGACGCACATGATAATTTGTTAGTTTACCAATCTCAGTGTGTGCAAAGTACAGGAGAAAAACATCTACTTAGATAATTCACCATTTATCTTTTACAGTATTAGCAGCTATTGTTTTCTGTGATATAAAGTCACAAACACCTTCATCTCGGCTTGCAATTAGAGAGGCTCAGGTTTCCTCCAGTTCAATATAATTATTTTCTTTGCAGTAATCAATAGTCTATTAAGCAAGCTTGTAATAAACTTCAGTAATTCTGCCACACAAATCCCAAGGCAGAGACTGAGCCCAGGCTAGAACCCAGGGTGTTGTGCCAGAGAGATTGTATTACAGATAATATGTTATTTGTGGGTACTTTGAAATCAGCTATAACTGTACAGTGAGATTTTGGAAAAAATACTTTTTCAAATGGGTGTAATTTGAGCACAGTAATTATGTTACACATATATTTTCTGTTGTATTTTTAAACCATTACCTTTTTGAATCAGGAGCCAGTTACTCAAGAGTAGTCTTTTGAGTATTCCCATACAGTTCAGTTCAGTGGCACGTCCCTGAGGGCTGTATCAAAGTTTATGCTATAAGTAATTACTGGGGATATGCTTGTAAGACCCTCCTACAAATGGAACAAAGGGTTAAGAAATGTATTATGACATAAACCTCCATACAGTGCAGTCCATTTCATCAGATAGGTGTTATCCTGAATTACAGGTTGGCATATACACAACCTCTAAATGTGTAAACATAATGACATCTAAAATGGGCACCTGAGTTCAGATCCCTGTACTAAAAAGAAAAGGAGGGAGAGATTCAACATGCATGAAGGAGGGAAAGAGGAGGAGAAGGTTCACATAGTGCCAAACCATAGTTTGGCATTACGTTTGAACAAGTCCCTATGTGGAAATATGGTTACATGGTTCAGAGCATTAGTTATACAGTGGTACCTCGGGTTACAAACACCTTGGGTTCCAAACACTTTGGGTTACAGTCTCCGCTAACCCGGAAGTATTACCTTGGGTTAAGAACTTTACCTCAGGATGAGAACAGAAATCGCGTGGCAGCGGTGCAGCGGCAGCGGGAGGCCCCATTAGCTAAGGTTAAGAACAATTTCAGGTTAAGAACTGATCTCCAGAACTAATTAAGTTTGTAAACAGAGGTACCACTGTACAATGAAATCTGTTGGTTGGATGAACTTTCTGACCTTACATCAAGGTTCTGAGCATATTTAGTTGGAACTGCTTGGGTGTTTGGTACCTGCGGCTACAGAGTGTATGAATGGGCTTCATTGGATGCATCCAGCTAGCCCTGTCCTCCAGGTTCCAATGCATGTGATGGCATGTCTCCCTTGACTGATGCACAATCAGCTATCAGTCTGCATGCCTTTGTGATTGGCCAGTGTTCGTGTCCTCATGGACGGAGCCCTCCACATATACATCTGTACTGGCTGGGGCATAGCACATTGTCATGTGAAAGGGCTAGAAGGTCATTTCTTGGAAGACCCTTCATGCATTGGATAGCTACCCGCAGGAGCAGAATGCATGAACTTTAACTTAAGATGAAATTAAATGAAAGTGACTTACTACCTAGTACACAACTTTGTTTACAGTCGTGTTGTAAACTCAAATCCAATAATCAGCCAAATTCAAACACTTATATTAAGACTATTGCTCTCATAGAACTCGCTCCCACAGGAGGCAGTGACTACCAACTTGGATGGCTTTAATAGAGGATTAAGCAAATTCATGGAGGACCAGGCTATCAGCCTTGGCTAGGCACAATGGCTGTGCTCTGCCTCCACTGTCAGAGGCTTTATACTCCAAATACCAGTTGCTGGGAATCGTAGATGAGTGCAGAGTATTGTTGTATTCGTGTCCTGCTTGTAAGCTTTCCATAGGCATCTTGTTGGCTACTGAGAATTGGGTGCTGAACTAGATGGGCCTGATTCATCCAACTCTTCCTATGTTCTCATCTAGACCCCAGCTCTGAATTTGTACATGTTATTTCATGGCTGATGTTTTGAAAAGTGAGGTGCATATATTTCCTTCAATGTATGCTTGGACTTAATATAATACATATACCTAGACTTTCTACAACCAGAGCACACATTTTACCCTTCACTGTATTAGTACATGCATGTTGATGTAAGTCTTTTTCATGCTTACCCCTCTTTTTTATTTATAGCTTTTAAATATTGATACCCAATTACTACAAATGTTAATTAAAATAGATGTTTATTTGATCTGCAGTCACTCCTGATGATTAGGCTTTCTTCTCAATATTTTTTTTAAAGCACAGAAGGCACATTTGCCACTACTGTGAATTTTACGCTTCTAATATTGAGAGGCATGTTACAACAAGCTGTTCAAAGATCAGTGTTTTTAGGGAAAACAACAGTCATGGTTTTTGGGTGCTATTTCTATGTGCAAATCAGATAATGAGAAGAATCATAGGAATGAAGCTTTCACTCCCATAAACTAAAAGGTAACCTCAGTAAAAGGTATCACTTTCTCTCCTTTATGTGGTTATGAGAATTGCCTTCTGAAGCCCTTGGAAAAGAGAATGTCTGCATATCTCCAGTATCTTAAATGTGCAACTACTGGGGTGCAGTGGGATGGGTGTGTGTGTGAAATCTAGATGATCAAATTTGTGCCTCTCTTGCTTTGCAAAGGATTTTGTTCACCAATGTTTTATGTTTAAGGCATTAGTTAAGTATTTATCCCTTTTAGTTCTTTTGAAAAGGCTTATTATAGTGCAGCACAAAATTCATTAATATTAATAAAGGCATTTGCCTTTATCGTTCCTTGTTACTAAGACACCAGCACTGTCGAAATGGATGCTGGCCTTTTGGGTAATACTTTCAATCATTTATCTATGTACCGGCTAGTAGAATTTCAAAAGCTTTGCTGAAAAATATTCAACCTATTATAATGTAAGTCAAGAGTCTTAAGCAATGTAGTTTTGTATTAAATTTCATTATGCAAAACATGCATGCAGAAAGCTGGCACCTTTAAACGGGAACGAAAACTAAAACCGAAAAATGAAAGGAAATACAAATATTCATCTCCAGCCAGAATATTAATGTATCAGGAAACAAAAAGATAATGAGTCGGAGGAAAGGAGAGAATCGGTATAATTCACCGTGCTGTCATATGACTTGCTTTGAGGACAAGCCAGAAACACATTCCTTTTTGAACGTATTTCTTATGTTTTCTTAAAACACATATTTTAAAATTAATATCTTTGGTTCTTGCTTGCATATCCTGGAAAAATGTTTTCAAGAGCCTGATTGTAATGTTTTCATGTTACAGAGTGTTATTTTTATGAGTCTTTGCAAGTGTAGCAAAATTGTGCTCAATATTCTGACTTGGCTCATCCTAAAATTACTGTTTGAATTTAAAATGATTTCAGTGCTTGTTTGCACGATCGCTTTGATGCCTTTGCCTCTTCATGTACAGTAGTTCAAATTTGGATTTATAAATATGGTTCTGTTAAGCATAAGGCTAAAGCGTCTGCATAATGAGTTCACCCTGGAGTAGTTAGAGCTAATTTACCAACAGACCTGCTGGGCTTACACTGAATACAAGGTCAGTCCACATAGCTGTGGCACACAGGGCTCAGATCTCCAACAGACGGGAATGACCAAGTGGCTTAGGAGAAAAAGCTCAGAGGTCTGCCACTGTTGCTTCCCATCATCTGCTGCCTGAGAAAATTGTTGCACTCAGTCTAATGGTAATGGACAAAATATATCTGGAAATTACTGTTGGTGCCCCTCGATGTTGAGAGGGCTGGTGTTCGACACAAAATGTGCAATAACATATAAGCATGTCTAACTCACACCATATTCTGTCATAGTAGAGCTCTGATACACATGGACACTGACCCTGGCAAGTCTGGTTTAAATTGATTTATTGTTGCAATTATCTTTACTTAAGCAAATTTTGGGTTTTTAGTGATCCAGTGTAGAAAGAAGCTAGCGTCAGGCCACAGTCTCACAGAAGTGTTGGTTTGAAGGGCCATGGGGACAGAAGACTTCTCTGCATTCTGAGTTAGCCCAGATTAATGACTTGCCCTATAGAGGCAGCCAACACCAATTATAAGTGGCCTGTTTGTGGCTGTTTGCACTTACTTCCCTTAATTCATGTGCAAATACGCTTTCCTTTGCCTTTCCCCTAGATGGCTTTCCTTGCATCGCTTCTGACGTTTGCAATGTGCAACTGCTGTTTTACTGCTCTTCCTGTGTCACTTAAGTAACGCCAGAAGTTCTAGGCCACTTAGGTGGAGCTCACAACATGACTTCTTTCTCTTCTTGGAAAATGGGACAACGCTAGTGTTTCTTCTGATAACTGCAGTGTTCCCCCTGTCTTTACCATGCATGGGCAATTAAAACAAAAGAGTAAAGGATGTTTGGAAGTAAAGGGATTTGTTCTATGTGCAAATGCTCTGAGGATGCAAATAGTACCACCTAGTGATCAGTTATAAACATCACAAGAATTATCCCTCAGCATAATAGAAACAGCAGCTGAAAAGTGGGGAGAGGGAGAAGCAAGAGGGATGGATGAATCTGGCAGTTCAGTTTCTTCTTTTGTCAGTCTTAAGTTCAGTACTCCTAATAGACACATTATTGTATGCCGTTTTGGCTACTACACATATTTTTCAAGCAATATTCCCCAATAAAATACATTTTCAATGTTATTTTCACTAAAATATGACTTTTAATTGGAGAACTGCTTCGCAAAATTTGGAGAAGTACAAATTTTGAAGGAAAGCTGTGTATTGGTTTGCCTATTAGTATGAGAAGTGTAAAATATGTAATTTCTCATTAAAATGCAAACAAAAATAGAATCGCTCTTCATACCTACTATCTATCAAGTGACCTCTTCCTCATTGACCTCTTCCTCATAACCTGTGAGATATGTTGGGTGAGAAATATTGACAGATCCAAGGCGACCTAATGAGCTTTGAGGCAGAGTGGGATTGGAATTCAAGTCTTCCTGGTCCAAGTCTGATACTCAATAATCTAAAAAGAATTCTGCTGAATTAGTTCTATCTGGTCTACCACCGTTTCCCACACAGTAGCCAACCAGATGCTACTGAGGGCAACCACCGTTTCCCACACAGTAGCCAACCAGAGGACTGAGGGCAACAGTCCTCTTCTTCTGCTAGTTCCCCAGCAACTGACATGCAGAATCACTATTAAAAAAATGAATGGAATATTTTGTGCATCAACATTAAATTGCTTTAATTCTGCTTTAAACACAATAGATGTTTTGAGTGTGCGAGCAAAAATAGTGGCTCTAACAATGCATCGCTTTGTCATTTGCTTCAGATTTATTTTCTGTTTAGGAGAAGATGCCATTATTTGGATTGTCCCACTGAGGTAAAATAAAAGATTTGTATGTTAGTTAATGGGAGAAGAAAGCTCCTCTTTGTGTATTTTCTAACTATAGAAAGATCTAGCACTTAATCCTTCGCAGGTACACGAAAAGAATATAGCACCTTAACCATGTCAAAATTATTATGATCCCTTTAGTTGGAAGGCAACTTGAGTTTTCTTTTGTACTCAGATCAGGTCAGATAATAAATATTTGAAAAAATCAACGAAAGCTTCTCTTTTAAGAAGAGGAGAACAATTAATATGATGGGTAGTAGTTTTGCTCGGAGTTGGGCCATTAGAATTTGTGAACACGCCTAAATTAAGACCATTCATTTCAGTGGACCTGGCCTGAGTGAAACTTAGTTGAATACCACCCGATATATTTGGAAGAATGTCACAAGAGCAGAATGTGTGTGTCTTTGTAGTGTGTTTTCATATGTTGCATTTCCCCCTTCAGGACATTTATTCAGAACAGCTGGGGATCAACCGTGTAACCTGTCCACAGTGTCGAGTGCCTTCCCAATGGTCAGCCACCCAGTCTTTGGTCTACATACAGCCAGCTCAGGGCATACAGAATTTGGTGGCTTGGGGACACTTGGTACACCCACAGCCTTAGCAGCACATCCCCAACTAGCACCTTTTCCAGGTAAGCACTCATTACAAGAAATACTAATTGCAAGGTGCGACTGTGAAGGTTCCTAACCTAAGTAGGTGCAAATTTTATATATTCCATTACTAAGGGTAGAATAGCAGCCCAAGAATAAATTTGTATTTTACTGTTTGTTTGTTTGTTTGTTTGTTTGTTTGTTTTAAAAAAACAATTTTAAAAAACCCATGTTTTCAGTCTTAATAAAGGCAGTTTGGATGAACATAAGCAGAACTGGAAATGCCTGATCAGGAGCCAAATGGTCAAAATCAATTCAAGTGTTCCAGAGTAATAAAAAAATTCAGGCTTGGCACAATATTTGGAAACTAGTATCCATTCATTTCAGATTTCAAGCGTTTACTTTCAAGAAATCATGTTTATAGAATTATACACTCTTGATGGGTGGGGTGGCTTTAATTTAGCTATCTTCAGTGTCACCATGTTTGTTTGTTTTTATCTTACGGATTATTATTAGAGCCTGAGAATCCAATTTTTAAAAATACAGGCATGTCTCTAGCTCTCATGATTTCAGGAATAGGCTTGAAAATGTGGTGGCAGAAAGACCAGGGGAAAAGGGGGGAGAGAGAGGAGAACAATAAAAAGGTGGTTATCATTGTACTTCAGAGGCCTCAGGGTGCAATATTTTTTTCAAGGACCGAATCATAATTATTGAGTGATTGTTTTAGCATCACAATTAACAAGCAAAAAAATAAACAACATTTTTGGTAGAATAGGTGCACGCTGGCAGAAACTGAAGCTTGATTTCTGTCATGCTTATGAAAACAATATGAAAACTACAGTAAAATATGCAAATTAGGTATGGCTTTCCTTTTATGATAGTTGGCTCTCAGAGATTATGCCAAAGATGGGTACAACAAATAGAACTGCAATCCTTTGCACACTTGGCAGTCATCCTTACTTGGGAGTAAACTCCATTGAACTCAGTGTCTTCAGGTAAACATGAATAAAGATGGTACCACTTACATTTATGATGGAAAATTTAGGATGAGCATACTGTGGTAAAATAATGTATTCCTCATTTGTTAGAAATCTTTCCCCACAGTTAAGATAGCATATACAGTGGTACCTCGGGTTACAGATGCTTCAGGTTACATACACTTCAGGTTACAGACTCTGCTAACCCAGAAATAGTACCTCGGGTTAAGAACTTTGCTTCAGGATGAGAACAGAAATCGTGCGGTGGCAGCAGCAGCAGCAGGAGGAGGCCCTATTAGCTAAAGTGGTGCTTCAGGTTAAGAACAGTTTCAGGTTAAGAACGGACCTCCAGAACGAATTAAGTACTTAACCCGAGGTACCACTGTAGTTTTGTTATTTATTTGGACATAAGTGTAGTTGTGCCTTGGTTGTGGCTTGAATATGCCATGAATGATGAAAACATATTTTTACAATTCTTTTTAGCACAGCAGATGTTTCTGTGACAGTGCCTAAGCTCATTGATTCCTCCCCCCACCCCTGGTTACGTCAAGTGTCCCAATTTTGTCTATAAAAGGTTTTGCTCTTGAATTGTGTCATATTTGCTCATCCTGTTTCAGAGAGTTAATCAGCAGTCCTGTCTTGCTCTAAGAGATGAGAAATCCTTTTCCATTCTAGAAAATAACTGATTATACTTCAGTAGCATTTGTATTTTAGGGTGCTCTAAGGAATTGGACCTTTCGTAATTCGCTATAGAGCAACAGACCTTACCCCTAAGACTTTTTGAATGTTTTAGCTAGCCACAGGCCACCCTGTCTATATAGATTTTCTTTTCATTCATAAGGTACAGTTCTCTTGAGCATGAAAACAATTTGAAGGTAGATAATATTGCAATATTTTATATTTGATCAGTAAGGCTGCAATCCTGTACCCACTTTACTAAGAAGTGAGTCCTTTCTAACTCGATAGGACTTCCTTCTGATTAGACATGTAGGATTGCACACTGTAATGGATATGGATGAAGACTGATTTAGGTTGCCTGCATTCAGGTTGGTACAATATCATCTCAGACACATCCCAGACATGGTGGCACATCTGTTATCACCATGAATAGCGATTTCATGACTACTGGCATGCCATAGCTCCTTATGGACCTATGATGCTCACATACAGTTCCCACATGAGCAGTAGGAATACCATTGCTGTTATTCTGGTACCAACAAAACTCCAAATACAGTGGAGATACAGTTATAGATACCATACATTTCAATGCACATGGGAGCCGCAGTTTGTTAAGGGTGCTGAGAATTGTAGCTCTGTGAGGGCTAAACTACAGTTTTAAATGCATAGTGCGGGTATGACTTTAACCTTAAAGGTATCTCTATGATGAAAGTGAGCAGGGGTGGTGGTGGTGGGAAAATCCTTACACAAGTAGGAAGTTCTGCCTACACAAGGAGTTGTTGCACACTGGTCTCTGGCCTGCTCTCCTAGATAGTTCCTGTTTTTCACATACCCATTTTTACTTTGCTCATTTTCCTAAACAATACTACCGGTTACTTTCGTGCCACTTAGTTATTTCCTCTTTTGTTGTGTTTGTGTCATTGCTCTCTTCCAAGTCTGCAATTTTCTGCGTAATATATGTCCTAGGCTGATGTCTAACATTGTTCAAGCAGACATCTGCTCACTCAAGACTTCCCCTTCCCCGTCTTCCCCCTAGAAGCCCCTTTGTGCTCCCCACATCTCTGGACACTCACCCAACCCCATAAAGCAGATTTGGGATGTTGCAGGGAGGGAGAATTCCTGCTGGTATAGATCGAAACCAGTGAATGCCACTCCTACTTCTAGAGGACCATCCAGAGAACAAACCAACATCAGAGAACCACTCTCTATTTGAAAGAGTTCTCTATTAGAAGAGTGGTCCAATGTAAAGATCAAGAACCCTAAAAAGGGTGAGCAGGGACTTTGATTTTGCTCATCCGTAAGTCCTGCCCAACAGGACACTCACTCACAGGCCACCTGATCACAGCCTCCCCACTATGGTGTGATGCATTGCTGTTCTATTTAAATTTGAGTAATTCTATACATATAAATTAGTACATGCAGATTTTATGCAAATTGGGTTGTTGTTTTTTAACCCTCCTCTTTGGCAATTCGTAAGTGGCCACCATAACATAATAGTCCTGACATTATATTACCTACCATCAACTTTTCCTACTTTTTTCTTACCTTCCTTTCAGGCTGAGTGATATGTAGTCTGAAACCTGCTATCAAAAACATTGATATAAATTAGGTGTAAATTAATTCCATTAACTTGCCTAGAATTGCTGGATTCCAGCTTCGCTTCCGTATAATGATGGCAGACTGCTTGTTGTTGGCACAATTTCTGTCTTCATTCACTGAGGAACTTGATGTATGAACCGTAGAAAGCCCTCCTGCAGAGCACCGGGAGCAAGGGAGATTTTAGAGCAAACTTGATTACATAAAGATTTTGAATGGCATCACCTCTAAGCTTGCCTGCTTTCCTTTTAAAGTTTATCTTTTATATATAAAAAAAGCAAAATTGCACATAGGAATCTTTGCAAGACCAATTTCTAAGATGAGAACATCTTCTCATCTGCTCCTCAAACTTGCCTGTGTAGATTGTTCCCTACTGGGTGTTTTCTAGTTTTCTGCCCATTTTATATTTTTAATCATGGTAGGTAATAGAGATACTGTTATTTCCCTTAGAAGCCTGTTCCAAAATCAATGCTCGATTTGGGCTAATGAGCAGCAGTGGGAAGAACTTTAAAAAGATAAATAACTTAGATTGTATATTTTAAAATCTTTTCATCTTTTTTAACCGGCATAGGCTGCAATCATTTACACACTGCCCTGGGAGTAAGTCCCACTGAACTCAATAGGGTTTACTTCTGAGTAGACATGTATCAAATTGTGTTGCATAGCAAAAGCTGCTAACATCACTCTAGAAAAATCATTGTTTGCAAGTCCCAGGCAGCCCTAAAGGGAAAGCTCTGTTAATCAGTTTTTTTTTTCATTTACCAGGAAAGGGATTGCCTTTCCCCCCTTTTTTCTGCACATCTCAGATATTTTGAAACTTGTGTCTGATTGACTTGACTCACATGTTATAGGGAGCACATTCCTGTAGATTTTATAATGTCCTCCTTCTAAATCACGAAACAATAACTAGCGTTCTATTCTGCTAACGCTTTTGTAAAAAACAAACACACACATTGATTCCATGTGAACATTTAAAAAGATACTAGTGTGCATTACTGATGACTTGGGGGTTGCTGTCAAAAAAACGCATCCCTATGTCATGTTTAAAATGTGGCTCTGGTTTTACAGGCAAGGTTCAAAACTTTGCTAACCAGAACAAGTGGATAAAAGGTGGTATACAAATTTATTTAACAACAACAACAATTTCTGCATAAGCTTTGTACCAGCAAAATCGGGATGAATGCTAAAAAAACAGATTGTCTGGAGAAGCCCACAAGCGGTATTATAAGTTGCTTATTGCATTTAATTCAAAGTTGATAGATGTGCCTTGACTCTGTTTATTAAAAAAAGTAACAATACAGAAAATGATAACACCTGAGCATTTTAAAGGCAGGACTTCCGGTTACTATTAATGTCCAGCAGCAGATCTGCTCAGGAACTGTGTAAGGAACTGTCCAGAGGGAAATCCTCAAATAACTCTCTTCGTTTTCTTTGCTCTGGTTGTACAGAATGGTGGCGAAATGCAGACATGCACTCGCGTACTGGCACAACTTTCTTCCCATCCCTTATTGGAATATCTCCTTTGTTTGCTCCTCCCGCTCAAAATCATGATTCCACTTCATTCCATTCAAGGACTGCCGGAAAAAGTACCCGAGGCAGTTTGGAGAAAGGTAAGCTGTGAAACATAAAATGTAAGTAAGGTAACCTCAGAAACACCAATGTAAATAAGGTGTGCCACAGCTGATCCTCTCTCCCTGTGAAGTTTATATTCCTGATGCACCTGAATCATATGTGCATGTTGCAGGCAAGGCTGGTCCACTTCCAGGTGCGGCTGTGTTGCGGGCAGACCTGGTTGGCCGGGGGCGGGTAGCATGGTTTACCCTTTTTAAGCAGCTGCGCGGCCGGGAAATCTCCCTTCTTGTTCCAGTTTCAGTTAATGAAATATTGCAGTGTAGATCTTCATCAGGAGCCACCAGGTCTTCCTGCTCTGTTATTCTTCTTAACCTTTTTTTATATCTCTGCAGCCTGCGTGTTACTTGCAATTAGCAAACGCAGAGGAGAAGTAAAAGGTTTTTCTTTTTCTTTTTGTAGGATGGGGCTAGCCTTCTCTCTCTCTAGAAACCAAAGCCTTTTATCTCAGTTCAGGCATTATACTAGATAAGCATTAAGCCTATTTGTTTATAATTCTAAGTGCTGGGTTTTAAAATGCCCATGAATGTTAGCCTTCAGAATATGCTATTTGTTTTACTAAAGCGCACCTGTTTGAAATGTATGGTATAGATGTATTTCAGTGCAGTGTCACTGTGCATCATCTCCTATGTTTTTGTTTTTTAAAAAGCAAGTAAATGTTTATTATTTCCACTGTGGATAAACTGTCCATATTAGTTCAACTGCACTGTCATTGTGCATCCTCTCGCTTTGTGTTTTAAAAACAGTGATTTTTTTTTTTAATACAGATGGAAATAGGTCAGTGCTATTTTTGTAGGAAAAGAGGTGCTGGAACTCACCATGAACGCCTCCCTTGTTCTCTTATAATTACAATGATGCCCACCTGAGGAGCCGGAACTCAGTTCTGTCTGGGGGGAAAAAGCCCTGAATAAGACTATTGGTTCATGAGGCAGACAGTTCCCATGAAACAGTTGGATTTTCCCAGTATCACTGGATAAAACGTGCATATTAACGCAGTATATGTGTAAAGTCCTGGATTTAATCCACAGCAGCTCATGTGAAATGTCTCATGTATCCAAACGCTGCTCAAGACCTTCAGAAACTGCTGTTAGTAAAAAAAGATACCGTATTTTTCCATATATAAGACTAGGGTTTGCCCCATTTTCTTAAATCTGAGTCCCCCAAAATAGGGGGCGTCTTATACATGGGGGCGTCTTATAGGCGGAAAAATATGGTAGTACTCAGTTTATAATGGTCTGACTCGGTATAGAATAGCTTCATACCATTTTCAGATGAGGTACTGTAGATTTTTGGGGTTTCTTACCTTCTGCTATTCAGATATTTAGCTTTCTATTCAGTGGTTGCAGGAAGGGTCTTTTTGAGAGATGGCATATGTTTCTTTAATTACCTTTCTGTTTCCCCCCTATTTACAGCTTTGCCCTTTAGATTAAGGAAGTTTGCTGTAGAAAATGTGCCTAACAACTCCTGGCAAAATTCCTGCTATTGCTGTTGATGTTACTTGATTGTTTCCATTTAACTAGTTTTGATGTTTTAAAACATGTCCAGAATGAGCATATTGTGTTATTTTACTTAATAGTGTTCAAACATGTATGCAGAACCCTCTTTTAAATGCTCACCATTACAGTTAGTGCACGAACCTGTTCGACTCTTAACTTCGATATTATGTTTGCTGAAGTTCAATTTTCTTTTAAAATTTCTTTTTCAAGGTGTTAATGGTTCAGTAAATGGCAACAGTACCATTTCAGTATCGGGCAGCAACACGTCTGTATTATCTACCACCACTGCAAGTTCTGCCGGACAAGCAAAGGTTATAACCGTAGTGGGGGGAAGTCGCAAATGTAACCAAGAACAAAATAAAAACCAGATTCTGGATGCCAGAGCTGACAAGATTAAAGATAAGGTAATCACAGTGATGAATCTTAATTTAAGTCTTACAGTGGGACCTCGGGTTACAAACACCTCGGGTTACAAACACTTCGGGTTACAGACTCCACTCACCCAGAAGTAGTACCTCAGGTTAAGAACTTTACCTCAGGATGAGAACAGAAATTGCGCGGCAGCAGGAGGCCCCATTAGCTAAAGTCGTATCTCAGGTTAAGAACGGTTTCAGGTTAAGAATAGACCTCTGGAACGAATTAAGTACATAACCAGAGGTACCACTGTATTCACTTTAGTCTAGCAACTGGAAACTGGGTACACAGCCAGTGTTACAGGAGATAGGTATGCACACAGCCCTGTGAAGCTTGATGGATGTGTCTGCTGATAGGAATGTGCATATTTTGGGGGTCACTAGTTGCATGCAACACTTTTAATGTATAGCGTTAGAAGAACCGGATCAGGCTTGAAGAGAGCGTATCAATAAAGATCCAACACGTTAGACGTTTCAGGTGATTGCACATACTTCCAGGTTGCATGGAAGCCTTTTTGTGTACAACTGTATGTGCAAAGGCACCCTACTTTCAGGAGGGGGTAATAAGTGCACATGGCATAAAGGTGAGGCTCTTCAGCACAGCCCCTCTTGTGCATTGGATAAGTAAAACGCCTGAATAGGACTATTAGCACACAGGACTGATACTGTAATACATGTATTCTCCCAGGATGATGGCCGATCACATGGGCTATGGCTCACCTGTCATCTGAAGGCAGGAAATGCACCCAAAGTTGAATGAAGTAGGTGTGGCTTGGTCCTCCTCAACCCCACTTGGGAGTAAAATGCCCAAATACTGCTATTGGCACATAGGACCAGGAAAGTCACTGTTGGATGCTGATTAGGTAGTAACGATGTGACAAAGGCTGCAATCCTATGCACACTTTTTGGAGAGTAGTTTACATTGAACTTAATGGGTCTTAGTCTCCCAACTAAACAAGAACAGGCTATACATTTGGTCTGGTTCGCGGTGTTTCTCAACCTGTGGGTCCCCAGATGTTGTTGGACTACAACTCCCATCATTCCTAGCCAGCATGACCAGGTTGTGGTAGTCCAACAACATCTGGGGACCCACAGGTTAAGAACCACTGTGCTAGACTGAATGTTAAATACAGGTGTCCAATAATTTAATCAGCTGATAGGTGCTAAACATCTGCATGGTCCAAAACAATGGTGTGTCTGCACCCAATATTTGTATAGGGCTTCTGATCTAGCAGCAGAACCTGTGCATGGAAGCCTCCTCCATATGCCCAGTTCTCTGTGCAGTAGCACACATCAGAACAACAACAATGCCTAGTAATAGTGTTAGTTCATATTTGACAGGGCAGCTATGTAGACATCGAAATAGTTACAGTTGTGTACCCCTATGCTTAACAGGAGAATGGTCTTCCAATTTGATAAGCTACCATTTGGAAGAACTAGTTGATTGAGACAAATCCTTTGAAAATCATGCTGCCCAGTAGATCAGCATGAATGTCCGTTATATAATACTTCAGAGTTGCTAGTTGTTTTGTTTTGCATCTCACAATTCCTTCAGAATAAGGCCGCAATTATCCCCATTTTACAGATGGAGAACTAAAGTAGAAGGGTAATGAATTTCCCACGTACTTCATGATGAAATCATGGTAGAGGCAGGACCTGAACAGAGTTCATATGGTTCAAGCCCAACTCTCTGTCCGTGAGCACATGTTGACTAAAGTGAAGTGCACCTTAAAGGACTTTTAATTATGTTCATAGTGCATTTTAGAACTGGACACTAATATGCTTCCCTCCTTTGCTTTTTTAAAGAAAAGTAATAAGCGAATGAAATTAATTGCAATGCCATCTGTAAAAGCTGGTGATTCATATCATTAAAACATTATTTAAAGCACAGCCTTTTATCTTTCTTCTTAGAAATCTAGAAAGAAAGCAGTAGATAGTTCCAGCAACAGTGAAAGTGATTCTGGCTCCTCTTCAGACACCTCCAGCGAAGGCATTAGTAGCAGTGACTCAGATGATTTGGATGAAGATGAAGAGGAGGAAGAGGAGGAAGAGGAAGATCAAAGTGCTGAAGAAAGCGAAGAGGATGACTCTGATTCAGAGAGTGAAGCACAGCAGAAAAATAAGAACAAGGTGTGGTAATGTTAAGAACTGCCTTATGTTACTGAATAGTCTTTTTATTTTTTTTACAGGCCAGTCTCTATATGGTTGACTGAGGAACTGGTTGGTGCAAAACCTATTTTGGCAGCACTTAAAGTTGCTGTTGTTTTGTCATGCAGGCATGGCAAAAACCGTCAGATTTTCTCAGAATTTTTGAAACATAATATGTATTAATTGAACTGGTTCACTGGCTGGAGGCTTTAAAAGAAAAAGGTGAGGAAGCTACTAACTAAAGGGACAGTAGCCCTGAAAAGCTTCCATTGTGCTTTGCCAAGCCAGTCAGAATATGCTGGCACTGCAGTTGTAGTGTAAGAGAAAAACACCACAAAGCAAGTCTAAAAAGAGAAACACAGAAAACACTGCACTACCAGGCATTGGCAATGGCATCCTCTCTGTGCTTTAAACTAAGTGGACATATGTGTAAAAGCTAGGTATGTATGGTTTTTCTTACAGAATAAACAGCAGGTTTAGAGACAACCACAGTTATTTTTCCTCTTAAAAAGAAGCCTTTTTTTATAAAAAATAATAGTTCTGTAGCCTTTCTAGGCCTTTTAACCATGGATAGGAAATGACTATCTTTCTTCAGTTCCTCAGCTGAAACAAGCCATCCTAACCGTGGCTGTTAATGGTTTACCAAAGGAATTAAAAGGTGTAAGATAGAACTAAGGCACCAGAGATTAGCTGCCCAGTAATCTATGAAGCAGCTAACCCCAGTGCCGTTTTATTTTATTGTAAACTGGGAAAATATAAAGTAGACATCAGGCAAATGAATTAATCTGTGTCGCAAAGGTTGAGATGTCTTCTTGAGTGTTGCCATGGCTACTGGATTCTGTTTACAGCTGCTCTTTTCCTCACATAGCAGTTAACGCCGTCCAGTAACCAGTAACCAGAATGCAAACCCCAGGGTTCCGTTAGGTTGATAGTATAGCATACATTCAAAAGTAACTGAATTTTCAAAGCTCTCTTTCCCAGCCAAACCTTAGCTTCACATAGTGAAAGGACCTTACAGGAAATAAGCTGAAGAAGATATACTGTAAGGTTATTTTAAGTTTATTACACCGTAAAGAAGTTGTACGTCTTGGGTGTGTGTGTGTGCGCACATGCTTTGTGGATGTTTGTTTGTTCTAAGTATGCCAGTGGCAGTCTCAATGTTTGTATTGTATACTTTGGGGACTAATTTAGCAAGCCTTATGGACTAGATCTTCAGTGTTAAGTGTGTGTGTGTGTGTGTGCGCGCACACATAAATATTTATTTTCTATTTCACTATGTTTCCAGTACCTCACTTTTCTACATATTGTTTCCAGTGTGGTGTAGTGGTTAAGAGCAGTGGACTCTTAATCTGGTGAACCGGGTTCGCGTCTCCGCTCCTCCACATGCAGCTTGCTGGGTGACCTTGGGCTAGTCACACTTCTCTGAAGTCTCTCAGCCCCACTCACCTCACAGAGTGTTTGTTGTGGGGGAGGAAGGGAAAGGAGAATGTTAGCCGCTTTGAGATTTCTTTAGGCAGTGATAAAGCGGGATATCAAATCCAAACTCTTCTTCTTCTTCCAATGCAGCTAAGGAGAAATCAAGATACACGTTTTCTGTATTTGCAGGTGCTAATGCATAGCGGACCAGACATGAAAGCCGATGGACAAAAATCCCAGGAAAAGCCCCAGGAAAAGAGAACACACCAGCCAATACCTCTTGTGTCTGACAGCCAGACTCACCCGTCATTCCAGTCCCAGCAGAAGCAGCCTCAGGTTTTGTCACAGCAGCTTCCCTTTATTTTCCAAAGCTCTCAGGCAAAGGAGGAATCTGTGAACAAACACACAAGCGTAATACAGTCTACGGGATTGGTGCCCAATGTGAACCCTTTGTCTTTGGTAAATCAAGCCAAAAAGGAAACTTTCTTAAAACTTATAGTTCCTTCTCCTGATCTACTCAAGGCAGGGAATAAAAATACCTCTGAAGAACCTAGCCCATTGACCATTGATGTAAGATCAAACCGGGTGAGAATATATAAGTTTTCTTTGTACGCTTTCTGTACTCTGTGGAAGGGTTCATATTGCATTAATATCATGATTGTTGTTGTCTTGTTGTTTTTTATTTTTAAAATTTTTTTATTGGAATCCATAAAAAATTAAGGTGATCTTTTAGTTGCACATAGTGGAAGGTTTAAACACTATTGCTTTTTAAAACGGTACACTATAAAGAGTTTAAGGTTTCCAGTGCAATCCTTTACTCAGCAGTAAAACGCCATTGAATACAATACTCCCAGGTAAGTGTGTTCAGGAATGCAGCCTTAATGGTATAACATTAGAATTTTAAAACAATATTTTGGAAATTGTGTTATGTTCATCTGCAATACCTGCTTCTCAGAATCAGTAGCTGAAAATTTTTCCTGTAGATAGTAAGAATTCAGTCTAGAAATGTCAGCCACTGTGATGCGGTGCTTAGAGTGCTCAGCTGAGTCTGAGGAGGCCCAGTTTCAAATCCCTGGTTCAGCCACAGAGCTTACAGGGTGACCTAGGGCAAGTCACCATATTTCATCTGTAACCTACCTCACAGAGTTGTTGAGAGTACAAAATGAGACGAGTGACGAGAACCACGTACACTGCCTTGAGCTCCTTAGAGAACAGGGAGAATATAAATGCAACAAATATCCTGACACATGATTTACAGCATTTTCCAGAGCTGATACTGTTGCTCCAGTGGTGGAGGAACTTGCTCCATGCTTGTCCAAAGGTGTGTGTGTGCTCATCTGCCATTACAGAGAGAGATTGAACGTCTCTCTCTTTAAATGAGACTCACAAGCAAGGCAAAAGAAAGCCCAGGTTCCTTTCTTACTGGCTACTTGGAATGTCCTAAACCTCTGTTAGATCTGTAGACTGTAGTCCTTTGGAAAAATAGATGGAGCAAAAATGAACATGCGCTACCAACCTTGGAAAATTTAAGAGGAGCACAATGCCAAGGTACTTATCTTACAAAGTCTTTACAAATCGGTCTTCAGGAAGACAGTTGAAGTGACATTTCATTTTTCTTCATGCCTTCTCAGGGTATTGGTGGATTCTTGCTTTTTTGAACACTATGCTGTCATGTACAAGTGTGAAAGCTTTCAGAAAAACGTGAATAGAATATGAAGGTGGAGCTTTTGTGATCCATTCATGACATGCTTGCAATGAAAGATTGGGATGTTGGATATGCAGATTCTGTTTAGGAATCTCAGTGTCTAAACACTGATGGATTGAAATTGAAAATTCACCCCATTAGAAAAGTCTAACCTAAATTTTTGCCCTTGGTTTCTTAGTTTGGGTTACATAGTGGACATTTTTTTATAATACATTCATAATTCTGCCATGACAATCCTGCATGATTACTCATTTTATATTTTCAGTAATTATTACTGTTTTCAGCAGAAGGTATGGTATTCTCATTACCCTTGAAATAGCATGCTTAAGGTATAGTGATAACAACTTCACTTGCATGAATGTAAAAAGAGTTTGATACATAACAGCCAAGCACTAGTTGCCTATTGATAGACCCTTGTTTTCCTTTGGTTTTTAAAATAGACACATTTATAAAATGCCTCACAAGTTTTTTCAGAGAGCATGAAAGTGTATCTTAACAGTGTACTTACTGACAGCTCATGCTGTCTGTTTCACAGCTACAGTACAATCCTCAATTACCAGGTTCTGGTTTTTTGCTGTTATATGCAGATGTATTTGGAACTAGGCTTTAGATATCACTTGTGGTTTTCATTTGGTGTACAGTCACATGGGTTATATTTGACAAGAAGGGTTTGAATGGGCAGGTTTTTGGGAACGCTGGGAAGATGGAAACAAATGCTTCTAAACAATTAAAGCCTGCTTTATGCCTTTCTTCTCCAACCCTAAGACTTATGTTAACACCCCATTCCTGAGTCCTTTTTACTCAGATGTAAGCCCCATACCTTAACCCTTCTTCTTTCATAACAAATCTTTGTGACTCCTTTCCCCTTATCAGGTAAATGTCTCAGAGACTAGAATCTTCCATCGTTAACTGTTGGAATACCTTCTGACTCTCCATTCTGCAGTTTTAGTAGTGACTGTTGAGAATGACAAAGAATGCATTCTGTACCTGCAAAATTCTTAGTGAGTCACAGCTCTCAATGAGTCAGTCTTTATTAATTTCTTAATTAAGGCAACCTGCCTCACTTAGGAAGTTCAAAGCAGCTTCCTTGCCCACACAGATTTATATCTTATCTGCCTGTCTTTTGGAAGCGAAAGTTTCAGAGCCCATCTGCTAAAGCCATTGCTTACGGCATTTAGCTATATATTTTGTTATCTTTTGTGCTTCTGCAGGAACAGTACAAGCAGACATTCCCAGCACAGTTGAAGAAACACCACGAATCATCTAGGAACCTGAAGAAGGTTATCGCAGCAGTATCAAGTCCAAAGCCAACCAGTTCTCCACCAGCCCATCAAAAACACACCTCTTTAGAAAACAACCATTCTAATCCTTTCTTGACCAATGCACTTTTAGGTAATCATCAGCCCAATGGAGTGATTCAGAGCGTCATTCAGGAAGCTCCTCTGGCACTTACCACCAAATCCAAATCCCAGCCCAAGGTTAATGAAAACGTATCTACTTCCAGCAGCTTAACCTTTTCCTCACCAGTAAATTTAAGCACGGGTGGGAAAAAGACACCAAGCAACCGGACACCTGTTATGTCTTCTACCTCTCCTGTATTACCTGGCCCAGCAAAGGAAAAGGCAGTCAGCAATAATACAATGACAGCAGTGAAAACACAACACAACCACCCTTCCACAAAATCATTGGTTGAACAATTCAGAGGAACTGATTCAGACATTCTTAGCAGTAAAGATTCTGAGGATTCAAACGATGAGGATGATGACGACGACGAGGACGATGAGGATGATGAGGATGAAGACGAGGAAGATGAGGATTCTGATGATAGTCAATCAGGTTTATTTAATTTAAAGAAACTCTTTGCATGTCTTTAGCCTTCTAAAGGCACCCTTGCCCTCCTGCAAATGCTATAAGGTTAATTCTTGTCGCCTGGTTTCTGTATGGAAATTATAATCTTGCAATGAGAATTATGAAAACATTAACTGATGAGCCAGCTCAACTGCTAACTTATTCAAAACATTGATTTACCTAGCTTATTCAAAATGTTATTGATGCTGCTTTAGAGGAGATGACTTTTTAAGTTAGGAGATAGTGAAGAGACAGAGCCATGTAGCTGGGGTGAGACATAGTGGATAACTGCTCAGATGCATGGAGGTTTCTTACTAGTGCGAAGCCTTGAAAACGGTGTGGGAAGATGAGTGAGGAGGGTCTGAAGGACTAGTTTAAATAGTTTAGGCTGTAGTCCTATGCATGCTTGTCTAGGAGTAAGCCCTATTGAACACAGTGGGCTTAAGTGGAAACACCTAGGATTGTGGTGTTAGTGCTCCAAATAAGGTTTCCCTAATGGTAAGTTTTACTAGGTGTTATACTATGGTTATAAGGGACATTTCCCCCCATGCATAGTATGCAGCTCTGTACACCCCAAGAAGGAGCCAGCATTTTAATTAAAAACTACGTAGCAGAGCCAAAACCATCTTAGATAAAGTGCATCTTGATTTTTTTGCCTAATATGGTAAGAGAAGAGCTGGCATGTTTTGCACTAGGAGACCAGCACAACTTGTGAATGACCAAGCCACATGCTGCCTACCTACCAGACATGTATGGTAGCCCATGCAAAGTCCAAGAAGCTTCTAAAAGAACAGCAGAGGGGTCTGGTCAAGCATTCAGTAGGCTACAATGTGTGGCTGGTGGAGCTGTGTTTGGCTTGCTGGGTCATAAGTTGGACAAGCCAGGAAAGGTCTTCTTTGGGTTGCCAAAGTCTTAAGTACTTTCAGTAGAAGGGTGGTGACAGTGAATTGCAAAGGAAGAAGGTGATTATATATCTGAGTCAGGATGTGAAACCAATAAATGGGTCTGAAACATACATCACATTCAATTGGTTGTTCCCTCACTAAATAGTTCAGAATGCCTGTCCCCCCCACCCCCACCCCCAGTCTCAATGAATGCTGGAATGAGAATATATCAATTTCTTGTAATTCATGGTCTTCTCCATTTCCCCCAAAGAATCTGATAGTAATTCGGAAGGGTCTGATACTGAAGGATCTGAAGATGATGAGGAAGAAGATGATAAAGAACCCGATGAATCAGAGACTGATACGGAAGGAGAGAAGTCTTCGATTAAATTGAACAAAACGGCATCCTCTGCCAAAAGCTCTTCCATCAGTCTTGCAGCTTGCTCGACACTACTTAATATCCAAGCAGCAAAGACACCGAGTTCTGCTCCAGCTGCATTATGCCCCGAGTCTCCCTCACCAGCTTTTGTGGGCACGCCTTCTCCTGGGCTTTCCTCAAGTACCCACAGCGGTATTGCAATTTATTTTATATAACAAAATCCCTATCTATATCAGAGAGATGCTTTTCATTGAAATCTAGAAGGGTTCACACCTGTTGAGCCCAGCCTTCCGCAACCTAGTAGTACCTTCCAGATGTTGTTGGACACCCAATTACCATCAGCCCCAGCCAGCATTGCCACATGTTAGAGCACCAGGTTGCGGAAGGCTGGTTTAGCACTTCTTAGAATCTGGCCTTGCTTCAATTAAATTATTGCATTTCATCACTACTTAAGATTGTATATTCTGATACAAAGATGAATCTCTGTACTGGGAAAAGAGTGATCTTCACCATGTGTGAATGGCAGAGTGTCGATTTCACCCCAGATAGATATAGTGGGAAATTGATACAAACCATGACTTCCAATAACTCAGTACTCCCCCACAGTGATTTCCCTGTTCTCCTTGTAGGCTACCAGACTTGGCTCTACTTATTCCATATTATCCTCTTCCTTTCCATCCCAAGACTCAAGAGAAGAGAAGCATCAACTGAGTCTGAATTGGTTCTG
The DNA here is from genome assembly GCF_965153285.1 of Podarcis tiliguerta. NCBI lineage: Eukaryota > Metazoa > Chordata > Lepidosauria > Squamata > Lacertidae > Podarcis > Podarcis tiliguerta. The sequence continues at coordinate 31,745,394 of NC_139534.1, forward strand.
CTCTTTGGTAGAGCATTGCAAATTAACACCTGGATACTGTATTTGCCAAAGGGCTTGGACAGTGTTGGGGATTCTCCAACGTTGGATCCACATGACAAACTTTTAAACAACCCAGGGAATGTTTCACTGTAGAAACAGTGCAGTACCATTACATTATCCCCAGGAGTTGCCTGCTTCTGAAACACAAATGGGGCTGTTTCTTTAATAGCTTGATAGGCATTGATACTATGCCTGATTCACTTCTGCAAAACATGGTAATGGCCACTGACTTGGATAGCTTTAAAAGAGGATTTGACAAATTCATTTTTACCTGGAGATACCAGGATTTGGGGTTGAACCTGTTACCTCTGAGCCATATAAATTCCTATGAAAGGTAGGCATTGGTTAAGGGCTTGCTGCATGACACATTGATCCTAAAAGTACGTGGAAGAAAATTCCACTTAACTATATTAATATAAGCAAGTGTGCTTATGGTAACGTTATTGGTTCTCCTTCATTCTACTAAAACGAAGCTCATTCAGGTTGTAAAAGGGAGCTGTAAAGAAATAGTTTAGTACACTGACATCCTGTTTCTAGACACAAATAATCACATTCCTCTGAACGCTGACTGCAGATGAGCCCTTATAGGTGTGCAACAACATCAATGTGTGCCCTACAAAGCTTTCATCGTCTCTCTCTTCCCCTAAAAACTGTGTGCACAGAGAATTGTCAGGCTCCTTTTAGGGGGAAAAATAAAAATGGAGATTCTGCTGGGTTAGTAATGAGCTCCCCTGAACCGTGGTAGTAAGGACCTTCCTCCTTGTGTTCATCAGATTCCCCACCCTCCCAGTTTCTCATTTAGCTGCTTTTTTACCTACCAATCCCCCACTCCTTTTTGAATCTTGGTGTGTGTGTGTGTGTGTGTGTGTAAAAATCAGATTAAAAAGGGAAAGTCATTAAACAGGAAAATGTCTTTACCAGCCTGGGACACAAATCTGCAAAGTGTGCCCATTGAATGAAAAGAAGTTCCATGGAAATCAACTGAAATGCTGTGTGTCATGTGATGTTCTGCCTTGTAACATCAGCAGTTCAACAAGCCGCAGGCACCCTGGGTTGTACTGGGGACATTATCTAGAAACAGGGTTTCTTTTAGTTCACTTAAACATGCTAACATAAGTGATTTCAGGACTGGGGTGTTGATCTATAGTTCGGTTGACGGTTGTTCCTAAATCTGTTGATTTCTTAAATTCTCTGGGTAAGAATAGACTCTAGCAATTGTTAGCAAATTGTGTTCTGCTCATTTCTTGGATTTTTGCAAGACAGGGGTTGCAAGGAGAAAGCAAGTAAAGGGGTATAAACAGCCTCTGCTGATTTGTTCTTTTTGTTAAAAAAAATAGCAGAATATATTGCAGAACAAATAGCAGAACAATTACACTTGTAATTTGGGTTTTCTGTGTTCTAAAATTAATCCATTAAATTCTATTTAAGGGACTTCAAAAAGGCGCAGAGTCACAGATGAGCAAGAACTGCGCATTCCTCTGGAGTATGGGTATGTAAGATACAATTTTGAATTAAACTTGTGAAACCAGTTTCTTGTAATGTAGTAGCATTCCTAAAGGTAGTGATTTTGCAATTTGTTTGGACCATGATGAGTTGTTATTAACACTGAAGACAAAATTACCCTGGCGAATGCAAGTTCCCAGGCCCATGTTTTCCACAGTTACATGAAGGAAGAGGCACGTGTGAGAATTTGTGGGTAGGAAGGGGCTTAACCCAAACCCACATATCATCTCCTGAAACCCATTTTTCTCTCTAGCTCATTTGTCACTTTTGGAGTCTGAACTTGGAAATGATTCAAAGCAACCTGCTGAACTATTTAAATTGAGATTATGGGCATTGGAACGATTAAGCCGCTACCCTCTGGCTGATGCACCTCTGCAAGTCTCCCTGCTCCCCCATTTGCCTTTTGTGGGGGAAAACAGAGTTGGGTTTCATATGTTTTCTTTGCAATGTTCAGTTCTGAATCTTCACCAAGATGCTGAGATCTCGTACTTCATTAAGAATCAGACCCAAACCCCACAAATCACAGAATATGTTCCGGGAGTGAGGGGGGAGGTACAATTGCTCATACATAATTTTCTGAAGAGGTGAATTTCCCCCCAGAGAGTCATAAAGCTTCCTGTGATGCTTTGTGCTTTGCGTCGGCCATCCCTTTTTGTTTCTCTGAGGGGGCTTGCCAAGTTTGGGATGGGTTCCAGTAACTAAATTATTGGCAAGACATGTTAGTCCCTGCTGTAGAAGTAGAGCATCCGCTATATTTCAAGCCCTCATTCTACTTACTGACATTCACCATTGCTTGCATCTTGCCCACATCTTTCTTCCTACTGCAGTCACTAGGTAACGAACTGCATACAATGTTTTCCTTTGGCCTTTCTCAGAGGCTTCTCTCTTGTGCTACGTCTCACTAGGCCCTGGCTAAGGATCAGTTTCCAACACCTCAGCTTTCTCTGCATCCTACAACTGAAATCTGAAACAGCAGCTCACATTGTACTCTTTCCTTACATTGAAACTTTCCTGATCTGCTTCAGCTGTTCAGATTTCACACACACTCTTTTCAGTAAGCTGCACTGTAGCAGTTGTTTGCCCTCAAGGGGGAACTTCTGGACTTTGGGTGACTGCAGGGGCACGTTTTTCCTGGTGCTTAATTTTCTGCATGCTACAATATGCCTAGCTCTGTTTAATAGCCCATGTGACTTGGGGAGTCATGGAATCGTAGAATTTTAGAGTTGGAAGGGACCCTGAGGGTCATCTAGTTCAACCCCCTGCAATGCAGGAATTCTGCCCACAGCCGTCCCTGGGTGGGCTCGAACCACCAGCCTTCTGGTTGACAGCCAGACACACTGACCTATTGCGCCACAGGCTCTCTGACCTTCCTGGTACTGTAACTCACCTAGCCCAATGCCATTAACTCTGACTAGCAGTGACTCTTCCTTGTTTTTCTCAGCCAAACCACTTGAGATTATTTCAACAGGAAAAGCTAAACTAGGGTAGCCAATTTGGTGCCATCCAGATATTGTCAGACTCCAGTTCCCACCAGCCATAGTCAGCATGGCCACTGGTCAGGAATAATGGAAGTTGTGTGTTCTTAGATTCCAACTTGGTTCTTCAGTTTACAAATATTATGACTGTCACCATCACAGCTTATTGGCAAACTGGGAACCTGGTATACTTAGGAACGTAGGAGGCTGCCCTATACTGAATTAGACAATTGATCCAGCTAGTTCAGTATTATCTCATCTGAGTGGCAAAGGCTCTACAGGGTTTGAGACAGAGGCCTCTCCCTGTTGTACCTGGAGATGCCAGGAATTGAACCCAATACCTTCTGAATACAAGGCAGATGCTCTGCCACTGAGCTACAGTACACCTCTAAGTGGATATATTACCCAGAAGTAAGTGTGATTTAACTCCGTGACTCTTACTCTCAGGAAGTTGTACATAGCATTACTGCTGTGCATTCCAACTCTATGCATGCTTGCTTTGAGGTAAGTTCAAAGGGACTTCCTCCCAACATATGTGTTGCTATAATGCTGTTCCTCTTTAAATTTATATATAATTTTTTTTTAATTGCAGCTGGCAAAGAGAAACAAGAATAAGGAACTTCGGTGGCCGCCTTCAAGGGGAAGTAGCATATTATGCACCATGTGGCAAGAAGCTAAGGCAGTACCCTGAAGTAGTAAAGGTATATTTTAAACGTTATGCTTTCTGTTTCTTATTAAGCATGCACATAATTATTTAAATGAACTTTTTCCTCCACTAAAGTTCCTTGATACAAAATGGCCCGTGATGTGAGGCTAATGTACCTTAAACCTGCCTCTAAAATGACCTCTTGTAAATTCGTATCCCCTTGCCAGAATATGCACCAAAAAACCCCACACATATTTGACTTCTCTCTAACATTAGCTTGTACATCAAAGCTGGGTTGTAATGACTTAAAACCTGAAGTGGAAAAATATGTGATTTTTTCAGTATCTCAGCAGAAATGGAATAATGGATATCTCAAGGGACAATTTCAGCTTCAGTGCAAAAATAGGAGTGGGTGACTTCTATGAAGCCAGAGATGGACCGCAGGTATCCGCTTTTTAAAAAAGTAAAGTCTTTGATCCAAGGCGTAGTATCATAAATCTTAAGTGAAATATTTTTTTTACTACACTCTGGAGCATTGCTATTGTTAGCTGGTTCATTCTTGCAGTCATATGTGTGACTTCATGATAGTAGTTGTGAATGACTGAGCACCTGACGCCTGGAAAGTGCTGGAAAAACCTTCACAATTCATTATCACCTTGCCAGGTGCTCAGCATCTCGCAGAATTAAATTTGGAAACTGCAGTCATCTAGTTATCATTGGCCTATGAGGTTGAGTATATATTCCAGTACTCGAATTACAAGTCCACACTCCCCACTTTGCCTTTTAGGTGGGCCCTCTTTTCAGAAGGCCATACAGTATATGGGAAGCATGATTCGGCTAAAACTGGGAGGAGTCAGGGGGTGGGGCTTATACATTTCATTTAAAAATGTCTCCTCTTTTCTCTGTAATTTGAGCACTGGTATATCAGTTTAAATGCTTCTGAGATCAACTTTGTTATTTCATATATGTGGTAATTGTAAGTAGCTGTGTTCACATACATATGTTTTTTCTTTAGCTGTCTCTGTGGTGTTGGCTGAAATATAGAATTAAACATAGAGTTGTTTGTTCAGTGTGGAGAATGTATGATGAATTCTGCAAAGTCTACATAAATAAGACTGGGGAGGGGACAATAAACCCCAGGGAGGATATGATAGATGTGTGTTTTTAAGGACATTTTTGTGTGTGCTCTTCATCTGTGAGACACTGTTCTCTGTTTTAGCTAACATGCAGCATGATCCTTTGCAGGTTAATTTGGAAATTAAGTCCCACAGAGTTCAATGAGGCTTACTCTCACGTGCACATACACCGGATTGTAGTTGTAAGGATATACGTGTGTCCTCCTCCTTTCTGTCTTACCTTATTTTGACTTCTCTAACGGGAACCTTTTCTTAACCTAAATGTGCCTTTGTGCATCCTATACTTTGTCTTACATCACTTACTACTTGCATAATTGAGTACATAACTTCTTTCTGTGTAGTGCCCCACAGAGGACCTTAAGGTCCATATATAGCAACACCCTAGAGGTCTTGGGCCCTAAGGAAGTTAGATTAGCCTCAACCAGAGCCAGGGCCTTCTCAACATTGGCTCCGGCCTGGTGGAATGCTCTGTTTCTTGAGACCAGGGCCCTGTGGGATCTGATCTCTTTCCGCAGGGCCTGTAAAACAGAGTTGTTCTACCTGGTCTTTGGCTTAGAATCAGTTTGATTCCCTCCCCCTCTTTCTTTTTCCTTTCTCCTCCTATGAAGAGATTGCACCCTAATGTTTTAATGCTGTATCTTAATCTTTTAAATTGTATTTTAATCAACTTGTTTTTATTATTGGTTGTTAGCCGCCCTGAGCCCGGTCTTGGCTGGGGAGGGCGGGGTATAAATAAATTTTATTTATTATTATTATTATTATTATTATTATTATTATTATTATTATTATTATTTTTAGGCAGTATTTCATTCCTTATAGTTTGGGAATATGGGATCTGTATATGGTCTCCCCCTTTTTTAAGGCAAGTTTCCCACAGGTACAAACTAAGTGTGTGCAGATACCTGCCAAGTGCTCCCAAGTACTACCCTGAACTATTGGAGCAATTTGCTCATGTCTCTAGCCTGCTACACCCTCCCCACATAGGGCACACCCTACAAAGCCAGGTGTTGCCAAAAACAACATGAAATGGTGCAGAACCACACACTGTCTCAGTTTTTGTCCAGTAGGTGAAGGAGAATTGAACAATACGGCTTCCACTGCTAGTGCTCAGCCCTCTAAGTGGTCAGTAGAGCATAGCTGTACATGTAAGTCATTGCAGATATTGGGGCTAGTTCACATAAACAGCCGAGGAGGAGGCAAACCTCTTTCTTGACAACTTCAGACTACAAATTGGGGCTCACTTGACTGACGTTTGTCTATTCAAAAACCTCTCTACTGATATAAAGCCAACATGACAGGGAAAAAGCCTGGCTAGAGCATATCTCCTTGACATGCAGTTTTATTTTGTGGAGGGGTTTTATTGTTGTTGTTTTTTACAGTGAGGAATGTTCACGGAACAAGTTTGCCACCTCATCTGCTGTTTTAAGAGAACAAGGCCTCAGGGTATGGCTGTACTGCTGCAGCTATAGCAGTCATTGTTTCCTTAATGACAAACTTTAATTCTGGGAGCAAGGCTATAGATTTTGACAGCAAATTCACAGAATCCCCACCAACTACAGTTCCCAGGATTCTGCACAGAAAGCCATTATATAAAAATTATCAAGTTACCCTGAGGACATAGCATCGCTACACATTGGTGGTAGTTGGGTTTCCCCCTTGTTTTTACTGTCATGGATTCACCCAGGCAGCCATGGAGATTATAGCGGTGTATAATATTTGCAGTTGGTTAATATTTCGCAGAAATATCTCGGAACAACAATTCCTAATTCTCCTTGGGGAAAACTATGGCAGTTAAAATTGGGATGAAGAAGGATAATAGATCATGGTTTAGTCAGTTTGGCTTATAGATTGCAGTCTGGATATGTTAGTGTACTGTTGGGACCATTTGATAAGTTTCCCTTTACAAATTACTCACCATGTACTTTTTCAATTAATTCCTTCAACATTTCTTGCCAAACTCCTATGCATTATGAGTCTGAGTCTCTTCTTGAGACACTGCATGGCCGCAGTGTTATTAGACACACCCCAAATTATTAGCTATTCTTGTGCAGGGTTCCCTGCATTGAAAGTTGTGCGTAGAGTACTTTGCCTTCTGAAATGCTCCCCTAGCAACTTTGTGTTATTGGACATTGGAAAGAGTTCTGCGCTAATAAATGTTACGTGTGCAAGGAGATGTGAGGGTTCCAGGTAATCTTTCTTCCAGTTTTGATTAGTAGAAACGGTTTCACACCAAAAAGAAAATATGTGAGATGTCTCCATTGAAATGACATTACCATACAAGCACATGTACTGAAAACCAGGAGGACAATTCTATCAAATTGCTTTTAGATTTCTTCCCAAGGAGACTCTCACTGTCTAGTTCTTGGTACATCATTGGTTAGATTTTGTCAGACGCACATTTAGATCGATTCCAGCCAGGCAAGCAAGATTAGCCTTCTGTTTATTCAGGGTGATAGCTCTGAATTCATGACACTTGTTTTCACTTTGGGTGGAGGCAGGAGCCATTTAAGAACCCTGGAAAATATGAGAACAGGTGCATTAGAGTTAGAATGGAGCAATACAGAATATGAACTTTGGAAAACACTAAATGAAGGTAAGTAACTCTTCAGTGTTAGGGAACTTTTTATTGAAATGTGTGTGCATTAATGAGAAGTGCAATGTGCTTCATTCAAAATAGCAGCTTATTTTTTTTCTACAGTGTTTGCTAGCATAAATGTGCTTGTTGTACATGCTTTCATATGTCTATATATGTGTGACTTCTACAAGCCCCAGCTGGTATTGCAAACCGCATTTGTTACTGTGTGTGATGGGATTACTGAATCACTGCTCTTCGTCACCAGTAAACTCCTTGGTAATCTATCCTTGTTCCCAGTTACACGTGAGTTACCATGCTTAATTTTAAAGCACACAAATTAACTTTGGAACGATGGACTCCAATGTAATTAACTTCAAATCAAAGGTATGCAAGATACTACCCCTTTTGTCCTAATTTTACTTTTACCAGCGTTTGGTTTCTTTGGTCAATTTGTATGCTTCAAAATGTTGAATATGAGATTATGCAATAAGTGAACTCAACTCAGGAAATGAGAACTGTGTGTGGAAGCAGAATTCTACATGTGCAGCTGGTGCACAGCACAATCCTATATGTATTTTACTTGGAAGCATCAGCCCCATTGAATTCTAACTGTTGCAGTACCAGGTGCTCATGCACACTGCAATGCTCATCTGAGCCTCATTGGGTTGGATGTGTGTTTTTGGTACAGGGAGGGATCGAATGAATGAGTATAAATTTAGCCTGTTGTTGTTACAGTTTACTTATCCAAATACGGAAGTCTTGTAAGGCTCCCTTTCTTTAGAAGGGAGCTTGGTAGCCGGCAGATTGTGTTCTTGGTTCTAAGGTTAACAGTGATAAATTACCATATTTTTTGCCCTATAGGACACACATTCCCCCCTCCAAAAATGAAGGGGAAATCTGTGTGCATCCTATGGGGCGAATGCAGGCTTTCGCTGAAGCTTGGAGAGTGAGAGGGGTCGGTGCGCACCGACCCCTCTCGCTCTCCAGGCTTCAGGAAGCTATCAGCAAGCCTGGGGAGCCCGCGGGAGTTCCCACAGGGCTCCCTAGGCTGCAGATAGCAGCCTGCTGCCCCGAGCGCAGGGGGGCACTGAAGCAGAGCGCCCCGCGCTTCGGGCAGATATCTGCAGCCTAGGGAGCCCTGCGGGAGTTCCCACAGGGCTCCCTAGGCTGCGGATAGCAGCCTGCTGGCCGGAGCGCGGGGCGCGCTGAAGCAGAGCGCCCCGCGCTTCAGGCAGGTATCCACAGCCTAGGGAGCCCTGCAGGAACTCCCGCAGGGCTCCCTAGGCTGCGGATAGCAGCCAGCTGCCCGGAGCGTGGGGGGGGGGAATAATTCCCCCCCTTTATTTCCTCCCCAAAAAACTAGGTGTGTCCTATGGGCCGGTGCGTACTATAGGGCGAAAAATACGGTAATTGTGGCCATACGGTTTGTTTGTTTGTTTGTTTGTTTAATTATTTTAAAAGGCAATGGAAACTAGATGTCTAGTCTAGCCTTTTCCTTGGCATGTTAGTTTTCTATGCACAGGGATCTTCTTCTTTTTTTGTATAGAGGCTGGGGGGGGGGGGTCCAGTCCTGTAAGCCATCCTCTGCAGACTGAAGTGTCACAGCACAGATGGAGAAATACAGGAAGCTGTTTTAGACCGGACAGATGCATTGGTCAATCTGGCTTAATACTGTCCACACTGACTGGCAGCAGCTCTCCAGGGTTTCAGGTAGTGGACATTGCCAACCCTATCTGAAAATGGTAGGGATTGAGACAGGGACTATCTGCATGCAAACTAGCTGGTCTACTTGTGAGCTACAGTCCTTTGGTTTATCCCCTCAGTGAGAACTGGGTTATGAGGAAACCATGAGATACACAGTTCAGAAGAGATCAGACATCTGTGCTGTTTTAGATAAAGGAACACAATACTAGGCTCCTATTGTGTAAATTAAATGCAAGCTGTTCCTAAACTAAAGGCTGTGATTGTAAGCTACAGGAATTTAGGATATGGAGGGTACAGATGCCACATGGTGAAATGTAAGCAAATGGAATCATTCTCAGCAGAAATACTGAGGTTTCCACAGAATGAGATAGTGAGAAGAAGGGATTAAAATAAATTGAAAATTTCAGATCAGTTAAAAATGTTTTTTTATGGTAGGTAGAAACTGATTTCCATAGATGAACATAACGTGTTTCTGAGAAGACTGTAAGGCAATAATGAGTTTCAGTGTGAATTGATTGTAAGAATGTCCCTAGTACAAATTATCAAAGATAGTTTCATCATGCTGACCAAAGAATTTGAGACTTCATTTTTAGCAAACATATTCGCCTTTTGTCTCAATGTACCCTTCCAAATGGAATAATTAGACAAAACAGAGCAAAGACAATGCAACAGTGATGTGTAAGCAACAGCTAATCGCTTTCATTAAATACTAATTACTGCCAAGTAATTTCATTTGGAAACAAGCTATTCAGAACTTCACGAATGAACTTAAATAAGAGTACAAGGATGCGAAGGGGCTTGAGATATATGCTGAATCAGGTTTATACTCCAATGCTAGCTGAGGGGGCTTTAAATGTATATGTGTTGCTGACAGGACAGCAGCTAATTCCCCAGAAAAGACCCTGGTTTGCCTACAGAGTTTTGCTGGCAAAGATGTACTGTATCTACTTCTGACAGTGTTCCACTGGCGGGAGTGAGGGTGGTGAGTGGATCACAAGACCCCTCATCCCCCAGGACACCTTTAAAAACAGCCAAGAGATGCAGCTGCTATGGAATGAAAAAAAAACAGCAATACTTTTCACTTTCATTGGTGTCAATGGGAGAGAAGTGGAGAGCAGGGCAACTTCCATGCAGGGTGGAGTGGGGAGAAAATTCTAGGCCGCAATTAAAGCCTAAATTGATTAATCTGCCAGTTTGATCAGTTCAAGCTTGCAGCTCTCACACAGATATATAGACATATGCTTCGGTGTGCGTTTTTACATGTCAGCTGAGTGCACATTTTTGTTGTTGTCCATTTTGCGTTTATAATGACTTCCTGTGAAATATATTAATTACAAAGGGGATGCAGTGGTGTTTGCTGAAAGAAGAGGAAGTCCTTCCTCGTATCAGAGCTATGGAAGGACGTAGAGGGCGGCCGCCGAACCCAGAGAGACAGCGCGCGAAAGAGGAATCGAAAATGAGGCGTCGCAAAGGTCGACCTCCAAATGTTGGTAGCACTGAGTTTCTTGACAACACAGATGCTAAGCTGTTAAGAAAGTTACAAGCCCAAGGTAAGGACTTTATTATAACTTCTCCCAACGCGTAGTAAAAGGTACCTGCAGACAATTTATATTCAATAAGCAAAGAAGCCTTTTGGTTTTTGTATTGTGTTCACTCAAGCTCCAAAATATTCCTTTGAAATGTCCCACTTTTGGGGCTCTCTACTGGCCTGTGTTAGTAGGGCTCCTGTCTGCCCATTTGGTGGCCAGCAGGAGGTCAGGAGATCTGGGCAGAGGGATACCGCCACCTAATCCAGCCCCTTACTCCCCTACAGTCTGCCTGTGTTATCAGTTACACATCCACAAAAGCTTTTATCTGTTTGTTTAAGAGTTTGTCATTTTCATACTATCAGCAAATAAGAACAGAATATATTATTACTTCCAAAACACCGGAGAATTCTGATTAGTCAAAATTATAAAATATTTGGCTTCACCAGAAGCAAATTATACTCAAAGGGTGGTATTAAACTGAGGTTTACTCAGAGTAGAACCATTAAAATTAGTGGAGCTAACTTTATTAATCTTAGTGGGTCTATTCTGAGGGAAGCGTGGTTAAATGCCACCCAAGAACAAAGGAGGATAGGATACAATTAATTGTTCCTTCAGTCCTGTTTCTTGGCAAGTACTTGGCATATGTCCCTGGTAATATGTATGAATTTTAATACATACCTGTGGAGGTTTTGTTTTCGTTTGCTATTATGGTATGTATTTTTCTGTGATCTTTTGATGAAGGGTGGTATAGAATTTTCCGGCGCCGGGCTCCCACGCCTTGCGGAGAGCTGTGCCAAGCCTGGGAGCGCTGAGCTCAGCGGCGCAGGCTTCAGCATGCAGGCAACTCTCCGCAAGCCGCGGGAGCCCGCGCCTTGCGGAGAGCTACCCAAAGCCCCGGCGCGAATGCTTAGCGCGTCGGGGCTTCGGGATAAGAGGCAGCTCTGTGCAAGCCGGGGGAGGGCTCCCGCGGCTTGCGCACAGCTACCCAAAGCCCCGGCATGACTGCTCAGCGCGCCAGGGCTTCGGGATAAGAGGCAGCTCTGCGCAAGCCGGGGGAGCCCTCCCGCTGCCCCCGCGCGACTGCTCAGCGTGCCCGGGCTTCGGGTACAGGCAGCTCTGCGCAAGCCGGGGGGAACTCCTGCGGGCTCCCAAGGCTTGCGGATAGCTTCCTGAAGCCTGGAGAGGGAGAGGGGTCAGTGCACACCGACCCCTCTCGCTCTCCAGGCTTCAGTGAAAGCCTGCATTTGCCCCATAGGACACACACACATTTCCCCTTCATTTTTGGAGGGGGAAAAGTGCGTCCTATAGGGCGAAAAATATGGTAGGTATTGCATATGACCAAGGTGTAAATGCGCCTCTTACACAGTGTGCACATCTATTCAGTAGAATCTTCTTGAAAGCTTGCTATCCCTGGCACAAAACCTTACTTAGGACAATGATAATGAAAAACTTTCTTATTATACTAACCCCTTAGAGATAATTGACTCCTCAGGGGAGAGGGGGAGTAGCAAACAGAATATTTGGCAGTCTAGAAGACTACAAAACTACTTACTTCCCAATATAATGCTCTTACTGCCTTGTCATTACCCCAAATGAGAGAATTTCTGTGGATAGGTTCCAAAGAATGGAAGGAACTTTACCTTCACCCTGGGGGTGGGGGCAGGAAATGGTTGTCATCAGTATTTGTGCTGCTTGTATATTTACATAAGTGCCTCGGAATAAGGTGAACACCACAGAGCTGAGTTCAAGCTCATAACACTTACGGAAGGAGGATAATTATCCCAGTCTTTGGCACATGCTTTAGAGGACATGCCAACCTTCTGAATAGTCTCGTTTCAATGGCTCCTGATTCCATAAACTGGCACATTTGTATAGATTCCAAAGTAGGTGCCTCTGTGACATAACTATTCTGCCAGTAATTCTAGTCTTGTTTTTTGTAAGATAACTTGTCGTGTAGATTGTGCTGTGCTGTGTATAAACATTTCATGCATAGTTGTAGTTTTTGCAACTCTCTCTTCACAATTGTTGTTTTTATTCCCGCCCCCACCCCCAAGCCCAGCAGTTATAGTAGGAGCAGCAGGGCAGAAACCTCCAGTGTGGGTGAAGGGGAAAGGTTAATTCCTGTTGCTACTAGAAAACCTTGTGAGATGTCCATGGAGGCAAGGGACATATCTCTGCTTGCAGCAATATGCTATTCAGTTACTGACTGAATAGCTGACCTTCCTTGTAGTGTAGGCAGCTGGCTAATGCAGAGTTGCATACTTGCATGGTGTTGGTTGAGATTCCCACTGCCTTCGCTACCATTTCTGTATGTAAAACGTAAAGGGACCCCTGACCGTTAGGTCCAGTCGTGCCCAACTCTGGGGTTGCGACGCTCATCTTGCTTTACTGGCCGAGGGAGCCGGCATACAGCTTCCGGGTCATGTGGCCAGCATGACTAAGCCACTTCTAGTGAACCAGAGCAGCGCACGGAAATGCCATTTACCTTCCCGCCAGAGCGGTACCTGTTTATCTACTTGCACTTTGACGTGCTTTCGAACTGCTAGGTTGGCAGGAGCAGGGACCGAGCAACGGGAGCTCACCCTGTTGCGGGGATTCGAACCGCCGACCTTCTGATTGGCAAGCGCTAGGCTCTGTGGTTTAGACCACAGCGCCTCCCGTGTATGTAGTTTCTGGTAAATACAGGAATTTGGCCATCCCTGTTGTGTCCCTGAAGTGGCAGCTAGTGGTTGCTAGCAATGAACTGCTCTACCAGCCTCTGCTGGGTGGAATGGCTCCTATCAAGTACAGCACATGCTGTGGTTGCCATCCATCTGAGAATTCCCAGACACGTCCTCTTTTGGGGGTCCTACATGCCCACCTGGGAGGAATTTTGCATTTTAGGTACATTTCTAATAGCAGGGATGGGGAAACCTGTGTTGATGTTGCTGAACTGCAACTCCCATCATCCTTCCCGTTGGCCACGCTGGCTGAAGCAGCTAAGGCTGCTAGAAATTGGAAGCCAACGAAATCTAGAGGGCCATAAGGTCCCTGCTGCTGTTTCAGAATCATTTTTTTTGATGTGGTGATTATGAATCCACTGTATATGCAAGCTGAATTTCAGCCTCTCCATTCTGATAAATTCCCTCATTGAGCTTTAAATGGGAAGGGAGGCACTTCCACATAAAAAGAATCCCCTCATTGATCTTTTAGCATCCGAGATGACAGTCATTATTATTGTAATACTTTTTCTTTTGCCTACCCTGCTCCCTAAAAAGGAAATTGCATGATGCCTTGAGGTGTGTGTGTGTATACACATATATACCCACAGAGACACACACACCTTTACACCTAATCCTCTTCCTTCAAGATACACTGAGGTATTAACAACACAAAAGTTCTTTGAATGAAATCATGGGGTAAGGAAATCCTGAAATCAGACACTTCTAGGCTAAATGCACACAAAGCAAACACGGACTTCTTCCATATTTTCTTTGATCTATGTAAGATTGACCTTGTGTTAATAAGAAATATTTATTGTACCCTTAGTATATTTTTTATTATTTTTTTTCTCTTTGTGTTTCAGAAATTGCTAGGCAAGCAGCGCAAATCAAGCTTTTGAGAAAGCTTCAGAAGCAAGAACAGGCCCGAGCTGCCAAAGAAGCAAAAAAACAGCAAGGTAAGTACTAAACTTCTAAGAACCTTGCAGACTCTCGCAGATGAATTTTTGAATCCATAGATATTAGTTTTCCATTATTCTGCACTTATTTACTGCTGACATTTTTTTCTTTCTTTCTCACTCACAGCTATTATGGCTGCAGAAGAAAAAAGAAAGCAAAAAGAGCAGATAAAAATAATGAAACAGCAGGTAATTTATGCCTTTCGGGTTTCAACCGTAAGCATTACCAGATACGTTATTCTGATGGCATGTATGTGTTTAAGCAGGACTGTGAGCTGAAAACCTAGCCTGTTCTGCTTCTCTGTCCTTTGGACAGTAGCTTGATGAACTATAAATTTTAAAAAGACTCACACACAGCTTAATACGAAGAAACTTGCTGGTTCTGCTTTTCAAACATGGATATACATCACCTGCTGATGGATGTTTACAGATCAAGTTGATGTTAAAGGGTAGGGGGAGCAGAAATGGTCAAAAATGTCGGCAGCCATGTTTAAAGGCTTTTCTTGCTAAATATATTTGGTAATGGATCAGATGACAAACTCATTAGAATCTGAAGGTCTGGTCTGGGATTTCTGCCAAAACAGAGTCTTCCTTAACTATAAGTTAGCTGTGACAAAGACTAAATCACTCTGGTTTTATCTGACAGAAGGCACGAGCAGGCTAATAAACCATTAAGCAAACTGCAATGTCAGACAAAGCATGAATGAGACTTTTACCGTGTTTGTTCCATCGCGTTTTATCTGAGAGACCTTGCCAGTTTCACCCTGATCTTAAACGCATTATGTTAAATTTATCTTTTTTGTAAGTAGTAGTAGTAGTAGTAGTAGTAGTAGTATTAGATTCTGGTCTTCATTTATGCGCCTGTTATTAACAGCAATTTGCAGTTAGCACCTTAAGGTTGTGAAGTAGGTTGTACAGTTTTTAACAGGAATCCTTACACTGGACCTGGGCAGTATGAAGGCACAATATACCATGAATGTGAAATGAGGAAATTTACAGCCCAGTTCTGTGCATGCCAACTCAGACGTTACTGTTGTGGAAGTCAATAGGCTGTATTGCACATAAATGAACATATACACACTTACCTGGGAATACGCAGGATTGAATATTTGTCTTTATAAGATGCTTGCTATAAATGCATAATATATTTCAACAATTGTCTCAGGTGGTTGATTTCCATTTGCATGCAACAGATTGGGAAGTGCAGTTGAAAGAAAATTACGGGAAATGTTATGATAAATTTCAGTAATCCATGCTAGGATAATTAAACAAAATGGGGCTGCTCATTAAAACAAATTTTCAGACTGCAATAATATACGCAAGTAAGCCCCACTGAGCAGAAGCATATAGGATTCAATGGTTAATATGCTATAAAATAAAACATAAAAACAACAACAACAAATTATTTAAATACATTAGTAGCAGGAGACCAGCTAGGAAGGCAGTTGGACCTTCAGATGACAAGGGATTAATGGTGTTCTAAAGGAGGATGAGGAGATAGCAGATAAGCTAAATGAATTGTTTGCATCTATTATCACAGCAGAAGATATAGGTCAGACCCCACTGCCTGAACTAACTTTTTTCAGGGAGTTTGATGAACTGAGGCAGATAGTGATGACAAGAGATGAAGTTCTAGGCCCCCGGGTTTTCTGGAGGGACGAAGACATGACAAGTGGAAGTCTGGATGAGCCCTTTGAGATATTTAACACCACATTGTCACCACAAGTGCCTGCAAATCCCTAACCAGCTGGAGCAAAAAGTTCATCCTTTGCACCCTTCATGTCACAGGTGTATGGCCCTTGCCACTGCACTGCTAGTTCAAAGCACATTAAATCAAGCCTGCCTTATCTAGTGAAGCCTGACAGAATGTGGTATGTTGTCGCATCCTGGAAACAGGATTGGATGGGTGGGCTGTAGAGGTTGTGATCCGTTATTACTGCTGCTTAAAATAAATGAAAGCTTTTCTTCTCATAGGAAAAGATTAAGAGAATTCAGCAAATCAGAATTGAAAAAGAACTTCGGGCTCAGCAAATATTAGAGGTATAACCAGTTCAATGAAGCCAGCTTTTACTGGAATATGCAAGGAAGAGTCTGTTAGAGGAATTCATCAAGTGTTGTATCAGAGTGTCACACTGTCTGTCATTTAAAAAAAAAAAAAAAAATCCCAACCCATCCTTAAACTATGGCTCTAAACCTGCAAATTCTTAAGTCTGGCACATCAGTAAAACCATTTGATCATGCAAATTTTAGGGAAGCGCATGCGTCCTGGATATCCATGGGAGTAGTAGCATGTTTGACCTAAAACAGCAAAGTGTTCTGCAGCACATAAAAGACGAACACGTTAAAGACTTGGGTTCATTTTGTCATGTGCACCAAATTCATTTTACATCTGATGAATTGGACTTCAGTAATAAACACATTAGGGACGCGGGTGGCGCTGTGGGTAAAACCTCAGTGCCTAGGACTTGCTGATCATAAGGTCGGTGGTTTGAATCCCCGCAGCGGGGTGAGCTTCCGTTGTTCGGTCCCAGCTCCTGCCCACCTAGCAGTTCGAAAGCACCCCTAAGTGCAAGTAGATAAATAGGTACCGCTTTATAGCGGGAAGGTAAACGGCGTTTCCGTGTGCGGCACTGGTGCTGGCTCGCCAGTTGCAGCTTTGTCACGCTGGCCACATGACCCGGAAGTGTCTTTGGACGGCACCGGCTCCCGGCCTCTTGAGCGAGATGAACGTGCAACCCTAGAGTCGGTCACGACTGGCCCGTACGGGCAGGGGTACCTTTACCTTTAATAAACACATTAGTGTATAAGTACTCTTTGGGATTCTTCTGGAGCCTGAGATGTACCTAAAACACTGTGGGTTGAATCCAGAATTTGCGTGAGCAGAACTCTGCCGGTGGGATGCTCCTGCTGGAGAAGGGGGGGGGGAGGGGAAGATTATCAGAGATTCTGCCTTCTCTCTGCAGCTCCTTGTGTCTTCTGAAAATTTTTCTGGAGGTTTGAGGGACTGAACAGAACATGGGAGGTGATGCTAGAGAGTGCAGGAGGAGGGAGAATTGGTGAAAATCATCCTATTTCCTTACTCTAGCAGGAGCCTCCATGGGATTGCAGCCCCATCTGCAAACAAAGGAATCCCTATGCAGAACATAAACTCTGGACCCAACTCTATAGGTGTTCAATAAATTAAAATGCAAAGACAGAAAAGAGAAATAAAAAGATTTGATTGACTTATCAGAACAAACAACAAGGATTAAGAAAGCACCTTTGAAGCTGACATTTGAACAGCATGTTTCTAATCTTAAAAAGTGTGCATGTTTATACTTTCAAAAGATTTGTTAGTCTCTGTTTCGTAAACAGTTGGTTTGTATAATGTATCCATGCCATGTATAAAATATGTCAGAGGGAATTTAAATTTAAGATTTCTATTTCAAATCTCAGTTTCTGATCTGTCTGGCAACAGATTTCTTTTTATTCTTAGTTGTCATACTAGTCCTTTAATACATTAAGCAGGGAGTAATGTTCTGATAATGTGCCAGTAAGCAGTTCCTTACCCCTGGCTTTAATTAAGCTCTCGAAATTATGTCTACAGATTAGGTATATTCAATCACTAGAAAGCTTTAAATGATCAACCAATGATTTCCGCTCCCTAAAACCCTGCTATATTTTAGAAGAAAAGTAATGAAAGTTCAGTCCTCACCAGTAATGTTTTACATTTCCATTTTGATATATAAAGTGTTCCTTGATTGTACATTTCCAGTCCCTCTGCCACCGAAACTCATGAGTTTTTCACAATGCAGAATGTACTGAGGAAGAAATCTGTTATGATGTACACATTATATGTGGTATTGTTTCGCACCTTGTGAGGCATGAAGCTTTTGTTCTAGTCTGAGATTACTTTCAAGTTGTAGTGGTGCCATTGCATGACCTTGGGACCTGTTTTGCATGCACAGGCAAAAAAGAAAAAGAAGGAAGAAGCAGCAAATGCCAAATTATTGGAGGCCGAGAAACGAATAAAGGTTAGTTTAGATAAGCACCAGAGTTTTTATCTTACACACACACATACACGACCGTATGATTGAACACATAAGCAAATGATATTGTGTCAAAAATGTAAGAGAAATAGATCGTCGGAATGTATCCAGTATCTTTTATTCTTTATGCATATGTGTCTGTGTCTCTGTATGTTTTGTATGTGTACATGAAGTGTTTAGAAAAATATCACTACGTTTGTAAGCTTACCTGGTACAGTTTGTGTGTATGTAGTCCAAAAAAAAAATCATTGAAAAATGCATGTACTAGTTCTGGGTATTTTCTTGGGGAGCAGCACCGATGGTTTAAATGAAAAACACCAAGGCCAGTGTACCAATGTGCTGTCACTGCACAACAAGGATTTTGGGGTTTCACCTTCCCAACCCCTTAGTTTAATTTCTGTCCCAAGCAGTGCAAACTCCTCTTTCAGATCAGATGCACCATCTGAGAGGCTGTAGCAGGGACAGGGTCAGCTACTCTTCTTTGTGCAAATGGAAGCACATGCAGCTCTTGGGATGGATCCTGGTTTGAGTCCAAATTTACTGCTCTGCTCATAGAAGGAGCTGTGCGTTCACAAAGGACCCCTTGCGTTTTTAACCTGAACTCGGGTTCTTTCTGAGAACCAAGCAGTAAGTTTGGAACTAGGATTTGGATGATAATTGCATACAACTTCTGTGTTGCATAGAATATGAAAATCGTACTTGATCACTGACCTGCAGCATTTGGAAAGCGTGTAATCTTACTCCTGATCTTGACATGACTTAATATTCATTCCAGTGCCTCTTCCATTCATTCTGTTTTCAAGGTATCCAATACGCTGATTCAGGTTATTACAGGGGGGGAAACAGAAAAACGGGGACTAAAGAACATGAAAAACCTACATGATGGTGGGGGGGGGATGGGGAAAGAGTCATTTATCATATATTTGATTTTCTTTTTTCATGTTTTTAAGGAAAAGGAAATGAGAAGACAGCAAGCTGTTCTTCTGAAGCATCAGGTTTGTACCGAACACTTAATGAGAAAAATAAATGCTATTTTAATGCAATATAGCTAAACTATTTTGGAGGGCAAATCTTCAAATTTTCTTTACTTTAAAAAAAAAATTAAAAAATTATTTATTTCTGCTTAAATGTTTTCCTTCACCTTATGGGGTAAATTTGCTTTGCTTTGGTAGTGGGAACTTTTGGGGATTTTATAAAGTGGTTTTTTGACTCTTTGTGATTTCTGTTTCATAATATTGTGCCAACTCTTTCTACCAGGAGTTGGAGAGGCATAGACTAGATATGGTATGGGTATGTTTATTTTTGTACATCTAACACCGCATTGTGATTTGGTTGTGATATGGTTGTCATAGCAATGCATAAAATGTAGCACTGGCTGCTGTCATATTACATACTGCTGCATGGCTTTCCAGCACAGTGCATTGCATACATCTGCTTGTCTTGTCTGTAAAAGCAAAACAACACGACTTACCTTATTATATAAATTGACCCCTATGACTTCTATGCAAGGCTGTTGCCTTGATATCAGGGTTATTGTTGCCATAGTACTAAGTTGGACCGCAGTACATATTTGGAGCCAAATTCAAAAAATTATGTGTTCGGCATATATTAGGCTTTACCAGCTATTTTCACTAGGCACCTTCTGCATTTGATTCTGGGAATCCTATTTGTTTCATTTTTCAAACAAAATTTTGTTTTTCAAAACTTTTAATAATATCGCACAATTGGGAATACTTAGTCTGAATTGGATTGAAGAGCATGCTGTCCTTCAGAATGTGAAAAAAATAAAGTAAACCCACATTATCTTGGTCCGATAATGAATCTTGAAGTTTTGTACTCTTTTGCATTGTGTTTCAGTCCAGGACTCAACACAATATCCTTAATTTAATCTATGGTGCGGCTTCTGTGTCTTACCTAAGCGCAACAGTAAACATGATCAGCTTATTGCATTCTTATTCGTGTATGACTAGTTTTATCTGAAACTAGTTTTAAAACTGACAGCTTGATTTCAGTCCCCATCGACTGCATCCTTAATTTTATATTCAGAGATACATATTTACTACCAATATGTAGTCAAAATGCTTTTTATTTTTATTTTTTAAATTTAAAAGAAACACTTTTGATTACTTTTCAAAGTATCTGCATTAACAGTCTTTTGCTTAATTGGCCACTCCTATTAGTAATTGCAGGCTTTCCGTTATAGCAGATGTAAGGTAACTGACCTGTTCCAGCCAACCATTATGCTTTTTTTTCTGCCAGCTTCTGAAGGAGCCTCACAACTGACCATAAGTAAATCTGTATGCTTCTGTTTTACACTGTCTCCATGTTCATCGCTGTACCTTTTTTGCTTTCAGTTGTCCTTGTATTTGCTTTCTAAACCTGAACTAAAACATGCACAAACTTGGCTATTCTCGTCTTTTATTTAGCATATACCCCTGACTTGTCTATTAATGCTAAACATGTCCTGTTGAGCTTTTTGGAAAAAAAGAAAAAAAAATATGTGATGCCTGAGGTGGGAGTACTGCTTTGTTCTGATTTTATCTGCTCTAATAGGAACGGGAAAGGAGAAGGCAGCATATGATGCTTATGAAAGCCATGGAGGCACGCAAAAAAGCTGAGGTGAGTACAGAACTCTGAAACGGGATATTTTCCTCGTTCTTTGCACAGCGGAAAAAAATAAAAATGAACCACAATTCTGAAATGGGGTGATTGCCCCCCCCCCCCCCCGTTCTTCACATCGAAGCTTTTCGTTGATCTACAATATATATATATTTAAAAATCTGAATTGATAAATAACTTCAAAATCATCTTACATTGAATGGGGAAAATGTATCTGCTTCCTCTGTGTTTTGCAGTTACGTCATTTCATACTTCTAAATTTTATGTGGCAAAATGTGATTTTATTTCTCCCCAAGTGTATATATAGTACTTTCCATTAGGTTTGTTGGTCTTATTTTGTGGACTCTGAAAATTGCCATAGTATGGAGGTAACTATTTGGTTCATTATACAGATGCATAATCTGCCTGCCTGCCTGTGTAGTCTGACCTAGTATGCAGAAGAGACAAGGCTTGGCATAGAACGTACACAACACTCTCAAAACTATGGGGTCCTAGACCTGATGTAAAAACATTAGAATATATATAATACGCAACCTTAGAGTAGTGAGGAAGAAGCCTTTCACTAGTGGAGGTTTTGAAAACCTGCAGCTGATCACAGGGGTCACTGACCTATATAATGTAAATCAAAGCAATTTGTAAGTTCTAATTCATAAACCGTGTAAAGTTTTTGAACAGTGACACTGGAGACATGAACTATTTGTAAATCATGGGGGCAGATCGACCATTGTGAATAATATTCCAAAGCAGTGTTTGTTTTTCTCATCCCCTGCACCTGAGGAATCAGACTATAACTCTGGTGGGTTTTGCCATCAGCATTTTGGTAGGGTATGGCATTTTCTTCCCACCTTATTTTCAAAGCATCATGCTGTACTGTACCCTTCTTTTGTCCTGATTAATGTAAAATTAATGAATCTGTTCCAAGTTATGCATTGCACTTTCTCATGCCCTCCTTCGTTAGATACCTTATATCCTTCAGGATTTACTTTTAAGCTCTTTTAACATTCTGTCAGACCCTTCTGAAAGGCAATCTCAAAGGACAAGGGATCTTCCTTTCTAAATCGAGCATGAGATACAGGCTCGGACAACACCACCTTCACCAACATCCCCCATGCCCTGTTCCACATTCCATGCTGCGTTCCACATCTGAAGGCCCTCCAAAGCTTTGGTAGGGATATAGGTGGCTGTAGTGGAGAGGAAATGATGGGGAAGTTTCCTTTCATGAGCATCCTTCGCTCTGCTTACCTTTGGATCCAAGCCTTGGTCTTGCACTGACAGTGCTTATATAGCAATGCCTATTTCATTCTTGTTTTACTGGTGCCATCAATTTTAGAGGTATGAGATTTGCAGCAAAATATTTAAGGGTTGGGCCCTTATTTAATATGATACTTAATTTTATTTAAATAAAGTGCTTCATTGTTGGATTTTTTTAGAAAAGGCTGTCAGAGGGTAGAATTATGAGATACACTGTATGACAACAGCCTATAAAATAAATAAGAGCAAATTGGCCCAGTTGCAGTGTGCGCTATTAATGATCACACATCCATAGGCCAGCATTTAAAAAGTCTGCAACTTCATTTTAAAATTCTTATTATTTTTCCAAATCAAATCTCTCTAAAAAATCTAATTGGACATATTGCAAATAGAGATGATTAAGTAAAGCAAAATCACATATAACTAAACAGTTTGCAGTTAAAGGGAATTTATATCAGTGTTGTGAAACGCAGCAAGAGGAAAAATCCATTCAGATACGTTTTTAAATTGCATGAGACAGATAAAATTTGATTCAGCGAAGCTTTTCAGATTTCAAAAGAAACAAACTGTAGCATGCCAATTCCCTCGTCTGAAACAAGAGCAAGTGGAATTTATTTCTGAGTCCTCTTGTAAGGGAAATCTAGTAATGCTATAGCTCGTAAACAGCCTCAGCCCAGTATACCGGAAGGAGCATCTCCACACCCATCGTTCTGCCCGGATGCTGAGGTCCAGCACCGAGGGCCTTCTGGTGGTTCCCTCATTGCGAGAAGCAAAGCTACAGGGAACCAGGCAGAGGGCCTTCTCGGTAGTGGCGCCCGCCCTGTGGAACGCCCCCCCATCAGATGTCAAAGAGTTAAACAACTACCTGACATTCAGAAGACATCTGAAGGCAGCCCTGTTCAGGGAAGTTTTTAATGTGTGACATCTTAGTGTATTTTTGGTCTTTTGTTGGAAGCCGCCCAGAGTGGCTGAGGAAACTCAGCCAGATGGGCGGGGAACAAATAATAATTATGATTATGTTTAAAGAAACCCCCAGTCTACTCTGACTCCTAGTGACTCTTCAGGGTCTTGGATGGAGGAGGGTCTTTTGCATCACCTGCTACTTGAACTTTTTAACTTCAGGTTCCTGGTACTGAACTTGGGTCCTTCTGTAAGCAAAACAGGTGGTTTACCACTGAACTCCAGAAAGGACTAAACTGAACTAAAACAAAATATTTAGCAACTGTGAAAGATGTGTTCAGCACAGCACCCCAAAATATTACCTTTATTTTTGAAAATGGAAGGGAGTTTCATACCTTTTGAAGTACCATGTTTGAAGTGCCTATTCAAGCAGGCTTTTGGATTGTGTAGACAGGGCCAGATTAAAGATTGCCAGAGCCCTGCACTATGTTGCTGTTTCCCTGCTTTTGTTCAGTGCCGTGCATTCTCTTGTATGTAACTTTAATTAAAAGTGGAGGTAACCTTTTATGAGATAGTGCCTTAGGAATCATCAGAGTTTATAAAGAGGGATGGTATATGTTAAATCAATATCTCAAGTTTTCCAGTTGCAAATGACAAATAACGAGCAAAGTGAAATGGGACAATATTTATTTATTCCATTGTTTATCCACCCTTCGATCCCAGGGTGGTTTGCAATAAATCCATTAAATAACAAAAAATCCCATTTACAACCACAGAAACAAATAGATAATAAACATCAGGTGTGTCAGCTTGGCCCCGCAACCATGAGTACCCAGGGCCATGGTTGCCATTCAGAATTCATTGCCATAGCACCAAAATTTGTGGGTGCCTGGCCTATTTATGGGGAATTTTATGGATGCTCGGGCACATAGCTGTCAACCGTCCCTTATTTGGCGGGAAACTCCCTTATCCCAGCGCCGTGTCCCGCTTCTGTCCCTTATTGATGATGTCCCTTAAATTTCCCAGGTTTCATGCTCACCCGGCTCCGGGGGGAAGCAGTGGCTCGGGGTCCTCCTCCGCGCGCGCAAGAGAGCGCTGGCTCCGTCGTCCTGGCACGAGGAGTTCCATCGGCCCTTCCCCACCCAAGAGAGGGGGGGAGGGAGAGAGACTCTCACCCACGCCTCCCGCGAGCCCGGAGGCGGCAGCGGTGGTGGCAGCTGAGGAGGCGGCCTGAGGGAGGAGGAAGAGGAGGGGGTGGGGAGGGACGCAGAAGGGCGGTGCTTCAGCAGCCACAGCAGCACCGCACCCGCCTCATGCTGGATTGACAGCATCTGTCAAATCCTACCAATGTATGTAACTCTTCACAACAACAAAATCCCTTATTTTGGCCGCTGATCCCTTATTTTCGAGGCTGCTGGTCTCCTATTTTCAAATCTGTTAGTTGACAGCTCTGCTCGGGCACCCAGGGCCCTAAGGAATTGGCACCTATGATAAACATTAATTAGAAAGCAATCCAAATGTGTTAAAATAACAGCAATACAAACCATTTCATAAGTGTTGTAGTGGCCCTCATGATAAGAACAATCAACTCTCTCCAGAGTGAAGGGGCTACTCACACTCCCTGGAGAGGAAATTCCGTTGGGTGCCAGTGCTGAGAAGGCACTGTACGTCTGATGGCACTGTACATCTGACCATGCCCACCAGTAGGACATTCACTATGGCCTCCCTTCTGTATTGGTAGTATCACGACAAATTGTGGACTATTTGAGTGGTTTATGGTATGGGCTGTGTTGCCATGATTATATATTTTTTCGGGGCTCTCCTGAGTTCTCTTATTTTAGCCATTAAAATTCCAGACAATAGCAAATACAAACTTAAATTCATTTTACTTGCATAAAACTGCGTAGCAAAATATTATCATTATGCTATAGGTTCCCCCCAACCCAATTCTCAGAGGATCAATAAACAACAAAAGGTTGTTAAACATGCATTTATCACTAAGCAGCTCTGTCAGCAGTTTTGTAGGCAGTCATAATATGGGAGTGTATCTCAGGTTTCACAAGTTGTCTAATAAGCAGTTTGAAAGCAGAATTAAATTCACAGCACCCGGGTGATTCTTGCGCTGTGGATATTCCATCATTGCTAAAGATTTATATTACCTCGTTTCCTATTGAACATGCCGTGCGGGATTCCAGACCTAGTTTTACTTAACAAAACCCATCTTTCAGTTTTAAGTGTTCTGCGTATACACTTTGACCGTTTAAAATCGATAAAATTGAGTGCGAGAGCCAAGAATGTTTTATTAATTTGAAGTTGGTGTAAGTAACACTGCAGATGATTAAATGTCATTTCCCCAGCACAATGGTGAAAGAATAGCATGACTTCGGGGGGGGGGGGGAGTACAGTAGGACCTGCAGGTTGTGTGCAGCCAACAAATGTGTTTTCCTGAGCCTTTAAGATGCACAGCACCTTCTTTGAGCAACACAAAGAAGTGGCACTATTTATTTGCAAGCTGAGTATTTTGGTACTCAGGTAATTTAAATTGCACTGCAATCCAATCGGCGTGATTCTTCTCTACCCGGTGTGCTCTCGTGTAAGGTATTGAGGCCATGCACAAATGCACCAATAGATTGCATCTATTGCCCAGACTCTCCCCATGACTATTCCCCCCTGCACACTGTACCTTTGCCATGCAATATTTCTTTATACGGTAGACCATGGAAATGCTGCCTCCGAGAGAGAAGCAGTCCAGCTCTGCCCTCCACAGCCAGCCAGCGAAGTACCCTTTGGGGGGGGGGCTTGGACATGGATTGTTGTGGTGGCGGGCACCCACAATCCTGAGGACAAGATGGCACCCCTGCTCGTAAGCATACACCCAGTGGCCCAGACCCCATTGTCACAGCCAATATTGGGCAGAGGGTGGAAATATCATAGCACATGGTGACGGGAGAGATCCCATGGTGGAAGAGCCACCACTTCCTAAGTCCTCCTGACTGAGTCCAGTTAGGGCAGAAAGTGGGGGGGGGGTCACATTTTTGGGCTTCCCCCATTTCCCCCCTCTATTGATATTAATGAGAGAGGAAATTGCTACAGCAGCTGCAGAGCTAGCATAGTATTTTGGCCTTTTTAGGAGAATGGGGCTGGGGGGCGAGGTATTTGATCCTGTGGATCCTAGACCTCAGTACCCTGCCCTCTTTCAAGCCTTACTGCCAATGGCATTCTACTGGTGGTATGTTTAAGCCTGTGGATGTATATATTTAAGACTGTGGAGCTCTCTCTTTCTTGGCATATATACTAACCAGGTTGAAAGACCTACTGACAAAGCTCCTTTCCACTGGTATAGTGATACCTACACATGCCTTAAGGCCCATCATTTGGTTATTAACTAGCCACCATGTGTTATTTGTTTGTTGATTTTGTTGATCCTATATCTTTGTTGTAGTTGGTTTGATTATTCTATATCTTTATGCTGTTTTTCTTAATTTGCTTTGGAAAGCATCCTGGGATAAATGTTAAAAAGGGTGGTAAATACACACAGACACACACCAACATGCCTGTTTCTGCAATGCACCCATGGTTTGATCTTCTGCCAGGCTGTCCAGTATTTGTGGGGATTTTTCCCTTTGTATCTGCCTTGTGTAAACTTCTGCTTTATTAGCGTTCTTTTATTCTCCTTGCGACCTCCAGTATTCCCTTGTATCTTAAAATTTATGCCTTTTAAATTTGAGTGCGAGTCACTGTCGCAGAAAACAGATTCTCACTTTTAATTAAGCCCAGAACAAAAATCTAAGGTACCCAGCAGCATCATAAAAGGCAAAAAAAATTTGACCATATACCAGAGGTGATATTGCAAATGCACTGGCAGAAAGGGTTTACAGTCATAGATGTTGTAAAGTTTTATAGCAATTGGTCAAAGCACTCCTTTGCATTGCCTATATTTTTCCATAATGCTGTGTTGTCTTAAAACAAACAATATAATTTTACATTCCTCACTGTAGACCCCATCCCTCTGGAAAGAACACTTATTTTCCTGCCCTGCCCACCCCCCGCTTGTGTAGATAAAATGAACAAGTTATTTATGTATTTTCCCCCTTTATGGCATGGATAATACGTTAAATCTATAAACACCACTCCAAGTGCGTCATTTTTATTATTTAAATTGCAGTCGCCGGTGAGCTATGTTTGGGCCCCTGCACTGTGGTTTCCATGAAGATTGCTATCCCCCTGAATCTGATATTTGCCTTGTGAGGGACACATAATATGGGCAAGAAAAGGCAGTGCATTGAGAGGAAGACTTGGCTGAACAAATATATTATTCTGCATTATTTCAAAAGCCACAATATTATATGACCACCTGCAACCACCTCTGTAAAACCACCTTAATGGCTGATAGTTGCCCATACTACTAGCTGGAATCCTGGCAACATGAAACGACATCCTGCCGCCCCCCTAAAAAGTAAATTAAGACAGTGGCTTTGATCCTAACCCACAAAATGGCCCTTTCCCACCTCTCCCTTTCCTCTATAGCTCCCTGCACACCTTTGTACCTTGGAAATCCACTCCTTCAAAACAGGGTGCCATCTTTCTCTAGGAGCTGCAGCAGAAGAGAAGATTCCCTCCTCCCTCTGCTGCCGCCCATCCACTGCACAAGAGCATCCTGAGCATTTCTTGTTTTTGAAGACTTGTCTTCTTTTGGAGCAAATCTCTGGGCATATACCCATGATTGGTAGCCTCAGGGGTTGAAAAATCTGTGCACCTCCATGGTGCGTAGCAAATACACTCTTCCTATTTTACTTAAGGAGCAATCACACATTTGAGTACATGTGCCGTGGCGCTGTGGTCTAAACCACTGAGCCTAGGACTTCCTGATCAGAAGGTTGGCGGTTCGAATCCCCGCGACGGGGTGAGCTCCCTTTGCTCGGTCCCTGCTCCTGCCAACCTAGCAGTTCGAAAGCACATCAAAGTGCAAGTAGATAAATAGGTACCGCTCCGGCGGGAAGATAAACAGCGTTTCCGTGTACTGCTCTGGTTTGCCAGAAGTGGCTTAGTCATGTTGGCCACATGACCTGGAAGCTGTACGCCAGCTCCCTCGGCCAATAAAGCAAGAGGAGCGCTACAACCCCAGAGTCGTCCGCGAGTGGACCTAACGGTCAAGTGCCCTTTACCTTTACCTTTTTACTCTCCCTCTCAACCACTGTTAGTTAGTTAGTTATTTTAATCTATTCGAAAAGAAGAGGTGCTGAGGCCCAAACCTGCCCTAGTCACCATGCTACACAACTCTGGGAAACCTCCTTAATCCTAAGGATTTAGGAACAGGCTGGGGTTCTCCAGTAGTGAGAGAAAGACACTCTTAAGTATTCATGAGACACTTGTTTATGTTATTTACATACTACAGGATTAATTCATGACATTGAAAGCACATCCTAGAGCTGACCACTACTGAGCAATGGCAGAAATTTAGCATTGGACAGGTCATCTGTATAGAATGATAGAATGATAGAATCATAGAGTTGGAATAGACCACAAGGGCCATCGAGTCCAACCCCTTCCAAGCAGGAAACACCATCAGAGCACTCCTGACATATACTGTATACTGTCTCTTTAAAGTCCTGTGAGGAAAATGGATGTCTCTTGCAGACTTGGGCATTTGCTTGAAAAAGCAGCATTGCAGATCATCTAACTCTCAGGATGGTTCTTCCTTTTTTAAAAAAGTTGGGGTTTCTGTGTGTTGCCTTTTATTTTAAATCCACATGGTTTAATTGCTGTAGTGATTATTAAGATTGTATAACTACTGCTTTTCAAATTCTTAAATTGCTCCTTTGTAAGTAGAATGTGCGGCTTTAATTTTCTATCCTTTCTGTGCTATTTAAGGAAAAGGAGCGGTTAAAACAAGAGAAACGTGATGAAAAGAGATTAAATAAAGAGCGTAAACTGGAACAGCGAAGATTGGAATTAGAAATGGCTAAGGAGCTAAAGAAGCCTAATGAAGATATGTGCTTAGCAGACCAGAAGGTAATCAGAATAATGTAAATTTGCTTTTTACTTCCTTGCCCCTTTTTATGTTGCTCCTCTTTTCCTTCATCTGCCATTGTTACAATAATTAATTTTTCTTACTGTGGCTGCCTTTCCAACCATTCCTCTTTTACTTTAGATTACTTGATAATATTATTTCAAGTGTGGTCTACATTCAAATTGTAATTCTAAAGTAAATATTAGGACAATGGCATTCTTTGTCTTTTTTTATTATTAATCAGCAGTGGACATTTGAATGTTTGGACCTCAGGTGGCCTATTTAGCAGACTTTTGCCAAGCCAGCTCTTTTAGAATTCTCCAGTAGCCTCCATTATGCCTCTTTAAAAGTTTTGCATTGCAGCTATTTCCATCGTTCCTGCTTGTGTGCTTTCCAAAGGCAGCATCCAGTTGCCCCACTGTTGGAAAAAGGACGTTGGATTAGACAGGCTTTTGGTCTGATACTGCAACTTCTCTTCTCTCTCTCTCTCTCTCCTCTCTCTCTGGATTATCAGTAGTGCAACTGATGTAGGGCTTCTGTTTGCTTATTTTGCACGATACCTCAGGGAAGCAGTACTCTTAAGAGAAGGTCGTGTTTCCCAGAACTGAAACTGAAATTTATCTGCAGTTGCATTTGTATTGCAATAGTGTTTATGTATACAGTCTGGAGAACTTTGATTATGGGGCAGCATAGAAATACCATTCATAAATAATAATAAATATATGGTTGCTGGGAAAATATGGGTGTGTGTCCCCTCCCCCGAAGTAGCTGCGCTATTGTGATTTGGAGTGTGTGAGTGTCGTTAGGCACTAATTGGGGTTTATGTATTTATTTTTAGATTTTTACCTTGCATTAGCTTTGCAAGCGGTTTTCATTCAAGGTGACACTTCTCTGTTTTCCAGCCTTTGCCAGAGTTGCCTCGCATCCCGGGCCTGGTTCTCTCCGGAAGTACTTTTTCAGACTGTCTCATGGTGGTGCAGTTTCTACGCAACTTTGGTAAAGTCCTTGGCTTTGATGTGAACCTGGATGTCCCCAGCTTAAGTGTCCTTCAAGAGGGGTTGTTGAACATAGGCGACAGCATGGGAGAAGTACAAGACCTGCTTGTGAGGCTGCTCTCAGCTGCGATTTGTGATCCAGGACTGATAGCAGGATACAAGGTAATGGATTCTCTTTATGGTAACTTTGGTGTGAGACAAGGGGGAAAAAATCCATGTGCCAGTTTTCACAAAGAGAAGAGGATGATATAAATGTGTGACTGGGCTATACCACTTCAAAATCCCAGATTTTGTAGTAATTGAATGCTCTTCGTAACAAAACATAAATCCCTATACATAAATACAAGGTGGGGGGTAGAGACCCTTTCGTGTCAGGGAAGCGTGAGTCCCTGGAACCTATTCTATGTGCAAGGGTTTTATTTTATTGTATTGTATGGAGGAGCATTCGGTCATGGGAGTCCCAGCTATATCCTGAAGTGGTACTGCCTAAAAGGCAGGTTTAGCTCTTCATCTGCTGTCAAGCAATGCATCAGGGGCATCTATAAATGACAAAGTGTATTCTTACTAGAACAGGTTGGACGTGCAACAAAATGTTACAGTGTGCAGTTGTCCAGTTTGCTATGCCAGCCAGCCATGCTTTCTTCAAGGTTACTGCATTCTATTTCTACCCCACTTAGTGGTGTTTTTTTTAACAATATAGGTTTTTCTTTTTTAACCATTTATGGAAACCTTGGGGTTTCCCCAATCCTTCAGGCCCTCAAAAAAGATAATAATAATTGAGACTGCTATTGGTTTGATTACATTTTATCTCCTTGCAAACTTGGCCTGCAATTTACTAAACTACCAGTGAGAGCAAGAAATTGAGGAGAGCTCAGCTGGTATGCTGATCACACATAGCCTGCCAAAGCCAGTTGAAGTATAAATGTTTATCCAACAGCGGCATGGTGGGGCAGGGGGGAAGGAGGGATGCAGGGAAGCAAAGTGGCTCAGGCCTCTTCCTGGACACAGTGATGCTGCCACTTGCTGAGATGGGGTGGGATGAATGCGGGGGTGCTAGTGCTGCCAGTCCAGAGCTCCTCCTCCAGCCTCACTGCTGCCTCCTCCTGCCCTGGTGAAGGGCAGTGGCGTCAAAGGGAGAGTGCCACAGCCACTTACCCTCCACCCCCCTTGCCACTGCAGCACTTCTGTTGTAAAACAAGGCTACAACCATTTGCTCACTTAACCCTATTGAGGTCATTGTGATTTTTCACTCCAGTCCTGCTTGCAGACTTCCCATAGGCAGTTCCGGCTGGGCACTATGTGACTAGGTTGCTGGAATATATATGTAGGTTTTTAGCCTGATTTAGCGGAGCTTTTCTCGTGTTCTTTGTTCTGGGGCAGCTGCTTTCCCTGCTCCTTCACCTAATGCAGTACCAAGAATCTAGGGAGTGCTATGGCTACATGGTAGTGCAATATTCCTAGTCGTTTAGTTTTCTGTAATTCGCACAAGTTCTGGGCATCAGATGTCATCAAAGAATAGATTACTGTTTTTATTAACTGTTAAAGACAATTTCTGCTTTCATCTCTGGATTTCAACAGGGGTGAGTATAATCTAGCTCTTAAAGCCTTATAAATCCATTCATCAAAAGTTATTCCAGACACTGGTTTATAAGCTTGTCTCTTATCACTGAATTGGTTTCATATTAAGGTTATGATTGCAATCAAGAATTACCTAAATGTATTTTTTCAGAGACTTTCCTTTGAGCAGCTGTCCCCTCATGTGACCCCTCAAACTGGTTATTAAACTCATGTTTTTGTTTTTAAATCAATCCCGAGTTTTACGAGCCAACGAATGAAGCTGTTGTCAAGCATTCATCCCCCTCTTCGCTTCTGTCCTTTCAGTAATGTTTGCACAAACCCCCAAACTGTTAAAGTCAACAGGAGGAATGTATAAATTGCTTTTGTGTAGGGAAGGAACTTTCATTCAAAAAGTGTATGCATAGTAATATAAATAACTACTTAAATTTAAAAACCAGCTTCTTGGGTCTGCGAGCAAACTGTGGAGAGGAAACAAACTAGCTAAACAAATAAATAAGAAATTCTGGGGTGTCAATGGATGGTGGTTCCCCCTGGCTTCTGCCTTAGCATTATTTCCCCTTGATTTCAAATAACAAAAATGCATTTATGCTGCCATTCTGAACAGTTATTTTATGAGCACACTTCTTTCTCAGGCCAAAACGATCCTCGGGGACCATTTGCTGAACGTTGGCATCAACAGAGACAACGTATCTGAAATTCTGCAGATTTTCATGGAAGGCCATTGTGGGCAAACTGAACTCACAGAGAGCTTGAAAACCAAAGCTTTTCAGGCGCACACACCGGCTCAGAAAGCCTCCGTACTTGCCTTCCTTGTTAATGAGTTAGCATGTAGCAAAAGTGTTATAAGGTAAGTGCCTTGTGCATGCTGTGAATTTTATATTTCGATTCTGGTAACAAGAAAATAAATAACAACAAATCGGCAAAAGTTTTCATAAGGTTTGAACCTCAAAACCTAGGGATGAGAAACCTGTGGTTTTCCAGATGTTCTTGGACTCCAACTTACATGAGCCATCATGGGCCAATAATCAGGGATGAAAGTTGTAGACAGACAACATCTGAAGAGCCACAGGTTTGTCACGCCTGTTCTAAATACTCTGTAGCAGCCAGGTAAGTGTTATCTAATTATCTAAGGCGGGCTGGCTAATGAAACCCTGTCAGGGCATCATGCTTCTTTACCAACGTGATATTTCAACTAACCAACTATAATATTTATTCGTGATACATGTAATATGTAGTAGGCCTATGTGTATAGTGAGGTGGCCTTTGAGACTTTTTTTAAATAGATGATATCATTCAATTAATTATCTAAGTAATTAAACTTTTTTCTGTTTTAACAGTGAAATAGATAAGAACATAGATTATATGTCAAATTTAAGGAGAGATAAGTGGATGGTTGAAGGCAAACTTCGGAAGTAAGTGATATTTCTTTTAAATGTTCCAGTATTTTGCATTCATTTAAATTTGTTATACAGAGTAGTTCCAAAGACAGGAATCGTGTGATAGAAAGAAAAAAACTTTTAGTAACTCCCATTATTAAATTAAGATGTGAAATTATTTTTAAAAGGCCCATGGCTTATCTTTCACAATCCATTAAAGACACATGAAGTTTGGTGGATTAGGAGGATTCAGAATGAGAAGAAAATCATTTTGCATTTTTTTTTTTAAGAAGCAATATCACTTCTCATTTGAAGGTGTCTGGAGCTGTCAAATTGTTATTGGCATTAGTAGAAGCTGATTGGAACTTTCATTCTGCAAGAAGATTTGCAGGGCCAGATTGTTAATCCCTAATCACCTTGAAAAACTTGCAAATCATTCATGTAACTAATTAAAATTACCCCAGATTTTGCTATATAAACTGAGTATTTCCTGTGGTACACCTAGGGAATAGTTCAGTTACTGAGGTAATCAGTATCTGTTTGCTAAGCATAAACTGTCAAGTTTTTAAGGATGATAATATTTTCCCCCTATTTTTCTCCATTATGCAAAACAAAATTCCATACAGCAAGTATAACAGCTCCATCTACCATAGAATTTTAAGTTGAAATGATTGTGAATCACAGGAGGTATTCATGGCCATGTGGGTATGCATAGCCAGGCTTCATTTCCTTTTCCTCAGTCGTTTTTCTTTCTTGTCTAGCAAAGAAGTCCTTACTTGAGTCCTTGGCTTCCAATGCTTGTGTCTTTAATCCTTTTTCTACCTTCCCCTCCTCCCTTAATGCACCTCAGAAGAAAGAAGGAAGAAGTAAAGGAGAACAACAGCAGAGAAATAGAAGAAATAAAATGAGACTTAAAAGAATTTCAGGAAGAAAAATATGTGAACTTCTGCTGATAGTAATGGCTCCCAATTCATGCAGGGTTCATGGTTGTGTCTGTGGGGGCATGTCCAATCATTAACTTCCCTATACTATATAAATTCCATCTTTCTGTCCATGGGCAAATGAAAATTTGATGTTTCCCAGCAGCCCACTTTGGGAAAATGCCTCCTTGTTGCCTCTTACCTCAGGGGCAACTTTAAGTCTTCTTTTTCCTGTAAGTACTAGATTGCTGGGTGGGGTGGGGAGTTCATGGTTCTCTCATTCCTTTGGCTTTCCTTTCAAGAAGTTGGCAAACAATCCTATATAAACATAGCTTTTTAAAATCTTTCCTTCTTAGTTACCATCATCCTTAGCTTTCTCCTCACCCCCACCCATCATACATGACGATTTAATTCCTTCCTTCCTTCCATCTCCATTTATTCTTAACTGTCGTGTGGCTGAGCTGAGGACTCCTACTTATTCAACAGGAATTCCCTTTGCAAGTTGGTTTTTACCTCATGATCACTACCTTTAAAAAACATTCTTGCTGTACATCTGTTGAAGTCTTGCAGAGAAGTATTTTTACTGGTCAGCTTTCAGACCGCACTCCACTTCTGAGACATGACTTAGAATCATAGAATGGTAGAATTGGAAGGGACCCCGAGAGTCATCTAGTCCAACCCCCTACAATGCAGGGATCTTAACTAGATAATACATGACAGAAATATACAAGAAAGGAGAGTCCACCACCTCTCGTGGGAGTCTGATCCACTGTCGAACACTTCTTTCTGTCAGAAAGTTCATCCTGATGTTTAGTCAGAATCTCCTTTCTAATAGGGACCCTCATTTGTGTCCTGGATGCTATAGTGCTCCTTTGTACCTTTACATGTTGTCTTCAGTCCTTAGCTTTAGCAGAAGAAAAAACTGTTATTTTAACATTACATTCTGGCTCTCAGTCAACTGATGGCATAGTTTGTTATACTTGCCTCTTTGCCACAAGGCAAAATCTGTGTACTCATAGCTGTTAGAACTCAAACAAACAAAGAAGTCAGCAGCACCTATTTAGAAGACTAGAATAATTCATACTGGGTTGCCCTTCACATCAGAGCTACCTAAGCCACTATGCCGTGAAATCCTAAGGGAATTAAATATGCATTTTTAAAATTAATGAGTTTTGGAGTTGCAGATTAAAAAAAATCTTCAAGCTCACTGTCCAGTCCTAAAACCTGTAATCTCAGCCTTAAATATTCCAAGAGCTATGCCAGTGCAAGATCAAAAATGCCACATCAACTGGTTCTGCAATAACAGTGATGCAGATGTTTACACCTGAGGTGCCTACATTTCTTTGCATGGACTGTTTTTTTTTTAAATAAAATAAAATAAACAATAAACTAAGCAGCTTGACTGTCTGCCAATGATAGTCTTTTTCTTTTTAGTTCATATTTTGGACTGGGAGAACAGTTTATTAAGAACTATTTATTAAGAATGGCTAAGAATATTAGGCCATCCTTGATTCTTTGTTTACACTTTAGAAACTGATGAGCACCCTCAAACTTGTCTCCTTTTTTAAATTATAGGCTTATTCATGGCTACTTTTTAAGAAGCCAGCCACACTGCATCATTTCTACTTGCTGTATGGAATACTGTTTTGTTAAGGCAGGAGAAGAAAGGAAGAATAAGAGACGGCAAAATTCATAGCAGCATCGGTTTCTCATAATTTACCTACTTTTGCCACCCTGATTCGTACTCTCCCCCTTTCCTTTCCTTTCCTTTCCTTCCTTCTAAAATCCTTCCCTTTTCCAAGCACACACATTTTCATATCTCTCCAAATTCCGTTATATGCTAGAATGTTACAAATGGATATTTGGCCTGGCTATTAAAATACCTCCTAGGTTGTTTCAGTATATTTGCCTGATAGATTCCTGGTAGCTAGAGCTATAACATCTGCTGTATGGGATCTTGTTTTGTAGGGTAAGAGATGAGGAAGGGCTACTACAACTGTACTTACTGGTATGTAAGTTTATTTTGTTTCATAAAAAAATGAAACTCAGGCTTCTGCCGCCCACAGTGCTTCAAGATTAGCCTCCTGCATAACGCTCTTTCCTGCTTAATTATGTGAATTAGAATACAGACACTTGGGGAAAGTTTTGTGTTCAGATATTCCACAGTCAAATGTTATACTATTCTCACCTATGCGTAAGCCAGTTCTTATAACCTTTCTAACACGAGTTGACTTTAAAAACGTACATTAAAAAAATGAGATGATGTAGATTTATAAATGGATGAAAAGAGTTGCTTCTTCAGCTTATAGGAACAGCTGTTGAAACCTCTTCTTGTCATGGAGTGCTTTATGCAAGATTTTGTACATGCAGTAAAATTCACAACACAGCTAAAATATTCAGTGAAGGACTAAATTCAATTTTGAAGAGCCAGAAGCTTTCTGTTTCCTGAACATTCACGTCAAATAACAGTTAAGATTTTTCGTTTTGCACCAAGTAAATATTCATCTCAGATAGGAATCCATGTTGGTGAACTACTTTTCTCTTGTGCTGAGCCAATGGTCGCAAATAACAAGGCAACTGAAAATTGCTAAATAACAGGAGCCTAAGCATATGACTTATCCTTGGTGAAGTGTGGAGGAGTTCCGTATGCTACGGCAACATTTGGTAATACCGTTTATCTGCCGTGTGTTTAAAGGCTTAGAATCATTCATGCCAAGAAAACAGGCAAGAGAGATGTTACAGGAGGAGGTGATTTGGGAGAAGAACAGCATTCATTGGGTACACCCACGCCAGGCAGAAAACGGAGACGGAAGGGAGGAGACAGCGATTATGACGACGACGACGATGACTACAGTGATGATCAAGCCGATGAAGATGATGAGGATGATGAAGACAAGGATGACAAGAAGGGGAAGAAAGCAGATCTTTGCGAAGATGAGGTGACGAATTCTAATGCCTACTCAATTGCTTAATCCGTGTGTTTAGGTTTTTAACCAATTTTAGCCAACGTAGTGCCCTCCAGGTGTTGTTGGATTCCAGTTTCACCATCCCTGGTCATTGGCCATGCTTGCTGAGGACTAATGGGAGCTGGAGTTCCAAGAGTATTTGGAAAGCGCAGCACTGAGTACCCCTGAAGTAGCCTTTAAAATAAATCTAGTTAGAATTCTGTGGATTAAAAGAAACTTTAAGAGTGACTGCATTTTTATTCTAAAAGTGCTAAGAGAGCATATAATTCCCAGTAATTTACTTGAGCACCTTAGAACCATAATTCTATGAGGCATTTCTAAGCTAGGGCCAAGATACAAAGAGCTGCAGGTTTGTGCTAGATTTTTTTGACCAGCTGTTTTCGAAACTTCCGTCAGTTTTAGAAGCTATTTGCTGGGCTGCTGTTTGGGGGCAAGGGAGAGCATGAAGCCCCCTGAGCTAATCTCATTGTTCTTTCAATCCTGGCCTAGGTTCATATTCTTCTTAAAGAATTCCAATGTTTCTGTCCATCAAGGAAAATTTAAACTTTAATCAGTCTTTATTTTTAAAGTGTCAATAAATTTGTATCAAATTTATCTCATGAAGTTGCCTTATAGTTTCATACAAATGTTGAAATACACTTCTAAATTCTCTCCAAAGGCTTAGAGTCCATTATTGACTTTGAGAAAAATGCTTGGAATGAACTTTCAAGGAGCATGGCTTTTTTTTTTTACAGATCCTTGCTAACTAAATTATATTTTAGAATATCTTACATCCTTGGGCTGCAGTCCTCAGGTGAATGCCAAAGGATGGAGTCAAGAGTATTGATCACCAAGGGACCACTAACTAGCAATTTCAGTGACAGCTGATAGAGTACTAGGATAGGAGCAGATGGTACAGGAGGGATGAGTTAGGGCTGAGGCACTAAAGGGCTCAAGGCAGTGGTGGTTCCTCCGGTTGAAAGTCATATGCTACAATTGTCGTGGGTATCAAAGTTCTATTCTGTTTGTTTTGAAATACTGTGAAAGGAGGTAGAGTGTGTTTGGTGTACAGATTTTGACATTCCATTCACCAGTTCAGCAGAGGAAGAAAGAGGGGGTATCACATGGCTTTCTTAACTGTCTTGCCCTTTTTAAAAAACATACCCTCCAGTGTGAGAGCCAGTGTGGTGTAGTGGTTAAGA
Source organism: Podarcis tiliguerta (assembly GCF_965153285.1). NCBI lineage: Eukaryota > Metazoa > Chordata > Lepidosauria > Squamata > Lacertidae > Podarcis > Podarcis tiliguerta. The sequence continues at coordinate 31,783,483 of NC_139534.1, forward strand.
GCGGTAGTCGTGTAATCTGGGGAACCGGGTTCGCGTCTCCACTCCTCCACATGCAGCTGCTGGGTGACCTTGGGCTAGTCACACTTCTTTGAAGTCTCTCAGCCCCACTCACCTCACATAGTGTTTGTTGTGGGGGAGGAAGGGAAAGGAGATTGTTAGCCGCTTTGAGACTCCTGAAGGGGAGTGAAAGGCGGGATATCAAATCCAAACTCTTCTTTTTCTTCTTCTAAAAAAGTACTGTGGCCATTTAGCACAGCATTCCATCCTTGCCCAAGCCATTAGTCAAAGCTCTGAGTTTTGGGGAAATACAGCCAAGGCTTGTGAGCCAGTGAGGTCTTCTCTGCAGCCTCAGCATAGGCTGCCATACCTGTTCATCTGTCATACTTGTGCCTGGCTAAGGGAATTAGGGTGTGTGAAGTTGTTGCAGAGATTAAAGATCCCATGATAAATACATGTCTTTGTTAAGCTTTCGTGCTTTTTTAAAGGCATATCCCATGAGCCTCTGATGTTACAATAGCAGCCTATAAAAACATGATTAGTATACAGTGAATAATGCCCTACCACATTTTGTTTATTGGTGGTAGGATGATGGGGACCAGACAGCAAGTGTGGAGGAGCTAGAGAAACAGATTGACAAACTGACTAAGGTAAGCTGCCTCCGTAAATTAAAAGTTTGTGCCTTTTATTTAAGTGTGCATTATTTAGATAGCTGACAATTTTCCCTAAATAGGTCTTTAGTATTCATTTGAAATAATTGGACTTAACTGCATTGGCTTAACCAGGGTCAACCTTACAGTGAGACAACAGAAAGAAACAGAATGGCTCTAGTATGGATTACGGGAAGAGAAGGGCCATTAGTATTAGGTGCAAAATATTTAAGACTAGCCCTGGACCTGAGGGTGCTTCCAGGGGGGGGGGTTAATAAGTCATCATTCAGATATCACGAATGATTCATTGCCAACAGATTTCAGCTGTTTTCCTTACTAGATTTTCCCCAGAAGGGGCAAATCTGGATTAAATTGGGGGCAGCGGGTTTATGCCAACCTTATTTGGACACTCTGGAGAAAAATGTGTACTTGTGCATTAACCATCCCATAATAAACAGCTGCCTGGAAGCATCCTAACTTAATCTAAACCTATGAGAAGAAATAAAGGGAGTGCAGGAATGCAAAGCTCAATCTAAACGACACTTTCCTTCATGGCTGAGAATGATGTGATGTTGTGCTAAACCAGGGGTATTGAAAGAGTGCTACAATAAAATGATTGCACTGTGTCGCTGTATAATCTGCAGCTTTTATAGCATGACTGATAATGCCCTAGTCTGCCATATGGACTACCAGGGAGTCCTAGTGAGGGTGCAGGATGTTACTGAACTACAGCTCCATTCATCTTGGTTGGGGCTGATGGGAGCTGGAGGCCCACAATATTTGAAGGGTCACAACAGGTACCTCATCCTTGATCTTGGGTGTGCTGAACCACTGCACCTTATAGCACTGATAGTGGTCCTTGTTTCATCCATCTTTCATGTGAAAGTCAGTTGCCAGGATCAAAAGAACTGTGAAAACAGTTTGTGAGCCAAAGAGGGCTTTAGACTTGTTTTTTTTCCCCGAACAGCAGACCCAACGCTGCATAGCAAGCTGTTTTTGAAACTGAGGGGAGTTGCTTCCTGATCCCAGTGGTAGAATGAAAACCAAATGGAATTTAGGATCAGACAACAAGCTGATTTCCTGGATTTCCTGGTTCATATCCTTCCACTATTGGCCCCCAACGCTTGGTTTGCAGTAGTGCACATACACAGGCCTGATGCATATCCAACTCAAGCGAGCAGCACTGTGTTGTGGTTCTTGCCTCCAGCTCATCCATGCTTCGGATGGGTGATTGTCCCTGACCAGCTGTTCCTGTCAAGATGAATGATTTGTGTTCTATCTCAGCTTCCTTGCTTCAGCTAAAGCAAGAAAGTGTCAGAATCATGACAGCACCAAGAGTTCAGGCACAACTTGGTTTATCTGTTTATTTTATTCAAGCACGGTTTATTTATCAGAGTCAGTTGAAAGAGCTCATTAATTTCACATCAGCAGCTACAGTATCACCTTGGCCTGGCTAGTTTTACCACTGCGCACACATGCACACCCACCCACCCACCATTTGTTGTGTTGCACGATTAATAAGATTTCATCTGCTGTCGTGCAATGAAAACCATTGGTCCTTTTGTTCGTAACAAAATACAGAAGGCAGCCTTGCAGAAGGCAGCTTTCAAACTGGCTCAAATCTGTCTGATGCGATACTTTCAGGGGCGGCGTGTCCTGTTTCGCTGCTTGAGGTGAAATTGGAAGTGCCATGCTGCCGTCACCAGTGCCAGCATACCTGCTGCTGCCGCTCCCTACACCACCTGCCCTTCCACCTCCGCCAGTAGCAGAGCAGGGGGCGTACCTGTGGGGTGCTCCCTCAGGGGCTTCCACTGCTTAAGGTGGCAGCCTCACCCCACACAATGGGATCTTCTGGCCCTGGATACTTCATAACCAATTTGACTCTGGTTTTCTAAAGGGTAGGGGCAGGCAGAATCAAGGCGTGGTTTCTGAAATAGCCAAAAACCTCAGTAAGGGGCCCCGTCTGTTCAACGTCCGGCTAACCTTTTGGCTTAACATTGAAGAAAAAACTTTGTAACCCTAACAGTGCCTTTCTTTTAAAACTCAACAGCAACAGAATCAGTACAGAAGAAAGCTGTTTGAAGCTTCCCATTCTTTACGTTCAATGATGTTTGGCCAGGATCGTTACAGGCGTCGATATTGGATTTTGCCCCAGTGCGGGGGGATTTTTGTTGAAGGCATGGAAAGTGGAGAAGGTAAGGATGTAGTTTTTGGAATGACTAGGGCTGGATCTAGACACATCAAAGAAGCATTTCAGTTGAACACGTTGCAAACTTTTGTATGAGAGATCGGGTAAGCAAAAAACGGGACTCCACAGCGCCATCTGCTGTCACAGTGTTAGAATGCATAAAAATAATGTGTTTAAAGCGTTTTTTCTTTGCCAGTGTAGCTGAGTCCTAGATCATTTGAAGGTTTTGCTCAGGGTTTCTCCCCTAGCAAGGGTCTGCCCAGGATAAGCTATCAATGAGGTCCTTGGTGTCGCTGCAGGGAAAGATTGCAAATGCTGAAGCTTCCCATTGGAGCAGTCCTTCTGCAGGCTTTCACATAGTGGAGCATTGTTCTCTCACCGCAAAATAACTGTACATAACAGTATGTTGGTGTGGTGGCTCCCAAAGCTTACTGCCTGATGGCTGGAGTACCTATGAGTGTCTCCACTTTCAGGTATCTACCCAATCTATTGTTTTAAACTTACTGCGGCTATGTTCCTAGCCTGATACCTTGAGCACACGTCACTAGAAACGTTGCAGGGGAAGCAAACACTTGTCTTATGAGATGCTTGTATCTTAGCAGCCACACATTGAGATGGAATCTAATTAGGGACAGCCTTGGGGAAATGGTGTGGACTGAATGGGGGCTGCAAGCACATCAAACTTTTCTTCCCTGTAAATCTGCTCCTTTTGCAAATTACTCTTACTGTTGATGCCTGGGTGCAGCAGCATCACCACAAAGGACGAACCCTTTAGAAACTGCTGAGAAGAAGGCACAAAAGATGAAAGCAGTGTTATCTTCCCTCTCAAAGAAAAAATAATATTTCAAATTTTGCAGAAAATGCAAACACCCTTGCAGGTGTTAGCAGTCATAGACCGTAAACACTGACCTCCACTTATCTGTAATTATGCAGCTGTACTAAGTGATGCAGAAACTAAGCAGGCAAATGGTTTGCCATGCAGAGCTGTTCCTCTCCCTGCTGTCGGTCTGCTCCTTTCCCTGCCACTCTCCCTTTTCTTTTGTTCTTTGCGAAGATTCTTTATTAATGCTTGTTGACACATGGTAAAGGGCTAGAAGAAGAAGAAAAGGGAAATTATGGGGGTCCCTTCCTTCTGGGGGAAAAAAATAGGCCCTTCATCTTTTAAGCAGATAATAAGGTTTCTGGTTATATGTATTTCAGAATACTTAAATATGAAAACCCCAATCCAGAGAATCGTGTCTGTGCATGGGAAGCAATTCCATACACAGATCTATTTTGGTCTGCCAGGAAGAACTCAACATAAATGTGGTGTACATTCAGATGTTACACATCCACATTGAAATGGAGAAGATTCTGGTTTGCTTCACATTTTGGGTCAAACCCACCCCTTTGCCTTAGGCATGTTGGTTATAAACTTTTGTTTACTACAGTTGATTATGAGATAGTTGGAAATCCTACCCCATTTTCAGTTCAAACAGTAAATATTTCTTCCCATTTTAAACCTACTTTGTAAATCAGGAGTACGTTTTCCCACTAGGTGTGTGAAGGTAGCTGACAACATCATTTTTCTAGCAATTTGTAATTAACAGAAAGGTTCCGTCGTGGATGGTAATTTAATGAGCATTTTCTCTGCATACAGGTCTGGAGGAAATTGCAAAAGAAAAAGAGAAGCTGAAAAAGGCCAAAAGCATTCACATCAAAGAAGAAATGTTTGAGACCTCAGAAGAAAAATTAAGTTGCTTAACCACAAACCAGTGTAATCAGAAAGAAGATCTCAAAGAGAAGGACAGCACGAATCTGTTCCTGCAAAAGCCTGGCTCTTTTTCAAAGTTGAGCAAGCTGTTGGAGGTAGCAAAAATGCCTCCTGACTCAGAAATTCTAGCCCAGAAAGCCAATGGCAGTGCAGCAAATGGGTGCTCATTGCCTTATCAAAACAGCTCCAAAGCCTCACTCTGCAGCCACCAGGCCTCTGTATCACAAAGCAGTGGTGAAAAGTCAGATCCGAATAATCTCTTTAATACTGCTTCAACTGGACCAGGGAAATTTTACAGCTCCCCATTAATTTCAAATGACCAGTTGTTAAAGACTCTTACAGAAAAGAGCAGACAGTGGTTCAGCCTTCTGCCTAGAACTCCTTGTGATGACACATCCATTACCCACATAGAGTCACCAGCTGCCGCTTCTTCTTCTTCACTAACTCCTCATTCGCATCCTCCATCCAAGTCACCCTCACCTGTCCCATCCCCAATTATTGGCTCTGCCTCTTCCCCCAGTCCAATGGGATTAAGCCCATTTGCGTTATCACCTCTTCAGGTAAGTATTAAATTGTAGCTTAAAAGTGTTCAGTCTTGTATTCTTCATACCGGCAAAATCCAGTGTGTCCCCCCCTTTACATATTGAGGTGAAGAGCTGCAAATTAAGGGCCATATTAAACTAAATTGTTGCACTAGCCAAAGCCAGCACAATGATTCCCACTAGTGCAGCAGGTCTTTTCCCTCTCTCCTCCCCTGCACATCCCCTGTGCCCTTGCTAAATCTCCCCCAGAGGGTCAGGAGAAGCCCCAGAGCAGCTTATGGAACAGAAGGGAGATTGTTCCATCAGACAAGCAGAAATGCCTGCGCTGATGGAATGATCTCCTTACTGCCACATTGAATGCAACGCTACGATGTAGGCAGCTATTAGTGTTAAGGTGAATTGATTCTATTAGGAGTATTATCTGTTAGCCGAAATTATGTGATAGAATTATAACCTATTCTTCCTGCTTGATCAATCCATGAGCAATTTACTGCAGATGGTGTTGTCTCCAAGGATTTTGTGGGCATGTGGAGAGAGGAGAGGAAACAAAAGTCCTGTTGCACCAGCGGAATTACATGTGCTGAGCTTTGGATATTACCCTAAATCTCATTGTGAGCATCCCCACAGGAGGAGAAGGGAATGGGGTAGCTTGTGCAACCTGAGGTTCATGCACATAATGTTGCATCTAAATCAGCTCGATTTGTTTTATCCAGCGCACAAACACTTTTCTTAATCCTGGATGCATGAGATGCAGCTGCAGTTAACCAGAATGGGAAGAACGTTAAAACAAAACACCATATATAGGTGACCATTCTGGAAAGAGGAAGAGTTCATGGCAATTTTTTATTTTTTTTATATATATACTTTGCTCATGGGCAAAATTCTGCATGAATGTAATATGGTACTTATACTGATGTCACTAAATATTGATTTTTTTTAAAAGCATGTATGACAGTTTTATGGCTATTGTAATAAAATGTCCAGAGATTCTTTCTTTTTTTAAAAAGTAACATTTCTTAATTTTTTCATTTTGTATTCAAATATTGTGTGATTTATTTTTATTTTGTTTTAGTGATCAGCTGTAGTCACTTTATCTTTTAAAATGATTTACAAGTCAAGAATTCCTATATGTTTGTAACATATTTGGTACTAAAGCATCCTGTTCCAGGTTTCAGTTTTCTAAGTACAATCTCAGTAGAACTAATGGCTCCTTATTTTTCCAAAATATTCCTTGCATAGCCCATGAAGACAGGATTGCCTGTAATGGGACTTCAGTTCTGTGGATGGCCAACTGGAGTGATTACTTCAAATCTTCAATTTTCATCCCCTTTGCCTAGTATGGGGTCAGGATTAGGGTTGTCAGAAGGCAATGGCAACTCATTCTTGACACCTAGCAAAAGTGAGTCCCCCGTGCCGCAAGCTGAGAAACAAGCTTCTGTACCTTCTGCTGTGGTTGAAGTAGCCAAACCAGTTGATTACCCTACTCCAAAGCCCATCCCAGAGGGTAAGTACCATATTCTTCAAGAAAGGTATAACTTCTGACTACCACTTGGAAACGCTTTCAAGTGACGCCTCAGGTGCATTTGTAGACGTACCTTTAGATCCAAGCCAAGGAGTTTTAATGTTGCCAAAGGTGTGTTTTATTTCAAGAACTTATAAATATTGTCTCCATGTTTTGATTCAGAAATGCAGTTTGGCTGGTGGAGAATTATTGACCCAGAGGATCTAAAAGCTTTGCTTAAAGTGTTGCATCTCAGGGGAATTAGAGAAAAGGCCTTACAGAAGCAAATACAAAAACATATGGATTATATTACTGTAGCCTGCCTCAAGAATAAAGATGGTATGTAACTGAAATAAACACACTCACTTGTAGTGTTATTACATAATTATGATTAGATGTTTGCTATTTTTCAAGATTGCGTTGATGAGCCAAAATGGCATATAACTGGTACTTTTCATCCAGGCAATTCTTAAGTAATTAGTGACTTCTCAACCTTTTTATATGGATTTTATCAGTGTGTCTTATCTCTCTATACTACCCCAACGCCTTTTCAAATAATTTGAGTCTCTTAAAATATAAATGGAATGTTGTTGAAAGACTGTAGTTCTGGTTTTTTTCCCTTTGTTAAAGTTCGGTGTCATTGGCCTCTTACGTAATACATGTTTTGCCCCAGGAAGCAATTCCTGACCTTGCAAACTTGATTAGGTTGAAGTTGTACTAAAAGAAACCCAATCTGATTCCCAAATGCAGCTGCAATTATTGAAGTAAATGAAAACGATGAAAATCAGGTAACACGGGATATTGTAGAAAACTGGTCCATAGAAGAGCAAGCCATGGATATGGATATTGCTATTCTTCAGCAGGTGGAAGACTTAGAGAGAAGAGTGGCATCAGCTAGTTTGCAAATCAAGGTAAAATGTGCTTCAGTAAAACCTCTCTTCGGTAACGTCATTGCAAAAAGCGATAATTCAAAACTGTTATGAGCAGCTGTTTTTACAGTTGAGGATAAGTGCTTTTCTCAGTAACATCTCTGGGGGGCAAAAATCCAATACAGTTTCATTAGGTTAATATCACCTAGACTAAAATGATTTCATCCTTTTTAAATGACTCATACATAAAGTAGACATTTCAGTGGTTAGAATTTTCAGAGAAGGAATATGAGTCAGGATCAGAAGCGTGATACTGCTAGTTCCATGAGCCCAGTGACTTAACTAATCATTTGTGGCCCTCTGTTTAAGAAGTAATCAAAAATCCTACTGAGTAAGAGTATGCCTTGGTCATACTTTTAGGTAGCTCTCAGGATCCCAGTTCTCATCATCATTGGGCATGGCAATCAATAAGATAGCATTAGATGTCACCAGTGGTTAATGTGAATTTACGTATCTGGCCACTTTTGGGTTCTCAAAATTATTGCAGGGTTTTAAAAAGGTACAAGTTGCTAGAACTGTGAAGCTGGGCCTTGAGTTAGGTATGTTCTTTCCATGCTGTGAGCGGCTTCTGGGTGTGATCCAGGGGCACCATTCATGTAAAATTTGTCTTACTGATGGCCTGTTTTGTTCAAAACAATGTAAAGAGAGAACACTGCTGCTGTAAAGCTCTGTTCTTTAAAAGTAAACGTTATCCCAGTCGAAGCAAAACAGGAAAGAAGCTTCTGGTCTCCCGGAGAGCATTTGGAAACAGAAGCACAGTGTAAGGGCTAACTCAAGCAAACAATCCACTGATCATACTTAGGTGGTTACAGTAGCAAACAAACATGTGAAACCTTTCTATTGAAATGTAGGGTTGGATGTGCCCTGATCCTGCATCGGAAAGGGAAGACCTGGTATATTATGAACATAAATCAATTACTAAATTACACAAGAAGCGTGATGGTGATTGTGCTGGTGGAGAAGAAGGCAGTAGCAGTACTCTAGAACGGAAGAGTGACAACCCTCTAGATATAGCTGTAACCAGACTTGCTGACTTGGAGCGGAACATAGAGCGAAGGTATCTGAAGAGCCCCTTAAGTACCACCATTCAGATCAAACTGGATAATGTGGGCACAGTTACTGTCCCTGCTCCTGCACCATCCGTTAGTGGTGATGGTGACGGGTAGGTTATTGAGATTAACTTGAAAAATTATTGTGCTTCTTTGCTAATTGGAGCCTATTTTCTATTGTGTGTTTATCTATGTATCTTCTTGTATGTCTTTGATCCACACGGATCACGTTATTATGCATGGTGCTTTGTAAGATTTATTTTCCCCCTGTTATGTATGTTAATCCTGCAAAGTTATCCTACATTTAACTGGTTGTGACTAAGCTTTGAGGCACGTAGCCACAGTCTGTGCACTACATCAAATTTAGTTGCTTAAGCCTTATTACCCTTACTGGCTGTGTACGTTTTTGTCATTGCTTGGCTTTCGATGTGACAATGATTGTTCCACGTTCAGAAACTGATGAAAATGGATGTGACCTGCTTAATTTCTCTATATTTCAATGCAGAATGGAAGAGGATATTGCTCCAGGGCTAAGGGTATGGAGAAGGGCATTGTCAGAAGCTCGCAGTGCTGCACAGGTAGCTCTGTGCATTCAGCAGTTACAGAAATCAATAGCATGGGAAAAATCTATTATGAAAGTTGTAAGTGTTGTGAACTGATTTTTACGTATCCTATTTTCCTCCTTTTCCAGATACCTCAATTGATAGTGTATCTTTCATTGCTGCCTGTGAAAAAGACCAAAGTTAAATTGTGCATTTTACATTGATTCACATGCTGTGCTCTCTTATAGCCAAATTCAGCATTCTGAACTTTCTTATGACAAATAGCCCTTCTGCTGGTATATTCTGACCTTAGTATTCAAAAAACCAAAAACTAGAATGGCCATTTCTGTGCCTCTCTCTGGAAGAGGTCACCAGGCTAATGAAAAAATGACCCCTTCTGTGTTGCCATTATGGGGATTCAGTGTCAAAGACTGCAATTAAAGGCTTTTTCAGAAAGATGAGATGCAAAGTACATGCTTAAAAGATGTGCATGGCTTCTTTGCATGCCCACTTAATACAACTGTATGTGCAGATTGGACGAGTGTACAGGCGCACAGGCTGAAATGTCCGTCTCCGCATAGAAATGACAAATTAACAAGCACTGCTGTGTTAATTGCATATTCATGAAAGGCATGCAAATGCATGTAAAGAGATTTTGCATGAATCCTGGGCATCAGATTTCTGAAAATTAAGCTTTTTATACTATAGCAATGAATGGGAAATGCTAACAATTAAACAATGGAAATATATGAACTGTTGAATTAACTAATTCTTTCTCCAACTTTTATACTTACTGTAAACTTATAAACCTACTGTTTACCTGATAACATAACCCATGATGTTACCAGCATACATTTTATCTATATTATGGGCAATGGCCACTAAATAAGTAAATATTGCTGCTGCTTACCTTAAGACAGTTTCCCACTGGCATTATAAATGCTATAGTTTCTGTACTGTGTTTCTCCACTGAGATTAAAATGAAAATGGGGGGGGGGGGGATCCCATCACACTCCCAAAGTGTAAACGTTGCTTCTGTTTAACAGCATGTAATCACCCCTATTTTTACTACTGGGACTGATGACAATTGTGACTCTTTAGCGCTGCCATGGGGATCTTCTGAGTTGAGCTCCAGGACTTGAGCAGTCCACACAAAACTGACATTCCCCTAGTTAAACCTCAAACACTCAAAAAAAGAATGCTTTGTTGCATTGGGTTCTGCATGTTATTTTCATGATTCCCTAACTTTGCCATGAGGCGTATCAGGAGACAAGCTCTGTGCACAGAATAGCATGTGGTCTCTGGCATTTAGATCTGTTGAAATTAGATGTGTGGCTTCTGAAATCAGCATCTATTTACTTCATGTTTTGGCCAAATGAAAAAAATACTGAGGATACTGGAATTGCTGGTGTTCTGTAATGCACATCTACTTTCTGCACAGTTCACTATCCACATGTTGATAATCTGAAATTTCCTAGTGCTTTCCCCCTGATTTCCCCCCGCCTACATTAGTCTGATTACAGTAGCATTCGCTTTTTTGTCTGACCTAATTATTGCAAATCTAAGAAAAGATGAAAAAGGAGTAGCACAATGTTCCTAGGAGATTCCATATCAGAATAAGGGAGAATAGCAAAAATACTTAGGGACATATCCATTGCTGCAGCTCTGCTGGTGTGATGGTCTTCCGTATGTGCAACAGACCTACCCATCTCTCCTGTCCCACCCAGCCCCATGGGTGCCCAAAAAATCAGCTCCAGAGGGTTGGGGGACACTCTGGAGCAGATGTTGGGGGTGCATGGTGGGAGGACAGGAAACAGAAATCCTGTTGCACCAGCAGAACTACATGTGCTGAGTCCTATGTGCAGTTAACTTGTGTGATTGTGCAGTTGAAAGCCTTGTGCAGCTGAAAGCCCAGGCAGTTGACACCACGCAAATTAAATGAGCTTAAAAGCCTTTTTTGCACTGTGTTTTCCGAGCATGGGAAGATCTTCTAAGCTCCTCTGCCTTGCTTACTGGGCAAGTCCCACTTGGTGCGTGTGCTCTGGGATGCTCTTGTGAGGTGTCCCGAGAGCTAAAGTGGCTCTGAAAGATCTCGCGAGAGAATCTCAGAGCCCATGCACTGAGGAGGCCTGAGCTGGGCGGGGGGTGGAGGTAAGGCCCACTCAATGTGCCAGGTCCAGAAGGTAAGGATGCTCACTCAGGGGTGGTTTGAGTATACACATTTTTGTGTATACATGCCATCCCTGGAATGTAACCCATGTGTATGATGCAGTCACACTATACAGTAGAATGTCAGTGTTAAGTGTCTTGGGAAATAATACTGTTCAAAGTTACAAAATTATTTAAATTCCTAAAATTCCCCCAAACTGAGCAGTCCTAAAGTAAAGAGCGAATCCCTAGCAGAGTGTTTAATCTGTAATAGATATATTATCAAGTCTATAATTTAGTCTATAATAAAGAGAAAAATTGAGAGGAAAAATGTTTGATTGACTGGCCATTTCTGTACTTCTCTGGCTCCACACTGGGTGTAAACAAGCCATATAACCTTAGACACTCAGAATTTCCTAAGTTTTCAGTTGCATTTTATTCTCTAATACGTGCATAGAATGTTTCTACATGCCATAATTAAAGTATTTCCCCTGTATTGTAGTACTGCCAAATATGTCGAAAAGGAGATAACGAGGAGCTTCTTCTCCTTTGTGATGGTTGTGACAAAGGCTGCCATACCTACTGCCATAGACCCAAGATCAGTACTATTCCAGATGGTGACTGGTTTTGTCCCGCCTGCATAGCAAAGGTAATTCTAACTTAAAGGCGAATCCTTGGAAATTCTCCACTTCAGTGTTCTGTTGCTTTCCAGCAATTGCCATGCATGCAGTAATTGCACATAGACTCTGCAAAACTTAGCTTTCCATAAAAAAAATTAAATGTTCTGATAGGGTGACCATTCACACATGCCTCTGTTTTTCATCTATGATACATGGAAGACTTGAAAACGTGGGAAGAAATTGAACAAATGCTTCCCTATCTGGTAATTCTCTGCCCAGCAGAGAATACTGTTTACATTCTTTTTAATTGTGCTTTTAAATGTTTTAGAAATGGGTTTCAATTGTTTTAAACTGTATTTATGGGGGGGGTTGCTTTTTCTGTTTATATTTTGATTATTTATTTTGTGTTTTTATATTGTAATTTTATCTTGTGAACCTGTTGATACGTAAAGTCGTACCTTGGATCCCCAATGCCCTGGAACTCGGATGGTTTGGCTCCTGAATGCTGCAAAGTGATTGTTCCGGATTGCGTACATTCTTTTTGGAGCCTGAACATCCAACAGGGCTTCCACAGCTTCTGATTGGCTGCAGGAAGCTTCCTGCAGCCAATCAGTAGCCGCAATTCGGTTTTCGAACGTTTTGGAAGTCAAACAGACTTCCCGAATGGATTCCGTTCGACTTCCAAGGTACGACTGTATAAAAAGTATTCATCTTCTGTGCTTGACATTGTTTAAGTGCTGCTTTATTTATATTGTGGGGTAGTTTCTGAAGAAGCATAAATATCCTCTGACAATCATTCTGATGTGTGTGGGAACCGTGCACATTCCTCTGGATATTGGCCATTGTGTGTTGAAGCAACATCCATTCAAGCTGCTACTTCATTGAAAAAATAGTCACATGTTTGGCAAATAAGTACTGGGAATAAATTTGGCTCAGTTCACATTTTAATGCAAATCTAGCTAATTTGCACCTCTCGAAATGAATGTGTGAACTGAAATACAGCTATCCTTTTCTGAATTTATAATGTAGTTCTCCCAACAACAGAGGATTATAAAAAATGCATATATAAGTGAAAATAGCAAACAAAATGAATTCTGTTATGAGCATTGCTTGTAAAAATTGTATATTAAGGAAAATTGCATGCAAAAATGAACATTAGGTGAAATGTGCTAAAATACTGATGTAATTTCTGAGGGGGTTTTTTCTTTTAAAAAAATTGCAATCAGACATGGAAATGTTGGGAAAGTGAATTTAGAATTAGAAAATGATAACTAAGAAAAACTGAAGCAGAAAGGTTGGGGCAGGGTTGAGAATTTTTACATATGTATAATCCACTGCTTGTTGGATTTGTGTACTTGCCTTTCACAGAAAACTGAGATGTAGGATTAAGTTGCCATGCGTTTTAGCATGGTTTTAAATTTAACTGGTCCCTAAACTATTTAAATCGAATTTATCAGTGTCAAAACGAAGTATAATTTAGATATATCTACACATAATTTGTCTCCTGCACTTCCCTATTGCCATTCAGGACCTCTTCACATAATAATAATAATAATAATAATAATAATAATAATAATAATAATAATAATAATTTATACCCCGCCCATCTGGCTGGGTTTCCCCAGCCACTCTGGTTGGCTTACAACAAAATATTAAAATACAATAGTCTTTCAGATATTAAAAGCTTCCCTAAACGTTTTTTTTTACGGGTACATGCAAAATGTGTTCATAACGATATATAGTGTGTAAAAGGGAACACTTCTTAAGCGGCAAGAGAGAAAATGCAGTAGACAAGTTAAGTGCTAAGGAATGTATTTTTCTTTTTATTGCTATGAGTGATGGATCCAACTAAGTTATATTCACAAAAGTCTCATTGGAATAGTGGATCTTCTCTGAGCATGAGTAATGTTGGATATCTCCCAATGTATGCATAGAGCAAAACCTCTTTCATCCACATTTATAATGAAGGTAGATGTAGCAAAGAAGCAAGACTGTCTGTGATGTTCTGCAGTGCACTGTAGTCCATGAGTGCTTATTCCGTAATATATTTGTGAGTCTTTAAGATGCTGCAAGGCTTTTGTTATTATTTCATGTAAAAAACATGGATCTCTACAATTAATAGCTATTTTAAATTTCTTTTATTCCTGGAAGAAATCTGCTTTTATCCAATTAAGTTACTGCATGCTTTTGTGTATATAACCTTAAATCATGGTGTGTGTTTTTCTAGCCATAACTTTTGTATAATATTTTCTCTGTTCTCAAAACGCCCCCCCCCCCTTTTATGCTGAACAGCATGGTTAAGCTATTTGGATTCAAATGAATACGGCTCTTTATTTTGTCACATAGAATCTCACTTCTTAGCTTTCTCAAGCATTGTTTTGTAATCTGTCTGGGTCTATTGGTGGTTTTTACCCCCTTTGGTCTCCTTTTCATTTGCAGCTTCTTCCATTTTAGTATCAATCGCCTGTTTAATTAGTGTGCTCTTTGTTCCACATCTAAAGTGTTACCGGAAAAATCCGAGGGCTCCCTTGGACAAAAGTAAAGACACCAACCAGAGTAACTTGGAGCAAATCAGCAGCCTGTAGGCTTGGCCTTTATTGTACTGTTGCAGCAGGGTGTTCCTCTCACTCGCAGGAGAGAGGAAAGACCCAGAACAATGGTGTGCAAGACCTTATAAAAACTTTTGAAATTCCCCTCCTCTAGGTCAAGCCCACCCCCAGAAACATCATGCATACATTACAGAAAGGAGGGGTTGAGGGAGGAGTTGTGGTAGTAACCTGAGTGTCCTGTCACCTGGCTGGTTCCTCCTTTCTCCCCCTCCCATGAACCAGTTGTGAATAACAAAGAAAAGGTGCAGTTTCCTTCCCCTTGAGGGGAATCCGGCCATGGTCCTTTTGTTGCTGTCTGCCCTGAATATACAATCATATGCAGTCCATTGTGTTCATGAAGGCGGTGAGTCTGAGCCCATCAGGATGCTTATCTAGCTTGTCATGCCCCTCCAGGTGCAGTACAGGGGATTATGGCTGACCGTCACCAGGTCACCCCCCTTAGCTAGTCCTTGAGATATGGAGTAGAATAAAAGTGGAACAGTGCAAATCTGATGTATGGTTGATTTTCTATGAATTTATAACAGAAGTGTAGCGTATGTAGTGTGTGAGTGTGAGTGTGTGTGAAGTCTGTACAAACTGAATGATTGGGGGGGGGTTTCCTGCTACAAAAGTAAAAATGTTAAACAGACTTCCATTTACATGCTTCCATTTGGTACATTGTTGTTTACTGCAAATTTACAGCCTTTGTTTAAAGTTGATAGAGCGGTGTTGAATCGTCACAACAGTTATAGTGATTAAATTTTTTTCTTTGAAGACTGAACACTCTGAGAAAAAGGGAATCTGTCTGGCAATGTCTGTAGAACTCTATAGAGTGGCCTTGAAACTGGCCTGGTTTTAAGAGGATTCTAGAAATCAAGCTCTCTTTTACCGCCACCCAAATATTTTGCTGTCTGAAATATTCATGTATTTTTAAACAGACCAGATGTAACGTCTCCCTGCCCTCCCCATTCACAAGCAGGAAGCACCAGTATGTGCACAGGAAATGGGATATTTCTTTCCACCAGCAGTCCTTGTGTCTCATAGGGTGCTGCTTCAGGGTTTCTGGAAGGCAGGGGGAGGGGAACCTTCTGCTGGACAGAGGAGCTGAAAAGCCCCCTTGTAGAAGCAGAGCCTTTGCCTGCGGTGCTTTTGATTCTGGCCACTGACTTATGGGGTAAATGCAGGAAGAATATGCCCATCATTTCTAAGGGCCGATAAATTTTCTTGGTAGGAGGGCATTCTGGAAGGGGCGCATGAAAAGAAAACAGTGATGTGCCTACATTCACCTTAGCGGGGGGGGGGGGGGGGGGAGCATTCCAAGCATGTTTGCTTGGCCATTAGGTTTTTGTCTTCATTTGTTGGGATTTTTCTTCTTCCTGCTACAGGCAAGTGGTCAAACTTTAAAAGTGAAAAAAAACCAGATCAAAGGGAAGAAAAGCAACGAGCATAAGAAAGGCAAGAAACTGCCATTAGCAGCAGAAGTGGAAGAAGAGGACTCTGCATCTACAAGCAGCTCTGTTAAAAGAGGGAAAATGGACTCGAAGAAGAGAAAGATGGATGAAAATATATCTATTAGCCCAACAAAACAGGAAAGTGTTTCTCCTGTGAAGAAAGCTAAACGTGATGAATCTAAGGACATGGCTATATGCAGGTACCGGCTGGCTGGGTATATTCATTTTCAGTTTTGTTTATAGGCAAGTTGAAACCCTCCAAGTACACACAGTGCTGCAGCAGTTGACCTATTTGTTTAAACCTGGGTCTGTCCCATTCATTTGTAAGAAAGAGGTGGAGGAGGCCCAATGGTAGAGTAAAAGCTTGAATGAATGAACTTCATCATTCTACCTCCCTGCTACCTCTCCCCCAGCCTGATGTGGAGAAAATGATGTTTGGGTGATGGTCTGCATGAAGATAAGCGTGGCTCTTTTTCCCCCTGTGTCCCTTTTGTTCTTAAAAGGGGGGGCACCCATTCATTTTATACGTGATTGAGGTAGACTCTCATGTAATTTCTGCCTGAGCCAGCTCTTTTGGGGGTCATCTGATAGTACAGATCAGCTGCCCAGGCTCGGTGACAGCTGGTTGGTTCCAGATATCCAGAGAATTGACACTCCACTCTCAAACGTAGCAGCAGCCAGAGACCATCAGTGGAGAAGCTGAGCTGTTCATCTGGCCCTCCTCCACAGCTCCTGGAATTACTCCTCCTCTTGAGGAAGCTGGCCTTTTTGCACCTTTGGCCGGCAGAGGGAGGTCTCCCTCTCTGCTGACGGACTGATTGAGAGGCCACCTGCGTTCAGTGTACCAGGGGAGTAGGGCCAATGGGGGCAGCAATGCCCCCAAGGGAGATAACCTACTTTGGGAGAAGGCAAGAACAAAAGCCACCCCCATAACATTGTTTTCTTGGGGTATGGCCTTGCCCTACTTGTTTAAAATGTTTTAAATTGTTTTTAACTGCTTTTTAAAATTGTGTGCCTTTAAATTTTTGATTGTTGTTGCTTTGCATATTAAGGGGCATAAGGTGTGCCTGGGAAGAGAGGATCTGGAGAGGGCAAGGGGAACTCCAATTACTGTGGAAGGCGAAGGGAGGGAAGGCCTGGCAAAGGGGTACATGGCATGGGCAGTTAGTGACAGTTTAGGCAATCTGCTGGTTTACTTCCTGCCTCACTGCCCAGTAGTCTCAGAGGCAGTGTTGAGGACTCCCAGACTGCTGAGGTTGGAGAACTTCAGCATCCATGCCCAAGCGGTTAACTCTGGGGTGGCTCTGGACATCATGGCTGCCATGACAGGCATGGTGCTGTCCCAACATGTCATTGGTCCAACACGTGACACGTCAAATTCCGAACCTTGTTTTCTTGGCTGGGCAGGGAGAGGGTGATCTGAAAGTGGGGTATATTGTCATGGTAAGATCACTTCCTGTTGAGATTTAGGCTTTCAGTCCCTTTCCCCCTCTGCATTATACAAATTTTAATAATAATCATTATCATCCACTAGTGGAAATCTCTTCTACTTTTCATTTCTCCTCCCAAGTAATGTGTATTTTATCTTTGAAACTTTGCTTTAAAAATCTAAATAAAACTTAATTATTATCTACTGGTACAGTGTGTTTCACAGCAGGCAGCATTCGTATTTATAGATAAGTATAGCTAGACAATATCATGTGAGGCACCAAGCTGTTCAGCAATTGATTGTTTTTTGCGTGTGCCTTTCTTAGTGTTCTGCTGTCTGAATTGGAAACTCATGAAGATGCATGGCCTTTCCTGCTTCCTGTAAACTTGAAACTTGTTCCCGGTTATAGGAAAGTTATAAAGAAACCCATGGATTTTTCCACCATTCGAGAGAAGCTAAGTAATGGACAGTAAGTAAAAATCAAAGGAACTGCCATTCCCCCACCCCCAAAAAGTCAATGTAATATTGCATCAACTTTTTTAAATTTAAAAATTGGGTAAAATCAGATTCCCCCCCCCCCCCCGTTACTGGAACAGAACACTAGGTGAACAATCTGGGGTGCTGAGAGGATTTGTAGGTGGAAAAGTAGACAAATCGGCCAGCCAGTGCCCATCTCCGATGGCTGGCGAGGTAGACCAAAAGTGCAATTGATTCCGGGAGTTGTGCTAATGACCATTTAGGCTAGGCCACTGTTCAGGATGAAGCTATAGATATTTAAGAGGCAGACTAAGTTGCTGCTGCAGCCATACAAACCAAATGGAGGAGCTTCTGTACCACATCCTGTGCAGGCATAAAAGGATATGCTTTTGTCAGGGCTGGAGTATCTGTTGAAAAGCAACAGATAGATAACATGCATGCCCAGTCTAATGTGTTTGTTCTCAAAAGGGGGCTGTGGTGATTCTCTCTCAGTCTCTCTGAGGTTTTGGAGCTATGTAGGGTAAAATGGCTGCCCATACTGCATTAAAACTGCAGACGTTTATGGGCTTTCTGTTCATTTGGATGGACCCGAACCAGGTGTGCTCACTCAGTTTTACTTTCATTGAAAGCTGTGGTGCCAGTATCATTCAGCACCTGCTGTGTTTAAGATAACACGTAGCGAAGAAGTGAGGCTAAATCTAAGATGAACAAAGTGCAGTTCTAAATTAATCCTGTTATATCTTTCCTCCTTGGTGAAGGTTTTAGATCCTTTGCTTCCGTTCAGTATTTTAAGGAAATTTTGCTCTCTTTGATATTTCAGGTATCCTAATCTTGAAGCCTTTGCTGTAGATGTCAGGCTTGTGTTTGACAACTGTGAAACATTTAATGAAGATGATTCTGACATAGGCCGGGCTGGCCACAACATGAGGAAACATTTTGAAAAAAAATGGACAGAGATTTTCAAAGTGAGCTGAAGTGATCACAGTCCAACATGTTTTCTTTTATTAAATGAGGATAAATGAGACCAGCAATGTGAACTGTATTTACATTAAAGTACAAGGCACATGCATAACTAATGACTGTTTTATTTTTCCTTAAAGTATCACTGGGGAGTGGTACTAATTCCTAAGGCTTCACTCCTACAGCAACCATGGCCCTTGGTTCTTGGTTTGTGTGTTTTATCAAACTATTTTAGGTAGAACAGGGAAGCACACCCAAAGAATTTAAACATAAGGGGTGTAATAGTGCAATAGCAATTTAAAATATATCAAAACGCACTGAATATTCAACCACCAGAGCTCTACTTAGGGAAAAATGTTCTCTTTTCCCTTTCAATAAATATCTATTTTTCATTTTTTTTTACTTTGTAGTTTATTTTTTAGTAAATGTATTTAATTTTATGAATTATTTATGATTAAATAGCATCCAGACTCTTCGTTTTCTGTGAAAAGGAAGAATTAGAAAATAAAATTGCTTTAAATCTTGAAAATACAACAAGGAATGTTTTAAAATATAAAACAAAGCCAAGTAAAACTGTTTACACTGATGTGCTGTAAAAAGCACGAAAAATTAAACTTTACTGTAGAGTTACAAGTACATTTATATATATGTTGCTGCATCACTTGTGTAGTTAAATTGTATTTCAAGACAGTGAAGAAAATGAGACATATGTATATACTGTTCATTATTGTTTATATTAAGTCTTGTTTTAAATATGTATGATGTGTACATATTGTTTGCAGACATTATTGTTTATGCCTTAGAAGGACTGTAGCATTTTATTTTAGTTTTAAGGTAATTATAGATATATGGCTTGTACAGTAATTATCCTCTACCAACACTGTGGAGTCTCCTTAATCTTTGTAGTGCCTGCCTTTAAAACAGGGTGTAGGGGATATTAGTTTTCCATTTTTCTATTTTGTTATATAATTTCAAGCCACCAGGGCCTCAGATTCAAGTATAATCATTTGTATCCATGTGGAATAAAATTGTGACAATTTCCTACGCACACAGTATTTTTTCATAAAAACATTTCCCTCCATTTGCCTTGCCACAGAAATAACAAAAAGACATTTGTAACCACTGTGTTTTATCTACTGTGTGTTGTGGTGGCCTGTTGGAGGCAAATAGATCAGAATTTTTTTTGTACCTATGTAAGAGTACTTGAAGTTTCATTTAAAACAAAACGTTGTGGAAAAGGTAGCATTCTCTTTTTTTTAGGAGTGTTATTTTTCACTAGTATGTGTGGCACGGATACAATAAAAGACTGTTTTGCAAACCAGTTTTTTTCCTTGGTTATTTTAATTCCCTATATATTATAGTAATCTTTTTTTAATAAATAAATAAAATGCTGCTAATTAGCAGCGAGATCTCCCCCACCCCACCTCCAGCAGTTGTGAATAGGAGATAGTAAGGAAAGGATCTGGAAAGAGCTATGCTAAAATGCCTTTTGATCGTGGTACCCGTTCTGTGAAGTTATGCCAAAGCACATTCAGGCCTGTCTGAAATAACAATGCTGGCTAATGGAAGCCCAATACTAGTTGGAATTACTCAGTTATGTGAGTGCTACAGCAGGACTAAACCAAAGGCCTTGTGGTTCAAAAGGCTCAGAAACTTTATTGGAACAGGCACAGTCATTTTCTGCACAAACCCGTATGTGTACATCCATTATATTACATAGCGTCTCCTGGTCTATGCTGCAGTTCTGAGGCTCATTCTGACATGTTGTACAATCCTATACATGTCTGCTCAGAAGTAAGCTCTACTGAATTTTGGGGACATTATCCCAGTTAGTAGGATTGGTGAACTTGTGGCCCTTTGAAAGTTTCTAGATTACAATAACCATCATTTTCACTGAGGGGAGCTGGAGTTCAACAATGTCTGAAGGACCATAGGTTCCCCATCCTGGGAATGTAGGATTGTGTTCCTACTAAACCAAGTGCAAGGGCTGCTGCACTTGTATAATGGTATTTCACTAGTAAAATGTCAAAAATAATTCACCTTTACTGGCAAAAGTATTTATAGCATCAAAATCAGAAAGCTTTCAGTGGTGCCCAAGCTCTAATACTACTAATGGAATGGTTGTTGTTATTGTTCCAAGGAAATCTCATAGTGATTTAATTTTTTCTTACAAGGCTTTTTAGAGACTCTTTAGATATAGTAGAATAGCTTTATTTCTGTGTTATATTGCCTAATACATGTGACTGGAGAGTGGATAATTAGTTTCAGTAAATTATTCAGAAATATTTAATTCTACTTTATCCAAATTAGAAATCAGTCTTTTATCTCTAGCATACAAAGTCTTACAAGAAGATTTGTTCTACTTGACTTACTGATATTTATGGCCAAGTTCCATACTAGAAAATTGTAATGAGTGCTTCTGAAAAGTGTAAAGTTGTTAATAGAAAGAAAAAAAGTTATTATTTTTTTAATATCAGGTTTTAAAATTCACTTTTGCCAATTCATCTGGCAGAGGAGTAGTAGAACAGTAATAATTGGGTATTAGCAGCCACAAAACAAATTTTGATTTGCAATTAACAATTGCAAATCCACCTAAGTAGTTACTGGGACTAGGTCTCAGGGGTCCCACTCCAGAGAGCAGATCCTAAGTCATATATATCCACAGAGGTAACAATATCCTTTGAGGTCACCAACAGGTCCATAAGAAAAGAAGGGAAACTGCTGGTTCTGCCAAAAGCCTGCATAGTCCAGCATCCTAGCCAGATGCTTATGAGAAGCCTGCAAGCAGAACCAGACTGCAACTTGTGATTCCAACAAGTATTCAGAAGCATACTCTTCTTGCAGTGGAAAAAGAATATAGCCATCCTTCTGACTAGTAGCCATTGAGAACCTTTCCCATGAATTTCTCTAATCTTCTAAAGTTGGTGGCCATCACTTGTGGGAGCAAATTCCATAGTTTATGCACTGTGAAGAAGGACTTTTGTTTGTCCCAAATCTTCCTATATTCAGCTTCATTTGATTGTCCCAAGTTCTAGTATTTGTAGGAAACTGTACAAAAAACAAAAAAGACTATCAAGTGGATTTCATGCCGTCTACCCATACTGCTGCATAAGCTCTTGCTGTGAAAACAATTCACCTTGTTCTCTGATTTTTTTAAACATGCACACATTAAACTTAAATAGATAAGTGCATCACTTTGCAATATACATAATTTATATATTCACAAATGTGTACAGATGCCTTTTCCTTTTTCTTGTTTCTGAAGCATATGTTGCCAAAGGCAGTCAATACGTACTAAGATTGCAATTCTTACTATATATAGTTCTAATGCTTTCACAATTGTTTGTTTTTAATTATTACTTTTTCTATAGCTGTTCTTATTTTTTATCTGTAAGCTGCTTTGAATCCCTGTCAGGGAGAAAGGTGAGGTATAAGAATAATAATAAGTAGTAGTAGTAGTAGTAGTAGTAGTAGTAGTAAATGCCACTGAGTAGGAATCAGACTTTATCTACTCCTATTGTGAATTTTAAAACAATTGAATGCATCACTCATTGCTTTTCGTTTTGCATAGAAATGAGTTATTTCTTTTGTTACCTGTGTATTTTTATCTCTGCTTCTCTAGCTTCTTTGTCAAACTGGGGAGAACCATCTTGATTCAACTACCCATTTTTTACCCACCTAAATCCTCATTTTAAAAGTAACTTTAAAATTAAAATTCCTTTCATTTTCCTCCCCTCCCCCCTTGAAGTTTCATTTACTTATAACTAAACTGTCCCTGCCTGAGTGAAGGAAAGAGATACGATGTTAAGTTTTTATTTAAATCTGAAATCTCTCTCTCTATATATTTATCTCAACATTTTGGTGTGTCTAAGTGGTGTATTGAAGACCCAATATAGTAAAACTAATAATAAGTTAATACTTTTCAATCAGAATTCAACTGAAAAGCCTAATAGGTTATAAAAGTAAATGCCAAAAGTTCAACAGTGTGGGGCCTGCCTAACCTCAGCTGGAAGGGAATTTCACAAAATTGGACCCACATTTCATGGATGTGGTGACTAATCACAGTGACTAAAAGCGACTGAAAATCTCAGTGATTAAGGGATACAAGGGATCAGGTAGTCCCCAGGGTATGCAGGAGGGCCTTGTAAATTAATACAGGAATCTTGGACCTGGTTCAGTAGCATATGGGCAAGCTATTGAGCACTGGAGATATGTGCTGGCATTATGCTATAGTCTATCCCCATCAACAGTCTAGCTGCAGTGTTTTGTACTAGCTGGACCCACCCAAGGATAGCCCCACAAAGCGTGCATTGTAGTAATCAAGACCATTCCTGCCCAAGAATGGCTATAGGTGGCATACCAGCTGTAGCTGGTAAAAGGGACATTGAGGCTATCTGAACTTCCAAGAACAAAGATGGATCCAAGAGAAACCTCAGACCCTGAACCTATACTTTCAGAGTGAGTGCAACCCCAGTCAGAATTGGCCAGTGTCTTGGACATGGGACCCAACAACCCACATTGGAGAACTTACAAAGAAAACTAGTGAAAAGGCTTGAACCACAAATTCCCATGACATTCTGTCACTCAGTATGAGTAATACTGAATAAATGTTAACTTGGCAAAACCAGCATACTTAATCAACTGATATTTACACCACTGTCAAGCATAATAATAATTTATTATTAGTGAATATAAAGAACTTTAGAAATGTATCGAAAACAACGTTGCTGTGATATAAAATACATTTATATTGCCATAAAGATGATATATTTATTCTACTGCATCAGCAGAGCCCAGATAAATAAAACAGCTGAAAACAAAGAAGGAAGCACTAGTAGTCAAACTGACCTGAAACAGAGGGTATATTGTAGAGTATCATGTTTGCATCTGTGTGGAGGTCAGTGAAAGTACCATAATACATTTTAAAGCAGCCTTATCAGTTTACGAAATTAATATTGGGCTTTGGTCCACGTAAGCTCATGCCATAATAAATATTAAATACAGTGGTACCTCGGGTTAAGTACTTAATTTGTTCCGGAGGTCCATTCTTATCCTGAAACTGTTCTTAACCTGAAGCACCACTCTAGCTAATGGGGCCTCCCGCTGCTGCCACGCGATTTCTGCTCTTATCCTGAAACAAAGTTCTTAACCCAAGGTATTATTTCTGGGTTAGTGGAGTCTGTAACTTGAAGCGTATGTAACCCGAGGTACCACTGTACTGAAGGAGGTACAAGACTTTTGGTTGTTTTTCTGCAAAAATATAATAAACCTGTTCCTCTGGAAGTTGTTTTGAAATGTATCACTTACATGGCACTCTGCCCACCTGGAAAACAGAATGTTTTCCCCAAATGCCTGAAAGTGACACCACAGGCACCCAGGCAACTGCTTAATGTAGTTGTTTACAAAACTTGTACTTGCAGCTCATGAAGTCTGCACAGCTTACTATTGCAAGGTATTGGAAGACTCTAAATGCAAACTTGTTTGGGATCTGGATCTTACAACTCTGGGACTTAATGGACAAACTTAGAACCCATGTACTAGAGTTGAACAGGCAAGAAAATCACTTATATTTTAATCAACATGGCATGGTTTCATTACAAGTGTAACACTGACAGAACGTGGTTATAGGCCTCTGAGGTCCCGTGGCAATCTCTGGAATGATACCTTGGTTTAAAAACTTTAAATGATTTAAAAGTTAAATGTAATTAAATTTTTGGTGCTTCTTGGGGGGATTGGGGTGGAAAACAGCTGTGTATGAATAACTTTATGACTGGTGTATATTACAAATGGTGGTGGTGGGGAACAAGGACAGACAAAAGGAAACACTACTTCACAGCACAGTTAAATGCCAACTTACATGGTTTTAAAAAGAGGATTAGAAAAATTCATGGACATGAGGCAATTGCTACTACTGTAGTCATAATCACTATGTACTATTCTCCAGGATCATATCTCGGTACCAGTTTGGGGAACTTTAATGTGATAGTGCCATTGCTCTACTTCCTGCTTGGGACCCTTCTCTAAACATCTGTTCCACCACTGTGGGAAATTGAAATGCTAAGGCTCTTCTCCTGTTCTTAATCTAATCAGATCCTAAATAGCCATTTCTTTTTTACAGATGTGTAACAATTATGCCAAGCCGAAAGAGCAACCCATCTAACAAAAACACATATTATCACCTCCGACGGTGACTTTGGTTTGCTTATTATTCTGTACTCAGAACAGCAATAATAATAATAATAAACCTTTATTGTCACTACACCACCTGTGTGCAGTGAAATTAAACGAGTCCCCCCCCCCCCATACACTCAGTCTTGTTCGCACTCTGTGTGCTTGTCGGAAGTCAATTGCACCACAATTGCAAGACGCTGGGCAAGCTGGATAAAAGGCTTGAGAGGTATATAGAAAATCGAGTATAGCGGTATGATAGCAACTAGCAAGCTGCATGATGCAATGCATGGTTTTCGATCACACCTGTAGTCAGATCAAACGTGATTGCTCCCTTCCCTATGTACGCATATAGAAAACAACATGGCCATGTTATCATGTGAAAAATATTGTCCTATATTATCCGGAGATGACAAACCTCCGTCAGGCTGCGCGCTAATTGGGCAGGAAGTTGACAAGGAATGCAATATTTGGCCTGTGCGTTAGACTGGGAGACCTTGCATCCTTCTCTCCACATCCCGGGACCCCCAGCAGCAGGCGTGAAATGGCGAGGTGGGGGCCGGAGAGAGCAAGGAAGGCGACAGCCGGGGGGGGGGGAATGCTTTTCCACCAACGCCCTCCTTGGCCGCGTTGAAAAGGAGGCAGCGGTGACATCACCGCGCTCGCCAACTCTCTCTCCCCTCCGCATCCTCAGTTTCCGCCTTCCAATTGGAGGCGTGTCAGGAGGCCGCAGGTGAGCCGGCGTTCCAGACGCGGAGGCGGCGGGGGCGTGGAATTCCCCCTGCGTCGCGCGCGCGCACGTGACCTTCGCGGGGCCACAGTGTTGTTGTTGTGCTCCGTCAGCTACAAGCTCGCGCAGGCTGCAAGAGGAAGACGCGGAGCCCTCGGCGCAGCCGCAAGACAAGAGGTAAGGAAAATGGGAGAGCGGGCGGGAGAAGGGAGCGGGGCAACCTCCAACCGCCGCCACCGAACGCTCAAGTTTGAAAAGGCGGGCGGGCGGGTGGCTGCGCGCGCGGCGTAATGACGGGGAGCAGCGTGGGGTGTGTGTGGCGGGGGGAGAAGCCTGGCGTCGTTTGCGCAGGCGTCGCCTCTTTGATTCCCCTTGGAGCAGTTAGGGGGCGTTAAGGCAGGCGTCGCCTCACTCTCCGCTTCTACGCCCCCCCCCACCGCCTGGGAGAGGGGGAGCCAGAGGTTTCCGCCTCAGAGCCTCGGGGAGCGGGGGGGGGGGTCCTCTCAAACGGATGGCTGTTTTGAGCCCCCCGTCGCCCTCTCAAAGCCTGGCCAGTCAGGCTCCAGGTGTGGGGGGGGGTTTTTTGGAGGGGGGTGCGCAGTAATGTTTACATTGGGGTCACGCCGCTGACTGATACTCAAATCAACTTCTTTATATTCAGTATATGTATCAGCGCGCGTCACAGGTGCTCAAGGTTGGTGAGAACAAATAGCCAGTTCGCATAAAGCACACTTGTTTAGGAGCTCAAAATGTAGAATGAAAAAAACCCGCATATTCCTGAAATGAGGACACTAGTAAAGCTTTACCACAACCGGCACAAAGTTTTGTCGCTTGAGATTGTGACAAGTGGAAATCATAGGCTGCAGTCCTGGCCCCACTTATTCCCACGGAAATTCAGTAGGATTTCCTTCTGAGTATCTAGGGTTAGGATTGGGCTGTAAAAAAGTTAAAACCCGGACAGCAGGTTGAGGGGGAGCAGTCAGTCTTCCCCCACTGTGGTGGGATGTATCTTTCTGCTTGAATTGTAATTTATTTCTAAATTTGCGTCCATCCATACAAACTTTTTCTCTCCATGGTATATGGAAATAACCTTCCAAAGTTATCTTTAATGTAAAGTTACCCGGGACAGTCCCTGGATTTACAAATCAGTCCCTGACAAAATCCTTTCATTTCTACTGAAGTTGAAGACTGTCCCTGAATTAATTGGGGGGGGGGGGGATCTGGTAACCTTACTTTAATGTGTTTCAGAGTCTTATCATATACTCCTTACAGTTACAGAAATGGTTTTCTGTTTTGTAATAGTAATTTCAAAGCGCATGGCTCCTGTAACATAATGGAGGAGGAGGAGGGAGGCTTAGGTGCCATGCAGTGCAATCCTAAGTATGTTTACACAACAGTTAAGTTCTCAGAGTTCCAATTGATTTACCTCCTGGCTAGGAAGTTTTCTTAGTTAGCTTCAAGACTTACTTTGTCAACATGCATAGGACTGGGCTTAAAAAAACTTTACTCACAGGTAAAGTTCTTTAAATGGTAGGTAGATGCAAATGATTCTATATGGATCATAGCTGAAACCTAGTCAGTATTCATGATCAGGTGGTCTGATAAGTACTCATCAGAGTTTGGTATTCTGGTTTTCAAGTTTGATTGGTATTACTGTGCCATCTAAATAATTGTTGATAAATGACTGTACAATTTCATCAGACATACAAGACGTGTGGAACACATGATGAGTATATGTACAACTGGGTAAGGAACATGAGCCATAATTTGTTTTGAATGTTTATGCTATTTTTATTATTCCAGCAAGGCTTCTGTAACTAGATTTTAACAACATACCAGAAGAATCCAAGCCAGTATTTAAGAATTATTTAAGAAGTGTGTGTACTCCAGCTGCTTAGAGGATTCCATTTATTGTCACAGGTATTGAAAATTAAAGCTGTTCTTTTTTTGCTACTGTTCATTTAGACTTTTTTTAAATAAAAATTGTAGAATTGTGTACAGCCAAAACTTCAATTCTACTTGCAGCAGTCCTGTAAAGTGGCTCAATATTATTCCCACTTCTACAAATACGGAACTGAGAGAAGACCTACCGTATTTTTTGCTCTATAAGACTCACTTTTTCCCTCCTAAAAAGTAAGGGGAAATGTGTGTGCGTCTTATGGAGAGAATGCAGGCTGCTCAGCTATCCCAGTATCCAGAACAGTAAGAGGGATTGCTGCTTTCACTGTGCAGCGATCCCTCTTGCTGTTCTGGCTTCTGAGATTCAGAATATTTTTTTTCTTCTTTTCCTCCTCCAAAAACTAGGTGCGTTTTGTGGTCTGGTGTGTCTTATAGAGCGAAAAATACGGTAGTTATTTTTAGACAGTACCATTTAGGAATGTAAGTGAGAGGGACTCACCTGATTAAACACTCTTTCATACAAAAAAGGGGCGGGGGGGACTAGTATGTGAGGAAGAAGGGTGGGTAGGCAAGTATGTGAGGAAGAAGGGTGGCACGTCTCACTCAGAATGAGAAATTGGCTTGAGGAAGAACAGTTCAGCTTCTGCCAAAAACTATATTATTCATGTTACTGTCTGTTATGGTTGAATTTAATGTAAATAAACATGTCCTTAATGAAGTCTTTAATTACATAATTCCACACTGTTTCAGTGTAAAGGCAATTTATTTTGATGGAGACAAAATTACAGAAAATGGGGGGAGGGGTGGACACAGTCGTTAATTATGTATCATTTCCAGGCTAAAAAATAAATAGTCAATACTGATCATATTCACATGCCTAATATGTGTTCCTGACCACAAACATGCAGACTGCTGCAATTTCTGCTCCTTTGTCTGCTTAGAGTGGAATTTTCTGCTATCCCTATACATGATACAAAATGAATGAGGAGGAAGGCAAGCAAATTCAGTTACCACCTCTTGAAATTTCATACTCTCAGCAATACGATCTGATCTAGACAGGTAGTACAAATGCATAACCCAGCAGCCCCTAGATCAGTGTTTCCCAAACTTGGGTCTCCAGCGGTTTTTTTAAAGTTCAATTCCCATCATCCCTGATCACTGGTACTGCTAGCTAGGGATGATGGGGGTTGTAGTCCAAAAAAGCTGGAGACCCAAGTTTGGGAAACACTGCCTTAGATAGATCCAAAGTGTGCTTTCCTTCTGTTCTGTAATCTCATGGCAACTGGAAGTTGGAGCTGAATGTTTTTTTCCTGGAGGGGAAAGTAAATTGCTATCAGCTGCCCCTTCTCTGCTTGGTAAATGGGACCCAGCTGGTCTTCCTTTTGCTGTGGTGTTCCTCCTTGGAGGCAGGTGGTATCAGCGGCCCATGGATAGGGCAGGAGTGAGTTTCTTTTCTGCGCTGCAGTCCCAAGAACAAGGGTGTCTTTGCAAATAAATATTCTGCATTGGTGACACTGTCTTCATTTAGGAAATACGATTTATGCTGTACACCTTTTGGAGTCACATGTTCAAGATTCCTTGGGCTGTAAAATACAATTTTTAAAGTGGTTTGTATCTTCATCTTTTTGAATTTTTTGTGGTAAAGATAAATATTTACCTTATAATCATAATGTCTGATAATAAAAGAGAACATAATCAAGACATTTATGAATGCTTATAACTTTTTCTTCTTTATTTCAGGTCACTTTATATGACCAAATGGTGAAGTTAATTTGCACCTTGACAGATCATAGTGATGATGTCAACTACTGTGCCTTCTCTTCTTCTTACTTGGCTACATGTTCCCTGGATAAATCTATCCGTCTGTATTCTTTAAGCAGTTTTGATGAACTTCCTTACTCACCACTAAGAGGCCACACATATGCTGTTCACTGCTGCTGCTTCTCTCCTTTTGGAAACCTTTTAGCTTCATGTTCTACGGATGGCAACACAGTTCTGTGGGAAACTCAAAATGGACTGAAACTGGCAGTGCTGGAGCACCCCTGTAGGCATCCTGTAAGAATTTGTCGATTTTCCCCTAATTCCACGTACTTGGTTTCAGGAGCTGCTGATGGAAGTGTAAATCTTTGGAATGTTCAGTCTTTTAAAGTATACCGGTGAGTACGTCAGGCCCCAGTAACTAGAAAAGTAGCTAACCTGTGGCCTTCCAGATGTTGCTGGACTACAACTCTTTTCAGCCACAGCCAGCTTAGGCAATAGTTAGGAATGATGCACACTGTAGTCCAACAACATCTGGAGGGTCAGAGTTGAGTCACCTCTGAACTTGACAGAAACAATTTTTACATTCTTAAAGTACTTTTAGATTCCTCTCTGTCTTTGGAGGAAGCTATTAGACTGTATTCTACAGTAGTAAAGATGAAGTCGGTATAATTTCTGTTGTTAATAAAAATGGTGATAACTTACTTTCCTTAAATAGCAATTTAGATATCCGCTACTGGAACAATTACAATAAGCATCCCATTGTGTTTATTGATGAGACACTGAAATTCACAGAGCAACAGGTTTTTTGTTTTTTGTGAGGGCTAGCAGAGCCAGAACTTGGGAAAGTTTTTCTAATTTTTAGCACCAGTTTGATGTAGTTATTATTAATACGTTAGGTGTAAGTTCTGTATAGATTCATAAACCATCTCGAATTGCTTGGTCTTCCCCTCAGCTGCTTTCATGCTATACTGTCTTGTAATTTGTTTCTAAATCCACAAGTCTCAGTACCTTCTGGTGCTTATGGGTCCCATTAAAATATAAATTGCTAGAAATTCTGAATTTTGGAATAATGCATTTATGTAGTTGGCATTTAGCTTGAATCTGTTTTTATTATGCAATTAATATATTAAAAATTGATCAGCTTTCTTCTGTAGCTCATGTGATTCAGTGGTCTTGTTTAGATATAATGATAAACCTTGGTTCAGCATTATGAGAACAAACCACTGTAAGCCTCACACTTGCATGCTTCCTCCTTCTCTTCTGATGCACGTCCAAATAAGAATTAGGAAGTTTTCCTTTTTGTTTAGATTAACCACAACTTGCTATGTTACCTGACTCCTTAGTTAGTCTTAGGTGTGATTTCTTGAAAGAGGACAATTTCAAACCATAGTTTATAAAGTTGGCTTGTCTCATTTAGCTGTAGCCAGGATTAAACAGTCTAGGGAACAGACAACATGCTAAATTGGTTGATTTAATACTGAAGTTGAAGCTTCCAAAGTCCTTCCAGCTGTACCTGAGAAGGAGAGAAGAAAGGTGAAGCAAGCTCAAGGCTAAGTGAAGCTCATTCTTGTAATACTAAATCATAGTTTAATGTTGCAGCTAAACACAGCCATACCCTGCTGCAAGTAAATAGACAACAGGTCTTGATATTTCGTAGTTAGATGATTTATCTGTGCCTTTGTAGTATATTTGTAGGTGTATGAGGTGCCAGCAAAATTGCTTTGCATTAGATTGTTTATATTCTCCTTTTCAGAATTGGTTTAATTCATGCTTATCTTACTTTATCAGGGTTGTGATTTCATGTGATTCGCACTTCCAAAGTTCATGATCCTTTATTCTTGTCTTTCAGATCTGGCAGTGTTAAAGATGGCTCTTTGGTAGCCTGTGCATTTGCTCCTGATGCAAGTTTCTTTGTGACTGGATCGTCATGTGGAGATTTAACTGTTTGGGATGAGACAATGAAGTGCTTGTATAATGAGAAAGCTCATGATCTTGGAGTCACCTGCTGTGACTTTTCTTCAAAGCTGGCTTCTGGTTAGTTAACTTGCTATTTAAATAAATCCTTTTAATATATTTTCTCTCCTCCAGCCCTACCTCTCATGCAAATTGGTTTTGTCATCGAGGCCTGTAGTATTGAGGCTTCAGATTTCCCCCCTTTCTCTTCAGTTGCCCTTTTGCTAGGCATGATAATGGGGGTAGGCAGGATATGTCTAGGAAGCTCTGGAGAACTGGCATAGAACTGGACCATCTAGGCTCTGTGTGAAAGAATGTGATAAGGAGAATTATTCTAAGAATTTTCGGAATTTCTCATAGTGCTGAAGTTTAGTGTCCTCTATCTCAACATTAATGTTGCAGTCCTCTGGTTCCTGGGAGAGCATCCTAGAAGCCATTGGATTACCTATGCCTGCTAGAGAGGATGGTTGATGGAGAAACTCTTCAAGTGTTCATTGTGAGCCAGGGTTTCAGGGATTAGAGTGGATACCAACCTTCTTGGGGCTTTTTTTAAATAAACATAACAGGTACTGTGCCCAGTCTGTACACAAAAAAGTATTGTGCAATCTGGATTCTCCCTGAATACTCCTTAATACTCAGTGTAAAGTTTAGCTGAAAGGGGACAACACAAAGTTGTGTGTACCCTTTTAGAAGCCTTACAAAAACAAACACTGAGATGAGGCATTGGCATAGAAGGGTGTGGATGTAAGGATGCCTGTGGTTGCAACATCCTGGAAATCTTAAAGGTTCTGTTTTCTGTAGTGGGTGTTACGTAGAGCAAAGCAATAAAAAATCATAAACTCTAGGATGTTTAAGATATTTTAAGGTGAATTCCTTAATCTCCCATCAGATTTGAACCTTGAGAATGCTTCATTAGTTTCTACTTCAATATTCATATTCTACTATTACTGTTTAAAAATGTTGGCAGTTTATCATGGGATCTAACATAGAAATTGAACTTACTATAAGTGAAGTTTGCATATATCCTTTTTTAGATCATATTGAAATGGTGGTAAATTGGTGTAAAGTGGACTCTGTCTAGATTACACCCCCTCCTCCTCCTTGTTGGGAAGACTGGAGACAGTGCTTTTATATAGCAATGAAATGAATCTGCCTGTTCTCAAGGCATTGGATCAGGCTGCTGCCTGACCCAGGTCTGAGCAACTACTTTTGTGTGTGATGCATAAATGGTGAGGAAAGGAATAAGCCTCTGCTCCTCATGTGTTGTAGTCCTAATGCAAATTGCTCCCCTCACCCAGGATTAAATAAAAGTATTATTCGATTTAGTTTGGCCCTCAGTCTCATTGCATCTGTGGGATATACTTCCAGGTAGCTTGCATCAGATTTCAGCTTTGATATTCTGTTATTTTACAAAGGATTGCTTTTGTCATCGTGTAAAGTTTTATAGTTGGTCTTACAATCTAAAATAATGCAAATAGAATTGTTGGCATATATACCAGTTATTAAGTTCATAAATGCAGTGGTTATCAATGTGCTAAAAACATATAAGGTGTTATTCAAGTAAATAAATGCACAAGTTGGAAACCCCAGAACATATCCAGACCCCCAAGTGTTCCTATTTTCCAGGGACAGTCCCGGATTTACATGTCCCGCTTTTCCTTAGGACGTCCCTATTTTCATCAGATAAATGCTTGTGGGTATAGAGTTATGCGACCCCCAAGCCAAG
Source organism: Podarcis tiliguerta (assembly GCF_965153285.1). NCBI lineage: Eukaryota > Metazoa > Chordata > Lepidosauria > Squamata > Lacertidae > Podarcis > Podarcis tiliguerta. Next base: position 31,816,544 of record NC_139534.1, read on the forward strand.
CAGATAAGTAACTATGCAATCTTTAGAAGACATCTGAAGAGAAGTTTTTTTAATGTTTAATGTATTATGTTTTTATATATGTTGGAAACTGCCCAGAGCAGCTGGGGCAAGCCAGTCAGATGGGTGGGATAATAATAATAATAATAATAATAATAATAATAATAATAATAATAATAATAATAATATTTTATTATTTAATAGGACACCGCTATTTTCATCAGGGAAATATTGGAGGATATGCATATGTAGGGAGAGGAGAAGGGGGGAAAGTTCTATTGTGTGAGTGGAAGTTGCGCAAAATGCTACTTAGAATACAAACCACAAAACTGAACTTGTATTTAAACTTTTGATTCAAAGTAATACGAAGATAATTCTTTTATATTATTTTCAATTTAGACAGTTTCCCCATAGTATTTAAATTATGTTAAGTACATATTCGACCCAACTATCTTTCCTAGAAGATGAATATTTTAATTGCTTTAAAATACTATTTGGGAAGCTATAGTAAGTCTGCAATTGTAATGGCAGTGCAAATCCTGCTCTGCTACTGAAGAGGGAGGCCATTCAACAGAAAGGCATTTATGCTACATGATGTCCCCCAGTTCATCCACAGAAAGCGCTGTAGGCCTACATATACTACCATCAGGTTTCTGGTGCTGGTGGTGGTAGCGGAGGAGGAGGGGCAGCCTTGGATCTCCGTGATCCAGAGCCCACTGACATGCACATGATTGGCATGAAACCATGGTACAGCTCTAGAACTGTAGTTTATTTCCTTCCAGTTGGTACCATATCCATTTGACTATTCTGTAAGTCAGTTAAATGATTGTTATCATGTTTCATTATATTTGTTTGAAGACTTGTGTTGTAAATATCTGATTTAGTATTTTTATTGTAGCTAAGAATCCCTGTATAATAATAGACAGATTTATTGGAGACAATTTTCTCTTGGATCTCCATTTTCTGTTGATAGGAATTTCTTGCTTTTTGCTTGACGTGTATACAGCCATTATATATATTTTTGCCTTTGATTTTGACAGTGATGCACTCACTAGAGATGTGTTTTTCTCACCTTTTGGGAAAACTACTAAAAGCTATTCTTCATTTTTCCATCTTGCCAGCTACAGCAAATCTTCTCCTTTCCCTGCAGTTGTTTACTAATTGGCTTTTTAGAATTTAATGTGTTCTATAAATAACTCTTTCTTCTTTTCATGTCAAATGTGTTGTGGTTCACTTGTGAAACCGTGTTTTGTTTATGGTCAAATATCCTCTGAAAAAATCAGAAGTGAAGAAAGGGTGGGTTGCAAATTGATTCCAGAAGTGACAAGAAAATCTGCAGAATAGGGCTAGTCACAGCAATTTGAGTACTGATAATGAAAAGTGTGCATAATATAGCCTAAACATCCCAGTTTTAGCTGCTTTCTAATTTGTTTTGGAGCTAAGAGTTATTTCCCATGGGGGATTACTGGAATGAAGTCTATTTGTATTACAGGCTTTCTGAGGAATATTTAAAAATAAACGGTAATCTCTCTCTAGTTGCAACTCTGTACAAATTCCTGGGACATTTTAACCTACAGAGGTGATTCCCATCCCACCACACTTAAACTACTGAGTGGTACTCAACTAAGTTTTACTCAGAGGAGGATCATTGAAATTAATGAACGTGACCTTGGAAGTCTGTTAATTTCAACTGGTCTACTCCGAATCAGTAGGGACGCGGGTGGCGCTGTGGGTTAAAGCCTCAGCGCCTAGGGCTTGCCGATCGAAAGGTCGGCGGTTCGAATCCCCGCGGCGGGGTGCGCTCCCACTGTTTGGTCCCAGCGCCTGCCAACCTAGCAGTTCGAAAGCACTCTCAGGTGCAAGTAGATAAATAGGGACCGCTTACTAGCGGGAAGGTAAACGGCGTTTCCGTGTGCGGCTCTGGCTCGCCAGAGCAGCGATGTCACGCTGGCCACGTGACCCGGAAGTGTCTTCGGACAGCGCTGGCCACCGGGCTCTTTGAGTGAGATGGGCGCACAACCCTAGAGTCTGTCAAGACTGGCCCGCACGGGCAGGGGTACCTTTACCTTTTTACTCCGAATCAACCTTAGTTGAATGCCACTCACTGTGTGCTCCAGATCTATTTTTCTACAGTAGCTATAGGGCTATTGCAATAACCCTTTGCTGTTAAGCAGCTCTGCTTTCCTTCGAGGCAGTCATCCCAGTTGATGGCAGTCCTCAGTTGCACTGGTGTCTGTAACTTCAAATTCTCAGAAACTGTAGGAATCATGCATATATAGAACCAAGCCTCATTAAAACCAGAAGTTATTTCTAAGTGACAATAGTTAGGATTGGGGTGAATGACATCTACTTGTTCCTTACCATGTAGTACCGGTATGTCCATTTCTGTGCAGTATTAATAGTGTATGTGTGAGGGCTGGGAAGTTATATGGGTGAAGTTTCTGAAGATATGCTGAGCCCACATGATTATGGGCAAGCAGTTGGTATGACTTGAATTGGGCACAACAAAGGAACTCTCCATATTCTCCATACAGATTACCACCCTTTGCCTCTTCATATACAATTTTCTAAGAGCATGCTTTTATTTGACTACAGACTTTAGGATCATAGTAATGGTACATATATACAGAAGTTTTAGAACATATTTTTTATTAATACCTAGGAAACATTTTAAAGAAATTCTAATTGTGTATGTCCAATTTACATGTAGACATTATTATTTTTTTAAATGAAATCTTGCTTTCTTTGCTATGTTTCTAATACATTTTTTTAAAAAATATATTTTTAATCAGGTAATAAGCAAGATGTTAACTATTTCCTAATGGCATCTTCTGGTCAGGACAGCACAATTAAGATATGGCTTATTTCACTCACTGATCATACAGGTATGTATAATAATAATAACAATAATATTAATCTTCTTACACTAAATTGCTAGCTTTCATACTGTTTTGCTTTTAAATTGTTTTCTGCTCAAACAGTAAGAAATATTCAATTAACAAAAAATATCAGTTTAACATGCTGTGTTATGGGATTTCCATGTTCACTCAAGCGCCAAAATGCTGGGAAATTACTGCTATTAAGAGCCATGCCATTAGGCAACATTGATATGGTATGGTATCCTGTGGTTAGTTCTAGCTTCACCACAGACTTGCATCTCAGTAGCTGACCTGAGTTACAAATTTGTCTGTCTGAGTGGAATAGATGCATGCCGTCAATGCAAATGAAGCTAACATTCCTAGTTACAAGTATCCAACTGGCAACCAGTACCATCCACATAGAATGAGAGCACTGTAAGGGACCTTGAAGGACATCTAGTCCAACTCCCTGCTTAGTGTAGGGTAGCCACAGGTGACGTTGGCTTTGTAATTAGAGTTATGATGGAGGCTACTATACGCACAAAGCAAAAAGGAAAGAAAGGGCACTTCCCAAACAATGGAAAGTCACTTTCTAGTGAACAATGAGTGCCCTAGGAGCAATTGAAGCACTGACTGGGAGTACTTGGATGGAACTGAGGTGTGACTCGGTGTCTGAAGCCCTGCTTCTCATTCCAGCAAGTGGAGGGGGGGCAGCCATATTATGTCCCTCTTCAGGAAACAAGCTGGCTTTGGGTTCAGCAGCTCCATTGCTTCCCCCATAATGTCCCATTTGGGGGCGTTACTGTGATTGATTACTGCCACACTTTTAATGGGTACAGCAGGGGCCTCTATGTTGGTGGAGCCCACTCCCCAGTTCATCCAGCATGGATTGCAGGTTACAATTCTGGCTGTTTACCTAGAAAAACCCCCAATGCTAAGTATACATTTCCTTAAGTAAAGGGAGTTTGCTTCTACTGTACTCAACACCCTTCCACTGTAGCCACAGTGCTCAGGGCAGCTTACAGTGATATAAAGGTACAAAATAATATCATACACCGAAAGCAGTAAGAAGCAATGAAAACAGGAAAACAGGGACAGCAGGTTAAAAACAAGAAGGTCTTTTCTAAAGTTGTGTGTTAATGCTGCACCGTGTACAATGACTGACTGAGTAGCATAATAGTCATTGTTCAGTGCACGATGTCTATTCTGTTGTTTCATATTGTATGAAGATAATTTGAGTCTAAAAAGCTTTCTTCAATATGTTTTCATATACTAAAACAGCTTTTTATATGTTGCATAAACATTAGATTTATAGCATGTGTATAACCATGGTTTACGTATAAAAGCTATGCTGAAGAGAATAAATCTTGTCATAACACAGTGGAAGGCCAGGAAGTTCTTGAAGCAAAGATTTGAATGGCTTTGTGCAATATTTTGAAACACGTTCAGCTAAACAAAGGATTGTTTGGGTTGTGCTAATGTAGCTTTGCAGTCTGCCCCATATATCCCATACGTTCCTGCTTTCTTTTCTTCCAGCATACTGAAATGTACCATGCTCTGCAAATATTTGCATATTGTTAATATTCTGATAGCACAATATGATTTTCATACCATAAAACTGGGTGTCTTGTGGCTTTAAAACATGAAGCAATAAAATATTCCACAGTAATTTAGTGAACAGCGTTAGTAGTTTCTAGAATTGCAATGTGGGAGACTATTAAATTTTACTGTTTTGAGACCTTTGATGTGGGCTTTTACAGTGTTTTCCCCTAGAAATAAATACCTGAATATTGTATATTCCTCAGTCTTTAAACTATGGATACAGTGAAATAAATATTGTTCCAAGCAAAACCACTGTAATAGTAAAACCGACTAGAGTGAATCTTTGTATACTCTGTGATACTGTGGAAACTTGTGAGACCTTAGTCACAAATAATGGCCTTTACAATTTGTTTAGCTACCTTTTCAATGGAAAATGTGAAGTGTTACAGGCATAATAATGCTCTCTCATGTCTTCTGGGTATGTCATATTTCCTTAGGCGATGAACATGCCCCCTCTCCGTGTGTACTAACCCAGCCCTAGAGCTTGCTAATGTACCTCAGCCATTAATTCTGGAGAATTAAATAAGAGAATTTTTGTTAATGAGGAATCATCATTTTAGGTTCCTGCTAGCATTTCCCCTATGGTGTGGGGTTAGACTGCCAAGCCAGCACATATGCGTGCCTCTATTTGTTCCTTCTGTCCTACCTCATAGGGGTGTCACATCCTTTTGGGTGAATGAAATCTGGTATTAAAGTTGGAATAAAAGGCTGCCTTCTTAAAATGTACTGTTTCCTTCCAAGAGGGGAGACTTGTTGCTTGTCCAGGTATGTGGGTCAAGACACAGAACATAGCCAAGCTGTTATAATTTTAAGTAGTTTCATATTTAAAGGCTGAGTGAATGGTAGTATCAAATGACAACCTTTCCAAACTTGAATTTAAAAATTATGTTCATTTTTAAATGTATAGGCCTTGAACTGAAATGTAAATATACGTTAAAAGGACACACTGCCCCAGTTCTGGCTTGTGCATTTTCCTGCGATGGACAGATTTTAGTCTCTGGGTAAGAATATTTGCTTCATTTTTATGATTCAGTTTTACATTTGTTGTGCTCTGTTTACTTGTTTTCTTAATTTATTTGTGTCTGTAATTATATAGAAGCTTCCTATATAATTTAAAATCCATTCCAAATTAATGAAGATGGGCCTATATATGATGTCATAATGGCTACAGTATCACGTTATGAAAATGTAGGGGTCCGCATGGTGTCCCTGAGTGCAGTTCATTTTAACACGTGCCACATTTTCAGGATATACACTATTTAAAATAATGGAACTTGCCATTCTCAATGTGTAGCATTTATACTGCCCTCACAACCCACAATGGGCCACTTCCCCTACACTTATTAAAAGGTTTGTAAGCTAAAATATACATACAAATGCACTATTTTTTCTGGAGTTAAAGGCCACATTTGCACATCACACTTAAAATACGTTGTGTTGGCTGCAGCCAGTCTCAGACTCATGCGCTCCCCCTGCCCATCTGCAATTGAAAAGAGGAATTTAGAAGTGGATCCATAGTTGTGGTTAGCAGTAACTTTGGTTAGTTTCAACAAGCTATCTTCGAAGTTGACTTGTTTAATATTAACCATATTGTTAACCACAGTTGGTTGCTCTGGGCAACATGGCAAACCACAATGAAACAAAAGGGAAAACAAAAAGCTGCTAAACTCTCAGTCATGGGAGTGGGGAGGGCTGTGGCTCTTGCACATCATGCTAAACTGAAATTTAGTGAAACGTGAATTCAGTCAACCTTGCTGCTTGAGCTACATGGAGCAAATTTTTCGAGCTGTAGGTAGTGGATTCTTTAACAAATCACATCCATTCATGATGAAACATCATTCTCTATGCAGTAGTTCAGCACACGGTGAATTCCTGTTATGAGACATTCTGTAGTATATTGAGTTGCTTTTGCCAAAATTTGGAACACATTACTCCTCTTCAACTGAGGATCAGGTCAAAGCTATCCAGAATATAAGGCTAAATGTGAAGTTGAATAGGCAAAAGCATTTGGGAAATGTTGTTGCTTTCTGTTGCAGAGGTGATTATGCTTTGCTGATTATTAGATACTCAGTTGGATCCTTAAGGCATTGGCATTTAGAACTGCTTGCTCTGTTCTTATTCTATCAGCCTTTTTTTAATTTTCTTGAAGTTTCAAAGGAAGACAGAACTCCATATGTTAGCGTAAGGTGAAAAAAAACCTGAATCACTGTCTTGAGTACCACAGTGAGTTCTAATATGAGTGCTAGCATTGCAACTTACTGAGTTGGTACACGTAAAAGCTGCATATAAAACTGTTGCTTATCTCTGTTGCAAGGCAAATGTTGCTGTATCTCATTTACATTTCTCTTACATATACCCCATTTAATTTATTTCTTCCTAGATCTGTGGACAAAACAGTAATGATTTTTGAAACTGTAAGTATGTAAGATATTAATCATAATTTTGCAAAAATAGCAGTGTAGTAAAGGAATTGTGAGCTTTTTCAGTGGTGCAGGACTTATTGCAATTAGATAGAGGCTTTACTCTTGGAGACAAAACAGGGCATAGGGTTGGACTGTTAACATATTTTTATTATTCATTTTGAGAAGCTAAGCAAACATAATAAAATGTTTAAATTACAGTAATAGCTCACTGTCTTGTTTACATCTTAAAGTCAGCATAGTAAATGATGCTATCGTGCACCAGTGTATCAACCTCTGAACATTATCAGTATGTAATTTCAGGATTTTATTTCATAATTTTGTTTGAACCTGAACAATAAATATGCTAAAGGCACTTCTTGTAATAATCTTGACCCAAAGAAATTCAAGCGAGGCACTGGGCTCCCAAGTTTTTTATAATCCAATCAACACTTGGAAAGATTGAGTTGGAGAAGGAAATACCTCTTTTTTCTTTTCTTTTTTTATTAGTTCACATGTCACATTAAACCATAATTTTAAACTTCTACTGCCTTGCTGTGGACATACCAAGCCAGAGTCTTGAGTTATTGTGTTGTCTGACCCTGGGCTCATGGTTTAGAATCAGAATTGGAGAGAAACAAACAATGAATAGCAATTAAGATTTGGTCTTAATTGGGGAATATGACCCTAGCACCCAGCAATTCAATTATGCTGGGATCTGCTTCACCAGTGCATTCATTTGCAGAGAATATGGTGGCAAAGCAGATCCCTGCAGCAAGGTGCATTAAACTGATGAGTGGAGGGTTCAATTCTGCTGGGTGCTGCTTCACTAGCATGTTTTCTATGGGGGAAAGCAGACCACTTTCCCCATAGGCCAACTTTGATAGTTAGGTGGGACTACCCATCTATCAGTCACCTGATGCCATCATAGCATCAGATGATTGACAAATGGGAGACTACCTATCAAAGTTGATCTCAGTGGGTTAGAGGAAGATAAAAATTTGGCTTGCCTGGTCAAAAACGTTCCCCACACTTGTTTTAGAGGGTATGTTCATTAGTCTGTTACAGAAATAATGTTGGCATATGTAGCAACTTAGACTCACAGATTTATTGTGCCGTAAACCTTTATGGTTAAAACATATGTGAAGTCATCACTTAGGGAGGTATATGTCCTATGTTTCTTTTGGGAACTGAATCTTGTGACTTCTGAAAATACTGCTTAGAGATACTATTTTTATTAAGAGGAAGGTAATTGTTATAAAACAATGTTAGATATGTTTGTGAAGGGTAACATCTAGTGGCCAAGTATGCTAACCACAAGCTCTTTATTCTGTAGCGTAATTCTATTAATGTTCCAGTTCCTGCTTTTTCTCTTGTCTGGCTTAATTCTAGATAAATAATCTTCAGTGATAAAATGTTAAGTGATCAGTTCATCTGTAATATTAAGTGGTAGAATTCTGTAAGTGGAAGATGAGGGATGTCTATGCATTTATAAAATTTTCTTCTGCCGCAGCTAATGATTCTATTGTAATTTCAGGAAAATTGTTCAAACTACCTTGTCCTTAGTTGTAAATATCTGTAAATACATTCCTTACATCTGTCCTTTTTGGATTGTGAAACTTCCAGCAGACATTTTCCAGTAGAAATTTAGATTATTGGTTGTAGTTGTGTTTTTGTTTGTCTTAACATACACAATATTTTGTTGTTTGCAGAACACTGGGAACACCTTACACATTTTGACTCAGCATACCAGGTAGGATATTAGTACAACAGTTTTCATTATATTAGCTAAGAGGAAAAGTTAAAATGTGATATGTAAAATGTGAAATGTATCTAGCAAGCTACTTTTATTTCTAGATATGTTACAACTTGTGCCTTTGCACCAGATATGCCACTATTTGCTACGGGGTCAATGGATAAATCTGTGAACATCTGGCAGTTTGAACCAAAGCAACATCTGAAAGGTTAGTAAAGGAATGCTTTTGTCGTGTGCTTTATAAACTTTACATCACCATTTGTTAAGATATAATCTATATGAAATGTATGTGAATAAACTTATATTGAGTCTGATAATTGATCCATCTTGACTAGACTACTTTGGCTGGCAATGGCTTTCCAAAGTCTCAAGACAGGTCTTTTCCATGGTGCTGAAGTCCAAGAAATGTAGACTGCAGAAAATCCTTATAAATGTTAAATAAATTAACAATGCAATGCAGGTATAACTGTAATGCATTATATGTAGGGCTGCCTCTGAAGAAGGTTTGGAAACTTCAGCTAGTGCAGAACTCAGTGGCCAGGTTGCTCACTGGAGCAAGAGAGTTTGAGCATATTACACCGATCCTGGTTCGACTCCACTGGCTATCAATTAGTTTCTGGGCCCAATTCAAAGTGCTGGTTTTGACCTATAAAGCCTTAGATGGCGGAGGACTGCAATATCTCAAGGAGCACCTCTTTCCATATGAACCTACCCAGACCCTGAGATCATCTTCTGAGGCCCTTCTTCATGTGCCTCCTCAAGAGGTATGGAGGGTGGCAACACAGCGGCTCCCCGTCTGGGGAATGCTCCCCAGGGAAGTTCCCCTGGTGCCTTCATTATACACCTTTCGGTGCCAGGCAGAAACGTTCCTTTTTAACCAGTCCTTGGGTTGATTTGATTGACATCCTGTGCCCTTTTAAAATAAAGCAGCATTTGTCTTCTAACAAGTCAAGGACACTATGTAACACTTTCTAAAACATGTAAACATGTAAATGTACACTGAGAGTCAGGTTTAGAGCAACGTTCAAAGGGTGGCCTGTTTCACCTGAAATATGTTCTTCTTGTATAAAATCTTCCTTTGCTTTGCTCCAGAAAGGTCAGCAATAGAGGAGCCAAAGATATTTGCAGAGAGCTGGTCAGAAGAAGAGGTTTCATCTTGGCTGTGCACACATGGCTTACAAGACGTAGTTGAGATTTTCAAAAGGAACAACATTGATGGGAAAGAACTTCTTAATCTCACAAAAGAGAGCTTGGCTGATGATTTAAAAATCGGTAAGACTGTTAAGATAAATATTTGTTAATACTTTTAGGATTTTTGTGCTAGCCTTCCCCAACATGGTGCCCTGCAGATGCTGTTGGACTCTAACTCTCAGGGATGGTGGGAGTTGTAATCCAAAATATCTGGAGGGAACCAGGTTGATTAATGCTGTTTATTCATCCTGTGAATATCACTCTTGAAAAATTATTTGGCAGTATTAGAGATAACATATATTTTCACACTACTTCATTTGGTGTTTTCCTGTTACTAACGATAACTAATATAATTTCACGTTAACATGAGATCATAAAAAAGAGAAAAAATGTTTTTTCTCCTTTCTTTAAAAAATATGCCGAGGAATCAGTACTGCACAATAACTCTGTGCTGTGCTAGCCATGTGGGGTTATTTTAATTAGTAAATTAGTATTGCCGTAGTGGTTTGACTCTTATTAAGCCCAAGTACACAAATTCACAGCCCAGTTCATATGTTTAGTGCTTTCTGTAAAAAGAGGCAGAGCTATCTGGCTCTGCTCTTCCTCTTGTCCAGCGGTTCTCAACCTGTGGGTCCCTAGATGTTATTGGGCTACAACACCCATCATCCCTGAGCTCTGGCCTTGCTAGCTAGGGGTGATGGGAGCTGTAGTTCAACAACATCTGGGGACCCACAGGTTGAGAAAGGCTGCTGCAGTCAATACAGGCAAGAACTGTTTTAGGTGTGTTCAATGCATGTACTCATGGCCACAACCTGGAAGTGGCCAGAAAAGGGGACGAGGCAGGCTTACACGTGCTCCACTGATGTGTGTGTGTGTCGGGAACGCAACCCCTGCACAAAACAGTTGTTGCCTGCTTTCCGGTGGCTCTGTTGTTCTTGAGATGACCATATAAACTGACCTTATCCAGGCTGTAGTATTAGAAACTGATTCAAATAAATGAGCACAGAGCTCAAAGTCAGGAGGCTTTTAGCTTCTTCATGAACCTAGGAGTTCATTCCCTCTATTCTCTTTTTCCGAGTCAACGTAAATAGTTTTGCTTTAAATGGCCTACTACTAAGTGAGATTGTCTGAAGAACTAGGAGTTTTTTCCCTTTCCCTAATTTCATGTGAGTGGCAAGGAGTGGGGTGATGATGGGAGAAACCAAGGCAAGGTGGGGTAGCAGAAAGAGAGGAAAGGAGGTACAGTGGTACCCCGAGTTACAAACGCCTCAGGTTACAAACTCCGCTAACCTGGAAGAGTTACCTCGAGTTGAGAACTTTGCCCCAGGATGAGAATGAAAATCGTGTGCTGGCGGCGCAGCAGCAGCAAGAAGCTCCATTAGCGAAAGCACACCTCTAGTTAAGAACAGTTTCAGGTTAAGAACGGACCTCTGGAATGAATTAAGTTAGTAACTAGAGGTACCACTGTAGTAAAAAAGGAATGGTGCCACCTTTATGGCTCCAACCCTGCATACTTTCAGCTTTGGTCTTGCCCACTGCGATCATGCAGACTCCCATCAGATTACCACCAAGGGAGTATGGCTATTGACAAGCGGGGAGGAGAATGCTGTCCACTCATCTTAGAAGAATGGAGGATATATATATATTGTGGACCATTCCTCATATACACACTGAGTTCAACATGCTTTGCATATGCAGCAGTGAGCTACAGCTGACTGCATGTTTGTAGTATTAGATCTGTATTTTCAAACACACTTTTGTCTCTAGAGTGTTCAAGGAACATTCTCCAGTCTTGTGGCCTGTAAGTTTCATCTTACTCTGCAGCATATGATTTGTTTTGCTTGCTTGTATAACCTGTTTTGAATCGGGTTCCTTTGTCATATTCTACTTTAAGAACTGTTCTTTGATTTTCCACTTTAAGTTTTATGAAGTAGATTAAATTATGTGTGGAGAATTATGCCATAGGGTACAGCCTTCCTCAACCTGTTGTCCTCCACATGTTGTTGGACTACAACTTCCATTGGCCCCAACCAGCAAGGGACAGCTAGATGGGACAGGGGATGGGCCTATATGATTGCAAGTTGCTTTCACTTCTTCTGTGCCGTGAACATGAGGGTGGTGGCACAAGTTACCAAACTGTTCTAATGTGCCCTTTTCTTCAGTGCTATAAATGTATGTGTGTATATAGCCTCTCAATGGTCTTGCTTATCTCTCTGGTTTTTGCTCTGCCTAGTAGTGGTGGCACAGCCACTGCCTGAGTGGGAAGCACAAAGCTGTTTGAGTGAATGATCTCATTAGCCTTTAAAATTCACTATTAATCCTTACCTTCTTTCTGTATGTCACCCAAAAGTTGGAACCCATAAAAAATTACATGCTGTATCAAACTTTTTTTAAGACGTGGAAGAGGAATTGCTTTTGTGTACATTTATTTATTCAAGGAGGCCAAAAGTTTCCAAGCTTATCAGTTGAAACTAATAAGATAATGCTGATAGTTGGCTTATATGAAAATTAAAAGCAGTGAGACTGAAGATGAAGTCCCTAGCTGGGCTGACCTCTAGCGTACACACTACCACTGTGGAAAAATCAACATAATAGCTTGTTGCCTGAGTACTAGGACTTTTAATGACACCACTGAGAACTAATTATAAGCTACAAATAAGAAAATAATAGAAGATGTGGCAGAGCATGTCATAATGAGATGAGTTATGTGGTGTACTGGGTAAACAAAATTTAAAATATTTTAGTTAGCAGAAATCCCTGTCTTCCATAATTCATACAATATTAACATAATAAGACAATAGCAGATATTACTTAATGGACTTTCCCATAATGTGATAAATACAATGTAGAATATATCACAGGAAGATACAGATATAGGCACATACATATATGTGTGTGTGTGTGTTGGGAATGGTGTTCTGCCCAACCAGATGCTTAATGAGGTATCCGATTATTTAAGTTCTACCCCACATGAAAAAGCTATTGTTATAGTGTAAATTCTTTGTTTTAAATCACATATATGCCACCTTCCACATAAATGATTCCAAAGTGGTTTACAAAACAACGACAATATAATATAGACAGCCATAAGCATTAGGCAGTCTCCTCTGTGGACTCTAGTGGTGTTTGGAAATTAGCAGAGTTGTGCAGACCAGCTGCCTCCTGGCTTCATGGTAGAACAGGACACATGCTGCTGTCTCAGGTGCTCCCTGAGCTCATCTAATGACAAGATGCTGTGGAGAAACTAAAAGCTAAAATTCACGTGTAGTCTAACCTGCCTAGAAGGTGCACCATATTAGCTTAGTTAACTTTATTTATAAGAAAAAGTATATACCGCTTGTAAGAAAACCTCTAAGTGGTTTACAAAAATATTAAGCATTACATATCTGTTTTAAACCATTTAACAAGAATTCTAAAGATGTTCAAAAGATTCTTAAAATCAACAGAATATAGAGGTAAAACATGTGTAACTTCTACATGTTTGGCTAGGCTTGTCCTGTTACATTAGTTTTTTCTTTCTTAATTGAAAAGGTGACCAGCAGATGGTTTACATAGCATTTCATTAGTCTGTTTGTTTTTGACACTTCTTTGGAACAATTTTTTATTACCATGCAAATAGAAACAGCCTCTCATCTAAGCTAATTGCCATGTAACTACATAAACATTAGTTAAATTAGGACAGCAAAGGCCATGGAAATAAAGTACAGGATTTTCACATTCATTCAAATTCAGTGTGGTTACACATTAGAATGTAAAGGTATGTTAATACACCCACCAGCCACTATTTCTACCTCCTTCTACCTGTTATTTTCTTTCTTTCTAAAACATCACTAGAATATCAATTCCTGTACAAACATAGTTAATGAGTCCAGCTGCTCTTCTTTTGCACACGTGAAGGAGAATCCACATAGAAAGTAATAAAAGGTTCAAATAATGATTGTGGTGGGGCATCTAAGCAGTTTGGGAGTTAATAGTTTGCTGACTGAATTCTGAGCATTGCTAATGAGTTGTAATGACAACTTTGAAACAGGCTTGTTTTTTATTTGCTTGAATACTTTTATACTGCTGAAGTTGACTGCAATGTGATTTAAAAGGCTCTCCTGTCAGGTTCTTCACTGGATGATATTGGTTGAAAATAGTGTTATGCTGCTGCAGTATCTACATTCACTCTGACAATATTTCAGCAATAAATCTGGGGGGGGGGGCTTATTTTCCTATCTGCAAGTAGCCTTTTAGTCTTTGCAGTTACATTATTCCCCTACAATTACTGTATTTTTCGCTCCCTAAGACACACCTGACCATAAGACACACCTAGTTTTTAGAGGAAAGCAAGAAAAAAAATATTCTGTGCAGAGCATGTAAGCGGCGCTCATTTTTCTTGCTTTAAAGCAAGCAAAGCAAGAGCCGCTTACATGGCTTCTGTCCCGCTTTGCGCCGCTCTCACTTTGCTTGCCCATCCCTCCTCCTGCCTCGCTGTAAAGCGCAGTGACTCCGGAGCAAGGAGGAGGCGACACCGGGACAGGTGCTTTGCTTGCTTTACAGCTTTGCTGTGAAGCCAGCAGAGCAAGAGCTGCTCAGAGCCCCTTCCGTCCCTCCTCCCGCCTTGCTGTGAAGCCAGCAGAGCAAGAGCCGCTGACAGGCTGTGCACAGCTCTCACTTTAAAGCGACAGATGGAAGCCATGGCTCTGGCTGCGGAGGCATCCCTCAGCTCGCTACTGTAGTGGCAGCCGAGGGATCCCTCTGCCGTCCAGTGCATTCGCTCCATAAGATGCACAGACATTTCCCCTTACTTTTTAGAAGGAAAAATATGCGTCTCATGGAGCGAAAAATACAGTAATTTATGGGAACATGAGGCGCATCAGAGAATGACAGAAAAAGAGAACTCCAGCCTACCCCTACCCTATCCTCACTCTGTAGTCTCAGGACATCTTTAAAGACTATACAACAGCAGCATTTGGGCCATTCTTCTAATATACCATAATGTTTGAAGGGGCAATGTGTGTCCAGGTATCACAAGTGGTACATTTAGACTTTTTCAGTGTTACAGAAAAAGAAGAGATGAACTTAGACCAGAAGTGCTTCATGGCATTTGTGGAAAGAACACTTACAATTTGAATTGTAATACAATCAAATACAATTAAAAGCATACAGCATCTAGCACAGTGCATTACAATTGCTATGACAGGCAGAAAAATAATTAAATTGTTCACCAGTGATTTTAAAATGATCCAAGGGGTGAAAGGTTTGGGAACCACTGCTTTATGCAATATATGCATAAGATAAGCATTTTCAAGTTTGATTGTGGCACCAAGAAGACTCTAAAGTGGTCATTATTGTGAATTCCTTTCCAGAATCGCTAGGTCTTCGCAGTAAAGTATTGCGTAACATTGAGGAGCTGAGGACTGAAATGAAAACTGCCAGTTTGGGTATCCCTGATGAATTCCTATGTCCCATAACAAGGGAGCTTATGAGAGAGCCAGTCATTGCTGCAGGTAGGTGTGATGAAAGTGATTTGTATGTTTTTATTATTTCAGTTCAGATAAAAAGGCTCAGGTATTAATAATTTATCTTTATGATATAAAACTACTCAGGAAACTTTTAGTGCTCAATATTTTTATAGCATTGCCCCAAACAGCAAGGGAAACCTTTTCTCTGGTAAATACAGCAAAGTCTTGCATGCAGGCTCTTTATGCCTTTGCATAGTCCCTGTGCCCAAGAATGCCATTTTATCTACACAGTCTAGTGAAGTTGTTCAGATGGTCAACAGCTTGCTGGGTACAGACATGTCACAGGGACACTGCCATTTTGTCTGTTTTTGCCATATACTTCCAGACAAAATGGCAGCCCCAATGAGTTATCCAGAGGCTGGGTTTTGGTTTTGCAACTAAACATTTATGATGATATGCAAAAAGGTGTATCTTAAAATGTTTCAGAGAATTCATTGCTGTGAATATATTAACAAAACAATAGTAGAGCTGCATGTGAAATTGAAAAAAGGAATAATGTGCTCAAATTTTCTAGGTGCCAGTACAAGTCCCTACAGAACACAATTGCTCTCATTTAAATGGCCATCATATAACAATATTTGGGAATAATGGGACAGAAAATAAGACATTTACTCTTCTGTTACAAAGTCTAGTTCACAAACTTCAGCTGCATTCCCATATCCACTTGCTTTGGAGTGTTATTGAGCCCAATTGGACTTGCTTCTGAATCAACCTATAGAGAGTTGCACTATAGTGAGTGTATATGCTTGATTATTCTTGTGCTGCTGTAAGGTTGCGATTTGATCACTGGTAGATCTCGATGGCTGAAAGAGGTTGTTAGTAATATACAGTGATACCTCGGGTTACAGACGCTTCAGGTCATAGCTACTTCTGGGGAGCAAAATTAGCTACTGTAAGTGCTTCAGAGCAGTATATTTCATGGTATCTTGCAATGTTTTATGAATTATCACTTTGTTCTCAGCTACAAACAAAGCAAAGAAGAACAGTAGCAATAGTTTTGTTGCCCCCCCCCCCAAAAAAAAGTAGTTGTGGGAAATAAAGGTATAGAAGTGAAGCAGGCTGCTACTGTTTGAAAGCATAGATGTGAACTCTTCCATACACGCCTGCTTTCCCCATTGTCACCTTTCATTTCTCGCACAATGGGAAGTACTCACTGTTACAGAATGCATTAGATATTACAGTAAATGTTTGAGTAATATTTTAGTGCCTCTTACATTTTCTCACTTTGATATCAATCTTATGTTGGAAAGTGCTAAATCCAAATATTGTGATTCATTTCTTCCTCTTATTTCAAAAAGGAAGAGGTAAAGGCAACCAACACACATTTTTTGATGAGTGCTCAGCGAATGTCCAAATAAAACTATGTTCATGCTTCTGGGAAAAGTGTATGCGACTTAAGCAGAAGTAAACAATGGCTTTTACAATAAAATGGCAATGCATACATTTATTTTTTTAAAAAAGCATCAGTATTGAATGAGGGCTATTAAAATGCAGATTGTCAATGGCAATTTACTGCCTAGTCACGTCACTGTTTCGGTGCTTCTGTTTTATACATGAAAGGCAATGGGCACAAGGGACCTTGCATAGCAGCTCTGATGATTCTTTTGACAGCTTTGTGATGAACTTTGGGAAACCAATTTTAAAGCTCATATTAAAATAAGTAATATAATAGATGTGCATAGAATCCCAGCTTTCATTCAGCAAATGTTTGGAGAAGGTTGGTGGAAGAATGTTTTTCTCTACCAACAGAAAACAGTGTTCAGTCTTATCTTTTTCTTTTAATTGTAACTCCTATGAGGAGTGCAATTGCAATCATGGTTGAGGCAACATAAACTATGAGTATAAATGTATCTAGTTATTGAACTTATAAAATAGCATTCATATCTCTTTGCAGTATAGTGTCTCATATGCAAAATGAAAAGAAAAATCTAAATTTTACGTATACAGTGGTACCTCAGGTTAAGAACTTAATTTGTTCTGGAGGTCCGTTTTTAACCTGAAACTGTTCTTAACTCGAGGTACCACTGTAGTTGAGACAATAGAAAGGGGGCAAGAATAAGGAGTGGGGTCCATTTTACAAGAATTATGACTTGGAGAAGTATTTGCGAAAACATTAGAGTTGCAAAGAGCTTCAGTGCCATATTGAATGTACATGCTGTGGTGATTTCAAGTGTGCCTCTGCCTAAGAAATACGGTTGAGGGAATTCTGTATTCATGCTTACATTGTTTACAATAGCCAACATGGTTCCCTCCCAGTCATCCCTGATGATTGGTCATGCTGTCTGATGCTGTTCTTGGTCGATTGTGTGATCCAGTTCGATCAGGCCCCCCCCCCCCAAAAAAAGCTCGACAACTCTGGTCAAACCAGTGGGGTAGATCACTGCCAGAGTTTTTATAGTGGTGGTAGATCGCAGTGTCTTGGAAGTTGGACATCCCTGGTCTACAACAATCTGGAGGGTACAATATTGGCAATCTAATTTACTGTATGTTCAAGCAGATAGACCCAAGTGTCGTTTTCACTGCACGAAATAGCTTCCAATGTTCATACAGTAACAACCACGGGCTCCAACTAGCCCAGGATACTACTGCAGAGGTGGAGAATGATCAGCCTGCAGGGCTTCCCTATTAGCTCTTTCCCTGCAGTAATTAAGATTTGATTTTTCAAAACCTCTGTGGGTGTGAATGGAAGCTTTGTAAGGCCTGTTGCTGGGGGTTATAGCTGGGCGAAGATCATCTCTTGCCTTATGTTCTCCAATACTTCTGCTACAAAACCCCCTTCCTGTGCAGCAACTGACTTGGAAGAAAGCCTTCCACTGAAAGCCTAATTGCTATGTGAGGATTGCAGCTTCCTTCCATATGCACTACCACCTTGCCCACAAAGATACCCTTCTAGTACTTAAGCTTGAAAAAAGTTCTGATGCTTTTTAAAAAAAGTTAATTCCTGCATGAGGAGAGGCAAGAGTCTGGATGCATGTGAGGGTTGGCCCTGGCCACTGCAGACATGCAGTCCCTGGATGGTGAACCAAATTGTAATGCAGCCCTTGTGCTGAAAAGGGGAAAAGGATTTTCTCCAGTCTTCTGCAACTGGCAGTAGCTCTCCAAGGTTTTGGGCACCAATGTTGCCCAGCTCAATTACATATCGGCCTTTTAACTCTGTATTCTACCAAGGCAATTTTCTAGAATGTCTTTAAGGTTTTTTTGTTTGTTTGTTTTGTAGGGCATGCATACATATACCCTTTTCCAGTAAAGTTTGTAATTCTCTTTTCAGATGGCTATTCCTATGAGAAGGAAGCAATGGAAAAGTGGATCACCGAAAAAAGGCATTCCAGTCCCATGACAAATCTCCCTCTTCAGAGGCTTATACTTACCCCAAACAGAACTTTGAAAATGGCTATCAATCGCTGGTTGGAAACTCAGCCAAAATATAATGAAAAGTAGTCTCCCTAAACAGTATGATTGTTCTTTCAAACAAGTGGGAATGAAGCTGAAGGTAGGTGAATACAACAGTAAACATCTTTGTGCTGTGGCCTCTCACTGTACCTCTGTATAAATTTAGCCCCTTGATTTAATCTGATCAGAATTCAAATTGCTACCTAAGATAAAAAATATAACTTATAGGTGCAAGTATAAATCATGTTAAGCACGATCAAGTTAAAGTTAAAATTTTATAGTTATCTAGTAACTTCCATTGATACTTAATGACATGCATGTGGGACATCCACATGCACAGCATTGTGTCCCATTAATTTCAGTAGGAGAGCCAAGCATATGCTGGATTATGTTCAATAATAAATATAATTTAGAAATTATGCAGCTCCAACAATTAAGTATTTCATTTTGGGGCCTAATGAGAATTATTGGAATAAATCATTTTTAAAAATGACCTTTCATAGGCTCTTGTCTATATCATTTAAAAATATGCAAAGAACTTTGTCAACAAAAGTTTAATTTTGGAGCATACAGCTAAGTATACTGAGCACTGTAGGGCTTAGTATAAAGGATGAAAAGGCTGAAGAGTTTGCATGCCCTGATTAGATGTGGCATGGGTACTGGTCAGCAGTGAATGGCAGGATCATTTTGGCTAGGAGCCAACATTGACATCATGCTTGCTTAATTAGCAGTTGACTATTATATTCAGTGAAGCATGGTCCAAGAACTAAATGGCAAACTTCTCAAACTAAGGCTAATTAAATAAGCACATCATCTTCAGTGTTATTTTCTACAATTCTGATGTTCATAAATCAAGGGGCTTGGCTTCAAGGGGCTTGAAGATGCAGCCATGTGTATGCAGTAGGTACCTCAGTGAGGACTTCTGGAGAGCCAGCATTGTTAACAGTAGTATTTGGACATGTCAATAACTTTTTATGATATACCTTTGGTGCAGAGAGGTACCCATAGAATAAGGGTGTACTATAGGTCTTCAGATGCTGTTGCACTCCAACTCCCATGATCCTTGACCGTTAGCCATGCTGACTGTGGATGATGGAACATTTGGAGGGCCAGGTGGTTTCCTACCAAAACCTTATTGAAGTTGCATTAGTGATGACTGACTGGCACAACAGCTGGAGAAGGTAGATCAGTGAAAGGGTATGTATACTACCCAACCAGAAATTATATTAATAGTCTTTTATTTCATATGGGAAAATACAGTAGCTGTGCAAAAAATAGATCTACAGAACAAGAGAATAAAATAAGATTGTACAAATATCAAGATAAACAATAAATAAGCTAGAGTAGAGAATAACAATTCATTTTTTAAATTGCGAGTTTTTTTAAAAATCACACAAGAATGCTGTTATAATGTACCTACATACTGTACACATGGAAATCACTGTTAAAGGGCAACAGAATACTCCAAGCTTGTATAACTCCAACCTCACAGGAATGTCCTTACAAACTACCCATCTTGAAAACACCCTTGAAATTGAAAAGAAAGCTTTTTCCACTGTGAAACACTGAGGAAAGTATTAGATGTCGTTCCTATAAAGTAAATGCACATGCTATACTCCTCAGACATTTGTTGAGTGTTCTGTAAAAACGCTAGCAAAGCTTGTATTCCTCTTTATCCTCCATCTTGTACTGACATAGCACCTCAAAAGGTGTTTGAATAAACTATGTAAAGTGCTGTTATATGTTGTTAACATGTCATAATTATATACTCAGTGCAATAACCAGGATGTTGGACAAAATTCATGCAAAATATCCCGTAATTTACCTCCTAAATTGCAGTAATGAAAGTCAACCTCAGTTGCACATTGGCTGCTGAATGATTTGCACAGAGGTGATAGGTTTACACCTGAATCCTTTTGAAACTGGAATACTACTACTCAATCTTCCTGATAAAGAACATTCATGGACAGATTTGGATGTTCTGTGGATCCCACCACCTTGCAGGAATTAATTCATTTCAAGCAGTAACGGATATACATGGCTGTACAAAATAATTGTATTTGCCTTTCTCAAAAGGACTCAGCTTGATTTACTGACCAGTCTAGTTAAGCAGGCACGCCTGTTTAAATCCTCTCTTAGAAAAAACATATTCTCCTACATAAACAAATAGCTTCTTAACTCTATGGTGGCCACTCATCTCTTGATTAATAGTCACAGGCATGCTGTGGACAGTCTTAGCGTTAAAGAAGTGGCTGGATGATCTGGTTTCTGTTATGCACCCTGTAAAATATTAGTGATTAATATCAGTAACTTATATGCTACTATGCACTAAGTTTAACAACCAGGGAGATGGTTCATCACTATTATTAGTTTGTAATAAAATGGCTAGCATTATTCAGACATTAGATTCTACGAAAGATCGCTTTGGCTTTGTAGAAGTCACGTGACTCAAATGAATGTCTTTATTAAGCTGAGTGTGCTGTTTAGAGAGAGCTTCCTGGTACAAATGAGCCACAGGCTTACCTATCCTGCTATCTTGTGAGCAGGCAGATGCTTGGCACTGTAGTTCCTCTAGTTCTTTAGGCTGAGTTCCGTTCTGGATGCTCTCTCCTGGTATTGAAGAGCAAGCTGCAGGATTGCCATAGCTGCCTGCATGTTTGGCAGAGAACTGCTCACAGCTCAAAGTCAGTGTTGTTCCAGCACTTTTCAGGAACCCTTCTGCAGCTTGGCCATGCCAACTGCGATTTGATAGGTTTATCTGCTGCTGCTGTTGCTGCTGCTGCTGGAACCGCACAGTTTTATCCATGATCCCCATGAAGGGAGTATTCCGAGGCCTATGTTCTGCTGTTCCACTCTGACATTGACTACCTTTGCTTTCCTTGAGCCGAATATCTGGACCTTGCCCTTTTACACTCTCGCAGAAGCTGCTGCTTGAGGACAGGCTGCTTGTTGAGCTGGAAGCTACCATGCTAACAGAAAGCAGACCAGGACAGATAGGGTTTTGCTGCCTTAACTCACCAGTTCCTTGAGATTGTAATGGACCTATGTTTTCGATGTTTGCAGGAATGTGGATAGCTAGCCTCTCATGCGTTTTGGACTTACTCATGAAGGAATGAGGCGATCCTTTATCACTATGCTGCAAGTAGGGAACCTGGACTGCTGTCGGTCTTTCACCAAATACTGCTGAGCTGTTATTGCCCGTGGTGATATTTCCTGATAGTGTACTTGTCCCATCCAAATGCTGGCTTTTATTGTAGCTTGGATTTGTGAGGTGCCTGGAGGTCACAGGGCTTGGAGGAAGATATTGAAGAGGCTGAGTCTTTGTGCTGGACTGACTAGATCCAGTTCTCGCCACAGACTGGACGGAATTCAGGTGCTGGTTGGTTTTTACTATCTGTGCTTGTTTTGTGGGCTGCATAGTTAAGCCAGGCTCTCTCAGGTATTTACTGCCTGCTCTGTTTGGAGGGGATATGGGTCTAAATTTCTGCTGGCTGCCTTCCTGAGAGTTTCTGCTGCTTGATGTATTAGCCTGGGAAAGTGGCAGCCTCTGTCCAGATGGACCAGGCTCGTCTTCATGCAAAAGTTCCTCCTCTTCTATCTCTTCCAGACTGAAGTGATCCTGAACAAGAGCTTCCCCCTCATTGTCAGAGTCATTGCTCGGTTGGGCTGGCAGAGGACACTGCTGTTTTTGTTGCTGCGTTCTCTGGAGTTGTTTGCACTCCTCTTCAACACGAGCTAGCAGCCTCTTTATTTCTTGGTTTCCAGGGCACAACTTTATGGCTTCTCGCAAGTCACCAAGGGCTGCATGAAATTGCCTAAGAAGTTGGGGAGGAAACAAACACAAACATTTTCTCTATAAAAGATTACCTTTGGGGAAAAGTAGTATAGATGACAAAAATGCAAAAACTGTTTTTAGCAGAACTAAACGTGGTTACTTCATGGCCCTAGCTGGACGACTGCTCCCTTGCAAGCAATCTGATGCAAGCAGAAGGAATTGAATTTAAGCTGAACACCATAGACAAAGTGTTGGTCACAGTGGAATGATACTTGTTTGTGGCATTGTTAACAAAACCCACCACCTTGTGTAAAATTATCCTATTCCTGCCCCCCATTCTATCCAAAATTAGTGTTTAGATCATCGTGAAGTTACCCCCCCCCCCCAACAGAGGAGATCATTTAATAAATATCAATATTTGTCCTACAACTGCAACCCTTTCCTGGTATCCCACAAGACTGCAGTTTCCATTACCATAAATATAAACATATTGATTATGCAATTATCATAAAGAGAATATTACTATGAAATAAACTGTTGCTGCATGGCAACTGTTGGTACCTGCTGTTCCTCTTGGCTCTTGCTCTAGCATAATACGCTTCATAGGATGTGGGTTTGAGATCAAGTGCCTTGGTAGCAAACTCCTCTGCCATGCCAAAATCCTGCCGGAATAACCATAAAACAGTTTCAATTAAAAAATTACTGCAATGAAACATTACAGTGCAGAGGAACTCCCTCGCTCTTTCACTTTTGCACTGGGCAAGAGAGTCCTCATGGTATCATCCTAATCAAATTTCTGCTAACTGCTATTGAAATTTGTACTGCTGACATGTTTTGATGATGTGTAGTATTAATATTGCTTATTAACATCACTTTAAAAAAAAGTTTAGCACACACTGACTATGCAAGCACTCTTTAGCAGATCTATTCACCTAAAATTGGCATCATCAATTGTTCCTACAGTCTCCATGTAGTCAGTCACAATGCATAAAAACTTGGACAAAAGAACTTACATTTGTTTTTCTGCGGCACCTTGAGAGGTTTAGATATAAGGAAACTCTGAGCTCATTGAAAGCTTTCATTTCTTCTCCAAAACTCTCTCGAGGAAACTTCCGTAAGGCATACTGGTAACGCTGTGCTGCCTCTTTCATCTTCCCTTTCTGCAGGGTGAAGAGCATAGAAGTGTGACAATTTGATTCTTAAATGTTGCTTTCAAATGAAAAATAAACTGACTTGTTAACAGATGCCGCTGGCGAGAAGATTAACAAATTTGAATGTTGGATTTCATGGTTAAAAAAGAAGAGCAACATTTTATTCAGCTATTTCCCTATGTTAGACCGGCTCTTCTTTTGCCAATAGGACCTGCCCCTCCTGCCATAGCATATACAATGCATAACAGTTTCTTGAACTGGGACTTGGTGTGGAATGTATATCCTGGATACTAATCGTTTACTAGTCAATAATAAAACCTAGTGCCTGACTCTGTGTAAGCAAAGATTTGCCACATCGCATATATGGACCATGAGGGATATAGGTAAATGTATTATTGCAGAAAACACTAGTATAGTGTTCTAGTTTTTCATGAAATTTACCTCATGCCGCAGATTTATTTCTTTACAGTTTAGACAGTGTCCTGTCTTGCACATTACTGTTAAATAGCAGTAATACACAATCCCCTAATGTGCAACTTCCCAGTAAGATAATGCCAGAAACTACTTGGAATAAAATTTAAAGGAACTCAGAAGTAAGTCCTACTAAGTTCCAAGAGTTAGATCCAACAAAGTTGCCCTGTTCACACAGGAATTTCCACTTCTGCAACAGAACTCAGTGCATAATTGTCCCTAGTAAAGATCCACAAATCAGTAGCTTTATAGACATTGTGAGAAGGGCATTATATGAAGTATGGGAAAGGAGTAAAAAATCAGTAGTAACCAAAACACCATGGTGGCTGTCACCAATGGAATCTATGTCGGTTGGCTAACATACAAGGATTTAGTAGAGGAAACGTAGTGATCCGAAAATAAAGGACCTAAGTAAATTGAAACAGAAGGGAATAACCTGGCTGGAGTATTATCAATTAAAAGCCGCCCTTGAAAAGAATAAAAGAACCAAAGGATTTGACAAAAAAATATCCTATCTGGAGAAGGATATTTTATATAATAATCAAAAGACACTTTCTAAAATGTACAAACTACTTTTGAATTGGCAAAGAAAGGGGGAAGATATAAAAGAAATTACAGTAAAATGGGAGAGGGACCTGGGACATACGATCAAACCCAATATTTGGAACGAATTATGGACTAAAAATTTAAAATTCACGGCTTGTTTCCTTATAAGGGAAAATCTTATGAAAATGTACTGACTTGTTAAATATACCTGACCCCTGTACCTGACCCCTGTAAAACTTGTACAAATAAATAAATCAAACAATAACAAGTGCTGGCGATGTAAGGAACAGATAGGAACATACTACCATATGTGGTGGTCCTGTCTAGAGATACAAAGATTTTGGAATATAAGAGATTGATAAAAATTACAGTTAGTAAGAAACCGGAAGAATTTTTACTAGGAATAGTTTCAGATAATACTCCCAAAAACAAAACTAGGCTATTTATGTATGCAACGTCAGCAGCAAGGGTTATAGTGGCAAAACACTGGAAAGATAAAAATATACCCACTAAAGAGGAATGGGTAGTCAAATTGTGCGAGTACTTGGAGCTCGCAAAGCTGACAGATGCAATAAGAGATAAACCTTAAAAGTTGGTGAAAGAAGAATGGGAATGTTTAAATAATTATTTAGGGGACAAGGGCTCAGCAAGAAAGATCTGGCTATGTTTAGAATGATACCGCATAGAGAAATGCTCCCTGATACCAAGATGAGGGATTCCCTTTGGAATGCAGATAGAGTTAATTGATAAGAATAATGATCTGTTGTGAGCTTGACGGAAGTGTACAATAGATGAGATTTCCTGCTTTGGCTCATCTTCCTTTTTCTTTTTTTCTTTCCTCCCCCCCCCCCTTTTCTTTTATATTTCCCATAGTTGCTTATGTTCTGTGTCATGTACTTCAATATTTTTTGTAGGTTTTTTTCATTACTATTAAGGAATTTTCCTTTGTAATTTTTGGTTGTTTATATTTATATGTACCTGTTTAAGCAAAATAAAAGCTATTTTAAAAAAAAGACATTGAGTAAGTTAGGGGGTTCATGTGAATGTGTGTATGGACAGGAACTGGTAATGAGAGCTAAACCTGAGAGGAAGGGTCAGGGATAGCATACAGTATTTCCTTTCTTATTATTATAGTCTAGAACATTATGTTCTGTGGTGTGCACCTGAACAATTGTGGCGGCACCACTACATGAACAACCATCACAGTAAACAACTCTGTTCTACTTACACATGAAAGTTTGTTTTCCTTATTTACACCCTGCCTTTTCCTACATTCAGGATGATTTACAACTACAAATTATCATTTGCCCAAGATTACAATCATAAGCACACTTACATAGGAGTAATTACCATCCCTACATTTAAGTAAGCATGCATGGAACTGCAAGAGCAGTTTGGCACCTGAACCACTGGTGTCTGCCATCATGCAACAGTTCATAAAAAACTCAAATTCTTAAGGTTATAAGCAAAAGCAAGGATCCACTTACTTTGTACATCATGTTTCCTTCCTCAATTAGCTTTTGTAGTAGGATAATCAAAATATCAGGTTTCGAAGTAGCCATGGCCCATGCTGCATTTCCTGGAATTAGAAGGGTTAACATTTAATGTTATACTGGACTCTTCAAATGAAATTTAGCTGTGAACAACCAGATAGTTAATGATTTGGACTGAATTTCTCTTCTGTAACTGTGTCACTTAAATATAAATCAGTATTTATTGTGGCAGCACCTACACTTTAGAACTCCCTGCCTATTGATGCCAGGCAGGTGCCTTCACTATACTCTTTATCGTGCCTGCTAGAAATATTTTTGTTTAGACAAGCCTACCCAGATATGTAGAAGGTTGATTTCTGTTTTTAGTTTATTGAGGATTTTAATTTTTTTTAATGTTTTAAATAGTTACTTTAAACTATTTTACTGATCATTTTATTGTCTTATTTTTATAAACCACTGTTAGGTTTTTTAACAATCAAGTAGTGCATAAAATTTAGAAAATAAATAAATACATATTGTTTGTTTTTTAATAACTTGGAAGGATTTGTATATTGAAAGGTGAGCTATAAACAAGTGCAATAGAAAAATATTCTGTCTACGCTATGGCTGTTAATATTTCAACATCTCTTAAGTAAGCTTAAATTACTACAATTTAAAATAAAAACCAGTTTTGCTGGAAAATGTCAATGTTTTTAGATGGGCATTTTTATTCGCACTAAAATGAATTTATATATTATTAGGATACAATGGGACTTTTAATGTGGTGGTTTAAGAGTCAGCAATTGTTTTCTTCCCAAATAAACCCATTCTATTTGGCCAGTAAAAGTTATTTTCCACTAACCTAATTTGGCTCCTTTTCGAAGCAGTGTGACCACCACTGATGTATTTCGACATCCAATTGCTCTGTCCAATGGGCGCATCCCACTATTGTCAACATGTTCAATCACTGCACCCTTCTCTACCAAATACTGCACCTATAAATGATTAAACACAGAGAAATTACACTTAAAAATAAAAAAACATGTTTGTGGCAGTGGCTGCAACACACCAGGAACTTCTCTTGCACAAGCTCTACTGCAGTAATACACCCTTGAACTGCTCTTATTTCCAGCTGATGCAGACGTTCCTAATGGATTATGTCCATTCATATACTATCAATGTTTAAAGGCTTTTAGTGCAGCTCTTGAAATAAAAACAGTAAGAAAACACCACCTTCAAAGATACGCATAAATTCATACAGTTCAAGTTAATTCCTGAAATCTGGGAAATCTAGTACAGTTAACTTATAAAGGAACCTTTCAGAATAGCTTGGGGGGGGGCTCCTGCTTGGCCCCTTGGCAGTTGTGCTGTGTGTGGCAGAGTGCTCATTTCCAGCTGTGGCCATTCCTAAATAGAAATAGTCTGGTTGCAGAGATTCATGTTTTAGTAACTTCCCACTTAGATTTTTGCAGTTAGTGCAAAATGCAACCACTTAGGTTTTAGTTATGACATCAAAAGCCCACATACTTCCAGCTCTTAAAGATATGCACTGATAATTCCTTTGCTATCAAGGTTTGGTTTTCGCATATAGAGCAATAGCATTCCAGCTGTGCAACACACTTGCTGCCAAAAATAGCCTAGTGTTAATACAACTTCAGATGCCGGCTGAAGACTGTTCCTATGTTAAAAGATTTTTTGGTTTTTTTAAGTTGTAATGCTGGGACTATATAGTGGGAAACAGGTTCTTGGTGTGATAATTCAATATTTCCTTAGCATGGGTCTCACATGTTTAGCATTTTTCACATTATGATTTTAATTACCCCAACAAGTTACATTCTAGTCCAATTTAAATGCAGGCCGTTGGGAATCTATTCATTAAGTTGTAAGTGAGCACATGTGAGACTACAATGTAAATTATTGCTTATATAAGGTGCAAGGTAAGCCCAACTGATGGATCCTGTTCTACTTTGAGACAGAATCCATTTATAAGAGCTTTTAACTCTTAAACCAAAGATTTCTTACATTTCAAAATATATTAATACTTATCAGTGCTGAAACATCCCTTTACATCTCACAAATCTTGTTCGAGTCACAGCAGACTAATATAATTTATTAACACTAAGCAATGTTTTTCTGTGACAGTACTCAGTGATACTGAGCAACATCTTCCTCCCCGACACTCTCCTGCCCTGAGCAGCCATTTTGCGCTGGCACCCACAGTTAAGAGTTCCGGCACCTCATCATTTACCAAGAAAGTAAGGCAGTAGAAAAAGCCATATGCATCTATCCTAGATTTTTATAAGTTTTTTAAAAAATCCATTGTGAAAGATTTTATACTTTGACCAAGCATTGAATATTGCTCTTCGGCGGGCTTTAGGACCTGGCTCTCTTCCCGGGCTGCCAACTGTGCCTCCCTCCTGTACATTTGAACTTGGCGCGCGCGCGCGTTTAACTTTCCTGATGAGCGTTTCCTCACTCCCCGACGGAGGTGTGGTCAATCCTGCCTCATGTTCTCCCGCTGGCAGCGCGCCACCTGATCCCGATGCCTGGGACTCCTCCCCCCTACTGCACTCTGGGGGGGACGTGGGCCCGGATTTCCAACTGCTACTCTCTGAGTCCCCTCTGGCCCCTTCTTCCCGAGGTGTTCCCCTGGGCACTCCCCTTGCCCTGACCATGGGAGCTCCTTTCTGTGAATCGTCCGATTCACTGGAAAGACTCAGAGACCTCGGATCGCTGTCATCGCTGACATTTCCTTCGGACTCCTCCCCTTCACTCTCCATTTCCTCCTTATCCTGTGCCTCTGCTCCTGAACCCCTGACAGTTTGTTTAAAAGAAACTATTTAGAATCAAAATGATCCCCCACAGACTCTTTCTACACAGTGAAGAAGAACAGGTACCAAGCATTAGGTATCTCTTACATTTTTTTTTTAGAAAAATAGTTTTTTCTTGGTGAATCATCTCTAGTATTGCTCTCAAGTGCATGAAAAAGGGGGCTAGTTTGCTTAATTAGCATTCTAGTTGGCAAGATCTCAGTGCTCTGGCTTAGTTTCAGAATGTGAAAGCTTATAGCAAGCCCAGTATTTGACTTGACTTACAATATCCGAGTCTCCATAGAAAGCTGCTAAATCCAAGGGGGTTCTTCCATTCTTGTCTGTCTGGTCTATTGTGGCATCTTTCTCAACCAAATACTGGACCACACTCTTGTGTCCTTTGAGGCAAGCCCAACTCAGTGCTGTCAGGCCCTCCTTGTCCAGCAATGAAATGTCTGCACCTAAAACACAAACCAAAAATACCAGATTTTGAAGGGGAAGACTTAAAATATGCCCCACGTTAAGCCAAAAATTAAACACAGTGAAAAATTATTGAACTTTCTCTTCAATACTATTGAGATGATGTAATTTCAGCATTAACTCATAAAACTTGCATCAAGACACTTTCAATGTTGGGCTGTCAGGCTCACTTATCTATCTTAAAAGGCATGAAAAGTGAATAGGGCAAGTTAAAAGAAAAAAATCTTGAACAGTGCATTCGTTACCTTTGGAGATGAGAAATTCAACAGTGCTCAGATGTCCTTCACAAGAAGCTACCATGAGTGGTGTCCTGCCTTGCTTGTCACTTAAATTTATATCAGCTCCCTTTTCCAGCAGAAGTTTTGCAATCTGAAAAAAATGAGTATATTCCCATCACAGTACTGTAAAGTCACAACCTTAGAATAAATAATGGCAATATGTAACCTGATCCTTACAAGAGCAATTCACATTTCGACCATACTCCATACACAAGTCCCAATAACTGCAGGAGAATGCTTGTGGAGCATAAAACACATAGCTTCCTGGTTTTTTAGATTCATCTGTGTGGCTTTAACAGAGCAGCACTCAAGTCAGTACCGTATCTTTATTTGATCAACAAGACTCCTCACTGGGCCACTGTTTTCATAAGCAAATGTCCTAGGGATTAATAGCCTTTTCAAAACAGTTCAAAAAGGTCTGTTGCCATCTAAAGCAGAGATGGTGAACATGTGGTCTTTTAGCTGTCATTGGGACTACAGTTCCTATTATCCCTATCAGCCATGCTGTCTGGGTCTTATGGGACTTTGAATCCCACAACATCTGGAGGCCTGCAGGTTAGAGAAGTGTCCTTCATTTAACAAATTAAGCTGAAACTGGCCATTTTAATCATAAAGTTTCATCCCACCTGCCAATGTCCCTGGCGCACAGCACAAAAAAGGGGAGGGATCCCTCTCCTATTAGTTCTCATTACTAGAGCACCATGTTGAAGTAATAGTTCACATGCTTCCAGCTTTCCTCTCCCAGCAGCAGCAGTCAAAGCTAAAAAGAAATAAAAGGTTTTAGTTTATCAGAATTAAAGAGAAAACAAGTTTGAGAGAAGACATTAAGCTAAAAGCATTCTATGCATTCCTCCCGAGAGTTATCAGCAGTTAGTCCAACAACCAATAAATGTTTCCTCTTGTACAAAAAAACCCTCCTTGTATTCCCAGATACTAACATCCATTAAAATGACATGGTCCTGGATACTCAAAATTTTCCTACAGAGTCAAGAGTGGCAAGACGTCCTTTTAAAAATGTAAGAATAGCTCTCTTGAATCAGACCAAAGGACCATTGAGCATCCTTTTTTGCCACTGCCCAGGGCCACATGCCAGAGCAATGAATGCAAATTTTACCCTTGTACAGTAGGCTGCTTTGTGCATACACCCACCTATCCACTCCCTCTCTATTCTCCACCTAGGCAAACAAGAAGCAAGATCAGTTCAAGGATGCAATCCAGCCAGACAAACCCTTGAGAGCACGAAGCAGGGTCACTGGGAGTCTCAAGAGCCAGAAAGAGAGTCCCAGAAGACTACATCTGACCCCTGGGCCTGAGGTTCCCAGTCCCTGGGAAAGGCTGCAATATGCAAAAAATCCCCCTAACTGTAACCTGTAATGCTAGTTACAGCAATGGTTGAGAATTCCTTCTCTACTCTCACAACTGTTAAAAAAATAATGTAGGTCACAATCTGTCATGGATGCTTTAGTTTAGATTTTTGCACTGCAGGGTGTTGAACTAGATGGCCCTTGGGGTCATTTCCAACTCTACAATTCTATGATTCTACAATTCTAATCTCTTCGTTTCACTGTAACCCTAGCAGCAAAGGCAGTCATCTGCTGGTCCACAGGAAATAAGATTTTTGTTTAATGGCAACTGACACACAAGGTAGCACCATTAATTTAAGGATTAGGTTGAGCATATAGACCTAAACAAGCTGACAGTTTTGTTTTTGTTTTTAAACAGATTTTTTATAACTGCTGGGAATATAACACGAAGGTTATAGCTGTGTTATAAAAACAAAAAACAGCCCTGTGCCTTATCTCACTATCACCCACAGCTCCTGGGGTCACTTAAGATACAAAAAGCCAGTGTGTCTCAAGTATACCATATTCGGAAATAAGCAGGACTGAAGAATAGCCTGCAGTGGGCTTAAACAAACAAGATCCTCAGGAAAGCTATGTTAAGGAATGCTGACCAATCTGAAAAGGCCCATCTCTGATATGTCTAATGTACCCAACAATAGCTTGCCCCCGCTTCTAACTTTAAAAAGCAAAGGGGGCGAAAACTAAAGAGCATCACTACTAATGGAAAATGGAAAATATGAGGCTGGCCTACTATACCCTATAGGAAAACTAATATGATCTTTGGCAGATCTTTGGTCTATTGTTAAAGATGTTGAGGAAAGTGCTAACTGGGGAAGAGAAATTTTGGAAAACAGGGCAAACAATGGATGGAAATGTGTAACAATGTAAGGTGGCTAATACATTTTGCTGTGTGCAAGGTGATACTTCTAATGTGATTCTGTGCCATAGGCACTTTGTCTTTTGTGCATTGACATCTGTGTGAAGGATTTCTGTAAATCCAAAACACACAGTTTAGGAATATAGGAAACTGCCTTCTCCAGACTCTTAGCTCCATATTGTCTGCACTGACTGACAGGGACTCTCTGGTTTTCAGAAATGAGTCTTCCCCAGGGATTGAACATGGAATGTTTTTGCATGCAAAGCATCTGCTGCACCACTAAATGGCAGTCCCTTTCCAATCCTGGTCTATGATTAAAAATGTAAAGGGGGAGGGGAAACAGAGAGCTGCCTTCTGAAAAATATGTCCCCAGATTGCAAGGCACAAATCTGAATTTATCAAATTTTCAGGACTTGTAGACCATTTTTGACAACGTGACAATTCATCCTAAGCAGCTCTGCTTAACTATAGCAACCCTCAGCTAGCAATCTCTGCACTCAAAATGCCACTGTTGGGAGGGAAAGCGTTCTGTCCAAACTGCCAGAAGGAAATGGCAGCTCAAATGTGTAGCTAGGCATGAACAATCCACAGAACAAGGGGACTACTAGCATTATAAGTACAAGAGGGGAAAACAGGAATATGCCAACAAGAACAACCAGAGAATGTAGACGGGTACAGAGATAGAGTAAGGCAAGAGCGCAACAAAAGGAGAAAATGCAAAGGAGTCTACTCTGTATTAATGCATCAGAGACAAAGGGTGGCATCTAATGTTGCACAAAGGGTCGTCTTTGCGTGTCACTTTCTCCCTCCTCTTCCCAGTGCAGCTCATTGTAACCTCTTGTATGCTTTGGCCAGAAGGGTAAACTGTCACAGAAGGGGAGGGACAACACAGAAGCCTCCGAAAATGGCTTTATTTCTGCCTCCAAGAAAGAGGAGCATAAAGATACCCCACTTGGTGGTGTCCTTGTGCCCCCCCGAGAAACCCCCTTCTTTCTCATACATACATACCTGTTTCTCCCCACAGTGTGTCTGTTTCATTGATGTCAATTTTAGGCTCCTTTTCAATCCGCATCAGAAAATGAATCACCTACAAAGAGGAGGAAATTATCAATCAGCTACCATTTTAAAAAAGAAACCCATCAAGGAAGAACAAGCAATTACATAATTATGGACTTGATTTACCTTAGCACTCTGTTGGTGGTGCACAATACATTCGTAAACACAGTAAGTTTCAGCTAAGAAATTTATGGTATTTCAAACTATGCATTTAAGGTAATAGCACAAGT
Source organism: Podarcis tiliguerta (assembly GCF_965153285.1). NCBI lineage: Eukaryota > Metazoa > Chordata > Lepidosauria > Squamata > Lacertidae > Podarcis > Podarcis tiliguerta. The sequence goes on from NC_139534.1 coordinate 31,849,733, forward strand.
TGGCATAGGAGAGGCACTTTGTTATGTACAAGTCAGTTTCTCTTCAATGATCTAACAAGGATATATCCAGGTTCTATGGAATGGCAAACTTTGACTAAATGCCTGTATATATGGACATCTTCTGATTGCATCAATACTACTAGACTGTTTTGGATACAAATTAATTTTCTGTCTCACTCAAGAGATTAAATGAGTAAGAATGTGTTTCTGTCGGTTTCATTTTTTTTGTCGCAAATTATTTTAACAAGCCGTTACAAGACCCAAATGTGGTTGGGTAAATCAAGGAAAGTACACGCAAACAAAGCAAGGCAATTCCTATGAATCTTCTCAGAAATGTTTCTTTAACTACGCCCAGTAAACATTTCTAATGTTTCAACTGAAGCTGAGGAATATGAATGCATACTTCTTCCATACTCCATTTCTATGAAGAAAAACAGAGGCAATGTTTAAAATGTTGAATTGTAAAAAGGGGGGAATATTCCATTTATACAGGAATCCCAATCTGCCTTCATACTAGTATACAGTGCAGAATTTAACTCCCCCCCCCCAACCGCTTCAAAAATGGCAGTAAAACATAATGGAGGCGAATGTTTGCATGCCAAGATTAATTGCATAAACAATAAATACATTAAGAGAGCTGCTGCAGTCTTGTGAGGCAGATGGAAAACAGTACAAATGTGGTTTCAAGGAATAAACCATCTTTTTGTATTCTATTATGGCCATATAATCCTTTATAGCCACATTGTGGAGACAGAAATCCTACTAGCATTTTTCATCTTAAACAGAGCTGCACTTGGCACAAGTACAGAGTATGCTAAAGCTTACAGTATCATCTTGTCTCAAGTACATGGAGCAAAAAACACCACCAAGCAAGTTGGGACCTTTCAACTCCTAACCCCTTACAAGTAATCTTTTTTAGTAGCAACAAAGGAAAGAGAGATTGGGAAGTGGTGGTTTTTTCAAGAAAAAATGGTGCCGGAACTCACGATGAAATTGTTACAGTTAATTCACTGGGTGACTTGGTGCAGCCCTGAACAGATGCCACTTTGACAACAGGCACGATCACCGCCTGCAGAGGTGCTGAAAACTACAGCAAGCTGTCTCCCCAGCTGGTTTGGGGGTCGCCACTGGTTCTGGTGCAGGTCAAATAAATGTGCCCCCCCCCCTCATTCTCTTAAGATTCAGGCGGATGGCATGGGCAGCTCAGAAGGGCCCTCACTCAAACATGCGCACGTGCAACAGTAGAGGCCTGGCTGGAAAGCTTAAAGCCCGTTGCCACTACATGAAAGATGGATTGAAGAAAAGGAATTATGAACTGGCCCCACCCTGTATCATGGCCAGGAGCGGCCAGGAGTTAAGTGGAGTCATAGATCGGAGAAAAGTGTAGACTCGCACACACTTCCGTTTTGACTTATTTCATTTCGTTCATTTTGGGCTACTCAGAAGTATGTGAAGGCTATAAGTGGGAGGTGAGTGCCAGCCCGCAATGGCACACACCTGTGAAGTGTTGGAACTGAACTCCAGCGCTCTCCAGCTTAAAAAAAAAAAGCACTGTTGGAAAGTATATGGCAAGTGCCACGTAGTTTGTGTATTATAGTGTAAAGGGGTAGCTATTTTGTCTGATTTCCCAAAGAAAGTGACATTTTCCTGAGTGGCATGGTACAGCTATTCCCAGCTCTTTGGGAATAATACATGATGTCTCATTTGTTTGAAAAGTACTGCCTGATCGCAGTGAAATTTGATCTTTATTCATATACTTGCCTCATGTTAAATGGGCTTGTAGTAGCCTGACAGACTTTGTTATTTATTAATTAAATTTCTATACTGCCCTTCATCTGATGATCACAGGGCGGTTTACAATATAAAAACACAAAAATACACAGTATAATAACAAATAAAAGCAGTATCACCACCACCACACAGTTTAAAAGGCCATCACTTAAAATGTAGGTCTTTTTAATATCAATTGGAGAATAGCAGCGTAGAAACCATTGAATTATTCTAAACACTTTCAAGAAGAGAGGTGGAGCAAGCTACCTGACAATGTCCCATGCTTGAAGATGCTGTCAGAGCCTGCTGAAGTGCCTGTCGCTTTGTCAGTGAATTCTGCTGCTGGGAAGTGCTCCAATCCATGTTCAGCAGATATTCAAGAATATCAGAATGGCCCCTTAGGGCACTATGAACCAAAGCACACTGTCCCTTTTTATCCAAGTGATTGATCTAAAAGGGGAAGTGTAGGGAGAGAAAAAGAATATCATTCATGATAAGCAGACTCATTGCACATGCTGTTACACCAAAGCTTTTTACAAAGTACCAAATTGGCAGATTACTAATTTGGTGCTATTTAGTGTGATTCTGCATAACCATGTATTACCTAAAATCAAAGCAGATTCTGGTTTGTTTGTTTTTTAACTAAACCTAGGTAACGTATTTTAGTTATGTGTTCTAGAGTATTAAAGCACAGGGCACAAGGAAATTTCATATTTAACTGATCTAGGACATGCTTCAGTATCTGAGCTGCAGCCTCACAGGGAAAGGAGATAGCCTTTATTTGGATCCCTCTGTACAGCTCTACAGCACACAAATGCTGAGTCTGTTGTCAAGCTTACCTTTGCTCCTTTCTTGCAGAGTAGTGAAACTATATTCATGTGGCCTGCAGCTGCTGCACAGCAAAGTGGGGTCATCCCATTCTCGGATGCACCATCAATGGTGGCACCAAATTCGAGCAGAAGGAGGACCACTTCTTCATGATCAAGATGAGATTGAACACACAATATTGGAGCGTTGTTGAGAACTTCTGTCCTGTAGTTTACATTTGCACCACCCAAAATCAACAGACGACTCACCTAGAGGGATTTAAAAGAAAGGAAATATAATTCACCACCTTGTTTAGAGACCGAAACAGGATCAGTTTGCATCTCCATTATGTAACAAGATTGTACGGATGTTGTCAGATTGTTTCTTAATTTACATAGAAAAACCTATTTGCTCCATTCTAAATGATGAATACTCGCTCTCTACAGAGAATACACGTAGCTATTCACACATTAAAAAGAGACTTAAAAACTAATCGTTTGCATTTCCCCTTGCTGATACCAACAGTCCTCTTTAAATCACTCTTAACAAATGTTTTGGGATTTTCTTAGAGACAGTGGCAGAGACTGACTATTGAATTTTGAAAGTTTGGGGACTTTAACTTTGGTCAGTTTAACAGCACCATGAATCGACATGAGCTTTATAAATCGCTTTGAGATTCCTTCGGGTAGTGATAAAGTGGGATATCAAATCCAAACTCTTCTTCTTATGAATGTTATTGGCTGGTTTTTCAGTCCTTACATTCAACGGCTATAAAGCGCTTTTGGCTAATCTTGATTGGACAAGTTTTCAAAGCAGAGAAAGAACACAGGAAATTCAAAGAGAGTGAGCGTTTCCCCGTTTGAACACATTCTTGCCACTGTCAAGCCTCGTGCTTCTCCTTTCTTCCTTGTTCTGGAACTGACATGCTGTTGTCCTTAGAGAAAAGTTAGTTCCTGATGCCAGCATATAAAACCCCACTTGCCCACAGCCTGTAACTGTGTGGAACTGCTTTCTCTTAAGTTTAGAACTACCACAGTGAAAAAGTGAAGTATAGCTGATACTTAGTTTTCTTACCTTTATATTGGGTGTATAAAGATTTCTCAAGGATGCAAGAGCTGCTGACAAACCATCAGTGCTATAGCCAATCCACAAGGCTTGAAGGTGGCTGGAAGAAATTCCAGTCTTTTTGCTGAGCCCCTAGAAGATACAATAAATAGAGATGAAAAAAGAGGAAGCAAACAGATTTTCAAAATAATAGTACTATTTGCACACTGAAAATTGTGATAGCTTTTTTCTTTGAAAAATGAAAATCCTCAGACCTTTGCTTGCATAGAAATACTCTAGCTGTGTATTTACATCTGCCCAAGATTTGAAATGTCCCTTACAAACTTCCTGCAGCAGCTCAAAAATACTAGGAAAGTGTGCAGCCTTCCTCCATACATAGTTCTACCTACTGGGCAATGAATATTTTGAGAGTGGCTAGGTATTAAACTCTAAATACAGTGTCATGTGACAGGAGATTAGTTCTGGGTTACTTAAAAAGCTTTAAAACAAGATATTAATAACTGCTGTGAAAATAACATTTATGCACATTGTGAACGTTTTCCAAAGCAAAGTTTAACTTTCCATTTTCTAAAGTTTCTGGATGGGGACAAAAACAAGAGGACATAATGATATTATGGCACAAAAAGAGACAAACTGAACACATACCAGAAGGCAAAATAAAATAAAGGTTTTACCTTGAATATATGTGCTTTCAGAATGTGATGCCCAAGCTCCATTGTTTGCTGACGGTTAAGCTTTCCTTCCTGCCTTGAGAACATGAAAGCCAGGAGTGCATGCCCATTCCTAATCAAAGAAGCAGAAAGCCACACAGAGAGGATTTTAAACTGTACTAATCAATGTTATGTCACCTTTTTGTCCTCTGAATACCTAACGTGACAGATTTCATTCTCTTGCCCCAAAATCTAAATATCAAAATATGTTGAACTAAGGAAGACAGAAGATATTTGCAATATCTCATTCTCAGACATGACCAATCCTTTTTGTGGAAAAGTGTGTGCTGTTCCTATTATGTTTAAATCAAACCAAGTCATGAGAAATGTAAACTAGTGTCTGGTAAGGTCAACCAAGGTCACAGACACAGAGTTTCTGGTTTTCATTATAATGGAGTACGGGTGGTGATTTATATGGTAAGAGTGCAAGACTTTGCAAAACCACAGTGACACTTCCGTACGTTATTCTGAAACAGTGGGCAAATAATGTGTTCAGATGCTTCTTTTTCTGTACAGCAGTCTTCCCATTTCTTTTAAAGTCAATAATGAATGCATCACCATCACAAACAAATACAGTGGTACCTCAGGTTAAGAACTTAATTCGTTCTGGAGGTCCGTTCTTAACCTGAAACTGTTCTTAACCTGAGGTACCACTTTAGCTAATGGGGCCTCCCGCTGCCGCCGTGCAATTTCTGTTCTCATCCTGAAGCAAAGTTCTTAACCTGAGGTACTATTTCTGAGTTAGTGGAGTCTGTAACCTGAAGCACTGAAGTACCACTGTATAAAATAATTATCTTATGTTATCACGGTAACTAGAAAAAAGGTCAGCTTCTAATGCTTTTTAATGTATAGTGGTACCTCGGGTTACAGACGCTTCAGGTTACAGACTCCACTAACCCAGAAAGAGTACCTTGGGTTAAGAACTTTGCTTCAGGATGAGAACAGAAATTGCGTGGTGGCAGCGCGGTGGAAGCAGGAGGCCCCATTAGCTAAAGTGGTACCTCAGGTTAAGAACGGACCTCTGGAACGAATTAAGTTCTTAACCCGAGGTACCACTGTACTATGTTTTTCTGCATGTTTGAAAGTGTAAATTAAAAACAGTGCACGTTATAATACTTTGTACACTAAAGAGCACTGGAGAAATTATTAATACTAAAAATTACATGATATAATTGTAGGTAGCCAAAATAAATCTACCCAGCACAACTATTATGTATCTTTGGTTCTTTCAACAGGGATATTATTACACGAGTTGAACCTTACCGCAACATTGAAGAGCTTTTTATTATTTATCGCTTTCTACAAAAAAATAAAATAGGCTCAAAGCGATTTACAAATCCATAAAATACACAATTGCTTACAGATATTTAAAGACATATGCATTAAAAATGCAATAAAGCCATTTTTATTTTTTGGTAAAAGTGTGTGTGATGTTGAATCCAACCCAGTAAATTAAATGTACATGTATCTTGGTGGCTTACAGGCATAGAATGAAAACATCTAAAATAGTTTTAAATACAGTACAAAAAAAAAAACTGTTGACATGTGTAAAAACAATACAAAATGAACAACTAAGTGTGATGACACTCAATGAAGAACAACCACATAAAAAGCCTGTTAAGTGCTTTCATCCACTCGATGAAACTTTCATGGTTTTCCATTGACCAATAACCACCTCCCCAAGCCACATTACAAATTGCTCTTGAAACCAGCCTGTGTTTCAAAAGTTGCTCAAGTGTGTTGTGTCAGTCAGACTACAAAAGTCCAAAGACCCACTGAGTGCATCAAATCAGTCAAATTATTCTCTAGCTGACTGGTTTTCCATTAGTGGTCACCCCTAAAACTGGATCTCATTCTTCCCATACTCCACTGGTTTTAACCAGCTCCTGCATGCAGCTGACATCTTAGCCTAGCACAATAGCCAAGCACTACAGCTGATGAAAGCATGTTTCCAGCAGCCAACCTATTCCTCTCCCTTGATTAAATTTTGAACTGGTTCTAATTTTAGAATGTCAAACTGCACGATTCCTTAAGCCTCAGATGCTGAATCTCTTTTTAAATTATATGAATGTCAGTGTAAACAGCAATAATCCCATTATAGGGCCACTCCCATTTCTACTTATAGGATTCCCAAATGATTAGTGGGGCAGGATAAAAGACACAAGTTACTGTTGAACAAACAATCTGAAATTTAAGAACATAATAGATTCCCTATGGGTTCCACCTACCACGTTATCATGTCTCTAACAGTGCCCATAATCTCTATAAGCCTGAGAAGGATTTGTTGTCAAATAGGGAGGAATAAGAATGTAAAGAGTTTCCAGGGCTGGATAGTTAATTCGTAAGGTTGCGCCTGCAGAATTATAAAGAAGCTTCATAGCAGATAAATAAAAAGTCACATTCCTCCATAGTGTACTCTCCTACCAAAGTAATGAAATGCTTAGCCCAAATGTTACTGAAAGTAGTAAATTCCGCTTTTTAGATATGCAGTCTCATTTCTGATTTTATTGTAAAACTTATGCTTCAGTGCTAAACAAAATGAAAAACCTTGGCTCTAACAGCATTTTCCCCTTAGCAATGACATGTCCGGTATCGGTACCATCTTCCTCATGTAGCACAATAAAAGAAACAAAAACCATCAGCAATTATTAGCACCCACAATATAATATATACAGCTTCAATTTACCTTGGTTCACACAAGAAGTCCGTGTTTTCACCCTCTGCTCTCCAGACCAGCCACTCCCTGAAGGATGGATGGCAGAACATTCGTGTTTTGTCTCGTCTTTTTATCAAAAAGCCTGAAAGGGACTCCATCCTCTGATGAAACTCTTCCCAGTCCTGTTCACCATATATCTGGCCAGCACTGATGGCCTGGAAAATCTGGTCATCTGTCATTGGGTGAAGTGATGCTAGAGCCACATTCAGCACCGGCAGAGCCCTTTCAAATGATGAGTTCGTCATGAACTTCATGTTGCACTGAAGCAAATAGAGCTCAGAGAGCGAGACCGGAACTACCTTGTAGCTTGCACTTTTGATCACTAGGTGACCCTTCTGAAAGAGATCCAGGGTCAATTTCAAGTAGAGATAGGATCCCATGCTCCTCATGATCAGATGGTTGCTCACTTTCCCAATTATAGCTGCATCAGCTTTTCCATTCAGAGATATATTGTTTACAATATCCTGGCTGGCACCGATCCTGTACTGAATGTACGCATTCAGATCAGCCTGTATTTCTTTATTTTCAGGGAAATCATCCAGGGAGATTGTAAAGAAAGGATATGAGCTGATTATTTCCTGTATTATAAAAGAACAGAGAGAAGCACTTTACAGTACAAATGCCATAGGTGTACAGATGAAATTTGAGTTTGCAGGAACATCATATTAAAGGTGGATCAAGCTGGACTAAGAGCCAGCATGAATGAAACCTTGGTATAGATAGGTATTTACAGAATGAGCAACATAACTATTTGGTCTAGATAAAGGTAGTAAAACTGCTTCTGGAGAGTTTTGTTTCAGATTATAACCTGGAGTAAGGGGTGGAATTGCCCAGCTGAATGCTTCTCGTGTGTGTGTGTGTGTGTGTGTGTGTGTGTGTAGAACAAATCCCCTCTACATATAAAATTAGTACACCAGGAGGGGAAAAGCTAGCCTAGAGCTTTCCTCCCTGACATCTGGTTTTCTATGTGCAGATAATATTTGTAATATGCAACATTCAACCATACAGTCCCCTCCCTGTGCTCTGAAGTAATAGACTTTCACTTAGAAGGACTTTATGGTCATTACTGAATTCGTCCAGACGCGGCAAAACGTTTTCTAAAATGTTGGTCAAGTGTCCGGCCACCGACAGATTAAAAAAGAGAGGGGCAGGACAAACAGGGAAATAGCAGCAGAGCCCTTTTGTTATTCACACAAGTAAATAAGTCTGACCTGGAGGCTTTTATAGGGGACAAAGAGCATAAGATGAACTGCTCTGGATACTCTCTGTTTTGTTCCCTCCTTTTGCCAGAGCTGGGAAGTAGTGTAGAGACTGAAATGCTGCCTTCAGTCTGGGCCTGGTGGATCTTGACACCAAGTTGTGTTGGCTGACAGTGGTTTAAAAGAGTTTCCTGTTGCGGCTGTGCACTTTTACGCCACACATATAGTAGAGCTGCTGCAGGTCTTCAGAGGAGCCTCAGATTACTACTACTTACCTGCCCCCACCCCAACAAAATGTTTTATTCAGTCTGGTACCCCTGCACCTGTCTAAGCCACAGCACATTCTCCAGACTATTCTTTCCAATTAAAATTAAAGCATAAACAACTCCTTGAGACTTTCTCCTCAATGTAGCATTATTTCAGAACAACGTTTGCAGCTATACATTTTCAAAACATTACCTGGAAGTTCGTTCTTACAGTCACAATCAGTTTTAGCCAGGGAGGAAATTTAGAAATAATATTTGTGATGAATGAAGAAACCGTGTCCCCATAATCAGGTTTATGAAATTCAGCCTCATTTAGGCCATCTATCAAAATGATATATTCCTCTTCTGGAATTTTCTGTTCTGAAAGGCAAGACGATGAAATCCTAATGAAGTATACATTACACACACACACACACAGCCCCACTTTGAATTTATAAAGTGGTTTACAGGAATTGAATAGATAAACATAACCTTTCACAATGGTATTAATAATGACCCCTGTATTATCCTAAGAAAAATAAGGATAATAATGAAGACTAACAACAAAAGCAGGAAAATAGTGAACAATCTGATTGTGTAAAAAATTATGCAGCGGGAAGGTTTAAATCCAGGTTTCCAGACCCATAATTGCTACCAAATGTCTAGTTTCACCTAATAAGTATTCTGAAATGCATGGATAGCAACTGCAGTTCATTATTTCTAAATAGATGCTACACTGCTGAAGTCACAGCTTGTGCAGAGCTGTTTATGTTGTTACTGAGCAAACAACATTTGCCATCACAGCTTCCATTAAAAGTTCCATTTTTGCAAATGGATTCACATTGCTTCATGAATAATTAATATATCATATTATAGAATGCACTACAGATGACTTGTAAGTATATCAGTAAATGTGTACGATTATAACCTAATAATTTTTATTTTACTTTTTAAAAATGGAGTTCATTATTTATTTAAGGAAACTACTTCAATATCTTAGCTTTTTCTACGTGTACTTCTCATCATACATATAAAATACAGTTGGATTAACACTAGTTTGCAATATTTTATTTTCTTGGATGGCTTTGATACCTTATTTAAAACAAAATGGCAAAACACACACTGGTCTGCAAGCTACCGTATTTTTTGCTCTATAAGACTCACTTTTTCCCTCCTAAAAAGTAAGGGGAAATGTGTGTGCATCTTATGGAGCGAATGCAGGCTGTGCAGCTATCACAGAAGCCAGAACAGCAAGAGGGATTGCTGCTTTCACTGTGCAGCAATCCCTCTTGCTGTTGTGGCTTCTGAGATTCAGAATATATTTTTTCTTGTTTTCCTCCCCCAAAAACTAGGTGTGTCTTGTGGTCTGGTGCGTCTTATAGAGTGAAAAATACGGTAACTACTCCTAGGCACATCAAAAACACAAACCTTGTCTTGTAATTGAAGTCACTGTAGAGGAATTTTATTTTTGGCCTACCTTTCCTAAGATTTGCAAGTGGTTCCAGCACTCCTCTTCTGAATGCTGCTACTGGATCTTGAACGCAGGACCTAAGGCTAAGCATACTTTGTAGATGTGGTTCCCTTATCAAAAGTTCTCTGTATGCTGTTAACTGATGGGACCGGCAAAGAAGAGCAGCGATACTATGCACAAATTCTGGGACAAGGCATGTATAAGTGTTGTCAGCTTGACAGTAGTGATAGGCAACAACCTTTTTCAAAAAGAAAAAAGAAAGAAATGTTTAGTATTTATAGTAGATGCTTCCAATTACATGAGTAAAAATAATGGGATCTATTGAATCATTGTAGATTTAGAGCAGATATGGGTAACATCTGTGTGGCATAGTGGTTAGAGTGTTGGACTAGAACCTAGGAGACCAGGGTTCAAATTCCCACTTCTCCATGAAGATCACTGGGTGACCTTGGGCCAGTCACTCACTCGCACCCTAACCTCACAGGGTTGTTGTGAGGATAAGATGGGAAGGAGGGAAACTATATAAGCCACCTTGAGCTCATTGGTGGATATATATATATATAGAGAGAGAGAGAGAGAGAGAGAGACTGCAATTCCCATCATTCCTGACCAATGACCATGTCGAACTGGGCTGATGGAAGCTGGGAGTCCAACAACATCTGGAAGGCACCAGGTTCCTCACACATGCAAGGGACCCCTGACCATTAGGTCCAGTCATGGCTGACTCTGGGGTTGCGGCGCTCATCTCACTTTATTAGCCGAGGGAGCCGGCGTACAGCTTCCGGGTCATGTGGCCAGCATGACTAAGCTGCTTCTGGTGAACCAGAGCAGTGCACAGAAACGCCCTTTACCTTCCCACCAGAGCAGTACCTATTTATCTACTTGCACTTTGACGTGCTTTTGAACTGCTAGGTTGGCAGGAGCTGGGACCGAGCAATGGGAGCTCACCCCATCGCGGCAATTCAAACCGCTGGCCTTCTGATCGGCAAGTCCTAGGCTCTGTGGATTAACCCATAGCGCCACCCGCGTCCCCTCCTCACACCTGTACTAGAGCACAAAACTCAGGAGATGCTAAGACTTGGTTGTGTCAGTCAGGGCTGACACTGGTGAAGACGTAATGAAAACTTCAAAATGGAGAAGGGAAGAATTGGAAAAATTCACTACTGGAGAGAGAGAAGCAAAAGGAGAGTATGTTCACTTTGTAGCTTCTGATATGCAAACCATAGTTTACAGAGAACCTCTCTATCCTTACAAGGTATATTATACCTTCCCAAATATATCTCCCAGCACCAAACAACGAATTCTGGAAATAGGTAAACACAGATGTACAAATCCTGTAATTCACATAAATATATCCCTCCCTCATCAATAACCATATCACTCTGCCATATGCAAAGACTGCTGCATATGGCCAAAACTGGTGACTGTCCTTTGACAAACACAATGCTAAAGACCTTAGAAGACCCAGCAGTTCCAAGGCAGACCAATGTGGTACCTCGGGTTAAGAACTTAATTCATTCTGGAGGTCTGTTCTTAACCTGAAACTGTTCTTAACCTGAAGCACCACTTTAGCTAATGGGGCCTCCTGCTGCCGCTGCGCCACGGCTGCACGATTTCTGTTCTCATCCTGAAGCAAAGTTCTTAACCTGAGGTAATATTTCTGGGTTACCAGAGTCTGTAACCTGAAGCGTATGTAACCTGAGGTACCACTGTACTGGCCTCAACAGAAAGGATTCCAGCCAACATGGCAACAAAACCAGAAAGTTTAAGCCTATTTGTTAAACACAGGATGCTACAACATCCTGTGTTAGAAGAGCTGCTTGCTCTTCTAAAATATATATTTCTTTAATTAAAAAAACAAACAAAAACCAAACCAGAATTTGTCCCCCTTGCTCCTTTTCTTTCTTTCTAGCAGATTCCCAGACTGTCTGGCTATATGGTATAATCCAACTATGAGTTCTAGATCTGGAATGTTGACAAGTTACAGATCTGTATTTTATTTTATAATGCACTAGAGATAACTATCATGTTCCTCCTCTTGTAAAAGTTAAGTGCACTGATGAATGGGACATCAGGCTTAATTTTGGCAAACTCTGAGCATATGCAGAAGTATGCACCATCAAGCTCTGTGCAGCTTAATATTCAGTAAGGATGCATAATCTTAAAGTGGTTAGCGCTGACTTAATACATCTTTATTCTATCATTTTCTAAAAATAATAACTGCTTTGATGACGACAACAATATTAGGACAGTTCTTACATAAAGACTGTACCAAGTAATACTTCAATACCAAAGCAAATCCTCTGCTATTTACAACACTCGGCAAGGCTTGCCTTCTTTCACAATCCTTCCTGCAAAAATAAATGCATTAGAATGTCCCTAGTGCAATTTGCTGGTAATTCCAGCTTATATAACCGTTAGATACATCAGTGACGAAAACACTGTAAGCTGCCTAGATCAAATGTTTGATCCCACTCCCTCCTCCTTGATACATGCGCTGCAGGAAGGTACGGTAAATAAACTAGCTGATGGGGGCAGTCATTTCCTTTGGAATTAGAGGTCGCCATCTGCCAAAGTCGGACAGGGGAAAAAATATTCTCAAAACTCAAGTAAAACTGCATCTTTGCCCTTATGCAATCGGGATAAAAAAGGGAAATAAAAAGTGGCAAACAGAAAGAAATCACCACAGATGATGCAATGAGTACCTCCTCACTGGCAATGTGTAGATCACTGAAGTGAACTGTACCATTTATTAAAAGCTGAGAAAAAGAAATTAGTGGCACAGAAGCCTGGCCACTTACCCAGTGCTTCTAAATATTCTGAATTCTTGTAAGGGGGTCAATATACAGGTAGAATGTGTGTGATTTGGATTATGGTGAAGAGCTGTTAAATATTAAGATGTTACCTTTGACGCAAGACGTCTAACAGATTCTGCCATTTGGTTCGGATGTTCCTGAGCTGGGGGGCAGCTGAATGTTTTGCTTGTACTAGTACCCGCTGAGGCAACAGAAGCGGGTATTTGGCTGAGAGGAATCTCTTGACAGGGGTCGCTGCCTGTGAGGAAAGAGACCAGCAGACACCAGAGTTATAACCAGCAGTGATCCATTTTGTGGTATAAATTATGTATCTGCAATGTTGGTGATGTTTAGTCTTCCAGGGAAAGTTAAAACACTGTTTGAAATCCCACAGCCTGCCTGCATGTGTTACCAGTTATGACTTCATCCATGTAGCAGCACATGCTCATCACTTTGAAGATCTGCTCAGCTAATTTAGAGATGCCGTAACAGCAAATGCCCAAATCAAAAACAGAAGAAAAACATTTAAAATTCCTTTGTAGTAACAAACACGCCCTTCCAAACATACCCCAAGGCTATATTTCGTTTCATGGGTCTATGGTAACAAAACACTAGCATGGAATGACAGATATATTTGTTCTGAGTAGGTCAGCATCTCCATAGGGTTTGGTTGGGGTGAAAGCACCATAGACTCATAGAACTGTAGAGCTTGAAGGGCATAAACACACATTCCTTCCCAATTTCCGTACAGTAAGGCTATTAATTTTGAGAATGGGCACACCCACATCACCTGTGCAATAAAATGGAACTCATGGAAGAGGACTTGGGGAAAAAGCCGTGGGGCAACAAAGCAACCGAGTGTGAGTATGTGAGCGAAAAACAGAAGCTGTGTAAATTAAAGACATACTTACTGCCAGTTTTGAAGTCAATATAAACATGGAGAATTCAGCAGGGGTAGCCAACATTGTCCTCCAGGTCCACGCTCACCACCATGACCAATGGTCAGGGGGTATGGGAGTTGTACTCCAGCAGCATATGGAGGGCACCATATTGGCTACCCCTGTATTAAGCCACAGCAGCAAATAAAAAAAACCCAAAACTTTAAATGCAGCTGATTTTTAATCACACACTGAGTATCTGTTGAAACATGAAGTTCTCTGCAATTATTAGTAGAGTTTACTTATAGTCTGCTTTGTCCCAAAGTGGTGAACATATTGGAACCATATGCACAACAGAGTAAAATAAAATGCAAATCAGCAAACAGAACAATGTAAGACAGCAAAATTTAAGAACAGTGGGGGCAGAGAATAGCCTTTCCAAGATAGAGGGTTAAATGGTGCTCTTCTCAACCCTACATCTAACACATTTCGAAAGATGCCTTAGCATCTTTACCGCCAAAACTAAAGGAGTCTGATGGATCTTCTGAAGGGTATTCATTCCATAACATTGGCAGCGCTACCACCAAGGAGGCCCTGTCCTTTACACCTCCAATAGGCCCCTTGTAGGAACCAAGCAGCTCATTTCCACAGTCTACCAAGAGAGCAACTTGGGAGTGGGGAAGAGGTGCTACCAATGTTAAGAATAGCTAATGCAACTTATTTGGCAGTTCGTGTAGCACATATGCATGCAAATACAGTGTTGTTTACACTTTTCTGAATTAGCAAAAATGATCTACAAAAATTGTTTTTAAACCTACTTTTGGGAGAAGAATTAGAGCTGGTGGAAGCAATCTGCCTCATGCGACTTCCATGACAGCTAAGTGCCACAAGCTTTGAAATAATAGCCGTCTTCCCAAATCCCACATTTCCAACAACAACAGCTCCCCTGGTTTCTGCCTGCTCTTTATTATTCTTCAACTTTTCCTCTATTGCCTGAAACAGCCAGTCTCTTCCGACAAACACAGAGTCCGTTGTTATGCTTGGCACTTCAAACAATAGTGGCTTAAGCAGAATGTCTTGAGGCTTATAGGGGACAAAACGTGCTGAGAGAAAGGAAAAAACTTGTTAGAAGACAATATTTTAAGCAACGAAATATCAATTTAAGGCAAAAGCACTCAAAACTTTAGAAAATGCAACTAATCTGTTTTCGAACAATTTATTGTAAACAAAGCCTTGAATCATAAGTACATCAGAGCAGAAGCACACAGCTGATTTCATAAAATCAGCTTCTAAACTTTAAATGGCTTCCATTCAAGATTCATACACAGCAAGAGTGTGGGCTACTAAAAAGAAAAATCTGCATAAGTACATATTTTTAGAGCCTCAAATTCTGAGATAATAAAGGTAAGCCTGTGGAGGCATCCTATAAGACACAGCCAGCTTCCAAAGTAAAGTCCTGGGGAAATGTTGCTTCTAAAAAACCAAAAGGCAAGCAAGAAAGTTAAGGCAATGCACCCTACCTTACACCATGTCCCACTTGAGCAGAACGTTAAATGCTCTGAGTGGAATTATTTATTCTCTGCTTCCAAATCTGTAGGACTTGCTGGGTAATGTGAAGGGGAAGAGCTGTCTCCTTCCCCACCCTAAATGTCCTGGGGCTGCCACTGTCCCCAAAGCCATCACACCGTACTCTGGAGACACTTTGATCAAGGCTGATCAGACATAATGGTTCTGTGAGTCCTGGGAGAGAGGCTGTATCTCACCAGTAGGGCATCTGTTCTGCATGCAGAAGGCCCCAGATTCAATCCACATCTCCAAGTAGTGGATTGAGTATGTCCCTTATCTGCAGCCTTGGGAAGCCACTGGCAATCTGTGTTGAAAACAATGAGCTAGATGAACCAATGGGCTCCACATCTCTGGAGAGCTGCTGCTGGTCAAGTATATTTGCTAATTAAGGAACTCTTCAAAGTGTTCTATAAAGGCAGACAAGCCTCTAATTTCCACTAAGCAAGCACCAAAACACTTGCATCTTTCATTAGGGAATAATGCCATCTCCAGAGCAGGTCAACACAACATTACAGTGGTGCCTCGCAAGACGAAAATAATCCGTTCCGCGAGTCTTTTCGTCTTGCGGTTTTTTCGTCTTGCAAAGCAAGCCCATTGACGGAGTAGCGCTATTAGCGCTATTGACATTTTAAGGGCTAAAAATGGCTTTTTAAGGCTTGGGGGATTAGCGGTTTTGCTGCTAAAATGCTTTTAGCAGCTTAGCGATTCAGAAAAAGGGGTTTTGGAGCGAAAAACCCCCCCGAAAATTTTCGTCAATTTTCGTCTTGCGAAGCAAGCCCATAGGGAAATTCGTCTTGTGAAGCGCCTCTGCAGACGGAAAACCCTTTCGTCTTGCGGGTTTTCCGTCTTGCGAGGCATTTGTCTTGCGGGGCACCACTGTAGTTATTTATTTCATAGAATCGTAGAGTTGGAAGGGAACCACAAGGCTGATCTAGACCAATCTTTTGCTCAATGTGGGGTTCGAGCCCATGAGTCTCATGCTTTACCAATACCTTTTATTTCTTGCTGAACTCTCCCTCCAGCAGTATTGTGCCACGGTAAGCGAATTGAGGTCCTCAATGGTGTATTCCTCTGACCATCCAAATAGCTCAGGTCTTCTAGCTTGGTGGAGCTTGTTGCTGTAACAACAAAGAACCTTGTCAGATGGATGGGCTGCAGGAGGTTCAATATTATGTCTCAAAACAGTAGCCAGTCACAGCTGAGTAACATGGAACAATGCAGAGGTGCACAGCAGAAAGTGTACCTCTACAAAGCAAACTGTGGTGAACTTAAAATGCTCTGCTGAACTCATGGGAGACAGAATGTGGTACAAACATAGTAGAGTTTTTCCTTTGCAATGCCACACTAGCTCTTACTGCAGCCCCATCACTTTAAAAAACACAGCATTGAGCTGCCATAAGCTTCAAGTTAGTTAAAAATTAATTTACTTTACCCTCTCCTTTGGATGTGTTAATCACTACACCCTATGGCCATAAAATGCTAATGATTGATTATGCTTCATGTGAATATTTCCCCCCATTGTTAAACATTGAAAATATCAACTTTTCAGGACACTTTCCAGTGTTTCTTAGAAATTCTTATACGAACGAAAACATTATGCAGTGGAAAATAACTCAGTGCATAGAAACAACCCTAAAGTGTGTGTGATTTTGTATTTCAAAAGAAAGACAATTTTTTGAAATATCCTCCCTTCACCATAAACTGCCTGTCTCAAGGTTCCAGTCCTCCAATTAATTGTGCTCCTTTGTGATGTATATATATATTATATATGGGCAACATTCAGAAGGATTTAAAACTGCTGATTTACTGTTGGGTAGTAGATAAGAGAGGACAAGGGTCACGATGAATTTTTATGACCAGTTTGGCAGCCAATTTATTTATTAAAGCTTCAATATTTCCATGTCAAAACACAGCAAGGTAGCTAGCATGAATCTTCTGCCCCAATGATTTCATTCAGAGTTATTGGCAACCCAAATCTTGCAAGCAGACACTGTCCAAATCTTGGAAGGAGACAAGCAAGCACTTTGTGCAGTATTTCACAGCATCCAGAACATCAACAATCACCCATTAATGGCAAGAGTCTCAGCCTCCCTTTTTGCAAAGATATATACATGACTAGCCATAAAAGCATTTAAGAGGCTGTGAAATGTACTGAAAAATAAATCGGTCATCTCCAGAATGCATTAACAAGCGACACAGAAAGAGAGCTGAAGTTAGAAACAGTAGTCCTAATACAAAACTGATGTGTAGAAGAGAACCGTACTACAGCCAGGAGTTTTGCTGATGTTTTTAGAGGCATGATCTGCATTTTAAACTAAAAAGTGGCTTGTCTCTTCAGCCCTGTGAGCCTATGCAATGGACACATGGAACAAACCTATTGATATATTTATCATAACCAACCAGGAAAATCTCCCCAACATAACCCACCAAAATGCAAGGAAATAGGGGCTGAAATTCGTGTGTGTGTGTGTAAAAATACCATACTTTTACAATACCTGGAAAGGGCTGCAGAACTGTCTACATTACTTTAGCTTGTTTTGAGAACATGTGTACTGAAATGGGGGTTTTCTCCCATTTAGGCCTTTTCCATGCACCCTACCACTCCACATACCTGGCAGATTTCCACAAAACTGACACCCAAATGGATTTTGTTTACTTTGTTAGTACATTAGTATGGCTTCACTCCCTTGATGAAATTTAAAAGGGAAGTTCATCTAGAAGAAAACAACATGCTACTGCATCTAAATTTTATTTCTTAAAAATGTGTCCGATATAAAACCAGAAGCAAAAGTTCATGAGCTGAAGAGACCTTCCACAATAATATGGACACGGGGCTCTCTGCTCTCTGCATTCTAGTATGACTACCTTAATACAAAGTCTGGGTCCTTATGGCAAGGGCAAATTCCAGCACCCAGCCATTAGCAAATATTTAAGTAACCCGAGTGATCTTCTAAATCTAGAGAAGATTCCCCCCCAACCCCCCCCCCCACATTCTTTTTATTAGGGTATTTGCCCTTTTGAGTCAAATCAGTCATTTTGATCAATGTTCTGAAGATTTATATACTGCTTGATTGTAACAAAAACCAGACAAACCTCAAAGCAGTTTACAAACAGAATAAAATGAATGTCAAAAAACCCCCAAAAACAATTAAAATTAGTGATAAGCTGGTGACTGATTAAAATACACGTTAAAAGTTTACGTATCTGGACAGGCTTACCTAAACAAAAATGTTTTGAACAGGCACCAAAAACAGTACAGAAAGCGCCTGTCTGATGTCAACAGGAAGGGAGTTCCGAAGTGTAGCTGCTGCCACACTAAAAGATTGATTTCTTACAAATGTGGAATGAGTATTATGTTGCATCTGTAACAGTACCAGTTCCGCAGCTTGAAGTGCTTCAGTGAGCACATATTGGGTAAGGCAATCTCACAGGTAAACTGATCCCAAGTGGTTAGGGCTTTATATACTAATATTTCATATAAGTGTACACATATTGTACACCTGTAGGCAATTGCACATGAACATAGCAATTCCCTTGATCACTGAGATGCCATTGAAGGAGAATGCCATGATCACAGGACTAAGTTTCACCCGTCTCAATATCCACCCAGATCTCATTTGCATTGGAAAAAGGGGGTGGTTCCGTTTAAATAACAACCAGTTGAGCCTCCACAAGGAATTCATTCCATCTAAAAATAGAAATGGAGTGAAAACTCCCTAAATATACTGAAGAAGAAAAACAGAGGTCACTCAGAAGAAGAAAGCTAAGTAGACAGGTAGTTGTCTTTTCTCTCAAGGTATTTGCAGACAGGGACAAATCTCTCAATAGGATAGCCAGCAGAACTTGGTCTCTGACTAAAGAGTTCTAGAAAGTTATACATATGCTTTGTGCAGAGACCCAAGTGCAGGACTGCACAGGGACTACGAAGAATAACTAAAAATCAGCACCTTCCATACAGCAGATAATTCGTTTGGGTTATTAATAATGGTCTTACTACCAAAGATCCATAGGGAGCTTTTCCAGATTTTTTTCCTGCCACTTAAGAATGAGTGTCTATGGAATATGGCTGTGCAAATATCATGGGGCTCTGAATGGACTGTGTTCATCAAAGCAGTAGCAACACAACATAATCCCTATGGGTTATGTTCAATGCTATGGTGAAAGTTCCATCAGCACAAGGATTTCTCCATGCACAATGGAATGTTCTCCCTGTCTCCCCCCCCCCCCATGCACCCAACCCCCTGGAACAGATTTGGAGATGGTGTCAGATGTGTGTGGGAGACAAGGAGTGAAATCCCATTGTACTGGCTCAAGTATTTAGTTGGACACTGCCCCATGTCTGCATCATTGTATATGCATTTAAAAGCTTAATATAGAGGCTGAGTGCTTCCTGCTATAATCCTTCAAGTCGATGGACTTATATAGCTCTTTACATAAAAAAGCAATGAGCACAAAGAACACTACACTGTCTCTGCACAGCAACATCCCAATCGCTTCGCAGACCTTTGTGCTTCAACTGCTTCTAAAAATTACTTCTGTTAAATTTCATGCACTCCCCTTAACCAGTGCTGGCTCTCTAGCTTGCATTTCCATTACGTGGCGATCAGACACAATTTGATGGGAACTGGTCCATACAAGAACAGTGCCACAGGAAAAGTATGTATTTAAAAAAAGGGCTGGAGCACACACAACCCTTGCTCCCTTTGGTTGCTCCTTACCTGCAACGGAATTGGGCCGAGGCATTACTAATGAGCCAGAGCTTTGAGTATAAGTCACAGGGCCATCTCCAGAAGATGCTTCCACTTTTGGCAGACTTTCTGAAGACCCCACCGTCTCCTCTTCTGCAACTGGCGAGCAATTATCTGTTCTCCGCTCATGAATAATTCCTTGGTGTGCACCAGCTCTGAGGCTTCCGTCTTTGCTCCACTCCAGACTGGATCCACTACGGTCGTCGTTTTCAGATGAACTTGTTACTGTCGCTTAAAAACAAATAAAAAGGAAACCAATGAATTCTAACGGGAAGAATGCTAGAATAATAAACTGGTTTGCAGTGTTCTTAGACTGAAACTTCAATAAGGTGATGAGCTCCTCCTACAAGGCACACTAAATTAGTGTTTCCTGGGCTGGTTTTAGCGAGGAGACAAAAACATTCATTGGGCATCATAGTACAGCTACTACTGTTCATGTTCTTAGTTGCAACTAGGTATGTCTCTCAGAGCATGACCTCCTTGCTTTAAGAATACTGACAACTTAAATAATGTAAAACGTCGTAAGGATTTTGATGAAAGCCTTGTAGTGTGCTTCTGTATGGCCAAATGATTAGCGTTGATTAAAGGCAGGGGGCAAACTTGGGACTTTTGATGCATCATGAACTAAGAGTCCCTTCTGATTTACTCATTGAGGGGAGTGGGAGGGCCAGGAAAGATTTCCACTCCAGTTTCTAATAGCGAAAAGACAGAATGTCACCAGTCTGCCTCCCCCGTCCTCATTTTGGCCACTAGCCCAGACTTCTCTCTTACTTAGCTCACCGCAAATGATGAAAATCTGCCCTCACCCCCATTATGTCAACGGAGGCAGAGACAATTTCAACTAAGGCAATAAAAACTTTTTTTAAAAAAAGAAAGAAAGAGAAGAATAAAAGCCTGACCCAGCAGAAAGTGCGGGTGAAGGAGAGGGAGGAGAAGGGCAGCTCTCCACTCAAAAAACCTACTGGCCCAGAATAACGTAGCAGGGATGGAAATTACAATGGAAGCCTACTTAAGTAGCATGGAATAACAAGCTATTTTCACGGTTTGGCAAAGTCTGCCAAAAACAGTTACACAAAAGATAATACTCGCCAAACTGTATACTGAATGAGCATTTAATACTCTTCATATATTTGCATGCACACATTGAGTACACACACACACACACACACACGTACGTTAAGAGATGCTTTAGGAAATGCAGTACGTACGCCCTCCACACTTAAATCCTTCCAAATGAATGTAGAATGATTAGATCTATAAATAACTTGGGGGACTAAGGATACTTAGTAAGATACAAGTTCATTTTAATATCCATTCCATTCCCACCCCCCTTTAGATGAAGACAAATTTGCAAAGCATGTGTACAAGCTAGCTTTCAAATTAAATGCTGTCTTTCAGGATTTGCAGGGGAATGCGTGGGAGGGAGTGTTTTACTTTAAGACGAGCATGTTGCACAACAGAAAATTCTATACATTTTCACAACAGCCTTGAGAACAGAAGGCGCACAATTTCCAGATCCGTTATCATCCTAGCTAATGGGTTTCCCAGCGGTTTTCTTCCATGTGTCCTCAAGTCTTCATTTTACCCAGCTCTTTGGGGCTTGATTTCTCCTGTTCTAGTTTTCATTCCCAGTTATGAATTAATCATTCAAACCTCCACATAACACCATCATTAAACTGCAGTTATTATGAAACTTATCAGCCTTTCTTGGTCTAGAACCGAAAGCATTTCACAAATATTTCCGATGTTTGCCATCACTAGCATACCTCCTTCACCCTAACTGCTGTGGATCCATTTCCAGGCCCAATTTAAAGTGTGGATCTTAAACTTCAACGCTCTTAATGGCTTGGAACCAGGTTATTTGAAATATTGCCCTTTCCTGCATATACCTCACCTGATCCTCAATATCTTTTTCAGGGGCCCTGTTCCAAATGCCCCACCAAGTGAAGTGTGTTGGGTGGCTATTAAGAAGCAGGCCTTTTTAGTAACAGCACCTCAGCCTACTTGGAGAAAGTTGTTTGGAACCATCTCTGTGGTCCTTCCAGTAACAGATGAAGGCCTATTTTCCCACTTGGGCCTCTCAGTGTTTGGTTTGCGATTTTCTCTGTATCTGTGTTGCCAACTGGAGTACAGCATAGATCCGTTACTGTTGATTGAAACTCAAATGGCCTCGGTGGCTCTTTCACTCACACCCCCCACACCAAGTTTGCCTTCTCTCCCCACACTGGAACACTGTGTCATGAACCTGTTTGCAATGATACAAAAAACCGAAAACTTTCTAGGCAGGGATCTTTGTTTACAAGGGGTGGAACACTCCCCCAAATGGTAGCATAATAAAAACACTTCCTGGTCCTTAACAAAGTTCTCTATATGCTTCACATGCATTATTTCAGTAAATCTTTAGAACAACCCTGCATGTTCAATCAGTATTGTACTCAAGGATGAGAGATAAATGTACTGCCTAAAGCAACCCAACAAATTCATGACTGTAGTGAAATGTGGACCGGAGGCTTTATGATCAATTGCTCCTGCTCTTAATCACTGCATCCCATTAGCACTGCTATTCTCTTGCCCAGGAGACTTCCCCAGCAAATATACACTGTAGTGCAGTGAAGAAACTCGGGGTTCCAGCCCTCTCCCAGCCCATGACTAAATGCCCACAGGAAAGACACAAAAGAACTACTGAGAATGACAAAATTATTTCAAGCGAAAGAGCACTTAAAAAATTTCTGGAGCATGGAGACTTTGGAATTGAAGCCAAGTACTAACAGAAATTAACACAAGAGAGTTTCAGAGCAAACTCACTGTACGCCTAGCGGCTGTATCGGCTGATGCAGAGAAGCAAGATGCAATAGAGACAGCAGTAAGTCAGTGCATTGCTAGGAGTTATACTGCTTACCTATAATTCCACTATCCTTGCTTTCCAACGTGGAGCTTGGGCTGCTAATGGTCCCACAGGGACTACTTTTGTTGGCCGCTGTTTTGCCAGCACAGCTATTCAGAGTTGAGCAGGGGCTGTCGGTGCTTGGCGACGTGGTGCTGCTCGTCAGGGTAGAGCAGGGACTGACTCCTTGGCTAGCTATGGTGCACTAGAAAACGAAGGAAAGGAAGGATGAATGCACAGAGCACAGCGCTATCCGTCCATGGCGGAATCAATACTAAGCAGGAAATCAAACAAGCCTAAAGTTAACACAACTTTCCAAGGCTGCATCGTAAGAGGATTCATTAAGCCCCTTTCAAGAAAGAAGCAGCAGCAATAGGACAACAGCAGATTATGGGCCCTTAGTATTTTAACTTGGACCTGTAAAGTTCACAGCCTTATGCGTGGAACACTGTTTGTTGAGAGGCTGCAACACAAAACCCAGGACTTGTTTGGGATAATGATCAAATATGCTTCTCTGCAGATTCAAAAAGGAAATGTGTGGACAAAATTTGGTTTAAAATCTTTTGTCACAGGTGGCTAGAATTCTCCTAGAATAGGTGCCCTCCTGTACTACAACGGAACGCACTGTCTCCTCTCAGCATCTCGCGAGAGTCATACAGATTATTTCCCACGTTCTTATGCCTCATAAACCAAGCAGTAAGGAATGCGCAAGCCAGAAGTGCCTATGGGACAAAAGGCATTCAGTTAAAAATACACATGCGCAAAAACAGATGGGTACAAGCGAGTGAGCCATGGCTGCTACATTAGACAACAGAACGAGAGAAAATGTTGTAACAAAACTGAAATCTGATTCCCAAGGCCAAAAGTAGAAAAATGATCTGCTGTGAATTTTCACAAGAGGGAGATTTTCAGCTCTTCCCTGTATACTGATCAAACGAAAAGCCACATCTTCAGTTCACTGTGGTGATCTTTATTGCCTAAGACAAGAGTGGGAAACATGTGGCGTTCTATATGTTATTGGACTACAACACCCATCAGCTTTGATTACTGGCCCTGCTGGGAGTTGTAGTTCAACAACATCGGCAAGGACAAGGTTCCCCTACCTTAGGAGAAAATCCAAAAGTTGCTTTTAAATAATCCTTCCAAGTCGCAACTGCCTGAAGCAGCAAGTGAAAAATAACCATTCCATGATTTTCTCACAACCCCATCCAATATAAAGAATTTCCTTGGAACAGTGAAGATTAATCCAAAGCTCTTTCTCTTTCAGTGCTTCCTACAAATGTGCACTGTGTACACATTTATGTAAGTGGTTTTTGTTGTCTATTAGCATGTTTGCTATTAAATATATTGAAAGCACAGTATTTGCTGGCATCTCTAGTTTTAACAGATTACTGTTTACAAGTTGTTTCCATTAGCATACCATAGCTTCGCGCTTTTCTTCCACAGAGATATGGGCAGACGTTGGAATCCCTTCTCCCAGTAAAAATCCCAGTCTTGTCATCAGTTCCTGAGCCGCTGGTGAACAGCTTGATTCCTTCTCTGACTTTGTTTCTATGCAATAAAAGAAAATACTGTATGAAGGAGTACAGTGACTTGCTTTGCAAGAGTAACAACAACTTATAAGAAAAGAGATTCTGACTAAACATCAGAAATAACTTTCTGAAAGTAAGAGCTGTTTGGCAGTGAAATGGTCTCCCTCGCGAGGTAGTGGACTCTCCGTCATCGGAGGTTTTTAAGCAGAGGTTGGATGGCCATCTGTCATTGATGCTTTAGCTGAGATTCCTGCACTGCAGGGGGTTGGACTAGATGACCCTCAGGGTCCCTTCCAACTCTATGATTCTAGAAGAACAAGGCTCATTCAAGTCTGAATTCATTCTTGGGCCAATAGATTTCAAGAGAGAGAGAAACAACGAAATGGATTACCAGGGGATCTAATACTAAAGTTTTAAAACCTACGACACAATTCTGCCACCATGGGGCTCCTTTAGGTCCCACTGATTGCAAGGGAGACGGGTCAGCACACATTTAACTTTCTCATTGAAATCAAAGGGTCAAATGAGATGTGGCATGTGAAATGCGATCTGGTTCTCCAGTTATTTTCTTGTAAATTAAAAATTGGAGCAGGGCTGCTTCGAAGATATGGGAAATGGTGCTTGAGAAACTTATGTTCACATGGAGATCTTGAACTAAAGCATGCAGGTAACACATACTATTTGAATAGGGCAGTGGTTCTCAATTGGTGGTCTGTGGACCCCAGGGGGTCTGCGGAACTCACTCAGGGGGTCTGTGGCACATACTCAGCCAACAGTCTAGGATACTCTGCGAACATCACACAAGAGTACAGCACCCCCAAACACACAAGATTGCGGCACCCAAAGATGTGTGGTTTGGGGAACCATACTCTTGCATGGGTCAGGTGACTCTCCCGGAAGACACTCGTCCTGGTTTTGAGCTGGGACATGTTGGAAGGTATAGTGGCACCATTCACGTAATAAAACATACTACAGAGATATCAACATTTTCAAAAATAGGGGGTCCATGGCTTGGATTTGAAAAACAGGGGGTCCGGCTAATTGGGAACCAGTGGAATAGGGGATGAATATGACAAATGCCTAAATAATACCTGCAAAAAACCAAAAACATTCCACATGCAAATAGCAGGATAATTTAGATAGAATAAATAACATAGGAAGAACAGGTAAAAATACCTCCTCCTCCAGTCCCATTTTCTACAGGGCTATTATTAATATGTCTAAAAATGAAACACCTGGGATCCATTCACAAATCTCCCATATTGCATCTAGTTTGTCCCTCAATATGCTTTTCTCTGAATGATTTATGTCCCAGGTATTTTCAGAAAGCTATGAAATAGTACAATCTCAGGGAAATGTATCATTTCCTATACAAATGTGGTACAGTATTAATTTTACTGTTGCTTATGCCTACCTGTGCAACCATCCCAATTATCTCCCAATTTTTCTGTTTTTATGTTGCGTCATATACTACTTTTGTTGCTACTCTTATAGTTATTGAAAATTCAGTAAGTATTTTAAATTGTAAGCTGACCTGAGAACTTTTTGTTATAGGGTAGTCAATATAAATAAATAATATTGTTCTTTTGGTAGTGCCTTTCCCCTTTCACTTATTTGTGGGTGGGGGCACCTCAAGAAAAAAAAAGTAGGAACGTCAGTTTTTAAGAACCTGCAGCAAAGAACAGAGGTGCCCTTTAACAGGACAAGTTGAACTGCAAATACATTTGAACAACTGGCTCAGAAGGAATTACCAAAACACAATTCCACTAGCTTGTAGCAGACAAGACATCTGCTTAATCTTGAGCTGAACTAACAAACAGCCGGGGTCTTTGATAGAAAAGATTTAAGTGTTTTTTCCAATATCCTTCAAATGATGAAAACAACTCTGTATTACTCTTCCAATGAGGTCTTCCGTTCAGAGATTTGTTTTCACGGCATCTAATCCTTAAAAGAAAGTAATCTGCCGTTCCTTAATGTGACTGTGATAGGGGATATTTGCAAGGGAACTATCATTCAAGTATCATTTCTCTATTAAAGTTATTTGGTTCATACAAAATAGCGGTAGCTGGCACTACATTACTCTTAGCAAATTTTCATCCACTTGTCTTCAAGAATATCTGAACAGTAGCAGGATATATATATATATATATATATATATGAATCTGAATATGATACTTGAAATTTAATTTCCATATGCACTTTTAATAAGAGCTCTGCTATCTTCACAGATTTATAGCTGCTGGATATTCCGCAGTAATGATATTTCTAACAAGAAAAGCTTGGGTTCACCTAAAAAGGTGACCGTGAATCCATTATTAATTACACACAGAGGATGAGGTGAACTGGTAGCTCATTTTTACACTGCTATAACTTTGGCCTGTTTGTAAATAAAGACACATGAGCTAGGGCATTTTATTCAACTTGAGTAATTGAAGACACCACAAAATAGTTTGTCAGAATTTCCATATCCAAGCTCGTTTCCTTCCCTCATCCCAGTTCAGGGAGTTGGACTAGATGACTACTGGAGTCCCATCCAACTCTACAATTTTATGATTCTATGAAATAAATATGTGAATGTGCACAACCTGCAGTGGCACAGAGCAGGGCCTTTAGTGTTGTGGCACCCATTTATGGAATTTCTTCTCAGCTGACATCAGACAAGTGTCGTCATGCTAAAAACTTCTATTTCCCCAAGCATTCCAGGGCTGGTGATTTAGTCACATTTTACTTCAAGTCACTCTGTCATTTCCGGCAGTTTTAAATTGCATTCAAAATAACTCACTGTTTACATTGTTGGTTTTTGTATTTGTTTTACAAACGTTTATGATTAAGTAGCCTATTACTATTGAAAAAATAAAATAGCATCTATACACACATGTAGAATTGGCAACCCTCGATTTGGTAACATGTTTAAGTACCACCAGGAGCGGAAAGATATCTCTCTGGACTTCTATAAAACTGTCAGTCATAAACTGAACAAACAGGCACTTTCCCTTTCTTTGTGATGGTGAAAATGCTAGTAAAAAGGGGAGGGTGCTGTCTACAGTCTCAGCTGTAAGAGCAGCTGTCAAATCATCCACAAAAAAAATCATTTTATAATCAAGATGCTTCGATTCAAAAGCGTTACTGTAAATGGATGTTTCCCAACATTGGGAAGATGGATTCCAGGGTTTCTGCTACAGATGAAACAGTCGAGTGAAGTATTCCTTTTCTATTCTTCAAACACACACACAAACTACAATACTACAGATGTTTAAAGCCTTATCGGGGGGGGGGGCAGGATTCTGAATCAACATGAAAAGCAGGATTGTGCTGTAAAGCATTCTGGGTCTGGGCTAGGTACTGTTATAATACTCCAGAGATCTTGTTCTGGAGGAGGCTGTGAGGGGGCAAGTCGAAGCTTATTTGCATTTGTTTGGGAACCACAGGCATGTACAGTGGTACCTCGGGTTACATACTCTTCAGGTTACATACGCTTCAGGTTACAGACTCCGCTAACCCAGAAATAGTGCTTCAGGTTAAGAACTTTGCTTCAGGATGAGAACAGAAATTGTGCTCCGGCGGCGCGGCAGCAGCAGGAGGCCCCATGAGCTAAAGTGGTGCTTCAGGTTAAGAACAGTTTCAGGTTAAAAACGGACCTCTGGAACGAATTAAGTACTTAACCTGAGGTACCACTGTATATGACAGGCAAGGGCAACTGCATGAGCCTTTATAATGTTTAAATGTATGATTTGCCTTCATAGATTAATAAAATTGTAGAGTTGGAATGAGGGTCTTCTACATCCAACCCCTGGCAAAGCAGGAATCTTTTGACCAATGTGGGGCTCGAACCCACGACCTTGAGATTTGAGAGTCTCATGCTCTACCAACTGAGCTATCCCTGGCCGGCCCTGTGTCCCCCCAGAAAAAAGCACTGCTCAATACTATGATAAGCCTAATTCCAGAGACAAAAAGGCAGCTGAGCAGCTAAGGAGTTCCTTGTAACCCTGAGCTGATGTTCATGCATGTTTCTCATTTCTCCCTATTACTACTAACACCAAACTACTTCACCAGACTACAATCCACACCCAAAACCTAAGCTTTCGTTTGGGAATTATTATGTTAGGCTATTGAACAAAATTAATGTACAGAAGATGTTGGAACTGAAGCCTTTTAAGTATTTGAAATTTCAGATATTCAAAATACACATATAGGAATCCTCACTATATAAGAAATTGATACTTCCAATAGGATGTGGAAGAACAGAAACTACAGTTCTATTTGTTACTTTCCAAGAGCACTAACCCTTTGGGAATTCTGCCACCAACTAAGCAGAGAGGTCCAAGAAATTGCTTTTAAAGCCAACAGTAGTAAACAAATAAAGAGAACTTAAAAAAACAAAAGTAAACTTCTTGAGTTTAAAAAATGTTCACTACATACAAGTGATTATCTTAAACCGAGCTCAAAACATGAAACAGATGCTGTCACCACATTAAGAGTCAAATTCAGCATTTATACTGGTGATTTCTATATAAACAACTGAAAACAATGTGATTTAATGCCTTCAGATACATTACTGGAGTAGTTAAAGAGTTCACACAATACACTCTTGCCCCAAGTCCCAACTTTCCCTACACACACATATGAAGACAAAGGTGATGCATTATGAAGGCAGTGCAGCGTAATGGTTAAGAGTGTTGGACTATGACTTGGGAGACCAGGGTTCGGATCCCCACTCAGTCATGAAACTCCCTGGGTGACCTTGGGCCAGTGACTATCTCTTAGCCAACCTACCTCACAGGGTTGTTGTGAGGATGAAATGGGGAGGAGGAGAACCATGTACACCACCTTGAACACCTTGGAAGATGAAGGTGGTATATAAATGTAATAAGTAAAATAATAATAATAATAATAATAATAATAATAATAATAATAATAATAATAAAAAATACCCTGCCCATCTGGCTGGGTTTCCCCAGTCACTCTGGGTGGCTTCCAGTACATATAAAAAACATAATAAAATGGCAGACATTAAAAACTTCCCAATACAGGAGTGCTTTCAGGTGTCTTCTAAAAGTTGCGTAGTTCTTTATCTCCTTGGCATCTGATGGGAGGCCATTCCACATGGCGGGCGCCACCACCGAGAAGGCCCTCTCTGCCTGGTTCCCTGTAACTTCACTTCTCGTAGTGAGGGAACTGCCAGAAGCCCCTCGCAGCACCTTAGAGTCCGAGCTGAACGATGGAGGTGGAGACGCCCCTTCAGGTATACCAGGCCGAGGCCATTTAGGGCTTTAAAGGGCAGCAGCAACACTTTGAATTGTGCTCAGAAACATACTGGGAGCCAGTGAAGATCTTTCAGGACCGGTGTTACTATAGTCCCAGCGGCCACTCCCAGTCCCCAGTCTAGCTGCTGCATTCTGGATTAGTTGTAGTTTCAGAGTCACCTTCAAAGGTAGCCCCAAGTGGAGCGCACTGCAGTTATCCATGTGATTACGGATATGGCCACCAAGAGACTCCATTCTGGAAGGCTTTCACATTATAGAAGTAGGAATTCTCCCAGCTTTTTTGACATCTGACTCTCCCATCACTGTATCCAATGCAAGATGGCCACAATGTGTGAGGATGCCAACAGTTTGAAGAGCCACATCCCTCCCCCAATACAGCTAAGAAAGAGGTACAGTATGAATGAACCAAGAAACCACTAAACATCAATTTGTTTTTCAGTATAAATATTAATATTTACCTAACCTGGAAGTCAGAATAATGTACTTTCTTGTGGCAGAAACATAGAAACTCTTAATGTGTGATATCAGGGTGATGTTCTGGGAGAATGGCCCCCCCTTCCCCCCATTGCTAGTCATCTATTTGTGATCACTGCCACATCTTTCTAGTTATCTTTTAGTGCAGAGTATCCGTTCCATGTTGTATTATTAAAAATACAGATAAAAGGTTGAGCAGTTTAAAAGAGAAATCCACACATTTCACTTTTTGCTCCTGCAAGAAAACAATCATGTCATTTAGAGACCAAAGGAAGCTAAAGCTGCTCCACAGAAGCGACTTTTTAAGCCAATGTTTCTGTTCACTCCCACACAACCACACTCAGCCTGCAGAGACAGCCATTTGAACCTCACACTCTGATCAGCAACCATACAGCAAACACAGAGAACATAGCCTGCCAACAATGAGAAACCAGGGTGACACTTTTCTTGACAGATGCACAAGGCACGACAGTCTTTTTGCCTTTATTGGCCTCTGTGGAAAGGGAAAATAAAATGTGGGCTTTGGTAGCAGACAGAAGGGCCTCGAGTACATTCTCTCCCTCATTAAGAGGATACTGTAGCCTCTTCCAGCCTCTTCACACTAGTGTAATTACGAGGAGGAAGAGGAGGAGGAAGAAGAAGGAGGAGGAGGAAGTGGGATAGTGGCTGCAGATCCTGCCCCCACCAGGCAGGGCTGGACTTACCATAAGGCAGAGTGAGGCTCCTGCTGTAGGCAATAAATGTCCCGCCTAACCTGGCTCCTACTGCCTTCAGGTACAGCGAAGGATGCTGTCAAAGTAGCATTCAATTGCCTGCCTAGCTGACATCTGTACATGGAATCTCTTTTGCCTGTCACTCTGCTGATCATCCACAGTGGGTGGAAAACATCTCTCAAGGGAAGCCTGCAATATGGACATGAGCTTTCCCCCAATTGGGAGAATCTATGTGCTTGCAGCAAGGTCCCTTTTAGAGAGGTCTCTTCTGCAAATGAAGGTAAGGAACCTGTGTGTGGAAGGAATGCCTGGAAAGAACTTGTGTGCACATTACATCACCTTTGAAATTTGGTGTATGCCATGAAGGAGTAAGCTGTGGCCTTTCTGCTTGTCTGCGACATACCACAGCATCCATACAAATGGTTGCTGCTGTGCCCAAAAATACCACTTATTGATACATCTGCCATCTCATCAGTTTGCTTTAATCCATTCAGTAAGGATCTCCCTTTAAAATTAGAAATAGTCTACTCCTTTCCTTCTGAGAATGTTGATTACTGTGGAATAATCAGTTTTGTAGCCAAACAAGAACTATTTATTCACATGAACTCCATACCTAGAGATGTTGTTTATTTTATGATTATATTTAGGGCACTAGTGGCAAGTCTCCTTTAGTCAGAAAGGGCTTAAAATGTTAGACAATCAGTTTCTTTACCATCTCTGATGTTATTGTTTTAATCATTATGGCAACATAGTATGTGCAGGCTAATGGCAAAATGGCAGTGAAATTTGCCGCCATATGGGAGTCAGAGGATGGAGACTTAAGCCACCCAAACCAGTGAACAATGATCAGTATTTCAGGATTTATAACCTCTCTAGCTCAGAAAGCCTAGATCCACTTTGCTGAAGAGAGAGTTACTAATCAGTGGGTCATGAGAGGTGATGGATGTATAAAGCACCCCTATGCGGAAACAAAATGCAACCTTTCCACCGCAAAAAGGGGGCTTCCCTATTAAACAACAATACTGTAGCAATATTTGACTGTCAATCCTGCATGACCAGTATGCACATGTCTGAAGAAAATAAACTGAGTGAAAATAAAATGTTGGAGGAAGAAACCATCCACACAACATGCATATTGTTAAGTGTTCAGCTCCTTCAATTTGAAACCTACGAGAGATGGAACATACTTGAACTTGTTGCTTTGGAATTTGAGGAGGGGGGGAATGAAACTGCAGAAAGACACAGAATTTAAGCTACAGAAGTTAGACTGGCCTGTAGAAGAAATAGCGCCATACACTTTTGTGTATATCCAAATCAAGATATGCATAAAAATGTGGGAAAGGTGCCAGGAAGGAATATTCCTAGAAACTTTCTGCACCTCCAATAAGAAGAGATGGTGAGAACTCAGGTCTTAAATTCAAAGCACAAAAAAAACAAGGGAATATCCAATTTAACTTGATGTTATAGGTTGTTTCTGTTGGTGTCAATTAGGCTGTAAATCTAAAACATCACAGTGAATATGAAATCCTCATTATTATACAAATACTTACACAGCATGTTGATTGTCATTTTGCCCTGACATTCTCTGAAACTGCACTTTGTTATGTGGTAGTCAAATTTAATGAACTAGGAACTTTTCAAGAATACCAATTAACTCCAGGGTCGGGCTGCTACCAGCTTTGCCAACACAGTCATCTATTGTTATTGCTGTCTGATTTAGCAAGCATTTTAACGGCAGTGGCAAGACACAGCACTTCAACATGGCATCAGCATAACGTACTCCGTTGTTAAAACTTGAAAGCAAGTCCAGAAACGGAATTCAAACAGGCCTCGCACATTAAAAGTGACCCACAACTCTCACACTTAATTTTGCTTGAAGACTGTGTATACATCGTTCAAGAATTTTAGACTGCTAGACATGGCACATAACGAACCTATCACAAGATCTGCAAAGCCAAGATCTGCACAAAGGGCTCAATTCTTACTTGTTTTTGTAGCCGCTTCGCTTTCAAGTCGAAGTCCAGTCATTAAGTCGAAAGGAAAGCACTCCGAACACACATGCTTACCATTCTGGTTGGGATCTGTCGGCTCCAACACTTTCCTCATTGGTACGGCGACTGCATCTCCTGGTATCCGGGGACTTTCTACATACTTGGGCTTCCTGATGGGACCTGAAATGCGGAAAGATCTCAAACTTGCCTTTTTCTCACACAGAACACAAATTACAGAGGACCAGAACAACTCTAAAAGCAGAAATGCACGTTGCAGACGGAGACAATACACACACAACACATGCTATAATAAAGACAGTGAACTCTCGTACTTCCACTCTCGCTGTCTGTTGTCAGGGGGAAAAAGCAGCAACAGCAAGCTTTAGTCAGGCTCACTTTTTGGAATGTAAACTGTGCTGTGGAACAAAAGCAGTTTCCTTGCTGCGGTGCTCTTGAATCAGCCTCCAGCCTATGTAAAGAGGGTGACTTTGACATGGTCAAAACTCACACAGCTCTGGAGTTGGCCTCTCTAGGCAGAGCCTCTGTTTTTCTGCTTCAATTCGAAGATAACCCTGTTTACTAGTATAATCTTTGAAGCTGGGAGGCAAGGATTACAAAGCGGACAGCTTGCAACATTAACACTCTAAATACTCCAGTCCAGCAGCTTTATATTACTGAGTACAGTATTTTTACCCAGGCGAATGACGCACAACGTTGATTGTAAGACGGTGGGCAGGGCGGGAGGAAGAAAGGAGAGAAATATCTGTTCAGCTGCTACGGTAGCTCTTCAGTGTTTTCAATAATAATAAAAATAAAAGAGGGAGAGATTTTGCTAACTGGTGGCTAAAATCAAACGTACTATGTAATTTATAAGCGCGTCGTTCACTTTTGAGGTTGGAGTAACTGTTCATCAAAGGAGTTCATCAAATGTAAGAGAATGAATTTAGTACTTTCATTCTACTATTTAAATTATTGATAGCTGTGTTCTTTGCTGAATGCAATTGCAGGAAACATTAAATGCACAACAGAATTTCTAGTCACCAAAACACCCCCCACAATGAGAACAATACTGCCATCTAAAGGTTCTTTAGAGAAACAGAAATTGCTTTTAAGTAAGCCAACAGGCCTTATCCTAGGATTCTGCTTTGCTGGGCTGACCCCAGGGCCAATACCAGTCTTAATGTATCACAGTTCTATTCACTCCCAGTAGCAGAGATGACAAGGGAACAAAAACCACCAGAGATAAGATCCAACGCAGCATCAGCAACTACAACCCCTCACACAAAATCCTTGGCATCTCTACCACTACCTACCAATTTTGGCATTTTAACTCTGAAAATTCCTCTACAGCACCATGTTTTTTTTTAAAAAACCCACAACCATAGACATAAGCAACAAACTGGGTTGCCATCACTACATCATGGGTCTCTGTCATACTGCCTCACAAACATAAAACTCTCCAAGCATGCTGCCAAGAAGATCCACCCCACAGGAGAGGACTCAGCTGCTAGCAGACTTGCGTGAAGAACCCATAGGAAGAGGCTCTGGATCTCAGTATGATACTGATGGTTCCATATAGCTAATATAGTTCAATAGAGCTACAGAGCACACACACACACATTTCCATCTGTATGCATGTGGCGGAAAGAAGCATTTTCCCATGGAGAGCTACTACAAAGTCATGTAAGGAAACAGGGCCTGACTTAGATATTGTGCTGCCCGAGGCAGCGACAAAATGGCAACTGTTCCCCATTCCGAAATAAACTACAAACTGAACCTGGACCTCCACTGCACTTGAGACAGCAGGATAGTTTAGGGGACCCAGGACAGGCCATACAGCACCCACAGAGGGGAATAGCCAGATCCCACATTTTCTGCCCTAGGTGGTTGCCAAATGGTTGGGCCAATCTGAAAAGGAAGGGTGCACATACCACAATTGTGGCTCACTGAAGGCCACAGAAGGCACTGGTAATTCAGTGGGAAAGGGCAGCACAATTGGGAACAAAATGCAGCCTCCACAAATCCAAGCTTACCCTTTTAGAGGAACTGCTGGCAACAATAATTTTAAATGGGGATGAGGGTGGACCATGGGCAGATCCCCCCCCCCTTATTTTTACAGATTCTTCATTGAACTGCACTTTAAATGTAAAACTCCGTAACTGATTGGTTGTTATCATTTTATTATAATCAATAATATACATATTTAAAGAAACCAGAACCAAAACAGTAATTTTAGATGGGGAAAGGAAAGGTAGAAGAACTGTAACAGATGATCTCATACCACACAGCAACACCCCTAAGTGCAAAGCCACAGAAGTATACAAAAAGAAAACTACAGAAGTACAGTATACAAAAAGAAAAATAGGACGGGACTTTTCTAGGGTTCCAGCCTCACTCAGGTATTTGTCTGCAACAGTCCTGCCCTAGCACGCTTGCTTCCATTTTGCCCAGACTCCATTCATTCATTAGATTCCCATAGCTCTTAACTGTGCCAAAACAATCCTCTCTCATCCAGCTGGTGTAACTTGTGGTTTAGATTGCTCTTGAAATAATAAAGATACCCCACTTTCCAGTAAACTGTAGTAATAAAAAATTCAGCTGGCAAAGTTTGGAGAGCACAGCTTATCTTTATATGGCAAATGACGTATTACAGATCTGTGTGGAATTATAAGACAAAAGATAAAATGGAAGCCAAAGGGTTTTATGAAGCACATTATAAATGTGTGTATGTATAAACAGAGGGGGAAATAGGAGAGCTATACATATAGCTAATTACTATAAATCACAAAGTGCCCTGTAACCATTTTAGGTAAACAAAGGCATAATACTCCCAAGAACATTTGAGGGACATAAAACCAAACTGGGTTTAAGACAGAAGTGGATAAATTTATTAAGGCTACCTTGTCATTTTTATTATACTACCTTAGTTGTGGCCCATTGGATTCAGAAATCAACCACCCTCGTGAATATCACCTTATTCCTTCCACATCAGAAATTAGCAATGATCAGGAATGTTAGATGATAAAATAAAGGAGGAACAAATCTACCAGTGGTACACGGCATCTTATTGTTAAAATAAGACGAATGGAACAAGAAATGATAAATGTTGAAAATGTGCACAAACCAAATCTGCTGCTCTCCCTCCTGCCCCCGTCCCTAATGTCTGGTTCAATTGTTCATAGATAAAAATATATGCAAATACTATAGCCCATACAATTGGACTAACAGTAGATTATACCCTTCCTCAGAGTCCACTGCTGATATTACTGCTGCTGATAGTATGTGTGGTATTCGCTATTAAAACATTTATATCATGCCTCTGCCATTCAAAATGTTCCAGATCAAATCAGATAGAAATGAGTCAGGAATGCATCAAACCACGCAACACAGCAGGTAATCAAGAGCATAATATTCAGCAGTGAGATTTAGGAACCAGTCACAACACAAGCTTGGAGGAATAAAAATGTTTTGGTTTTTCATCTAAAGGCTACAAGAGAAGGGGGTGGTTCTGATTTAACAGGACAAGGAGTTCCACAAACTGGGAAAGTGGGCAGGCAGGAACTTATGGGAGGGGGACGGTGCTGTAAGTAACATGGTGCCAAGCTCTTAATGGCTTTAAAAAGGTCATATCCAGGGCTTTGAACTGAGCTTGGAAATAAACTGGAAGTCAGTGTAGGTAGAAAAAGCGAGTCACATGCTTCATGTAAAACAGATTATTGTTGTAATAATAATAATAATAATAATAATAATAATAATAATAATTTATTATTTATACCCCGCCCATCTGGCTGGGCTTCCCCAGCCACTCTGGGCGGCTTCCAAAAGAATATTAAAATACATCAAACATTAAAAGCTTCCCTAAACAGGGCTGCCTTCAGATGTCTTCTAAAAGTCTGGTAGTTGTTGTTCTCTTTGACATCTGGTGAGAGGGTGTTCCACAGGGAAGGCGCCATTACCAAGAAGGCCCTCTGCCTGGTTCCCTGTAACTTGGCTTCTCGCAGTGAGGGAACCGCCAGAAGGCCCTCGGTGCTGGGCCTCAGTGTCCGGGTAGAACGATGGGGGTGGAGACCCTCCTTCAGATATACTGGACCAAGGCCGTTTAGGGCTTTAAAGGTCAGCACCAACACTTTGAATTGTGCTCGGAAACGTATGTCATTTATGTTTAAGTTTGGAATTAATAAAATATGGGGTTTTAAAAAAAGACTCTGGTTAGAACTCTTGCTTCCAAATTTTGGACTAGCTTATGTTTCCAAACACTTTTTAAAGGCAGCTGCTTGTAAAGACTGTTAACAGTAATCCAATTCTTGAAGCAACTATGGCATGCTTGATTACAGCTAGGTCTCACTTCTTGCGCAACGGCTGCAGCTGGCACACCAGCCTAAGTTGGGCAACAGCACTCCTAGTCACAGCAGCCACCCGGCCATCCAGAAACAAAGCTGTATCCAGGAGCATTGTCAAGTTGTGGGCTCAATTCTTCAGAAGCAGTGAAACCATACCAAACCAAACTGTATCCTCATCCCCAGAAACAGTAGTCTTGGAGCTCAGCACCATTCGTAAAGATAAAGCACTTTATCTGTGACACCACATGGCGCTGTAGAGTCCCCTCTTTCACCAACAGGACTTCCCTGTATGACGTTTACAAGGCGTTTAACTGAATCACATTTTTTGATGCGTCTTGATCCAGCCTCGCTCACCTGAAGCATCTGTTTTGCCCTGATTAAGTCTCAGTTTGCTATCTCACATCCAGTCCACTACCAATTCTAACCACCACTGCAAGACCTTGGCTGCCTTTCTTGAATATGTAGGAAATGAGAGGTAAAAGTTGGGTGTTGATGATGACACCGCACTTCAAAATCCCTAGACAATCCCCTCCTCCTAGAAGTTTCTTATAGGTACACAGGAGACAAGATGGAATGTTGTGGGACGTTATAGGTCAGAGATCATGGTGCCAAGAAATAGATCCTCCAGTGTCACCGTCTCAAAAGCGCCTCTAAAGGAAAGACCAAGTCTATACAAAACAGAACCTCTCACCAAGTCCCATTGTGCCCAGACAGTCCAGAAGAATACCACTAGTCATTAGTTTCAAAAGCTGCCGAGGGGTGCCACAGAAACAACATGGATTTCATCCTGTTGTGGCTCATCCACAAGTTCCACTAAGATTATCTCCATCCCAAGACCAAGTTAGAATGAGGCTGGGCCAAAAGTTCTCACAAGGGGCATTTTAGCTAAATCAGGGCCTACCAGCCCCCCACTATCCTGTTTTGCAGCTGTTGTGCTTTGCCTGGTAGCCAGTGGCTGTTGCAGCTCAAACAGCATCGTTATTTGGGATGTGGAAGCAAAATTACCTGGTGGCTGCAGCACCCTTACTGGTAAAGCAGGGACTGCTATTCCCTCCCTTCCTCCACCCCTGAATGTTCCTCATGACATGGTGGCAATACTTCTGGAATTGGTACCGCTGCGGCAGGAAGGTAAACAGCATTTCCGTGCGCTCTGGTTTCCGTTGCAATGTTCTGTTGCACCAGAAGTGGTTTAGTCATGCTAGCCATATGACCCGGAAAGCTGTCTGTGGACAAATGCCAGCTCCCTCACCTGAAAGCAAGATGAGCACTGCAAACCCATAGTTGCCTTTGACTGGACTTAACCATCCAGGGGTCCTTTAGCTTTCACTGTAGTTATTTGCCGCATCGTGCTAAATAATCCCTACCTAAATCAGACTGACCATATCTGTTACTCCCTGTTCCCTTTAGCCTGTAGTCTATAGTTTGGCTCAAGAATTTAAGGACTGTCTTCAAAAACAGCCAGTCATAAAATCAGGGATCTAATATGTTGCACATCAGAGGTTTGCCCTCTGTGGGTCGGAAGGCGACTGGAACAGTGAAGGATGGAGGAGATATAGTTTATTTTCTCCCCCCCCTCATGTGTGTAAAGGTTGTAAAATATCCGAACTCCTGAAGAAGACTCTGCTATTCTAGCATTCCATAAAGAAGTACTTAATATTCATAGTTCAGCTCAGGAAAAAAAACCCCAAATCCAAAACATAAAAGACAAGCTGGAATTAACCAAAGAGGATTTTAAAATTAAATAATCCATAATCCTCCTGTACTCTGAATTCATATTATACAGAACACTGTGTTCTTACATTCTTGTCTATGGCTTTAAAACACACACAGTGCATGGTGGTTTTATTATAACAATCTTCTCCTGCAGGAACTTAAATGTCACCCCCAAGGTGTAAAATAAAACAGCTTTATTCTTTGGGTCAGCTTAGCAGTCAATACAGCTTTATTAAAAAAAAGCCACCTCCTCATATTTCTTACCCAAGACACTAACTAGTCTAAACATAACAATTGCTTCTCCCCTCCCCCCCCCAACATGAAGAAGAAGGATCAGTTTTAAAAAATGTAAGGTGATGCTGGTCATTGATAATACCTGTCTGCTTTGATCTATACAATTTTTTTAGAAGCTCTATAAAGTAGGCAAACTATTAACCTTCGTGCTCTCAACATACTCGTTCCCAAGATAAAGTGCTCAGATGATCTCAGAAAAAGGTTTCTTTGGATGAAAACTTTTGTATGTCTTGTTTATATTATGCTTCATGCTACATGTAAACATTTCCGTGTTTATTTGAGGGTCTGTTACTCCACTTGTATTTTACAATGAGTCCATGACAGGTAGAAATAAATAAATCTGACCTGCCTTGATATATCACTTCATCCAAATAAATAACGTATCATTGAAAATATGAGCATCTCTCATCTTTATCTACCAGAATTAGTGGCTGCAAGATCCACAGTTCTGCATTCTAAGTTTTCCTCTTGAGTTTCAAAGACTGCAGAAACTAAAATATTCACGTAATTTGAACAAGCTTCCTGACTTCACATGTTTTTTCACATGTTAGAATGCTCCTTGAGTCTGATGGTATATTTTAAACATCCATCAATTTAATTTTACTTGATGCAGAAGAAAGAGGAATCTGAGAAACATTAACAAGGAAGAATAGTCAGGGACTACGTTGGGGGGGGGGGGAAGGCCTTCAACATGTGGCAGGAACAATATGCCTGGCAATTTCCCAGTTGTACTCCTGGGACAAAACTTGAAGATGTTCTGTATTCTGAAACATTTTAGAGTACTTTTCTCTACATCAAATCCCAAGAGTGCCATTCATTTAGTAATTAAGTCAAAACACAGTAGCAGAGCTATCATCACCAACATTACTACAATTCAATCTTGGGTTTAAGAGATTTTCAGAAGCATGAGTTGGCTTTACAGCATTATTTTAAAATGAAACTTTTTAAAAGTATGTTACTCATCATTCTAAGAGGAAGATATTTCATAAGAGACTTATTCGGTGTTTCAACTTCAGGCATCTGGGAAGGCGGAAAGGAGAAACAAACCCACCCCTAGGGTGTTTGCATCTCTCATCAAGCAACTGGCTGATGTCTGCCTTCTAGACAGGTGGGTCAGAAGCTATGCAGGCCTGCTTCAAAGGGAAAACAGATCAGCAGGTGTATATACTGGGGCATATGACCCAGCATGCACTGTCCACTAGAATTCAGTGACCCAAGAGTCAAATTGCATGTGGCAATACATTGTGTGACCATTTTCTCCAGGGCTGGATTGCAGGAAGCTACCATCCAGTTTGGAAGACTGTACTTTCCTTGCAGCTGCTTCTATTATCTAATAGTAAAGGACCCCTGACCATTAGGTCCAGTCGTGGCCGACTCTGGAATTGCAGCGCTCATCTCGCTTTATTGGCCGAGGGAGCCGGCCTACAGCTTCCGGGTCATGTGGCCAGCATGACTAAGCTGCTTCTGGCGAATCAGAGCAGCGCACGGAAACACCATTTACCTTCCCGCCAGAGTGGTACCAATTTATCTACTTGCACTTTGACGTGCTTTCGAACTGCTAGGTTGGCAGGAGCTGGGACCGAGCAACGGGAGCTCACCCCATCGCGGCGATTCAAACCGCTGACCTTCTGTTTGGCAAGTCCTAGGCTCTGTGGTTTAACCCACAGCGCCACCCGAGTCTAATAGCATGCACAAAATGAGGGTTTGGAATCTTAGACTAGGGGCCAAACGCAGCCCTCCAGATATCTTTATCTGGCCACACCCTCTCTTCCCAGGACACACCTCTCACTAGTTCTGCTTCACACTAAGTGCTTTTGACTGGCTGCAATATTTCTTTAAACTGAAATACGCCTCTTGATTGTTTCCATGGAGAGAAATGGAGATGTGTATGTGGAAACCTGTGACTGTTGTGTGGGTGGACTGTAGCCCACTCACAGCCACTACCCTGTCCACCTTTTTCTCAGGCTTCACCCTGGATGGCTGTCAAGAAAGAATGCAGCCTTTAGACTGAAAAAGCTTCCCAACTCTTGAAATAACCTAAAGTAGCTTTAGAAGTGATTGGAAACCAGTGATCAAGGAAGGAAGCACAAAGCACTCGTGCCATTAACATTTGATGGAGAACGTCCCCAGAACAAGTTGCATGAGCAATTGTCAGGTCTCATTCAGGTTCCAGGTGTTCCAGATCTAGAACCAGAAAGGGGAGACATGGGTATACATCCAAATGGGCCAGAAACAGGTGTAAAGGGTGTTCAAAACAGTCAGGGATTGGGCTTCAAGGCAGCAAAAGAGGATCAAGAGGGGCACAAGCTAATGGGTTGTCAAAAACCAAGCAGGGGTCAAGATCCAACAGAGCAGAAGCTTAGGTAGTTTGCTGCACAATCTGAGATTGTTACTTAGCTTTCGAAGTGGAAACTCAAATTCAGTATTATTATTGTTTTTGCTTATATTTTGTATATAAATATGGAATAATTTGTACTGTATAGCTACTGGAGAATTTGTATGGCATTCTGTGGTTTAAAGCAAATGGCTTGTGTTTGTTTTCTTTAAATATTAATAACATTCTTCTTTAAAGAAAAATAAGCCTAACTGTAGAATTCATGGCAGGCAAGAAGTCGGAAATTTAGATTTGCATTACCACAGTAAGGGGAAAGGGCTGTTTCATTTTCCCATCACTCAGTGTTAAGGGAACTGGGAAGATAACAGTACATAAAGAATGAGTTTCTGCCTCAAGCACAGTCCTACTCTGGCTTACTGCATCCCTTCCAGCTCAGGTGTTGACAACATGTTCCTTCTCCTACATGATGAGTGTCTGATGCTGATGGTATTGTTTATATATGGCCAGATTCTTCAAGATAATAAATCAAGGTGAGCAAATAAGTCTTGCGTTTGATTCTGCACAGCAAAATTTTTTTGCCCTTGGGTTTACTCTTTGATCGTATAAACAAAAGTTCAAGCTACACACATAAAGGTTTTAAAGCAGATAAAACTTTTCACAGAAGTGCTCCTTTATTTTGTAATACTAGAACTGTTTAAGTTAGCTGAGGCAATTAATGCCACATACACACTATCGTATGTTTAATCTCCTGGTGCAGATTATAATCCCCACCTTCATCCAAAGGCAAACACTCTGTGAGCATGAAAGATTAAAAGATGTTAAGAGGCAAGTAATCTGCATTTTTCAGTTGCGTATTTTCAGTATTTGGACATTCTGATGCAAAGAAAGATCAGTAAAGCAACTCGGCTTTGATCTTTGTACATTTTGCAATGCAATGAAAGACACATGCGAAAAAGACAGGATTTTATCAGGATAAAAAACCAGCAGAGGGTGCTATTTGATACTTATTAGAACATGAATAAAAAGCAGCAGCAAGGCCTGTTTAGAATGAAAGCAACTCCAAAATGCACTCCCCTCTAAAATGCAAACCACATCCTTTCAAAAGACAATCGTTCTGGCCTATGTACGGCAAGTAATGCTATAATTAGATACAGTACACAAGAACAATGATGGGCAACCATTTTAAAGCAGGATTACATTAATAAGCAAGAGATGGTGAAAAGGCAATTCTAAAAATGAAAGAGTTGTGATTCTGTCATTTGGAGTTGCGTAGCTTCCCTTTACATGTTTTTCATAGCTGCAGAAACAGAGGAAACGCAGTGCTGAGGTCACATTTTCCTTTAGTTTTTAAAAGCAGCCACTAGCATTCTCAAAGGAATGTATAAACACACCATACCAAGAGCTGCACATACTTGGGGACTTCTCAAAAACAAAAAAAGCAACTGAGGAGGCCACACTCTCTCAAATGAAAAATCTGAGATTTCAGAACAATGGAGCAGTAGTGAAGGGACCTGAATATACAAAAACTTCCAGAATCAGTCATTAAATTCCACTGCTCAACTAAAAAGTAAACAGATCATTATACCCCATGTGGGATGTGCAAGCAGAGAAAGGTGAAACTTAGGAGCATCATGGCGACTTTGATTAAGCCATTTACTGTCAAGAAAAACTGGACATGTTCATAACTGAATGAGCCCTGAGGACTCTTGGTCCTGCACTCTCCCCCTTCTTATGTGGCGATTCTTGACTTCTGATTCTGGTTCAGTGACAACTCATTTTCTGCTTGCACACAGAGCAATGAATCGGCACAATTCAGTTCATCAAAAGAAAGTATCGGAAATCAGGAAAAGCCATATAAAATGACGAGAGGTGCAGGCAAAGAGGGAGCACGCAAGCACAGCTTAAGAGTTACGTCTGAACAGACCCAAACACCACCCATCACCAGAATCAATCTTTGTGGACTCCTGAAATTGGGAATGTAAAGACAAATGGAGTGTGGGGAACTTTTGGCCCTTCAGGTTTTGTCCGAACTGCAACTACCATCAACCCCTGACCACTGGTTATGCTTTTAGGGCTCATGGAGTTCAGCAATATCTGGAACGCCAAAGGTTCCCTACTCATGCTTTAAAAACATATTTACTGTATTTTTCCGTGTATAAGAGTAGGTTTCCCCCCTAATAAATTATGTCAAAAATAAGGGGGCATCTTATACAGTCAAACCTCTTCTTATGTCTGCCTCCTCTTGCGTCCATTTTGCCCAACATCTACAGCAAGCCCGGAAGTAACCCAGAAGTTTGCCGCTGTTCGCACAGGAGCAGCGATCGCTGTTCGCACATGCGCAGAAGTGGGCAATCGCCACTCATGCCTACGCACAACAGCGCCTCTCCCAGCGACCCATTTCAACCCCTGGACAGACTTCCAGAACGGATTATGGTCGCAGGTAGAGGTTCCACTGTACAAGGATAGTGCCGAGGCCATTTTCTTAAATCTGAGTCCCCCAAAATAGATGGAAAAATA
Source organism: Podarcis tiliguerta (assembly GCF_965153285.1). NCBI lineage: Eukaryota > Metazoa > Chordata > Lepidosauria > Squamata > Lacertidae > Podarcis > Podarcis tiliguerta. The sequence goes on from NC_139534.1 coordinate 31,893,760, forward strand.
TGGTAACTCACTGTTTAGCAACAAAGTTAATGGCCTGATTTTCACACCATGGTAATCCAAACTATGGGTTACCAGGTAGATAGCATGAATGTTCAGGTTTCAGGTTCTCAGAAAGGGTATTGCAGCTGCCTTGCTCCTTCTCAGTTTTTTTTTGTTTTTTGTTTTACTCCTGCCCCATGCTGAGCTCTGGTTTGGCTTAACTTGTCAGCAGAACCCTGATGCATGGTTAAGCTCTCTCCTCAACTAACCATGAGTTGGAGCCAAGGAGCAAATTAGCTAAGAAATCTTCTCTGGGAATCTGCATGGTGCCTAACAGTGACTTGTGAACCAGATCAATGAGACTTAAAAGTACTGTACTTAACTTTGACTTAATTAACAATGGGGCTTACTTCTGAACTCATGTATCGAACTGCACTGAATCAGTAAAGATTCAAATTAGGATTAAGATAACCTTACCAGCATGGTGAACTGGTCATGTGATACATGTTTGCTTATGCATAGGAATTAATGTAAATAGGATGCAGACATTCTATCTGGTACAAAGAAAGGGAGATTTATCAAGTGGTAAAGTTTCTCCACATTTTTCACTTAGAAAATAAGCTGTCTGTTATTAATACAGAGGAGACACTGAATGTGAAAGGTGTTCTATAAAGTACAGTCGTACCTTGGCTGTCAAACAAAATCCGTTCCAGAAGTCCGTCCGACTTCTGAAAACGTTCGGCAACCAAGGTGTGGCTTCTGATTGGCTGCAGGAGCTTCCTGCACGTAATTGGAAGCCACATCAGATGTTCAGGTTCCAAAGGGCGTTCGCGAACTAGTACACTCACTTCTGGGTTGCGGCGTTTGGGAGCCAAAACGTTCAAGTCGCAAGGCATTCAGGATCCAAGTACGGCTGTACTTCGCTTTATAGCTAGAGCAGTCTTTTTAGGGACCGCTCAGCTTCCCTGCTTTTTCCTCATGATTTTCAAACAAGTATTCAGGTTCTGGCTAGGCTGACAACAAGTTTTACAACTTCTTTTTCTAAAGAAAAGCTGGCAGCTTGCTTACTTCAGACTGCTTGACAGGTACTACTTTCCGAAGAGTACACGGAGTGTCTAGTATATTATTTAATGTTTTAGAAATGTTTCTAGATTCTTGTTGTCCAGTCATGCCACATTAAATGCAATGTAAATATAGTCTGAAGCTCCTGGTGCCCATTCCTTGGAAGATGAGTTGGTTAGCTACAAGAGACAGAGTCTTCTCTGTGGCATCTTAGTTGTGGAATACCCTTCCCAGAGAGGCACTTTTATGGTATCTTTTAGGTGCCAACTTAAATACTATTATTCTCTTTGGGTTTTTTCGTGAGTGATAGACAGAGTATTTTTGTTATTTTGCTGTAGCTGGCTCAATTTCTATCTTACTTTTTCTTTTTTTACAAGTTGTTAATTTAAATGGTTTTTATTGGATATCATTTTATTTTGTTGTAAGGTGTCCTAAAGGCCTTGCAGTAGAAAAGCAAGAGTTTGGATTTTGTTACGAAGTATATCTTATGGCAACACTTAATAATGCAAATCCAAATATTTTGTAGATGAGGTTCAGAGACTTCGCCTTTTCCCGGACTGTGAAAGTATATCCTCGTAAATTTAACTACATGCACATGAGCAGTCCCTAATTGACAAAAAGGCTGTTAAGCCATGGAAACCTAAGTGCTAAAGGAAATATTTGCAGGGATAAGAACCCATAACACCCTGCCCGTAATGTGGGCTAGATCTCTCACATCCTGTTTGATTGCAACACAGACCAGTACTCCAATAAAAGCAGAAACAATTTTATCTTACCCATGCGGGAAGAAAGGAAGAATGAACACAACATCTTCCAAGCCAGCAAATGGACTTCCCCTTATAACCAAGCCCAGAATATTGCATACATTTTAGCTGGAAGAGTTGGCCAAAAAGAAAAGTTCAGTTTTGACTGAAGGCTTATGCACACAAGCATGTCTAAAAAAGAATATTCAAAAGCTCTTCTTTTCAGAGGTCTGATGCAGAAATAATTCTGCCAATAATGTAAGCTTCACAATGAGCTAAAGTTGGTGCAATATTAAGCTGGGTGGGGAGAGAGCATCAGGATTGTTGTTGTTGTTGTTTAGTCGTTTAGTCGTGTCCGACTCTTCGTGACCCCATGGACCAGAGCACTCCAGGCACTCCTGTCTTCCACTGCCTCCCGCAGTTTGGTCAAACTCATGGTGGTAGCTTCGAGAACACTGTCCAACCATCTCGTCCTCTGTCATCCCCTTCTCCTTGTGCCCTCCATCTTTCCCAACATCAGGATCTTTTCCAGGGAGTCTTCTCTTCTCATGAGGTGGCCAAAGTATTGGAGCCTCAGCTTCAGGATCTGTCCTTCTAGTGAGCACTCAGGTCTGATTTCCTTAAGAATGGAATGGTTTGATCTTCTTGCAGTCCATGGGACTCTCAAGAGTCTCCTCCAGCACCATAATTCAAAAGCACCAATTCTTCGGCGATCAGCCTTCTTTATGGTCCAGCTCTCACTTCCATACATCACTACTGGGAAAACCGTAGCTTTAACTATATGGGCCTTTGTTGGCAAGGTGATGTCTCTGCTTTTTAAGATGCTGTCTAGGTTTGTCATTGCCATTGATTTTCTCCCAAGATCAGGATTGTAGGAACTGGAAAAGAGAGTTTAACTCCTTTTCTCCCTTCCAAAAATCCCCCAATCATCAGGACCACAGGGGGTAGAGGGGTGCAGTGAGCCCTGATACAGCTTTCCCTCTCCCAGCTGTTACTCACATTTCTAAAAATTGTGCCTTCTCTAGTTTGGCCTAAAAGAGCAAGAAGCAGGCATGAACTCACACACTCTTTCCCCCTTTGTATTATGAATTTCCTCCTCCTTAACAGCTGTCCACTGAAGTCTGCAAACCCATTTGAATGGCTGGTTTTGTCAGGGAACTGCCATCGGCAGCACCGGAGGTGCCAAGGCTCTCTGAGGTAAAGGGAGACGTAACACCGGAAGAAGGAACCAGTAGGGGGCGAACAGGAATGTCAAGGGAAGGAGAGTCGGAGGAATGGCTCAGAGATGCTTCCAGTGAAAATAGTGGGGATGTCTCAGAACCTCCTATAGGGACACCCGTTCCTCGCCGGAAACTGTCACGCAGAGAGGCCAGAAGACGTGTTTCCGTTAAGGAGCTTTTATGTTGGAAACGTTTCCGAAAGCAACCACTTTCGGATTCTGCTAGCGACTGACGCAGCCATGCTGGAGGGGCTCCGTCACAGGCAGAGGTTTGAGAAGCTGTTCAAACTCTGAGGGATTGCAATTTACACACAAGCAGCTCTTCATCCCATCACAGCAATCCGAAAGTCACCGAAAGCTAGCTTGTGCCAGGGAGAGGCATCATGAGCGAACCAGCCGGAACCGGAGGGGCAGCTGGAGGAGGTCCAAGCCTGGAGGAAAGGTATAGGACGTTGGAAATCCAGCTTGCCTTGCAGACGGCGAGGCTGGAAGAAAGGAGGGCTCAGGATGCAGAGAGGGGGAGGGAGAAAGCCACCCCACTCAACAGAAAGATGCCAGGATTGGTGCAGAAATTTGGGGGGGACCCCAGGAACTACCATGCCTTTAGGACAGAGATGCAATATGCTCTCAATCTGCAATTTGATGACTTCCCTGATGAGGAATCGCGAGTGGCTTTTGTAATTAGCCATCTCGAATCAGGGGCGAAGGACTGGGTTAGACCCTTGATGGCAGCAAATAATGAGATCCTAAAGGACACAAGGAAGTTTTTTCGTGCCATGGACCTGATGTTTTCCAGTGACATTGAGCAGGGAGGGGTGCGAAGGCAGTTAATGGCTTGCAAACAGGGAAACAGGACTGTCCGTGAGTACTGGACTGAGTTCATTATGTTGATTCATCGTTTGGGGTGGGACTTGTCTTCTGAGCCCATTCAAATGCTGTTCGAAGAAGGTCTGTCTTCGTCCTTGAAAGATGAACTTTCCCGGAACCCCAGAGCAGAGTCTATGGACCAGCTGACTAAAGCCGCGCTAGCCATAGGAGCGCGCCAGGAAGCGAGGGCTTTGGAGAAGCGGGAGGGGAAAGGAGAACGTTGGAGGGAGCTCCGCATTCCAGACATTCCAGAGCAGCCTTTCCCGCCGGCAGAGCCGATGGAAGTGGGAACAGCGCGTGCGCGCACAGTTTCAAACATCGGTGAAGGGGGGAAGAAGGAGGGAAAGGGCGGGAAGAAATGCTATCTCTGCCAACAGCCAGGACACTTTGCCAGAGTCTGTCCACGGAGAAAGGAATGGCAAGGCATGGCAGGAGCTGTTGGGGGAGAGGAGAAGGAAAGCACAGAGCAAGTAAAAGCCAACGCCTGGCTGCCGTCGGGGCACAGCAGCCAGGCTCAAAAGCAGTGAGCGTGCCCGCACCAGAACCTCCCAGACCTGCTCTAGTGATAGAGGTGTTGCTAGAGCTGCCAAACGGACACCCCCTACAGATCAAGGCCCTGCTGGATTCAGGCAGCTCCTGTAATTTCATGAGTAAGGAGTTCGCAGCTGAGCACCAGATACAAACCCTCCCCTTAAGTAAACCCCTGCAGGTAACCACGATTGACGGCAGACAGTTGTTGGGAGGAGAAGTGAACCAACAGACAGTCCCCATGATAATGAGGGTGGCAAGACACACCGAGAGGATAGCGTTTAATGTGGCCACCTTGGGAGGAGCTCCCATAATTTTGGGGATGAGCTGGCTGGCACTACACGATCCTCTAGTGGGCTGGCACCAGAGGGTGGTCTCCTTTGGGTCAGCGCATTGCCTGGAACACTGCAAGCAGGGGAAGGAGCCCGGGGGAGCCAAGCTCACCTTAGCTGGGATGGAGGTAACGAAGCAAGGGGAGGTGCCTCCGCAATATGCAGATCTGAGCAACGTATTTAGCGAAAGGGAAGCGGACAAACTGCCGCCGCATAGACCCTTTGACTGTCAAATCAACCTACTCCCTGGGGCTCAACTCCCAGTGGGCAAGCTGTACGCCATGTCAGACAGGGAGATGCAGGAGCTGAGGGAGTTCATTGACAAAAACCTGAAGAGGGGTTTCATCAGAGAGTCCCGAGCGGTGGGGGGCAGCCCAGTGTTTTTTGTGGACAAAAAAAACACAGATAAGCCGAGACTTGTAGTGGATTTCAGGGCCCTAAACGCCGTGTCGGAACCCCTGGCCTTTCCTATGCCCCGAATTGATGACATTCTGACCAGGGTGAGGAAGGGGAAGATTTTTACAAAAACTGGACCTGCGGGGGGCGTATAATCTGATACGAATAAGGAAGGGGGATGAATGGAAGACCACCATGTTCACCCCTTTGGGAGCATTTGAATACCTCGTAATGCCCTTCGGTCTCCAAGCCGGCTCCGCATGTTTTCAAAGTTTCATCAACCACGTCCTGGGGCCGTTACTCTACAAGAATTGTGTGGCCTTTTTGGATGACGTGTTGGTGTATTCGGAAAATGAAGAGCAGCATGTGAGGGACGTGAGAGAAGTGTTGGGGCGGCTGCAAGCCAATCAGCTGTGGGTGAAACTGGAGAAGTGCCAGTTTCATGCCAAGGAGGTGGAATTCCTGGGGTACCGCCTGTCAGACCAAGGATTGGCCATGGATCCAGGCAAGGTCCAGGCGGTGCTGGAATGGAAGACACCGAAAACCAAGAAGGATGTGCAAAGATTCCTGGGGTTTGGGAACTTTTATCGGAAGTTCATCAAGAATTTTGCACACTTGACGGCGCCCATCACCGACTGCCTCAGTAGCAAGAAGAAATTTGTTTGGACGGCGGAGGCGGAGAGAGCTTTTGAAGAACTGAAAAGGGCTTTCGCTTCGGAAGAACAACTTCTGCATGTGGACCTACAGAAGCCCATGAGAGTGGAGACAGACGCGTCAGACAGAGCGGTGGGGGCTGTGCTTCTTCAGCCGGGAAGAAATACGTCGGAGTGGCGACCGTGTGCCTTTTTCTCGAGGAAGCTGAATAAGTCCGAGCGGAACTACACGGTGTATGACAGGGAACTACTTGCCATTCACGAAGCGTTCCGGAGGTGGAGACATTTATTGATTGGGGCACAACACAAGGTGCAAGTGTGCACCGACCACAAGAATTTGGAGTATTGGAGAACAGCTCGAGTACTCAACCAACGACAAGTGAGATGGGCACAGGAATTTTCCAAATTCCACTTCGAGATTTGTTATGTACCAGGCCCAGAGAACGTCAGGGCGGACGCTCTCTCACGCAAACCAGAGTACTTGGAAGGGGAGGGGGCAAGCGAAGAAAGACATGTCATTCCTGAGGACCGCTGGGTGTGTGGGGCGGCGCTGGTGGGGAGACGAGAGCTGGTAGAAGAAACGGAAACTGACGAATATGCCCAAAATAAGCTCAGAGGCCTCAGGGGAGAGGGGGAGAGCCCGGAGGGTTTTGAAGAAAGAAATGGGGCATTGTATTACAAAGGGGCACTGTATATACCAGAAGGTGAATTGAGAGGGAGGGTACTCAAGCAGTTGCATGATAGTCCCACGGCGGGACATTTTGGACAACACAAGACCATGTGGATGGTCACCAGGGAGTTTTGGTGGCCCAAGGTGAGGGAAGATGTAAAGGAGTATGTAAGAGGGTGTGACCAATGCCAGAGGGCCAAGGGGGAAAGAAGGGCGCCGGCAGGGTTATTGGAACCACTACCCACGCCAGAACGGCCTTGGGAGGCGGTATCAATAGATTTTATGACGGATCTGCCCAAATCCAAAGGGAAGACGGCCATCATGGTAGTAGTGGACCTGTTAACTAAGATGTGCCACTTTATAGCATGTTCACATGCAGTCACAGCGGAAGAAACAGCAAAGTTGTTTGTAGAACACATCTTCCGGCTGCATGGCGCCCCCTTGAGGGTTGTCTCGGACCGCGGGAAACAATTTACTTCCAGGTTCTGGAGGAAGCTCATGAGCTTGCTGCACGTGGAGGTCAATTTTTCGACGGCCAGGCATCCTGAAACCAACGGGCAGGCGGAAAGAGCAAATGGCATCCTCCAACAATATCTGAGGTGTTATGTCAATGACAGAGGGAATGATTGGGTCGAAAAGCTGGCGCTGGCAGAATTTGCCTACAACAATGCGGAGCATGTGTCCACAGGGATGAGTCCCTTTTTGGCCAATTACGGGTGTCACCCCAGGGCATTCCCGGGGGAGGGAGGCGAGAGATGGAGCGTCCCAGCGGCCGAACATTTTGTAGAAGAGATGGAAGCGATCCATCGTCAGCTTCAGCTCAACTTAGAAAGGGCCAAGGCTCAATATAAGAAGCAGGCAGACAAGAACAGGAGGGAAGGTGAAACCATAAGGGTGGGGGATCAGGTGTGGTTGTCCACCCAAGGGTTGCCGTTCAAAGGGGGTTGTAAGAAATTAAGACCCAAGAGATTGGGACCCTTTGAGGTCATTCAGCAGGTCAACCCAGTGGCTTTCAAACTCCGGTTACCCAACCACATGAAATTGCATCCAGTGTTCCACAGGTCATTACTGTCACCGTACAAGGGGGGAGGTGAAGGGGAGCACACCAGGGGACCAGTCTTGGAAGAGAGGGAGAGCAGTAACCATGTAGCGGAAATCCTCGATTCCAGGTGGAAGGGCAATCAGGTGGAGTATTTAGTGGCGTGGGAAGGGGAACCGGAGTCAGAAAACACTTGGGTGACAGCAGAGGAGGTCAATGACGAGGTTTTAACAGAAACGTTCCACCAAAGATTCCCGAGGAAACCACAGCCGGCAGCAAGGTTTAGGAGGGAGTATTTCGGCACCACAGACGAGGAAGAGGAACTGGAAGGATTCGCGGAGTCGGAGTTGGAAGAAGGAACGGACTCAGACGACGAGGAGTACCGAGAGACTAGGAAACGCAACAAGTGGAGAAAGGTGTTCGAAACCTCAGACGATGAGGAAGGTTCCTTCCGGGGTTTTACCCCCTCCCAAACTGTAGGGGAGGAGACGGGAGAGGGTGAAGGGGGCCCTGGAGGGGAGGTGGATGTCAGGGAACTGCCATCGGCAGCACCGGAGGTGCCAAGGCTCTCTGAGGTAAAGGGAGACGTAACACCGGAAGAAGGAACCAGTAGGGGGCGAACAGGAATGTCAAGGGAAGGAGAGTCGGAGGAATGGCTCAGAGATGCTTCCAGTGAAAATAGTGGGGATGTCTCAGAACCTCCTATAGGGACACCCGTTCCTCGCCGGAAACTGTCACGCAGAGAGGCCAGAAGACGTGTTTCCGTTAAGGAGCTTTTATGTTGGAAACGTTTCCGAAAGCAACCACTTTCGGATTCTGCTAGCGACTGACGCAGCCATGCTGGAGGGGCTCCGTCACAGGCAGAGGTTTGAGAAGCTGTTCAAACTCTGAGGGATTGCAATTTACACACAAGCAGCTCTTCATCCCATCACAGGTTTTAAACTATTCTACTTTAAATTATTATTCTTCAGGAAGAATTGTGTATTATGCTATAAGTGCAGGCAATGTAACTGTCCAACATTTTGACTTCACCCCAAAGGCACACTCCTCTATAGTCTCCCGAGACAGACGGATGCAAACAATGAACTCAAAGTGAGCAAATTAAAATACTACATAAATAAGATGGCATCTTACCCAAACTAGTATAGGTTTTTAAAAGACAAACATTATATTTAACTCGTAAAATACACAAGATGAGACTCCAATATTGCACCAGTGGACCTCATAGAACTTGCCTTTCTCCTCCTTCCCCGACCTCCATGTCCCCAAATCTACTCCAGAGGGTCCCCCAATCCTCTGGAGCATATTTTTGGGATGCATGAGGGTTGCAGGGGAGGAGCAGAGGAAGGGTAGGTGCAGTGTAGGTGGATGTATGTGGTGCAAATGGAACACAGCAACCAAATAATATCTCTAGTATTTTATTATAGCCTAAATATAACAGAGTCAGGTATACTAAAACTCATTGCTTTAAATAGGTTTAATAAGCTTACCTCTGTGCTGGATTTAGGCCAATAAAATTAAGATAAATAACACTAAGGGTGATTTAAAAAACCCCCACAAATTAACAAGAGGTGGGGGGGGGATCAAGTGTAACACACTTTCTCTTGGGTGCACACATCAAAAAAGAGAGAGAAAGAAATAGCACAAGTTGGACTTGTCAATACTGGCAACTCAAGGGTGTTGGGATCTGATTTCATCACAGCTATAAATTCTTGTTGACAAGGCCAACTTTTCAAAAGCCAGCAGTCCCCCCCCCCCCACTAAACCGCACCTAATTCAAGCGGGACACTAAAATACAGGTATTAAATGTAGTGCTTCCCTTTCATCTTGACTAGAAAAGACCACTTTTATGTTTCAAAACTACATACTTGAATTTTAATATTTTTAATATAAGTGACATTTGCAAAAGTATGCTGAAGTAGTTTGTTGGGAAATGCTGTAGAGAGAAGCACTACATGTCCAAAAGAAATAACAACTTATTTATTTCTTATAATAAGTGGTTGCTTAACAGAAATCAGATAAATGAAAATCCAGGACTATATTATGTATAGAGTAATTACTAAGAATTATGCAATCTTGTTAAACAGGGTCCTTGACTATGGTTGAAAGTGTGAACAACATGAGACAAAGACTTTCAGCAAATCCCAAGTTGTTGGGGTTTTTTAAGATACAAGAAGATACAAGATACAAGAAGATTCTTAAGATACAAGAAGACTCAAATAAGGTCAATAAAGAAAAATTGATATATGTATCCAAAAAAGTTTTATCGTTAGGAAAAAGTAACCAGGGGAGTGAAAACATACTATTGTTAGTGCTAGCCGAAATACAATCCACCAACAGTGGGGGGAAAATAGATTTAAAAGGACATGAAAAATATATATAATCCTATTTTTGATAAGTCACCTAAGTCTCTTCTATGCATCCTCTTCTATGCATGCCTACTTCCTTTCATCAAAACGAATTTATTAATCAGGCAACAAAACAGGTTGCAGCCAAACAGAAACATATGAGCATAAATTATACATAAGAATTATACGGGGGGGGGGGGGACATGCATTAAAAAACCAGAATCTTGGATCTTGAGGGAGGCCACATGGCCTTGTATAAGTTGAGCTGCATTCACCGTGAATTTAGCCAGACAACAGATATTTAATCTTATCCCTATCTCGGTGGGTAGCAACCACTACTCAAGATTGCTTAAAATATTTTTGCCTGTATGCTTCCTGCCATTTGCAGAACATCAAATAGCTTATGGTATCCTCTACTCAAGGGCTACTGCAGACACAAAAGTGCAGACCTCTGGGGATTTTCTTAAATCTCCCCAAAATCAGACTTCATAGTCTGAAAATACGCAGAGTTGTGGGCACTTTGAGAAAAAATGTGCATTTAGCTCAGATAAGTGTTTCTCTTCCCCATGGTGTGATGGTTTCAAAGTGGGGAAAGTGCTGGAAAATCTGTATAAAGTAATGGCATCCCTTCCTGTTCTGCAACAGATTTTGGAGCAGGGCTTTAATATTTTGTCGGCTAAGTGGGATTTTGGTAGTGAAAAGAGCCTCTGGATCAAATCTGTATTTCCTCGATAATAGTTTATTGTTAGCTAGCTAGGTGTTTGGGGAGGATGATTGAGAGTGTTCCGCCATACATTATTTTACCAGTTTATTTACCAAATATCTCCATTTAAAAAATAAGAAGATAGTCCTTGAAATGAAATATGAAATTGGCACTAATCCTGCTTCTCCCCACAGGTACGCTGTGGGTGTTCCTGGTGAGAGACCCAGTAAAGCACAACTGTACTTCTTCCAGCTGTTTGGACTCTGAAATACCCCCAGATTTCTGCCCCATATATCAACCTTAGCAGCAAAAGTTTTTAGAGCTGGCAGCCCAAGATTCCTCACCCTTCACTCTGGCAAATTTCAACACCTACTGCACTGAACTTTGGGCATTCAGTTTATTTTCCTGCCAATGACTGTTCCATAGGCCATTTTGGGCAAACAAACCTCCAGATAATTAAATCTATTAGACTTCTCCAAGGGATGACGGTCTAATTGCCATTTGTTTTTATCTGTTCTATCATCAAGCACCATTACTTTGGGCTCAGAATAGCTGACACATAACTGTTCCTTATTACTTATTTCCTCTCATTGAGAAAATTCCCCAAGGCTAGATCATTTGGAATAACCAAAACTACTTCATGTCTCTACAGATAGCACAACACTTGGCAAAGTTCACCAGATACTCAGGTCCCAGGCCTGGTGGAGTCAAAGTGATGTTAGTGTACTGGAATGAGTTGCGCACAGCTGATAAAAAGGAAGGCAGTAGTCACACCTTATTTAGTAAGATATGTACACAGACATTTGCTTGTTGCTACAAACAAAAGCTTTCAGGAGGTGTTATCACAAAGTTGAATAGCCTTTTCCCTCCCTTCCTATATCATATTACATTCAGCTTAGATAATAAATGTAAATCAATTCATCTTCAGAATGAAAACAGCGTCTTGAAACCATCTGTAAAACTACAAAGGGTTCAGTCTATTGAGCAATGATGCTTTGCAGAGTTCGCATGATATCAGACCTTAAATCAATAGGCCAAATATGACACTGAACCACCATGTTTCCCCAAAATAGCAATCAATATTTTAATATGTAAAGGTCCTACTCTCTGACGCTGCACACATTCTGTGTAGCAGTCACAAGTTCAATTATGTTCCCCAACTAATGGTGTGAAGGTAGGAAAGGAAACATTCAGGCAGTATCAGGTAAGCTCATCTAGACAATGGCCTGGTTCATACATCATGCTGAGCCAAATCACGGCTTAGCATGAGCATGTGGGCTCTGGGAGGAACGATTTCAGCTACTTTGCTCTTGATTAACTGTTCTGCTGCTAAGTTGAGCAAAACCATCGCTTAGCTTAGTGTGTCACCTGGGCTCATGGTTTAGCAATCCCCATACAAACCACGAGATGTAGCCAAGGTTTCTCTCATGGTTTACAGCTCACAGTTTGTTCAAAGGAGCGAAACCATGTACCTGGGTTCAGGCAGCACACCAAGCTAAGCTTTGGCTAAGCGCGGTGCAACACTACACAGCAGAATGCCTGGGCAGGAGCCATGCAATGTCTTCTCCACGTATCAAATTCAGCCCTCCAGGTCTCTCCATCTGGCCCCCAGGAATCTCCCCAGGCTCCTCAAGTGCTTTTGCTTGGCTGGAATGTGCCCTTGAGCTATGAAAATGCCTCTTGCTTGCTTGCCAGGATGAAACATGGAAAGGCATGTTTATGTACAGAAACCTCTGCCTTTTTGTGTGTGTGGCCTTCTATACAAAGTAAGAATCACATCTATTGCTCCACCCACTTTGGTCTCTAATCTCACTCAACACCTGTATGCTGTTTCCCCAAAGGTTGGAAATGTGGCCAACCGTAATTTGGCTTAGCATGATGCTGTCTCCTATTACTTAGAGGTAACCCACATAAGCCATTTGATCAGTGATACTGTGAGCAGGATATCAGGGAAACAGTTGTAGAAAATGGAGTCTAGAAGGAAATTTATCACTTGACAAAGAACTAGTCATTAACCAAGTAGTCTTTTACTGTACGAATTGAGAAATATTTTTTTTAACTTACCTGGAGATTTTTTGCTTGCTCTTGATTGCATCAAGTAGGCGTGGCGAGGCAGCAAAGGTGATGATGGCAAAGACATTGAAACTCCTTTGGCCAAGTTCATTCTGTAGACATCTTCCGGTGCAGGCTGGATACCACTGGGGAAATCTGCATGGTGGCCAGATGTGGCAATTATCTGCAGTGCACTTTCTGAGCATGAATCACCTTTATAATAAATCATAAAAAAGGAGGGAAGGGGATTAAAGTTACACAGCAAATGAACAGAAAGCTGTATGAAAATACGAGAACAAACTCCATTGTATCAAGCTTTGCTGTGACAGCAATAGAGCAAAGGCTGGTTTAAGCGGCATTACAGACATTTGTTACAGAAAGGAACCACAAACAAAAAGAGGAATAATGGATAAAAAAAGCACAAATGTTATTTTCAGTTATAATGCTACTGTGAAAAGAGCTGCTTTTAGGCTATTCTATGTGCTATGTCACCTCCAGTCCTTGCCTGGTGACTTGATATGTGGCCTATTTTTTAATTTTTTTAAAAATGGCTTTGAAAAGGGAAGCAAGGCGAGTTGTTAGTCTAAGTTCCCTACTGGGAAATGGGATCTACGGCCCAAGAATAAAATAAATGAACGACCCTTTTTTGCTGGACACCTATCTTGTTCCACTTTAGTAGCCTCTGATGGAGAGAAGGGGAAATATTTAAAGACAGAGTGGAGAGAAACAAGTGTAACTTGCTATAAAATAAAAGTTGTAGGTATTTGCTGGACCTTTAAATAAATACCAATATTTGCTGCTATAAAATAATCTTGTTCCCAAATAGAAAGCCCAACTTTAGGCATAAGAAGTTTTATCCAAATATAGCATCTCATATCATGTCTCCCAAAGTGGCCAAATCTGTGATCTCTCATAAGAACTCATGATGGTGGAACCCTGTACCTGTACCTATTGCTGCCTACTTCTGGCAGCTAAATGCTTCTATGTTCCCATTATCAGCAGCTACATGCACACAAACAACTCTGTTTAACAAACAGTTTATATGCTTTACATCCTGTACAGTCTGTAACAGGGAAGTCAGACAAGGAGGGAGCAGAAGTATAAACAAACAATTCTCTTAGGAGGATCACATGTTATCCTCAAATAATTCACACATAAATGCTACCAGAGTCAGGCCCTCTGCAACCTTTCCCAGGTCTTTCTCTAGAAAAAACTACTATTAAGAACTCTAAAATATCCTCATATATATGCTGAACATGATCCTGCTTGAAGAGGGGGGTGTGGGGAACTGTAAATCTACATACAAAATATGCATCAGCACTACAAAAACAGTTTTGAAATATATGCTTGCGTCTGAAGAACATAGCCCGAATCACATAACACTGTTCACCTTTACTTAATCAGTTTATTTCTACCACTTCCTTTGATCTAAAAGCAACATGCACTGACAAATGAACATGTAATAAGATTCTGCTGTTGCAGTATATCAGAAAAGGGTGGTTTTGAAGACTATCACCTCATTTGAGCCAGTTCACACACAAAAATATTGTTCCGTTGTTTAACAATGGTTAAGGAAACAGGAGCAGCCTATGAAATCTCCCCCAAAATCCTTCCCCTCTTCCCCCCCCCTTTTTCGGTAGCAACAATATTAACAAGTTTAAACAAAGTTTACCAAACAAACAACTAGTTTTGTTGAAGAAAAAAAGGGGAGTAAGATAAAAGAGGTGTATATGAGAGGTGTAACACCAAGTTTTTTTTAAATGGCTTAGACCAATTATCCAAACAGAGCTGCTGGATTCATAAGAAGGTATTTGAGTAAAAACCAATGTGCTTTGACTATTTTTCAAGTATCTGTTATCAGTTTTGTATGAAGACTTTGAATACACAAAGTACCAAAGACAGAAGAAAATTGACTTTTCCAAGTTTGAATTTAAGTATTAAAAACTTAAAATACTTCAGAAGTTAGTATTAAAATCCTTCCCATTCATTTCAGACTTTAGATTAGGACATTCCTGTTTATCACAGCAAATCAAGACAACTGCTTTTTCAGGCTTTTTCAATAAAGACTAGCCATACATTGTCCACATTTATATAATATCTTAATAAGCTGTGATGTGAATGAGACATTTGTCCATGGATGCAGCCTCTTCTCTTCCCTGCATACAGAAACAAAATCTGGGAAACTTCAACTAACCATAGTTTCCCATTTTGTTCAAACCAGGAAACTATGGTTACCAGGTTCAGAACATGCCAGGATCATAAACCATCTCGTAATTATAGGTTCCTTGCATGAATGAAACGGGAAAGTAGTTCCTGGCTAACTGTGGCACTATGAAGAACTAAATGAAAACGGGAGCAACACAAGAATGGAGCACGTGGAAAATAAGCTTGTACGTATCTCAGCTTATTAAGCAAAGATTTGATCGTTCAAATAGGGCCAATAACCCTGACAGCTGTAAGCAAGCATTTTATCTTTGAAACATAAACAGTATAGCTTGGTGAGATGTATTATTCCGAAAGAAACAATAACCCACTTACCTAATGCAGGTTAAACTTTCACTTCAAGTACAAGCTCAATAGACAGCCTTAGACAATCCCCCATTTCCCAACCTGAAAAAATCCTCCATAACTTCAGGACACTTGTGCTCCATGTAGGATTGTTGAACTTAACATGTAATACATTTTGAGCATCACTGAAAAGTGCTATGTGAATATTAAGTTTATATGTAGGGTTTATATGTGATGACTATACTCATTAGAAAAAAACCCTAAATTTGAAAAATACTGGCTCACACAAATGAAAGCGGCCATCTTATACAGAGCAATCCTATACATACTTCCTTGGATGCAAACTCCCTGAGTTTTTGATGTTTCTGGAGGTTTATGTCCAGTCCTTCCACTACAACTGCAACTGAAATTAAAATAACTGCAAAAAATATCTCACAAAAAAAATTACAGGTCCAGGACTGCAGCCTGAGAAATACATCAACAATATATTCTCTAATCTAATTTATTTACTTCCTTTGTTTGATATGAATGCCTTTGTCCGCACCCAGTTTTGTCTCTGCTTGTCTGCCAGGGGATTTCCTGCAACAAATATTCACATGCATCTGTATTTGAGATGTTAGAAGAGCCTCAAAACCAGACAAAGGCATCTAAAATATGCCTTTCTCAGTATCTAAAATCACGTCCCTTGTTGCAATCCCCCTCTCTAGCAGGGGTCCAAGTGAACAGGCTATTTTCTGTCTGAATGTCATTTCTGTCAGTGACACTTTTAAATAAAGTGCTGAGAAAGAAGCTAGCTAGATTTGCAATTCTCAGGAAACAAACAGGCAGGTTTAGCCGAAGTATTTGAGAGGAAGAGGTTGTTTGTATGTATGTTTAATTCATTCAACATTTCTTGAATCTGGCTGTGCCTGAGTGCAGAAAGGCTCCTAATCCAGTGGATGCGTCTGCTAATCGTGAGGAGGGAAGAATTTTTTTAACTGATATCCCCTTTCCCCTTGCAGGTTAGCATGCCACACTCCTCCAACAACCTGGAGAAGGTTGGGAGGGGGAATGTGGAAAGCCAGATCCAGCAAAAATTGCCTCTCCTCCGCTTCTGTTTGTGGAGACATTCAATTGAATTAAGTCCCTTGTATTTCACTCCTTAGTATTATTCCATTAGTATTCCTGTGAGAATCCCTTGCAGACAACCGCAGTGCCTGGAGACAAGTCAGTCAGGACGTGTATCCATAGCACTGACCATAGGAGGAATGACCGCTGGGAGGAGCACAGAGAGGAAAATGCCTTGGTGGGTCTGCAGCAGCAGAACTAGACGCCTTTATCTGCCCCATCTGCAGCCAAACATGTCTCTCCTGTATCTGTCTCTACAGCCACCGCAATTGCTGCAACCTTCCAACAGTTTGACTTCGCTCACAGAGGTACACACCTCCATTGTCTCCCGAGACAGTCGGATGCTAACAAAGCATCCCGTTCAGTTCAATTCAAGAGACCGATCAGGTTGCTTAGCACCAGCAGTGCTAGAGGGTCACAATATTTTATGGGTAAAACTAGATATAAGTTAATTAATTCATTAAAACAAAACCTGTTCCTTGTAGGCAACGAGAAACATGCAGAATATTTTTATATTTGCTTTGACCTCCACTCCAAACACACACCCAGTTTCAGCCATGACACTGCTACTGCAATGATGGAGAAGGGCTGCACAAAGCTGGACCCGGGTTCAACCCTCAACCCTTTAGTGCTAGAGAACATCTGGAACATTAAAAAGCTTACGAAGAGAGCAGCTGCGCAAAGGTGAATGGAGGCCAGCAAGTATGACACAAAGGGGTGTTGCATGTATTCCAAGCATTAAAAGCACCAGTGTTTGTACAGTATAACTTTCTAACTAAAGCATCGTTGACATGGGTTGTAAAACCCTAGCAACGATACCAACACTTTCACGTTACAAGTAGCCATATCGGTACAGTCGTACCTCTACCTACGTATTCCTCTGGATACGGAATCTTCGGGTTATGGCCACAGCAACCCCGGAAGTGCATACTTCCGGGTTTCACCGCGCGTGCATGTGCAGAAGCACTGTGCGCACCACATGCGTGCACAGAAGCACACCTCTATTTATGTTATTTTTGGGGTGCGAACAGACCCCCAGAACGAATTAAGTTCGTATCCAGAGGGTCCACTGTACACTGCTTACTTGCCTGGAAGGGAAAAAATACCTTAATGCAAGTTGGGTTCCGCCTCCGCCCCCCCGGCAGGAAATACATATGACTGGTCTTAAAATATGCAAGATCAGTTTTTTAATTGTTTAGCAGCAGGGGTGGCTAGTCGCTTTTTTCTTTTCCTTCCTTTTGCTCAAGGGCTACATTTGCCCTTGACCAACCCTACCAGCAGTGGGTGGGGCCACCCAAGACACTCATACGGGTGCAGGCACAAAAGCCAACAGCCTTGACTCATGGTCCATGCAGATCAGGTGAGGAGGGAAGGTTATAATGCTCCTTCTGATGCACTAGTGACAACAGATGCTGAAATACTAGGTGTAATACAAATTCATTTAACAACAATATAGTTTTTCAAATTTGCAGGTTGCTCCATCTGCTTATTCTGTCTCAACTATCTTACTAAACACATGCCCCCAAAATACAATAATACTCTTGGAAGGGCTACCACCACAGGGCTACCACCCCATTCTCCATTCATAAAATGATTAATCTGATGGCTGGGGAGTGAGCAATTTGCATCCCTAACGACAGTGCTGACCTCCACCCGTCGCAGCATAGTGTATACAGTGGTACCTCGGGTTACAGACGCTTCAGGTTACAGACTCCGCTAACCCAGAAATAGTACCTTGGGTTAAGAACTTTGCTTCAGGATGAGAACAGAAATCGTGTTCCGGCGGCGCAGCGGCAGCGGGAGGCCCCATTAGCTAAAGTGGCACCCCAGGTTAAGAACAGTTTCAGGTTAAGAATGGACCTCCAGAACGAATTAAGTTCTTACCCAAGGTACCACTGTATTTTTGTTTTTGTTTTGCTGCTGCTACAAAAACCAGGGGTGTCTTGGAAGGCCAGGAAAAAAATGGGGGGGGGGAGGAGGATATATCAGGCTCCCAAAATGGTAGTTAGCCACCCCTGATTTCGGCACATTTAATAATTTAGTTGCACATAAAAAAGCTGCAACTGAGGAGTATTTTCCTGTCGTTTAGTGTTATATGACCCTTCTGAACCAATAATGAAGTGTCAGCAGTAGTCATAACAACTACCCTGGATGACTGGTTTAAACAAACAAAGCAGCATTTTCTGCAGGTTTTGCAACTTCTTCTCTGTGGCTATACTCAAAGTTTAATTCTACCCCACACAATATTTAGAGGATTGCTTCCTTTCAAACTGGAAAAAAGGACACAGCAACTGGCAGTTAACACCCAGTTGTAGTTTGGAATCTATAGCTCAAGAGAATATTAGTTTAACAACGTTATGTTTTTCAGGTGTATTGTTCAGAAGATAGAGGCAGTGTTTGAATTACTGACAGGACAAAAGCTAATAATGGTTTCGCCCTCTTTCCCCCTAAACAGGAAATTCTATTAATATTCAGAATACTGGGTTTGGTTTGGTTTTTGTCCAAACCCAAACGGGTTACTTCCGGGTTTTGCCGCTCACACATGCGGAGAAGCACTAAGTCGCGCCGTGTGTGCGCGCAGACACGGAGCTTCAGCTTGAGTCAGTTCCGTGTTACGGGTGGGCCTCCAGAACGGATCCCATCCGTAACACGAGGTTCCAGTTTATCTGGGGAAATCTTGCAAGTCTGCCCAACCCTGCTCTGGAGGAACAAGACTACATGATACCCATTGAACTGTTCATTACCAATATACAAGTAAACTTGTTTCATATAGCTATTATCTATATACACATTTACCTGTATACAAGCTTTTACAAATCTCCCAATGTCATTTCAACAGTTTAGCAGCTATATTCTCTACATTCTCTATATTCTCTATATCTTCCACCTAGTCATTCTGACACGTTGGCACCCTAGTTGCAAAATTGAACAGTTCCAAAATACAGACTTGCTTTCACTTATGCTAGATTAAACATACTGCCTTCAGACATACTTGAGGGCTGATTTCAAAAAATTCCGCTGGAAAAACACTTATGCCTACGTGGAGATGGCCGTGTTG